>NC_089658.1:12871250-14306875 GCF_037042795.1 Molothrus aeneus
GACAATATAGCAAGGGTAATGCACTATGGCTTTTACACACAGTGTGAGAATTGGATGAAATCATATGTAACATTTGGGCACTGTCACACAGCAGCCTGCGGGGCATGGAAATTCCACTGCTGCAACTGAAGAGCCATCACAGCATTGGTGGGCATTGATGCACCACTGGAATAAACCAGACAACAGGAGAGATGTTCAGGAAAACAGCTGACAGCTAAATGTTCAAACCAAAAATATTCTCTCTAACATTTAGGATGAGCATTCCTGCAAACATGGTTGAATGAGTCATGCTCTCAGTTAATGGTTTTTAATGAAAGCATAATGGAAAGGTGAGGGCCTACAGTGAGATTCATTTTGGCCCCTCAAGTTTGGTCCATACAGACTCCAGCCTTGTCCAGCCAACATCTGGAGTCCCTTGAACCTCCTGTGGGCACTGGTAATGTTCAAAATCCATCCAAAATGTACAGAGAGACATCCTCTCCCCTCAGGCTGTGAGCTCTGTGCTTGCTGTCTGCGCAAGTCAGCGAATCTCGTTCCCACCATAAGGAGGTTGCAAAAGGGAATGAAAACTAAAAAAACCCAAAAAACTAAAAGCAAGTATTTTGGAAAGCAAGAGACACCAGACCCACTGGCCATCAACAAATTTAACAGATTGCTTCTATATGGTGCTTTCAAGGATCTTGAGTACAAGTTTTGACACTTTAGCAAAGGGTATAGTGCTTTCTCATGAGATGCTGTGAGATTTCTGGGGATGTCAAAACTGTGTAGTAAAACTCTGATGGTCTGCCCAATTGTGCATGGTATTTCAGAATTTAGAGATGCAAATGGATGAGCAAGGCACATAATGGAATTTGCAGAATTGCTTCTCTCTGTCTTTGGGTACTCTGCTGTAAAACTGGCATTGAATCCCTAAAGCAACTTCTGGGAAAGGACTGATTTTATAAGGGAGATAAATCCAATCAGCTACCAGGGCATCTAATGGCCCTCGTACCCAACCAGTTTAGTAGTATTATTGTTTAATTATACCCAACAGCACAGAAGAGAGACACATCTCTGATGGGTGAGGTACTGCATGCAGATTTACAGAAAACCAGTCAGCTACACTTGGTGTTAGAGAACAGAAAGCAATCCAGTTGGAGAATAGAAGAAACTGGAAATGAACTGTGCCAGGGTTGAAGAGAAGGTGCCAGCCAATGTATTTATCTTCACTTTTGCCAATACACACAATGGAGAAATGAGGAAAGCTTGAGTGTTAAACTGAGACTGCAGTGTGAGAAAGTTTCCATTCCAAGCATAAAAACCCCCAACCTTCTTGTCTTTTCTGCTAGACTGTGATTCTGAAGTTGCTAGAACACCCTTTCTCCATCAATACCTGAACAGATGAGGTGCCATTGAATATGCAGGAGGAGTGGAGAACCCTAGCATCTAGGAAAGAATGAGCATAACATTTACAAAGTACATGTGTTTATGTCAGTGCAATGTGCTTATCCAAGTAGGAGGCCAATGGCAATTGTAGGCAAATAACCAAAACAAGAGCAGAAGTGAGGTGTCCTGTGTAGATTTAAAAGCTGAAAATGGACAGTGTGATATTCATCAGAGGCCAGCTCACTTGAGAACTTATTTCTCAGGAAGGCTTCACAGACCACACTGAACTTGAAGCCATATTTCCCAGAGGGGTGATGGTGCCTGGGTGAGATAATTCAGGTATGTTTTATGTGCCAGTGAGAGCTGGAAGCACAGCATTGAAGGTGAGCTGAAATGGAGACCTTGGTTGTCTCTGAGTTCTACATGTCTGTAATCCACATTCCTACCTGGATATGGCAAAAGAATGGCCAAAATTGTCCAAAACACACTCATCTTCTGATGGGTACATGGAAGGTGCATGTGCCTATCTCTGTGCTGATATGGGAATGATTTTGCAGATGAAATGAGTGCAGCACTGCAGAGGGGATCAAGGGCATGCTGGGGTTGGTCTGGAGCATTTCAAAATGCTGGACAGATTCAGAGCTGAGCCATGAAGACCCTTCTGTCCTCTGCTAAACACATCTGAACATTATTGGTGGAGCAGAATCCTTTCATGTGTCCTGTGACGGGCAGGAGCCACACAACAGGAACAGCAGGTGACCTCTGCTGTAAGCAGCACCAAGGGGTTTTTCCAGGAGACAAACTGCATGGAATCTGGGAATTATGAAGGCACAAAGGTTTTTCCCTGACTCTGGAAAAGTGGCTCCTGGTCATGAAGGACACGAGGAAGGGTTACAATCCCACGGGCTGGCTGGCTAAGCAAAGGGGTGATCCCTTTTCCTGCTGGCACACAGTGATGGCTGCAGGGTAGCCTTAGCTCTGTGGCCACTGACCACCCTGTTTCTTGAGAGAAGGCCCAAGTATCAGTGGTGAAGGCCTCAGCTGGCAGCCCAACGTCCCTCTCTGCACAGAGCTGGTGTAATAGGCAATATTAGCAGAGTAAGAGCCCTGCAGCCTGATGGGATCACTTACATATCAATTGCTAGGAGGCAGCAGGGTATTATTTATACAATAAGTGCTATACAAAACAGCAGAGCAATATTTAGAGGGCAAACACTATGGACAGGAAAGCTACAATTTGCTCTGCACCAGCAGGATGTTCTGTGCACTCCAAAGTGCCAGGCAGGATGAGGGTGATGCTTACATGCCAACTACTGTATGAGGACAGGTTATTATTTAAACCCCAGATACAATGGTAGGGAAAGAGTATTATTTACTAACCAGACCAAATGCAATAGCAGCAGTGGCAGTAACTGCATGGTATAATTTACAACAGAGGAAAAGACATAATTTGCAGACCAGTTATTACAGATTGGGAGGGTGTTTGTTGTGGTAGAGCACTGAAATATTGCTTTGAAGCTGAGCACTACAGAGGTACAGGGTATTATTTATACACCAAACTCCAGAGAAACTATTTTTTTGGGGTAAGTAACAGTGACAGTTAATCATTTATATGAAAGCCATTCTGTAATTTCCAATATGTAACCTACATGACTATTTCAACCTTGAAACTGTGGTACAGATGATGTAATGTTAATTATACTGAGATCTACAGCTGCTCTACCACAGGACTGCTAAGCTGGAATAATCTTCTGTAGTCAGTAAATTTAGGCCAGCAAAACTACTGAATCTGCCCTGCCCTGTGCAAAGCCTGTGGTGCCTGGGGATTTCCAGGGGTGTTTATCCCTGACCCTGTGCAGGGTCCCAGCAGGAGCTGCTGGTTTTGCTGTGGATTACAGGTTATTCAATCACCAGCACAGTGACTGCTCTCTCAGCAGAGGTGCAAATGATGGATGGGAGCTCCAGCTGGAAGGGATCAGCCACATTTTCATCTGTTTATCAGCTGCTGGCCTTTGCATTTTTTTTTCCACACACCTTGCTCATCCAATCTGTGATCTAACCTCAGGCAGGAGATGTTCCTTGGTTATTTCCTTTTAGTTTCCCCTACAGATTTTTGTGTCCTGTCAAATTATTCCTATTAAGTCAAATCTCTATGTCCTACAGTCATGACAAATAATTCCTTTTGTCTTTCAGTGGTTGTCTACACGACTAAATATACAAATAGAGTGCCCAAGTCTTCTGCCCACTGCTAACCAGGGGCACTGGAGAATCCAAAGGCACATGGAAATTGCCAGACCAGATGAAACCAATGGTGTGTGCTCAGACCAGCATCCTGTCTCAGACAAGACCTATATTACCAGCTTCAGAGCAAAGTTCTCATCATCAAAAAATAGGGAGTAAATTGCTGAGGAGGAAGTTTCCTTTAACACGAGGCATTTAGTGGTTCCCTTCTGCCTTGAAGCACGAGTATTTACATTCCATATTCTCCCACTAATGTACACTAGGTTTATTTGGCATGGCTTAATAGACAATTTTACTCCTCTCGGGCCTAACCCATGAGCACTACCCTGCCAGAAGAGATTTCCTGTCCTGATCACTTCATCCCCATGACATGAGGTGGCTGCTCTTGCAGATGCCCTTTTATCACTGCTGGGGGCTCTGTTGGAGTCCCTTTCCTCCAGGACCTGCCCTGCCCAGTGCTGGGCACGGGGCAGGGCTGGGTTCATCTCCCCACACCAAGGTGTCTCAGGAGATCCCTGGCTCCCTGGTGGCTCCCTGATAACCTGGTGGCAACCAGGACCATCCAAGTGTTCAAGGGTCGTGTGGTGCCTCACTAATATCAGAGCAAGCACCAGGGTTAAGCTGTCCAGACCTGCCTCTCATGGGACATCCCCTAACCCAAGTTCTTCACAGCAATCGCTGCTCCTTTCCATCATAAGCCCCCATGCAATCAGGACACAGGAACTGAGCAGTGAGGTAGGGCTATTCATTCACCTGAGTTAATTTTGGGTCTTGTCCGAAATTTTCTCTACTTCAACTGCCCCAGCTATCCCCTTGCTTGATCTATAAAGTGTATTCTAAGGGAAAGCCATTAGTTGCACAAAGCCTTGGTTAACATAAAGAGCCACTACAAAGGTGAAAACCCAGAGGATTATGCTTGTCAGAGGTCTTTAATTACCCTACTTTAATCTCTTGCTCCCTTCTCTCAGCAGAACTCTTTCTGTGGCTCTCCTCCTGCCCAGCTCCCTAGCACAGCAAGTTTTCCCCTCAGCCAGCCTCAGGAACTGCCAGACCTATGGAAACCCACAGGCAAAGCCAGCTCCCAGGCCACTTCCATGCAGCATGTACAGCAGGAATGGGGTCCTGGTGGCTTCTGGACGTCACTGTGTGACCAACATGCTCCAGTCACAGCATCTCCCTTATGCTTGGTCACAGCAGCAACGACACGGCTCCAGCTGCCTCCATCCATGTGCTGGAGCCTTTGGGAGCATTGGATCACTACAGCTGATGGTCCTGGTGGCTTCTGGACATCACTGTGTGACCAATATGCTCCATCTCCCTTATCCTTGATTGGTCACAGCAGCAATGACACGGCTCCAGCTGCCTCCATCCATGTGCTGGAGCCTTTGGGAGCATTGGATCACTGCAGCTGATGGCACAGCAGTTGGGCTTGTAAAGCAGGGGAAGGAAGTGGGAGCAGGGCCCTCCATGGGGCTGCTACTTAACACCTCAGGGCATTTCAACAGCTAAAGCACATGGAGGGGCTTGGGGTGCCCAAGCAGAATGGTTCTGGTGTTTCTCATCCTTCCCCCACCCCTCTGCTCTCTGCTCTGTACAGATCAATCATCGGCGAGGGGGGATGTTAGGCAAGGGAGACGTGGAAATTTTTCTTAAAAAAGGAAAGTCCAGTGAAAAGCACATGGAGGGGGAAAAAAAAAAATCTCGGTGTGAAGCGTCTCAAAAAAGACTGCGACAAAACCCCCTGCCTATTCATCAGGCCAACAAAAAGCTTCTTTAGATTTATACTGTGAGCCCATTGAGAGGGAGGGGAGGGAGGCAGCTCACACACCGCCCTTGTGCACACAGCAGAGCCCGCAGAGCTGCCCCGCACACACAGGCCGGGCTGTTCTGCCCGCTCACAAGGAAGCTCTGAGTTCTTAAAAGTAAACTGTAAGGTTTCCGTTGTTGCACTGGGCTCAAGTAATTTTTTTTTTTTTTTTTAATATATATAACAGCTCTCTCTCTTTGCCTGTCCCTCTCTCTCCTCCACTCTTTAAACAGCCCCGGCTGCTCTGGGCTGCTCGGCAGCCGTCGTGCGCTGGCTCTCTATGTGGTCCAGAGCCGCTATGAACACGGCTTTTGTTAGTGATGCTGGGAAGCTGCCTGAGAGCGGCACACACAGCCCGGCTTGTTCCACACGTGGAGCCTGCAGAGGGCTCGGGAAGGGGGGGGAAGGAGGAGGAGGAGGAGGAGAGCAGCTTGGGTTAGGATGTCTTGTGGTAGAGCGGCCGTGCCACTGCTGGCAAGGGAAAGGGAGAAGCAAGGGGATGGAGGAGGGTGGTGGTGGAAAAGATGCCTCAGGCAGCTAAGAAAGGTCCCGTTGATTTTTCAAATGGGACCAGCTGGCCCTCCACCAGCCCACGTTGCCGCCGGGTGCCAGTCAGCATGGGAAGGCAGTGAAGTCACTGGGTCCGTGCAACTTGCTGGGGATCTGCCCCCGAGAGGGAAGAGGAAAGTAAAGATGGAATGGATTTTGGAGTTCTGCAGCCCCTAATCATTATGTGCATTCCTGCACTTAACAACGATCTAACCTTTCTTTCCACGTACATTCATTTATTTGGGTCTTTAAAGTGATACCATCCATTCTCTTTTCCTTTAAACCCCTTAATGTTCCTCACTTATTGGAGTGTTTTACAGTGATGAGCTGCAGTTTGCTCTGATGGAATCTAAGTCTGCCGAATTTTGTTTAGTGTCCTCTTTTCCTTGGTAAGTTTTCCCCTCCACCTCTTTCACACCCTCAATTTCCTATCCTGTCTGCTCTCCTTGCCCATCCATCCTCCAGGCCTCGTGCTGCTGTCAAACCTGGCTACTGTACAGGGAGGTGATTATATGAAACATTAGGCAGCAGCTCAAGTGGGACAGATGGAGCGCCCCTCCAAAGGCTGCCCAGGCTGCAGAAAGAGCTCAGCCTCTGTCCCAGCCAGTGATGGTGGGAGGTGATGCCTCCCCTTCTCCACTCTGACAACAACTTGAAACATCTCAGAAAGGGGCAATGTCCCCTTTGACCTGTCAGGGTAGCTACAGTCTCTTCAAGCCAGCAGGAAAATATAACATCAAACAACCAAAGCAAAGAAAGGAATAGTTCAGCTTCCAATAGTGCCTTTGCAGGATTTGAAATCCCACAAATTTCTGCCCCCAAACCACTGGCCCCTCTGCCCAGCCAACATCCTTTGCTGGGAGCTTATAGATGGAAACCAAAGTCATGAGGAATGCTAAGAAATTCCTCTCTCCCAGCTATTTCATTGTGGGATGTTTCCCCCTTTCCACATCTGGCAAAGCTATTTTAGAAACCAAGGAAAGCTTAACAAACTGACGTCTTTTTAGCTAAACAACTCGAAAGGGAAAGGTTAAAATGCACTCTTTATTCTGTGTGCAGAGTTCTACTGAGCACAAGATGTAAATGAGAAGTCCTAAAGAGCAGCAAATGAATGGAAAGAAGTAATTTCTGATCGAGATTCTGACAAATAAAACCTTTTTTTTTGCTCTCTCTACTTCTGGAGAAGAGCTCAGTTCCCTGAAAACTATCGCTAAAAATATACTTCATGTGTGAATGGCTTTGGAAAACGGGCAGGTACTGAGGAACACCCGGAGCAGCTCACTGGAACCAGCCCAGGGGGCTCTGCCAGCCGCCAGCCCTGACATCCTCACGTAAGGGGAGAGCTGTCAAACCTCAGGCACCCTGGCTCTTTTCATTCTCTTTCTGAATTTTTCAGCCCATCCAGAGCTCAGCCCCTTTCAGCCCCCTGAATTTTTCAGCCCTTTCCAGCTCAGGGCTCACCCTTTGCCTGCCCTGTGGCAGAGCAATGACACTGAGCACAGCCATGACCACAGGAAACCCCAGCGCTGGTTGGGACACTCTCCACAAATCAGCAGGACAGCAGCCTCTGTGCCCAGAGCTCAGGGACAGGAGCAGACACATCACCTGAGCTCCAGCAGCAGCTGCAATCTACCACAAACACACACCGATGGCTCGGAGGCAGAATGGGGATAACCCTGTCTCTGCTCTCCCACCTCATGGTTCTGACTGAGGCATCTCTGAACCCATCCTTGCTTCCCCTCCCTTCCCCGAGCCAACCAACACATTTGGCACACAGCTGTTGCCCCTGGCTGGGGGTCTGCTCCCCATAAGGTCTGGGGTGAAGCCCAGGCAGCACAGGCTCCCCTTCACAGCTTGCAGCAGGGAGAAGCTCCGGCTCAATCAATTTTACAACTTATCTCACATTTCTCTGCTGGTTGCTCAGCAGGGAAACAGCCAATCCACTGAGAGCCTGCTTCTGTGGAGCACTTAGGAAAGTTAAGGAAAAGACACCAAGGAGAGAGAAGGGAGGAAAGTGCGATACATTACCTTTAACAGTTCAGTGCAGTGCTTCCAGAATCTAAGTCCCATACACCTGGCAGAGAAATGAGGTCTTTTTTGGTGTTCAAGAAGTAAAGAGCTTGCCACTTCTTGCTGTTACTGTACGTCTTCTTCACAATCTCCAGATGAGTTTTCCTGCGTTTTTGGTCGTTTTTTTTTTTTTCCTTCCCCGGCTCCCCAGAAGAAATCAAAATTCCCTATGTGGTATTTCAGGTCCTTTCAGGCAGTGGCAGCAGCAGCAAGCTTGAAGAGTAAGTACTGTGTGTGAATGGCAAAAAAGAGAGAGAGGGTTTCAGACCACATTAGCTGCCACTGGCTGCAAAAGAGACCATCAAACTCCTGTCAGCCTCCTTAGATACCTCTTGAAGAGCTGGCACTCTAAGTGTATTGGATCCTCCTCTGGATTTTAGAGTAAAGGTAGGCAGGCATCCAGGGGGCAGGGGGAAATAGGAGGGCTTATGGACCAAAAAGGAAGCCCAGCCTCTTGGAAAGAAGGAGGGAAAAAAAAAAAAAAAAACAAAACCCAAACCAAACACCCAACCCAGAAAAGAAAAGAAAGGGGGAAAAAAGCATTACTGAAAAAAATACTGCAAATGGAGAAAGCCAAATGGGGAGTGGGGGATTAAATTTAGCCCTCTGGTTTGGAAGTAAACTGGCTGGGGCACCACAAGTGGTTGAGAGAGAAGAAATAGTTTGTGTAATAAAAAGAGAACGTGGTTTATGCAAACTAAAATAAGATGAAGCTAATTAAGGAACCTGAGCAAAGTATGTGTGTCTGCAGTGCAGTCAATATCACTGCAGTGTGAGCAGAAAGGAGCTGATTTGGGGATAGCCCAAAAACAGCAGCAAACAGGACAGTTCAGGGAACTTCTGCATGGCCCCAGTTGCTGCTGAGGTAGGGAGGCAGGTGATGGAGGGAAGGAAGGGATGATCCTGGAAAAGAGAAGCACCTGGAGCATCAGTAACTGATAAGTGATATAAAGGCAGAGAAAGGAGGTGTTTGGGAATAAGTTTGCTTAAAGGTTATTTGGGGTGAACTGGGGAGAAATGGAGAGCCTGTACCCACACCTGGTAATGGTGGAGCCTGAAGAGACTACCCCAAAACTGAGAAGGATTCCATAACTGAATCCTTGGCAGGAGTGAAGTTGGGAGAAAGTGCTGAGAGAACTGTAATGTGTTTTATTTTTCTTTTTTTTTTTCCTTTTTTTATTCTGTGGGGCTGCTGGTACCTTTGACATGGATAAAAAGCTGTGACTGGGGAGGAGGAAATGGGTCTGCAGACCTACACCTTGGCTTGTGCAGGGGCCAGATGACAGCAGGTGAGAAACTGCTGAGGTGTTCACAGCTGAGAAAAGCACTTTTGTTTGAAAAATCTGTTGTTTCTAACATGGAAGAGAGCACCACCAGCCTAAAGTAAAGGTAAACTCTGAAACTGAGCACAGGCACGTCCCCCTGTGCACCAAAACCACATGGCTGCCCTCAGTATCTCTCCTTCCATTTCTCTTATTATGACCTTTAATATCTGCACTTCCTGCTCTTTTCCCAAGATCCTGCTTTTCTGTCTGATTTGTGATATAATAGTTTCTCCTCTCTCCATAAATTATTTTGGTCCCATGCCTCACTTCAAAACTTGCTTCTTTGACTGCCTCACTTTTTAACCTGAGGCTCATAACCACCAGCCCTGCATCCATCATCCTTACAGGTAACGCTCCCAGACCACAGAGCATGGAGCCTCACTTCTCCCTGCAAGTATCTTGTTCCATCTCAGAGATTCAATACCAAATTTTGGTTGTGAATTTCCCTTTGGATCATCCCCCCCACACCTTTTTTTTCCCCCAGTAGTGCAGCACTAGATACCAATTTCAGAACTTTCCAGGTGCCCATCTGTTAAAAGTGCAAAGGGCAGTGAGGGAAAACTTTGGAAAGGACATTGGAAAGGACAGTGTCTTTGCCACCTGAAACACTGCTTTTGGTGCAGCCCAGGACATGTTTGGCTCTCTGGGCTGCAAGTGCACATTGTTGGGTCATTCTAAGCTTGTTATCCACCAACACCAAGTCCTGCTCCTCAGTAAGAGTAAAATCTGAATCTGTTCTCTGCCCAGCCTGTATTTGTGCTAGCTTCCCCCACCTCACAAACCTGTCAGTCTATACAAGTGCTGTCTGCTCATATCAAACTCAATTCTTCATCTGCTGAGATAAACCAGGGCCCTACTCAAAGGGCACTGGATCCATCCAAAGGCTGCCACCACCTGCAGGTGCTGGGTGGGCTGGGACAGCCAGGGCTGTGCTGGATCATCACCTGCCTCCCCCTAGCACTAGCTGGGGTGTTTCCTCATGGACAGCACTGTGTAGCCATGGCAATGAAGGGAGACAGGCAAAACACACTGCAGATGGCCATGACAGCTCATGCTCCAGGCAGGACTCGGGATTTCCAGCTGGGTACAAAAGACACATTGACAGAATCTATAAAATGTGACCTGGCTGATTTTGCTCAGACTCACGTACATGAGACACTCCGAAACAGCTCATGCCTGACCACAGCCCTTTCTCCCTGTAACATAAAGATCTTTTGGGAAATGTACATGTTTAGTTGTTTTGCTGTGGAATAACTGAGCCCTCTGTACCCTCTGCTGCTGCCGTGGTTTGGCAAAGAAAACCTCATTTGAACCTTTGGTGAGCTTAAGCCAGGGAACAGAGAAAATTCCACTTCGGAGCTGACCAGTTAGGAAAATGTGATGCTCCACACATAGTGGTTTCTTAGCAGCTTCAGGAAAGGGATGGAAACTGCTCAGTACCTGCTGGCTGTCCCAGTTTTTTGTCTGCATCAGGAAGGATTGGAAAAACAGCTAAATATGTTCAGAGAAATTGTGATTCATAAACTGCCCTTGTGTTTGTTTGTTCTTTAAGCTGAGGAGCAGCCAGGTCAAAAAAAAGTCACATAGATGACTTTTGTTTTTTGTTTAAAGAAGGAAAGCAACAGTTCATGGCTTTTTGAAATACAGGTAACACATTTCAAAAGTGCTTGCACTTAGGTAAGATTTTTACATGTCATTATAAAGTTAAAAGGAGGCTTATGTCTATTCCCAGTCAAGTTTAGCCTTCAGGGAGCATGAATATTTGAACAGAGAACAAACCCTGTGGCCAAGTAAAAGTAGATAATAGCTTTTCTGTGAAAACTATTGAATATCCAGAATTTATATAGTGGAAGCAGTCACTGAATGAAAATGGCCAGAAAAAGGAAAAACACCAGACAGAAGAAGGTTGTGTCAATTAAGGTGATACTTGCAGTTTTTCAAAAACAATCAAAAGTGGGCTAGGGTGGGTTTTCAGCCAAGAGAGAGAGGGAAAGAAAAAAATAAATAGAAAAATACTGGAATAAAGAATAAACCTTTCAATTTGCTTTTAAAAATTGTGCTCATCAAACCACTCATGGCTGTGAAGTGCTGCTCCTTTCCTACAACTACCAGAGCAGTCATCTCACAGCTCTCATCTTGTCTTACTCTCAGAATGAAAAGGAGGGTATTGTGTCCCTAAAACACTAATCACTTTTGGAATTATTGTGTTCTATTAAACGATAATTTGGCATTTTTCGAAAACCACTGGGGACATGAGAAGGGGCTGTGGGATCCCAGCTGCTCTGTGCACAGGTAGAGTGGATTGCACAATTTCAGTCTGTGCATGATTTCAGTCTATGAACACTTTTCAGGTTCTGAAGATTTATATTGGACTCATGTCCAAAAAGTATTGTTCATGCTTTTACAGTCAGTTATCTGGCATTGCAACAGATACTTCTTGATCAGCTGCCATAATTTCCTTCAGCGATCGATATTTGAGCTGTCCCTGCCCCGCGGTGCTGCTGAAGCTCTGACACCACACTGAAGGCACACAGAACCCAAGTGCCTTGCTCAAGGCTATGGGTGAAGGCAGAATTATAGCCAGAACATCTCCATTCCCAGCCCTCTTCCCTCTTTCAAAGCCAGCAAAGCCCTTAAGTGCTGCAGCAGCTCAGGACTGTGTTTGCTGCTCTGCTACGCTGTTTTTTGTGGGCAGTGATGCTCTGTAGAGCTGAAGCTGCCACCTCAAATTTGGGTTCTGCATTTCTGCAAGCCAAAATCCCATGATGGGGAAAGCATGGTGCAATATAGAAATGTCCAGGTCATTGCTTTAGTCACAATGATGGGGGTCATTGTATAGCTTAACTTCGGAGTGCCACTGGAGGGATGAAAAGGGACAGTGCTGACACACCTCTAGCTAAAAATTAAGAGGGGCCTAAAACCTCCCAGGAGAGGCTTTGTCTACTTAAATTTTATCCTGAAAGCATGGAAATGGACTGAAAAGAAATGAGTCAACATCTGGGGGTAAAAAGGACACAGAGGAACCTCCCCACCAAACACAGCACCTGTGCCCCTTTATTCCAGCGTGAATATCAGCCTTGTGGGTGCAGGTGGAAAACTCACCCCATATTTAAAAAGCCAACCCCATACACACACACACATCTTCTCTCAGGCCTGTTTGCATCCCAGATTGGAAGCGGTGCCCTTCCTGAACCTCCTGTGCTGGACAAAGCACCTATTGAAGCTGCAGTGGCCAGGAGCTCTGCTGAATGAGCTGCCTTCTGCTCCCAGCCCGTGCCAGTGCGGGCAGACATAAACAGCGGGGCTCGCCCCCACCCCAACATTGTGGCTTCTTCATCCCCTGACTGAAATAGAATCCTGGGCTGGAGGGTGGGATGGTGAACACAGACCCAGGTTTGTTTGGTGGTGAATTTTTTAAAAAATGTTTTCTTCTTTTTTGCTTCTCTTGTCCCCTTGGTGTCTTTCCGATTGCGCAACGGGGCTCTATGAAGGGAGTGGGGATGGACACGTTTGGTTAAAGATTTGGACAACACTTGATTGTAGCTATAATATTTTCTGAAAAATCTTTTCTTTAGGATCTTTCCTCTTGAGAAGCTGAGAAGACTCAAGAACAAAATGTAAAAAATTATTATCTGCTGCTGTGGAATGCAACAGGTGGATCTGTGATTGGTGTCATGTTGTTGTTTTTAATTAATGGCCACTCACAGTCAGCTGGCTCAGACTCTCTGTCCGAGCCACAAGCTTTTGTTATTCATTCTTTCTTTTTCTATTCTTAGCTAGCCTTCTAATGAAATCCTTTCTTCTATTCTTTTAGTATAGTTTTAATATAATATATATCATAAAATAATAAACCAAGCCTTCTGAAACATGGAGTCAGGTCTTCCTCTCTTCCCTCATCCTCGGACTCCTGTGAACACTGTCACACTGGATGACCAAGATGAGGCCTCTTATGCTTATCCTGGCTGCCCAGCATCTCATCTTCATCCTTGGATGGCCAGAGGGAAGGTCTGGAGGTGATGGGCACCACCAGATTAAAATATGTGGTGTCAGGGCTCACACCAGCATTTGGGCTGGGGCTTGGCACACAGGGGGGATGGCTGGTGTCCTGGGGCTGCTCATCCCTCTGCTCTTCTGGAGCGCTCCTCAGGGATACTTCCTCTTGTGTTCTGAGGTGCAGGGAAGGGCTGACATCTCCTAGGTGAGGGGAGAGTGCAGTGATGAGGTGTCAGCCTGGGATGGCACAGGGCTTCACAGTCCATGGTGCACGAGGGACTTGCTGTCTCTCCCGCTGCCCAGCTCCATGCTCACAGTGTGTGACACATGTCCAGCCTCCCTGGCTATCCCTGGGTGACAGTGAAACAGCTTTTGTACAGGAGGCACAGTGTGGATTGCTCCCTTGGCCAGGGAGAGGCTGTGCACAGCTCCCTGCCCTCACACACAACTCACGGCTGTCCCTTTCTCCTTTTTTCCCCACTTGCCACATTCATGCCCTCACCTCACCTTGTTCATCAGCTGCTTGGACTGAGCCTAACTTCGCCCCCTCCCAGCCTCCCTGATGGAGACTTGCAGGCTCAGCAAGGAAACGTGGGGGTGGGCACGACGCGGAATGTTTGTACAATGAATAAATGAAAACAGCGCTAATTTTATGTTCCTCCCGACTTGGGACGGAGCAACACGGGAATACAGCCCCTTTTGTACGGGCATGGGACATCTCCTCTGTTTGCCTTTCTCCCAGAATGCCTCTCCTCACCCTGCAAAGTACAAACAGGGCGCTGTTGACCTTGGAAGCCTGGCAGGGGTTACGTCAAGCCTGGCAGGTTTGCTAGCCTGGGTATTTACAGCCTTGCACCCCTTGCTCTGGCAGGGCTGACGTACACTGAGCACTCCCAGCTCCCAAGGGGGGCTGCCCACCTCTGCCCGTGGCAGCAGGGAAGCCTGGAGGTCTCCCTGACCCCCCAGTGAAATTTGCTGTTCAGGGGAAGTTCTTCAGAGAGTTTCTCCTGTAGCTTTTGTTTGCTCTTTTTGTGGAACAAGGTTTTTTTATGGCATTTGTGTTGTTCCAGTGGAAAGTGTTTGCTTGTCTGAGGTCAGCGAGGAAGAGGCAGGGAGTGGATGTGGGAGAGCAAAGAGCAGGAAGCAAATAGGCTCTGGTAGCAGGTGTAGCTCCATCTGCCTCCTTCAAAAAGCTTCTCTGGGCTTGGTGGGATGTCCCAGGTGCTTTGGAGGTGGGAGAGGTCACTGGCACACCTGAGCACACCAATGCCCCTTCACAAGGAAATGTTGAGCTGATTGATGGTGGAAAGAAAGCTCAACACAAACACCAGCAGCAACCTGGCCCATGGGAAGGGCTGCTCCAAGCTCTGGGTATGGCTTGTGCTCTGGACAGGCTTTGCTGAAAAACAGGAGGGATGAACCTGTGCCTCTCAGTGCTGAGGGGTGGCTGAGGTGCTCCCCACCCAGAGTCACTTATTTCTGGAGGGGTAAAGGCTTTCTCCTGAAAGCTGGAAGAAACACCTTCTGTATTTCCCATCCTGAAGGTCATTGCCACTGTGCTGCTAATTTAAAGCCTCTGCAGAGGACCAGGCCAAGGCACTTGGTGGCAAAGAGCTTTCCAGGAATCCTCCAGGCTGAGCAGCTTCAGCTGAGGAATAAAGGGATTGCAGGCAGACTTGGCTCTGCTGGCATGCAACAGCCCAGAGGTCATTTTTTAAGCAGACTGTCCAAGAACATTCACAGCAGGCAGTGGGCTTTTCTTACAAACTGGTTTTCAGCCCTCAGCAAGAAGTGTATACTCATCTCTTGGCCTCTTCTGTCATCTCATTAACACAAGAATCCCCTTGAGCCTCTTAACCCTCTCAGTCCTGCCCAGAATATTCATTTTCCCTTTCCCATTTATATCTCACTTCTTAATTTGCAAGTGAAAGAGGTTTCATTCTGGTAAACAAGAAAATGTTGTAAAAAAGTCAATCTCAAACCCAAAACCCCAGTAAAAGCTTCACTCAGCTGGGCAGTAATTGCACAGACCCACATATAACAGATGTGGATCTAAGATCAGTGCTGGATGTTGCTATCTGCAGCTGCTGGAGCTGCCAGAACTCAGCTGCTGACCTGTACAAATGGAAAAGAGTGTAGGGGGCTTCTGGAGGCATGACACATGGAAACCTCGATAAATTATCCAACCTCAGGGCTGGCACTGAGTAGGGAGCTTGTTCCTTCAATTTCTCTTGCATTTATTATTAGTTTTTCTCTTTCTTTTTCAGTTTAACTATGAAATCTCATCCTCTGGTTCCATCTTTTCACCCTTTGTTTTCCAGTCTTCAGCAAATGTGTCTTTTTGTTTGCTGCAGAAGAGAGGACATTTCTCTTTTTGGATTGTAGGTTGGCTAGGTGGAGCTGGAGTTTTAGGTCAAAAGGCCCAGAAATATCCTCAGGGTTACTCCTAATAGCACAACCTCTACTTTTTCTGCCAGTGGAATACATAACCTGCCTCACCTTTTAGCTCTGAGTACGCAGCGGGGCAGATAAACCTTCCATTAACAAGACCATGGTTAGAGAGGAGGTTGTGACCCCCCTCATCCTTTCCCCAGCACTGGACTGGGGTTCTCAGGGAGGCATCCAGAGTCAGGGAGATGCTCATATGGGTCTCCATTATTAAACACACCTCAAGCCAGCCTCCTCCTTTTCCTTAGCTCCGTGCTGCTGGGCCCTTCCCTCAGGCTGATGTCCCTTTCTGCCCTCTGCTGAGCTTCTGGGTGGAAGAGATGAACAACAGAGGTTTGAGCCTGGGCTGAGGCACATGTGGTAAGAAAAGCCTGCCTTGGCTTGTGCTGGTTTTGGGAGAGAACACTGTGAACTGCCCCAGGCTTTTGCGCCCGTGCTGGGATCAGACCTGCATTCCCTGCCAGTGCTGGGCCCAGCAAGGGGAGAAGTCCTCAGAACACCTTCCCAGCAATCTGTACACCTCTGCTTCACTGCTGCTGCTGCTTTCTTAAAAACCCAGCTGGGACCGTGCTTGGAGCTCTAAACAGGTCTCCCTTTGACAACTGCTGCCTCCTGGCATCTGTACATTTTTGGGAAACATCCCCTGCAGCTCCAAGGAGGCATTTCTGTGCCTCTCTCCAGAGGTTCCTGGGGCCTCAATCTGGGTCAGGGTTGGACAGGTCCACCTGAGGAGTTGCTACAGTGGAGAGGAAAGCAAAGGACTTTTGGAAAAATCCAAATTCCCCCATCTTTATCAGAGCAGCTCTGCAGATCAAGGGCTCTCTGGAAATGTTATTCCTCAGCTGGATGTTGAGATCCCAGTGTCAATATTTGTGAAGTGGGAAGGGCCCTGCCAGATGCAGCATTCCCAGAAACAAGGCTCTGTGCACAGGGCTGGGGCTCAGCCTGGGACACCCCATGCTACTGCAGAAGGCCCTGGCCATTCCTTGAGGGCTGGGGGAGGCAGAGGGATGGCTCTACTCACAACCCTTATCTGCCCCTTTGAGGTTGGGGTGAGATTTATCTCTGTTTTTCAGAGAAGCAGGCAGCAAGCATCGCCCTGATGCTGTAGAGTTTCAGCAAAATGCATAAATGAGTTGATTTTGATGCTGCAGCAGAGCTGTAGGAGGGCCTGGGAGCAAGAGCCTTGAGACCTGCTCAGCAATGATGCTGCTCCAGCACATGAGAACTGTGCCAAAACTGCTCCCTCTGAGGGTCAAGTTAATGGTGATTGACTCTCACAGCCCTGGGACAGCTGGGGGTGGGCAAGAAGGTGAGACTTGATGTAATGACGCTGATGTCAGGCTGCAAGGGTAATGTCCCTGTCCCCAGGAGGGGACCTGCCACCTCAGAGAGGAGGGGCTGGGGGCCCAAACATGATGGAATGCCATGATGACTGTCCAGGTGAGCCTGCAGACCCGGGGCAGTCACAGCACCAGGACCAGCTGCTCCCAGAGCACTGCACTCCTTCCTTCCTTCCTTCCTTCCTTCCTTCCTTCCTTCCTTCCTTCCTTCCTTCCTTCCTTCCTTCCTTCCTTCCTTCCTTCCTTCCTTCCTTCCTTCCTTCCTTCCTTCCTTCCTTCCTTCCTTCCTTCCTTCCTTCCTTCCTTCCTTCCTTCCTTCCTTCCTTCCTTCCTTCCTTCCTTCCTTCCTTCCTTCCTTCCTTCCTTCCTTCCTTCCTTCCTTCCTTCCTTCCTTCCTTCCTTCCTTCCTTCCTTCCTTCCTTCCTTCCTTCCTTCCTTCCTTCCTTCCTTCCTTCCTTCCTTCCTTCCTTCCTTCCTTCCTTCCTCCATATGAGGATAGTGTTCCCTTAAGTGGTAAGTGCTTGATATTGGTGTTGGGAAAAAAAAAAATTCTTGCATGGAAGGAGTGGCATCCAGGCTTTATCTTGTGCATCACCCTCTGTCCCCTCTTTTCCCAAGCACTGTTAGAAAAGGATACATGTATATATGTCTTGGGTGGCAAGGAAAAGCCAGATCCATTGCTTGGGAAAGTGGAACTGAGCAGCAGCTGAGGCTGCAAAGGTGGAAGCAGAGTTAGGCCAAGGAAATCCCCACACCAGGGAGTGAGGGCTGTGGGGATGTGCTACCCTGCCCCTTTCCTCTGCTCTCTTCAGCCCCCACACGTAGCACAAACATTCAGCAGACAGCCTGTCCTTTGGCTTGGGACTACTCAGGTGGGAAACAGTATTTCAGGGCTTTTGATTTGTTTTACCCTTTCCTTTGTTGGGTCCTTTTACAGGAACCCAAAAGTAGCTGTTTTGAGAAGACAGCAGAGACTGTGTGGACCTTTGGTAACTTTTTTGACGACTGTGAGACCTGCCAAACAGCCCGAGAGAAAGGATCTTACTGTGTTGATTTGTTTTCTTTGGTTTATGGGGGAAAAAAAATATTTCACACATAATTAGCACAGCCACAGAGAGATTGTATTAAGGGCGCTTTACTGGAAATTTCAAGGGACAGAACAAGGGAAAGCTGTGTTAACACCAGCAGCCAGGAGAAGGACCCTGCCTGCAAAACCGAGGGGAAGGACAATGTGGAGTGTTCAAGCTGCAAGAAAGAAACTGTTCAGGAGGGCAGCATGTGCACCAGGGGCTGGGATTAAACTGAGCTGCTGCAGGCCAGGATGCTCCTGCTGCCCTCCCCCAGCCCCACCAGGGCTGCAGGCTGGGTGGTCAGCTCTGGGGGAGACTCCACTGCCATGGATGGAGGAGAGCAAGGGCCAAGATACTGCTCAGTAGCAAAATCCTTGGTTTCTCCCTCAGATAAAGCCACCCAATTTCAGTTTTACCCCCATGCCAGTATGAAAAAATAAACCAGTCCTTCTATCTTGAAGACCTCTTCAAAATAATATAAGAGCTCTCACCTGCTTCATCCATCTGCTGAGCCCACTCCAAAGAGAACAGGAGTTCTTCCAATGCAAAAACTTCCAAGACAAACCCAAGTTGCTCAGGCTTGCCCATACTCTGGTGAAAAGCCCACCACAAGCCTCTCTCTCCCTGGGTGTTTCCATGAAACCAATCACTGGGGACTCTGCATTCCCTGGAGCTCTGAGTTTCCTGGTGGACCTTGCTTATGTTCAAAAAGAGAGTTATGTGAGTGAGGTATGACCTTATTCAGGTGGCATTTTTTGATCTCTGGAGCTCAGTGAAATGCCTGAAAATGAAAAACCTAATTTTCTGTTTTACTCTAGTTTGAGGGGCACTGATACAGGAGCGGAGGACTGATGTGTCCATGAGACCCACACTGGTACCTTATTGCTCAGCACCTTCTGTTGAACTATCTGAGCTCTCCACCCACACTGAGGTGTCACTTTAACTTCAGACACACAGAAGTACCATTATTTAAGAGCAGAGATGTGAAGTGCACAGCCCTGCCCAAGGCCATGTTAAAAATCTCTGCTTCACACTTATTTATCTGCCCACAAATCAACGTACAGTGCCCTGGTACAATTGTTCCCAGGCAGGGGAAGAAGCATTTAGACTCTCCTGCTCACAAATCCTGCTGTTTCCTATGAAAATAATGTGCTTGCTGCTGGCTGGTTTGTCTTCCTTATTGTTTCTGCTTGTTTGGTTTTTAAAGCTTACATCACTCTGTGGCCAGCAATGTCTTGGGTGTCATACAAGAGCCACTCTTTCCCAGGTTACCTGAGGGCAATGCCAGGGCAGAACAGCAGCTCTACAGAAGGCAGGAATATACTGTGGCCATTTATTTCCTGCTGTGCTGTGCAGAGGAGTGAGGCATATTTGTGGTGGTTGCTGTTGGACATCAGGGAGGAGCAGTGCCTGGTGGCTCCAGAGGGATGGGCAGGGGCTCCTGGGCTACATTCACAGCAATGCCACTGACTTGGAGGGGCAAAATGACATGACCTAGGCTCCTCATCCTCATCAGTATATTTAACTGTTCCACAAGTGAGCTGGCAGCACCTGGATCATTCAGTAATTCAACAGCAGCTCAGTTGTCTGTGTGTCACCTCAGCTGCCACCGGGTGTTCTCTGGCTGTATGATGGTGCTCGGCACAGCACACACACTGAGGGGTGCTGAGCAGGGAGGGCTGTGGAAGTAAAGCAGTGCAAAAAGCTACATTCACTACATTCAAGTTCTGCCTATCCATTTTTCTTGGGAGATCATCTGTCCTCTTCTCCTTTTGGACTTTAAACCTTCCCCTGTACAATATTCCCTACTGGAATATCTCTTAGGCTCTCCTGAAGCTTCTGACCTCTCTCCAGTCTGAAAGGTCATTTTTTTGTGCACATCCCTGACTCCCAGCTCATGTTCCTCTGTTTTTCCATGAGCCAGCTTTACAGCAGAAGGCAAAAATACACTGAGGCTGTTTATTTCCTGCTCTGCTTAGGAGAGGAGGGAAGCCTGTTTGTGGTGGCTGCTATTTGCCATTGGGGGGGAGCAGTGCCTGGTGGTTGGTGCAGGGACTGGAAAGGTACCCAAAAGGGCTTAGGGCAGGAGGATCTGCCCAGGGAACCCTCCTGTCACACCTGAAGGTGCTGTACTGGTGCTGCTGGGGCTGAGAGTGGACCTGAGGAGCATGGCATGCATCAAACCCCTGCAGGCCAAGGAGAGCTGGGCACTGGGAAAATGATTAAGCAAATGAGTGTTTATTCCCATTACTAAGCTGTTGCCTGAAACTCGGGTTGCTGATTAATTGGGAAGCAGTACCAGGAGGCAGGGCAGGGCCTGGGACAGTGTTTACAGCTCCTCCTTGGCACAGGGTGAAGGTGGCCAAGAATAACCCTCTGCTAGCCACCAGCAAGGTGTGCTGGTTGGATTTTTCCATTTGCCCTGTGTGTGGCTCTCATCTTTGTCCCTGACTCTGGAAAAGCCCCAGCTCCAGCTGTCCCCAAAGAGGTTTCTCTATTTAACACTGTTAAGGTGTGGGGAGGTGGCTGGGGTGGGAGGAAGGACAGCACCCACCTCTGGGACCCTGGAGACACTCAGGCTCCCTCTGTCTCTTCACTGCCACTCTTCCCTCATTTAAAGCCATGCTGTTTACACCCAGTCTGAAGGGCTGGCTCATGGGGGCCTTGGGGCAGGAGACAAGAGATGGAGGAGGGAAGCAGGGCTGATGGAGGAGGGAAGCAGGGCTGATGGCAGAGGCAGCCAGGTTGGCAGGGATTTTCCTTTGATGTGTGTCTGGCAGCACTGTTCCACGCTGCTGCAGCCTCTGCAATTATGGACCTCTCTTCCTTGCCAATTTTCCGTGTCCGTTAGTGCTGAGGTTGGGTTATGACATTAATTCTTGCTCTGCTGACGTGGGCAAATAAGCTACTGGTGTGTCTCTGATTCAGGAAAGCCAGTGGTCCTGCACTCCTGCCACAGCCATGCAGAGTGTGGCACACCACAGGCTGAAGAGAGCAAAACAGGGCAGCAGGAGTGGTGGGAAAGGGGGAGCTGGAAAAGGAGTGCCCCAAGGCACCATCCCTTCCCACTGCTTGGGAGCTGCTCCACAGACCAGGGGTCCTTCCCACAGAGCAGAGTGCTGCTCTCAGGAATCCCCTGCCTCCAGGAATACCTGGGCCAGGTGCATGATCCCTGCCCCAGCTCAAGGCTGGTAGTCCCTAACCATCTAACCAGAGTAAGAGTCCAGCACACTCCCTGCCATTTATTCAAGTGGATGCTGAGAGCATTCCCTCCCTGCTGCTGGCCCTGCCAAACTCTCTCACTTTTGTCCTCTCTGACAGTCTCATAACAAAGACACCTTGATTTTATCTTGCCTACATCACTTTAACCTTAAAGGCAGCTTGAGCATGGGAGGAAAACTGCCTCCTTTCTATGTGACAAGGAGAGACTCAAGGACCCCTTCTGAAACCCAACTTTGAGCAGGAATCTCATTTGAAAAACACCTGGCAAATGAATACAAGCATATAGTATGAAACAACAGTTCAATTATTTGAAGGTCCCTCAAAGCAGCAAGCCTGGAGAGAGTTTGGGAAACTTCTACCTCAAGATCAAAATCAGAGATCCAGGATCAGAATACAGATTGGGATATAAATGGTCACTTTTCAGCACAGCAAAAGAAATGACATGAGATTTATGAGGATGGAGGAAGAAGAGATTGGTCTGGTAGAACAGCTTCTGGCTTTCTGGACAGCAGTGTATTTGCCTCCCCACCCTGGGTCCAACCTCTCCATGGGGCCTTTCTGCACTGCAGGGAGCTCCTGCTCAGGGAATTCAGGGTGCAAAGATGAAGAAAGAGGTTTCCTTTCTAGGCATGAGCTGCAGGGGACTGAAGGAACTGGTTAATAAGAGCTGAAGCCTCCTGGAGAGGCTTGACAGGGCTCAGAACAGGCTGACCTCAAACACACTCAGAATCTTCTGTCCGGGGGTGATTGCTAGCCTGTCTTCTGAGAACAGCCAACCTGCTGCTGTTGGAGACTCACAGATTCTGACTGCAGGGCCTGTGGCTGCCTTCATATTTCACTTCACACATCAGACACCTCTGCACAAGCTCCAGCACCCAGCGGGACCAGAAAATACCAGCAGAGAGAAAGCAAGAGCAAGAGAAAAAGAGATTTTAAGTTTTGATCAGAGAAGCATTTCCCCTGGCTGGAGAAGCACCTGCCTGGCCAGGTGTATGTCTGGGATGAAGGGCTGGAGGTGCAGCAGGCAGCAGAGTTTGGGCAGGTCTGCATTCCTGGACTCACACATTAAATTAAGGTGGCCCTGCCTTAATTGAGGTGGCCCTGACTGTCAAAGCCCCAGACTGCAGTGATGGAGCTGTGGGCTCAGTGGTGTGCTGGGGTGTCTCTCCTGGTGACACTGGGAGCCTCCCAGCTCCCTGGGGTGAGTGTAAATCCTGCTCCTTACTGGGGGGACAGGGCTGGGTCCACAGCACTGAAAACTTGGACACCTGGGGCTGAGCTCCTTCAGTGGTAACTCACTTAAAGCTACCTGGATAACTGTGCCCACATGGCCTGAGAGCAGCCTCTTCACTGGAGCTCATGAAAAACTGACTCCATGGCTTTAAAGGATGGGACCAAAGCTGCAGATAGCCCTGGGGCTGAAAAGAAAGAGTCTTGTTCCCAGTCCAGTACTTAGTTCACTAAACAATCCACTTCAGACTATTGAAAAGTCCCTCACTGAGACCAAGGATAGCATCAGTGTCTCAGCAGAAAAGCCTGCTGAGCTCTAATCAGCTGTAGAGAAGGATTTTATGGAGGATGTCTTTTCTCCAGGCCCTGCTCCAGCTGCTGGGGATTTGTTCCAGCAACTCACCAGTGAATCTTCCTAAGAACATCACTGAGTCTGTTACAATAGGTATCATGAGGTGTCCTGGCTGGAGTGGAGGTAAACTCCCCAACTTCAGAAAAGTCAGGAGCAGAACTTAGAACAGGAGGGTGCTCTGGTGTGAAAATGGCCAAAGTTTCTGAAGCTCTTAACCAGAAATCTACAGAGGTTTTAGGGCAATTCCTGTGTGGGGAAAGCAGCAGAAATATGATGGAAATACAAGAAGTGGCCCTAACACAGCACTCAGGGTTTGAAGGTACCAATGAGGACATAAACCCAGTAATGGCAGGATGAAGTCCTTTGGGAGAAGGTTAAGATTCATCAGAAAAACAGCATGAAAGTGCATGGAGATGGGTTTCTGGGTGATAAAACAAAAACACTGAGGACTGTGTAGGCTCAAAGTACAAACTGGATTAGCTCTGCCTGTTGGCCACTGGATTAGTCCTTTCAGGCCCTGGGCAAGAATTTAATATACCCTCTGCTCTTAGTGGTAGCACAGATAGCACTGCAACCTTCAGGAAAAAAAAAAATCTATGTTTAATTTAAAGAAATATGTTAAGCCAATAAGCAACTTGCATAACTGTGATTTGAGGAGAGAAGAGGCAACTCTGGTCATCTTGTCCTGGCTGCCAGTGCCCTGGAGCTGGTGACCACAGGCATCTGGCAGGGAACAGAGACTGAAGACCTGGACTTGTGGAAGAACTGGAAGTCCTGCAGCACTCTGTGCACAGAGCACTCTTGTCTAGCAGGGCTCAGAGTGGGCCCTGCACTTTGCTGCATGCTCCTCAGCTTAGTTGGACAGCTGTTTTCTACCTGTCACCCTTCCTAAATCAACAGGCTCCTTTGCTTGCTGCTTTTGTATTTTTCCCCGTAGAACTCAACAGACACATGCTGTTCAATCCTTTAATGGAATTCAGTGGGAGTATAACTGTTATCTGGGGTTAAATGGCTATTTGTGAAGTCTGAGAGCAGCTTTGAGCTTGGGCAGTGCAGAAGTCAGGCTACAGCCACCCATGGCATCTAATGGAGACACCACCACTCCTCCTGCTTTAGCAAATCTGAAAGCTTGGTGAGGTGGCTGGAGGTGTGAGGAGTGCTGCTCTCCAGTTACCACACCAGGATCTTCAGAGCAGAGTCATGATGGCATTGGGAGATCATAGAATCACAGAGTCACTGAGGCTGGAAAGACCTCTAGGATGATCAAATCCAGCCATTAACCCAGCCATGCCAAGTCCACCACTAAGCCATGTCCCTTAGTGCCCCATCTACACAGCTTTTAGATAGCCCCAGGGATGGAGACGTAACCACTTCCCTGGGCAGCCTGTTCCAACACTTAAAAGTCCTTTTGGTGAAGAAATTTTTCCTGCTATCCAACACCGGGAACCTGACTGACAGCAAATCACTGTAAATAAATGACATCATTCAGCAATAAATGACTCCAAGTCAGGCATGAGTCAGATTGCAAGTTGCATTAAGTGCTTTGTACTTAGGGGCAGTTATAAATTGCAGTGCTGCTCCCTCCATGGGTTCCCTCCACCCTGGTGGGAGGAAGGATGTCTGTGTCATGCAGTGTTGACCTGTTCAGTTCCCTGCATTACCTCTGAGAGCACATTGTGTCCTTTGTCCTCTCAGGAATGGGATTTCCTGTTACAGAACAGGAGTGGCAGCACTGCCCTAGCACAGGTGTGTGATGGTAATGCCTTTGAAGAGCAGAGCCACAGGAGTAATGAAAACTGAGGAATGAATTCAGAACTGACTACTGTAAGAGCAGAAATGAGGGATGTGGGACTCCAGGGGCTCTCCAAAATGCAGTTTATTCCATCCAATACATTACAGCAGTCCAGGGTTGTGGGTGACAGAGCTGTGCCCACAGCTGTCAGCTCCAGCTGCAGGCAGGCCTGGAGACCCTTTGGTTTTGGTTACAGTGCATTATAGACTTTTCTTTGCTGAGCATTTTAATACAGTAGAACCAATCTATACCTTAACTTTTACCTATTGACTATCATAACTACTATAATTACCATATTCATGTTACTGTTCTCCAATCACTAAAAGTTAGTACATTACAGTTTAAGCTAGAAATTGTTATTCAGTTTTCTTGCAGTGGAAAATTCTGAGACCTTTTTTCTACTTGCAACTTTGCTGACTTGTTTGCCTGTGCTATCTTCCTGCTTGGTAAAAACATCTTCATGTTTGGGGTGGGTTTATCCTTTGCTCTAAGCCATAAAAACCCCTTCTAACTAACAGACCCTTTGCCTCCTTGGTTAGCCAGCAAGACTGGCTCAGCAATTCTTTTCTTCTATATCAAAACTTGCTTCCATCTCTATTCCTTCATCAGACTCTACATTCAAAAATCTTTCTGCCAAGCACACAAATCTGTGAGAGACTTTCTTGTCAAACATTCATCCTTCCCAACAGACTACCTACTGCCCAGTGAGGCTGGAGAGGGAACCAGGTCAATGATTTATCACCTGTGCAGCAATGCAGCACATCACCTTTCCCCTTGCCCAGACAGAGGGGACATGCTTTGCACACTGTGTTTCTGTAACAGAGGAGGATGACTTGCACAGGCCCCTGGACTCCCTGATAGCTGCTGAGGCATGGAAAGGGTAGTTGTGACATTAAATGACAGGAAAACCATGAAGTTAAATGTTCTTGATGATGCTGTTTTGAGTAGAGGGCATTGACACTTCCAGAAACCCCCTCGGAGTGAGATGATCTCTCATCCAGCTTACCAGAGAGTTTGTAGGACCCATGTCAGTCTGGGAGAAAGGGCCATAAATAATGAGCTGAAAGAGCTAATTCAGATCCAAAGCATTAAAACTTCAAAGACCACCTCTAACGATGCTAAAAAGCAAGGAACTAGTGTGGCTGCATTCACTAGTGTGATTACCTGCAAATGAAGGCAGCAGCTCTGACTCATGTGCTTATGGAGAAGAATTATAAAGAGATCTGTATTCCCAATTATTCCCCAGGCTGGAGGACAGGAGCTGGGAGATAATGGGCAAATCAGATTCAGAGGTAGAAAAAAGCTGTTTCTCTTTCTCTGCATGGCTGCATGAAGCCCACAAACATGAGATTTGAATTTTCTTATCTCCTACACAGCATCAGCTTAAGAAAATATGGGCATGACTCCACTGCCAATATTCAAACACAGGAGCTGTCTTGGCAAGCTTTTGCAGTATCACACCACAAACAGGGCTGAAGGCACTTGCTGCTGGTGGATATGGGGACACCCTGAACCTGAGCTCTGATCCCCAAACCGATTCTGAGGCTGCTCAGCTGCTGAGCTGGGGAATAATTTCATAAATAAAGACAAATGAAATTTTGTTTCACACAATTCCCTCCAGTTTCTCTCCTGCTTACTGACGGAGAGGAAATGCTTTTCAGATGCCAGCTGGTGACACTGCTTCATTATAAATTGCTCATGTCCCGTTTTTAAATAGTGACTGCAAAATATTCATCCGGCTCTGAAATCAGGCTGTCTGTCCTCTCTGGGGCATCTACTGCTTCTTGAGCTTGGAGTTTGGTAAGAGCTGTCTAAAGATTTAACACCTTTGCCAGCAGACAGGCTTGGAAATCCTGAGGCTGTCCAAGTGACCCCTCCATTGTCCTTGTAATGCACTGGATCAGCTGTGGGAATAGGGCCAGCTGGAGACCTTTTCCCAATGCAGCTCTGCAAGGACCTGGTCATGTATTCCCTGTGCTCTCCCTGCTCCCACTGCAGGGGTCAGTGACCCCTCGAGGCCCCGTGAGAGCACCACAGCCCCGTGTTAAATACCACAGCAGGGCTGTGAGTGTGTGCAGGGTGTCTGCAGGGCCCCCACAGGAGGAGGAGGAGGAGGAGGAGGAAGGCTGGGAGTGAGCACTCCCTGGTACTTTTCCATCCTCCTCCTCACAGCCTGCTGGCTGCCTCGGTGGGAGCTGCTTGTAGGGCTGAAGCCAAGAAGTGCCCGTGACGTGGCAAACCCTCCTGTGCCAGAAACCACCTTTTGGGAGCCTTTTCTCCCTCATAGTCATCTGTGTTTTCATTTCTCTCTCCCAGCTCTGCAGGGAAGGGAAGGCAGCCAGCGAGCTGGTGGGGATGGAGATGTCAACTGCATGGGGAGAGGCAGGAATTTAGCAGTCCCTGGGCAAACTCAGCACTTCTGACAGGCTGGCTGCCATTTGCACACCTTTGTGGATTCCAACCCCTCAGAGGTGCTGCTGGTTTAACTCCTTCAGTGCCAGGCTACCACAGCCACAGGGGTGACTATGGTCTTTTTCCTCTCAAAAGGCATCTCCTTTCATCTGCTTGTGACACAAGGTTTAGAAAGATGGTGATAAAGTAGGAGGTTGGGAAGTTCCCCAGGGGCAGGGACAAGCTCTGTGGCTCATTTCTGAGCCTTTCTGAGTGGCTGAGGCAGTTTTTGGCCTCTGTTTGGGCAGCATTTCAGACGCAATATGTATTTTTGGTCAGAGGTGTTTTATTTCATAGTGCGACCCTTCCATGCTGTAAAATCAATAGAAGTAAAAAGTCACCTGTCAAAGCAAAATTGAAAAGAGGTCTTCAGAAACCATGTTAGCCTTAAGACCTGGAGACTTTTAACCGAGTCCTGAGGACATTGGTGACGTTATAGATGGGAGCACTGATGTTGGTGAAGACCCTTACAGAACCCTGCTTGACCAAGCTGGCAGTGTCCCAGTGTAGACATTTCACAAGCAATAAGCACTTGAAGGATCTAATTCTTCAGCCAACTTCAGTGCACCTGTTAATTGCCACAGGGTGATGAGGTTTGTCCCAGTGCAGGTGCAGAGTGTGGTGTATGGATGGCCACCACTTCAGGGCTTTACCCCTTCAAAGTCCCCTCAGTGCTTGCATGGCAGAGTTTCTTGTCCCTGTGTGAGGGCAAAGGCTGTGCTTGAGGCACAGAGCTGCATCCTGTGCCCACCTCCACCACAGTCCTCTGTAAGATCTTGTGTCCATCCCTTCCATGCACTCTGTGATGGTTTTTAGCACAGACACCATCACAACCTCTGCATTTACATGGTGAGGCAGAAGAGAGTGACAGAACCAGGCTGCCACAAGGGAGCCATATTTCCTGGAGAAGAACAAGCAAACCAAACCACCAGTGTCTCATTTCACCAGAGCACGCTGACACCAGCTTACACACACACCACAAGTGACAATAAACAACAGGAAAAACACAGTCAAAACCAGTCCTGGATGAAAAACCCAACTATGAACAACACTGTGTTTTGTATTCCACTGGCACTTGTGATTTGCTGGGGTTTTTAAAAAACATGATGTTCCTTTGGGTGGACAACAGAAAGCTGTTTGAGGAAAGTGGAGCTCACCCAGCTCCACAAACCCCTTGGGCCAGCATCTCCATGACCCAGTCCCCTCCACCTGCCTTGTCCTTTATCCACCTGGGTCTGTCACTTCTGCTCTGTCACCATTTTCCTCCTCTTCACAGCTCAGAGCACTCTATGGTCTATGGCTCTGGCTGGAACAAGTGAGGACCTGTGTCTGCTCCAACTGGAGCCAACTGCTGTGTGTGAAGGGATTGAATACAAAAATTAGAAATGAAAAGGAGATTGGGGTGAGGTGGCCAAAGAAAACACACATGGCAAGCGCATGGGGAGAAGCAAAGCTTGTAAGATCCCTGGAACTGGGCAGCACTTGGAGTGCTCTGGTAGATGCCAGGGAGACACTGTGGCCTGGTTTTGCTCTTGGGGGCTGTTCTGCCAAGCTCACAGGACAAGGTTTGGTCACATCAGGGCAGGTGGCAGCACTCTTTGCTCCAGGGGTGTTTTGGAAAGCAAAGATGAGCGAAGATTTATGAGCAGTCCTCGGGGGATGGTGCAGCTCTGGGTGTTGCTGTGGGAGCAAAGAGCATTGTGTCTTTCCCACAGTTTGGTTTGTTGCAGAGCTTTCCCCCAGCTTGCCATTACTCCCTGTTTCCTGTGCAAAATCTCGCACAAGCCCAGCCTCTCTTTCTGTCTCAGTTCACCTGGAGAGGAGATGCAGCTTGGGATTGAATTGATGGGAATGGCTGCTCAGCATCCTGGCATCCCCACCACAAACCCTGGCATGGTACCAGGCCCTCAGCTTGTTCTCCTTCGTGTTTTTAAGGAGTTATTGGATCACCCCAGCCAGCCCATGGGCAATGTGTGTGATGCATCCTTCACTCACTTGGCATCCACATTTGGCAATTGGCCACCAGAATCCAGCACCCTGGATGTATAAAGCATATTTTCAAAACCAGGACAATAATGATGTGCTTCTCCATAAACATCCCCTTCACAGGTAGATCTTTGAGATGCTGTGTGCACTGCACTCACAAATATTTTTGCAGGTTCCCAAAGGCTGGAGGGGTGTTTGTGTACAACAAACATGACCCTGAATCACAGCAAATGGACCCTGGTGCCTTTGGGGGGGAAGAGTTCCTGCACAGCCAGCAGAAGTACTGGGAGAGGAACACAGCTTTTCTCTGGAGAAGCATCCTCTGTTTTGACACTGGTTGTGTCCAAAAGCCATTACAATTTAGTAGTATTTTTTGTTGCAGGAATTGGGAAATCCCAGTTTTGATCCCAGTGACAACATGCTTAAAACCAGCAACTGTGGAGTTTGGTGTTGCCTGGCTTGGTGATTTGGCAAAAGGATCAAGGTCACTCTGTGTGCTCCAGAGTTCTCCATGTGCTTCTCCCACCAGGTTCAGCTCATCTTTGACCAATACTGACTACTTTGACCTTACTGACCAATGAAAATCTTCTGTCTCAGTTCTGCCCAGACTACCTGCACTGATAACTAGAGGTATCAATCCAAGAGTCTAAGAATGTCTTCAGAGAGTTGACATACAGTGAAGAGATTTCAAATTTCCCCTGAAAATCAGCTTCATAGCAATTATGGGGACATTGGAAGTATGTTCATGCAAGCCTGTAGGGCACTGGAATTGAGAGGTGAATTGGCTGTGAAATGCATATCAGCCATGCTCCAGTGAGCAAGTGGAGCCACTCTGTTTTGTCCTGGCTGAAGATCTGATCACTAGGACACAGCTAATATACTGTAGAGAGAAAGAAATTCAGTTTCCAACAAGGAAAAAAAAAAACCACAATGGAATCATATCCTCAAATCCACATCAGGGAAATGCATATTCATGTTTATTTTCCATTTTGCACTTATTGGTAGGGAACCAGCTACAAATATGTTTCAGGAGCAGAAACCAAGAGCCACCTACATCAGTTTAGTGTAATCTCAGAAGAGGGGTCATGGGAAGAAGGTGCTGCTTCCTCAGGCTTATGTGGACATACAGAATTCAGCCGAGTTTACATGGGCTGCAGCTCTGCTGCTATGGCCTCTATTACAATGGTCAGTATCAAAAGAGGAAAGGAGAGGAAAAAAAAAGCCCAAGGGATCATAGTCTGAGTGTGAGAAGTGAAAATGTTAACACAGGCCAAGAAAGCTTTTTCTCCTGCTGAAAATGCGTTGTGCTCACTCTGGAGCAGGGAGCTGGCAGAGGGGCTGGAGCTGTGTTCGTGTTGCTGAGCCTCCCTGAATGGCCCTTTTCAGCCTTTTCTGAAGAAAAGGGAGAAGGAGCCAAAACCAGGGTGGAGGAACATATAAATACTATGTGTAAGCAGTGATATTTTTTATTTGGAAGCAGAGCAATATAGTTGAGACTCACCTTGGATAACTTGCGGTGGGGGTTGGAGAACTCCTCCCACCTCCACCCACTACCAAAAAAAAAAAAAAAAATTGGTTTTAGGAGGCTTTTGGGAACTGCCTGTGCAGTGCAGAAGTGCTTCCAGCAGCTCCTTTTGCTCCCAGACACTGGGGTGGGTTTTGCCACCTCTAGAGGTGAGGAACACACTCCCAAATTCCCATGGGTGAGGCTTGCAGGGAATATTAATGAAATATGTGAGGTGGGACTCACGTACAGCACAGCAAGAACATCCAGCCAGAAATACTGTCCTGCTGAATGTGGATGCAAGTCCCTGCTGGGGACCTGCTCTAGTCTGGCAAGGGACACCTTAATCTGATGTTGCACACAAAGAATATGACTTGGGTAAATAGAAAGAAAAAAAGAATCAACCTTCAAACCTCTCCACTCCCAGCTGTTCTTGAGCCATTTCTTCCTAGAAAAATTATGAGCAGGGTGCTTTGTTATGAAATAGCCAATTTATGTATTTATGCAGGATTTACATGCTTAAGCTCCACAGAAAGTCTCAGGGAATTGTGTAGGAACAAAGAAAACACCATGAGTGTCATGTTATGAGTCCATAAGAGTGGTGTTGTGTGCTGGAGGAGCTGTGCAAGGGAGTTATGATGTTTCCCACTGCATCCCAGACCCAAAATCCCACAGAGCTTTGCAGTGTCCAGCGTGAGGCTGTCCAGTTCAGTAGAGAATGATATTAGTATTAGGGTTTTAAAAAATCTTCCTCATGTTGAAAGGTCCATTCTTAATTCATTTAGGTGACAGGTATAACTTTAAAAAAAAACCCTTGGAAGGTTAATAATAGAAGAGATATTTTTCATGTCGTGTCAGTATTTTGGGTCTATGCTCCTGTGACAAATACCCGAAAGTGCTGAAGCCAAATGGAAGATTTTGTTTGCTTTTAAATATTTGTCTTTGGACCAAGGACAATCTGTGTCTCAGAGTGGGCATGGGCAGGGGAGCAGTGCAGGTGGCTGTCCCTGGAAGAAGCATTGCTGGGTCCTCTTGAAGCCCAGAACAACTTGAGTTATTGCCTTACACCCTGGTCCAAACTCTGACCTCAGCTACCCCATGAAAGAAATCCCTCCCTCCAAAAGAACCATGTAGTTTTATGGAGATGTGCTCATGAGTCTTCCAGAAGAAGCCTTGCTGTGGCCCATTTCTTTGAGAAGATCCTTGCTCTTCACCAGTTGTCAGTCCCCCCTCTCACTGCCCCAGCATATCCAGGAGGGATCTGCTGGAAGGGACCATCCTGTAAAGTTGTAAAGGAGATGGTGGGTTTGGATCTCCCTGCTGTGAACACCTGTGGGAAAAGCATTCGTGTACCACAGAGGGAAATACCTGTGAGGTCAGTGGATGGAGTGAGGATAAAAGCTATAGAAACATCTCTACTGGCATGGAGCCTCACCAGTGAAAACACTTCAATCCAGCAGTATCCACAATTCCTTTAGACCTTCCAGAAGGACAGGGACCATTGCACACTGGGATCTGTAGTTCCTTTAAGCTGCAAATGTCCAGTCTTCAGGGAGAGGAACCTGTGAACTGTCACCTGAAAGGATGGCCCCCAAGATAGGATCACATTTAATTCACCACATCTGAATGGTTGCATCATTTTCTTTCCTTGAAAACAGAAAGAAAATCCTGGTTTTTCCTTGCTGCCTCCTTTCCCCTTGATTTGCCTCACCTTAGGACGATGCTTTGCTACGAATCTCCCAGTGCAGGAGCATCCCTGGTTCAGGTTCATTCCCTGTATCCCATGTTCTGGGGAGCACTGCAGTGCAGCAGTCATCCTGACAGTGACATGGTAAATCCCAGAGCTGGATGCAAATGGAAGCAGCCCAGAGACAGCAGCAGAGAGGTGTAATTTCTCTGTCTCACCCCCAGGCATGGCTGGAGCAGCACCAGGAGCACAGAGCATCGTGCCCAGATGGGTGATGCAGGCAGGCCTGGGGCTGTTACTCACTTAAGAATTCCATGTCAGGCTGGTCAGATCACCTCAGTGTAAAAATTATTCAGGGGCTTTTATAGCATTTTTCAAATAAACATGCAGTGCAGACTATTTTCATTACTTTTCCAGCCTCCTGTAAAATTTGTCAACAGAGTGCTTGAGGAAGAAATTAACTGTATGTGTCTGGGGTGGAGAGCTCAGCAACAAGAAGGTCTTCTGCCCGTCAATGCTGCTGTACAGAGTCCCCATGCCCCTTTCTCAATGCAGGAGCCAAGAAAATGCTCTAGATCAGGCATTAACAGCCCCCTGAGCCCAGGGCTGTCCAAGTATGTTAAAATATACCAATACCAGTGAGGCTAAGAGGGATAGATTTTTCCCTCTTAGCATCACTGGTATTGGTATATTTTAACATATAGCTGGTAGGAACGAAACAATGCTTCCCATGGGCACCTCCCTGGGGATGGAGATTAAACTCTCCCAGGAAGAAACTTCAGTCCTGTCCTGGTGGGCTTCACAGGGAGCATTTCATCTCGGTGTGTGTCCACGGAGCGCGGCTGAGTGGCCGGGTTTACGGAGGGCGAAATCATTAACACTCCATCAGCATGAATGAATGCCCCACTTCTGCAGGGCTGAGCGAGCCAGCTGAGACCTGAAAAGGCTCAAACATCTCCCAGCACATCGGGGCAGCTCGTGCTCAAAGGAGACTTTATAGAATATTTTACACAATGTTGAAAACCGCCCATTAATTAGCAACGCCTATTTCTCTTTGTCCCTTAGGTGACAGAGATGCAGTCTCAGGATCTTCCTTTTAATTTCTCCCCATTTCCTTTTCCAAGAACCCTTTTTCTTTCATGTGTTTTCATTGTTGCCAAAAACACCAACAGTGCTTCTCTAAATGTGGGAACAAAAGCTTGTGCTGTGGTTGCCATTCCTGGCGTGTTAGGAGATGCTCCAGAAGCCTCCCTGGTGAGCTGGGACCTGCACTGATCTCCTGCAGCCAGCCAAAAGGACTGTCCAAGGCAGTGATGGCAACACAGAAACGTGCAGTCCCACAGCCATCCATGGCTGGGATCAGACCCTGCTGCATCCTTTCCCACACCAGCCAGCAGAACCACCCCTGAGACATTGACTCTCAGGCTTTCCTTTAGCTGGAAAGCTTCATTTTTATTTTCATCAAACCAAACCTCATTTCTAAAACTGTGAGTCCTCAACAAGAGCCTCAGAAGAACTCTAGCAGGAACAAAGCAGACTGCATGGAGAATGGCTCTTGAAAGCCCTTCTGTCACATACATGCTTTACTTTGCCACTCTGAGTCAGCATTTGGCCTTACACCTCTGCTTTTCCCAGCCCAACCAAGAGTGGAAGAAATGGAGTTCCTGAGGATTTAGTAACTAATGTGACTAAGGAATAAAAACAGTGATTCATGTATTTATTTCTGAGCTTGAGGTCTCTGTTTGAATTGCTGCTATTTACAGGTGGTGGAACGTTGTTTCTGGGTGAAAATATTTGCAAACCCCTGTATTCATTAAGCATTGCCCGTCCTCTGATCACATGTCCTCACCATAGAGGTGCTATTTTTTCCTGTTGCTCTTTTAAACTGATTTCCTGTTCTTAATTCAGAAAGGGGAAAAAAACCAAAGTCAACACACCCTCAAGAACAAAACCAAACCCAAACCAAAATCAAAACTTGGTGCTATTCAGCTCTTGAGTGGCACAGCATAAGGAGCAAACAGGAAGGAGCCATTGAATACTTCTTAACCCAAAATCACTGAAGAGATGTTCTTTTATAGGTGATTTGGAGTGGCAAGTGTTCTTAAAGAAGTTGGGGTCACTTCACTAGCAAATAGATAAAAATGCCAGGCTCTGGCAAATGCTGACATAAAGAGGAGATTGTTGCTGCTGTGGGAATTCCCAGCAAATCAGACTCCAAACTTTTCCAGTAGTGAGATATTCAAATAACCAAATCTAGCTTTCCCTTTGTGACTGATATATCATCTTTTTCCATGAGCACCTGATGTGGTGGTAATCCCTACCTCTGATGTAACCCAGTCATTGCCCTTTTCGGGCTACCAAGGTTTAAAAAAAAAAAAAGAAAGAAACTCTGAACTGTGGCAACTCCAAATGTTTTTTTCCATTAAAGCTGCTTGGCACAGTGATTTCCCTTCTGTCTCACCCTTTGGACAGCTGCCTCGCACTTTATCCACATTTAGGTTCGGGACGTCAAGATGTCTGAGCCCAAGTGGTTTGGGAGTAAACAGGGCTAATGGAAATACCTCTGGACAAAGCCTCTATATTTAAAAGGTAACTATATATATTGTGTGTACTGACTATTAATGGGGCTTTTGGCCACACAAATGAATTCAGTCCCCGGGCTTGAGAGCACATTTCGTTATTAGTCATCTCCCTGACATCTCTAAGATGAATCCCGCTAGGAAGGGGCAGGATGGGAGCTACAGCTTGTGTCCAAGAGGGCAGAGACCTTAGCCAGATTAACCACAAACCCACTGGGATGAGTGATTTAGATACAAGGCTGTTAAGGAAGAACAGATTTGTTCCAGCTCCTTCCAGTGTCACCAAATAATTCTTGTCATTAGTTGACATGGATGCTACAGTCTGTGTGGGAAAAAAAAAATCAGATTTATTGAATCCTTTTGTCTCCTCTGATTTTACAGTTGTGCTTTTGTTCCTGTCGCTCTCATTGGTATTTCCTTGGCAGCTCATGAGGGATTTCTTTTTTTGAATGATTGAGCTCATTTTGAGCCAAAAGAGAAAGGAGAGACAACCATTCTCCAAAGCTCAGGAAATGTGACATCACCCAAAATGCAGACCCAGCCTTTTGGCGGCCAGGTGGTAAAATGAAATATTCTCAGCCATCTCAGCATCTCCACTGCAAGGAAATTAGAAACAGAAACTTGGGATGACAGCCCTTGGCAGCTCTATTCAGCTCTGGTTTGGGACGCTGAAGGAGCCAGCTCGGTTAGGCTGCTAGAGAGAATAATAAAAGGGCCTAAATTTTGCCAGAATTGTGGATTTCTGCCCTGCCACTGAGCAGAAGCTGATTGGTGACTCACACGTCGCTTGACAGAGCCTGGCACTGCTGGTCCCTCGTGGGCCTGGGGAATTGTGGAGCTGCTGCTCTCCCAGCCAAGCCCACCGCCTCATCCTGGCAGCTCTGGCACGGCGACGACAGCGCTCGCACACTAGGGGCACGGGAAGCTGGCAGGAAAATGGGCATTTCACTCTGCATCCAGACAGGCTGCAGAGCATGGGAGAGAACACACATCCAACAGCAAGAGCCACAGGCCGGCTAATTTTGGGAAGAGCGTGTTTCCGTTTCAGCCATGGGCATCAGCAATGGTTCTCAACAGGGCTTAACACTCCGGGAAACCAAAATGTGGCCAGAAGCCTTGCAGTGGGCTAACAGGCTGCTAGGGTTGTGGGAAGCAGGGATTTGTCTCCCAGAGGTATGTCTCTGCTCATTGATAGAAAGAACAATTTCTGCCCTTGTCACTTGACATTTTATGGGCTTGGTCTATTCAGGGAGGTCTGGTGGGGAAACCACCAGTTCTGGTCATAAAACCTTTGCCTCTTTGCTGTTTAATGTCTTTATGCTTCGATTAGTTTGACACATGCTCTTTATGTCAGGGTGGATTTGGCAGTTTTATGCTGCTGTGTAGTACCTGCCATGAGCAGAACAGGCAGGAAGCTTCCTGAGCTGATGTGTGAGAGCAGAGTCCTGCAGGCTGAAATTTGTTCCGGATAGGTGCCAAAGGCTGCTCCAGTAACCCGACCCACCTGGTCCTCCACACCAGGGACAGCGCAGATGGCCACTGAAGGCAGTCACGTCTCCATATATGTGGTATAATTCTGTTGCAACCTCTGGCTATTACAAGCCCATCTCCTCAGAGAGGTTTCAGCTGTGGTGTTTCAAAGAGCCTTCATGAGCTTGTAGCAGAGATATTAATATATCCTCTCCCAGCACAACAAAGGTCAGCTTGAACTGGGAACCCAAACCAGCACAGAAATAAGAAATTAAACACATCTACCTTAAGTGTGCTGGAGTCACCCAGCCCCTTCTCAAGGCTGAGTGCCACCTGGAGAAGAAAAGTCTTAGAAGAGAAGGATGTACCCAAGCATCACTGATGGCAGCGCCATGCACAACCCCATGATCACAGCAAGGGTGCCACAGATCCCCTGTGGCACAGTATCACTTTTATAAAGTGGAATAAATGCTCTTTGCTGCAGCAGCATCACACAATAAAAAGCTAGAATATCAAAAGCCAAGTGTGTGGCGGAGTAGGACAGCTGGGCTGGCCACCAGTCTAAGACTTCTCTCCACCCATGGCTGGATGCAAGTGCAGAAAGTCTCAAAGCCATTTGGGGCTTGCTGGGTACCAGACTCTGCTGAGCAGCAGCAGCCTGCAGTCCTGCAGGCCAGGGTACATGCTGAAGGACTGAGCCATGGTGCAAAGGATTCATCTCCAGCTCCACAGCTGCTTTTGAAATAACCTGGCTCTGGTATCTCTACACTGGGCCCTGTTGGACTGTTTGGCTGAATCCCTGCATGAGGGATCGATGGGACAGTGGAAGGAACAGGTCCTTGACAATGAGCTTCACTCCATAGTTAACCTATAGTCACAACTGCATCCTGCTGGTGCTGTGATGGCTGTTTGTTAGGGATGGCAAAGATGGTAGACATGGGGAGCAAACACCTTCTTTGTACTCCCTTCAGCTCCTTTCTTTTTTGCTTATTTTCACTTGATCTGCAGAGTAATTTTTTTTCTCAGTGGTATCTGTGATTGCTTTATTTTGAATTAACCTGGGGGTGACTGCTTCTGTTTGTTTTTAGAGGACAGACTATATGGAAATGTTCTTTTCCTCCTCCACCCCAGGGCCAGGTTCAGTGGCAGGGGAAAATGTTGAGAAAGGCAAAGAGAGGGAGAAAATAAAAAGCCTGGCTCTTAGCTCCCACACATGCGAGGAGACCTGAGAGCCAGGTAGAGCCTTCCTGTGCTGAGTCCTTAAAAGCTTCATTGTGATGCCTTTGCAAGAACATATTTATTTTGTTTCCTGAGCCGTATGAGCAGGGCATTGTATCTGCTGCATTAAGGCAGCTCTGTGCTGCTCGGAGAACTATGAAATCCCTTCTCTGTCAGGCTGATGTGAAAGGATCCCATTCATCTGGGCACTCCCGCCCGGTGGGGTCTGCTTGGCATTCATCCCCGAGTGCGGCACAGCTCCCGCTGCTGTCTCTGCTCTCGCCGCTCCCGGGTGTGCCCGGGTGTGCAAGAGTGTGCCCGGGTGTGTCTGAGCGTGCCCGGGTGTGTCTGAGTGTGCGTGAGTGTGCCTGGGTGTGCCTGGGTGTGTCTGAACATGCCTGAATGTGCCTGGGTGTGCCTGAGCATGCCTGGGTGTGTCTGAGTGTGCGTGAGTGTACCGGGTGTGCCTGAATGTGCCTGAGTGTGCCTGGGTGTGCCTTAGTGTGTCTGAGTGTGCCCGGGTGTGTTTGAGTGTGCCTGGGTGTGCCTGAGGGTGCCTGGGTGTGTCTGAGTGTGCCTGGGTGTGCCTGGGTGTGCCTGGGTGTGTCCAGGTGTGCCCAAGTGTGCCCGGGTGTGCCCGGGTGTGCCCAGGTGTGCCTGTGCTTGCCCTGAGCTCAGCCTGTGCTGCTCTGCAGAGTGAATTGTTTTTCTCAGTGGTCTCTGTGGTCGCTTTCTCTTGCATTACCCTGGGGCTGCGGTGCCTGGAGCCGGCAGGGCCGGCAGGGGATGTGACTCAGGGCCACAGGTTGGTGCTGCACAGATGTGCAAGAGATCAAGGCCTTGGTCAGTTTCTGCTTTCTTCTCCTATGGTTGCTGGAATGGCAACCGGACGTTGAGTTTTGTTCATAGTTTGGATTCCTGATATGGAGCCAGGTACCACTTATTTCCTCTAACTTTTCTAACATCTGACTTTTTTTTTAAATTTTGGCAACTATTGGCCAGACAGTGTTGGGGGAAAATTGTGAAGAATTACACATTGTCCAAGACAGACACGAAACAATGTTTCCTTCTTGCTTACACCTTATTCAGATGAAATTGGACCTTGGCCTGAACATCTGGACCTAAAAAAGCTCCCAAAACACTTGTACCTGAGAGATAAGGATGACTCTAAGCCAGCCCAGCCCATGCAGTCTGTGACTCTGAAAGAGCAGCTGATGCTCAGAGCTGTTTCTTCACATGATGGTCACTTCTGTGTATGCATGAATTTTCAGCCTTGTGCACTAAAATTTAACATTTGAGAAATGGGTTGGGCAGCTTGGACTGGACCTTTACACACTAGACAGGCTCTGCTTTTGCAGATCAGCTGTGGCAGATGGAGTTGGAGGCACAAATTCCAGTCAGGAGCTGGTGTCTCATCCTCTGCCCAGGTCCTGGATGGGATGGGGTACAGAGCATCCTCCAGGAGATTGTTCCATCTCTATGTGTGGCCCTTGCAGCAGAAGAAAGTATCTAAAGTCTCCTTGGGAAACAAAGAGCCTACCGACAGCACAGGGAGCCTGCAAGCCTCACAGTGTGTGGCCACATTGGACCTCAGCTTTGCCCATCTATAACACCATTTATTGTTTTTAGAGGGAAAAATACATGTTTGTGAGCACAAGATTTCCCAAGCTGACTGCTTCTTTGGAGAGGGGGAGAAAAGGGTCTCTGGTGTGGCTGGAAGGCACCACTTTGCTGCCTTCTGGGCCCCTCCAGAGGCATCACATTTCACTCAGGTTGTCATTTCTGGTTACACCTCCCGCCCGTTCTATTAACGGCAGGCAAGAAACAAGCGCCCCATTCTTCCCACCACAGGACTCACATGGGAGTGCAGGGGGAAGCCAGCCCCTGAAGAAAGGACTACTGAGGAGGGACAATCCCATTGCACCCTCCTGGTGATGGCTTGGCTACATCCTGCTGGGGGAGAGCGCTCCTGTGAGCCAGCAGTGGCAGAAACTCGGTGTGATACCTGAGCGCTGACCTCACTGGAGACATGACGCAATCACCGAGCCCCAGAGAGAAAGCCCTGGGGACTGGCCGCTTGAACACTGCTGCCTTGTGCCTGGAACAACACTTCCAGTCTTCCAGCCTTAAGAAGCTCCAGTCTGTTGGCAGGATGCTGCTCAGGGCTGGCCGGAGGCCGTGGGACTCGGGGAGGCTGAGCGCTGGCTCCAGTGGGAGCCCCAGACTCCACTGATGCCTCTGGAGACCCCTCCCAGTTGTCTCTCTGGAGCAGCGAGCAGGGATTTTTGGTGTCCAGATATTTGGTGCTTGCAGTGGTGTGTTTTGCAGGATCAGCTGTTGAATGCAGCAGAAGCAGTGTCTGCCACTTCACTCGGTGTTGTGTCCCTCATCCATTGACAATCAGTGGAGTCACATCTAAGGAGCCAACCCACCTGTGGGTGCTTGAACACATTCTTTACACACTGGCTGACATGTGACTTCAGGATGTTACTTCTGCCTGTCACTGTATCACCTGGGGCCAGCACATAACCTCTGTGCCACCAGCTCCCTTGAACTCTAATCACATTTTTTTGGTGACACTCCCTAGGTTCATACAAGCAGGTTCACAGGCAGGCTTGTCCAGCTCCCTGGGAAGGAGAATATAGCCTCAGATACAAAGATGGTGGATTTCTTTTTTTCTCAGGAGATAAAATCTGTATATACAAGATGTCTCCTTCAAGAAAAAAAGAAGTCAAGAAATAAAGGGCTTCATCATACTGTAAAAGACAGCAGTCTCATGACAGCTTGTTTCATGTGGCATTTGCTAAATAGAAGCCAGCTCTCTCTAAGAATGGATTTTCCTGAGAAATTCCTACACTAATGTATGCAATCTGCCTGTGGAAGGGGTGTTGTGCATCCTCTTGGGGCCTCATCCAGCATGGGTGTAAATCTGCCACAGTTCCCTGGGGCTCATCAACTCCAGAAGGAAAAGTTCAGGCTCCTGCATGCTCTGTGCATCAGCTGGGCTGTGCTGGCCAAGCTTCATACACGTATGGTGGGAAGCTAAGCATGCAAACCACACCAGATATGTTTCCTGAGTGTAATTAGTGCCTAAAAAGTCAGCAGCCTTGCTTCTCAGCATTGCCAGACTCCTGTTCCTCCAGCCACACATATGTGATCCAGCTAAGGAAGAGGTTTTAATGGTGCTGAGAGCAGAAGCTGTGATCCATCCAGCAGGACCAGCTCAAAGATGAAGGCCCTGATGTGGCCCTCGTTCTAGTTTAGATCTTTGGGCTGCAGGCAGGGAGGATCAAAGAGTTTCAAGGCTTCTGGCCGTGTTAGTCAGCTCCAAGTCTAGTGAGTGATCCATCCACTGCTTTAGCTGGCAGGCGTGAGCCCCAGCAGGGAGCACCGTGCCTGGGACTGACCACCCAGCCAGGATCAGGTGCCATGCAAATGCTGACTGGCATTCAGAGGAGCAGGGATCTCCAGCAGAGATTCTTTAGTCATTGTATGATTCACACATTGGCAGCTGTGAATCCGTCCTGCCTTGTGTGATCTGAGGCAGTCTGCTGTCCCTTGTCATCACAGGAAAGATGGGCTGGGAGACAGACCAGCTCAGAAGGGGACTTAGAGACGGAAAGCCTTTGATGAGAGAAAAGAAGCATCCAAATGACACTTTTCTCAGTAATTTTTGCTAATTATAAAGCCATTGACTGCTATTCCCAAAGCCACCCTGCGTGAAGGAGCTTAATCACTGATGACAATTTTTTGGCATTTTTCAGACTTGTCACTGACAAGAACACACGCCAGACACTCCACCCAATGGCAACATCTGCCTTGACAAAATGAAGTCTCCACATTACTCTCAGCTCCACCATTCACTCTGTCAAATTATCTGTTTGCCCCACTAGTCACACCAGAGTGTTACCTTGGGGTAGCTTCAGGTCTCAGTTGTTTACAGAGCATCCTTCTCACAGACAATACAAACATCTTCTCCTTCCAAAAGTCTCTTTGTGGCCTGCAGTGTCCAGGAGAGGAACAGGCAGGAGCCCATTTGTGGGCTGTGCTATGCTGATTGGAGATTTGGATTTCTAAACTCCTCAGTTTTGTTCATGGAACCTCCTGACCCCTTTTGACACTGCTGGTATGGATCTGGAGAGTCTGCAGACAACTTTAATCCCCAAGGCAAAACCAGCAAAGAAACAGTGAACAGGGAAAAGAAGGAACTGCTTGCCCAGGAACTGGCCTGTAGGAACCTGGGGCAAGCTGTGCCCTACCTTGCCAGACCTAGCCCCAGTTTAAAGCTTCACCTAAGTGTCACAGCCAGCCAGCCCTTTCAGCCAGATGTGGGAGCAGTCTCAGCTGTGAGCCAAGTCTCCTGTGCTGAACATCCAAAGGTGCTGGCTAAGCCCCTTCCCTCTGCAGACATAATCCTAATTGCCAACGCTTGGCAGCCACTCCGTCATGAGCAATAAGGGAAATTCATATTTTGTGTTTTAAATGTGTTTATTAGCCAAGAAGTTATCACCTGAAAGTGGACGCTAGGGCATGTCCAGAAACCTCTTTCCCTAAGGTTCCCCCCAACAATGTAGGCACTGTAAGGCCTCATGGCAGCTTGGTACCAGCTCCATGGCTGCTAGAGCTGTGCAGCAGCCCAGAGAAATCCAAGGGTCTTTTTTTAATGTCACAGAACAACTTTTTTAATGGCTAGCTCAGAAGGAAAGTTTTTTGAAAAGCTTTATGGTCACTGGAGGAAATTTGTGAGTTGCAGTGTGTGGCTGTTTGATGATGGAGAGCACGTAAAATGTCCTCTTGGGACGAGGCTGGCACGCTGGCTCTTTCTGCCTGTGACCTGGTGCACATTCAAGCTCTGGTCTCAGAGTGTGAATATCCCACTCATCTGACTTCTCCACACCCCCAGCTAATTACAACTCTGCATTTCCTTAAAGAACCCCAGGTGCAAACATACAGATTAGAGGTGGTTACAGGAATAGGTTGGTTGGCTTGCAGAGCTAAAAGGTTATTGTTGTTTCCACAGGGGTTTCACACAGTGTGCATGTGTCCGTCCATATATATATATATTTATATTTCAATTATATTTATGTTATTATTTCAATTAGAACCATCCATCTCTTCATAATGCCTGATTTCATTCTGCACCAGATTAAGCCCTGGTTGAATGCCAGCTCTGAAATGGCATGAATGAGTCCTCACAGCATGGGGAAACTTTCATCATGAAAGTCTTGAAATAAATGTCACCACCACTCTCATCTCTTTCTCTGAAGCACTCTTTTGCCCCATCCCTCCTTCCTGCTCACTGAGGACACTATGGCTGTGTATTGACTTGTGAATAGAGACTCTTCTTTAGGTCCCATACGTGCCCTTCAGCAGGAGGGAGGTGGGGAGCCATGGACAGTTTGTATTCATCTGCCCCTTGGGATGCTGTGACAAGGCTCTTGTCTTCCCTGACCAAATAAAAATAACTGAAAGCCATTATGCTCTTCAGCTCAGATTCAGGAGTGAAGAGGAGGCATTATGTGTTTTTTGCAGTTAACCTGAGCCAACCCTTGGCACTATTAACATGTCCCTTCCCTGAGATAAACACATGCTTTTAGGTAGAAAAGGTGAGATCAGTGACTGTCAGGATCATACCTGACCCATCACTGTACAACCAGAGTGAAACCTCAACAAAATACCTATTTAATTTAAAAACAAAATCAGGCATCCATTTAGCCAACTGCAAACTGTTGAGTTGTCTTAAAGACTACACATCAGATCAGATCACTTTTGTCATCCAGCATAAGGATTTGGAAGGAAATATCTCTCAACTTTCCTTGTGGCCTCTACTATCCACACTGCCCACAGCTGCCTGGGGGAGTTTTAGCTGCCATGAGAGGATCTTGTGGAGCACAGAGGGTGGGGGTGTCACAGCCCAATGCTTTGCATTCTCATCTTGGGGCATTTTGTATTCTAGACACATTCTTGGGAAGAAGTGACATCAGGATGCCCAAATGAGGAGCGTGTGAATCATCGTGTGGAAAGCCACATCTGAACAATAATCAAATTCCTGAGGATTCCTATCTTCAGACCCCTCAGATGCACCCATTCCAGGAGGAGGAAGTATAATTCCAAATGAGACAGTTTGAAGTCTGTTCTCTAAGGGTCCAGAAACCATTTTACAGCTTCCATCATTCTCACAGGCTGCAGTTATTGCCTTAGTAAACATATCAATGGGGAAGCATAAACTGCTTCAAAGTCAAGGAAATTCCAACAACTGGATGAGCTGCTGTGAGCACGGGTGGAATGAATCCCAGGCTCCTGAGGGCTAGAGTGATTCAGGCTTTGCATTCTCATGGTTTGTGATTCCACCAGATTTCCTTGATGCAATTATTTTCTTGCGACTCTGCAGTCTACAAATTCTAAATATAACCTTGCCCATAAAATAATACCCTCATTTCTGAAACAGTCCATTGCCAAAAGTCCTGCCAAACAGTTGCTTTTTATATTACATTAGTCATGAACTGTGGCTGACAACAAGTTCCTCTTTGCAGACCCCTCCCAGAAATCTTGTGGAAAAGTCCTTTTTTTTTTTTTCTTTTTATAATTCCAGCCTAGCTGAGCATATCAGGCAGGAAAACATTAACATTTTCCAGAAGTGGATGATGTCTCATGCTCCCTTTCACAGTTGTTGCTGGTCCTTTAACAGATGTGTGGGAGAGATGCAAGTGACTGAGCTGGAAAGCGGCAACATTGCTCAACAGCAGTAAAGACACATGAGGCCAAGCTTTGAAAATAGCTTTTATAGTCTAGGAAGGATGAGGGAGTGAACCTAGAGATGCTCCGTGTTAGTCAGTGGCAAGGCGCCATGCTGAATCTGAGGCTCAGGCTCCCACCATCTCATCCTTCCTGTTTTCACAGCTCAGGTGCTGAGCAAGGTGAAGGCTGTAAAACAAGCAGAAGATTGAAAGAGTTCTTCAGGGCTCCTCCACCGAGGGATGGGAGAGACATTCAGTGCTGGGAGGTGGAAGAGCCATCCCTCTGCCATGGGCAGAGCTGTGGGTGTCTGCTTAGGTCAGTGCTAGAGAAGCTTCACCTTCATCACCTGGCTTCACCCATTCCTGCTCCTCAGAATAAGGAATGGGTGAAGCCGTGACTGTCACCATCATATTTTCTGAAAAATCCCTTTTCCAGGATTTTTTCTCCTGGGAAGCTGAGAAGTCTCAGAGAAAAAGGAAAGCAATATTATCTCATTTGCTTCTCCTGCGTTTTGCTGCTTTGGAATGGGGTTGGAGATTGTTTATCCAACATGTGAATTGTTTTCACTTCATGACCAATCACAGTCAGGCTGTGTTGGACTCTGAGGAGAGAGTCACGAGTTTTTAAGCAGTACCTTGTTAAGCCTCCTGTGAGTATCCTTCCTCTATTCTTTAGTATAGCTTTAGTATAGCATTCTTTTATATAATATAGATAATAAAATAATAAATTAGCCTTCTAAGAACATGGAGTCAGATGCATCTTTCCTCCCCATGACGGGGGACCCCAAAAATACAACACACAACTGCAGCTACCTCTGCACTTATCAAAGGAAACAGGCTTAGATTATTGGAAGGGAATGGTATGGAATGGAATGGAATGGAATGGAATAGAATAGAATAGAATAGAATAGAATAGAATAGAATAGAATAGAATAGAATAGAATAGAATAGAATAGAATAGAATATTCAGTTGAAAGGGACCTAAAATGATCATCTAGCCCAAATTCCTTCCATAGGGAAAAGCAAGCCCCTATCCCTTTGGCATTCTCTGAAAGGGATAACACCTGCAGCCCTTAGGATATCATTCCTCATAAGCTGGTGCACTACAGGGACTCCAGGACCTCTCTGCCTCCCTGCCCTTTAACACTGACCCAACACCTCACATCACCTCAAAGCCAAGGTAGTGGTATTTGGAGTCAAGCACAGAGTGGCCCTGTGCAATAGGGTGTCCATGACAAACCAGGCCGGAATTTGGTCTTTGTTCAAGCACTGCTAGACGAGGTGCAGGGTGTGGTGCCACTGCAATTTTCTTAGAGGCAAAGCCAGTTGAAGTTCACATCCTCCAGCTACGCCTTCCTCTCTGAAGGGAGGCAGCTGGCCACCCTGCTCCATGGTGCCAGCTCGTGTCTAACTGGGTCAGAGATCTGTGTTTAAGAATGGCCTTTGAGAACAAACATAAGCTTTCTTATGAACCTTGGAAATTTCACTGCTCTTGAGCACAGAGCGGGTGCTTATCAACAGGAGTTTGTGTGAGGGAAGGAGAAAGCAGAGGGAGTAGAACCTCTCTTGGCTAGTTTTCCACCAAAATATGGATTCAAACCCAGTCAGCAGGGGCTCTGGAGGGAGCACTCACGCTGCCTAGGATTAGCAGGAATCTAATCCCACTAACAGCTAATCCACCTTTTCTCAGCAAACACCCAGGGATCACCAAATCTCAGCCCTGTGTCTGAACCCCCTTCCAGGGTGGTGTGGGTGGTCAAAGGAGCCTGCAAAGCAAGTGCTGGTGTCCTTCCACTGCCAGCTGGAGGGACTGGAGGGATGGGGCTCTCATGCCTGACGATGCCCTGCAGAGCCCATGGATAGCTGGTGGGATGGGGAGCCAGCAACATGGGGCCAGAGCTGCTGTCGCTATGGCTGCTCTTCAGGGACCCAAAGAGCACATTCCTCGTCCTTGAACTCCAAAGTGTGTCTATTTTAACCCTGCTCTCCATGGCAACACAGACTAAGCAATGCCATCTCTGCCTCACGTACCCCCCTGTTGTTCTTGTGAAGGGTTTGCTCAGAGCTGACCACCTGAACCAGTGGCTCATAGCTGAGCCAAGCCTTCCCCACCCTCTACATCTCCTATTTTCCACCCTCTACATTTCCTATTTTCCACCCTCTACATCTCCTGGATGAAATTCTTTTAAGAACAGCTGGTTCCTTTTTGGCCTTGGTATTAGAATTAATAAATCAGACTTGGATACAGTTCTTGAAACCTTCCCCCAAGATGCCTTTTAATTAAAGCAGTGGAAAGGAAAGACCAGTCTAAATGTTGTAAGATTTTTAATTAGTGAAACCTTTATTTTATTTGCTAAACAACAAGATTACATTTAAGTCCATTAAAATGAGTCCTTCATTGAAAGGCTTTACAGTGTGTGTGGAAGGGAGATTTAAAGGATATTAATAAGGGCTTAAACATCTTAAACATGCTAAAATGATTGAAGAATGATATTTTTTAATGGAAGAACTTAAATAATCTTTTATTCCCACCACAATGAGTGTGTTTGTTTGTCTGCTGATGCCTTTGAAGTTTCCTTGAACAAACATGCACCTGCCTTCATCCAGACCCACCCATTCTTTTATCCCTACTGCCACAGGGAACTGTAGTCCTTTCCCAATAATTCCTGAATAAAAATGTGTTTCTCAGACAGGAAATACATGCTACAATCATAAACACTTCACCTGCAAGTCCTCTTATTTATGGTCCCATGAGCTGTTTATTGTAGTGGAGGACTCTCTCTCCTCAGAGATGTTTAGGAAAGGGATTTTATAATTTCTGTAAAAATTACTTAACATTTTAAGAATCACCTACATTTTTTACAGCTATCAGAGATATAAAAGTAACCAGACCAATTCCTAAAGAGGGTGGCAAATGTTCCTTCTTGGACAAACCTTTGAGTGTTTTCTGCTAATGGGTCTCACTGGTTCTGACTTAGCAGAGCAGAGAGTACTCACAGGCTTTCATCCTTGGCAATCCACCCCAGGTTTTAATGAGCAATGTTCATAGGCTCTTCTTAACCTGCTGACTGAGGAATCTGCTCAGAGAAGGCAGAGTTTGCCTACACAGAGATGTAGCAAAGCTAACCTGCTATACCTGCCCCTCCATGAGGATCTCTTGGAAGCACCTAATTCTATCACAGCTTTGCCATTGTGGAGAGACAGATCAGTGTCACACACCTGGATGTTCTGTCCATGATGACTTGTTTTCTTTCTGGTTTTTTTTTTGTTTTGTTTTGCAGGCATTCTTTCATGGCCTCTTGTTAGTGCACATGAAAGTGCAGAGACATCTGTGTTTTCTGTATATTACAACAAAGCAAGAGAAGGCTAAAAGGGGTCTCAGGCACCCAGAACAGCTTTTCCATGGTCAGATGATTGAGAGGAAAGGATTCTGGAAGTACTTTTGATACTGTCAAACGTTGCCTGTTCTTGGTCAAAACATTTGGCCTGATTTTAGGACTCCTCATCATATAACTCCATTTCCTGTCTTCTCTCAGAGACCATGTCCATGGTCATCACCTACAGGAGCTTCTTCCAGCTTCAGATCATGTTCAATCTAAAGCACTTTCCTGCTTTCCAAACCCAGCAGCAAAAATCAAATCAAGCCAGGTTTAATCCATGCATCCATCCATCCATCCATCCATCCATCCATCCATCCATCCATCCATCCATCCATCCAGCCATCCAGCCATCCCTTCCTGGATAAAGGGGACAGCAGTGGAGGGGTGCTGGGGCACATCTCAGCATGATACAGCCCTAACCCTTCCCCCAGCCTTCAAAAGACCTATTCCCTGTGATAGCAAAAAAGCACTGATTCCTATTAAAACCCCAAACCCTGCAGGAAAGCAGGGAGGGGGAGTTTATGGCCATTGACCTTTTAACTCAGGTAGGTTTACAAAGAGCTGTCTTTCTGTTGCACCACTGGGATTGTACAAGTTTCTTGGCCATGAATGGGAGCTTTGTAGGATTCCACTGTGTGGTCATTCACGGGCAATCTGTTGGTCTTTTTAGAGACATTTAATAAAAAAAGAAAACCTATCTAAACTAGAGGAGGAGGGGGGCAGGCTGAGTATCAGTTAGCGGCCCAATCAATGAGGGAATGTGTTTGGGTCTCCTCCCGGAAGAGAAAGCTTGTTTTAGGAATTTAGCCTGGCACTCACGGGATTCTGTTTGTATAGCCCTTTCATTTTATAAAATACAGGCAGGCAAGCAAGAAGAGATGGATTGGAGCAGGCATGGGGAGAAGAGACAGGGAGGGAAGGGGAACCAAGGGGGGGAAAAAAAGAGCAAGTGTCAGAATTGAGAAGAGGGCAACAGTAAGGATGAAGGCAGAACCAATAGGATGTTCTCATTCTGTGGGCACCACATGGGTTCTCCAGCTGATGGAAAGTTGCTCCCTGGGATGGAGGAGTAACCCCCAGGGTTAGGAGAACCCTGGTCCATGTGTGGTGGTGCACAATGGGGTGCCAAGGTAACGACAGCTTAGGCTGAACATCCAGCTCCAAAACTCCATCCATCAACATCCTTCATCAGGAATGGCACAACGTGGAGTAAAATCCAGGGGAGTTTTGCTGATTGTGTAAGAACAAAGCAAAGTGGGGCATTGCCAGGATTGGGATGGCTGGACTCTAACACACTGTAGATACATGGCATGAACACCTTTCAAGTTTCCCCTGGTGCCTGCTGGAAGAAGGACACTAACTCTGCACTAGCAGCCTCCAATAAAGCTGCCTCACCAACCCAGCCAGCAGCTCTGCTTGGACACTTTGCTTTCTCTTTCGAGTTGCTGCCATTAAAAACTGAAACAACTCCCCCCATTTTTCAGTGGCGAGGGAAAACTGCTCTCATGTAGCATGGTAAAACACACTTGGCTCTTTATATGACAAGGGCAATGTAAATGCCAGGCTCAACCATTAGCTAAACTCATTTTCTCTGTGTGTGTGTGCTTTTATACATATATAATATGGATGTATAAATCCTTACCTAACTCATCAAAATGTTGGTCTGTGTAATTTTCACCTTGCAACATGCAGCTTGTTAAATTCTCTACATCACCCTGCAGCAATAAAAAAGGCTCTCACCTGTGCTGCTCTATTTCTGCTGGTAGCCCTTGCTATCTATAATCTGTTGGCCTTTCCTCCTCTTAAAGAGTTAATTTGTGAATAGTTACAAAGAACATTTAAGGATAAAGTAAGTATGTAGCCTGGGGATAAGAAAAGTTCACTGTTCTTCACTGGTGCTCTCAAAGAGCTTAAAGAAAACATCTCCCACCAGCTGGTCTACAAAGTGTGTGACTTGTACATTTGTAAACCTGGAAAGTCAACAACCATATATGATGTTAATATTTGCCAGCCAGAACCCACAAGTCATATACAGAGACCTTTGCTCTGTCCTAGCTAAGTTGAGGACTGGACTTCAGTTGTGACTTGGAGGGAAAAAAAAAATGCCCTGTGAAGGAAACCTTTCCATTAGCATAAAGCCAAAAGCACCAGCTGGACGTGCCTTTACACCAGGGCGCTTCAGGGGCAGGAAGGAGGGGACTTGGGGGCATCCCACAACACATGCAGATAGTCCCTAAATTAGACCAGCTCCTGAGCTGGCCAACAAATGGTGGAGAGCCTGGGCTGGAGACCAGTAGCTGTGAGGTCTCTGTACCCACAGTGTTGAGAAAGTGATGCCTGCTTTGGGAAAGGAATGGCTCCTCATCCCTGAGGAGCTCTGAGGAGAAACAGGGAGGAGATGAAGTCAAATCCTCTGGGTCCTGCTGCACTTCTAGGCCTGGGGCTGTGTGTCCCTCCTGAAATGCTTAATTCCTAGATGTTCCTTGGGAAAATGCTGGTGTCTCTCTTTCAGGAGCTGAACCAGAGGCCAAAGCAAACCAGGGTTTGCTATCAATGACTCCATTGAGGGCTGGGGCAGGCAGAGCACACAGCTGCAGGGCATGGATGCTGAAATGAGGGGGCCTGCCCAGCCTGTGGATCTGCAGAACAAAGTACTGGATGGGGGTGTGGGGAAGGATGGAGAGGTTGCCACTGGAAGTGTGGAAATTGCACAGATTTGGAGTTTCCACTCTGAAGTTCTTACAAGGTGCGAATTTTGGCAGCGCTTTGTGGCTTCCATGGTTACCTGAGGAGGCTGGAGCCAGGATGGGGAGAAAGATGGCAGTGGTGGCTTTTAGAGTCCTGGTAGCTGTCCCCTCACTCATGATCAGGGAGTCTCTGCAATGATGCAGCACACAGGGAAACAGCAGAGACCCTGCCAAGTCATGGGTGGCTCAGCCCTGGGTGCAATGCTGCCTCCAGCGTCACCTCTTACCCCTGCTCACAGAGTTCACCAGCAGAAACACCTCTGTGACCAGCCAGCAGCTTCTGACAGCTGCACACACACACAGGGCAGCACTTCATCCCTCTCCTGGCTGCCTGGCCTGGGCAGTGAAGCAGCAGGACAAAAGCAGAGGTGGGTGATTTTGATATCAAACCCCTGCTGCTCTCCTGCCTAGATCATGGCTCTGAAACTCGTGTACATTAAATACTTACCCAAATATCCCAGCCCCAGACTTCCATGGGGCAGAACCTACCCTGACCCTCCAGCCAAGAGCTCTGGCCCCAGAGGAAGGGAAGAGAGAGGGATGTGCACAAGAGACAGGAACAAGGTCCTGTCAGGTCAGTGTGCCTGGCTGCAAGGATAATAATCAAAGCAAAAGGGATCTCTGGAGGAAGGGAGCCCAGCAGGATCCTCCCTTCTGCAGGCACAGGCTGCAGGTAGTCACATCTCTGCCATGAGAACTGAACAAGCTCATCTGGCTTTTCCTCTGCTTCCCCCGGGACCATCCTCCCCCCCAAAAAAAACCCAACAAAAACCCCCAAAAAACCTAACAAAAGAGAGGACCAGGAGGAGATTGTACTTGATCTTGGGCAAGAAGAATAGGCTGCCCAGGAGACAAGCACATATCCTGCACATATCATCCATCACCTAACCAGTGCTGGATGTGCTGCCCAGGGTCTCAAGGCAGGGGTGCTGCTCAGAGAACATCAGCACGTGCTGTGCTCTAAAGGCAGCTCAGGGTCCTCTTTCCAGCACCTTCTGGAGTTTATTTCTTTAAAAAGCTGATCAGACAGCTGTTTCTGAATGGCCAGAGCACTGAGATAGTTGTTGCTGCAGACAGTGTGAACAGGTGAGGTGTGGGCTTGAGGGACTGTGCCCAGGGAAGGTCAGGAACAGCCCAGCTTTCCCCAGCCTGACATGATGGGACAGGCCTGGGAACAGAAACATCCTCTCCATCTGTACTGAGGCTGGGAAAATGCTGCTTGAAGAGCAACCCTCCAGGGCTCTCTTGCTGCTCTCCCAGCAGCAGTGACAGGTTCCAGTGCCCAGGTTCCAGCCCTGTGTGCTGCCCTGCAGTTGCTGGGTGGTGAGAGGAGTCTGTGCTGTGCAGACAAGCTCAGGCTAGCCTGGGGAAGGGACAGAGGGCCTTGAATTGCTGGGTCAGACTACAGCCCAGGCTATGGCTCATCCCAAAGCTTGGCCAGCCCAGTGAAAGCTGGAAAGAGCCCTGGGATGACAGAAGGAGTTCTCAACTCTTCCTCTGACTATGGCTTTTGTGAGTCAGGTTGTGTTTGCATAAACTGGACCTGGTTGCTAGCTGCAGGTTTTCCTGCCCATAACCACTGTGCCCTTAAAGACCTTCAGCTGTGCCATTATAGAAATTATTATGGTGACTCCATCTCTGCCTTACTGCAGACACATTCTGGATGGAGCAGTCAGACTGTGGTAAACTAAGGGAATAAGATTATTTGGGCAATTTTTCTTCTTTTGACAGCTCTTGAACTATGAGAGATTCCAGTAAGAGCAATTACTGGCAGACTGGACATGGAAAGGGTGATTTTTCTAAAGCAGATATTGGAGAGGGTGTTTGGAGTGAGGGATTGAGAAAGAAATTTGACCTTGAAGGAAATGAGGCCTGCATTGTGTCCCATCAGAGCAAGCAATGCAGCTTTGTCACCACAGAGGTCCTGCAGTCCCCAGCCTGGGGAGGGAAGGAGTTCAACAACTCATTTTGAATAAACACCCACTGTGCAGGAATCTGTGCTTTCTTCTCAAGCAATGGGCAAGCAAAAAGGCAAAAGACTTCAGCAGCCCACAGGCTGACAGGTTTCTGCCCATTTTGATTGAGTGAAGGGAAGATATTGGCCAACACTCTCCAAACTGTGGGTGTGCCAGGGTGTTCTCAAGCTCTGCCCACATTCACAGCCTGACTCATCCTGCAGGAGCCTATTGGGTGGAAAGTGCCCTGTCTGCAACCTCCATGGCAGAGCTGAGTGACAGGAGCCTTTGGGTAAGCCCTGGCAGGGACTTCATGGAAGAATCCTTGACCTTCAAAGCCTGCAGTTCGAGACAGAAAACCTCATTCCACCCTGCCTAACTCACATCTTTGCCTTTCCCACACAGTGGAGGTCAGAAGATGTGCCATACTGACCCCCCTCCCCATCAGAGCTGCAAGGCTTGTTCTGGGGCATGTTGGCATTGCTGTGCCAGGTTCAGATTTTCTTATACAGATCGGATTCACCTGTCACACCTTCCCTGGGACAAATGACAATCTCTCCAGAGCCCAGCAGTGGCTGGCACCACACCTGCTTACAGTAGGAAAGCAGAACTGCCAGAGGACTGAGCACTGGGAAAGGCTGGACTGTCTTGGAGGGGAAAAAAATAAAAGCCATGTTGGGCATTTATGGCTTTTGGAAAAGAAATGTCAGAGCAACAAAAGAAAATCCAGATGTGCTGCATTTGCATGGTAACAGGCTAGTTAGGAGGCAGCCCCACCTGAATTCTCACAGCTTAGCATTTCTCTTGCAGTTTATTGACTCAGGATTTTCTCATTATTGGCTCATCTTTAGGAGAAAATACTCTTCTTGCTTGGCATTTGATTTTCTTTTAGAAATACTGTTTTTATCGCTATTCTTTCAGCAAGTTTTCCTAAGAAGAAACTGGAGGCCTTCAAGCTCAGCTGGAGTTTTGCCACAGTCGTCTTCTCAATCTTGGTGTAACCCAAGGGCTGAGAACAGGGCTGAAGGCAGCAGCATCTCTCCCTGCAGGTGCTCTCCTCCACTGCAGCAGCTGTGAATAGAGCAGTGCAGAGTCACTGTCACACTCACATCAGGCATCTGTCATCAGAGGGCTGGAGGGGTACTGGACTTTGAAGGCAGGCATAGGATGCAGGATTAACCCAAAAACCCTCCTGGTAAAGGGCAGTGGAGAGAGAGAGAAGCCACTCTGGGATGGGGAGCTCACCAAAAAGAGGCAGATGTGCCTTTCCCTGCTCATGTATCTCCTAATAGAAATCTTTGGATTCCCCGTTTGTTTTAATGAGGTGGGTCCAGAGAGGCCTGCATTGAGCACCTAACAGCCAGCACATTGTGCAGCTCTCTGCCCCACTGGGGATCCAGCCTTCAGCCAGCCAAACTCAGACACCCACACCTGGCAGGTCAGGGGATGCTGAGCTACAGCTGCTGCTTTGTCAGCAAAAGCATCCCCAGCTTCCCACCCGTGTTCCTGCTGCCCTGTGTCGGAGTCTCTAGCTGCTCAGAGTGACCCCAAGATAGGTTAGAAAGTCTCTTTTCCCAGCTCAGCGGTTGAAGAAGGAGTCAGGGCTCTTCATTTCTCGGTCTCAAGGTTGTTTATTGTATCTTACCTATAAAATTCTTTCTCCTGCCCTGCTGAGGTCCGTCCAGCAGGACAGTTCCAGGCACTGCCTGCCCCTGGGGTGGTGTTATGTCTTTATACTAAAAACTACATGTACAATGTTTACCATAACTTTCCAATACCTATCACCTACGTTAGACAGTGAGCTTCTACTCTAAAGCAATCCAAAAGTCCACCATCCCAGCAGAAGATGGAGGCCAAGAAGGAGAAGAAGGAGAAAGGCTGGACACACCCAGATCCCTCCATCTTGCCTCCCTGAATCCCCATTCTAAAAATCCCAAAATCTACTTTTTCACCCTGTGATAAATTCACTATCATTCTACTTAACTGTAGTGGCTTGCTGATCTTCATCTAAGGTTGGTAACTTGCTCCACGGGTCATAATCAAAACCACAGGCATTTTTGGGCTCTGTGCCAGGGTGTCTGAGCCCCCTGGCAGGGGTCTGGGCTGCTCAGGACAGCCAGAGGGATGTCCTGGGTCCTGACAGCCCTGGGCTGTTACACCAGGCAGGGATTGGCCCCAAGGACACAGCAACCTTGCTGGGCTGAGCCACAGGTAAGCACATGCATGCCAAGCCTGGGATTGCTCTCGTTCCTGAAGTTTGCTGTCCCCCACTAAGCATAACCTCAGCCCAGCTTCCTGCCTGAGCAAGGCTGAGGAGAGCTCATATCCAGCAGGACAAATCTGGAGTGGAGTGGGTTTCAGCAGCCCCAGCACAAGCTGAGGAAATGGAATGAATTTCAGACATTTCTGGAATTTCAGCTGCTCCATCAAGCAGCTGTGGCCTGCCACAGGTGCTCAGGGCTGAGGGCTGGCAGGAAGGAAGCTGAGAGCTCAGCACAGGGAGAATGGAGGTGGAAAGGCCAAGGGCAGGCTGGTCCCGTCCCAGGGCCAGCTGCAGCCTCCTGCCCATCTTGCTGCCACCCTGCCAGCACCTCCAGGTCCCTCTGAAACCCTGGAGGGGACCAAGGAGGAAGAGACAATCTTTGTCCCTGGCTGATAACACAGCATTTCTCAGAGACCTCCCTAAAGCCAAGCTTTAAATTTTGCACTTGGGGCCATGTGAGCCCAAGGCGGGTGCTGGCTGAGACCCCCTGGCAGACTGTCCTGGGGCTGCAGACACCTGTGTGTGACAGCAGGCACGGAAGCTTGGTGGCCATCACAGGAGATATTTCTCTAAGGGGTGGAACAGGCAAAGAGAATTTAGATCAGTCCTCTTTGGGATTTTCAGTGGTGTAATAAAAGTCCCTGTGTCCTGGATGCCAGGGAGGTCTGGGGGAGGGGGAAGAGAGGGTGAAAGTGAATTAAATGGGCCTTTCAGTGGCAAAGAGAGCACTTAAATCTTCTCAAGCCCATTGAGTGCAGATGCTGCTGAAGCCTCCCTGCCATGATGGCCAGCAGAGCTCTCCCTTATTGTCTTTGACAGTCCCAGGGGAAGGCTGAGCTGGCAGAGAGGAGCAGGGCAGGAGGGCAAGGGTGTGTGCTGGCTGCAGAAACAGGCACCAATTTATCCATGCAGGATGAAACCAGGAGCACTGGGACGGCATGTACCTCACCTTGGAATGAAACACAGAGTTTATTTCAGCTTCACCCTCCTGTGAGACACATTAGCTATGAGGTGGGTGCTGGGGGGAGCGTGAAGCTGTGAATTGAAAGCATCTGAAAGTCACCCTGACATGTGCTCACCAATGATGCCAGAAGGGAACCAACATCTGGAAGGTGGGTCAGGGTACAACTGGGGAAAAAAAAGCAGATGTTCTGTGCCATGTTCACTTAAAACAGCACTCGAGGCAGCTCCAGCTTCCCACAGAACAGAGGACACAGGAGGGCAGAGCATCCCTCACCCTGAGCCCTCATCTCATCCCAGCACCAGGGCTCTGTAGGAACAGCCTCATCAGTGCCCCTTCCTTTTGTGTGAGGATTTAGGTGACAGGGAAGGGAAGAGAATTTTTGTCAAGCTGCTGGTATAGAGCAGAACCTGTAGAGCCAGGGAACATTGTCCTGAAGGAGACGAGGAGGGTAATAGGAATAACTAAAAATAAAAACCTTTTGGATTCTAAGAACTTAAAAGAAAGGTAGTTTTTAAACACTTAGCAGCTGCAGCTGGGGGTCAGCAATGCTGCCTACCTGAGGCTGTGTGAACTAAGAACATTAATTGAGCCTCCTGGGTATGTAAGCCTCTTATCTACTTACACACAGTGCTTTATCTGAGTGGGAAAAAAATGAGATTATTAGCTACTTTTAATGAACAGCAGTAGGATGTGCGTGCACACTGTCTTTGCTGGAAGATCCTTTCCTCTCTCTCTCTCTCTCTGTTTTTCTTTATAACTATTAGCTTTTTAGCATATGAGCCAGGACTTCAAAAGGGGTGTAGGTGTCAGAGGAAGGGAGATGGCTCCTATTCATCTTTTCAGGGCTGAAGGTGTTCTCAAAGCTTCTGCTCTGCTCCTTAATCCTACAGGTGCTTCTCAGTTTCTCAGATCTGGTAACTCAAAGGTGTGGGGGCTCTCCCTGCCTTGCTGAAGCAAGTCCCTGTTTGGCAAGGCAGCCTGGAGCTGCTGGCACCTCCTGTGCCCGTGCTCTGCCTGGGGTGCACAGACAGTGGGGATGGGCCAGGGCTCCTGGCAGGCACAGGGACCTCGGGGATGGCAGTGGAAGGTGGAGGTTACACTTGGGGTGATTTAAATGCCACTCAGAGGCTGTGGAAGAGCTTCTGTAAAACCCAAGTTTTTGTGTTGGGGGATAGCAGATGCTGCTCTGGGTTGTGCTCGTGGCTTTGGGGTCAGGCTTGGCTGCAGGGCCTGGCTGGGAGTTACCCACAGTTCTGCTCTGTTTTTAGGAGCTTGGGAGACAAATCAGTGTGAGACCAGCACCGTGCTGGGGCCACCCTGCCACCAACAGAGTGGGGGCCATGCTGGCTCACAGGTCCAGGGGCCTTGGAGAAGGAAGCTGATATGGGAGAGCCGATCTCCTATATCAGGGAGATATGGGTGCACACCTGGGCACACTCAGGCACACCTGGGCACACCCTTGCACACTCTCGCACACCCTTGCACATTTGTGCACACCCGGGCACACCCGTGCACACTTGTGCACACCCAGACACACTCTCACACACTGGGGGACACTCTTACACACTTGGGCACACTCGGGCACACTCTCACACACTCGGGCACACTGTCACACCCTCTCACACCCCCGGGCTCCCTTTCCTCTCCCCGCCCACCCCTCCGCACCGTCCCGGGCCGTGCCCTGGCTGCTGCCGCGGCCCGGTCGCTGCTGAGGCCCTCGGCGGCCCCGCCTCCCTCCCGCATGGCTCGGCCCCGCTGCCCGCCCGTCCCGTCACGGCCATGAGGGGAGAGAGAGAGAGAGATAGAGAGAGAGAGAGCCGGCGGGAGCACAGAGCGAGCAAAGGCTCCCCGTGCTGTGCGCTGGGCTGGGGCACCTGCGGGGCAGCGGCCATGGGGGCGAGCAGGGAGGGAGCGGCGAGAGCAGAGACAGCAGCGGGAGCTGTGCCGCACTCGGGGATGGGTGCGGAGAGAGAACAGCGGGCGGGAGGGGCGGGAGGGGCACACCGGGCACAGCCAGACACAGCCGGGCACGGTCAGACACAGCCGGGCACACCCGGGCACACCAAGGCACACCCAGGCACACTCAGGAGCAGGATGTCAAACCCTCAGCATGGAGTTTCCCAACACCCTGCCCCTGCTGTGCCTCCTGACGTGATCCCTGCCCTGGGTGTCCTTCTGATCTGAGGGTGACTTCCACCAGCTGCTGCCTTTTCCTTTAATGTCTCAGAGAACTGTGTTTGCTTTTCAGATTCCCTTTCTTGATTGCTTTGAAAGACAGATGCCCTCTGCTTCCGCTCCCCTTAACAGCCACGGCTTTCCTTGCTCCTGGTGGGCTGTAAACATCTTTCCTGTTACAAACCTGCCCTTTCAGTTGCTCTCTGGCTCTAAGCAGTGCTGTTTTTCCCTTTGTAAGCTGATTCTCGTTTATTACCCTCTTATCCATAAGCTGCTAAGGCGGGCAAGCAGGGATGGGGTAATTTCCCCTCTTCTAAGCTCCCCTTCCTAACTAAATTACACCTGGATCTAACACTGACATTACGGATGCTGTGCTTGAGAGAGGATTCAGGCCAGGGTGAGGATTTGAGAGAGCTGCAGGGCTTTGTCCTTGCCCTCTTGTTGTGTTTGTACCAAGAGGCTATCGGGAGCTTGAGCTGGGGGGAATCCACAGTGGTCTGTGGCTTGGCCCGAATGACCTCTAAGCAAGGCCAGGGTGAGAGGGAGGGGCAAAGCAGATCACAAAGCAGGGCTTTGTAACTCTCCCTCCTCACATCTAGCTGGCCAGTCCCTCCACCTGCAAGAGCCAAGCATGCCATAAAGATGTAGCTCGAGGCAGGGGCAGGCACCTTGCAGCTCTGACGACCTCGCCCCCATCCTGCCCTGAAAGGCTGACTCTTCTCCAAATGCTTCCACAAACTTCCAGCTCCGTTCTCAGCTTGAGACTTCAAAACTGCCTCTCCCACTGCATCAGAAGGCCAATCTAACATCTTCCTTGCACATCTCATTTCTTGTCCCAGCCTAGCTGCTGCTGCCCATAGGAAGGAGGGGTAGGGGGAAAAAACCCTGTAATTGAGAACCTCAAAGTGGTTTGCAAAGCTCTTCTGTCCCTACTGTGATGCTGCTTGTTTTGGTGGTGGGAAAATGTGGGAATCTACAAAATTACAAGGTTTTGGGAAAGCTGCAAAAAGCAGGGCTCAGAGGCATAGAACTGTGACTAGAGCTAAGCAGCAGCCATGAGATAGGTCAACAGAAAAATTATTTAAATTGTAGAAAAGCAAGGACAAATAGAACAATGGTCTGTGTATTAATGCTTGTCTAGGATAACTCCCTAAGCTACAGAAAGTTTATCTAGCAAGATATTAAGAAGTTTGAAGCTTAATAATGGAGCTCTGTGCATTGTGTTTTAAAGCTTACAAGCAGGTATTGTATTCGAAATAAGCAAGCATTGTTTAACCAAAGGTACCTGTGATTATAGTGGTTGGATAGAACTACTGTCAATGTGCTTTTGCTTTGTGTGATTGGTCAAGAAACTTATAAAGTAAGTTGTGACATCAAGTTCTTAGTCTGCTGCCTGAGATGTGAGCTGGTGGCATCTTCCCATTGTCATAACCATGTAATGAGACTGATGCTGGAAAATAAAGCAGCTCCAGGCACGTCCCACAGCAGCCCCGTCCCGTTTGTGATTTGTGCATAGACCCCCAGCCGGTGATAGGAAAACTGAGCCAGGGATGGGGTCATGTGTATTTCAGGCATGGGAGCACCAGAGCAGAAGCAGTTTGTAGGATCCCCAGGGCAGAGGCCACTCTTGCCACTGCTCTGCTAACAGGCTGTGGCTGGCAGAGGTTGCTTTGTGCTGGAGTCCAACAGGGCCAACCCCGGGATGGTGACAATGGTTCAGGTGGGGGCGCCATGAAGTGGAGAGGTGTGACCGTGTTCACAGGGGTCTGAGGATGAGGGAAGAGACGGGGATTTGACTCCATGTTTCAGAAGGCTTGATTTATTATTTTATTATATATATTATATTAAAACTATACTAAAAGAATAGAAGAAAGGATTTCATCAGAAGGCTGGCTAAGAATAGAAAAAGAAAGAATGATAACAAAAGTGTCTGTCTCAGAGAGACAGTCCAAGCCAGCTGACTGTGATTGGCCATTAATTAGAAACAACTCTATGAGACCAACCACAGATCCACCTGTTGCATTCCACAGCAGCAAATAACCATTGTTTATATTTTGTTCTTGAGGCCTCTCAGCTTCTCAGGAGAAAAAATCCTAAGGAAAGGATTTTTCAGAAAATATCATGGCTACAGAGAGGGAGCTTTTAAAACACTGCAGGGCTTGGCATGAGGCAAAGGAATACAGCAGGGAGAAGGCTCCCTTCCAAACTTATATATATTATTAAAAAAAAAAAAGAGGAAAAAACCCCAAAAGCTGGAGCTAAAAAGGCAGCTTGAGGAACGGAGCTGCTGGAGTTTTCCGAGAAGGCTCCCAAGATGCACAATGGGAACATCTGTGCCTGGGCTGGCGCCTTGGAAGGGTCTCAGCCCGCAGAGCGGGGCTGGCGTCAGCCGGCTCAGCCCTGCCTCGATGCCTCCCCTCCCCAGAGCCCTGCCCGGCTCCTCCCGCTGCTCTCCTGCCTCGCAGGCAGCCGTAAATCCCCTCTGCCACCTCTGCTCCTCCTCTGCCGCGGGCTCTGCGGGCTCTGGGCAGCCCAGCATCCCGCAGCAGGGGCAGGGATGGAGGAGGCTTGGCCTGGGAACAAGCGTGCTCTGTGCTGCCCGTGAAAGGCGGCTTCATAAGGCTCCTCTCAAAACGTCCCCTTATTGGGACCTGCTCTGGGGACACGGGCACAGCCCAAGACACACAGGGCCTTGGCCTTGGCAGTGCTGTTCTGCTTTTGGGGCTCCCTCCAGGACATTTAGGTTGCTGATGCTGAAGGCAAACATAATTTCTTCTCCATTATTTGCAGTTTGATCTATCAAAAGACCCCTCACCCCAAAAAACCAACAATATAAAATTGTAATAATTGTAATGTATATATCATATCATAATATATTATATATATAATATATATAATATATATATAATGTATATATATTATATATATATAAAATATATCATCTAATATTATATATATATAATATAAAATTGTAAAATTGTAATGTATAAAAGCTCCTGGCCTTTGTTGCTCCATCCCTGATGTCTGGATGGCTCTGCAGGATGTGGAGCAGTGTGAGTCTCTGTGAATGGACAGCACTCAGGGTTTGCCTGGGGCAGGGCAAAGATGAGCAGGGATGAGAAACCATTTTTGGAGAAAATTCTTCACCCTAAACTGCAGGTCAATGACATCCTAAAATGACAACTGCTGCTCTGTGTAGCTCTGGCTTTGATGGTTTCCATCACTCTGCTGTTTTAAGAGACCAGAAGGTTAACAAGGACTCCAGCATGTCCCACAGTGCCACCACAGAGTGGCCCTGTATGCCTTGGCCCCTGCAAGTTGCCAGTCACAGCTGGGATCCCCATCTTATAAAGGCAGGGGTGGTTTCCAATAAAAGGAGAAAAAAGGGGGTCTCCATCCTGGCCAGGTGAAAGCCAGATGCAAGCAGACCCCAGTGCTGCCCTGGAGCACCTCTGGCTGTCCCTGTCCAGGGTCCATGGGTGGTCCTGTGCCCACAGGATGCCCTGCATCCCTGTCCCACCACATCCTCCTGCCCGTGGCAGGGCTCTCTTCCCTGACAGACACAGCTAATGGTACTTTATGCCCCTGCTTTTACATTCCTAAATGAATTCCTACCCTCTGAATAACACTAATGGGTGTCAGCTTGTCTTCCTCCTGTCTGGTGCTCAGGACATACAGCTGAACATGTTTTTTGGTGACAGTTAATGGATGGTTAGTCGCTGTTTTACTCAAATGCATTCACGATGGAATTGCCTCTTTGTCCATTTCCTCCTCTTGTTTTGGGGCTGTCACCATAATAGCAACAGAATTTTAAAATACTAATGGATTCAGGAAGACCTGGGGTATGGGAGAGAGGCCAGTGCTTGCAGAGTGTTATCAGACCCCAAAACACGCAGGGATTTAACTGAGTGATGTAAGTGGCCTTCACGCTGCTTTTGTGTTTGTGAGCTTCCTAAATACATCCTGGGAACCCAGAGCAGAGCCGGGCCCCTCTCCCATCCCATCCCATCCCATCCCGTCCCGTCCCGTCCCGTCCCGTCCCGTCCCGTCCTGTCCCGTCCCGTCCCATCCCATCCCAGACTGTGAGGGGATAATTCAGGAACCAGCAGCCCGAGGGCACCATCTAGTGAACAGCCGCGACTGCAAAAACCTGAAATGGGCAGAAATTGAGTGAAAATTGGAGCTGGGGGCTCCCCAGGGGTCAGTTCAGGGGACTGGGGAGTCACGCTTTGTGCTTTCCCTCTACTCTTGTTATTTTTTTTTTTTTTTCCATCAGGTTCCCCCAGAGAAGAGCCTTCACCACACTGCACCCTTTGTGGCAGGGATATTGGCCTGGAACACACCATACTTGTTGCTCTGCCCTGGCCAGTGGTGCTGGAAATATGATGGCATTATGTTTTCTTGTGTGATATGGAAAAAAAAGGATTATTTCTGATGGTTTGTGAGGGGACACAGGTGTGCAGGAGTGGAGTGGGGGAGGCAGCTCTGTTGGGGGGCAGGTCTGAGCTGGAGGCATGGGCTGTTCTTTCAGCTGAGGTGAAACCACCCTTTAAGAGGAAAATTTAAAAGAGCTCCAACATCCCCCCCCATCATCCCCAGGGTGAGCTGAGAGGGCAAAAGGAGAGGCTGAAAAACCACAGATTTAGTGCACAGCTTCAAGGTCCCTGAAATGATGCAGCAAACAGGGATGAAGGAAACACCACAGCACCCTCCTGCTGTCCCCAGTGCCAGGGGTCTGAGCTGGTCCTCTCCCCACATTTCCCACATAAGGAATTGCAATTCCTTACTGGGAACTGCACACCTTGCCAGGAGAAGGCTGTCCTGTAACCTGCTGTTCCCCAAGGAAGATGGGTTTCTGCAGCCCAAGAGCAATTCTCTTTGATTTCTATTGCCATTGTTGCCAGCCTGACTCCTGCAACGTGTGCCTGCTCCCACTGATTCCAGCCAACCCCAGTCCCTCCCACTGATCTCCCCATCCATAAGATCAGTGGTCATTTTGTGATCTGGCTTTCAGAGAGTCACGGGCTTATGCTTGTGCACTCAACCTCACTGTCCTTGGAGCTGCTGGAGAGAGAATCCCAGGGCAGAACAAGGAAAGGTGACGTCCCCAAGCAAGACCACAGCAGTGACCAACCCCTCAGCTCCTCCTTTTCCTGGCAGTGCTGGGGAACACCCCCCATTCCCTTCATGCTGCGCCCCACAAATCCCTCCTGATCCAAAGGTGGCACATTCAGCAGCTCATGGCCCCCATGTGTGACGGTGTTCAGAGGGGTCTGAGGATGAGGGAAGAGAGGAGGATCTGACTCCGTGTTTCAGAAGGTTTGATTTATTATTTTATGATATATATTATATTAAAACTATACTAAAAGAATAGAAGAAAGGATTTCATCAGAATGCTAGCTAAGAATAGAGAAAGAAGGAATGAATAACAAAGGCTTGTGGTCTGGACAGAGAGTCCGAGCCAGCTGGGCTGTGATTGGCCATTAATTAGAAACAACTCTATGAGACCAGTCACAGATGCACCTGTTGCATTCCAGAGCAGCAGATAACCATTGCTTACATTTTGTTCCTGAGGCCTCTCAGCTTCTCAGGAGGAAAACTCCTAAGGAAAGGATTTTTCAGAAAAGATGTCTGTGACACCCATGAGCTGTTGGCATCCAGCCCCCAGGTGACCCCGTGAGTGCTGTGGGGTGCCTGTGGTGGGCTGAGCCATTCTGGGGGGGCTGCCTGCACAGAGAATGGAGGGGGGTTATCCTTGGGGGTTTCTTTGTGTTTTGCTGCAGCAATCCTTGCCAAGCACCCCAAGGATTTGTGCAGCAGCACTGAGGGGTACAGGGGTGCTTGGGTCAGGCCACCCCACCTGTCCAGCTCGCCCTTTGCAGCCCCCTTTGGGGCCAGCTGCGTGGGGAGGAGGGAGCTGCTGGGAACGGAGCCTTTCCCTCTCGTATGCACACAGTCACGATGGTTAGTTAAGTGCCTTGTTTTTCATTAGGAAAAGACTGTTGCTAGGCCACCCTGCTCCCCGGCGTCGGTCGGGAAGGGGTTTTGCAGCCAATCCGGGAGGCTGTGCCGGGGTTTGCACACGCACACATCACGCACACCCCTCCTGCAGCCCAGGTGCTAAGCGGCTGCCAGATGTGCCTGCTCATTTCCACATCACACCTATCCGCTTCTTCCGGCCGAGACGCTTATTAAGGCTCCTGAGATTTTAATTTAGAGTTGGCCGCGAGTTTTCTGCCTTCTAATTTACCCTCGGGGAGGAGAGGAGAGGGGTGGGTGGGGGTGCAGGAGCATGGGTCCTCCCTGTGCTTTGGTCTCTGATAAAATACTCGGGTGAAGCCTCTGAAACAGGGTGGCTCGTCCTTCTGTGTCCCCACAGCAAGGAGACACACTGCCTCAGCTTAGGGGCTTGCTCCAGGCTGTTATTAGGTACCAGCATTGCTCCACCCCAAGATATTCATGCTGCGATTTTTAGGGATGTCCTGTCCAACACTAGGTGTCGGTGAGCTCGTTCTAACTCAGTGATTCTGTGATTTGGGCTTTACAGGGCATTTCAGCTGTGTGTGCTGTGATGAGCAGAACCAGCAGCAAAGCAAGCCAGGTGATTGATTGATTGATTGATTGATTGATTGATCAGGGGATGCTGCTCCCAGCCATGCTCCCCGTGCAAACAGTCCCTGGCAGCTGGGAGAGGAGCTGGACCATGGTCAAGCACTGGGGATGCAGGGCAGGAGGGTCAGACACATCCCTGCCACAGGGTTGTCTCGTGGAACAGCTGCTGCTCTGCCATGAGCAGTTCCAAGCATCCTATGGGCGTCCAACAGCCACCCAGCAGGATCCCTGGTGCATGGACAAGGGAGGGAGCCAGCTGAGCCCAGGATGTGAGCAGGGTGGAGCCTTTCACAGCTGCAAATCTCTCACCGTGGCAGGAAAGGAACGGACACCAAAACATGCAGGAAAAGGTGGACAATCCACTCAAGCCTCAGTTTTTGAGTGGCCCCCCATGAAAACCCCCATGTAGCAGGAGGAAAGCTCAATAAAAGCGGGAGAAAGCATTGAATTGTGCCTGCTGCTCAAGGAGAAGCTGTTGCTAGACAGAAGTAAAATCTGTCGCCATTGGCTCCCATTGGCTCAGCCCCACTCCAATGACGGCCTTATCGGTTACCTGCACTCGCAGCTGCCTGGAAAAAACTCATTTGACAATGTTTTCCCTCTGATAAAAAAGCCCAGTGCTGGATTCATGGGTTTGGGTTAATCATTGTTCAGGGGTTGTTGAGATAACAGCCGAGTTTTCTGCAGATTCTTCAATTGTCACAAATTTTAGCGTAAATGGTGAGCCAGCCCAGCTCTCCCTCTCCCACCTAAAGATGCTCAGCCTCCCAACACCAGCTCCAGCAGGCTGCCCTTGAGATGAGCCCGAGCGTGTGATGAGCTGGAGTTTGCTCAGCCATGGCAACTCCGAGCTGGCAGGGAGGTGAATATTCACAAACACCTGTGAAAATCCCCATTAGCTCTGAGAGGCTGGAAATGGGGCAAATGTGCCACTTAGATTATTCAGAGCAAACATTGTTGGCAGGGAGCAGATTGCCACCACCTCTAATCATCCATGTGAAGTCTGCTCAGCAGCAGCCCTATTTTGGGGGGCTGCAGTACACAGTGCTGGGGTTTTCCAAGCCCTTCAAATCTGATGGAAAGAGGGATTAACCCTCAAATTTGTTTCTCACCTTCCCCAAGAGGTGGAGATCATGGCATAGAAGCAAAGCTTGCAGGGCATGACAGAACCAAAGGGCAGCTGCCCCCAAATTTGCCTCCAAAGCAGGGAGGAAATTTCAGCAGGAGGGTTAAATCAGTGGGTGGTCAAGATTTCAGAAATGCTTTTTTTCCCTTAATTATGCCTTAAGCTGATGGCAAAGCAGGCTGAGTCACAGGCTGATAAAGCCTTTTCCAGGTTCACCCCAACACACCTGTGTCTCACACTGACCATCACAGAGCTTAGTGCAAGGCAGTGAGACAGGGGGGCTGGAGGGGCAACAGGCTGGGGCTCAGGTGGACAAATAATTTGGGAGCCATGGAGTGTCCCATATAAGCTCTCCACAAACTCATGTACACCCCAAAGGGATGTGGTTACACGGGCCATGAGTAAAGCTCTGCTCTGTCCTTCCTCCAGGTCTGCTTTCCCAGGAGCAAGGACAGCACTGCTGCATCACTTTTGGAATGCCACCATCTACTGACAGTGGGATGCAGAGCTTTCACCTTTACCACAGCTTGGCCTCCCTCCTGCTGTCCTGGGGGAAGTGGAGATGGCAGAGAGGAGGAAACAGACCTGCACCAGCTGTGCTCCTCTGTGTGCCCTGTGGGGTTCAGGCCCTGCTGACATTGCAGAGCTCAGCTGAGCTGCACCCTGAGCTGGCACAGAGGGTGCTGCTGGCCCCGTTTTACACCCTGCTGCATCAGGAACACACCTGGGACAAAGTGGAACAAGCAGGATTTAAAGGCCTACCACAGGGCCACGTTTCCTTTCCTGTCCAGACCACGAGCTCACGGCAGAGCCCAGGTTATTATTTCTGATGAAGGATGGCTGTGTTTGGGCCACTGTGAGGACAATGATTTTTAGACATGTCTGACACATTTCAAATCATTTCTGAGCTGTTCCTGGCTTCCTCTGCCAGGCAGGGAGGAGTTAAGATGGGAAGTGCAAGATGTGTCTGGTAATGGCACTGATGTGTGCGTCAGGTGTGCCTGCGTCACCCGGCTGCCTTGGCCGCTTCCCAAGGCTGGGGCTCAGCTCTCCTTACCTTCCACTGCCTGCTGGGAAAAGCCTGGGATGGTCTAGCCTGGCTGATGGGGTCACGGACTCCCTGCCAGTGCTGGCTGTTGTACCCACTGTGCTGCAGCAGGGTCCCCGAAGTCCCCAGGGTGCTGGCAGCCCTCCAGCCTGCTCGGCCACCTCCCTCTCACAGCCCAGGCAGTGGGACTGTGCTCAGGGGATGGCCCCAAGGGCTGCCCTTAAGGCACATGGTGAAAAAATATCAATTTTCTACAACCATGACTGTTCAGTTCCCTGGTGAACCAGGTAACTCCCTGTGTCTAGCCCCAAATCCCTCCCTGGTGCTCACACACCCAGCTGGGGCACATTTCTGCAGCCACAGATCATCTGCATGTCACCTACAGGCAGAGTCACTGCAGATGAGCAGCACCCTGTCCCCACACTGTGACAGCAGCCTATGTCACAGCTCACAACATTCCCACAGTGATCTTGCTCCCAGACCCTGGCTGAGCCCATCCCTGCTCCTCCTGCCACACAGGGGGTGTCCCCAGAGCAGTGGGGACAAGACTGTACCCCAAACAACCCATTCCAGCCTCTCAAAGCACCTCTTCCAGTTGCAGGTGGGTTTGAAGCCCTAGAGCATGGGATGGTACTTGGGCACCTGTTTGCCAACCTCATCCCTGCCCTCTCACTCCTGGAGAACTGCCAGATCAAATCATGCAGAATACACACAAGGGGATTAGCCAGAAGAGTTTTTAATTCAGAATTGGACAATCATGTGACTAATTTATTTAAAGTGAAGTGCATTCTATGCTCTTGTCCAGGCTGGACATTGATTAGACCCAGACTTTCCTCTTGAACTTCATTGTGCAGGTGGATCCCTGTAAATCTATGGGGCCTGATGGGATTCATCCAAGAATCCTCAAAGAGCTGCTGATGCCATTACAGAGCTGCTCAACTATCTTTAAGCAGTCTTAGGAATTCACAGAGGTCCCAGCTGACTGAAAAGTGCCAAATGTTGCCCCAGTTTTGAAGGGCAAGAAGGACACTGGAAACTACAGCCTGCCAGTCTCACTTTGCTGACAGGTAAAATGATGGGAAGTATTTTCTGGGAGGTATTGAAAACCACCTGGAGCACAATGCAGCCATTGCTCACATCCAGCATGGCTTCACCAGGGCAAAGTCCTACTCATTGAACCTGATTTCCTTGTACAGCAGGGCTCCCACCTAGCTGATCAAGGGACACCAGGTGATGAAATCTTTTTGGACTTCAGCAAAGCTTTTGATACCGTATCACAGTATCCTTCTGGAGAAAATATTCAGCACACAGCTGGAGCTGAGCACTGAACAGGCTCCCAAGGGAAGTGATCACAGCACCAAGCACATCTGAGTTCAAGGAGTGTTTGGATAAAGCTCTCAGGCACATGATGGGATTCTTTGGGTGTCCTGTGCAGGGCCAGGTGTTGGACTCAGTGATCCTGATGGATCCCTTCCAACTCAGCATATTCTATGATTCTGTCAAAGAAAATGAGCAGCAAACTGTCTGTTTACTGGCCCAGATGGTTCTCAGCCTTTGGACATCAGCAAAACACCTCAGTCCCTGCACAGGAAAACTTGCCCCTTGCTGTCTGGGAGGAGGAGAACCCCACAGAAGGCATGGAGGGTGTTGGCAGCCCCCATTACACACCCACAGAGGCTCCTCCAGGCTGACACAGGACCCTGCTCATCCCCAAGTGACAGATGAACACAGCACAGTCTGTGTGACAGCTCAAGGCTGTAGACAGCATTTTTGGGAGACTGCTTGTGTCCAGGTGTCACCATGTCTCCATCCCTGAGCAGAGCAGTGCTGGGCACAAGCCCCAGGGGAGGAGGTCAGCAGACACCTCCACCTTAAACAGCTGAAGGCACCAGGATGGCCCAAAACACACAGAACACACTGTCCCCATCACAGGCTGCTTGCCATCAGCTCTGTGGGCCAGTACTGGTCATCCAGGTACTGGCTGCTGTCTGCAGCAAGGTCTGTGACAGGGCTGGGGGGCCGGGGGGGCAGGCTGTGGGCCAGCTGCTTCTCCCACTGCACCTCCACCAGTCTGTACAGCTCCATGGCTGTCTGGGCATCCTCCACCGATGAGTGTCCTTTGCAGCCCTCCTGGGAAAAGGGGAAAAAAGGAGAAAAGGGGAAAAAGCCTCATTAGATAAAAGAGGCAGCAAAAATCTCACAGGTCACGTTGTCTGCTTGCTTGGAAGGACACAAGTGCTGTGGGTTTTGGAGACAGCAAAGGTTTGATGCAGCCAAGGCCATACAGGTATCTCTTCCACACTTTTTGGAGGGCACAGATCCTGTCCCCATTTTACTGAGATAATTAATGGTCAGCTTGGGAGGTCCTTGGCTCTCCCAGCTTATTTATAGTCAGGAGCACAGGGTGAACAAGGTTCATCTCCACCTCACAGAGAATATACAGTGGGACGACCAAGCTGACCACAGAGGTCCATAGCTAACCCAAGGTTGCTTCCCATCTCAGGGTTGCTGGTGCTCACCTGGATCTTTTTATGGAGCAGGTGCCTGGCCAAGTTCTTGAGGGAGACATTGGCTCTGATGGGCAGCCCTGCCCTCTTCTTCAGCGCAGGGCTCTGGCTGGTGTCTCGAGTCCTGTCTTTCGGGTGGAAGTACTTCAGGGCTTGGAAGTCATTGTGGATGGCGTGTCCTACCACAATCTTGTCTTTCAAGATCTTCAGGATCTGGAAGAGTCACAGAGGGTTAGACTGACACTGCAGTGAAAGAAATACCAAGCATAAAATAAGCCATTTTGTATTAAATTCAGCTCCTTGGCTTCTACTTTTTAGGTTCCCAGAAGGAATAACAAGCAAGCAAACCAATCCACTGCACAGCTTGAGGCTCCCATTCCTGTGCTGTGCCTCACAGCAGCCTAGCACATGCCACCAAGAATCCCAATTTGTGCCTGACAGATAACACAGAGGCTTTTTGACTTTTTTAAAAATTTCTTTTTCCCTGACCTCAGCCTGGGCAGCCTTGAAGGGAATTGCATTCTTCATGTGCTGCTTGGTGATGCCACTCCAGCGTGTCCGGTAGTCCACGATGGGGAGCTCGGGCCGGACGTACTTGTCATAGATGACATCCCCCTCGTAGTTCACCACGGAGCAGCGTGCCAGCTCGCTCAGCTTGCCCTGAGGGCCCGTGCCCACCATCTCGCAGTCGATGGCCACGTACTTGCCCGGGCGCAGCACCAGGGAGGACGTCCTCACCCTCCCGGAGCTGCTGTTCCCCTGGGACAGCAGCACGGAGTGGTGCTTGGCTATGTTGTCCGGAGAGGCAGATAGAGACAGCGATGAGGACACGGTCTGCTTGGCCTTGGGGACATTGTCACAGCTCTCGGTGAGTTCAGTGTGTGCCTCCAGCCCCGCCTCGGGGCTCTGACTGCCCGGGTGCCTGTGGGGGCTCAGCAGCCCCTTCCGCTCCAGCACGGCCCGGCGCGCCATGAACCGCTGGTGCTTTCGGCTCCTCTTCTTGCTGCGAGCCTGCGGCGAGCCGGGACCCTTCGGGGCCTGGGCGCAGCCCCCATGGGCGCCCTGCAGGGTGGGCACGGAGACCTTCGGGGCGGGCAGCAGCGGCGTCATCTGTCCTTTGCCTGGTGGCATTCCTGCGGGAGGGTGCACAGGGGGCCGTGAGTGCCATGCAGACCCCAGTTTCTCCTGTCAGAAAAGGACGCACAGACCCCAGGGCAAACCCACCCTGCTGTGGGGTGGCACAGGCAGGAGAAACGGGGCAGGGCAAAAGGGGGGGAAGGGACACGGACACGCTGTCGCACCCTGTGACACACCACGCCTTTGCCCCCTCATTCTCGGTCCCACCCCGCCCCATTCCCGGCCCCAGGGCCCTACCCACCCCCTCGCCGCTCCGCAGCCCCCTGCCCACCGCACTGTCCCCTCTGTCCCCCCGTTCCGTACTCCCTAAAGGCCCTGTCTGCCCATTACCCGGGCCCTCTCCACCCCACTCCAGGCTCAGCTCCCTGCCCGCCCCGTTACCCATCCGCCGGCCTCTGCCGGCTCCCCCGGTGTCCCCGGTGCCCCCGGTGTCCCCCCCGGTGTCCCCGGTGCTGACCGCTCCCGGTGCCGCTTACACGTGTCCGGCCCGGAAGCCGCCCGCGCACATGCCCGGGCAAGTCCCGTCGTGGACACGCCCCCCTGCTTTCCCATTGGCTGCGCGGAACGTCTAATCTGCATATTGGGGCGGGGCCGTCGCGGTTTTGGGATTTTTGGGGTTTTTTGGGGAGTCCCGGAGATCTCTACCCGGAGCTCCCGGCCCAGACTGGGTAATGCTCAGGCCTTCAAGCCTGTGCCCTCTCTGCCCCCGCTGGAAGGGACCCTCCGTGGGGCTGGGTTTGGGGTGGGATGCACGCTGCGGTTCCTAGGAGTAAGCTAGTGACGAAGATTAGGTTTGCCTGGGTGTTCGTTAGCAGGGGAAGGAGTTGAACCATCATTTTCGGGGTATGGGGCCGATAGCTTATTTAGCTGATCCTACTAGAAAGTAATATAAAGGAAGTATGGACGGTTTTGATTCCTCTAGTGTAGGTTCGATTCCCGCTTTTCTAAGTATTAGGAAATGAGAGGGCCAGTATACCTTCATGTTCATTTTATCATAGTGACCTTCAGTGTTCAGGCACATTTACAGTAGGGCCTTAGGTAAGGAGGTAGGCCCGCGTAGCAAACTGGCATGCTGGTATGTCAGAGGCACAGGGCCAGGGTGAGTGGCAGGAAGTTTTTTCATAGTAGGTGTATCAACTGGTCGTATTGGAATCATGGCTAAGAGACGTGAACTCATAGGAATCCCGCTGATAAGAGCAGGACTTTTGTGGCTAGTACAACAGGGAATAGTTCTTGAAGGAGGTTGAAGAGGCTTGGGTTGAAGCCGAGTCTGTGCAGCGCCGCACGGACACGTGGCTGTGCTTTTCCTGGGTGTCCCCTGTGTCTCTTCGTCCTGCAAGTGGGCTGGAGCACGGCAGCTTGGGGTGTGCATCCTCCAGGCTCTCCCAGGATGCTCCCCGGAGTTGTGGGGGGCAGCCCTGGCTGGGGCATGGTTGAAGGGGGGGTTTCAGACCGGCCTCTCGTTGCTTCACTCTCAAAGCTCACAAAAGCAATGTCCGAGGTGGTCAGAAGAGGAGCAGGGCTGCAGGCAGCCCCAGCCAGAGGCTTGTCCCCGTGCCTTCAGCATCGCTGCAGAGGCCGTGTGCCCTAGGGCAGACTGTGACTTGTTGTGGTGGGATGAGCCATACAACAACAAAATCACTAGTCTTCCACAGGGAACCAGGCACCGTGTCCATCCTCATCCCTCTGGGCCTTGCTGGGAGGGTGCCCTCTCCCTGCTACTGATGGGGCTCACAGGGATGCAGGACAAGTGGAAAAGTGTTTCACTAGCTTCTCTAGCCTGGTAAGAAAGGAAAGATTTATATTGCCCCTGACTTTTTTTTGTTTGTTTGTTTTGTTTTGTTTTGTTTTGCTTTTGGTCAGTAAACCTATTCCTTAAATCAGTTGCTCCATGTTTTGCGTTTCTTGCATCCATCCCTGCTGTTCAGCTAATTAATCTCCCTTTAATGAGAGTCATTCAAGTGTCTCACAATATCTTGCTAGGGAGTTCTGTCAGGTCTCTATGTAGAAATTTATACTCTTTTCTGGTGTTTTTGGTGAAACTGTGCATTACAGCTCTTGGAGATGGTTCATTTCATATTCCTGGGCCTCTCCACTGTGTTTTCCTCCCTGTAAATGAGGTGTGAGCTCACTATCACCACACGAGTGGGAGCAAACTCAAGCCTTGCTGTGAGGGACATGGGCTTGCATTTCTCGTCCAGCTTTGGGTGGATAAGGAGATGTGGTGTCACTGCCTGCTCTTCTCCCTCACACCCTGCATTATACGATGAAAGACTCAAGTGCCTGGCTGAGAGCTTCTCCCTGGACACATTGGTGTTCCACTCATGGGTCTAATCACTCTTGGCTTGTCCACAACAAACCCATCCATGTTCCTTCTGTTCTTCCCAGGATGTATAGTTTGCATTCTCTTTGAGAGTGCAAAGTTTTTTGCTGTACCCTCATGGCAACAAAGAAACCTCAACAGAAGAAATTATGGCATGTGGGGAGGAAGGGAAAAGCTTTTCCCTGTTTTCCAGAGTGACCAGGCTTGGGAAACCAGATAATCCAGAATGCAAGGGAACCCTGCTATCATTTTTTCTCTCTACCCCATATACAAAGATGGAAATGGAAAAAAAAGTCAAAATATCTTTGAAATGTGAATTAAAATAACTTTGAAAATGTGCTGTGGCCTCCTATAGTCCCACTGACCCCCGGATACTCAGTAGATGGTTCCCCCAGAGTAGGTATTTCTCCCTTTGGTAAAAGCCTTGTGTTGAACAGGGATGCTACTCACCTCCCCAAGGTCCTGGGGCCATGCTGGGGGTGGAGGGTTGGGCACCAGATGGTAGAAATCACATTTCAGATGTGGCAGATGAGCTGAGATGAAGGCAGAGCGCGCCAGAGCCCGGGAGAGGTTTCTGCGGTGTTTGCACAATTTGAAATAATAACGAAATCTGTAAAACTCTGGGTAGAGCACGACTAGAATAACAGGCTAAATTTGTCAGATGAATAATTTACTAGAAGTGATTGGCCGTGCTCCAAGTGAGATGAGCACCAGGCTGGTTCCAGGCTGAGCAGCCTGGGTGTCTCTGTCCTCAGCTGGGAGCTGGTCCCTCTCCTGCTGCCTGGCCATTGCTCTGCCATCAAAGCTGGTCTCTAGACAGGACGCCTTTCCCCAGCTCATCACTGCCCAGGGCTGCAGGGATTCCTGCAGAGCTCCTGGTGCCCTCCAGAAGCTGCCTGCTCTTTATTTTCAAGGTGCTGCTTTGCAGAGTGGAGGTGGGTGTCTGTCTCTGGCTCCAGGCTCGTGGACTCACCCATCCTCTGCCTCTCTCCCTCCTCCAGCCACTTCTCTGTCCTCAGCCGTGGTGCAGAGCAGATGGAAGAACAGACACATCTTGACATTTGGGGTGGGAAGGGAGATGAAATCCCAGTGCTGAAAGGAGATGGTGACTGCAGCCTCAGCAAGCAATTAACGTGATCATGTTTATGAATGCGGATCAGTAATTCCAGGTAAACTCCCCAAGAGCAGTGCTGCAGGCGAACAAAGCCTCCTGCCTACCCAGGAGCCTGCCAGCAGGCCCTGCCAGTGCCAGCACATTCCTGCTGTGACTCTAAACTGCTTCATTTCCTCGTGCCAGCCTCAACATGCATCGTTTTGTCTCCTATTACCTCGATGCCAGAGCTCCTCTTTGTGGTGTTGGTTTCACCACGTCTTCCTGGACCTCTCTGTTCCCTCCCTGCCAAGGGGTATGATGGGTGGGAATGGGATAGGTTAACTCAGAGAAGGCAGCAAGGACCCAGCTTTGCCTCCAGGGGTGATGAGGGATCACTTCATCATCCTGGGCCCTGCAGGCTGCCTGGTGCCTCCCACCTGTGGTTGGGGAACCTCACCAGGGCTCCCTGAGCTGCTCACATCACTCTGAGTAGGCTTGTGGCAGGGTTGGTTTGTGCCCACCAGCATCCAGAAGATCAAACAGAAGCTGGGAAGCTCAGAAATAGGTTGGGCTAGTGACCAATTGCTGGACCTGATTTCCATTAGAGGAAGAAAGTCTCATCATGATGGAGCACCTGGAAATACCAGCACCATCCTTTGGTGCACGGGACCAGCTGGGACAGCCAGTGCTGTGTGGCTGAGGTGTCAGCAGCACAAGGATGTCAGGACAGACAGGTACCATGTCACCCCCTGGCCTTTGCTGTGATGGGACTTGGAGCACTGCAGCCCTCCTGGTCCACAGCAGAGGCCCAGCACAGGGATTCCTGCAGGACCCCTCCACTGCCATGCTGAGATCCCCATCCTGAGCCCACCTCTGCAGAACCTCCAGGAACTTAGCCAGGAGACTCCCTCCTGACTGAGGATGAGGATGGAGTGTGTGTGAGAGCAGCTGCTCAGCCATGAAAACTACTCAGTGCTGGAAAGTTGTGCTTGGAAGGCAGGAAACCTTTCCCTCAGAGCACCAAGAGCCTCCCTATTCCTCTGACACTCCTCCAACACTCCATGGGAATTGCCTGCATCCCTCCAGCACGGACAGATCTCCTCTTCAGTCATGTCCTGGGGGGTGTCAGTGCTCCGGGGATGCTCCTGGGGATAAGGAGGGATGGATGCTCCCAGAGCAGGAGATGAAGGAGGATGATGCTGCCATCCATCTCCCTCCTCACTCCCCATTTTCTGGCTGGCCCCCAGGAGAGCAGTGAGCAATTATGGTCCACGCGGAAGCTTCATTATTGCCCTGTCGTGGCCTCATTTGATGAGATGTTTTATTGCCAAACTTATTAAAAGTGAAACGTGCGGTTTCTGCGCAGCAATTTCCTGGCTGCAGCGATAAGCTGGGCTCTGCCTGCTGTGTAATAAACAGTTATTTTTATGTACAGCTCTGGCTGGGGTGACAAGGAAGGGAGAGGGCCTGGCTCGTGTTAATTGCGATGGTTAATGGGATCTGTGCTGGAGCTGCGTGTGAGGAGGTGTGTGCCCTTCCCCTGCCACGTTCTGTGACAGAGGTGCTCTGGGTGTTGGCAGTGGGGACTTGGGCAGGGTCTCCTCCCCACAGTGCATGGGAACAAGAAGGATTAATCTGAAAGCTCCTCACCTGCCTCCTCTCAGTCCTTCTCCACAGTCTGAGCAAATGAGGGACCTGTTGTGCACCCCTGTGGTGTGAGACTCCGTCCCCTGCAAGGGCTGCCCCTCAGCTCCATTGATTGCACCCCTGCAGGAGGCTGGAGGGAGCTTCAAAACCTGGGAGCCTCACTTCATCTTCCCCAGATCCTGACCAAGAACCTCTCTGTCTGCAGCAGCATTTGCAGGAGATGCTGGTGGCCAAAGCATCACCATGGAGCGTCCACCATGTCACCTCCCTCTGTCCCTCCTTGGCAGCAGACAGGTGCTGGAGAGGAGACAGTAAATTCAACAGGCACACTAATGCCACAGAAAACATGTGTCACTGCTGAGCTTGGAGCAGCAAAACTCTGATAAATATCAGCAAAGCTGATAAATATCGTTCTATTTTGTCAGAAACAAAGTGTCCTCATTAGGTGTGCGATCTGTTTTTTGGTTTAATTACATCTTTTAAATACATTTTGAAAGGAAGCAGCTTTTTAAAATGCAAGATGTCAGAACTGCATTTACAAAAATCCTGATTGCCATTTTTTTATTTTCCAGACCTGGCCAAAGCTATTAGTTCAACTCAAGCTGAAAGTGCATAACTTTCCCCAATAAACAATTTGTCAGAAAAATTCCTCCTGGCTCTGGGAGATCTGTTTGTTATTTGTCAGCAGTCAAAACCCTGTTGGGTATTTCCCATCTGACTTCTTTTCTTAACAGCATCTTTATTGGTCTGGGAATTAACAGCTGAAGATGTGATACTTGCTATTCATTGCAGTCATCCCAAATGCCACTCATCTCATCAGGCCATGGCTCCACAAAGCAAAAACCCCTCTCCTTTTCTTCAGTGCACCATTTTTGGGTAACTGTGGGGCTTTTCATCCCAGATTTCCTCCCTTCATCCTCCTGATCCTGCAGTGTGCAATGGTATCCCCAGGCTTGGGCTCACATCCCTATCTCCCGCATCCATCCCCATCCCTGCTGCCCATCTCAGCCTCTTGCTGGGCAAACTCCCTCCACTGCCAGCTCAGCCCCTCATTAATTTGTATTGCAGCGTGTGTTGGGGGCTGACGTGTAATTAGAGCTCCTGAAGCCTGTCTCATGCTGTAATTGCCATGACAGGGGCCACAGCATATCCGCTTGTTAATTAGTAAACCACAATATCCCGGGGGCTCGTTGAGAGCCGCCTTAATTGTATTTCAGCTGGAACAGAGGGATAATTACCCTTTGCTAGCACTGCCACTTTTAAATTCTTAAAAAAAAAAAAGAAAGGAAAGAAAGGAAAACCCAAATCGAGCTCCTCTGCTGCTTCCCCCCTTGGCTGGCCAGGGACCTGGTTTCATCCCCAGGCTGAAGGGGAAGGGCTGTCGAGCTCAGCAGTGTGGGAACAGGATGCCAAGAGATTTCCTCAGGGCCACACTCAAACTGGTGGTGACTGAGCTGCCCCTGCTCCGAGGGTGTTTCTGTGTCCCTGCACATGGGGCTCTGCTGGGAACCCCGTTTGTGGATGCAGGCTGGATTGCTGGGCGTCCTGTTTGATGGGAATCCCATCCTGGACAGTGAGCAATAATGCCCTGGCATCACCACCAGGCACCTCCACTGGCTTGGAGGAGCAGGAGTGAGCCAAGGTCTCCCTCCTAACCTCCCATCAGACAGAGTAATTCTCCTTGGAATGGGAGTGGGAGCTGCTGCAGGGGAGCCTGTGGACCTTGCAGGGCTCAGTGCAACAAGTGTACATTGCTGCCAAGGGTGTGCTTGTATTCCACACCCCCAACACTCTCAGGGTAACAGCAGGACCTCAGCGTGCTCAGAGCTGGAAATCTCTCCTCCTACAAACCCTCAGCAGTGTGGGATCAGCCTGCTTGGCATTAATGGACCCCAGAGGTGAATAATCTCCCTTGTTGATTCCTTTCTTGTCAAATTTCACCTCACTGGGCAACTGGGAGGCTTCTGGGACCTGGTTAAAGCTTTTTCTTCCCCAGGAGGGATGTCCTGTGAGGTGCGTGTGTGTCTGTGTCTCTTGTAGCAGTCATGGGGGTACCATGGAGCTCTGGTGAGAGATGGAGGAGCTGAGGTGCAGCATCACCCTTGTGTGAGCACCACAGGCTCCAGAGCACCTCTTCAGAGGAGCTGGTCAGAGAGCTTTGGGGGAGGTTAACCTGGGCAGAGAACCTGACCTGTGACATCCAGCCCTTTTCCTGTGCTCCTCCCTGAACCAACACAAAGAGCTCAGCCACCATCAGCCCTGCTGGTGTTTCCTGCTGTTCAAAGGATCGTATCACGGACAACTGGCCTTTGGTTTGTGAATTGGCATAAATAACAGTCCTGGCTCTCTCCTGGGAAGCTACATGGAGGTCAGCCTTGAAGAAAAGATCAGTACAGCGGCTCCTAGCATTAGTAAAAAGACATAACCGAGGCAAAGAGCCTTGAACATAATTACAGCCTAAGAGCTGTGATGGGAACTCAATGACCTGGAGCCATCTCCTGGATTTGAGTGCAATCAACAGATTGACACTGCTGGGTCCTGAAGGCTGGTTTTTGGAAGCCATGCAGCAGGGTTGAATGCCAGAGCAGGCAGCGAAGCAGCACAGGTGCCCGTTCCAAAGAGCAGAGCTAGAAAAGGGTCTCAAATGCCATGGAAGAACCAGATGGAGGCAGCCACTGGAACACTCTGCACGTAATTGAGGGCACCTTCAAGGGTGAGCACAGGGTGGCTGCCCACCTCCAGGATGCTCTCCGCTGCTGCCATGCGAGTGACTGTCATTAGAGCTGGGCATGGAGTTTATAGTTGAGTAACCACAACAACTTTGCACAAATTAAACAACATACTGTGGGTTAATTAGATTTCTTACCGCTGCCTCCATTAACCCAGCCCTGTCATGTGCTGTCAGAGCCCCTTCAAAATTCATATTCCAGGCATTATCACTGGGAGATGTGGATGGCTGTCTTTCCCTGGGCAACCTTACCAGTGTGGACATGGGTGGCACATGCCACCTTCTTTTCTTGGAAACCCCTTGGTGCAGCAGTTTGGACCAAGTAGAAAGGTAGTAATCTTGCAGGAGTGCTGGATATCCCAGCTGGCATTTCCCACCACAGATGATCCTTAAGAAAAAAGAGGTGTTTTTGCAGCAGTCTGTCTTATTATCCACAGGGTGCCGTGTGAATGCAAATAAACAAATGAGACCCCTTCAACAACATCTGAGAATGTGGCTCCATATTTTTTAAGCCAATTTCCTTAGACTGTGTCAGGGCCTGTTTTGTGTTTGCCAGACAATTATGTGGCTAATGAGGACAGGCACGGTTACATCAAGCGGGATTAGGAGGAATAAGGCATCAAATGTTGCAGTGCTTAAGACAACTGCTAACTAATGGGGGCTTGGAGGGCACGTCCTGTGGGCAGGTGGCTCCTCACAGGAATTCTGCTTCTGTTTGGAAGGAGATGGAGCAGGCAGTGGGCAGGCTGGCCAGAAGGTGAGGAAGCTGCCTGGTCCCTGCATGGTGGCTGTGCCCATGGGAAAGGAGAAAGTTGGAATATTTAGGGGAGGTAGCATCATGCAGCTGACCCTCAGTTTGTCCCATGAAGGCAGAGACAGACGTGAGTGTTCTGATGGAGAAGGAGGCACCAGCCAAGACCACCCCATAAGTGCAGCAAAAGGGGATCAAAAGCAATGGGGAAGCTGAACCTCACCACTGAGATCACCAAGAAATTGGTATTTTAGCTGAAACCTCCCCATCCTGACTTGCTAGCAATCAGCACAGGCTCTTTGCAGTATTTCTGCAGGGCTGTGGATGTATTCCACATTCCACCCCCCTGAAGAGGGTCAGGAAGGAAGTCAGGGATGATGCCTGATGCTGCAGTGAGACCCCACTCCCTGAGTGACATGGGGACACATGCACAGCCAGCTGTGACTTTCAGATGCCTCCTCCCAGCCACCTCTCTGCCAGCTCCTCTTCTGCCTGTCTGCCACCACAATCTCCTATCAATCAACGAACCAGATTTTCCCTTGAGTGCTGTCTGGCTCCCAGCAGGTGCCCTTGGTCATGTTCAGTGAATTTCTACAACTGCAGCACCCTGGGAGAGCAGCCAGTGCTGCCCAGAGGGGCTTTGCTTATTCCTCTTTGGACCCTCCTCCTCCTGGACTCTCATCCCGCATTTCAGCTGTGTCTTCTACAAAAACCTCTCAGCTGGAGTGAACAAGGACAGGTTCACTGCAGAGGGATGGATGCACAGCCACAACTGTGGCAGAAGTGCCTCCACATGTCCATCTGAAGACCTGAGCAGGAGACTGTCCAGAACCCAACAACCTCAGGATGTCAACCACCCTTGAGCCACATATCTGTGCCAACCCTCTGCTGGATCCCATCACAGCAAGGCACAGACCTGAGCACCTCATGCCCAGATTCATCTCCCTCTCTTGTCAGAGCCAACAGGGAGCCTAATCTCAGAGCCCTGTGCTCCACCAAGCCACCCTGAACTCCAGGGGCCTAGGAGAAGCACACACAGCTCATGGAGACACCCTAAACCCTCTTGCTGACCCTGCTCCATGCCCAGTGCCGGAGTCTCAGCCCAGTCCCAAGCTGTTACCCCAAACTGCAGGGCCCAGCACCACAAGGACCCTTTCCCTGTCCCTGCAGCGGCCACCCCACCTGTGCCTGCCACCTGCCTTCCTGGAAGAAGATGGCACATGTGCTGAAGAGCTTCCCATGAGCACAGCCACTGGATTGCTCTCCAGGTGACTAATTTACACCCTAATTGGTGTGGAAACGAATGCCAGAAAGCGCTGGTTACCGAGAAGTGAAGCTCTCCATCTTGGTTTCCTTCAGGGAAATGGTCTTAATTAAGTGTCTAGCAAACAGAGATAATTCCCAGCTACGTGTTGGCACAGGAGCCAGGGTGGAGGGTGCAGATGAGACAGGCATCTTCTCCTTGCTGGGTCTGCTTGGCCATTGCAAAGCTGTGGATTCCTCAGACCTCGATGTCTCCAGGGCCCAGCCAGCCCTGCCTGGACCTGGAGGTAATCCCCATGGCTTTTGCACCTTCACCAGTGTTCCTTAGTCCCCAAGAGCACCTTCCCATTTTACCAGCCCATCCTGTACTGACTCCGGGGGAGTCGACACATCCCTATGATTCCCACCAGTATTTATATTATGATTGTTCAAGCTTCATGTCACTCATTAATCAACCTTGAGCTTTCTGCTGGTCCTCATTCCATGTGAATTTACTCTGGACAAGCAATTCCATCCCCACTCCCCATGGTGGATGCTCCCAACCATCCCACACATCTGGCAGCCCTTCAAGCCCTGCTAATGGGAACATGCCAGGAGGGGTTGCACATGCCAAGCAAACTGGAGTAGCCTCATGTTGCTTTGCTGGGCATACTGGAGCCCATGGCAACGTGCCAGCACCACGGGAGACACCCAGCAAGCCCTGGCACAGGTGGGCAGGGGACTCTGGAGATGCAGTCTGCCATGGAGAGCTGCTGGACCTGGCACTGCTGCCTTCAGAGCATGGCTGGCATTGAGATGCCCCAGCCCCTTCCCCATGGCCTCGCTGTGCACAGCTGTTCCCTTAGAAATAGCTGTTGCCATGGTTTTCCCAAAGAAAACACATCTCCCCCCCCTTCCCCACCACCACTCCCCACCGCCTTAACCTTGTGACAGCAGTGATGACGCGGCTCCCTAAGAAAGGCCACTTCACGTAGCTATGGTAACAATTAGCTTTCTCTTGGTTTTACCTCGGGGGTGACGCTGGGGAGAAGGGCCCAGAGCTGCTCTCCTGGAGCAGGTGCTTCCCCTGGCCTTGCACCCAAAGCCAGGGCTGGCAAGTGCCTGCTCTCTGCTGCAGCATCCCAGGCAGGTGCCTCACTCATAGGGGTGTCTGCAGCCTGCCTTTATCTCAGGTGCTGGGGACAATCCTCTGTGTAGCTGGATGCACCTTGGGACCCTACAGAAGCCCTCAGCAAGGCTGTGCTGGCCTCCAGCATTGGCTGGTGCAGGGAGATGGTGGGGAGCATCTCCCAAGGCACGGGGGTGGTGGGAGCATCTGCATCGCCTGGGCTCACTCTGAAAGCGTGGGGAAAAGAAGAGTGGGAGGCAGCCGGTTGTGCTGGAGAAGGACTGGGAACCAGCTGGGATTTTGGGGCTGGGAGCATGGCAGGGGCATCCACAGCCTGAATGGGAGGTCTGCAATGGTGCCTCTGCTCCCGGCAGCGGGAGGGTAAACACGGTGCAAAGCCGCTCCTTAGGTACATACGAGTCACAGCTGTCGACTGCAGCAACTAAAATAAGCATTTTCCTGCTTTTTATTCCTCTGAGCCCAGCAGAGCCCACTCAGCACCAGGAGAGGAGCTGGAGTCTATTCTTAGCTCTGCAGGGAAGGGAGCAGGAGTCCCTGTGCTGCTGTCGTGCAAGATTGGGGGCTGCCACGTCCCATCCCCTCATGGTCCCCAGGTGCCAGGCCTGACCCCAGTGTGGCATCAAGGCAGGAAGGACTGCACCCCAACAGGGACAAAGTCCTACTTTTCTAGCCAAAGAGGAGTAGGGGAGACAGTGGGAGGGAGGGAAGCCCCAGCACCTCCCTCAGCATCACTGCAGGATCTGGCATCCCTGAAGGAGAGGCTGCAATGCAGGTGGCTCTGGAAGGAGTCCCTGCTCTTGAAAAGCTGCTTTTCTGCCTGGGCATGGGGAAACTGGGGGACCTCAAGTCACAGCTCCTGCTGCCTCCAGGGATGGGAGTTTTTTAGGGTAGTTGAGGAGTCTGAGCTGAGAGTCACCCATTGGCCTGTGCTGTGCCAGGGTCAGACTTGCTTTGCCCAGCCCTAGCCATGAGATGCCGGCACTGCCCACCCCAACGCTTCCCACCCCAACGCTTATTTCCCACTGTTTTCTGGCTGCAGATCATGTTGGCCTGGGGGTCAGGGAGCCGCTGGCCACCAGCACCACACCGTCCCCACATGGCACTGCAGGTCCTGCTTCAAAATGTGGGGATGTTTGGGGTGACCTCCAAACCAGCCTACAGGAGCAGCAGGCACAGGGCAGGGAGGAAATCCCCCATACTGGTCACACTGTGGCCAGTGCAGCACTCAGCTCTGCTCTCCATCCAGCTCCATGAGGATCAGGGTGGGATGGGGGGCAGACAGGGATCCAGCTGTGCATGGGGGGCCATGGGGAAGAAGCCCCAGCTCCATAGCAACAGGTACTCTCCACGTAATGGAGTCCTTTCCGCTCGGCCTCCGCAGCCGCCAGCCTTATTCACATGGCCATAAATAATTCAATTTTCTCATTCACACACATGAATGCTGCGGGCCGGGACTCCGGGTGCGCTCAGCCTCCATCTGTCTGGGGGGGAAGGGGGAGGCAGGGCCTGATAATAGACTCCAGCATTTGTTTAACATGGATGAGTGTGGCCAGATGGCCTGGGGACAGGAGGAGGGGATGGGGAGCTGGGAGGTGCTGCTGGCACCCTGAGCCTCCCCTGGATGAGAAGGGGAGGAGAGCAGGGGACTGTTGTGGAGACGAGCTGTGGCACCTCGAAATCAGCTCTGGGACCTCCAAACCAGCCTTGGAGTTGTGGACTTTTGAGCTGAGAGTGGGTTAGGCAGGCTCAGGCCGATCTTCCTCTCACTGTGCCTTTGTTGCATTTCCAACAGGGAAGAAGGAATGGGAGAAGTGCTGTGCTGAGGATTGCCCTGATCCCTGGGGAGACTGGAAGCAGGGGCATCAACCCATGACTGAAATCATTTAGCAGGTGATGCTGAAGGGGAAGGGGCAAGGGATGCTGCCAGTCACCATCCTGTCCCACACTGCCAGACAAGGGCCAGCAGTCCCCAAAATAACACCAGAGAATAAATAACAACCCCAGTGATGGAGGCACGTGGCCGCTTGCTGGTGCAATTAGCAGGCTCCGGGCCATCCCCTGGCAGAGGGACAGCAGGCCTGGCAGGAGAACACAAGGGAATTAGCAGGGTTAAGAGGCTGTGCTGGAAAAGCCTCCGTGCCAAGGAGCCAGTGTCTGCTGCTTGCACAAGCTGAGCCAGGTTGGGAGGTGAGGGATGTTGGCGACTGCCTGGTGGCAGCAGTTCCTCACCTTTCCTCCCTGTGGCTTGGGCAGAGTTCAGCCTAAAGCATGCCAAGGGTTTGATCAAAGCTGGCACCTTCATCCCCTCTCTGTGTTTGACCAGAGGGACACACGCTGTGTTTGTCACTCTGGCACACAGCGACATCCTGAGCCTTGGGTGGGCTCAGACCCTGACGGGGAAGCACAGACCAGCGAGAAACCTCGAAGCTGGAATTGGTCACTTCATCCCAACTCTCTCTCCCATGCCCAGAGGGTTGGGCTGAGCAAGGTCCCAGCTTCATTCCCCACCCAGAGAAATCCCTGTTGGAGTTCCCATCCTTGTTTAAGACCCTGGCAAACAGGCATTTAGCTCCAAGCTCCCGCACCATCTCCAGCTGAAGCTTGCAAAGCTGGCAGAGGGGATTTGGGTGATGCCAGAAGGAGGGTCAGGAAAGAAGCCCGCGCTCCGGCAGCGATATCCATCAGCAGCAGCGTCGGAAGAGTTTTCCCCGAGGGGATGGGGGAGGTGGAAGCGCTTGCCGGGGGGGAGCTGGGAGCGTAACCAGCTCATGTGCTGGCATTCCCCGGCTCCGCGACGTATTGGGGTAGGACACGTGTGTGTATGTGTATATTTGGGTGCCCTCGCACACAGGCAAGAGTTCCCTGCTGGTTACACGCTGCTCTCGCAGGATTTGGAGGCAGTAAAAGAACGATGGCTGCACGGAACATCCCTGGATCATCGGGCACAGCCGGCAGCTACTCCACAACTCCTCCCGTGCATCGCACAACCCCCGCCTGCTCCGTGTGTTATCTGCACGAACCAGACCCCCACCCCGCGCCTGTTCAGCTCTGCTTGCACCTTTTAGAGACACTGGAACAACAGGCGGCCCTCGCTGTACCCATCTGATATTAAATTAGCTCCAGCAGCCCCTGCCCTCACAACCTGCAGGAAGGGGGTGAGCCTGACCTTGGCAGCCAGCCCCCCAACAGCTCTCTGCTGCAGACCCTGCTCGGAGCATCTTCCAGGGAGCTGCCCACAGAGCAGCAGCCTCAGCTTCCCCAGAGCTCTCCAAAGGCAGGCAGTGCACCCGGGGCTGCCCTGGGGTGCTGAGCACAGCCACAGCTCCCCAGTTCTCTGCCTGCACCCATAGCAGCAGGGGGGGCAGAAGTGACAGAGCATCGCAGGGGGCTGTGGGGGTTCCCCCCAGATCTCCCAGGCCAGGTACCAAGAGGTCCAGGCTGTGCCCCTGCACTTACTTCTGCTGCTGCCAGGTGGGTAAACGCCAAGACCTCCCAGGCAGAAATTTCCACCTGTCAGACAATTCATATTTTGCTTCTTCCACCCAAAAACCAGGCCCAGCCCGAGCCCTCTGCATCTTTTGAGGGATGGATGGCAGAAACATGCTGCTGCTTATCCCTTCAGCTCCCAGCAGGAGCAGGATGTGGACAGCCCGGCTCCAGCGGGATCCCAGGGCCAGCTGCATCACTGGCTTTGCTCAGGTCCTCAGGGATGGACCACAGAGCCACTGGAGCATGGAGCACTTCCCCAGCTGCCCCAGGTGCCCAGGAAGGCTGCAGAGGCAGCTTGCTCTGGGCTTTGTCCCGGTTGTTTCGCTCCCCTGACAGCCACCCCTGTGGGACCAGGGGCTCTGTGGCTGCTGGGGGTCCCTGCAGGCTCCAGTGGATCTGGATCTGCAGGCAGCTGTGGGCTCAGAAAGACCTTCCAGGACTGCTTGGTGGGAACTACCAAGGAGTTTGGTGACTTGCAGGGTCACCAGTGGAGTGTGTCCGGTGGGAAGGGACACAGCCTTCCTGTCCCTGGGAATGCACACACCAACCCCTGCATGCACATCTCCACCCTGCTCTTCTCCAAGCCTCTCACAGGTCCCAGACCCTTTTTCTACCTTGTTCACTGCCTGCACATCCAAGTGACACCGAACAGAAGCACTTACCTGCTGTTTGCCCCATTGGAACAGGAAGGACAGTGGGACAAAGCCCTTAGGACAGGGCACAGTTGGTCCTTCTTCCCCCACCAGGTGAGGAGGGCAGCTCCTCTCCTGCTCTCACCTGCTCCCTCAGCATGCACCGTGGCTCCTGGCATCGCCCAGGGCCCCTCAGAGCTTGGCCATGGTGGGTTTGGGGTGCACGGCATGGCACCACTCTCAGAGTCCCCTCGATGAGGACCACAGAAGGGACAAGGTTTATTCCAGGGAGCTGGCATAGAAGGCAGGCAGATACCCAGTGGTGGGCATCTTCTGAGATGGTCTGGGAATGCCGGATGGGAATGCCAGGGATGAGGACGCTGCAGACCCCCACACCTCCCCGGCAGGAGCATCCCAGCCCCGTCACGCAGGGAGGGACCCGCCACCTCCGGGGGTTTGTTGTCCCGGGGGCGGTTCTGTTGTTCTCTCCGAGCTGGGGACACCCATCCAGGCTTTGGATTCCCAGGGGTCCCTTGAGGCTGCAGCCCTGGATTTGCCCAGCGGCATTCGGGGCTGCAGCCCCCAGCGGGACGGGGGGGCACGGAGCGCAGCCTTACCTTGGAGGAGCCGCTACAGGGAAGGGATAACGGGACCCCCGGTCCCGGGACAGCTGCAGTGGTGGAGGCAGGGAAGCAGGGATGAGGTGACACGAACGGGATGGATGGATGGATGGATGGATGGATGGATGGATGGATGGATGGATGGATGGATGGATGGATGGATGGATGGATGGATGGATGGTTTGGGGGCTGCAGGTTTCCCCGCTCTCAGGTGCGGAGACAATAGCCAGGGCTCCTGTTGCAGCTGCAGACTGTCTCTTTAAACCCCTCATCAGCCCACAGGTGGCCCTGTCACCACCGTGGTCATCCATGACGTCATCGGGAGGGAGGGAAGGGGAGGAGGAGGAGGAGGGGGGAGAAACGCGATCCCCCTCCACAGCAAAAGTCCCCGAGCGCCCATGGCAACAGATTGCAAATGTCACTGCGCATCAGCCGGGAGGAGCTGCCGGGCTGCCCCCCACGGGCGGCACGGGGGACACGGGGGACACGGGGCTGTCACCCCCAGGGATGGCACGGGGGACACGGGGCTGTCACGGCACGGGTGGCACGGGGCACACGGGGCTGTCACCCCCACGGGCGGCACGGATGGCACGGGGGACACGGGGCTGTCATCCCCACGGGCGGCACGGGGCTGTCATCCCCACGGGTGGCACAGGCGTGGGCAGAGCTGTCACCCTGTGCTGGGTGTGTTGTAAGGGACAGGGTTGTCACCCCACGGTGGCGTGGAGGGGACAGGATGGTCCTCCCCTGGCTGGTGTAGGGGTGGGGACAGCGCTGTCACCCGCACAGGGGCACAGGGACTGGCTGTGGGTGAAGCTGGGGGCAGCTCCAGCTCTCACCACGGGGTGTGCAGCCCCCCCAGCCCCGACCCCTGTCCAGGAGGTGCTGTCACAGCTTGTCCCCACGTCCCCTGTGATCCCTGATCCCCAGCAGTGACAGCCACCCCCAGCCATCCCCTGTGATCCCCATCTCTGCCCCCTCTGGTCCTGCCTGGGCTCTGTCCCTACAAGGGGCTGTTTTGCAAAAGCCAGGGAAATTTTGGAGGGTGTTTGAAGCAGATTTTGCCTTCAAGCAGAGACAACTGGTGTTGTGGAGCAAGGAAAGGGGGCCCAGCCCTGAACCCACAGGTCCCAGGCTGGATGCTGACCACATCCCAGTGGTGGTGATTCCATTAACAGCTGCTAAAATTTGTCCAGTTCCACTCCAAAATGAGCCTCTGACACCAGTTAAAACCAGAGCAAGGAACGTTTTGGTGACAAGGAGAGATTTCCTTAGAGCTGTGAAGGTGCACCAGTGCTGCATCCTGCAAACTTGGCTTTGATGGAGCCTCATCCCAGTGAGACCTGCCCAGCGTGGGGAGAGGGGGGCCCAAGTCCTGACTGTGCTGGAGAGCACCTGTTCACCCTCTATGAAAATGTGCAAATGTGAACATGAATCCCTCTGCAATGGGAGCCCCAAAATCTGCAAATGTGAATAAAGTCACTCCCCAGGCGTGGGGAAGAATCAAATATTTAATTACACCCTTGTTTTATTGTAGAGATGAGATACACCCAAGGACTCTCTGTTTTCCTTTGGTCTTTTCTCACACCAACAAGGGTTTTCCCCCAGCTGGGTAATGATCTTTAGGATGCTTCAGCCTAAAAGGAGCCCATGGAGGCAGCCAGTTCCCACGGAACAGCCTCACTAATCCCTGCATACCCTGGGATTTGGAGAGCACATCAGGGCTGCAGCATTCCTTCCCCACACCAGGACCCTGTGCAAACTTCACCCTCTTATTTTACATATTAAGAATAATAAAAAAATAGGGGTAATTTTCTTTTCCCCTCCCCTCAGCTCAATGAAGGAGTTGAAGCCACCAAGCCCAGTGGCCATGAGAGAGGGTTGGCTCAGGACCTGGAGGGTTTCCTTCCTCCACGAGCTTCCCTGTGAGGAGATGGTCCAAGTTTTCCCCCAGGGATTTCGTGCTGAGGGTTGTATCTGGCTGGGGGCAGCCAGGATGGGAGCAGCCCACCCCTGTGACCTCCCCAGAGCTGTTCTCCTCACACGCCCTCTCCAGTCCTGGGAAAGCAGCCACGGGATCCAGGGATGGGAAGCTCTTGAGAAACAGCCAAAGCAACAACAGCAGAAGGGTCCTTGCTTGAGGAACAGGAAAAAAACATCCAAAGGAGCCCAAATGAGCTGCATTATATTATTTTCTCTCTTTTTTTTTTGTTTAATTTTTAACCCATCTGCTGGCTCTGGAGAAACCAGCTGGAGGTGGATGTGGCACTGGCAGGGTGCTGGTGGTGCCACAAAGGCACGGAGCATCTCTTTCCTTGGCACACTGCTGAAGGGACTTCCTCCAAAAGCAGCACAGTGACATCCAAAGCCAAGGACCCGGAGTGGCCCTGCAAGGCTGGAGCAGCCCTGCAGCCCCCTGGGCCAGCCCCCAGTAGCCAGGGACCCTCAATGCCCCAGCAGCATCCACACCGGCCCCAGGATCAGAGCTCTGGCTGTCAGGCTGGGCTTGCCCTGTTCCTCTGGCTGGGGATATGCAAAGGGACACCCGACCTGTGTGCCAGCACAGGAGGATGGGGACAGCTGTGTGACCCCCATGGAGCCCAAAGGGTCCCACAAAACGCCGTGGGAGGTGGGAAATGTCCCAGGGGTCCTGAGCCCTCAGCAACCCCCTGGCTGAGGGTCTGGCATTGTGATCCCACATCTCCTGCCTACCTGAGACTGAGATAAACCAGGACTAACTTTGTCCCTAGCCTTGTACCTGCACTGGGATTTATTGCACAAGATTCCAATTCCTGCCACTGGCTGGAATGGGACCAACGAGGGTCTTCCGACCCCTCCCCAGCAGCGGGAGGGGGCTGAGCTGCGAGCAGGCTGTGGGATGAAGTTCTCAGCTCTGGGAGCACCAATCGCTGCTGCATTAGCGGCTCTTTTGTCCGGGCCAGGAGCTGCGGAGCTGCCCTTCGGTGGTGTCGCTCAGCTCGTTTTCCTGCCAGCTGCTGTGTGCTTGGATGTTCTCCGGTATTTAGCTTGATCCTATTAAGGTAGATCTCAATTAATTAGGCAGGAAGCAGAGAGACAAAGAGGGAGGCCGGGGCCATTCGTTGTAGCCTTGTCATCGCGCCCTGTGCCACCGGCAGGCACGGGGACAGCGGGCAGGGACGGCTGAGGCTGCTGGGCACCAAAGTGCTGTGGGATGGCAACGGAGCAGGCAGCTGGGGTGGCACTGGGGTCACCCCCACGGCTCAGGGATGCCAGGCAGGCTGACACCCCACAGGAAGGCAGCCGGAGCCACTCAGCTCTCATCCCCTGGGGCAGGGGGGTCTGGCTCTGTCCCAGCGATGCTGAGACCCTGCAGCATCCCATAAACACAGGGGACTCAGCGGTGTGAGCCTTGCCACAGCACAGGCATCCCCCTTCCATGCAGGTGACACCGGCTGCGTGCTGCTGTCACAGCCCTGGGATGCAGGGACGGGATCCCCCGGGCTCCCCAGCACCCCTGGGTCCAGCCACCCCACAGCAGGAGAACACAGCCCTGGGATGCAGGGATGGGATCCTGTAGGAGCGTCAGGGGATAGGACGATGGGGATGGGCAGAGACCAGAGATCTCTGCAGCCAGGTTGTGGAATTTGGGGTTCATTGCAAAGGGCCTGGGTGCAGGGCCCTGCTGGGAGCTGCCAGCCACAGCTCAGAGCAGGCCCCAGAGAAGAGAGGGGGAGAGAGGATGAGAGGGTAAGAGAGCGAGGTTCCCATTACAACACAATAAATCTCCTTCTGTGTTGAATATTCTGATTCTCACTAACCAGTCTAGTACAAGATACAAATCCTATAGCATTTCCATACAGCCTATAAGAATCGTTACATTACCATACTGTGTTGCATTTTAAACCCTAAAAACTCCTCTTTGGACCCCTTCTGCCAAGCCAGTAGGGTCTGCTCTGACCCTTGGAGCTGCCTGCAAGCAGAGGGAATTGTTTAATGAAAAGGGGATCACCTTCAGTCAGCCACACCATTGTTTTCCTGTTGTTCAGTAACTAAGGGATCTCAAAGCTTGCTTTCATTTCAATCTTGCTTATAGTTTCTATATTCTCACAATCTCTTGCCAGACAATTATATTTATAAGGCTTTCCTGTTTCATCTTCCCCAACAGGATCCCCCGGGCTCCCCAGCACCCCTGGGTCCAGCTGCCCCACAGCAGGAGAACACAGCCCTGGGATGCAGGGATGGGATTTCCTGGGCTCCCCAGCACCCCCACAGCAAGAGAACACAGCTCTGGGATGCAGGGATGGGATCCCCCAGGCTCCCCAGCCCCCCGGTCCGAGCTCCCTGCCCCTCTCCAGCTCCTGCTCCCACGCCTGCTGCTGGAGTGGCTCCGAGAGCCCTGCGTGGGCTCAGCCCCGGCGAGAGGCCGGAAAATGGATCTCAAGGGCTGCCTGACATTCCTGCTTCCCTGCCTTTGAAGGAGAAGAGCCCCTCAGAGCTGCCCTCGGCGCTAATGCACGGGGCGGAGGGGTGCTGCTAAAAGCCAAGGCTGGCAAAAGGCTTTCAAACCCTTGGGGAGGCCCGAGAGGTGCCCGGGGGTGACCCCAGGCTCTGCTGTCGCTGTTGGGGTGTACCCCAAAATGCTGGAGGGAGGTGTGGTGGTGTCCCCTGCGGTGTCCCCATGCTGGGAGTGATGGGGCTGTGCCAGACCCTTCCTGGGGATGGAGGAGATGGTCCAGGCATGAAGGGGTTCAGGGGGTTCAGGGGCAGGGAGGGGGTGAAGGTAAAAATAGGGGACTTGGGGATGGTTGGATGGGTTTGCAGAGAGTGCTGGGATGAGGTGGCCAGGGTGGAGGAGGGTGTGGGATGGATCTAGGGGAGTACAGGAGGGCAACAGAGGGTGCGGGGGGGGCAGGGTGGGTGAAGGCAGTGCTGGAGGTGCAGGGGGTGCAGTGTGGGTGCAGGGCGGGCAGGATGGATTTTGGGTTGCATGAGAGGCAGGATGGGTTCTGGGGTTCAGGATGGGTGCACGATGGGCTCTGGGGTGCAGGATGGATGCTGGGGTTCAGGGTGGGTGCTGGGGTGCAGGATGGGTTTTGGGGTGCTGTGGCTCAGGATGGGTGCAGGATGGGTTTTGGGGTGCAGGGGTGGCAGGGTGAGTGCTGGGGCTTCAGGATGGTGCAGGATGGATTCAGGATAGGTTTTGGGGTGCTGGGTTCAGGATGGGTGCAGGATGGGTTTTGGGGTGCAGTGGGCGCAGGATGGGCGCCGGGGGTGCCCGGTGCAGGGTCCTCCCCGCCGCCAGGGGGCGCGCCAGGCCGCTCGCAGCACTCTGGCCCGACAGGCCCCATCTCGCTGGTGCGGGGGCCGGAAGCGGAAGTGCAGGGACGTCTTCCCACCGCTGTGCCGTGGCGGAAAGATGGCGGCGGCCATGGCATGAACGGGACCCGGCGCGGCCCCAGCGGTGAGAGTGGTCGAGACCTCTCCCCGGTTCTAAACCGGCGCGGAGACCACCGCGGCCCCCAGTTCCCTGTGTCCCTTTACCACTCGGGCCAGCGGGAGATCCCCAGTACCTTTGGCGGGCGGGCCCTCAGCTGCCCCCGGGCTTCCCTGGAGCTCAGTCTCTCCTCAGCCCGGGGGACTGGAGCTCCTCGCTTCTCTCTCGGCAGGTGGGCTCGGACACATCGCGGGTAATCCCTCCTGTGCCCCTCGCCCCCGGCTCCCTCCGTTCTTTCCATGCTGTGCCCTTTGCCTGCTGCTTGTCATGTGTGCATTTATCCCTGGCTTCTTGGGCTCCCTTCCCGGTGTATGGAGGCTCCCTTTATTCCCGTGATGTCCAGCTGTGCCCGTGCCCTTTCCTGGCTCCCTCCTTGTTCCCCGCTGTGGCTCTGTTCAGCAGGCACGACTGCCATGGAGGCATCTCTGGACTGCCCTCCTCGGTGCCTTGCACTGAGATCTTTCTCCCAGTCCCTCCCCCTGCTCCTCGTGTCCTCCCGTGTAATTCCCCCCTCCGTCTGTCCCTTTTAGCTAAGCCCCTCTGTTGGGCGCTGTGGGTCCATGTGAGCAGGTTCCCCATTCCCTGAATTCCACCCCAGTCCCAGGGCACGTGTGCTGTCCCCGCAGGATGAAGATGAAGATGAAGTAGAGCTCTGACCATGGACCATGAGGCCCCCACCATCAGGCCCCGGCGCATCCAGAACCAGAACGTCATCCACCGCCTGGAGCGCCGCCGCATCAGCTCGGGCAAGGCGGGCACCCACTGGCACCAGGTGCGCGTCTTCCACCAGAACGTCTTCCCCAACTTCACCGTGGTCAACGTGGAGAAGCCGCCCTGCTTCCTGCGCAAGTTCTCCCCCGACGGCCGCTACTTCATCGCCTTCTCCTCGGACCAGACCTCGCTGGAGATCTATGAGTACCAGGGCTGCCAGGCGGCCGAGGACCTCCTGCAGGGCTACGAGGGGGAGATCCTGGCCAACGGCAACGACCAGAGGTCCGTCAACATCCGGGGCCGGCTCTTCGAGCGCTTCTTCGTGCTGCTGCACATCACCAACGTGGCCTCCAACGGGGAGCACCTGAACCGCGAGTGCAGCCTGTTCACCGACGACTGCCGCTACGTGATCGTGGGCTCGGCCGCCTACCTGCCCGAGGAGCCGCACCCGCCCTTCTTCGAGGTGTACCGCAACAGCGAGTCCGTGACGCCCAACCCGCGCTCCCCGCTTGAGGACTACTCCCTGCACATCATCGACCTGCACACGGGCCGGCTGTGCGACACGCGCGCCTTCAAGTGCGACAAGGTCATCCTGTCGCACAACCAGGGGCTGTACCTGTACAAGAACATCCTGGCCATCCTGTCCGTGCAGCAGCAGACCATTCACGTCTTCCAGGTGACGCCCGAGGGGACGTTCATCGACGTGAGGACCATCGGCCGCTTCTGCTACGAGGATGATCTGCTGACCCTGTCTGCCGTGTACCCCGAGGTGCAGCGGGACACGCAGACGGGAATGGCCAACCCCTACAAGGAGCCCTTCATCAACTCCCTGAAGCACAGGCTGCTGGTGTACCTGTGGAGAAGGGCCGAGCAGGATGGAAGTGCTATAGCCAAAAGAAGGTTCTTCCAGTACTTTGACCAGCTGAGGCAGCTCCGCATGTGGAAGATGCAGCTCTTGGATGAGAACCATCTGTTTATCAAATACACCAGTGAGGACGTGGTCACGCTGCGGGTGACAGATCCTTCCCAGGTACAGAATCACACAATGGTTTGGGCTTGGAAGGGGGCCTTAAACATTATCTAATTCCAGCTGCCCTGCTAGGGGTCCACTAGGCCAGGTGGCTCAGATACTGCCTCCCTCTTCAGGCTGCTCATTGCTTTGGGATAAGTGCTCAAGCATTACAATGCTGTGAGCTGTTCCTTAATGAGTCTGTAAAGGTTATTTAGGATCCCTAGTGCCTGAGTCTTTTCTGAAGCCTCTGATATTGAATAACTTCTCTGTCTTCTGTTTTCTTAATTTCTGCCTCCCTCTTCAGGCTGCTCATTGCTTTGAGACAAGTGCTCAAGCATTACAATGCTGTGAGCTGTTCCTTAATGAGCCTGTAAAGGTTGTTTAGGATCCCTAGTAGCTGAGTCTTTTTTGATGCCTCCGATATTGAATAACTTCTGTATCTTCTGTTTTCTTAATTTCATTGCTTCCTTCTTTCTCACCTGCAAAATGAGAAAGATGTGATGTTAGCAAGTTCCTTTCTCCAAGGATTGTTCCACATGCTCACAGATGCTGTTCAATCCCCTTTCCCTCCCCAAATCCCCAAATGAATTTAATTTTAGCTGATATTTTATATAGTCCATTTAAATTGTGGAGGTAGTCTCTCCCTTTTCTCATGTATCTTCAAGCATGTTTTTCAAATATAATAGTCTTCATTTTCCCTGGTACAATTACCATTTCTGTTCTGCCTACGTACTTAGTCTTTCAAGCTCCAGTAAGAGGTAGTATTTATGATCTCTCCAAATTGGAGTAGCAGCTTTTAGATCAGGCTAATGGGCCAATTGCTTCTCTTTTCAATTTATTGCTAAAGAAGTGGAATTAGAGCAAATGTAGCTCAGTCAGTGCTGGGTCCCTCCAGATGTTTCACAACCCTACATGTTGATCATCTCTTTTTACTGCTTTTAGAGTGGTTGGTCATGTTTTGAGCCCTGTGAAACTAAGAGATTTTTTTTAGCTAATTTTTATTCCTTGAATCAGAATGTTTTTATTCTGTTGAAAGTATTTAGCAAGAACTTGTGATAAGTCTCCAATGCAGCATGTAGGTCTGATTGTTCCCCAGAGGTTTATTTTCTCTCATGCACTCCTCTTCTCCACATCTTTGCCAGGACTTAGGTCCTAGAAGAAACAAACAGTAGCTTTTTGTGTGTTGCTTTTGTCGAGTTCTTCCTGGGAGATGTCTCTGTTTTGTTTTGTTTTACTTTCCTCTTCTGTGGTGTTTGTTTGGGGGAGTTGCTTTGGGAGGAAATAGGTAAGGCTTTATCTAATCCATGTTGCCCATTGGTGTAAAGCTGAACGTCTGTCTCAGAAATATGAAGGCTCTGTGCAAGTGGCCTGCAGGGTTCTGCTCGTTGCTGGTGTCTGGAATGAGCTCCTGGCCCTGATGTAAAATAAATGTTTGTGGCTGGCTCAGCTCTGCACTCTGCTGTGGTTAGTAGGGTTTAGTGCCTGGTTTGCTGCAGGGAGCTCTCCACTCTCTTCCCCCAGGGTTACTTTAAGATGCAGTTTGTGGTTTGTTTGCAGTGTGCCTCAGGCGCTGGGTTTTGTGCTGGGGGAAGAAAAGTGCCTCATTTCTCAGTTCTTCCAGAGGTAATTCCAGATGTGGAGCAGTCTCCACAGACCTGTCTGAAGGTAGGCGTTGCGTTAGGGCTTCCTGAATAAAACTTGGCTCACAAAATAACTACAGCTCCCATTTTTCTTCAGTCTGTCAGACAAGGAACATGAGGTTTCATCCAATTTCAGGATCCTTTCTCCCCTCTGGCTTCTCTGCCAAGAAGGTTGAGGAGTTGCTGTTCATGGTTGTGGGTCGTGTGGTTTTTGTCTGGATCTGCACTGTATTCTTTGAGATCTTTAAGAGTGTGTTCTGCATAGGTACCTTGGAGGGGTTGTTGCTGTTGTAGGCTTGTGTTGATAGGCTTGACAGCATTGCTGTGTGGTTTTTGTGGCACTCAGCTGCTGCCTCCCATGCTGTGATGATGTTTTGGTGGTGTTACAGGTGCTGCAAAAGCAGTGAGGGTTTCTCTGCTCAGGGACATCCTGTAGATGTGTCTCTATGTTAACCTGGCAAAGGAACTTTTTTTATTTAAAGTTGGAGGATACTCCCTGCAGTCTTCAGTGATTTAAATAGTTTTTCCTTCTGCTGTCTTCTCTTATTTTCTCTCTGCTCCAACGCTTAATTTCAGAAGGGCTTCCCTTTCCTCAGGCAGTAGTCTAGTGAGTAACCTCATCTTGTGTGTTTCGTTTGGACATGTAGGGGCTGGATTGTATTACCATAGTTTATTTTGGGGCTGTAAAACAAACAAACCTTTTGATATTTGCAGGTGGGTGGGGTGGACAGAGTGCCTGCCATCATCCCTGAGCATTGTTTGGGAGCAGGAGGTAAAGCATTTAGGAATTGTCTCTATTGACAGAAGATTTTACCAGATGCCATGGGAATTAGTTCCCTTTGAAGAAGGGGACAGGTTCTTACTTTGGGGTGCCAGCACTCCTGTCTCTAATGAAAGCTGCTTTTTATGACCAAGAATTAAATATGCCCTTTCCCAATGGGATGGGAATGTCATCTCCCTTTGCTGTAGCTGTGCTGACACAATGTCACCTTTTTTTCCCAATTTCTTGCTCATTTGTGCCAGGATTCATTGCCATTGCCAGTCCACAGCATGGTACAAGGGCCGTCTTGCAGGAGGATGTCAGCATTAAGAAGTCATCAGAGTCTTTCAGATTTTCATTTCTGTGTTGGCAGAGTACCTGGAGGGCACAGCTTTTTGTGGGCAGTGATGTAGTGCACAGTAGCTAAAAAGGCTCATCTCTGTGTGATGCAGATATTAAGAAGGGGAAAAAAATAATATATCTATGCAGAGGTAAAAATAATTTAAGGTCAGCTAGCATTGGATCTGAAGTAATTTTTTCAGCAGGAATGAAAATTAAATTCAGCACTTGAGTTAGTGTTTTGTGTTTGGTGGAGGAGAGAGAAGACGAGAAAACAGTACGGTTTCATCTAGTTCGAGGTGAAAAATTGGAAGCCCATTAAGTTTTCTTAAATAATCACAGCTGAGAGGTGGATAATTGGGTACATTGAGGCATTCCAATAGGAGAATGGATTAGTGTGAGCATGTAGGATTCACCTGTGCTGTGAAGAAATTTGGATAGGGTCTGTGGTGTGATGTGGGGAGAAGGAAGAGACAGCTTCCCCACCTGTGCTCTCCTGGGTAACTTCTGCCTCTCTCCCCAGCCCTCGTTCTTCGTCGTGTACAACATGGTGACCACAGAGGTCATTGCCGTGTTTGAGAACACGTCTGATGAGCTGCTGGAGCTGTTTGAGAACTTCTGTGACCTCTTCAGGAATGCCACCCTGCACAGTGAGGCTGTCCAGTTCCCCTGCTCAGCTTCCAGCAACAACTTTGCGAGGCAGATCCAGCGCCGGTGAGCCATTCGGAGCATGCTTTATTCCGTATAGACACACGCTCAGCCCCATCCACTGAAGGCCAGTATCAAAACCAACCCTGAGAAAACCAGTTCCTTTGGCCTCCTCTGCCAGCTGGTGCAAGGGTCAGGACTATACATGGTTCATTCTTGCAGCCTGATGCATCTGATTTTATATTCCACAGCATTTACCTTTTTAGAGGAAGGAACAAAGCAGTTGCAAACTGCTGCTTAGAAGAAAGGAAGGGAATTTTGAAAGATGTTTCTGTCTCTCCTTGAGCAGTAACTCTTTTGGAGGTTATTAAAGTGTTACTGCCCAGTAACTTTGGTCCCTGAAGATAGGATTTGTCAAGATGCTGGCATGATCCAGTTGTGTGTATTTTGCCAAGTGACATTCTCTGAATTTAGCATGTACCAAACTGTGTCCTGTAGCATTTCCTCAACATCAGTCACCAGCTCGTGGTTATCATCACTGTACTAGGAGAAGGGAAACTCATCTGCTTAGATCTGTTGTGAAAGCTGAACAAAATACCAAAATAACCTTGGTTTCTAGAATATGCTTTAACAGTCAGATGTGGTTTTAATGAGGCAGAGTGTGTTATTTTTCTAGGAAAATTTTGTTGTGACTCAGGTGTTTTTCCTTCCAGTGACTTGTTTCTCATCATCCAAAGTACTTGCCATCCACTTATGGGCATCAAGCTTCTGTTGACTTTAGGCTGATGTCACATAAGTCTGACGAAATTGACTATGTCTGTAACTTTCTAGAGCAGCCTGTCAGGAAATCCATAATGCTTAATGGGAGAGAGAATGAGAGGACTCACTGAAGACTCACGAAGAACAACTTCTGCCTTTTGTTAGAGTAGATAGGAGAGTATTTCCCCCCCCTTGCTACAAGGGCCTGTAACAGGAGTGTTGTAACTTCTACAGCAAAGTACCATAGAGCATAGTCCAGAGTGAGCTGGCTTCTGGCTGAGTGTTTACCCTCCTTATTGTCCTTGCAGCTGATGTGACTGTTTTTGCACATGTAAAGTTTCAAAGTTTTCTTGGAAAGAGAAATCCAGCCTGTGTTAATCTCTCCAGGAAGAACTTTCAGCTCACTGTAGTTTCTGTAGAGCTTTATGCTCCTCATCAAGGTTCTTCTTCATCTAAGGTATCTCCCTTTATGCATTTAGAACAATGGGTGGAGAGAGGAGGATTGTCAAGTCAATGTTAAGGGCTCAACTGTTACTGTGAAAGCCCCCTGGCTTTTGCTCATGCTGTTTCCAGGCTTTGTGGTAAAACTTGGATTGACTGATCAGCTGCTAATCTGTCTCTCCCTGTTTCTGATCCTGTTCATTTCCTGTACTGCAGAGCAGCTGGGTCCAGACGTTGTGGGTAGGCACATTCTTCTCCTTCTGTCACTCTGGACATTCTGAATGAGACAGTAATGATAAGGGAGGATGAAAAGGTTAGCAGAACTGGTTGATGTTTGAATCACTGTGATACATCTTTGGAAACGAGCCGCTTTAGTTCTTACACTGCAGCTGTTTTCTCTCCCTGTCAGTTTTCCTGCTTAGTTTGTTTAAGATGTGCTGTTCAGCTGTGGCCTTTGTGAACAGAAGGTGTCTCTTGCTTTGCTGCAGGTTCAAAGACACGATTGTGAACGCCAAGTACGGAGGGCACACGGAGGCCGTGCGGCGGCTGCTGGGGCAGCTCCCCATCAGTGCCCAGTCCTACAGCGGCAGCCCCTACCTCGACCTGTCCCTCTTCAGCTATGATGACAAGTGGGTGTCAGTCATGGAGCGGCCCAAGACCTGTGGTGATCACCCCATAAGGTATGGGGAGCTGTATGTAAGGAGAGAGTCACTGTAAAAATCACCTCTGCCATGGGGCATCAAGTGTGCAGAATAGGGAGTAGATGGAAGCCTTTCTCTTAGGAAATCCTTTCACCAGGGGATGTATTTCACAAAACTTGGCCTCTCTCCTTTACAGTAATGTGGATGTGTGGGAGGGCTCTTCATGTTTCCTCGCTGAGCTGCTCTGCTCTGGGGAGGGTTTGGGTGGTGAAGTCTCAGCCTTTTCCATATGAATGGTCTTGTTCCTCCTCCTCTTCTTGCAGTGCTGCCGTAGTGTTTGGGTTGCAGAGTGATACAGCTCTGATGTCTGCTTTCCTATGCTGGAGGATCCTCTCTGAGCATGTGGGTTTAGTTGGCAAGGATTGTCTGGTTTGTCCTGTGAATAAAATAGTATCTGGGCTAGGTGTTACTCAGAAAGCTTGTGGTATTGATTGAGCTGTTTTCAGACTTCCCTTGTTTACTGTTCTCACCATGGGAGCTGTACTCCTTGCCATACTCCCTTCTCTCTGTGATCTGTAGGAAATTTCTGTCTGTAGTAGGAATTTTAGCCAGGTGCCAGGGCCATTCTGTGCCTCTTCTGTCTGAGTCTCCAATGCTGGCAGAGGGAGTAAGTCTGAGCTTGAGAATAAGGAGGTTTGCAATGCTTCTTAAAGAAATATCAGGACTATTTATTTCTTTCTGTTGGCTGCAGCCATGGCTGCAAGAGGTAGTGGTTAAAAATCCGACGTCTCCAGCTTGACAGGCTCAAAGAGCCTGAGTTACCCAGGCAGAATAGTATTTCTGCTCCTAGTACTGCAGAAGCAAACCTATGCTCTGAAAACAAAGAGAGCCTTCAGTGCCTGAGTGCTTTGTTTAGTGACTGCACACATGTTGGGGGCTCAGGCAGCCTAGGGAGATCATTCTGGACTGCTTCCCAACTTTATTTTCATCAATGCATGCTCAAAAAGTGGTTTCATATCTCCCCTGGCCCTGACTCAGGTGGCGGGGAACTTCTGATTATTCCTGCGCTCTCAATTCCCAAATTATGTATATTTAATTGATTCTTCTGCCTGTATGATTTAGTTTGATCTCCAGCTTCCATGTTATCTGCAAAGAAAGCGTGCCCTTTTCCCCCTTGTCATGCTTGATGTTGGGGAAACTTGCAGGGTGGCAGTTGTCTGCCAGCGCCAACCTGCGCCGGGCTCCCGCGGACAAAAGGCAGCAGAACCGCAGTCATGTGCTGCGGTGGAGTCTTTGTAGTAAACAAAGCCAAGTGCCACCTTCCCTCCCTCCCCTGAGCAAACCAGCGTTTCAGAGCCAGAGCTTTTAAAGCTCAAAGCTGTGCAGAGTCAATTAGGACTTGAATAGAGCCTCGGAGCAGTGGGGCTCCTAGTTTTTTGGAAAGTAAGCAGAAGATGAGGCGCTAACCTTAACCATTCAGTAGCTGAAATAGTGCTGCTGTGGTTCTCACATGCAAAACAAAGGGATTAATAAAATAATGCCAGCTGCCTGTTGGGGTTAGAGGGCTTGGAAATGAGGGACCACAGGATTTGTAATGTAAGTCCTGTAATTGTCTGGAATGGAAAACCCTTCAGTAGCTAAGGTTGTTATAATCTGTGTGCAGTTCCCTCGCACGATGTGTGAGCTAGGAAGGCTTCCAGACCTTTTCCACATCAATTCAATATTTCTGTGCACTGCGTTCTTTTAACCCTTAGTGCTTGTCTGCATCCCAGAAGGTTCAATTCTGCCTACTTAAGAGACCAGTGGTTGTTTGCTGTCAGGTGGGAAGGACTTTAGGTTCCCCATCACCACCGCCTTCCAGTCTCTTTTCAGGAGGCCTGAAGAGATATTCAATGGGTGAAATGATGGCACTTGAGGGAAGAGGGTCTAACACAGCTCTGCCTATAGCAGGGGGTCTCTAAAATCCATCTAGATGGCTAATAAGGAGCCATTTAACCAAAGAATTGGTCTGCAGATAAATCTTCCATTTTCCTACGGTTTGAAAAGGCTGGTCTTGCTGTTTCTGTTGACATACAATTTATATTGCAGTGCCTAATTTATCCCCAGAATGAGAGCCCATGGAAATGGCCTCTGATTGCAGAGCACTTTTAAAAATACATTTAAAAATACCAAACTGAGCACATCTTTTAAGATTACAGGGAGCTTCATCTTCAGTAGTAAATTGTTGTGAATTGGGGGAGAGAGGAACAGATGGGGGACTGTGCTTTATTTAAAGAATGACCCTCTGCATACCCAGCCTTGTGTAGGAGGGAAAGGGCTTTTTGAAAAACCAAATACCAAGATTGTGACTCTCTTGCTGGGTTCTTGTGTGCAATTTTCAGGCAGGGCTGGCTGGCACTTTGATTCAGAGGAAGGGAGAGGAGAGTGGCCCTCCAGGAAGAACATGAGGTTCTCAATAGGCTGTGTTGTTAAAATGTGGAGTATGTCTGCTCCTGAAACAGCATTGCTGGTATATGTCATCATCCGTTCTTCCAGGCTGAGAGCTGAGTGCATTGTATTGCTGGCGGGGGGGAGATGTGCTCAGACATTAAAAGCATTCTTGGAGTTAAAATTGGAGGAAAATGCAAAATACCCGCATGCACTAAGTGTTGGTGGAGAAGAAAACAGCTGGGAGGCATAATGGCAATTCTGTGCCTGAAGCTGGAAGAGGTCTAATGAAAATGGTCTAACAAACAGAGGCAACTTCAGGGGGAGGACTTGAGTTAGAGCCCAACTACTTGGTGAAGATACCATGTCCAGAAACCTCCACCACTACATCCCAGAAGCCTTCTCCAAAGTCTAGGGAGGGTGGGATCCTCCCAGAGAGTCTTGTGTTCTGACAGCAGCAGAGGACACTGGTGTTACCTGGGCTTATGTCAGTTACACAGAATGTGCAGGGGAGGTTCAAGAAGCAAAGAGCTTCCCTGGACTCACCTGTCTCTTCAGAGCTGTTTGTCTCATCCCCCTGAACGTGTTCCCTCTGTGCTGGAGCTGTGTTCCAGAGCTCACCTGTTTGGAGATGCATATCACCCAAGAGGCAGGTGTGTGGGTGACAGCAGAAGGTCATAAGGTTTTCCTTGACCTCTGTCCTTGCTGTGGTTATTGAATCCAATTCATCAGGTACCTCCTGCACAGCCTATCTCATTAATGCTTTATTGGTGGCAATCTAAAAGGAATTGCAAAGCCTTGCTTGAGCTGTACGCTACAACATGGCACCCTTGAGGAGGATTGCAGTGACTTCCTTGACTGAGCAGGCACAAGGACAGCAGTGTAAAGCCTTCACTGGCAGTACCATGAAGAGGAAGGGGTGGCCTGACACTCTCAGTGAAGGCCATTGTTAAGGGAAGGGAGCTCAGTTCTGTACAGTATATCTGCCTTGGGGATCAAGGGAGCAGCTTGCATTAAGAGAGGATGGAGAACCAGCACAGGTGGGGCCTGACCCAAACTGACTCCCTCTTGTGAAGTCAGCTTTGTCCATCAAAGTGACAGGCAGAGTTCTCTCATCGCTAATAATAAAAGTGATGTTTTTCTAGACAGTGGAAAACAACTGCCCTGAGAGGGACTTCCCTGCGAAGCCAAGAGCCAGGCACCCAGCTAAGGACCTTCTGCTCCTCAGGGAGCACCAGCGCTTGAACGAGGCACTTGTCTCTGCATGCAAAGAGCCCAGATGGCAAAGTCAATAGCGGGGAACAGCCATAATTGACTTTCTCTTCCTTTCAGATTTTACGCCCGTGACTCTGGCCTGCTGAAGTTTGAGATCCAGGCGGGGCTCCTGGGGCGCCCCATCAATCACACGGTGCGGCGCCTGGTGGCCTTCACCTTCCACCCCTTCGAGCCCTTCGCCATCTCGGTGCAGCGCACCAACGCCGAGTACGTGGTGAACTTCCACATGAGGCACAGCTGCACCTAGAGGGACTCGGGGTGCTCTCTTTGGTGCTGGGCCTCTGCCACTGGTGCACCAAAGCCAGGCACTCGCACCTTCTGGGAAGCCAAACCGTCACTCATGGAAAGAAGCCTCACCTGGCAGCTCCTACCAGCGGCATCTCGCGGGGCTCTCAGCCGTGGATCAGCTGATGCACCCCAGTTATGGGAGTGGGGGGGCTTCTTCTGACCCTGTTTGTGCTGCAGAGATCCCCCTGCTGTCCTTCCCTGCTCCTGTTGATGAACAAAGTGTAGCTGAGGTTCCTTTCCTCTGTTTTCTATCCTGCTGTGGGTCTTAGGATGGCAGAGGTGGAGCTTTGCATCATGCTTGTGGAGCACTCCCTTCTGCACTGGTGCTCTCCTACCGTGTTGGACAAATGACCTGGCACAGAGGGAAGGGATGGGAACCATGGGGAGGGCTTGGATCCAGCTACCCCTGTTTGTATCTTCAGAATTGCTAGGGAAATGAGATCCTGCTCTCATCCACACAATCTACTCATGTCATTTTAATATGCAAAAGGTCAGGAAAAAAAAGGTGTGAGAAATCACTACAGTTGAGAGACATGAGGTGTATTCCTGACCCTTATGCAAGTCACTTAATCTTTGTGCCTTAGTAAAAGCTCCTAAGTGAGTGGTGGTGTTACAGCAGCAGGCCAGGGCAGCTGGTTGTGTCTGTAATGCACGAGGAGGTGCATGCAGGAGGAAGATGGGTGTCTGGGAAGGGTGTGGGGAGCAACAGCAGCTCCTTGGTCATGTCAGAAGGACTCTCCTGTAGCATGGGGGTTAATCCTCATGACCATCTGCAGGTTCTGCTGCTGAGAAGAGGGACACCCAGCTGCTGGCACCCTCCTGTGTGTTGGAGTACCAGCGTAGAAAATGAGTAGGATTTGCCCAGGAGGAAGGGTGGAGACCTGAATTCGTGTTCACTGCTGTGGGTGGGCAGTCTGGAGATGAACTTGTTGACTTAGGTTGCTTACCTCTGTCTGTTTGATACACTGTTCTCTGTGAGAACCCAGATGCTGTTTCCAGGCTTCAGAGCACAGCTGGCCAGTATGGCAGTGTTGGCTGGACCACGGCAGTGTTTGTGCTGCTGATAAATTAAGCTCCTGTGTGTAATTACTTGCCACTGTGGGCTGGTGAGGATGCTGGCCTACCCTTCTCTCTTAAAAATGGAGTTCTTGGTTGTAGGCCAGCATTTGGGGGTTGTTACACAAGGGCTGGTTTATGACTGCTGCCAGGCAGCACAACCATCCCAGCATCACGATGTGCTCCGTATCAGAAGCTGCAGCCTGTTCTTGTCCCATTCCTTTAGGAGGTACAGTGGGGGCAATAGAAAATTGGTGCTAATACACAGGAGACCCTCTCCGTTAAAGGACCCTGTGGGTGTCTAAATTGGACCAAAATGAGCTGTGGGTGACGTGTTGTGGCCACATGCCTGTGAAGAGGATTGTTGGAGTCATGCATTAATTTTTGCTGGTGATGCACTGGAGAAGAGCTGTGTGGGTGGGGATGCCTGCTCATGGTATGAGTGGTGGACCTCAAAGTTAAGGGTGTCCTGAGGTCCTTGAATCAGCCTTCGCTCTCTGCCTCACTGTACTTCTCTCCTGGCCTTGCTAAAGACTATTTCTAGGCAAGACATTGCATTTCACTGCTCTTTTCCTGGTGTTTGCACTGTTGGTGTCTCAGGTCTGTCAGGAGTGCCGGCGGGTCAGGAGACTGCTAACAGAGGAGGTGTCAGTGCTTTAGCTGCAGTTCCTCTCGTCTAATAACACTATTTGTCAAGGTTTTAGGGTTTTATCCTGTGATCTGTTCCTCAAACATTCAATTAAAGCTCCAAGTGGAGAATCGTTTGCACACTGTAGATCATGGATTTACCTCCCTCTGCACCACTCTCACAGCTGTTCGCACTTCAGTATGAGACTTTTTTTCCCCCCCCAAGCTTCCAGCTGCTCCATCTGAGACTCTGTTTACTCCTCGGTGTCACAGCCTCAGGAAGTCAGTGCTTACTAAATGAGCTGTCAGATCTCCATTGAGACTCTTTTTTCAGTGGCAAAAATATAAACTTCAGCATTTCTGTAGTAGGGGCTTTTGCCAAATTCAGGCTTCCCTATGTGAAGCAGAGAGTGTGGCATGGATTGTTGGACTTGGGGCTGAGAAAGAGATCTGTTCTTAGCTCTGCTATTAAATTCTGAGGCTGGGGGCAAATCTCTTCCTTCTCCAGCTGGTGTTTTCTTCTCCGTAAATGAGGCCAAAAACATATTTTCAGCTTTTATAAAACACTTTGAGATTCATGGATAAAAAGTGCTGGATAAGTGCTAAGTATTTTCTTATTATGTTTGCAGACAAACTGATCATACTGGGTACTAATTGCCCAGTAGCAATAGCAGATCCTGTGGTCTTGGCTGCTGCATTTTATATCAACAACAGAGTTAATTTTGTTACAGAAATGTATGGAAAGAAAAGTCTCTCATGCTTGAAATTTTGATGCTTTTATTTAAGAAACAAAAAGTGTGTGTGGTGGGGAGGGTGGGAGAAAAGGGGAGATATTTTCTATCTGATATTTTTCCTAGGTTAGGGCAAAGATTTGTTAGCAACACAAGACAAAAACGGAATAAACAGAATTTGCTTTAAAAGTCTGATTTATTGTCTTTGTCTTCCAAAAATCTGAATGATATAGATGGGAATTCCTTCGCTAAGAAGAGATGGCAGGGCCTTGGACTGTGCAGACATATCCCATGGGAGCTTGCTACCTCTTCTGGCACTTGGAGTACAAATGTCCTTAAGAATGTTCCCACCTGAGGCATTTCTGTCGTTCCTGCAGATTTCTCAAATTCTTGTCTACATGAACTAATGCTGGGAGAGGAATTCTTGGTTACATTTTTCCCTTTGCATATTATTACTAGCCCAGCTTGTACTCAGAGACTCCTCCTTTATTCCATTTTCAGCATTTATCTAATCTTTTGGACATTTTCTGCATGATCAAGGGATGAAAGCTTGTTGTGGTTTAACCCCAGCTGGCAGCTCAGCCCCACAGAGCCACTTGCTCACTCCCTCACTGGTGAGAAAAGTGAGAAGACTTGTGGGTTGAGATAAACACTGATTAATGGGTAAAGCAAAAGCCACATGCAAGCAAAGCAAAACAAGGAATTAATTCCCACTTCACATGGTCTGGCAGGTGTTTAGCCATCTCCAGGAAAGCAGGGGTCCATCCTCTGTAGCTGCCCCAGCCAAACCAGCACAAAGCTGAACACACCTTGCTTGGCAGGACAGCCTGTCCACTGCTTTTGGATTGTGCTGAGGCACTCAGATTTTCGATCTGCTGCTCCCTGCCTCTTTGCAGAACGGTCTGGCTGAGAACTTTGCAGCATCCCTGTTTGTGTTAGTTCCTCTAACCATCTGCATCTTGAGCATGAAAGCGATTTTCCTTTGAACCTTTCCTCCATTTCTCTGATGCTTTCCTGTGCAGACCTTGAGCACACCAGAAAGCTCTTGAGCCCGTGGCTTTTCAGATGGGCACTAAGTGAGGAGGAGATGCTTGAGCTGGAAACTGTGTTTGACTGGCAGCAAAATCCCATCTTTTGTTACTTCTTCTGGTGCCTTTGCTTTAAGAAAATAAAAGTAGTGAACGCAAGACAGCTGCATTATTTCTTGTATAAAAAGCATTAGACAGCAAGGCACAGAAATCCCATTAGAATCAAATGTATGGATAGGTTTAAGATGTGTCCCTACTAAAGACTCCTATCAATTAACCTTCCAGTGCTCATGGCTGGCCCTAATTTAGCTGCCTTACCTGAAAGGACCTTCCTTTTGCTCAGGTGCTGCATCTATTAAGCTCTTCCCTTGGTCATTTTGACCCAGCTAGAAGAATCAGATTTCTGATGCTTTAAGAAATCCCTTTGTTTTTCTTCTTTATGATCTGTCTTGCTGCTTTTCTGCCAGCTTTTCCTGCAAGGATCTCTTGGGACTGTGGGCAGAGAGATGGTGAAGGCATAGCAATGAGATATGTGGCCCTCTCACAGCTGTTGTCCTTCTGGTAGCCTTTATCAGATAGGTACATGCTGCAGAGCAAATGGATGTCCTATGGACAATTGAAGGATTTTGTGGGTTTATTTCATCCTTGCTATGCAAGTTTCAGAGTCTGTATCCTTGATGTGCCTCAATCTTGTGCTTCCTTGAATTATTACATGGTTATAAAAGCTTTTCTGGTAAAATAATCCATAAAAATACTACAGTTTTAAAATAGCAACGTGGAAACTGCTAATTCATGGCCAGCTGCTGTGGTCTTGTATGTGAGGAGAACTGGAAAGTGACACATTGCCCTTGGTTCCTGCTACTCAAGGCTGTGCTGCAGCATCTGGGTAACATCTGGGTCCTCACTTGACTAATGAGTTGAGGACAGTTATGGAGGAATGTGCTGGGATGGCTCATGGATGCCCAAGGCCCTTAGATAACACTACCAATTCCCCAGCATTTGCTCCATTCTGCTTTGTCCAGGTATGAATTGGACAACTCTTCCTTTGGAGGAGTTTATTTTCTGTACATGACAAAACTAGTTTGAGTTCCATCTTTTTAAAGCCAGGAACATGTTATTTCTACTTTCTGTGGCTGTCTTCTTCCCTTCTACCCAGCAGATTTGCAAAATGCCAAATGTAGTCCAGAGCAGCCCTGGCTTTACCCAGAGGACTCCGTAAGCCCCTGTTTTTGGCAGTGAATTGTCCCTCTGAAAGCTACTCTTGCACAAGTTCATCCTTCCCTCTGCCAGTATCCTTCCTCTATTCAGGTGTGTTGCAACAGCATCAGGCATGGAGGCAGAAGAGTAGAGAGAGTTGGGTGGCTGAGCACACTGTCGCTGTCCCAGTGCCTGACTGGTCACCCTGCATGGGGCAGGTAAGGGTGCACTGGCAGTGCTGGCATCAGCCCTGGGGCTGCTGGAGCTGGGATGTGTGGAACCGCTTGCTCAAGGGGCTTGGAGGGCTGAAAACCAGGCAGGTGGCAGGGGAGCCCTGCCAGGGCCATCTGGCTGCTGTTGGATGTGATTTTAGGGTGTTTTTAATCGCGGTGCGCTGCATCCCTGTGAGTGCCTGCTCGCTGCCGCTGAGCTGGTCATTTGATAGCTCCTCGGGAGCTCCTGGGAGGCCTAAAATGGAGCAGTGCCGGATTAGATGTACCCAGTGCCCTTGGTGAGCTCCGCGGAGATACGATCCTCGATCCTCGCCCTCCCGCCTCCGACCTGCTGGCGCCCAGTGCCGTCGCCACAGCAACGGGGAGAAGCAGCCCATCCGCATGGAAACGGCCTTGCTGTGCCCGCCAGCGCCTGGGGAGAGCGCTTCAAACGGCGAGCTCGGCCAGGTGAGGGGCACCGGCACCTCTGTGGTGACCAGCAGGCAGCCTTGGCCCGAGCTGCGGGGCTGAACACGCATCCTGTGGGTTACTGCAGTGCTGGCACTGTCCCTGTGTGTGGGACTTCATCCCAGAGCACTGGCACTGCCCCCAGTGCAGAGCCAGCACGTGCTCTGTTGTCTCTGACTGTGATGGATAATTTTCATTGCTGCTGCTGCCCTATTTTTTTGGGGCTGGTCGTGAAGTCAGGGTAAGGTCCTGATTATCTGTGCTGATACCTGCAGCAGCCTAGGTAGGTCACTGGTTCACCCCTGAGTGGTTAGTACTTAATGCTTGTAAAATCCCTCTTTGTAAGGAGAAAGGAGCAACTGGCAGCTAAACAGGGTCTCCTGTAACATAGGACAGACAAATGTCATCTCGACAGCATGATTGTGCAGTGCAGCCTGTCTGGCTTTGGGCAGCAAAATCTGAGTTAATCCCTCCTCATCCTGCCTCCTACCCCTTAAATCCCCCCTCAGCTGCTTCCCCAGAGAGCGCTCAGGTTTGAAGGTGATGTTGGTGCTGATCTGCTGGCTCTGATAAGAGCTGGGGAGAGCAGCTCTGCTGTGCAGCTGCTTGTGGCCAAGCAGGGTTTGTTCCAGTTTTACAGTGGCCCTTTGGTGACTGTGTCTCTTGGCTGCAGAATCACTTGGAAGGGGATCTCCCCTTCTTTGGATGGATTTTGGTAAACAGCGCTGGTTTTACAACCATGTCCAGGGACAGATTGTCCCAGGGCATCTCCCAGTGCTGGAGAAAGCTGCTTTCCAGCCATTTGCCTTACTAAGAAGTCCACAGGGCTGACCAGTCTACAGTAATTTGGATTTCTTGGTCAGTTTGACCCTGGCAGGTCAGGAAATTGCTATTTCTGTGGATTTGGCAGGAGTGAAATGAAAGGCAGCACCCAGATCTTGCCAAGGGGCTGTGTGAGAGCATGGCTGGCAATTAGGAGAGCAAGGTCTGTGCCTGCAGGCTGGTGCATGAAGAGATGAGTCCTATTTCCCCTCACCTTGGGACCTGCAGAGGGGGCAGAGGATGGGAGACTGGTGGGTCAAATATGTCATTCTGCCTGGGCCCCCAAGCCGGGCCTGCTGCTGTGCAGAGGAGCCCCTTGTGCCCAATCCTTTCTCCCTTCTGCTTACTGTTTTTTAGAAAAACAAGCGGTGAGGTTGCTGCTGGAAGCAGCTTTCCCAAATAATGGCTGTTGGGGCTCCAGAGCTGCTGAGATGGTTGGGTCCAGGTGCACAGCCTCCACTCTCTGTAGATGTGGGCACAGGAGGAGGGTTATGGACTCTGGGGAAATTAAGGACCCTGCCAAGTGGCACTAGTGCAGGGGAAGCTTGGAGAACTCAGCAGAAGAGGTGTGAGTGGTTTCAGAAAAACAAATAACATCGAGGCTTGGCTCCCCTCTACATCTCCCCAAGAGGACTCTGCAGTTCCGCTTCACCTTCCTGTGGGGGCTTGGATGCTCTTATGCTGTTCATTAGTAAAACCTCTGAGCAGCTCCTACTGCCATGAGTACCCATTAATGCCTCTTCAGGGAGAGGAGAACATTGGGAAAGCAGAAAACCAATCCGAGGGCCCTTTATCTCCTTTTGGTCTGAGAGGTCATGGGCTGAGGTTGGAGGGGAAGAGGGGCCAGGTGGGGATGCTAGGCATGAAAGCAGCACCGTGATTATTTGCTGAAGTCTGAGTGCAAAAACAACCTGATTTGAACTGCTACTTCTTCAAAACTCCCGGGGGTGCTTTAGGGTTATAAACACCTACTCAGTGACCTTCTTTGTGCACCATCTCGAGCCAGGTATTCCCACAGCAGAGGGAAAGCCAGCAAAACCTGCACAGATGTCTTTAGCAGCTGCAGCTGGGCTGCCTTAAGCCACCCCTGCTGCTACAGTTTATTAGCACTGCAGGGTCTGTCCCCTTCTCCCCCTTCTCCTTGCCTGCTTGTGTGTACACTCAGCTGTTAAAGGACACTGACATCACTTTATGGTTTAATTGAATCTCACAAAGGGATCCAAATTGGCTGCCTGAATCTTGTCACTGAGATGCTCCTGGAAGAAAAAGTAAATCATCAATTCAGCAGATAAACCTGCAGCTCTGGGCAGAAGGTCCTTGTTGTTGGGGATAGGGAAGTAATTCCTCTTTTCAGAATAATACACTATTAGGGAGATGGCTGAGGGCTATTTTTCCAGGCCACCAGGTGCCATCCCAGGTCCAAAGGAAGGGTAACTAAGTTAGACTAACTCCCCAAGGTGGTGTGGCACTCAGTAAGGGGTAAACAGACCTGAGGCAGCATTTTATCTGTAAGTCAGGAGAGCGTTCTGGGTTTTACACAGGGATTTACAGGGATACAATGGAGAGAGGTCCATGTGACCGTTTATTTAGAACGGAATGCAGAATCCCAGGAAAGGCCAGGGATGAACCAGGATGAAGCTTTGCAGTCAGCAGCAATTTCTGAGATTGTTTTTCAGAAAAAGTAATCTTTGAATGTAGGAAATCAAAAGTTAGGAGGGAATGGAGAGCAAAATGTCCAAAAGCAACAGGGAAGCCCAGAGGGAGAGGATATGACCCTAATGAGAGTGCTAATGCTGTGGCCATGCTACTGACAAATAAAGTAATTGCTGCTCAGGAGGAATGTGAGCCAGTAGAAAACAGCTTTCCACCCAGATGCCAAGAAAAGCAATTAGAACTCGTAAACACCAGTGGCTGACTAAAACCAGGCCCTTAATTAATAGTTTCATTTGAAGGGTAAGGAAATTGTTAAGCACTATTGGTGTCTATTAATTCCCTGCAACACAAACCACAATAGAGTTTTAAGCCTTCTTCCACTGTACTGTGTGTGCAGGAAGGAGCATCCCAGCCCTTGCTTTGTGCAGCTGTGCTCCCTCACCTCACTGACTGCCCCAGAGCCCTGGGATGTGTTGCAGGATAAACAGCTGAGACTGTGCACTGAGTTAGGACATGGTTTTGGGAGTGAGTGCTCCATCAGGGCAGGAGAGAAGGTGCACGGGAAATGTGATTTCAGTAAAAAGCTGTACAGAGTCCAGGGAGCTGGAATATTTGCATCATGTTGTACAGATCCCAACCACTGAGCCATGGAGAACAGCATCAGCCTCTTCTGTCCAGCACAGAGGGTGCTACAGGACTATCAGTTGAAATAGGCAGGGCAGGGAGGGCCATAAAGCTTCCCACTGTATAAGCAGTGGTGATGCACTGGCAGACCTCCTAAAACCTTCACAAACTCCCAGAAACCAAGAGTGTCTAGGAGTGGCCTTTACAGAGGACACAGCCTTGATTTCAAGTGTGGGTAAGATTTTAGGATGAAGATTTATTCTTCTCATTTTCTGACTCTCAATTCACTTTTTACACATACTCTCCTGAATTCCAGCAGGACCACAGATCTCTTCACAATTTTCCTTTTCAATTTGCTCTACCACCTTCATGTGACTTGGGCACCTCTGCATTGATGCAATGAACAGGCTGTAGTGGAGAACAGCAGTGTTTGGTCTTGTGTGTGTTAGACAAACCTGCTGGCACAGCCTGGTGCCCCTCCTTTGTCAGGTTGGTTGCTGTGCTGGACACAGATACCAGCCCAGCCTTGCTGTAAACACATCACACATCCCTTCCCCAGACAGCTGAGTGCATACTCAGAGAGTTCATCTTGGCAGTTTATGGCTGACCTGCTATCTTCTTCTTAAAAAAGCAGAATATTAAGTGCCTAGTGCAGCTGTATTTCTGGAGTGAGGGGGAAACTCTTCTAGTGTGGCAAACATCTATGGAAGAGCCTCTCTTCCTCACTGTCAAATCTGTGACAGCTCAAGGAACTTCCCTTTAAGATCACCTACCCTCCCTACAAATTCAGAGAGTTGGACTAAAGTAGATTTGTCTGAATCTTGTTTTCTCCTGTCAAATGCAACTCAACAGGCTTTTCTAAGCAGAGTGATTTCTTTCAAAACCTGCTGTATGCCATTCAGACCCATGAAGGAGGTTCACTGCCTTGTTGCTATGGTACCCTTTCTCTAAAGAGGAAGAAAATAGTTAACTATGCAATTTAAGAAACTACAGAGGAATGACAGAACGAGAAATAATAGAAAAGAAGATTTTGCATTTGCAATAGAACTGCTGGTTGCTCTGAAATACACGTTTACAGGTGAAATACTTGCCCAGAGCATGTTGTTTAGTGCCAGAGCTTCTCTGGCAGCAGGGATTTCAGTGAGATGCCCTTTGCTAGGCACTGTGCCTCTGCCATCCAGCAAATCCATCCTGTAGTCAATTACTGCTTTTACCTTCCCTGCTTAATGCTCCTGACATATTTCCTTGGCAGAAATTCTGGACGGAGCTGGGACAGCGATAATACATCACAGACCCACAACAAGCTCCTGCTGCTTGTGGATACACAGAGGTACAGTTCAAGACTTAAGTGCTTTGTATCTCCTTGGCAGCATTTCATTATTCCTTGGGCCTACTAACCCCTGCTTGCTTTCCCCAGGACCCCGGAAAATCCAGTTTGTGGTGCACAAGGCAGGGCCAAAGAGACTGCAAGCATCAAACCTGGCAAGATCCCAGCAGCCCTTTAGAAAGTGAGGTGCTTTCCTTTGCCAAGAGCAGTGGCAGGTCAGTACAGCTTGGGTGAAACAAAGCACTGCAACAGATCTGTGCCAGAAATCAGGAATGGATCCAGGCTGGTGCTCTGTGAACAGGGAGAGCTGCCTCTCATAGGGCACACGTAGCTCTGTGAGCCAGAGGGAAGGAAAGAGTTACCCCATGCCTTGTTTCCCAATGTGAGCAGTGAGACAAAGAGGGAAGGAAGATGACCTGACCCTGTGCAGTTGTTTACTACAGATGATTACAGGAGATTGAGATCTCAGGCTGTCCTTCTGCCTGACAAGGGCACTAATGGCATGGAGGGCTAGACAAGAGCCACATATGGTGGTAAGAGGAAGAGAGCAGTTAAAAGGAAGTAATAAGCCAAAATACTTCTAGGAACACAGCAGGAATGGCTGTCAAAAGACCAACATTTTAATCAACAAACTTTGTAGACAAGAGGCTTCCCACTAAGGGAATACACGGATTCCTGCTTTCACCAGCAGCTTCTACCTCCTGCATTTTCAAGGCTCAGCATGGTCTCTCCAAGCTTCCCTCAACAAGTATTTCCAGGGAGGGTGGCCTTCCAGAATCAGTCACAGAAGCAACATTCAACTCAGTCCCTGATGAACTGACGTTGAAAGCTGTGTGTCCCTTGCCCTGCCCGTCACACTCTCCTGGCTTTCCGTGGGCGGCAGCCGTTGTGGGGGACCGGGCTGTTGTCGGTGATGGAGATGATCTCCAAACCTCCCATTGTCAGCCCCTTGATGGCAGCCTGCAACAAAACAGCAGATGACAGCTATCAACACACAGAACAGTAAAGAAGGGAAAAAGCTCAGGGCAAAACAGTTTCGTCCCCCATCTGAAAATCAACTTGTTCCAATGCTTCTCACTTCTTAATTCTTAAAAATAAGTAACTCATTCAGAAAACCCAGTTTAAACTTATCTGCTCTAGTCCTTTCTTGAGCATTCCTACTTTTAGCCATAAGAAGCCCCAAATACAGCTTTTATTCTACCTCCAACATGGTATTACTCTAAAATTATAATGACTCTAAAAATTCATTACTGGGCACTTAGGTGAGGAATCCTTTACATCAGCTTCAGAAAAACCAAGTTAATTGAAACCAGCCTGAGTTTAGAAAACATCCATGATAGCTGAGAAAATAAAGTATGGAAAAGAAACTCCAACACCTACTTTGCGTCCTGGTCCCAGTCCTTTCACCATGACTCGCACATGCAATACACCCTTCCCACGTGCCTTCTGTAAAAAGAACAACTGGTTAGTGTTCTCTCTGACATAAACTCTGGCTCCCCTGGTGTCTTTCATTTTCATAGTAGTATTTAAGTAAAAATAAAGATTAGGTAGTAATGGATAGAGAAGACATATATAGGGATTACTGCAGAGACACTAAGAGCAAACGAGGCTGGGGTATGGCCATGGCAGTTCAAGAGAACTTCTGTGCTAAACTGTGAGCTTTGCACAGAGAGAAAGCTCTCAAATCAAACTATCTGTGACTTAAAGCCAGAGCAAAAAAGGACATATCCATGGATACGTGACTGAAGTGGCAAGGGACTAACAATGACTAATTCTAAGTTGTTTTCCCTTCTCTAATGTGGCGATTTCTACCCTGTGAGCAGTGGATTCTTTCTGGAGGGTAAATGAGAAGAGCAGGCAAGCTTTAGATTTGCTGTGCAGGAGTCCACACCTCGAGGGCAAAAATTCTAGGGGCTTTCAAATTAGAAATGAAGAACTGCTGTACAGCACAGCCCTGCTGCCACCACGTGGAGGGAGCCACCTCTGGCTCTCTTTCTCATTGTGCTCTGGTGCAATTAACGTACTAACTACTTCAACAGTGACAGAATCAAGGTGTCCAAGCACAGCTACGCAGCTATTATGAGGCTCCAACAAGCACAGATTGATAGTGAAGATGTTCTTATATCCCTCTGAGTCAACCACAATAAGCTGTTGGCCAGCAGTGGCACCAAACTCCTCTGGCATGAAAGGCTGAAGTGAGTTCCACCTAAATTAGGGTAAGGATTTTCAGTTTAACCTTGCCTCATTCTGCTGTAATGAGGACCGTGACACAGTCAGCCTCATCTCCTCCACCTGGACACCCACATGGCTTTTTTCAGAAGGAGTTACAATAAATGACATGCAGCTGGAATGAACAGGTGCAAGAACATCACTTCCTCTGACTGGAACTGCTGGCTGGAGCTCAGTTCTGTGGCGGAGAGCAGATATAAAATATCCAGACAATAACTACAGCTACTTCTCAGTACCCTACGGTGCAAAACTTGAACTGCTACTGATTCAGAGGCTACATTCCCCAAATGACTGAGAAATGTTCACTTAGGAAAAGAGGAGGCTGTGCAGACCGGTGCTAGGAAAGGACAGGTTCCAAGTTACAATCACACATTTCCAATCACAACCTGCACAGCTCAGCTCCCACTTGGGGCATTTCTAACAGCTCTTTCAAACACACTTTGTGTGCAAATGAAACTCCAGCACCACAGTGCTGCCTGCGAGCCAGGGCCGTACCCAGGGGCAGGCAGGCAGAGCTCCCCTCAGGAGGTGGGGATCACGGTGGGCACTCACCACTGCTGCTGCCATGGCTGCAGTCTGGGCTGCGATGGCAGTGCCCTTCTTGGCGTTCTGGAAGCCCTCTGTGCCGCAGGACGTGCGGGAGAACGGCTGGTTGTCAAAGCTCACCACCTGGATGTGCGTGCTGCGGAGGGACAGGGGCAGAGGCAAGAAGCAAGCCGGAACAAAGCTTTATTCTCCAGTTTCTCGCTCACCTTACTGGCATAACTGACTTCTGTCTCTCTTTCAAAGTATCCCACTCAAACCCACTACAGAGACCACCCAGCAGTGACCTGGTCATCTTACAGACCCCGGCAGAACCTTTCTGGAGGTGTGCTGTATCTCACTCAGCCCTTTCAGATCCACCTCTCACTGCATTTTATCTCTTCTATTAAAAAAAAAAAGCACAAGACACTTTTAGAACTTGAAAGAGCCTTAAGCAGTAACACATCACAGGAGCAATCACTGATGAAACACAACTGTCTCATGGAGAATATAATAAATTTTTCAACACCTGCACAGAAATAGTGCTAGAGCATGGGCTGGAAGTAACCTGCTCTTAAAACTATCAGCATCTGATTATTCATATCAGAATGTAATCAATACATAAAAACAATCTCACAGCTTTTAAGACACTCCAGTAACAGGTATGCTCCCTGAACACCACTGAGGTTTAAATCAGTATCATCTTCCCAGCCATGAACACCACTCCCTTGGCTGTTTTCCTTTGAGCCTTTAGATCAAAATGATGACAGGCCAAACCCCGGGTTCGAAGCTTTGATTTCACACGAGAGCAGGAATGGAGCAGCTCATTTGCTTACTTGTTGTACGTTGCTTTGATGTGAGCTATTGGGACCTCTTCATAAACCTTGCCATCCCATCTCATGGAGTTCCTCTGCAGGATTAAAGAGCTGAGGAGCAAAGTAAGAGTTGTCAGGCCTCGCTCTTTAAATATTACAAAGTTTCATTTCATATCGGGAAATAAAGAAAGAAGGGAGCAAACCTCCGAAAAACACAAGCTGCGTTTCTGATTGAGTCAAGCGGCTCCCTCCCCTTCCTCGGCTGAAAACCCACCGAAGGCGATAAAACCTCGCAGCAAGAGGCAGATGGCAGCGCCCTCCCGGCGCGGCCTGGCCTCGGCTCTCACCTCTGCTCGGTCGCGCTCTGCTTCTCCGTCTCCTTGGCAGCCGCCCCCGCCACGTCCTGCAGCCTCGGGGGGCCGGAGCGGAGCCCGCGGCAGAGGGCGGCGGCACGGCCCCTGAGGAGACAACGGCGGCTGAGCGCTGGGCGACAGCGGGCAGCCCCCAGCGGCCACCCCGCAGCAAGGGGAGCCCTCCCCGCTGTCCCCTCGCTGTCCCCCCGCTCCCCACAGCCCATCCCGCCCTCTCCGCTCACCCCCAGCCCAGCACGCGTAGCCCGGCCAGCGCCATGGCCGCGCTGATGGCGGCGCTCGGCCCTCGCCGGGGAGCGGCTGCGCGGAGCACGCCGGGAGCGAGGAGGGGACATGGCGGGGCATTGTGGGGCGCGGGCCATGGCGGCGCCCCTGCGGCCGCGGGCGGCGGGCAGCGCTCGCTGGGTTTGTAGCGCTGCCGCGCGGCGCCCCTGGAGGCTCTTTGGGGCGATGTGCTTGTTGAGGCTTCCCCGAATCACGCAGCCTCTGGAAAAGGAGGAGGAAGAGGTGGCGGCGCTCATGGAGCAGGTAGAGGGGGATGTGTGCGTGTGTCTGCGTGAGGGTGTTGATGGGGAAATGGTGCCCTCAGGTATGAGGGGAGGGGAGCATCAGCGGCTGGTGGCCTCGCACACACCGTCTGTGATGTTGCTCACCAAGTGCCCTGCGTGCGATTTGCTCCACATCTCGTGGGTGTTGGAGGTGTCCCCATGGTCGCCTCCATGGTGTTGGTGTCCCACTCACACGCTCTGGCTGCAAGGAGGGAAGCCATGCTCAACCTCAGGAAATTCCTATTGCCTTACTTTCCTGAATTGGAAATAATTTAATTCTGCTTGCTAATACCTATAGTGCTTGTGGCTTAAGACTTCTTTATTTTGCTTTTCTAGATAGAGCTGGAGAGGAGCCTCTATTCTGATCATGAAGTGCGTAAGCTGGAGGAGGAGGAGCAGCTCAAGAAGAAGATGGAAAGCTTGTATGATGAGGATGAAGCTCGTGGCAAGACGGTCATCATGGCTCAAGACCTGGAGGAGAAGTGGGAGCAGAAGTTTCTGCGGTTCAAACCTGCCCCACGGATAACAGGTACAGCCTGCAGTTCGTGGTGGGTGAGAATACCCAGATTGTTTGCCAGAGTGCAATTCAGTAGAAGGAAGGCATTTTTGGTCTCTTTTTTTGTTTGTTTTAAAGAGAGTCTTGACACTGTGGCAGCACATGCGCAGTTAACAGTCTGACAGGGAAATCAGTGTTCCCATGCTGCAAAAAAAGTGTGTGTTCACCAAAATGATGGGCATAGATGCAAAATGATGGACATAGATGTGGTTTCCAGACAAGAGAAATGTTTGGTCATTTGGTTCCCAAGCTCTGCTTAGTGCTCTTGTTGGTTTTTGTGAAGGTGGAGATCTAGGCTGCTTATTATAGAGTCTTTCTGGATAGGAGAACAGCAGCTGAATCCTGCAATGACTTCTAGAGTAACTGAGAGCATTCCTGTCTAGATTTCTGTCATATTCCACGTACCCACATGTGTGTATTGTTTCTGGGTGTGAGGCCCAGAGGATTGATAACCGAGGGGGTCAGAGCATGCTGCCAGGAGACTTTGTTTCCAGCGTGTGTTGATTTTTGGCAGATGCTGACAAAAGCAGCGATCGAACGTCGCTGAACAGGAAGCTGGACAGCAACCTGATGCTTCTGGTGAAACAGAAAATTGGTAACCAGGAGCTGTGGCTCCTGCCTCAAGTGGAGTGGCAGCCTGGAGAGACGCTACGGAGCACGGCTGAACGAGCCATGGCTACGTTTTTGGGTGTGTAGCTTGACCCTTCCTTTTGTTTGTCCCAGTGGTTTTCTTCCAGTACCCTGTCTGAGGGATCTTTGCCATCTGCTGTTGTGAAATCTTCTCCCATCTGCTTGGAAAAGGCATGTTGTGGCAGAGGGCTGGCACACTGGGAGTTGGGATCTCTGGCTGCCAGCAGCAGCAGTGCTATGTCTGGCCATCATGGGCCATTTTGGGGTATCACCAGACACCCCTGAATGTCTGGAGTTGCTTTGGGCTTCTCTTTCCCTGTTGTTGCCCTGTAGTAGCTTTTGTGGCGGATGGGTGATGAAGGCAAACATGTGTCCTTGCTTTTCACTCAAGATTGGCAAAGTTGGATACCCTCCTCTTCCTCCCTCTCCCACTCTAAGAGGACTCTCTGGTCTCCAAATGAGCTGTTTTTTCATGAGAAAAAAACACAGTTCTTTCACAGTTGTCAGTATTTCTGCCAAAGAGGGAACAGCCAGTCTGAACCTCATACAAGGAATGGCTTATGCTGTGTTGTTGTTATACAGGGGAGCAGTTATTGTTGTTCTGTGTTCTTATGTCTTAATCTCTTTCTCTTGCATTGCTGGCTTCTTGCAGGAGATCACATTCAAGCCAAAGTCCTGGGGAATGCACCATTTGGGATTTACAAGTATAAATTCCCCAGGGCCATCAGAACTGAGAATAACGTGGGAGCCAAAGTCTTCTTCTTCAAAGCCTTCCTCCAAAGCAGTGATTTGTCCCAGGCAAAGCTGAAGGCAGATTACCTGTGGGTCACAAAGAAGGAGCTGGGAGATTACCTGCAGTCAGAATACCTGAAAAAAGTCAATAGATTCCTCCTGGACTTGTGAGCAATGGCCTGTGCTCCAGCAGATGGGGAAGGTGTGGGACGTGGCTCCAGGGAGGAGCACAGCTGCTGCTTTGCATGGTCTGGGTGTATGAGATGTTCACTTGGGCTCTGGAGGATAATTTGCCTTTGCCTTATTTCCCAGTTCTCTTCACTGGCCCTGTACTGAATAAATATTAAATCTATACTTGGAAGTGAAGCTTTCCTGAGGGAGTTCTTTGCTCTTGTTGAATTCTCCTCCTCCACCTCTTCTGGAAATGCATGTTGTATCCTTTCCTCTCCCAAGAGTGTGGTTCCCTGGGGCTGTGCTACCCAGAAGGTTTGCTTTCCTCTCCAGACTGCTGCCACAGGCTCAGCCTCAAAGGTTTCTCCTTGCTGTAGCTAATGCTTATCACTGGTCCCTGCTCTCTGATAAGAGCAGCACTGGAGGGTTATCTGTGTGTCCAGGTGGGAACAGACTCTCCTGAACACCAGCCAGGACAGGATGGGTTTCTGGGGAATGTAAGCAGGGATATTCACAGCTTGTTAACTTCTAGTGTTAGCTGCCTCTGGCCTGGAGTCTGTGATGCACAGTGGCTGTGGAGGACACGGATCCATGAGGAATGGGCAGCTGCCTTCCCACTCTCACTGCCTCCCTGTGAGCCTCAGGTTACAGCAACAGACACTGAGGGAGGATAGCAGCAGCAGCAGCTGCTCTCTGTCTGGGCTGGGAGGCTCATTTTTCCTGGGAGGGGAAGGTGCTTTAGCATTGCTGTCTCATGGGAGCAGCCTCAAAGGTGTCTCTAGGGAGTTCTTGGCTCCCATTCCCACTGCATCAGGCCAGCACTGCTAACCAGCACAGCTGGGTCTGCCTCAGGTAGCCTGACCCTATTACCCTAGTTTCTTTATTAGAAGATCTATCCTGGGCTTGTGTGGTGCTGTCTTGGCCCTCTGGGGATGGTTCTGTTGTTGGAGGTTTTTTCTGGTTGTAAATGTTGCTGTTCAGTAGTCAAGAGTGCTGCTGGACCTCGCAGGGAATGAGCTTGCTCCAGCAGCAGGGAGAGAGGGAGGAAATAACTGTCATAAATCATCCAGAGAGAGTTTGGACTCCAGAGGTGGAACTGGAGATTGCTGTATGTACTTTATCAATCCTTTGGGAGCTGTTGAGCTCCAGGCTTCAAATTAAAGTTATCCTTAATCACTCTGCAAGACACTGGGGTGGAAGGTAGCACAGCAGCCTTCTATTTTCCAATGCTGGACAGTCTGGGAGCTGCAGGTTTGCCATAAATTACCAACAAAACTTGGCTCCTGGAAGCATCCTCACAGGCCTGGCAGGGAGGCTGAGTCTGCAGCAGAGAGCAGTGGCAAAGAAGAAATAAATGTGGAGCAGAACATGTGCCTGAAAGGCTGCAGATTTTTGGCTGCTCTCTGAGGTCAGCACTGCTGAAGGGAGCCCTATTGCCTTCTCCAGGACTGGAAGATCCTGAAGCAGGGGGAGGCGAGTCCTTCCCCTCAGGCTGTGCCCTCCTGTGGGGGCACATGGGTGCAGTCAGTACAGGTTTTCTCTGCCACTCTTGTTTCAGGCTGTCCCTGGCTCCAGAAGATGCAGCTGGGACCTCACCATGGCAGGTTTTGTATTGCTAGGACAAAACTTTCAAAGCATAGAAAATGCTGTTTAATCTGTGCTTGCTCCCAAAAGACAGAGCACAAATGAAAGAAAAGGCTGTACTGAAACCTTGCTGATCTTCAGACCCAGGCAGTTCCTATTTCTGGATTACTCAAGCTGCAAGTCTTTGGGCATTGTCTGTGCTGAGAGATGTGTAGCTCCTTCAGCAGTGCAAAGGTCAGAATCAACAGCATCCTACATTTTTAAATGTTTTTCCTTGTCCTCAGACCTTACAGGTAGCATGTGTGTGAGAAACTTGGTCTTTTCTGAAAGCTGAAAGTGTTTTTTCATCACCTGAAATAAAAATTCCTGCTTGCAACCTCTGTGGGAACGGCACCATCTATTTATTTATTTAAAATATTTTTATTTTTCCTGTAGTTGATTTTATTTAAAGCCACTCAGCCAGTTGCTGCAAACAATCACAGATCCTGTAGCTCGGAGGCTTTTGCTCAGTTCTCCTGTGTGAGCTCTTCTTCCCCAGCCTTGGGGAGAGGGAAGCTGGAGGATCCTAAAGGATGGCTTGAATCTTCTCATTTCCTCTACTCCCAAACTCCTGCAGTAGGTCACTGAGGCTGTTCTTTTCCTTTGGGAACTTGGTGGGTGCAGGCTGCCTTTCCACTCAGCATGAACCTATTCCCATACTCAGGGCTGCAGAAGTCTGAGCAGGCTGGTGGTAACTGCTGAAAAGGCAGCACAAAGCCCGAGAGCCTCTTCTGAGAGAGCAGAAGGAACCTGTGGAGTTGTGGCTGTGTGAAAGCTGCTGCAGTCCAGCACAAACACCAGGGGGAGCATTTTACTTTGGTTGAAACACAAAACTCCCTTTGCAAATGTGATGGAGAGCCACCAGAGTTTGTCTGGGTGTTGAAGGAGGCTGGAGCTTTTTCGGACTCAAACCCTGGAGGGTTTTTCTCACTTTGATGAAGTCCCTCTTACATGAGATCTCTGCCAGAACCTGAGGCTGCACCAAGTGCCTGAGGAAGAAACTGAGTTTGTTGTGGTTCTTCAGTGCAAGGCAGGGTGAGATCATTTGAAGAGCTCTCCTGCGAAGGGTGCACTGCAGAGAGGAATTTTGGAAAGGACCCATAGCTCCTCGCTTTGCGAGCAGCAATGTGAAGCTTATCTAAGCAGTCCAAGGTAAGATCTGTGCTGCTGTTAACCACTCCTGACTGTGCACACCAGAGAGCAAGCTCCTGACTGCTCAGGCTGCAGAGGCTTTCTGCTCCTCAAAACCAGTTTTGGCATGGGGTGCTTCCATTCTTAAGGGTCATATACAAAAAGCCTCATCCTTTCTCTCTCCAAGGGGAAGGAAGCACCTGAAGATGTCCTGGCCCTGGTGTGGTGCAGTCCAGCAGCTGTTACTAAAAGTCTCCAATAGCAGACACAAATGGAAGGAGCAGTTGCATTCTAAAGCACTGGCATCTAAGCCATCGCTTAAACCCCCATGTTAGAAGAGGGAGCTGAGAGTTTTCTTTGTGGCAAGTTGACACTAACACTCCCCTCCAGTGGAGAAGAAATAACAAGTCCTAATAAAAACACTTCTCAGCTTCACAGATACAGTTTTCCTTTACTTTTACAAAATTGTTGCCTAGCTGAAATCCCTCCTTGTCTCTGTAAGTTTTGGGGGTTGGTGCTCTCTAAGCAGAGCCCTGCTCATATGTTTTGTGATAGTTTGAACTGTTGAGAACCTCACACTTTCTCACATAATGGGAAACTCCAGTATAAAAAACAACAAACCCTGCTGTTTGTTGCTCCTTTTGGCTTCTTTATTGCCCCAAGCAATGAAAGTCTTCAGAACTATGAAGATAAATACACATGGAGCCAGGAGAGGTCTTTGGAGCCACAGGCTACACCTCTTCCTGCTCTCTGAAAACCTGCAGGAGGAGAGATGCTATTCTCCCAAATACAACCATGAGCAGGGATGCATGCTGGGGATGCAGGTAGCATCCTGAGGCATCCCTGACTGCCAGGCCAGGGGTGAGCTGGCTCAGGGACAATGGGAATTGTGCTGTCCCAGCTGCTGCAGTCTTTGGGCTCACTCTCTGTCCTGGAGGAGGAATCATCTCCAGCAGCATCAGTCCCTTTGCCTTTATGTTCAGGCTCCCATTCTTGTGTTGGAAGGGATCTCTGTCTCTGGAAGGAATTTTTGTGCAGGTTCTGCCCTTTCCTGCTGTGCTCTGCTGCCTGCAGGGGATGCAGCCTGGGCTGCTCTGCTCATGGCAGCCCAGAGACCCAGCAGAAAGTTGTGTGGGAAATATTGAGGTCACCAGTGGCACGAGTGGACTAGATCCCATCCTTTTGTTTTTGGGGACACCTTTTTCCTCCTTTTTCTTGTGAAACCCCTGTGGTTGGTATAATCAGCATGTTGGAAAGACACAGAGTGGGACAGTCAGGAGGCAAGGCTTGAGTGAATCTCTGCAAAAAGTAAGAATGGATATGAAATAAAGGGTACTGCTGGGAAACTTGTACTCAGGGTCGAATTTCCTCAGAAGCTTTGTTGATACTACCCAATCCTTGACATCCATCCCTCAAAAAGAAAAGCCAGGAATTTTTGAGGTGAGTGTGAAATGCTGACAGCAGGAACACCCTTCAGGTAGTTCCAGCTACAGCTTTGCTGTCAAGGCTACTTTTCCCTAACAGATCTTGTGGGGTATAAAATCCTTTGTCAGGACTTCATAAGCAATGCTTGAAGACCCAGGGGAATTCCTCAATTGAATTATAAAGTGTCTTTCAGCAATGAAGCTTCAAAACTGAGGCACTGAAGCCTCTATGGAGAGAATGCAGGGCTTTAGGACTCACCATCACAGCCCACTCCAGGAGCAGGACTGTGCACAGCCAGCAACTGGCTCTTTACCTGGCTGCTGAACATCCAATTTCATAATTGACCAATGCAAAAGTTGAGGAAAAGATTTTACATCTAACAGTTTGAATTTTAAGCTGAACTCTGTTGGAGCTTAAGGTGAGAGTTGATATTGAAGGCAGATCATCTTCTGAGGGGCTGCTCTTCCTCTCAGGCATCTGGGCAGAGGGAGATTGGGGACATCATGACATGAGGCATGGGCCAGCACTGCTGCTGCCTGATGGCTTTCTGCTCTCTCTCATCTATCAAAGTAATTATACCCATTACATTTCTCCTTTCAGGTTTTACCCTCCCAAATGTTATTCCTCAGCAGTAAACCTGTGGGGTGAATGAATTGTTGGGGAAAAATCCTAGGTATAATCCAGGTTTAATGGGCACATAGGAAAAACACACTGGGTTTGGAGGGTGGCTCAGCCAGCGTCCTGCTTCTGCAGACAAATAGAAATTTATCTTGATGTGTGTATATATCTAATTTCATGATCTGTGAGCTCTTAATAATTGGTTTGGTGACCTGCTGGCAGTATTCTCTCTGTGTAGAGCTTTCCCCAGCCCCCAGTTAATATAATGGGTCACAAATCCCATTTGCTTTTGAATTCTGAGTAATCCTTTTGTTAATGTTGCCTATTGCTTTTCTGGAAGCACTGGAGGAAACCGGAGCCATGTGCTAATCAGTAAATCTGATTCTGCGGGTTCCGAAGCCGCTGCCCTGCCCCGCCTGCCCTTTCCAAATGCCCGGTTTGTGTCAGACCCAAAGCTCCCCTCTGCAGAACAGCAATTGCTTCCCAAGCTGGGAAGTGGCAGGGCTTCAAGCTTCAAGTGGCACGGGCTGCAAATGTTGGATGAGCTTGAGGAAAGAGGGATCTGCTGGGGAGTGGGCAGCCAAGACGTGAGGGGTTTGGAGAGGAGGGAAATTGGGCATTCAGGGTGTCTGATCCCACCAGTGCCCTGTGTGGAGGGGCAGTGAGTCCCCCATTTTAGGGGGTGGGACCCATGGGGACCCATTTTTCAGCCTCTGCTCCATCAGCACTCCCAGCTCGACATCCAGTCTTGTCCCTCCTTAGGGAATGTGGTGCAGCAGGCAGTGCCTTCCACCAGAATGCTGGGGCTAGCAGGGGCAGGAGGCAGTGAGCAAGATGGGCATTACCTGTCCCAGATCTTTCTGGATTTCATATCCCTTAATTTTCTCTGCCTGCAAATAGGATTACAGCGAGTCTTGCCTGTTCTCTCCTGCCCTTGTGGGTAGGTAGTTATCTGAACCCTTTCAGAGGAAAAAGAAGCTGCCAGACACCCCCTAAGGTGATTCCAGGTACATCCCTGCTGAAGGAAGGAAGGAAGGGAGAGCATCAGCTCCCGAGATTGCCTGAAGACAAAGTTAAAATCACCAGCTACAGGGGCTGGCAGGGATTGTGTTCCTGCTGCAGTGATTACCCATGGATTGAACTGGGTGGGAATCTTCAGAGGTATGTCCAAGCACCAGAATATTCCAAGCCACAAAGTCAGTGTTTCTTGATTACTTTTGTTTGTTTCCTGATTTCTCTAAGTTTTCAGTCTCCTGCACAGCTGATAAGCCTCACCCTTCACCCTTTTCCCTCATTCTTCCATTTGTCTCCCTATTTTTAGCCTGTCTGTGGCACTCTTCACACAATGCCTGTGTGCACTGCTTTGATCAGAGCTGCTGACAATGATGACATGACCTTGAAGGCAGCGGCTTGCAGCAAGTCAAGCTGTGCTGTATTTAGTTAGCTTCTTGTACTGGGCATGGTGTCACAACCCAGGCAGGCACACAGCATCGCCTCTCCTCACTCCCATGCTGTTTTCCTTGATAGTTCCCACCAGGACTTGGGCTATTTGACTCCAAACCCATTCCCTGGCTCTGGCCCAGAGTGAGGAGCATGGCAGGGAATTATCAGTGCTGGGAGCTTGATGCTCAAATGTTGCTGGCTCTAATCTAAGAGCTAAATTCCCCCGAGGATGGAGGTGAATGCTGCTTGTTGCCTATGAAACAGCTCAGTGCTAGGCACTAGATGGCAGGCAGTGACTGGGAAATCCTTCCAGTGGAGTTTTATTTCCCTTTCCCCTTAAAATAACCTCCTGCTCTAGCTCTGGCACGCTCCAGCGTGGGAACCTGGAGCATGGAATAAGGATCAACAATTTTTAACTGCTGTGTTCAAGCTTGTATCTCTCACGTTGAAGGATCCCAGTGATTGGCAGATGGTTGTCTTTGCTCCACTGAGGCTTGACAAGAAGCAGGAGAGTCCAAAGAGCTTCTAGTGCAGGGAAAAGAGGCAGGGAACAGGCAGGCAGCATGTGAGAATAGAGGGTGGATGGAGGGCAGGTGCTGAGGTGTGCCCAGGGCACTGTGCAGGGGTTAGGGAGGGATAGGGGTCCATCCATATGAAATAGGGATAGAGGCAAAAAATGATTGTGTGTGTTTGATGCAAACAAGGGAGAGTCAAGCAATCCCTAAGGATGAATTTCCTATAAGCCTTGTTGTGCAGCAGTTGCTTTGGAGAGGGCAGTGTTGAGGTTTCAGCCACATGCTGTCCCTCACCTTGCGAGGGGGAGGGTGGTCACCAGGCTCTGGCTGTGGGGCTTAGTCACTGGGGAGAGCCTGATCCTCTCTCCAGACTGGCACAACATGCCTTTGATTTACTTGGGCTGGGCTTGGGGGTTTATCCCCAAAAGTACACATAAAAGTGGACTCACCTAGAAGAATATATTTGTACCCTACTCTACTCCAGTGATGCAGCAGCATGTGCTCCCATGCACTGTTGGAGGCAGGAGTGGCAAAATCCCTTCTTTAGTGACCAGGGGTCTATATTCAGCATGTCCCTGGACCCTGCTGTGTGCTGCTCCCACCTCTATGGAGCTCAGGACAAGACAGCACCCATGGTGCCAGGTGCCTGGCTGTCCTGTTCCCAGGCACCAGCACAGAGCCACAGCCCCTGTGCCACACTCTGGGTGTTGTAGGTCCTCTGTAAGCACCTTCCAACAAAAAGGGGATTATCTTTAGCTTGTTAGAGTCCTTGCAGGGAGGGAGAATAAGGCTCTTTGCTCTGAAACGTTCTCTTCCTTGGGATTACAAGATAATGCATATGAAACGACATTAGCTCAGCCAGGTTTATGGATTATTTGAAAATCAAATTCTTTTAATCTCATCCACCATCTGGCACCAGCATAACAGCCAGCAGCCAGCTCGCTGCCACTTCCACCCTGACTGTGTCGGAGTAACTGAAAATGTCACAGCCACTGAGGGGACACCAGCATCCCTGGCTGTCACCCTGCATCCTGGCACCAGCACCCAGGCCTGCCTTGTCCTGATTTCTTCCCCAGACAGCGTGGAGGGAACGTGTCTCTGAGGAACTGGAGGGAGGCCTTGGCACGCACTGGGAATGAACAGATGGACGAGGAACGTTTCACTGCTTGTGCCTGTGTGACCATGAGGCTCAAAGCCAGAGGGGTTCCCCGGCCTTGGGTAAAGGTTAAGGTAGAGCAGGGGAACTGCCAGTCTCACTGATGTGATTTGCAGTGATCTCCTGGCTGGGCAGGGAGGGATGAGGGTGCAGGATGCTGATGCAGAGTTTTTTCTGGGGAGGTTGTGGTTCCTTGTGGATATTAACTGGGAGCTGCATCTGTGCTCAGTGGTGGGGCTGGAGGCTCCATGGGTACCAGAGAGGCAGGGAGCACTTGTGCTGTTTGCCAGGGACAGTACAAGCAGGAATGCTGTCCCCAAGGGGCAGGACAGAGTGGGACAGCCTGTCAGAGGTGCAGCATGGAGCACTCGTGAGGCATTGCCATGGGCAGCACCACAGAGGCCAACCTGGCTCCCTCTCCCTGGCTCACAGGTCAAGGAGCAGAGGGACTGGAGGGTGGTGAGGGATCCCACCAGAGCTTCCAGAACTGGGGATGAGTGAGTGAGTGAGTGAGTGAGTGAGTGAGTGAGTGAGTGAGTGAGTGAGTGAGTGAGTGATGTGTGCTGGGCACTGTCATCCCCACTCCAGCTCCACATCTGATTTTTCAGATGCCAAGCCAGCTGGGCTGCAGAGCTGCTTGGTTCTCCTGTTTTTGGTTTCTGTGCTGAGCCTCAATACAACCATCCATCTTCTCCTGTCTCCTCCAGAACACTTCTGTACCTACTACCAAGGAGCGCTCTAATCTCAGTACCCATTTAACATGAATAAAAAGCCTTCTGGGACAATAGGTCACGGTTATACAATTTAGCTCAAGTAGAGAAAAGGCCTTTATGGCTGTGAATACATGAATACTTAAAATATATATATAACATTGGTTAACATCAGGACTTATAAGCATAATATATATATATAGCACTGGGCTAACAGTCTGTGCCTTGACTCCCTCCACAGAAGGCTGGAGCTGTTCTGCCTGTCAGCTCTGGCCCAGCGACTCTTCATGCTGGAGTCAAAATTTGCTCTGCTGCCCATTTTTTGCAGGGCTTTTGGTGTGGTGAGCAGTTGTTACAGGCAGGGAGCTCTGTGACTGCTGCTTGGTGGGGATCAGGATGAGGAGGGTGAGAATATAGCACCTCTGTCCACAGGTAAAAATGCACACAGAACGAGGCTGGGGTAGCTGCTGTGCCATGCAGTAATTTGCTCCCATGATTTGTGTGCCCTGAAGAGAGTTGCATGCAAATTTAAAAAAAAAAGAAGAAAAACAAGAAAAAGAAAAATGAATAGCTTTAAAGAAAAGAAATTGTCATTTCTGTAGGTAATTAATTACTAATTATACAATCTCGGCATTGTCTGTATCATTACAATTACTTGGTTTTTCAATACATTGTAGCTTTAATTAAATAAACCCTTAGATTCTTCTTTTTTCTCCTCATCTCTAACACAAAGTAATTTTTTTTTTAGTGCCAAAGAATAAATTAATTGTGTAATTAGTGACTTTTACATTGTCACTCCTGAAAAGGTTATTTCCAGGTTGTTTGTATGAAGGGGCTGGAGAATGCTTGTGAAATGTTGTTTGATACCAAGACTCCTGGGAATTACCTGTCTGTGGCTGGGGATGCTGGTGGAGAAATCTGGGGAGAGTTGCCAGTGGGATTTGCCAGTGCTGGAGCACAAATGGCAAGAAGGGGATGCTAGGGCTAGATGGAGGAAGCTGTCAAGCACTGCTCGTTATCCCCTTGCTTATTTGCATGTTTGTGAATAAATAAATTTCATTTTGATGCAGAAATGCCCTCTAGAAGGCATCTTCAGACCCTCCAGACAGGAGGTGAATGGCAGTGAAGCTGTGGCTGCTTCTGTGTGCTCCCTCTGCTACAGGTGGAAAGGAAAGGAAGGAAAGGAAGGAAAAACCCCAGGGGGCTGTGAGCTGGTGGGGATGGCACGTCACCCCCTGCCCCACCACCTGCAGGGGACATGGCAGATCCCAGGCAGGAAAAGGGGAATTTAGCATGCAGCTAGTGATAGGGATAGATCTTAATAGATCTGCACTTGTTATTTGGAAAAGAAAATCAGGATTACAGGCTTATGAAGGATTAGCAAGCATGAATGCATATTTCTGCATATAGTGCTCCTTTTGTAAACCCATTGTGCCATTAGGCTGATATAGAGTTATACCATTACCAGCATGACATCAGTGTATCAGATAGTCTTGATTAGAAGACCCAGCAGCTGTACAAAGGAAAACAGGGCATTCCTGCAAGCCTGCTGATCCTCTGCTGTTGGTACCTCGTGGTTTGCCTCAAAAACATATTGGTTTTCAGACAGCATCAACACCACCACCAGTAGGACAGACACCCTGTGGGCACTGGCCCACCTCCTGGGCCTGTCAAAGTGACCACATGGAGGTTTTTAATATTTCAGCTGCCCTGTCCTGTGGGTTTTAAAGTAGCAACAGGAAAGTGAATGCATGAGAATCCCCAAGTGTCTGCACTCAGCTATAATGGTGGAGAGAGATCTTGGATTGCTCAGAAGAGGCTGGATCACTCATGGATATTTGTGTAGGGGTCTTTCAGTGTGGCTGAAGCTGCATTTCTGGTTTTAGCCGGAATACAAAAGGATCCTCATAAAGGTGGTGTGTCTGCTGGCTTTGAGCACTGCACATCCTCAAGGACAGCAGCTGCCAGGTCTTAGCTCTGGGAGCCCCAGAGATGTGGGAGCTACCTGGAGGTGTAAAGAATTTGATGCAAACATGGAAAACTTCAAGAGCCTTCCTGTACTTTATAGCCTGCAAGTCTTGGCCCCCCCATGACTGTCAGTGTGTGGGTAACCTTAGCAAACCCAATCCCTTGGCTGTAAGCTTCCCTAGGGGTCACCTTTGTAAGTAGAGTTGTGCTGAGCAAGAAACTGGGATGGAGGAGCAGGAAGTGAGTGGTTATGAGATTTCAGAGCCTCTATGTGTATGAGTACAAGTTTTGATTTTTACTAAATATTTTCCCTTTTCGTTTAAACCATTGTGTTTTTTTTTCCAGGGAAATGTAATAAGAGCCCATGTGTTTCTAACTAAATGGCAGCCTGTGCTTAGCAAACAACCCAGGGTCTAGTTTGGATGGGATCCCTGCATTGATGTTGCTGGAAATCAAATAAGTTGAATAAGGCAGCTTGTTCCTGGAGCTGCCCAGAGCTGTTTGTTTATTGGGCCAAAGGGAGTGAGGAGCCCATGGAGCACCCAGGGCTGCAGGAAGCTCTGTGGGACAGCAGGATGTCTCTGTTCTGCTCTGATGTTGTCCTTTCCTTGCTGTCAGTCAGCTGTCACAGCATTCCAGGAATGATCCCAGTGCTGGAGGCAGCCAGCTCCATCCATGGGCTCCCCTTAGCACTCCTGCCTCTCCTTTTGAAGGTGATTTTCAGCAAGAAAATTTGATTTTTCCTACCTCTGTGGTCCAAAAAATACATCCACCTAGGGGTCTCCCACTTCCACACTGGGATGAAGAGCATCTCTTCAGAGTGAGTGACCTGCTGCTGCTAGAGTTGCTGGTTCCTTGGGCAGCCACTTCCATTTTGCCTCCTCTTCTTGCTGCAGGTTCCCTCCCCTCTCATTCACTGATCTCCTGCAAGTGTCACTTTGCTGACACTTTAGGCTTGAACTGGGACCAGTTTCCTTTTTGCCCTGTCATGGTCCTGGAGCCTTCAGAGCTCAGATCACTTTTGAGTGTGAGATTCCAAAATACTTTGAAATACTTGAAAAACAGTATGCATGTTTTTTCTCTCTCCATTGAAGTGTATGTCTGTGGGGGTTTTGTTATTTTTTCCTTGAACATGTTTAAAGTTTCTTTTGGCCATAATTTCTTCTTGTGATGTAAGTGTTCTGACAAACTTGACTCTATGCTGCAAAGCAGTTCTGCATGAATGATCCAAGTAGGTCAAGCAATCTTCCTCTCTGCTTCTTTCCCCTGAAGTCAAAAATGACCCTACAGCCACAAGCCCAGTGTGTAGAACCCAGTGCACCCTACAATACCAAACCAGAGTGCACCCAGCCCTGGCTGATGTGTGCTGATATGGTTTCAGAGGTACTGATGCTGCTGCTGGTGTGTCCTTTCTGAGGCCATCAGTGTCAGCAGCCCTGTTAGCTGTGACATGAGGAGGGTGACTCATGGGCTGCACTGACACAAGCAGTGCCAGGGCCTCCATGGGCTAGCAGGTTCCTAACCTGCGTCAGCAAAATGAGGGGTGAAGAAAGGAAATGAGAATCACAACCAAACCTGAGTCTGAGGGGCAGGGAGCAAGGGAGGTGGGAAGGTCATCTCCCTCTGAGCCTGTGTCCCCACAGTCCCCACACCTGACCAGGCACAAGCTGCAGGTGGACCCAGCTCCAGACTGGGAGCTGGGAAGTGCTGCTGTTATTTTTAGATGCTGGAAACATTGACTCTGGACATGTTCTCCAACTTTCTTACCCTGCTGAGAGCCTTGGGGCATCTTCCTCACCTCTCCCTGCAGAGGCTTTTGAGGGGCTGATTCTTGTGGGTTGGCACCTCTGATTTCCTGGTTTTGCCATTAATATTTTGTTTGCTGGTGCAACAAACCCTCCTTAGGTCAAAACTGCAGAGGGAAGCAGATGAGAAGTGCTTAACAGTCCTGAAGCTGAGCAAGCAGCTGAGAAGGCTGGTCAAAGCAAAATTAAGATGCTGTGAACCTCGTTGCAATGATTAATGGCTCTTTTTATATGAAGATGTTCAGAAACTGACATTTACTGAAGAAATGAGAGTGAGGTCTTTGGAATAAACTAGGAAGAGTTGTTTAGGTTTTTTTAATAAAAAGAGATGTTTCAGCCAATACAGGCAATTAAGCATTCCTTGGTGCTTCTCCTTTCTTGCAGTCTGTAACAGAAGAAAAAACATGGAGAGACAAATAGCTCAGTTTGGATCATGGGACAACCAGACTGGAGCATGACCTGCAGCTATGGTGGCTTTCAGGAAGTGCTGAATGGGGGTGATGAACCAGCCCATCCTCACCCTGTGTGTCCTTGACAGCTCTCTGAGCTGCAGGACAGGAGATAATGAGATGGCAGGAGACAATCTCAGTGACCACCCCTACCAGCAGCCTGGCAGCAGCTCCCAGCCCAGCCCACCCTCAGCAGCAAGCAGAGCAGACAGCATCCTCAGCACTCATTCCTGTACCTGCATCCTTTGAGCCTTCCTTCATCACCACCCCAAGCATGGAAAGCAGCCTGGAAAGCTGGGGGGGTCATATCTCCCTGAATGCTCTCAATAGTGCTACCCCAAGAGCAAATCTGATATCACAAGTCAGTAATGAATTGGAGCTGGGCTGTAATGATCTCTAAAAATGTTTTCTAAAGCTGGCTGTCGATGCCACAGCTCAATCTTTAAAAGGATTTCACTGTTCCTAGAGCAGAATCCAAGAGAGCACTCTGCATCTGTTTACCATGCAGAAGAGTCAAAAATGGCTCTCCTCCCTCCTGGGTCCCTGCAGCTTCTCTGGCAGAATTAAAAGGCACATGTGGAGCTTCAGTGCTGGGGTGAAGAAGAGTGGGAACAGAAAAGAAGAATCCTCTGTTTCATCCCACCTGCTCTGTGATGGTGACTTGCCCCGAACAGTCTCAGGAAAATCCTGTGTAAATGGAACATAAATGTTTTATGAATTCAGCCCTGGTGGAGTAAATTAAAGGGTCATTAATGGCCTCATTAAAGAGCTTTGCACTTTGTTCTGAATTATGAAAGCTATCATGCAATGTTAAACTAAATGGAGTTTTCAGTGAGACTTTAAAACTCTTTAACCAGTTCCCTCTCCCCTTCTGTCTCTCTCTATTATTTTCTTCCCCCCTATTTTTTTTGGTCTCTGAGAAATGTCTTTCGAGGGAGCTGCCTGTAGTGCTACAAACTAGATTTCAATTATAAATCTTCTTATGCTCCACTAATTGCCCAGAATTTTTCTCAAGAGCTGCCTGAGGTTAATGCTGATGAAGAAAGAGCCCTTTTGTCTTTTCTTGAAATGGTACCTCCCTCCCCCACCTCTGACGAGACATCAAGCAGGGAATTACCTATAATGACACCCAAATGGGATGCAGAGAGCTGCCATGGGGGAAGAAAGACAAATTTGCTGTGTCTTTGCTTTTGATACCTGGGGAAAATCCTTTGGCTCCTCCAGTATCTCCCAGTGTGGCTCTTGGTGGACCCCAGGAGCCTTCCCTTGCTCTTGGTAGGATATCATCTGATGCTCAGTGGTGTCAAGAGAGTGTAAGAGCTCACCCTCAACAAGATCCGGCAGAAACTGGGGCTGTAAGGGCATTCCTTGGAGCTGTAACTGCTGCAGCATCCTGGCTGCCACCACAGGGTCCTTGTCCCTGCCCCAGGTTTGGGGATGAGGAGCACTAAAGCCTCTTCTGCAGCATGGCAGTGACTCCATAGAAAGATCCATTTTGTGCCTTTGCAGATGTTTCTGTGGATAAACAATTGCCAGGTTGTTTTGGATCAGGCAGGTTTTTGCCTCTGTTCTGGGTGTTGGGTGGCCAGGTCCTGCCCCTGCAGCTGGACCAGGAGATAAGGGCAGTGTCCTCAGGTGTACAAGCCCAGTGCATTTGGAGAGAGAGGCTTTGGAATCCATGTTCAGGAGCCAGCATTTTCACTGCTGTTGGGTTTGAGTGTGTGGGAATAAAGAACCATCCCCTGGTCACCTTCCTGCCTTTCCCCAGGAAAGAGGAAAGAGGATGCTGAACCCCACACCTCAGTGCAGAGAAGAGAGACCCCCATGTCTGGGGGCAGCAGCCTCTTGCTTAAGATCCAGCTGCACTGCTAACGTGGGCAGAAACTATCCTAAAACACAAAAAACATTGATTTGCCACAACTTTTCCCCCTGGACACAGCTATTTCACCACCAAGAGAAGATCCTCAAGCCTGGCCTGGAAATTCTTGTGATGCTGGAGGCAGAGCTGGGTCTCCCCACAGGACATGGCTGGTCGCAGCTGGGGCTCTTTCCCCTCCCCAGCCTACCTTTAAGGCTCTTGCTCGGACTTTGTGACTTAGCTTGCCCTCTGCAAGTTCTTCACACAGCTACACAACAAATTATACCCCTTATTAACTAATTAAGCTGTTTCTCCAACCAGGCAGGAAAGAGAGGAGGTTGTTATTATTTCTATTTTTAAATATCTGTGAGAGGCACATGTGCTTGAGCAGAGGCTTAGCCCAGGTAAGACACGAGGGGTGGACAGGGCCAGCTGAGAGGCCCTGACGTAGCAACAAAGTCCCTTTGCTGGCTTTGCTGTTTAGTTTGCCATGTCTGGGACAGATCTGGGGAGTGATGGTGACAGGCTGTGATGGGAGAAGCACAGGAGGACGCTGAGCTCCATCAGTGTGTGACTCCAGCAGGGTCCTGCAGGAGCCCAGGGGACTCCCTGCCTCTGCCAGCCAGTGCCAGCTGAGCAGTGGGTTTTAACCCCCACACTCGTGTCTCTGGAGGCTCAGAGCCTCAGGCAGAGAGCTGGCAGCCCACGCTTCCCCATGTGGATTTGTTCGAGCCACATTCCCCAGTGCCCAGCTCCCCAGAGCCCCCATCATCCTCACTCTCTCCTGAGACCATTCACATTTATTTTTTGGGGGCGGGGGGGCTTCCTTAGAGATCAAGAGTCACTCCCCAGAGCAGCCTTTGATGGGACTGGTCCAGCCCTGGGACATCCCAGTGTCTCTCCTGGCCATCAAGAGATTCCCAGTGGGAGTTCCAGCCAAGGCTTTGCTGCTACACCAGGCTTCACCTTATTGAGGCTCTCTGGATGCTCTTCAGGAGCATCCTGGCTGGCTCCTGGCAGCCTGCACTGCAGAGCTGCACTGCCCAGAGGCTCTGTCTGCCTCGTGGCTCCTTTCCTCTGAGGTGGGGACACTGTGGCTGCTTCTGCTGCCCAGCATGTGGGAAAGGACGGGAATGCTGCAAGAGCTCTGCTCAGAAATGCTGCTGCTGGCTGGCAAGCCCTGGCCTCCTTCCCTGCCCCAGGATGTGTGCCACTGGGACAGGGAGATGCCTGAGAGCTGGGGCCAGATGAAAACCACTGCAGATGAAACCACTGATGTGAGGGCTTTTTGGGCCTGGTGTGGGGGTCAGGAACCACTGGTGCTTCATATCCAGCTTGATGGGGGCTCAAGCTCAAAAAATAGTGTTTGCCATAATTTATATATCAGTCCAGGTACTGGGCATGTCCTGGGGGAGCTGGGCAGAGTATTAACAACAACAACAACAACAAAAAAAAAATCAAAATGACCACCACCAAAATGCTCAGGGGTGGGGGCTACTGGCAGCCCCCAGCTGGGTTGGTGGGGAGCTTGCTCTGTGGCCATTCTGCTTTTTTACTTCATAGAGCTGTGTAGCTTGTATTTTCTTTCCTCTGAGGGCTTTGTTTGCTTGCTTGTTTGATTTTATTTTCCCCTTAATGCCTCCCTGCAGGGTGTGCTCCAGGGGTCTGCAGAGGCTGACCTGCTCTCTGGCTGGTGTGGAGGTTTCCTTGCTGGAAGCTGCTCCTGCTGCCTCCAGCCTGTCACATCCCTGCCAGATGCCAACTTTCCTTTGGTGCTGCTTGCTGCTGAGGGGGATCTCTGAGTATCTCTGACCTCAGGAGAGGGGCTGGTGCTCTGGTGAGGGATGGGGACCATTGCACAGGGTGATTTAGAAAGGCTGACAGGCAGAGTGGCAGCCCTATAAACCATGTTTATGCTGATAGAATTAGCGGAGCCGTGGCCGGGCTGTGCTGGAGCCCTGCAGCTGGAATGAGCATCAGAAGGGGCCAAGCCCTGCAGCAGCTGCCCTCAGCTGCCAAATCCCTCTGAGGGGATGGGGCTGGGCTGCAGGCAGTGGATCCCTGGTGGTTTGTAAAGAGGGGGTGCAGTGGGCAGCAGGCTTTTGGGCAAGGTGGGAGGATAGGAGTTTTCAGCGAATTTTCTCTCTTTCCGCGGATCCGAAAAATCCAATCCGCGGTTGGATTAAACTGCACGAAAGATGTGGATAGTGTTTATACTGATGATGGTTATTTTAAGTATAGGCATGTATTTACATGTGAAAAGAATCAAAACCCCTAAGCTGTGGCATGCCTTGCAGTGTGCTATATGCAGTTCAGTGACTGTCCCTGAATTGGCCAGTGTCAAATAAGCTATTTGGATCTTAGATGCCTTTTGATGCTTTTTTCTGCTGGTGTCTGTGGACATGGGCTCCTCATGGCCCCAGTGCTGGGAACTGTGTCACAGACTCCTCTGCAGCCCGGTGCCACCAGCCCTGGGGACACATGGAGTGTGGGGGGCTCGAGGCTGGGACCAGGTGGAGGGTGTGGGGTCGGTGCTTTGGTGGGAGTGCCTGCAGAGTGTGCTGTGGCTTCAGGGATGCCACAGTGACCTGTCAAGTGCCAGGAACAGCAGCTCCTGGGTGTTTGCCACGACAGCTTCCCACAGGTGCCATGAAGGAGGGATGCTGAGGAGCCAGAGCTGGGCTCTGCTGCCTGCAACATGCTTGGGATTTGAGGGGCTCTGTTTGCTCCCAGGTGGGCAGGCAGTGCTGGAGAAAGACCAGGGGTGCCACACCATGGATGAAGCAGCAATAGTGGCATGGGAAATGTAGAAATGCCAAAGCTGGTGGCAAATCTAGGGGTCAATGCCACATATGCTGCCCTTCTCCCTGCCACTGTCCCTGCAGGGCTACTGGGGGTGCAGGGTGGCCCTGCTTCCAGCAGGGATAAGGGAGGATGTGGCTGGGGTGCAGAGAGCATCCTGTGCCATTCCTGGCCTGCACAAATGGAAGATGGAAGGGCAAAGGGACAGCTCCTCAGGCAGGGAGGTTGCTGCAGGCAAAGCTGAGGAGCTGCAGAAATTCTTTGCACTGTTTCCAGCAAAGTGAGTGATGGGGACTAGGGAAGAGGGAAGGATATGGGTGGGGAGCAGACTTAGCAAATGACTTCACCGTTGGTTAAATTTCTTCCGCACTAAAACATTGCAGGATTTGGGGAAATAAGCACAAGTCTGCCATGAAAAGTATCCCACCTCTAGCTGTGGCCAGGCAACGAGAGGAAAGTGCTTGTAAAGTCATTGATGATGCAAAGCCACACCAGGAAAACATGGGACAGGGCATGGCAAATCCCACCTTGTGCACACGCCTGAAAGAGAAATCTCTTTCCCCTGTCTAATCCATTACCACATGCTTATTCCTATAACAAATAACTGAGTCAGCGGGAGAAAACCAAATTCAATTTATATCTCAATCCAAGCAAATATGAAAAGGCTGCCAAATCTGACAATAAAACTGCAGTGATCTCAGATGTTTTCCTTCTATATATTAAGAGAAAGGGGAGCAGGGGAGATGTTGGCCATGTGGCCATGGTGGGGGTGCAGAGGCACTGGTGGGATGCCTCAGTCTGTGCTCAGGTGATGAGCACAGCTTTTGCTCTAAGGGACACCTGCCAGATGTGCTGGTACAGATGTGGCTCCAGAGCTACCCTGGGGACAGCAAGGAGCTGGGAGCAGGCTGGCACTCCTGTCACCTTTCTGAAATTGTCTGAATAATCTCTGGTGGTAAAAAGTGGAGGCTTCCCACATCGTGTAGTTCCTACTGTGTCTCTATGGGATTCTCAGAGGCATCCCCCTGCCTGCTCTGCAAACACTACAGCTGTCTCTGCAGCCTGAGGGCATGAGGATTTTTCTTCAAAGTTTGTCGAGTTTGCCAGCCTTTCAATGAAAGCAGAGCCGTGCAGTGAAGTGCTCTGTGCCAGGGGATGCTCTTTCCCAGGCAGGGTGGCAGCAGCACGTTGTGCCCAGGGGCTCCCCTCTCTGCACTGCCCAGTGTGTGATGAATGGGTGCAGCCAGCTGAAACATTGCTGTCCCTCTTGCAGGGAGAGTGCATTGTCTGTTCTGCAGCCAGGCCTGCTCCACGTGACTGGGATTTCCCTTGGAGTGAGGCAAACTTCTTTGCAAGTCCCTTTATTCCCATCTGAGCTGGCCCGTGGGTGGGGTGTTCAGCTCAGCTAGCCCTGGCTTGGCTGGAGCCTGGTTTATGTCCCTGCTGTGCTCAGGTGTGTGGTGGCACCGAGGACATTTTGCAGTGGCACTGGAGGGATGTCCACAAAGGCAGTGGCAGAGCTGGTGCTCACACTTTCTGCTCCTTCCTCAGCCAGGTGACCTCCCCAAACTGAGCCCTGCACCCCTGCCCGCTCTCACTCAGGTGGTGCCCAGCTTCCAGTGATGGAAGTAGGAACAGATGGGAAAGGGAGAATAAGCAAAGAGTCAAAATAGACACTTTGATTAACTATTTTCCTAGAAGAAGGCATTTAGCAAGCTCAGCTGAGCTATAAATATCCTATAATGTTCCTCTAATATGTGAGGAGAGCTGGGAAATGGGAAGGGGGGGATTTTCTTCATGTAAACAAATGCAGAGAAAATAGTGGCAAGAGGAACAAAAGGAACTAATGAATTCAAGTCAAACACCCTGCTTTGGCTCAAAGCTGAGGCATTTCTTGGGCAGTCTGTGACCACATCCAGGCGGTTCATTAGCCTCTCCAGAACCCAAACTTGAGACTCTTTGTTCCCAAATGCTGGGGTTTTGGTGCTTGCCATTGTTCTTCCTTCTTTCTTTTTTTTTTTTTTTTCTTTAGCATAAGAAACAAGTTAAGCAATGTGAGAATGAAATCAAACATTTCATGTTGAACAAGTTTGTTTGGTTTTCAGCCTGAAAAGTTCCCACTTTGTGAGCATTGCACAGGAATAAGGACTGGATTCAGTGCCTGGAGGACAGACAGAGGATGGATGATGGGGGAATCCATGCAGGGAGCAAGTGGGGACACAGACACCTGGGGCAAGCTCTCTGTTAGACCTGTACTTTGCTCAGGAAAACCTTGTGCCTTCCCCATGCTAATTTGCTTTTTACCCACTCAAACCAGGGAAGAGCAAAAGGGCAGGGAAGGAATTGCTGTTCCTAGGCTATGCTGGGAACAGTTTTGTCTCATTAAAATCTGCTTTCACCTGCTACTAATTTTCCTCTCATTACAAAGGCCTGGAATGATTTGTTTGTTTGTTTGTTTGTCTGAATGAAGAGTAAAAAAAGAGCTGTTAGAGGTTCATGGTGAGGAAATGACAGCCTGTGCTGGTGGGGGCATGCTTGGGTGCTGAGACAGTGATGGGCACGGGGAGAAAATTGCAGCAATGAGATCCTTCCTGGGCTTTCACAGCAGCCTGAGCAGGGTGGGAGAAAGTTTCAGAGGGAGCTGTGCTGCCTCCTCTGCCAGTGCAGGCAGGGATGTGGGCAGTGGCTGCTCCCTGGGGCACGTAGGAGCTGCTGTGGCATTGACTGCAGCTCCATGGGTGGTTTGCACAGAGAAAAATGTGCTGCTGGAGGATCCAAAATAGGACCTGCTCCTGCTGTCCTGCCTTTCCCCAGCTGTCCTTAATAAGCACTAGTGGCTCAGGGCTGGGGACATCTCTCTGTCCCAGGGAGGGGATATTTATGATCTTGAAGCACTGCTGAAACGCTGCTCCCATCCCTCCAGCAACACAACCCCGGCAAGAGGGGCCCTCCCGAGGAGTCTGTGTGTTGCTTTGGGCAGCAGGATGAGGAAATGGGAACCAGCAGGTGCATGGGGAAATGACCTCAAGGGCTGAGGGGTGGGGATGTGTGACACTGAGTCTCCATCCTCCCTGCAGGCTCGTGCATCCTGCTGTCTGTCCCGCCTGGGCCAGGGAGCACAGCACACGAGGGCTGTGCCTCGTTATTGTGACAAGTGATTAGGGTGACGCAAGAGGCTAAAAAATGACTTTATTAGGCAAAGGCAGCCTATAAACCTCCCGGAACAACCAAGTGCTTTAAACATCTTCAACCCCTGTGTGCAGGCAGCTGCTCTCCTTCCCACTCTGGCCCTGCTCATGCAGACCAAAGGAAGATTTGACACCCAGAGAGGCATTCCCCTGCTTTGCCTTAGCATCCCACCAGCTGGTGACATCCCCTAAAATAGGAAATTCAAATTGCAGCAATGACCAGGGTTGGGTTCAGCCTGTTCTCTCCCTCATCCCCCTTTGTTTGACACCACCCCTTCCCTAGAAGCTCCCCAAAATCTCCCCTTTGGGGGGGATGGGGCACTGTGGTGGCCTGGACACAGCTGGCAAAGCACCTCTCATGCCTGCTGTTGGCATTGGCCAGCAGCCCTCTGGGATGGGCTCAGTGTTAATAAATCCACGGCGTCGGTGCTGCTTTAGTGTTGCTCTAATTGGAGCCATAAAGTTAAACTCAGCCTCTTAGGGTTCTGCTGGGAGCTGGGGCTTCCATTTGCAGGTTCCCCCGTGCCGTTAAAGGGCACCGTGCTGGCTAATAGGTGTTAAATTGGAGCATCACTTTTTAATAAGCCTCTTAATGGCATCGTGCACATCCTTGGCAGCCTGGGGATGAGGCTGTGTTAGGATACCTGCATGCAGGGAAGGCAGGGCTGGGAGCTGAGAGCTGGGGAGTGTGAGTGACATGGGGAGCACTGGGGTGACCCAGGTCCTGCTCTGCTGCATTGATCCAGGACACTCCAGGAAATCCAGAGGGTGGATCTGGTCTGAAATCTGGGGCACAGGGACAGGCCAGGAGATTGCACAGCCCGTGGCACAGCACAGGGTGGCGTGGCTGGTCCTACAGCATCTGCTTTTGGGTGACTGGGAGGTCGAGCAGCATCACCTGGAACTGGACACAGCAATGGCACTGCCCTCTGTGATTTATCCCTTTGGCTAATGCCACAGCCACCAGCATCATTTCCTTCATCAGGATCTTCTTTTTGGGATGCTGCTGCTAGGGTGTCACCTCCAGGTGATGCTTCTTGCTGCCCCTCACCCCCAGGGATTGTGGTCTCTGTTTCAGTGCTATCACAGCAATCTCACTGCAGTGTTTCCCATTTCCTGATAAAGTTTCATAATTTCCCAAACCACAATCTCCCCCTTGCCCCTGCCCCAAGACAAAGAGGTTTCTCTCTTCCCTCTGTGTGGTTGCCCACCTAGAAGTGACATCAATGGATGTGATCAGGAACTGTCCTGCAAAACAGGCACTGAAATCATCCAGGCTGCTTTCACTTGGGTAATGCTTAGAGAAAGGACTAAGATCCCAAGAAACAAGCACACTATTTTTATCTAATCCCTCTGCTTTAATAACTGAGAGTTGGAGGGCTTTCATTATTCGTAATTCAGATGAGGCTGTTTTGAAAAGTCCCTGGTGGGTTCTGTCTTCTGCCTCCAGCTCTGCTCATGCCTCAGTCTCCTCCCGCCATGTGGGACATGAGGAAGCATTTGCTGAGCTCATGATCACATCCCAACAGCTCCCTACTGCCCAAGAGCTTGGTATGTAACCCCACACTCGCTCTCCAGGCTCAGCAAGGTCTAACTAAGACACACCCACCGACAGAAAACACTTTGTCAAACTCAGCTCCTCACAGCATCATCCCCCCAGCACAGGGTGGGATGGACTTGCTGTGCTCCAGAGGGGAGACAGGGTGGGATTTGTCACCTCCAGGCCAGGCAAATTTGAGGCCAAAGCAGTGGAAGAGAATGAATACAATTTTTTGTCAGCTCCATCCGTGCCGGCAAATGCAGATCATGAATTACACACCCGCCAGATGACAGGCTGACATTTTAGCTCCAAACATTCTCCTATAATTAGAGAATCTAATGCAATACAGGGAATGGCTCCATTTTACACACACATTATCGTAATGCCTTTAAATAAGATAATTGATTATGCCTCTGCATAAGAAAGTAAAATATTCGGTGTAATTAAAACCGACATTCAGATTTTGGCATGCTGACAGGTGAGGCCATGTGTCATTTTATAAATCCTTAAAGTGATATTCACACCCACATCCGAGTTCCCAAAGTTTGGGGAGAAGAAAAAAAGAAGTCCTTGTCACTGGGTTGATTTTTATCCTGCATTCAAATGTTTCTTGAGGAGGGATTTCTCTTCTTCTTTTACTCTCATTTATCTTCATTTCAGCCTCATATCATCAGCTGACAGAAAAACCTGAAGTGGTACTGCTGGGAGCAGGGATGTTGGTAGATCCCATCAGATAAGCAGGACTTGGCCAGCTCTGTGCCTGCAGCAGCCCCTCTGAGGCACTCACAGTGCTGCATTGGCAGGCAGAGCCTTCCAGGGCACGTCTGCCCTGACGCCGAAACCGCTGCCACTCTTTGTGGGCTCTCCTGGAGTGGAGAAGGAAAATGCTCCCTGGTGCAGCAGCTGCCAAAAAGCTGGAGGTCCCTGCAGATGAGGGCTGCCTGGGAAGTGTGTCCTTGCTGAGATGGGTGCATGTGTGTGGTGGGGGATGAGGCTGAGGGCACGGGTTGTGCTGAGCCCAGGGAGCTGCGCTGGAGGGTTCAGTGGATGCTCTGTCCTTGCCAGCTGGGCTGGGGCATTCTTCCTCTGGATTCCCCCTCTATCTGTGCTTTTATGGCAAAGACTGAGCAACACTGATTGCTTCTCCCACCCATTTTTATGGTTGGAGCTGCCTGTGAGGACTGTGTTTCTGATCCAGAGAGTAGGTGCCAAAACCTGCTGAGAGCCCTCAGGAGTAAAAACTCCTGTTTGGGATTCCATCCTGCTGCTAATGGATGAGGTTAATGTGACAAATCACCCCTGCTGCCAGGTAGTGACACTTGCCACTGCTGGTCATGGTGTCAGTGATGGGGTTTGAGGTCTGGGGGCTTTTGAGGGGATTCTTTAGGCCTCAAGAAATCCTCTAAGTCAACATGGGTGCTGCTTTTCAGCCTTGACATTTGCTGACTGTTACACCTTGAATCTTTGCAAACAAAGGCTTGAACACCTTCAGCATCCCTAAATTTGTCTCTGTTGTCCCATAACATGTTTCTGGTGAGATCTAGGCAGGATTTGGGGGAGGGATCTCTGTCTCTTCCCTCTGTGCTCTGGATCCCTCCCCATCCCCATTCCCTATGAAGACAAGGCTCCTCTAATAAATGGGAGGGCTGCTACCACTGAACCCACCTTCCTGGTAGCATGAACTTGAATTATAGAATTGTTTAGGTTGAAAAAGGCCTCCAAGACCTTCAAGTCCAATGGTCAACCCAGCACTGCCAAATCCACCAGTAAACCATGTCCCTAAACACTATACCTACACATGTTCTTGCCCTCAGTTGCCAACAGCTGCTACTCCCATCGCCTTCCAAACAATCAGAAGTGGTTCCTCCTCTCCAGCCCAAGTTACCTGTCAGTGAGCTGTGCCTTCAGCATGCCCATTCAGTCTTCAAAGGTTCAGGAAATTTTCCTGAGCTCAGGAAATCTTCAAAGGCTCAGGATGAGGTGATGCTTCCAGCCCCTTGTAGGGTCTGCTGGTGAGGTTTGCAGAAGTAAAAGGTACAAGAGGGTCCCATTGGATGGCTCATACCTGCCTGTGGATGCCCAGTGTGCAGCATGGCCCATGTTAGGTGCATTTCAGTGACACTTGCTCTATAATATTGCTCCCAACACCTTCAGCAATGACCTTCCCTGCTCTGCACCTGCCGGTCCAGCCGCCTCCTATCACTCTTTTCCCTATGGGCACAGGTAATTAAAATCCTCAGTCAATTAAGTGGTTCCCAGCCTCCAAGCTGGCTGAGGAGACCTGATCCTGCTCCTCACTACCGTGGGACATTGTGTCCCTGAGTGTGGCTCGGGGGCAGCCAGCAGGGAAAGCACAGGGAGCAACCACCGGTGGCATGCAGGGTGGGATGGGCTTTCCCTGACCTGATCCTGATCCTCCATCCCCATCGGGGTCTCAGGGAGTGTGATCTCCTTGGAGAAGAGAGAAAGCCAGACCCTCCGAGCCGCCGTGTGGGCTTGGCTCTGGCGAGGGGAGGAGCGCAGCACTCGCAGCCTGCTCGGCTGGGCTGGGCTGGGCTGGGCTGGGCTGGGCTGGGCTGGGCTGGGCTCGGCTGGGCTCGGCTGGGCTCGGCTGGGCTCGGCTGGGCTCGGCTCGGCTCGGCTGGGCTCGGCTGGGCTCGGCTCGGCTCGGCTGGGCTCGGCTGGGCTCGGCTCTCCTTCCCGGGCTGCTCCGGCTCTTCCGCCGCTCCTCAGCCCGTTCCTGCGGGGTCACTCGGCAGCGCGGCCGCCGGCAGCTCGCCCCTTCCTCCGCTCTTGTGAAAAGACTTGTAAAAATCTGCCTGGAAAACAGAGGGAGGCTTCACCGGGCTGGTTAAGGGACTGCCTGCCCGCCTCGGGACAGCCTCCCGGCAGCCGGCTGGGTGACAAGGCGGTGCATGGGAGTGACAGAAGGGGACAAGCACTGTCCTGGCCAGGAGCGTGGCAGGATGGGCAAAAGCGGGCAGATGTGGCACGAGCTCCCGGTACCAGAAATGGTACCAGGTACCAGCCCGAGAGGAGAGCAGACCCCAGAAGTGTCTCAGCTGTTCTGCCTGGCCCGCTGCTGTTTTCTCACGTAAGAGAATCCCCATCTTCCAGCTCCTCCAGGTCTGTGCCCTCACTGCCTCTGGGTGAGCAACATCCCACCCGGACATCCCTTTGCATCCCCAGCTCTTAGCGCGCCCGGAGAGGCGGCCTGGACTCCCTGAGGGTCCCCGGGCTCCCAGTGTCCCAGGCAGGCTCCTGCAGCCCGTCTGACAGCCCGGCAAAGGCGCTGCCCCCGCTCCGAGCGCTCGGGGCTCCCTCGCACTCCCCCGGGCTGCGGTGATGCGTGCGGGGAGCGCTGCCTCCGGCATTACTCACCGCGCCCGTGGGAGGAGGCTCGGCAGCGCAGCAGCAGGAGCAGAGCCGCAATGTGCAGCAGGAGCACGGTCCTAGCGACAGCCACCGGCTTGGCACCTGTCACTGCTCACTGTCCTTGTGTCGGGAGCCGGAGGGGACGGGGAGCTGCCTGGCTGGGGACTCTCAGTAGGATGTTACAGGGCACCGAGGGTGACACGGCTCCTATGGAGTAGAAAAAGCTCCCTGGGAGCATTGCAGCCTGCCAGGAGGGAAGGGTTAGGTCATGCATGGAGTTGCTGATGTGTGTCTGGAATTAGGTCCAGAGAGGAGCAGATTCACAGAAGTGTTTCCCTGCAATGGCACCAACACATTTCTGGGCATTCCTTTTTGGGGAGGAGGAGCTAGATTTGAGTGATTGTGAGGACAGATGGATAAAACTGGAGGAGATGCACTGGAAAGGGAAAAGCAGAGCACCCCAGCGGGATTTGGCTTAGTGATGTGGGTGAGAAAGCAGGGCAGGGGCAAAGAAAGGCAGCTGTAGGGAGGGGTCTGTGAGGAACCCTGTGTGTGTGTGTGTGCATCAGAGCCTGTTCCTGCCTTGCTCAGTGCTCATTGGGACACTCTGCACACCTTGCTCCGTGCCTATTTATATTTTACCTTAGTCATGCACTACATCTGGACTTCTGTGCTTACAGCTGTGAGCTTTGCTTTCATCCTATACATCATCAGGTTGCTGGGATTACTTTCCCCTTGGTGGACTGGATCATGGTGGGATTAAAAAGATCATCTAGAGTGGGGGAAAGAAACTGTGTTTTGAGGATTAGCTGTTGCACCAAACTCCAGTTCTGTTTTATTTCCCACCAGGGTTTAGTTGCCAGGTTCCAGCTGGCCTTTTTCTTCCTAAGCACCTCCACCTTGCCAGGACAGATGAACAGAGGGCAACACTGGCTTTCAATAAGGGCTGTGGACCCTGGAACACCAGTACATCCATAGATGACTAATGAATCACAACATCACTTATGCATTAACTTCTTTGAAATGCAAAGCACTCCCTTGATATTTCAGCATTTTCCACCTAGTCCAAAGCAAAACCCAACAGGCAGAGGGGAGACAAGTGGAAAACTGAGCAAGGTAATGTTTCCACCTTGTGTCTGTTACAATGATTGCATCAGCTTTAATTACAAAGGGACTTTCTGCCCTTTAAAGCAGCTCAGCACACATCATATTCTCAGCTTTCCTGCCTCCGGCAGGCTCCAGCTCTGAAACAGTTTCTTTCATGCATTCAAAACAGTTTGTAATTAACAATCTCATTGTTTTCCTTTGAATATTGACGGAGATACAGAAAGCAGAGATTTGGAGCTGAGGTGCCGATATGACCAAGTATTATTTTGCTCCCATGAAATAAATTTTCTCATTTTACAGCAGATTTTGTGCTGATGAAAGTCTCAGGGTAGTGGAGACACTTTGCTCACCAGTTGGTCTTGAAGCTTGGGAAGCTGGCTCAGACATCTGAAAAATTTCCTGCCATATCTATGGGAAAGAAGGAAATTTTGGGTCTGCTGCCCTATAATCTTTGGCCCATGTTCAGTGCGAGCCTATGAAGAAAAAATCCCTGACACCATTGCTGCTTTTATAAAATATCCCTTAATGGGAAACCAGCCGAAAAAAGTAAGTAAAACCAGGAGTATCTCAGCTCCACGGCTCCCTGAGCTACTCAGTCAGACCAGAGGGGGCTTAATTTGAAGCCTTGGCTCTGTAAACAAGAACCAGATTACAAACTTCTTCAGTTCTGGTGCAAAGCTTGGATGGGAGGATTGTTCCCTCCATCTGTTCTTCTCATTGACAATCTGCCTTTAAAGCCATCGCTGCATAAATCTGGAGGAAGCGTAAATGCAGGAGCACCTGAATATTGTTTAACAGATGGGGACACACATTTTTTAAGCAGAGATTTCCCTTACACTGCCCCATTTATTTCAGAGGGTGTTTTTCAGTACCATCCTTGCAATGCCTGGCATCCCAGTCTGAGGCTTGTGGCTAGCCAAATTGATTTTCAGGAGGAAACTTTACTGCATGAACACTGCTATGACATTTTTTGTTTGCTTTCACCCCTTTCAGTGTAATTCCCTTCTGACCAAATTCACATTTTCCATCCAAGCCTTTCAGGAGGACTGTTAGCTGTGAGCACTCCTTGTTTCCTGCTCCCACCCTGGAAAGGCTTGAGGAGATCATCCCCACACCTCACTTGAAAATCATTCTGGCATAAACAAACAAAAGCCTGCAGGAATAAACACAAAGTCAAGTTTTGAACCCTCTGGATTCCTGCTTCACATATCCTTCTCCTCCTTCCCTGACAGGCAGTCTGGCAGCTCCCAGCCTGTTGACAGGGCTCTCTCTTGTTCTTCCACCTTCCATCCCACAGGATCCCTAATGCATTTAGCACAGTGGCTTTCAGCTTCGTTAGCTTAAGGGCCACTACAAGTTTTCTGGCAGCAACATGGATGTGGACTGTTGAATGTCAGAGAGGAAATTACTTTTCTTTGCAACCTTTGCACAAATCCCTGCAGTCACTGGACCTCTGGGTCTCAAGGACCACGGATTGAAAGCCTCTGACTTACCAGGCAGCACATGGAGTTCACATCAGGTAATGTCTCCAGGTGGGAATGGGCTAGCCATCAAATTTAGCAGGCAGCAGCATTTCATGCAGGTACAGGAGGGAATAAGAAAGCTACTAAAATTGCAGTGGGACTTTGGATATTCCTGATGGACTCTGTGCTTCTACAGTGTCCATCCATGTAGTGAGCAGAGTCTTGGCTGGGAGACACAAAGATCTGCCTGAGGAGATGAGCCTGAGTCCTTCACCTGCTCTCCAGCACAGAGGCACAACAGATGCTGCACTGCTGACCCCAGACACTCAGAGTTTGCCAGTCCGGTCTCCGAATTCAAACAAAGATATTAAGTGCTGTTTTCTTTTCACTTGCCTTCTGGCTCTGTAACCATTAGGTTGCACTCAAATAGCACTCACAGCTTTTATTTATTTTTCCCCAACCACAAGAACTAGGACTTTTCCTTTTAAAATCTTTTTTTTTCTCAGTATAAGCCAAAAGCTGAGAGTCTTGCTGAATCACTTGTGTCCATGAACTGGGGCTTTAAGGGAAGTATCCAGTATTGGGAAGTGTACAGTGTTTGTGGGAAACTTGGCAATGCCACCAGGAGACAAAACCCAAAGATGATGTCACCCAGCCACGGTGGGAAGGACAACAGGGGGGTTGTGTTTGGGGTGTAGGTTCAGCCCATGCTGGCCTTGCCCGTCCACTACCCCTGCTCCTACCATGGAAGTCAAGGTACAGTTCACATCTTCTGGGAGAGATGGGCAGTGCTGTAGGGTGCTGGACCAGCAGCAAGGAGAAGTAGGACAGAAGGTGGATGGTGCAGGAAGGAAAAGAAGATGAGGGAAGAAGGGGTAAGACTTGGAAGTGGGAGAAACAAACGTGGAACAGGCAGGCTGTCCCCAAGACAGCCTGAGTTGGACCTGAGCGCCTGCTTGTTGTCTCACTGACCCTCATTCCTGCTGATCCACTGTCCTGGACTTGGGGAAATGCAGCAGGACACACAAGGCAGCTCCCTGTGCTTGATTACACGGTGCAGCATGCTAAGGGCAGAGTCCTGTTTTTCCTGGGCCATTAGATCTCAAAATCCAGCCACCAGGAGAAGTCTCAGGCTAAGAAGAAGGGAAAAAAAGAAGAGAAAATATGGGCATAGTGATGGACCCCAAATTTCTCAGCTTTCATATCACTTCCCCTTCCCCCTCCTTCTCCCTTCTTCAGTCGTTGTATTCTTCTTGGGAGAAAGTGTCTGTTGGAAAACAGAGAGAGAAAACGACAAACACTGCTGTGGAATTATTTAACGAGCCAGAATGAATTGCATTTGAAATCATTTAAATGGGATCTGGGAGTATTTAACTGCAGCACAGGAACTTAACAAGAGTGGGAAAGGATTTTGTGCTAATTGCTGGCAATGATATACCTACGGAGAGAGAACATGCAGCAATTAGTAAGCAAGGCTGTAATTTCAGCCTAAGGTCCCTGTCTACCCTGGAATATGGCATGGATTATCTGCTGGAAGGAAGACAGGGGCTCTGATACACAGGTGACCAGAGAAAGGAGCAGATGAGATTCTCATTAAGTAGTCATGAACCGAATTTTATCAACACTGGGATGCAGGAGATAGGTTTGGTCAGACCCAGAGATCCCTTTGCATCACCCCAGGTTTTTGTCCTGATCTCCTGTTCCCCAACCTGATTGGTAAAGCCAAAATGGAGCACAAAACCTCTTCCCAACCTACCTGGTTTTGCCCACCCAGAAGTGTGAGGGACTGACCCTGCCTGCATAGTGGGGCTACAATTCCTGGTGTGGGGAGCCTGGGGACCAATTTGATCATTCCTTGCTGAGAACTCATCAGCTTCAGGGCATCAATGCTGCTGGATTTGAGGACCAGCAGGAGAAGACCAGAGAGCTGGGGCTGGGATGTAGCCTTGTTCATTGCCTGCATGAGGGCAGAGCCTGTGGCCAAGAACTGTGTGCTGGGGGGATGTGGTGATGGTGGGGTGAGAAAGGATGAGGGGTAAGGAAATGAGGCAAGATGAGATGGGAAACTTTTGCAGGTGCAGTGGCAAGCAGACAGGAGCCTGCACCCACCAGAAACACCCCAGATGGCCCCTGGTGTCCTTCCCTTCCTGTAGTGGTGCCCATATAGGTCCCACTCTGCCAAGTCCACAAAACCAGGGTACCATTGATGCCCAGCACTCAAGGCTCAGCTCAAACAGAGATGAGCTGCCACAGCTCTGGAAGGGACAGCCCTGCTGGCAGCAGCCCTGGCAGGGTGTCCTCGCTGCAGGGGAAGGCAGACAGCCGGCAGCTCTTGTCCTGGTGCCCGGCAGCTGCAGGCAGCCTCCGCCAGCCTCTGCTCATTGTTCCCTGCTCCTCTCCCCATCTCCATTCTCTCCCTGTGATGTGTCTGTCTGTGACTTTTTGTCTTTCAATCAGTTTTCATCTCAGTAATTCCCATTCAATGGTTAGTCCCTGATCTTTCTAATTGAGATCAGAGCTTCATATAATAGGAATGGGGGGAGGGAGACTATTTTTAATTTGCTACGTTCCCATTAATAACAAGTTCTAATTAAAAACCCTCCATCTTCCATCCTCCCAAGTTCAGAGAAAAACTCTACGACTTCTGTTGGAATCTTCTCCTGATAAATTGGTACCACAGCCTCCTAGAACAGCTGGTCCTCTTTAGCAGGCATAGTAATTAATGGGAATAATAAATGCATTCAAAGCAGGTTCATAACCCTCCTTTCTGTGCACTCAGACATCTCTTCACATTGCAAGAGACACACATCAACATTTCCACTTACAAAACAGGCCCAAAAGATCTGCCTACATCTAATGAACCTGGCCTTCATTAGCACTCTCTGTCCCGTGACAAACCTTGTCATAGAAAGGTTCCCCATGGACAGGGATGTTCCCTCCTGACTGGGAATGAGGCTGATGTACAGAGCAGGAGCCGTGCCTGTGCAGCACCTCTGTGTCTCTCCAGGACTTTCTGCCAATCCTGAGTTTTATATCATGGATCCCCAGGATCTGTGGGGAGGAAAGCTGTGTTCTGCCCTTCCCGGGAGTGGGGAAGGGTCTCCAGTTCTACAGATCCATGCTCAGATGGATGAGGTGAACATGGGGACAGCTCACCTTGTCCTGAGCTGCTGGACTGTGCTGCCAGCCCAGCCAGGACCAGCCCCAGCTGTGCCTGTGCTCCTGGGCAGAGCTGCCCTTGAGGCTATGGCAGGGGAAGGCAAAATGAAAAGGGATCTCAGGGTGCTTTGCCACTCGTACAAGGAGACGGAAGATTGTGATTTTCCCTTTTCTCCAGCTCCTGTTCTGCTGTGTCCATCTTCCAGCCCACTGTGTGTTGGGGCAGGCAGATGTTACTGCCCTGCAACATTCACAAAGTGAGACTGAGAGAGAAGGTGGAGTGGATGCCAAGTGAAGGCTGAAGCCACACCATGAGCTGGAGATGGCACCCTAATGTTCAGATTTCCCTTGCCAGGCACCAGACCAACATATAGGGACAGTCCTGTCTAGTGAAGGAGATGGGGCCATATCCACCTGGGGTCAGCAGACACAGAGCAGCAAAGCACAAGGTCTAATGAGTGCACACCTTCTCCTCCCTTTGTGCAGGTCTCCATTTGCACCAGCTGCTGACTTGGGCTTCCTTGGATGTGCGGATCAGCTCTGCTGGGGATGGATGACCCCTTGCTGTCCCTTTTTCTTGCTTTTGTTCACCACTGCCGACTTAATGGACTCATCTCTGGAGTGGCCAAACCAGGAGCCATCAGTGCAGCTATCCCTGAGCCCAGCAATCTGTCCTGAGCACTGATTTCAATTAAAGGGTCATTAGTGTGAAATCTTATCCAGCCCAGCTCCCATTTGCCAGCAGGAGGTCCTTCTCCTCCCCATCCCAAGCCCTGCTCTGCGGTTAGAGCGCGCTGCTCCTGCTGGAGTCCTCCAGTTTTGCTAAAACACAGCAGCTGCTGCTAATAAACAAACATATTGATCATAGAGATATGGCCTGTCAGGGACTTAATTCATGAATGAAATGGGCTTAAGAGCGCCCGGTAGGCAACGGCTCTGCTTAAAGAGCTCCTCGTCAGGATGGTGCTTGGAGCTGGGAACTGAGAATCCCAGCAGCCACTCAGCTCTGGGATGGCCAAGTCTGGGGCTGCTGCAAGGATCTGGGGATGAAATTTCTCACTGGGGCTGAAAGGAGCAGAGCAAGTTTCCCCCTTTATCCTTGTAGGCCATTGCTAACAGGGATGTGGCACAGTGAAGGGCTCTGTGCTTCCCTCGCAGTGTGAGCAAGAGGCTCCTGGTTCTGCTCCAGCCTGCAGGGACCATCTGGGCAACCCAAAAATTCAGGGCTTTTGAGGAGAAGACTGTCAAATATCCCCCCAAAACTGGCCTTGTGGGTCTGGAACTTGTAGAAAAACCAGAGCAGGACCCACGCCTGCCTACTGGAGTTTGTGATACCCATTTCAGGGGCCAGATGCAGCTGCAGCATCACTTAGAAGCTATGTCAGAGCCAAGAAGGGGAGAGAATCACAGCTCCAAATTGCCAGCATTTCTATTCTCCTGACAGCAAACAGGTTTTCTTAGTTTTTGATCAAATTTTCCTTCCACAGACAGCCAGTAAAACTCTTTCTGCACATAAGACCAAGGCTGTTTATATCACTGATGCTGCCATTGTTTCTGAATTGTCATCATTGTGTGGAGTCAGACTTAAACAAGGTAAAATCAGCTCAGAAATGGATGCTGCACAGCCAGGGACTATAATTAAAAAAGAAGTATATTTGAATACAGTCTTTATAGGTGCAGTAAATTATACCACAGCACATGAGGATATGGGTTGATCTGTAACTGGTTTCAGTCCTTTGGTATTGGCCATGATGAAAGCAGCTGTTAAAATAGGTCTTAGTATTTATGGTCCTGGGATGTGAAGGCCTTGCTGAGAGTTTGATGGATGAACTTTCAAGGACAGGAATAGTTGTCAGCCTGAAATATTTATCAGTCTGAAATCTCCCTGCGATTCATGCCATAGTTTCATACTTCCATTTTTTCTTCCCATTTTCTAGCTGAGGTTTGTAGCTGAGGTTCCCTGGACAGAAGGAGGGTCTCTGCTGTGGGGCAGCAAACCCCACTCTGGTGATGTTCTCTGTTCTTCCCAGGCCAGCAGTGGCTGCTGTTTTACCCAGCTGTGGTGCCCTGCACAAGCTGTGCTGTGCTGCCAGTTCCAGGGCTGCTCCTGCTGCCCTTTGCCCCAGGGCTGTGTCTGGGGCTTGCCAAAGACCTTCCTGCTCTTTGCACAGCAGGACATGGAGGATATGTCTGGACAAATGGAATGGCTCTTGGGACACTCCTGCCACGGTGCCTTTGCCATGGGCCTCCCCCATCCCTCTGGCCAAGGAGAGGCCGAGGCAACTCAAGGCCAAAAGGATAAAATGGGCTCTGCACCTCACTTCTCCCTGAGAACAGCACAGCCCCATTTGCTGCCTGATCTCCAGTGTCCCCTCGGCCCCTGGCACCAGCAGCATGCCTTGGAATCCTGCCTCCTCTGATGGGGATACTTTGCTCCTCATGTGGGAGGGGAGGAGCTGCACGGTTTTACACCAGCACAGATGAACTTTCCTTTTCTCTTTAGCAAACATAACCCCACATTCAGTGGAATGTGTTTCATTTCTGGCCCTATCTTTCCATGCTGCTTTTACAAGTCTGCTGGGTTTTGCAACTAAAGCATGAAGACCACGAGCAGTGCACGAGGCTGCTGCAGAACCACATCCCACTGCAGGCCCCTGCTGAGGCTGAGAGGGGCTGCTGAGCAGGGAAAATGCTGGTTCCATAGGGATCCACTGCTTGAGAAAACACTGAGGCCCATGACTTCAGGTTTCTAGACTCCTCAGGTCTCTGAGACACCCAGAACCTGCAAGTTAATAAATGTCTCGACGTTATCCTCTGAGAGAGGGGGTGAAAACTCCCTGTGGTTCACCTGCAGCAAATGCCAGCAAAGCACATTTGCTTGAGGTTTCTTGAAGCTACCACTGAAAGGTCAGATCTCTCAGTGAGACGAAAACCTCTCTTCTTCCTTCTAGCTTCTCCATCAATACTTGTTTTTCCTCTCCATTTACTTTTACCTTCCTCTTCAGAAAAACATATACAAAGAGGGGACAGAATGCTGCTTCCCATGTCAGCAGCTGAGCAGCTTCTTCTTTCTGCCAGTAGACAGAACAAAGACCTCAGTACACCTTGGGGACAATACTGGAGAGCAGTGCTGGCAGGGCCAGTGCAAAGGCTGGTGTGAAGCTGAGGTGCAGAGGGGACATCTGATCTTTTCCAGCCAGAAGTGAGGCATGGTCCTTGTCCTTTGAGAGCTCCCTTCAGCCTGGCTGGCTCCAGGGCCCTTTCTGATTCCTGGGGCAGGAAGATGCTGTGCACAGGGAGAAGGGAAGGTGGGAACAATGGGAAGCCTATCTTGCCTTCCATGGTTTTATGACAGCCATTGCTTTAGGCCTTGAAGAGAGGCAGCAGGTCGGAAAAAGGATCCAATTTCACCCTTGAAATGATTTCTCTGAAAATAGTGACCACTGTAATGGCCTCCAAGGAGATGCCTGGAACTCAAATGGGAAGAAAGCAAATGGCTCTCCAAGCCTTTGGACATTTGCCGTGGAGGTCACTGATCTGGTTTGGATGGCTCCTTCTTCCTACAGCCACCCAGCATGGTTTGGCCATGGGCAGCCAGTGCTCTTTGAGGTGGGAAAGGAGACCTCAGTGTCTCTGTGCAGAGAACTGGAGCCCTCTATTGCTCATTTAGTTAATGGCTCTCTGTTGAGTTATTCACACAATACCATTCAGGAACAATATTCCTTAACTCACTGCTGGGCCCTTTGGTGGTGATCACTGCAGCTGCAACCCACCTCTGTTCCTCTGGGCACTCCCACCCCTCCCTTCTCCCCCACCCCTGCCTTGTTTCTCTCTCTTGGTCCTTATGGCCTCCATCCAACAAAGCACTTAACCAGGTGTTCCAGGGAACAAGTGACCTGGCACTCTCCATGCAGCAGATCTGGAAGCCACCTTTGCCCTCTGGACACCTGGGGCTTTTGTGGCGTGGAAAAGCTCTTGGACTGTGGGTAGAGCAGCTTGGAAAACCCTTAGGTGACCCACCGACTGTGATCTGCAGTCCTGACATCTGCTTGTGTGTAAAAAATGAAATAAATCACTGAGGATTTCCTCCCTGGGCTTGGGGAATGGGAGCAGTGCAGACCTGGGACAGGGCTGGGCCATCCGAGCTGGTGCTGCTGGAGAAAGGCTGAACTTTTCAGAGCTCTGCACAGGAGGAAGAGGTGGGAGTGATGGGAGCTGCCTGGCCATGGTGGGCAGCTGGAGAGCCCTGGGAAGGAGCCCAGATAGGGATCCCCACACTTCTCAACTTCCTTAGCTCCTGCAGGTGCTTTTTGTAGGTGTGTTTCTCATTCCCCATGGATTTCTCACCCATCTCCCAGTGCACACAGTTTTGCACAACAGCCAAGTGAGAGAATTTTCCAATCCCACAGTATTAGAAAAGGTAGGACATTATTTTTGCTGCCACAAGAAAGAGGGGTGTCTCTGTGTGGCTGAGGAGTCTACCAAAGAGGCAGAAACATTTCCTGTGTGACCAGGACCAAACCCTCTGCCTTTTGCCCCAAAAGAGTGAGGCTCAAGGTTGGCCTCTCACACTGGTGCAACATCTCTCTTGCTCAGTTCCGTAACAAGCCACAGATAAGACAGTGGGGCTTACATTTCAGGACTTAAATATTCAATTAATCAATGGAATATTCCATTAGTGTAATAATCACTGGGCATCGCCTGATCTATAGGTACATCTCAGCTGGGCCTCACAAATTGATTTCTGATGAAGTTCTAAGTGACTGCACAGGACTGGTCTGAGCACGTTGAAGCAGGGCTGGTAAAGGTTCTGGCAGCACCACCTCCCCCCAAGGAAGGGGAAAAGCAGGGGGAGGTGTGATTTATGCCCCATTTATCACGACAGCCTCTACCTATCCCGTTTTATTGCTCCCAAGTGAGGCATGAGCGCTTACAGCTTTAATGCAGAATTTGCAGGCAGGCGGGGACCCCCGTAAGCTGCTGACAGCTGCTTGTCACTTATGCAGTGGGTGCCAGGGGTGCCCTAAATCCTGAATCTCCTAAAACAGGATGCAGCCGTGCCACAAGTCCTGTGGGGAGGTCTCAGGTTTCCTCTGGCACGTGTGTGTTTGTTAGCTGGGCTCTGCCACCCCTCTCCATAGAGCTGTGGGGGTTTCTTCCTGCTGATGTGGCTCAGAACATGAGGGGATGGATGTGCAGTGGGTGACACACATGTGTCCTTCTTTCTTGGCCATCCTGCAGCCCCTTTTCCTGAATTGTCTCCTTCCTGGGTTTGGAGGTGGTCCCTGAAGGAGGGTGGCACAGCAGGAACCATCCCTGTTGCCAAAGGGATGAATCACAGAGTAGTTTGGGTTGGAAGGGACTTTAGGGACCATTTAGTTCCAATTCCCTGCCATGGACAGGGACACCTCTCACTAGACCTGCATGCCAAGGACCTCCAAAGGCTCTAACATGGCCCCACCAGAGGACTCACTCCAACCCTGCCCATGTTGGCAGCCTGGCTGTGAACTCCCCTGGCTGGGAGAGCTGATGGTCATGGCAGGCTCTAGCAAAAGTGTGTGACGAGTCTGGAGGTGCAGGGACTCAGAGATCCCAGCCTCCTGGTGGGATGGCATTGCCAGCCAGGTGCTGTGTGCTGCACCAGGGGATGGTTTGTCACCCCAAGGCCACTCCTGAGTGCCACAGTCACACACAGAGATGTGCAGGGGCACGAATGACTCGGCACGAGCTGCTGTGATGATGAGTACCAGCACAAAAAGGGCTTGGAGAGCAGCACCAGCCCCTCTAACAGCTCCTGTTTCTCCCTCTGTGCTCTCCTGAAGGAGCTGCTGAAAGGGAAGGTTTAGGGGTTTCCACTCTGAGCATCAGTGGTGGCAGGGGGACACAACACTGGTCCACTCCTCCTCTCCTCCTGCCTGCCTGGGGACTCACGTGGCACAGCTGGGGAGGGGAAAGGTGGCAGGTAGTGATTTCAGGAAAACTGCAAACAACAACATCAGTGAAAGCAATCAAAGCATGTGTGGCTGGCTGCTGAATTTTAAGAGAAATAGCTGCATTTTCAAACACACAGGAGTGACTGTAACTTCCTCTCCATCCTCTGCCTGCATTAACTTAAGAGACAGCCGGGTGCTTAAAGGTTACTTTGCAGGCAATGACTGTTCTGTAAAGGGCTACTCATCTCTAACAGAGATAGGTTTTCTTTTATTGAACATCAGGCAGAGTGGATGAAACCTGATAAAAACCACAGAGTGATAGCTTTTTCCCCCCACCCCCTCTTTTGCAGTGAGGAATAATAACCAGTAAAATAAAAAGGCAATTGCCTCACTGTATGTCTGTTTTAAGCAACGGCTTTGTGTGGCAGGGAATGCAGCTTAGGCAGATGCCCAATTAGAAAGATTTTGTAGGAAGACCTCTGAATCATCAGATCTGAACCTCTCTCAGCACCATCACCATTTCTACCCCCACTATTTCTAGCCTCACCTACTTATGGTACAGGAAGGAGTTTTCAGTGGTTGGAACACCATGAGTGGAGTTTATGTGACAAAATTGTCCCCATTAGGGTTGGGTGGGCAGCATGGTTTGGAGGGGTGGTTTCCTCCAGACCCTGGGAGTCCATGAGTCACTTTGGGTTGAGTCTCCTTCCTGTCAACAACAAAAGGTGCTCTGGGATTTCTATGGCTCTGCCCAGAAAAGATTTTTGGCTCAAAAAAAATTGTAATAGCATCCTCCTACATGGGGAAGAGGATTTTTCCCTCATGCCAAAGCCAAGGTGGTGGGCTGTGCATCAAAGCCTCTCTGTGGCTGTAGCTGGTTGCTCTGGTTGCTTCAGAGCAGTCTTGAGTGATGAGGTTTGAATGATTTCTACTTTGCTTGTTTTTGTTATTTTTAAGTGAGTGTTTTTAATTACTTGGTGAGCAAAGCCAGAAGTATAACCCATGCTGGAAATTCAGCTGAGAGGAGCAAGGCTGCAAATGGTAAAGAGCTCAAGGAGGAGAAACCCATGGCTCTGACATCCTCCATCCTCTCAGGAGACCCCTTCCCCATCCAGCCCGGGCACCAGGCAGAGAAACTCTCTCCCAGCAGCCCATCAGTGCTCGCCTTGGGAGACATCAAGGACTTCCATCCTTGTGGAGGAAAACCCCTCTGGGGCTGTCTGCAGACATCCCTCTGTGTCTTCCTCAGCACAGGACATGGTTTGGTGGCCATCCAGCTCATTAAAGGGCTCAGCAGACTCACAGGGTGTCTTCTGGCTGTCCCTCCTGGGATGTGCATTGGCTCCTGATGATGTTTATTGTCTGTACATGGAGCAGACCACACGTGTGGCTTCAGCATGGCCAAAGCACAGCCCTCTAGAGCTGAGCATCCTCAGGTAACCCCAGCCTGCTCCTGGTTACTGCACTGGCTGAGCAGGGAGGCTGCCATGAACACACAGGAAAGTCCTCTCAGACCCTCCAGGCCAGGATTTGGCCATAACCATGAGCATCTGCTGTTTATATCCACTGTAGAATGAGAAGACCCTGATCTCCAGAGCTGTCAGCCCTAATTTTATCAGCAACATGAAATTTAATTAAAATTCACATTATTTTTTTTTCCAGAATGCTGTTTGTTTGTCACCCTCCTTTCTTTGAAAGATGCACGACATATGGGGCAACCACGCTGCATGTGCTGAGAAACCATGTCCAGTCCTCCATGTGTCACAGATTCCCACACAAATATGGAGACTATTAGGCAGAAGTTATTAAATGTCATCATTAATACACTGGAATGTGATGGGAGGGGATTTATTTTTATGCCAGAGCCTTGCACATATGCTCCCACCATGGCAGGGAGGAAGGGGAAAGGAGAGGTGTCCACAGCTGAGCTGTGCTGAGCTGCAGGTACCAGGGCCCTGGGGCTGATGTGGTGCCAGGTCTGTGGGAAGTGCTTGGTGAAGCCTGCTTGGCTTTTTCCCAGGCACCTGGCTGTGGGAAGGTCTGAGAACAAAATCACCACCAGGAAGTTAAAGGCTGGTTCTGGGATTTCTGTCTTGTCCACTGGAAAATGAAAGAAAAGAAAAGAAAAGAAAAGAAAAGAAAAGAAAAGAAAAGAAAAGAAAAGAAAAGAAAAGAAAAGAAAAGAAAAGAAAAGAAAAGAAAAGAAAAGAAAAGAAAAGAAAAGAAAAGAAAAGAAAAGAAAAGAAAAGAAAAGAAAAGAAAAGAAAAGAAAGAAAGAAAGAAAGAAAGAAAGAAAGAAAGAAAGAAAGAAAGAAAGAAAGAAAGAAAGAAAGAAAGAAAGAAAGAAAGAAAGAAAGAAAGAAAGAAAGAAAGAAAGAAAGAAAGAAAGAAAGAAAGAAAGAAAGAAAGAAAGAAAGAAAGAAAGAAAGAAAGAAAGAAAGAAAGAAAGAAAGAAAGAAAGAAAGAAAGAAAGAAAGAAAGAAAGAAAGAAAGAAAGAAAGAAAAGCCTCTTCAAATAGAGGTCTAAACATCTGATTCAGAGAGAAATGAGCAATGGAAAGAGCTGCTTTGTGCAAGTCCTGCAGACAATTTAATCCTTCCCCCTGGGCAGGATTGTCCCTTGCCTGTTGTTTCACACACACTCTGCTGCCCTGGCTACGTCTGCCCGAGCTGCTCTCCTTTCTCCAGCATCAGAAGGGCTCTGCCCTCAGCTCCTTATGGGGTTTTCCCTCATCCTTGTCATTCCCCACCTCTTGTTGGGCCCTAAAGGTCCCAACCCACCTTTGGCTGTGGCTGGGGACCATGTCTGGAGATAATATTTATTGTCAGAGTGATTTTGGCTTTTCCCCACTGTGGCTCCCCTAGTTTGCTCCTCCAGCCTGGTTGTAGGGCATGAGCAGGGATGAACTCAGACCCTCCACCTGCTGCTGTCACCAGCATCCCTCTGCATCCATGCAGGACATCCTTTTCTCTCCCCCCTTCCCAGGGGATGAGTTTCAGCCTCTCAAAGAAAAACCCTCTTCCTCTCCCTGCTCTTCATTGTTTTCTGTGCAATGAAATACAGTTTGTCCCCTAAACGAGGCTACAGGCAGTTTATTAACTTCACTAATTAACCCATAATCAGCGTTGTGTTCTCCTCTAATCACACCCTTGGTTCAGGGAGTGCAGCCCTGCTATAGCACATGTATTTATAAAGGGGAAAAAGCCAGAGTGTGACATGCCATGAGCTCTCTTTGCAGGGATAATGTCAGCTCACTCAGGCATGTGGTGTGATCCCTCTGGGGCAGGGAACAGGGGGCTCAGGTGACTCCAAGGGGTGACAGTGAGCTCTGGAGCCTGTCACCTTTGGAGCACAGGTTCAGTGGCCACTCAGGTCACTGATGGCTGGCTGTCACTGCTGGTCAGCAGTGCTTTGGAAAGCCCTCAGGTTGGAGGAGAAGCAGACTGGGAAGTCTTGTAGTCTCCATCTCTGCTTGAGCAGAACTATTCCCCAGGAGGTAATTTTATTCCAAATGTTTCCAGCTGGGTTTTCCTGTCCATCCAGCAGTGATCTTTCCATGAATCTGTCCCAGATCTGCTGAAAACAAAGCATTTTGGGGAATGCACCAGTGCTTTTTAATTTACTACTTTTTTACCTTTACTATACCAGGTACCACCCTCCCCAGCACCTGCATTTTGCCCTTCCCACCTTTGTGGGTGGATGCCCAGCTCTCCACTCTATCCAAGCAAAATGGAGTTCGCTTTTTTAACATTTCCTTGTAAATCAGATTTCTGATTATTGCTGCTGCCCTCTGAACTCCCTCCAATCCGTCACTCTGTTCCTGGTGCTGAGCTCCACCGACCATGAAGGGACAATGTTTGAAAACATCCCCAGCCCGGGTGGCGATCTAATGAGACAGCATATAAAAATATCGTTACATGGGGAGCTGAAGGCATTGTGCAGCTCTGTAATCATTTTCAAGATGGTAAAATCATTCTGCAAGGACAGCCTGTCTCCACTCTGATAAAATCAGGGCCAGAAAGGCAGTCCAGCTTAGAGGAACAAATTGGAGAGTTGGTTTTTTTTTCTTAGTTTTTTTTTTTTCCTCCTTTTTTCACCAAGGATTTATTTTTAAGTAAGGGAGCTGTCACAAAGTGGGACAGATGTTGAGAAGAAGTGAAACCAAAGTGGTGGTGTTTTAACCAAGTGTGTGGTTTCATCCTCTGCTCCCCCTTTGGTTCCCTGGCTGTCCCTACACTGAGTCCCAGGTGTCCCCACAGCCACCCCAGAGCTCTCTCCCAGCCTTTTTGGAGCCACAGCTGAAGCCACTCTCTGCTTTGTCTCCTGCAGCAGGTGGGTTCTTCCCACATCTCTGCTTTGCAGTGGAGCTGCTCTTGTGTTTGCAGAGCCTGCTCTGCCTCTCCATATCTGCAAGAGTTGCTGCGTGTGAAGGGAGATGAAGAAAATGAGTCTGGCCAAGAAGACAGAAGAAGAGCCAGGTGAGGAGGCTACACCTGGGATAGAGGTGGTTCTATCTTGGTGTCCACCAGTTTGCCCATCATTGGGGCACCTGAGTGTTGAAGGCTCCACAAAACACCCCCCAGCATCCTTCCACCTTCCAACCCCATGAGACCCATGGGCTTTTCTTCTCTTCTCACCCAGTACCTTCCTTGCCTTGTTAATTTCTGTCTTGTAAGCTGGGAAAAGGTGAATTTAATTACAGGCTAATGAAACTCACAATGCATTTCCTGAAAAGATGCAATCTGAGTTAAGAGAGGGTACTTCTGTTTACAGATCCTCTTGGCATTGGTGGTTTTTTTTTTGCTCCTCTCTCTTTTGCATGGTAAACATGTATTCAATAAATCCTTGGCATGTTCATGGGATGCTCAGAACGTTGTCCTGACTTGCCATTGTTCGGGGTAATTTATGCTGGGTTAGACCTCACCCTTTGGAAAGGGTCCAGAATCCTGGTGATGTAAATCTTCCTGATTTATGTCTCCCACTCTGAAGACAACAAACAAAAAAAAAAAAAGAGAATTTAAGGAGTCCCAAAGACAGGAGAATTCAGGACAATTTGCACCAATCACTTGCTCCTGGCAAGGAAGATTGGGATGATTTGGGGTTGGTAAGCACAGACCTTTCATCCGTTTGTAGAAAGAAGGAAAATTAAATCTCATGGCCTGTTTGTGAAAGGAAATTGCCCAGAATAGCTCTGACAGAATAAGCTATTCCACAATAGCTCCCCATGCGGACACTCCAGCCACTTTGTTCCAGGCTAATTAGTGTGCTTCCAAGCGCAGTAATTATCCTGGAAGGGAAATCTCTCTTCTCCCACAAAGAGTGTCTGCATGGACACTGTTTGGGAATGACACAAGTGAGCCATCTGAAACCAAGGCTGCTCCACTGACCAGTGTTCCCTCATTGAGACATTCTGGGCTTGGAAAGGTCCCCATTTGTGGGTGGGATGTTTGGAGGAGGGCTGGGGAAACAGGGAGGAGTGTGGGTGTATCTGGCTGGTCAGCCAGCTCAGGTGGGCTTGGGTGGACTCCCCTGTGTGTGCTTACAGGCCCCAGAAGAGGCAGTGATTCAGAAACAAGTAAGGATTGCACCAATCCTCTTATTTCATTTAATCCTTTTTTTACTCCGCTGTTTTATGACCATGCTATTAAATGTCTGCTCTGAGGGCTTTTTTTCTTCTCAGATCAACTCACATTTTTCCTAAAAGCATTCTTTTTTTTTTTTCCTCACCTACTTTGCTACTGACTCACTGGAGAGCCCAGATTTAGTCTGAACGTTTCTCAGGAGACTGCCTGATGTCTCACATGGCTCATTCCCCACAATTCTCAGAGAAGTTCTTTTAATGAAAGATGAGGACGTGTGTGAGCAGGGACTTGTACCCACAGCAGCAACAGTTTAGCCAAAGCATTGGGCTGGTTTTGAGTTCCTGCAGATGGCTCTGCCCTTCTCCAGGCTGCTTGCACCAGGCTCAGTGGAGGCTGACTCAGGTGACACTTGAGGATCTGTGTGGATCTGCATCTCTTGGAGCAAACCTCCACTTGCCTAGCTGCTCTTTGAGTTCCTCCTGACAAAATATTGGTGATGAAAGTACAACAAAAATAACAGGGGAGATCCTAGGATCCATCTCCATCCAATCCAGGATCCTGGAGGTGTTTTATGACATGCTTATATTCAGGGCTTGATAGATGTGTTTCAGCCCAAAGAATCCTTGCAGCTGCAGTTTTGTCCTGGAGCTGTGGAGAGACTCAGCTCAATCTCTTGCTCTTCACAAATTGTTTGGGAGAAGGGAGGCAAAGCCCTGCACTATTTTTCTGGCATTTATAGTCCTTTACTGCTTGGGTTACTTTTCCCCCAAGGCTTAGCCCTGAGCAAGGGGTGACCTGGTATTTGAAGGGGCAGAAAGAGGGGCTAGGAGGGTTGAATGACTCACACTGGATCTCTTCCACCTGGATAAAGTTCAAAACAACTTCATAAGCATTTTAGTATTAGAGGAATTCTCCATGCCCATAAACCCTGGCATGGACTGTAATTACACATGATCTGCCCACTCTGGAAAATTGATACTTACATGGTCCACTGGGCCTGTGTCCCTGTCAAAATGCAGATCAGCCATTCCCTGTGGGACAGAGCACTAAACGAAAATGGATGAGAAGAGTTTTTTCATTAATGATAACTTCTGTCTCCTTAAGGTCAGACTCCAGGGGTCCCAGAGAGACGCTGGGGGCATGTGATGAGAAATAAAGTTCTTTAGATATCTGCCTGGGATGTGTCCCTGTTTGAAAGAGTTTGGAGTGGACTCAGAAGCCACTGAGGAGCTCAGGTGTGCCCAGGGGACTGCAGGTCTCAGCAGTGTTGAGTCTTATGGGCCTCCAGAGTGGAGGAAACATTGAAGGAAGGATGGAGACAGCATGGATGGACAAGGGAAATGACTGGCCCTTGAGCTGGCAAGCTCAGGAGGGGAAATTATTACTGTAGAGAATTAATTGTGTCCTTACTAAATCTGCTGGATCCTCTGACCTAGCACAGCTCCTGCAGACTCTGATCCTGGGATCCCTCCTCTGCCTTTGTGGTGTCCCAGCCTCCCCGGTCTGGTGTTTTCTGCAGCCACCAAACCCAGCCAAACCCCAAAAGCAGCTCCCAAAAAGAGAACACAAGGAGCAGTGTGGTGGGGGCAAGGCGGTGCTGACAGCCAAGGAGCAAAAATTCAGTTTGAAGGAGCAGGGGGGCTTTGCACTGCACATTTTGGTGATTGCATCAGGGTTTATAAGCTGCGTCCTGGGGCTCCCACCTCTTTGTGGCAGGAGCAGGACATCCCAAAACCACCTCTCCATCTCCTGGCAGAGCCTCACTGAGGCACCAGCTCCACATCTGGCAATTTATCTCCCAGACATCTTTGTCTCTGTACCTTCCTTCGGAGCTGACCCCTGGCTCCAGCTAAGATTTTTCTCCTCCTGAATTACGTTTCATCTGTTGAATCTGGAGGGATGAGCTGTGTGGAAGTTTTGCAGATCTGCCTGATTTCTGCCACTTTACCCAAGGTTCACCTGCTTCAAAGGGTGCAAATGCAAATATTGACAAGTTCAATAAAAAAGCCCATCTAGCAGGCAAACAGCTAAACAGGCTGTCTAATGGAGGGGTGCAGGGAGAGAAGGAGAGACTTGAAGAGAAAATCAGTATTTTTTACCTATTTTTACATGCTGGTCTCTTTCCTAAACCCTAAATAGATTTGAAATATTTGAAATATGAAATATGTTACCCAGCCCACATGGGGGAAGTAGCTCTCCCTTGGGGTTGGAAAGCCAACATCCCCTGTGTTTACTGAGCTCATCATTTCCCATGGAGTAGCACCAAAGTGGTGACACCCCATGTCCCCCACCTGCCCCATCCCTTGGCTGTGCAGCCCTGCCTGCAGCCATCCCTTGGCTGGCACCTGATATCTTAATTCAGCCCTTCCTTAATGACATTTGCAAAGACTTCCCGTGGTGGAGCAGGATGCTGGCCACAGTCCCCACCCTGTTCCCAGGCCAGGGATGTGCTCCCTTGGTCCCAGATCAATCTCCAGATAGGAACCGGTGCTGTTTGATCTGCTCATTGCCATGCAGGGGAGGGCGCTGAGTCCAGGGAATGAACCTCCTTGGAATTAAACCTCTCTAACCTGGTTACAAATGGCTGTTAACCCTCATGTCAGTGGGAACTAATGGTGTCTGGGGGTGGTGGGGGAGAACAAGATGTGAAAGTGCCTTCTCTCTCTGTGCTAAATGAAAACAAGGGGTGCTTGTTACCAGGGCTTCCCCAGCTTCCTCTCAGGGAGTTAGGATAGTTATTTCACATTTGCAAAGTGTTTTGAAGAAAAGAAACATGCTATAAGTGCTGCAGGTACCAGCACCATTGCTTCCAAGGTTCAGGTGAGAGGATTGGAGCTATGGGACAGCTTCCACCCAAGGATTTCACAGCCCATCTCCTTTGCTGAGCATAAGCACAGGGTGCAAATATTATTATTGTGGCATTTTGGCAAATGGAGAGACAGGGGAGCTGCTGAACCTCTCTCACAGAGCTGGGATTAGGAGGGAAGAGTCCTGTTCCACATTCTGCTGTGATCCCCAGCTGGGAGGCACTTGGACTGGAAGACTGGTGTTTGGCATGTACTGACTGGCAGTGCTGCTGTAGGGGCACAAGCTTCTCTTGGAGCCAAGTTCAAAACTCAGCTTTTTCAAAAACCTCCATGTGTGGGATCAGGGTTAAAACATTGTCTGGATCATTTGCTTTGCAGTCTGGAGGGCCCAGGAGAGACCAGAGTGCTCAGCTCTGGCTGTGTCTCTCCCCCAAATCAAGTCAGTCCTCAAGCTCACCCAGCTCCTCCTCCAGCATCCCCCTAAGCCTTAGGAGGAGCTGGAGACAGGAGATGGGGATGTTTCACCCCAGCAGTGTCCCTGGTCTGGATCAGAGGACCCTGGAGCTATGATTTTGTTGGAGGCACCATCTCCACTCCACAGGGCTGCCCTGTGCCAGGAGGGGAGGCTCCCTGGGTGTCAGGCTGAACATCACACAGCAGACTCTGATGAAAACTAATTTTCCCCCAACCTTCCCATTTTGTCTTCACAGCAGAAACATGAGGCAGGCTGTGCAGGAGAAAGCTGTACCAGAACAAGCTTGGCTTGGTTCCCACCGCCAGTTTTGTTCCCTCCATCAACAATCAACCAGGACAAGAGCATCTGCTTCATTCAGGAGGGCTCTTAAGCATCATCTGTGCACCCCAACACAGAAGCCATGAGCCTTTCCCCCCAAAACTGTTATCAGTGCAGAACTCTTTAGCCAAAGAGTGCCTGCAAAACCCTTTCTAGCCTTAATTTCTACTAAACTCCATGACATCCTTGGCATGGTGAGGGACAGATGGAACCTCTGTCTCCTGAGCTGAAATGGGGATGTGTGCAGTGCCAGGGGTGTCTCCAAGGAAGAGGAGCTGAGGGTGGGAGGCCCAGGGAGGGCCATGGAGGGTGGGGACAGCAGAGGCACAGGGCATTCTCAGAGCACAGACAGTAAGAGCCTTGTCCATACTTCTCCTTTCTTCCCCGTGACAGCTTGACAACCTAACAGGAAAAATGAAGTCAGTGGAGGGAGAAATGCTATCAGGAGCCCTGTGCTAAGAGGGCAGACAGGCCAGATTGGAGGAAAATGAGAAGCTGTCCGGACTAATGCAATCATTTATCACATAATCTTGCTCAGCAGTTGGGCGGGGAGCCTGGCAGTGCCTGGCACTCAGAGGAGGCTCTCTTGGCCCCTGGTACCCTGCTCCACTTGGTCAGGCTTGTTTCCCTTGGATTCTCCAAGGCTTGAGGTTTGACCACCTTGTTGTGCTGGTACCTACCTGCCTCACTTTGCTCTGGCTGTTGTCCCCCACACACTTCCCTCCTCCCCAGGGCCAGACTGGGGCTTGTGCTGCTTTGCTGCTTTGTGTGGACTCTTTTTTACAAAAGATGACACCTTATTGGATGACTGCTCGTGCTGAGACATTTCATCACGGGCCCATTTTGGCTCCACGCTGTGCTAGCCACTCGCCTTGTCCCTGGATTTACTGCTTCCCCATCCCCTCCTGCCCCTCCAATCCCATCAACCAGGCATTGCTGCTTCCCCATCCCTTCCTGCCCCTCCAATCCCATCAAACCAGGCATTGCTGAAAGGCCACTGCAGAAAGAGCTCGTCACGGGGGGAGCGTTACCAAAAGGAGGCAGACGGGGAATTTCCCTCCCTGCTCAAGTTGCATCCCGGGGTTTGCTCTGCTTTGGGCCATATGTGATCCTCGCCCCAGGGGACGGCCGGACATCAAAGGGGACTTGTGGTGAGAATGAGCTCACTGGCCCCGGCTCGACCCTTCCTGCCAGCAGAGGGAGGGACAGCAGGCTCTGTGGCCAGCTCCATGACCAGCTGTGTGACCAGCTCTGTGGCCAGCTCTGTGGCCAGCTCTGTGGCCAGCTCCATGACCAGCACTGTGGCCAGCTCTGTGACCAGCTCTGTGGCCCAGCTCTGTGGCCAGCTCTGTGGCCAGCTCTGTGGCCAGCTCTGTGACCACCCAGCAGCTCCTCCTCGGGCAGGGCTCTGGGTGCCTGGGCCAGGAGCCCCACTGGCTGCAGCTGCCTGCCTCTGTCAGGACCTGCTCTGAAGCCTGAAAATCAGAGTTCCTGCCCTTCCCTGTGGCCCATGAACCCCCTGTGCTGCCAGCATGGCACTCAGCACTGTTCTGTCCGGCAAGGCAGCATTTCACACTGGGGATGGGTTATCCAAAAAGTCTGCACATGAAATTTCAGCACCTGGCTGTGGAAGCGGGATTCCCACTGAGCCATCTCTGCTCTGTATGTTCGTGGCCTTTGCCATTAACTTCATCTCCTGGATCTCTGGGACAGTGATGATGTGCCAAACCATACAGATCATTTGTACAGCCCTTCACAGCCCAGCACTTAGCTGGGTAATTACCAGAGCTGGCCACAGGACGAGAAAGCCAATTTCAGCACCACTCTTAGACTTTGTTTGTTTCTCTTCCAAGGAAAAGCAAATATTCAGGCACTGAGAGATGAGGGCTGGGCTGGTGTGCAGGGCATGGATCAGGGCTGGGCTGCAGAGCTTCAAATCCTCACTCTGTGTGAATTATTTTCCCTCCTGGACACTTCAGCATCCCATATCCCTGATGCTCCATCTGCAGACCCTCTCCCTAGTGTCCTCTCACCTTTCCTGGCTGTGGAAAACAGTTTGTTTCCAAGAAACATTTTGGCTGGGACTAAGATTTCAGCACTGTTGCAGCCAGGTCCAGCAGTTACTCCTCCTTCAGCTGCACTCCTGGATGGGCCCCTCCGTGTGTCCAGCTTCATTGCCATCTCCTCACCTCCCCATTTCAGAGCATCTTCAGCTTGTACTTTTAACAGGGAGCTGCTCTTCTCTGAAAGAGCTCTGTGCCCCTTTCTTCCCCTCAGCACAGCCTGAGTCCAGCTGGAAGGGGTGGAGCCTTTCCATGCCTCGTGAGATCCTTCTCAACAGAGCTGATCTCCCTCCAGCCCTTGCACTTCCCATCCACAGAGCCATTTGCAAAATTTCTTGGACTGCTGTGTCCGCTAGGAATAGGAAATGTTAATTATTATTGATGACACCCTGTGACTTTTCTCATTAACAATTCTAATTAATTGGACTATTGCTCTTTTCTCTCTTGGAGGTGCATGGGGGTGGCACATAGAAGTGATGGACACTGCTTTCAATACAGAAAAGGGGAAAGAGGGACCTCAGGTGATGTTATTTGGGTAATAGAAAGTGGCAGAAGTGACAGGAGATCTGGGAGGCTGGTCCTAGAGGGAGCAGGGATTAGCAATGCCAGCACCAAACCCTCCACAGACTGGATGGTGCAATTCAATGCATGGTTTTGCTATTTTCCAACTATAAAGACATAAAAGACTAAAACTAGTCCTGAGTCCTAAGACTCCTTAGCTCTTTGTGCCTGAATCAATGGTGAGTCTCTCCAGGTTTTTGGACAGTCAAGGCTAAGGCCAGCAGAAATCTGGCAGCAGAGAGTCTCTGCACAGGACACAGGAGCACCTTTGTCCCCAAACCTTTGGTCACCCTCAGTCACACAATCCATGGAGATGCCCAACACACCTGTCCATCACACCAGCTCCTCCTTGCCTTGAGCTTGGCATGAGAAAGTCTTCCTTGTGGTGAGACCCATCATTAAATGTATGGCACAGCACCAGCTCACCAAAAATAGCTCTGAAGAAAGAGAGCAGCGTGGCGGGGCCTGTGCATGCTCAAAGTCTGTGTCCACAAACCCATTTGCTGTTTTAGGTGTCAGAAATAAATTTTACCACTGGAGTCTGCAGCATCTGATTAGTGAATTATTCAGTTTGGAGATTGCCTTTGCCATGACCTCATTAGTAACCCCGAGGTGAGTGGGACGCATTAGAGTAACCACCAGGCTGTCACTGAAGAGCAGAACTGGGGCATTAAAATGGATTAAAGTGCTTTACCAAGAAGTGCAGCACAACTAATAATTAAAAAAAATAAAAGAAAAAAAAAAAAGAAGAGAAGACAAAAGGGAAAAGAGAGAGGAGGAGTAGAAGGGGGAGAAAAGAAAGAAAGATTAATAAAATAAATAAACAAACCATCCTGGCTGGCAGCCTGAGGATAAACAGGCAAGCAGGTGGAGGGGTGCAGGGGTTCCAGTGTCTGGCAAAGCATGAGCCGTCTCTCTGAAGCCAGGGCAGGTCTGTGGTTGGGAAGAGGCACCTGCAGAGCGTTTCAGTGTCTGCTCTGCCAACGGAGCCCAGCATCTGCTCAGTTAAACCAGCCCTTAGGCTTACAGCCAAATTCCCTTGGCTGCCCAGGAGAACCTCCTTTTTGACCCCTGTTGGGCTGACACCCAGCCTTGGACCTCCCCTACACCAGGGAGGTGATGTGGAGCTGAAAAGAAGGTCCCACACAGACCTCTAGGAGCTGGTGCCCACACTGGGGTCCTCAGCTGTTCCATGCTGCTGGCTGCAAACAGGAATCTGGTGGGAATGTGCACATCCCCCAAACCTGCCTGTGACTGGGACTTATCTGACATGGGGAGGAAGACATGGCCCACAGTGATCATTCAAAGACCATGGTGACCCCTTTGAAGGGGGCATGATAGAGGGAGGTAGAGGGAGATACCCCATTTTGCCTCTTCCTGACAAATCTACAGAAGGGAAAGGGGGATGGGTCTGTACCACACTCCCTCAGGGTCAGCTCTTCTTTCCTGGGGGGAGGCACCAGCTGATGTGAACAGCTTTCATCTGGGGATGGGCTCGGTGACTGATGTGGTCGCATTTGTTTGCTCAGCAGCAGTTGCAAATAATGGATGCTAAAAGGCTTTGTGGTTCATTGATGGCCATGCTCATAACCACACGCTCTTCATCCAGTTCTGGGGGAGAAATGCAGTGCTCTCCGTTTAACTTCTCAGGTCCTTAACCCTGCCTTCAACTTGATGTGGCCTTGCTCCTTTTGCTGTGTGCACAACAAACCTTGTTGGTGAGGAATGTTCCAACCTGGTGGGTGGACCCTGAGAGGATATCATTCAAGGGTCTGTTCCTTCATCCCACCACTGCATCTGCTAAAACCTTGGACTTGCACCTGTGGAATGACCCAGACCTCTATGGGATCTCTCCATGGCCGTGCCTTTGGCTACACTCGGCCTCTCCCACTTTAGTGACAATACTGGGAGCTTCTTATTGCCAGCTCACATCAGGGCCACACTTCTAAAGAAGAAGATGGGATTTCCCTGTGCCATCCAGTGCTCAGAGGCATGGTGAGCTCCCAGGTTACTTCAATACAGCCAAGTGTTTACTTTCCATTTCCAGCATTGGTTCAGCTTGGCCCCATCTGTAATGGGGAAAACCCCTAATCAATACTGTCCCAACCAGCTGTCCCAACCCATCCATTGCGGGTCACCTCTGTACATAGGCTATTTCTGAGCCAATGCAGGACTGGGAGCTTGGTGTGTGTCCCAAGGGGTTTTGGACATCTGGAACTTTACAGAGCAGGGCTGTGTTGGCTGACCCTGCCCCACTTGAATCCATCAGGTATGTCCTGGCCTCTCTTGAGAGGCTGTAAGGGGAGCAAGAAGGCATAACGAGGGTAGGACACAGCTACCTGAGTTTTATTAGGTTTAATTGTCCCTATTTTATTACACATGAATGCATAAAGAATGTTAATTGAATCGATTTCAAATACCCAGAGCAAAGGAGCCACTCGATAGAGACGAGCTGGGAAGGGAGCGATTCAGGCTGTCAGTTCCCCGGGCCTTTCCTGAATGCTCCCTCCTGCACCCACCACGCGAGTACGGGAAATTTGTTCATTTATTGCTGCTTAATAATAGATACTCATGCAGAGTGTGTCCCGAGCTGTTTGCATTGTCAAGCCATGTGCATTGATGTGGAAGCTCTGCTTTCCCCCGTTGGTGCTGGTGTCGTCTCCGAGCGTTCGCTAACGATGACTTGACGGAGCGAAGGCAGAGATGCAGCAGGATTGAAAAATGACTGGGGGAGCCCGACCAGGGCTCTCTGTCACTGTCCCAAGAATTGCTGGACTGTATTAATTGAGCATCTATCAGGGACATGCACAGTAGTAGGTCCTCTCCCTCTAATTAAAGCGGCCACGTTGGCTTTGTTTTGAAGGCTGGCCAAATTTCACTTCAGTGATTTCCAGGATGGTTGTTCTAGTGGCAGTCTCATCTCCCATGAAGAATTGTCCTTGTCTCAGTTTAGCCATCTCCAAAAAAAATAATCAGCTTAAAACAGAAGAAAGTGCTATATCAGATAAATAGAACACTCCTTGAATTTCATTTTCCTTTTTCCAGCCAGCTCCTTTTGATCTGCTGTGCTGCCACAGATACACAGGGATATGGAGAACCTTTCCCTGGATTGCCAACACTGTCTCAACAACTCCCCACTGGATCTGTGTCCCTTGGCATCTTCTGAACTTGGGGGCCAGGCTTGCAAGTGGATTTTGAAGGATGGAAGATCTGCTCCCATATCTTATGAATGAGTTTCTTTCTTCCATCTTGTGTTTCCCATGGGAGCTGCTTGCAATCCATGTTTCCAGTGATGAGCAGAGCTGCATTCCATGTCTTTTCACAAGGTTTTTCCCAACTCCCAGTTACTTGCTTAATTACTTGGAAAACCTCTTCTACCACCCTGGTGAGGACACTGCTGGGGAGTCTCCTTGGCACACAGGTCCTGGCCAGGTGCTGCAGCTTGGGATGAGAGTGCAGATATGGGAGCATCCCTCAGCATCTCCAGGTGCACCCTCCTTGGCTCTAAATTATCCATAAGGAACCTTGTTCATCATCATGGACAGATTACCCACTGTACTAAAGCTGGACCTTCCTCATCCACTCACTAGAGAGGGCACTTTGCAAGGGACCAGTGTGAAAACCAACACAGGACAAGAACCCAGTCCCATATTTCCTACATCCCAGCAGGCATCAGCACCCTCCCTACACTGCAATCAGCACCCTCCAACTGCAATCAGCACCCAGCTGTGCCTCCAGCCCTGGAGCATCTCCTTCCCAGCTTCCCAGCAGCCAGAAGAGGGTGGCATCAATCCCTGCCTGTTTTGTAAAGCAAGGCTGGAGTTTTCTCTTGGCCATTTGCTAAACAGCTGGAGTGCTCCCTGTATCCAAGGAAACCTGCCTTAACCTGCTGCTTACAGGGAGGCTTCACTTGGGCAAGTTTCTCTCGGCTCCCAGCACTCCTGGGCTGAGGTTTTAGGATGTCAGTGAGATGACATCTCCATTTTCTTGCCCTCCCAACCTGTTGTGCTCCCCACTTTGGAAATGGAGCCTGTGTAGAACAGAATGGGAAAACCCCTGCTTTCCTCCTTTTTTTTTGCCATTTAGTTGAAGTTTCACAGAAACGGAGGCAGAGCCTGGAGGCTGTTTCTCCACTTCTATTTCATTTTCCTTTCTTCTTCTTCTTCCCTACTCCCAACACTTCCAGTGGGCGAAGTGCAGTGTAACCACCCACCACAGAGCTGCTCTGTGCTGCATCTTCAGCTGGGGTCAGGTGTGGGAGCTGAGCATCACTGGGAGAGATGTGCATGAGAACTTGAGAGGAGGTGGAAAGAATTAAAAATCCAGGAACTCTGGAGAGGCTGGGAGAAACCTGTGACATTGCAGGTGTTTGTGGCTGTATCTGGGACCTTCCACCTCTCTCCCAAAGCAGGAAAGCTTGCAGGCAGCAGGTGCAGCAGAAAGCAATGCTCTCAGGTTTCTCTAGACCCTTTCTCTTCTGCTGTGCTATGTTTACTCTCCAGATGTGATTGTCAGCAGCTCCTTGTCCTGCCAAGCCACTCCTGCAGCCCTGATGCTCCAGAGGACAGGTCTTTGCACTGCCCTGCAGCACCTGAACCCATTCCATCCCATCCCATCCCATCCCATCCCATCCCATCCCATCCCATCCCATCCCATCCCATCCCATCCCATCCCATCCCATCCCATCCCATCCCATCCCATCCCATCCCATCCCATCCCATGTGATTTTGTCAGCATCCCACACCCTTCATCCCTGCCTCTCCTGCTTGGTTCCTTGCTGTCCCTTCTCCTCTGCCAAAGCAGCACTGATCCCAGTTCTCCTTCAGAAAACTTGCAGTCAAAAAATTCCCCTTTTCCCACCTCTCCTGCTTGGCAGCTGGGTGCAACAGGAGGGCGGGAGAAAGCCATAGCCCTGTGGGGTAGATCAGAGCAGCTGTGAGCTCATCCTGGGGCTGCAGAGGTGAGAGGAGGTGGGCAAAGCCCAAGGAACAAGCCATGGGGGTTTTGCCCTAAGGCAATTTGGGCAGAGAAGGGATGGAGGGTTTTCCCAGGTTTAGGAGCATCATGCTGAGGGGAGCAAGGAGTAGAGAACTTCTGCCCCCTCCGGTCCCCATCCAGCTTGGCCACCCCAGCCCCACACAGAGCCTGGGATCACCCTCACTGCCCTGGTGCCTCGTTTGGCTCCGGTACCATCTCCCTTTACACCAGCACATCCCGTCAGTGCATCCCTGAGCAGCTCCGGGAGCATAAACGCTGCTGTGGGAGCTGGAGGCTGCTCCTCTCCCTCCAGCACACCATAACGATGGTGCAGTAATGGCTGGGCTGTGCTAAAAGCCTTTTCCTGCCCGCGCTGGAGCGGGGCCGGCGCTTTTCCCGAGCCGGGTTAATGCAGCCCTGAGCGGGGTTAACGCAGCGCTCCCCCCGCGCTGCCGGGAGGTTTAAACCCTGCCCTGGCCCCGCAGGAGCTGCTCGCTCTGCAAGCCAGGGCCAGAGTGCCAAGGCTTCCCGCTCTCAGGCTGAGCATTTTCTCTGGCTTTCCCTGAGGTGGCAGCGCCAGTCCCGGCACTGCAGCATCCTCCCGCAACTCCCTCCTTCAGCTCCCAGCTGTCCCCTGCCTCCCAAAGAGCTCTTTGGTGGCTCAGGCTCCATCCGCGGCATCTCTCAGCCCCACCTGTCCCCAGGTGGCAGCTGGGGGACCCGGGGTACCGCGACACTGGTGACTACGACCCGCCACTGATGGCAGCAGTGATACCCGCACAGCCTCTGGTGTCACAGACATCTTTTATGAAAAATCCTTTCCTTAGGAATTTTTCTCCTGAGAAGCTGAGAGGCCTCAGGAACAAAATGTAACCGATGGTTATCTGCTGCTGTGGAATGCAACAGGTGGATCTGTGATTAGTCTCATAGAGTTGTTTCTAATTAATGGCCAATCACAGTCAGCCGGCTCAGACTCTGTCCGAGACAGAAGTTTTTGTTATTCATTCTTTCTTTTTCTATTCTTAGCTAGTCTTCTAATGAAATCCTTTCTTCTATTCTTTTAGTACAGTTTTAATATAATATATATCGTAAAATAATAAATCAAGCCTTCTGAAACATGGAGTCAGATCCTTGTCTCTTCCCTCATCCTCAGACCCCTGTGAACACCGTCACACCCTGGCAGTGAGGAACAGCCTGAAGACAGGTTTAGGAGGGTTGACGAGCTTCCAGGGTTTGGTCAACACGAGAAAAGATGCTGGAGAGGCATAGAAAGCTGGAAAAAACTTATCTCGGTTTTCCACCAACAGAGAGAAACAGACTTTATTGCTTGGTGTTGGTGCGGAGAAGTTTTAAAGGGTGATAAGAGGGTGTCAGGAAGCCTCGGAGGCAAAGAAAGGACACGTTGCGTGGCAGCCTGGTGTTTTCACTCCTGGTTTGCAAGATCTGTCCTCAGCACTGCCTGTGCAGTGCAGTTTGACTCAGGGCTGGCCAAGGGGATGTGCCCTGCAGGGGCAGAGCCTGGCTATGGCAGGGGGCTGGCTCCTTCACCCGGGGAGCCCCAGTGCCACCCCGTACCCCTGGAGCTGCTGGGATGCCCCTTGGGCTCTCCTCCACCTGTAGCAAAGACCTCTTTCAGAAATGTCAGTGTGCAGCCTGTGGGCTGATTGCTGACTCCGTGATCCTCCAGCCTTCCAGGGCATGGTGGCCAAAGCAGGTTAGAAACTCTCTGGTTGGCAAAAATACCCTGTAATTTCCTCTCTCTCTCTGATCACGAAGTGCCCCCTTAGGAATGCCAGACAGCCCTGGGCTGCAGGCACAGATTTGGATTTACTTCTGTTGTTCAGACCAAACAGCTGCTAAGGGCGTCAGTTATACAGACATGATGATGTTGTCACTTTATGTATCATTTTTATTTCATTGCTCTCCAATGTTTGTAATACCCCGGAGCTCAGAAGCTTAAATAACAGCTCTCCCCATATTGATTTTATCCTTTGCCATTTGGCAGTCATTCATTCCTTTCCCTTTGAGTTCCTAATAATCAGGATTTTAACTGAGCAGCATCCCTCTCCTTGCTTGGGCAGTGGCTGTGGCCAGCCAGAGATGGCAGGGGAAGGGATGGGAGCAGGACAGTGATTTTCTCCTGGGGTGAGGCTGATGCATGTGTGATGCTGCATTGCCTCTTGGACTGCTCCTTACCAAAAAAACAAAGTTAGCACCATGAACAATGTTTTCACTCGGTTGCAATAACCCTGAAGGGGGTTGTGTTTAGGAGCAGCCCCCTTTGACAGGATTTTAGAGATGGAGCAAAGAATCTGATGGTGCTGAAGGGATTATTCCACAATACAATATGTTTTTTCACTGTGAAGTGACCATGCACTCTTCATGTGTTTTCCTTGCATGGAGGTTTGCTTGTTGCTCAACCTGGGGCTTCTGTGTCTGAGCCATGGGACTTTGGGCCATGCAAAACCTTGTTTTCCTGCAGTTTTGATTGGGATGTGGTGGTGTCTCTTGTGGCAGGACCGGTGAGACAAGGAGCTCTCTTGTTGCCAGTGTTAATAAGCAATAGGTGGAAATGTTTATCGTAACTTGGTTAGATGCTCTGACACATCCCTGCAGGAGGTGAGGGGGTGAGGGGAACCCTGCAGCACATTGAAACAGCTGCTGCTGAATCTGCCTGCTCAGCACAGCCAGGTCTGTGCACAGACAGGTCAGACTGGCACAGCCTGGTCTGCAGGCTCAGCTTATCTGCTCGATTGTGGAAATTCCATTCGAATAATCTGCACATGAGATGGCTGCTGGTCCCACCTCTGTCATGGTGGGAAGCAGAGGTCCCCATCAAGAGGCTCCAGAAGAACCTGGTGTCATTTTGGGGCTCTGAAATGGGGCCATCTCCAGATTTCAGCTGGGTGCAATGTTCTGTGCATTTGAAAAAAATAAAGCCAGCCTTTAATATTTAATCAGTCATTAATCACTTTTATTTATTTTACTTATCTGAACGGCATCACAAGTGTTTCACTGGTAGTTATTCATTGCTTAAGCTCTTTGCTGGGGGGAAACTCTCCATTGTTTGGGGCTGGGGACCAAATCAGTTCTGTGTGGGAGAGGTCTGTCTCCAGCTCTCTGCAGGGCTTTCCCAGAGCCTCCCCAGCTCCCAGGGAGGAGCATGGCTGGCAGGGCTCTGGTTAATGCTGCTGCTGGGTCTGCTGTTGATGTGCTTGGCTATCCCAAACTACAGCCCTGCCTGGCAGGGGGGTGGGTGCTGGGCAGGGGGAATGGGAAGATGGGCTCTGGGGACCCCATCCCACTGAGAAGATGGGTTGTGTTTCACATTAGCTGATGCTCCTGTGTGGTTTCCAGCACTAGCCCAAATGCAGAAGCTTGTGGCAAGCAAGCTTGGATGTGCTGTAGGCATAAATCATGTCAGCCTTTCTCTGTAAGGATGGGGAGGGCCTCTTTTCACACTGCTGGGGTGATGGGGAGTTGCTGAGTGCTGAGGATTGCTCAGCCATGGGCTGGAAGGTGTGGGCACTTACCCCTTTCAGATTTACCTGCACTGAGACCTCAGGCTTTGGCTTTTCCCTGCTGGCGTGAGATGTGTCAGGGCAGGGGTGATGCAGGTGCCAGTGTGAAGGACAATATGACACACTGACCAGATGTCTCCAGGGCTTTCTGGTGTCCTCCACTGTTTTGCTGCCCTGCAGTGTGTCCCAGATGAGCACAGGGAGCTCGAGTTTGACCTTGCTGGCGCCTGTCACCAGCCAAAATGACACCAGAGATCATTGCAATTATTTGGCATGCTGCTGCAAATGCCTGCAGCCCTCTTTTCCTTGGCTCCCCATGGTTCCCCCAGCTGGCTGCTTCCCACATATGTCCCTAATCCTGCAACTTGCCTGCCCTCCTCCTCTTGATCCTCCATTTTCCCTCCCTGATCCACTCCTCATCCTCCTGCAGCCTCACTGCAGGCCCCCCACCTTTGCTCACCCCACACCCTTGCCTCGGAAGGTTAAAATCAGCTCTACCTGGAGTGTGTTCAAAGGCTAATGTACATCCTCCCTTAATTATTGATCTGTTTATTGCAGACACTTTGGCAGGACGTGGCCACAGCTCACACACCAGGCTCCTGCCCTCGGTTCCCCTTGTGGCTCACAGGGACTGAGGGCAGCGTTGGGGGGGTTGACCTGGGCACCTGATGCCCCACCTTGAGGACAATCCCAGGCACACACCTGTGTGCCCCAGGGTGTCCCAGCTTAACCTCTTGAGCCTGTGGGAGCAATAAAGGGCTTTCCTTTGGAGCCCCCCTCCCAGCCCCTCTTTCTCCCTGGGTGAGCAGAGCTCCTGAGATCTCTTTCCCCCACAGCAAGGCCCCCTCCTGTAAGGTGCTGTCAGCCCCCAGGAAGTGTGGCACAGGGGATCAAAGCACAGTGATGCCACTGAGCCCCAGCTGCTGTCAGCCCTGGGCAGGGAGAGAGGAGATGCTGCATTAGTGGGGCTGTTAATGACTCTGCAAAACCCATGTCGAGAAACAAGCGTGGCAGTGCCTGGAGAGGGGGGCTCAGAGGCACAGTCCTGCTGCTGGAGCTGCTGCCAGCCTGTCACCTTCTGCTCCAGGAGCTCCAGCCTTCAGGTGATGCTGGAGAGGCATCAAAGTAGGAGAAAACAGATGCCACCAGCTGCCAAGGGGAAGCAGCTGGTGTTTGCTTGCTTTTCTCCAGGGTGAGGTGAGGTGGACGGGACAGAGTCCTTCTTGCTCAGCCCAGGGCTGCTGGCCAAGCCAGGATTTGTGAGTCCTGGTTCCTTTGGATTTGGCATGGTCACTTCTCCCTGCACGGTGCGTTGGGAGCGGGACCAGATGTCTCACTTGCACTCATTATGGGGTGAGGAGACATTTAAAGTGATTCAAGGTTTCCTGAGTCCTCTGGTGGACCAAATGACCATTTCAAGCAGCTGTTGCCCCACCTCATCCTTGGGCTGAGAGGCATACCAGAGTATTTTGAAATGGTGCCCCTTTGGGGCCACAGCCATCTCCCCAGTCAGCTGTAGGGGCTGCAAGTCCCTCATCCCCCTGATGCTTGGGAAGGATATTAGGTAAAAGCTGCCTTCCCTACCCTGCTGTAAGGTTCACAGATTTAGTTAGGAAAGCAGCACCCTACAAAAAGATTTTGGAAAATAATTTTATGAAGAGTTGTATTATGTTAGTTTCTTCTCTGCTTAACCCTGCTCTGTCACCCAACAAACTCCCCAGGAAAAAAGACTTGAAGGCATTAACAGGCTGAGGAGCTTATTTGAAAGCAGTTTACCTTCCTCACAAGGGTGGATGGGGATATAGAACGTGTTTCTCTGCCCCTGTGCAGGGAAGAGCTCAGGGCAAGGAGGAATCAGTTCTCTAGTGAGCTGTGATTCAGCCTGGAGGCTTGGTGAGGGCCCGAGAGGAGCATTGTTACCTCTCTGATGAGCTGTGTGTCATGGACACTATTCCTTTTGTACAGTTGCCTCCCCAGCATGTCAGCATCAGCCCAAGTTTCCATGGACCAGGCAGGGGCTCTTGAGGGAAGCTCCCAGGGGCACAGGTGCCTGGCTGGAGGATTGGGATGCTTGGATGGAACCTCACAGTGCAAGGGAACAGGACTTGGCAGGGATGTAACTCTTCCTGCTGTTCTTAAAAACATGCTTGAAAAGAAGCTGAAGGCTTGTGGCCTAATTAATCAATTGATTTTGATGAATTTTAAAATCCAGAGCAATTTTTCTTACGCCGAGGTCCCGCAGTGGGGGATATTTCAGGCACTCTGTTATCCCACTGCAGTCCCAAATACTCCACTTGCCTGATTTAGGAATGTGGGATTTTTGAATGAACAGACTTGATTTGGGGGAAATCATGGAGGAACATGATGGATGCTTCTGCTCCTTTGTCCTGGCAAGGGTTGTGCCTTTGCCTGCGTGTCCCAGCCACTCGCATCAGGAATTTCCTGACTGGTACCCACAGGCGAGTGGCTCTGAGCTGTAAGATGCCCCGGGAGAGCTGCAGATGGCAGGACATCAGAGCAGCAATGCTGGGACTGTAATTCCCCTTATCTGCCAGCAGCATGGCCATCTCAAGTGCCTCCTGGGAGCCCTTTGCAGCTCCCTGCCCAGCTCCTCTCCCAGCAGCTGCCCCCAGGCTCTGCAGCCTGGCCCTGCCTCCCCATCCCGGGCTCAGAATTCTCCTCTTTCCTGGGGCTGGAGAGGGACTGGCTCTGCTGAGCACTGCTGCCAGATCAAAGCACTGCCTTGATTCCTTGATGGCAGCTATAATCTGCTCCATGCTATTCTTTTTCCTATTCCTTGGGTTTTCTAAGACCTTCTTCTTTTTTCTTTTTTTTTTTTTTAATTTAATTGCAGACATCCTCCCCGGACCATGTCTTGGACACTGCAGCCATGACCAGCCCTTTTCCCTGGCTAGGCACATTAATTCAGGAGCTGCCTAGGTGGGAGACTGGTTCAGGTCCCAACACTGCATGCAAGCACAGCAGTATTTGTTATCTTCATGACAGAGCTGTTTCTTTAGACCTCACTTGAATATGTTTTCTCCTGATTTTTCGTTCCTGATAATTTGAGCAAACAGTCCTCAGTCAGATGCTTTTCCCTACACTTTGTTATCAGCCTTGTGGAGTTTATGGACAGGACATCAGCTGGAATGGCTTCATCCTGTCCTTGTCCCCATATGTCCACAGCATGGTCAAGGTCAACCCAACTTGGAGTCTCCTACCACAGGCTGCTCTCCTGAGCTGAGACCTTCACCTTTCATCCCACAGCTGTCACTGCCCAGAAATGATTGTCCCACACACCTTTCCTTGGCTCCCTTCCTGCTGCCCTTCCTGCAGGTTCCCAGGGCCATGCTGACCCAAGTTCAGGGTGTGACCTTCCCTGCTGCACAGGGGTCCTCCTGCCAAGCACTTGCAAAGCAATGCAGACATCAGATCAAAAGATGCTTCTAACCATTTCCCAGGGTGGTGGGAACAAGGAGATCCACTTCAGGGAGCAACACTTTTGATGCTTGTGTGCCTGCACGGCTCAGGTGAGAGGCAAATGCCTCTTGGCTCTGCAGGGCTGATATTTCCCTCCTGCAGCCCATCTCAGTGATGCCATGGTGGATGCTGTGCCCTCAAACCAACCCCGACATCCCTCCCTGAAAGCTGGCACTTTCTGCAAGCTGGACCCTCTCCAAGGTGTAGCTTTTGGGGTCTCTCTGCAAAAGGGGCACCTGAACCTGCAGTGAATTCCCAAGGCAGGGCATGCAGCCCCTCTCCCCGGCTCTCCTGCCAGAGCTCACACCCTGCCTGCTGTGCAGCTCTGCCCCGGGGCTGGCTGTCTGTCAGAGGTGTGCAAAGTGGACCTCCTGTCTGCACATCTGCAGATCCTCCTGGGCGGGAGGGGGGCTAGGAAAGTGTCAGCTCATCATTTTCAGGGAGCAGGAGTGGTGTTCTGGTAAGAGGAGCGAGGCTGGGCGCGGGCCTGTGGATCAATACGGAGATCAGAGGCTCAGTGCCTGTCGGAGCTGTGATGACTGAGCAGATATCAGACATGGATCTCTCTCTGCTCATGCCTCCAGGGGCTGTGGTGTTTGCAGGCCTCAGGAGGCAAGCAGGGCATTGGGCAGCCTTTACCTGTGATGCAGGGTGGAAAGGGGAAAGCTGTCCCCAGGGGATGGCCAGCCTGAGAGTGAGAGGTTAAAGGCAGCTCTGTAGGTGGGAAGAGTGGAACCAAACCCAAACAGCTGCCTTCACCTCTGCCTGTGGTCAGGAGCTCCTCAGGCACTGCCTGGCCCTGCTATTTTGTCTGGGATGAGTGTTTCAGTAGCAGTTTGTGTCCCTGTGCAGAGGGCAGCTGGGATGGGGCAGAGCTCTCTGCAGAGGAGCTTGGGTTTAGTTTTGGCCAAGTGCATCCCATGAAATTTCCGGAGGCTCCCAAGGGCCAGAGGAAACCCAGCCCCTGAGCCCCTGTGGGGCAAAGTTCTCACAGGAAGCACTGATTTCATCCTTCATGGAGATGCTTCTTGAAAGAGCAATTTGCCAGCATCCCTCACAGCAACAGCAGCAAGGCCTCTGCTTGAGATACCATCTCTGTGCTCTGACAGCCCCATCACTCATGCCCTGCTCCTGCCTCCCTCTTCCACAGGGACAGGAGTGAGGGATGGAGGCAGGGTTGGAGGCAGGAATGGCGTGTTCCCACCACGGTCAGCTCCCAACCATCCCCATCCTCTTTGGGGTCAGGGTGTGCCAATGGCAGCACTGGGCAGCAGCTCCTCTCTGCCCACGCACAGTGAGGGGTGCTGGCTTTGAGCAGGGGAACAGGACCAGGGGTTTTGAGCAAGGTGGTGGCTCATCTTCCCTCTGTGGCAGGGACTTTGCTGTCACTCACCGATCCCCCTGGCAGCCAGCACCAGCAAGAAGGAACAACCCCTGAATTTCTTTCTCCTGCCTACCTTCCCCCTGCCCTTGGGCACCCAGCTGGGGGCTCTGCTCGTCCCATTCCCCTGCTTTGCCTGGCCACGTTTCCTCAGATTTATCTGTTGGTGACAGAGGAAGATGAGGCTTGGCACAAGCCCTTCTCATCTGCTGCTGAAGCAGGGCCTGCCTGACACCAGGTGGCAGAGTGGGGTGGGAAAGTCACGGGGTGGGTGGGCTCCTGTGTCCCCACACTCAGGACAGCCGACCTGAGACGCCCCCACAGCATTCTGTGGGTTAAACCTCGGCTTTGCAAGCAGAGGGCAACGCTGGTAACTAGACCTGAAAATCTCTCTGACTGTGTTTGTGCTTTGCTAGCAGTTGTACTCTGCTCCAGGCCGAGGGGTGACCCCGTGCCCTGGGGGACAGAGGGACAGGATGCTCATGTGTGCAGCCCTGGCCAAGCAGTGCCACCCTGGCACCTCCAGGGGACAGTGGCTTCCTGCAGGTCCCACTGCTGATCTGCCCACAAGAGAGCCTTGCAGGACTGCAGTGGGGCCCCAGGGTGGGTGTGTGTCCCTGAATGTGTCCCCACCTGTGACTTTACCCTGTGGTGACATGCCAGGGTATGCTGATGGCCTCGCACTGGTTTTATATGGGATGGGGTGATGGATGTGAAGTGCCACAAGGAGTCTGTGACCTCACACCAGCTGCAGTTTAAAGGAAGCCCTGGTGTCATCCTGGGCACTGGTTTTGGGGGCAGTGTGGCATCATTGGTGCTGCTGGGGGATGAGCCCACATGCTGAGTGGGCATTGTGGGGTGCCTGATGTCCCCCATGGGCAGGGGAATATGACATGGTACCCCAACAGTGCCCTCTGCAGTCTGGTCACAGGGCTGAGCCACAAGAATGGCATTTCTCTGATACGGTGGGGAAACTGAGGCAGGGAGTAGAAAACACACCTCAGTGTTTTCCTCTCTGGTGTTCTGGATGGGAGGTGCTTCTCATGGGAGTGGGAATCTACAAAATTCTCCGCTGTGCTCCTCTTTCTTGCAGTGCCAGGCACTCCAGTGACCTCTTCTGCTCCAGGTGTTTCACTTTGGTAATTCAGAAGAGGTGGGGCTCAGGGAGAAAACAGCCCTCCCACCTCACTATTTCTTCTCTAGCTCAATACACCTGCTTCCCCTGGGAGCCCTGGCAGGAGCAGCCCTGGTGAAATTCCTGGCACCCCAGAAGACCCTCTGGGAGCAGGACTGATGCCCTGGAATGAGCAGCTCCTTGCCCATCTCTGCCATTCCCGGGGCTCCTGGCACGGCTGGGCAGCAGTGGGTGAGGACTTGCCCAAGCAGGGGCCCTGCCCGTGTCCCACGGGCACAGGCTCCCTGCAGGGGGCCATGGGTGCACCAATCCCACTTGCAAATCCTCTCGGTGTGGTGGAGTTTTTCCCTCTTTCCCTCCAAATCCTGAAGCACCTTCCAGAACAGGATGGTTCTGGGTGCGTGTCGGAGTCTGAAGGTGTTGGCTCAGCCGGTGCTGTCTCTCCTCCTTGTGCAAAGCACTTTACTGCCAGAAGTAGACCCTTGAAATATGTGGAGTCCTACACCTGTAATTCCTCCCTTTGCCCGTGCTCCTGCCTGCAGCACCATCCCTTTACTGCTGTGTGTCTGTGCAGAGGAGCAGAGACATGAAACTATTGGGGAGAGGAGGAGAAAAAAAAAAAAAAAAGGCATGCAGAAAAGCGCTGTGGAAAAGCAGAGCAAATTAAGCAGAGCTCTGATCTGCTTGGGTTTGTGCTTGCCAAAAATGCACCATGCATCTTAATTCGCTCTGCTGTTCAGCTCGCACTCACTGCTCTCCTGATGCCATTTCGGCGCTCTGAGCTCAGCCTTTTCAACACTTCAGTCTTCCTCTTTCAGGATTTTTTTTTTTTTTTTTGCATGTCTGATTGCAGAATCTGCTGCAGGAGGGAAGGGGGAAGCCAGGGGAGGGAGGACGGGAGCCCCGACCGTGGGTGCTCCTGCCTGCGCTTCCCGGCAGCCGGCTTGGTCCCCGATGCATTTTTTAGGTGCTTGGGGGGGGGGGGGTTTGCATCTTTTCTAGAAAGTCCTTCCTGGATGCTCTTCAGTCGCTTTTTTCACACCCAGCCGTCTGATCTGCCTCTCTCGCTAGGATCCTCCAAAGAAGAAAAAAAAACCATTTAAATTGCTGTAATCCACACTGGCTTTTATTCTCTTCCAGTTCAGTTTAATCTCTCTCTCCTCTCCACCCTTATGTCCGGGTTGGGGGAGGAGGGGGGGAAACCCACCCAACAACCCAGCGAAAGGCAGCATCGTCCTCCAAAAGAGCTTGAGAAAGCAGGAGCCGAGCCAAAGCCCCTCTGCTCTCCCCCACCACAAATTTAACCCCAGCTTCAACTTTTCCTCCGCTCCCGGGGCTGAGCTGGGCTCCAGCAGTGGGGTTTTTCCCCTCTCTACCCCCCTCCTCCTCCTACACTGATTTTTAGCGGAGAGGGAGGGGGGTGGGGAATCCTTTTTATTGCGGAGCCCGGTTCTCTTTGCAAGCCTTCCTCCTCCTCTTCCTCCTCCCCTGCTTTTTGTGCCCGCCGCAGCAGGGCTGGCCAGGCCGGGGGAGGGAGGGAAGAGATGGGAAGGGGAGATCGCCCCCTCCTCTCCTCTCCCTCTGTCTGTTTTTTTTGCAGGTGTGTCAATTTTAATTCTGCCCAGTAGGTGGGACTTGGTGACTTTCGCACCGTTTTTGTTATTTATTTATTTCCCCGGCTGCTTCTCTCTCTCCCTCCCTTCCTCCCCTCCCATCCCTCCCTCCCCAGCCTCCCGTTGCGATCCTCCGGAGCGGCTGCGGGAGCGGCGGGCGGCCGGGCCGGCATGCATCCATCCCCGCCCGCGGCCGCGGCCGCTGCCCTAGCGGGAATTACAGCCTCTCCCAGCCAGCTGCCAGCATGATTTCATCTGCTGGAGGATTTTTGCAGCTGATCGCTTGAGGTTTTGTTGTTGTTGTTTTTTTTTTTGTTTGTTTTTTTTTTTTTTTCTTTTTCCTCCCTCTGTCTTTGTTTCCTTCCCCCTTTCCCCCCCTTCCCCTCCCTCCATCCCCCCTTTCCTCCTCCTCCTCTTTTTTAGAAGCAGCAATCGGAGATGGATGTCTCTCTTTGCCCTACCAAGTGCACTTTCTGGAGGGTTTTTTTGCTCTGGAGCATTTGGGGAGACTATCTGCTTTCGGTGCTGGCTTGCCCTGCTAATTGTCTTTGCAGCAAGACAGACATCAATTGCAAGAAGCCGGATGATGGGAACCTCTTCCCTCTCTTGGAAGGCCAGGATTCAGGTAGCAGCAATGGCAACACGAGCATCAATATCACGGACATCTCAAGGAACATCACTTCCATGTAAGTGGGGGTCCCCCAGGGCTCCCCCTCCCCGGCAGGGTGCGGGCTGCGCTGCCCGTGCGGGGCTCAGGTGCCCCCGGCATCGCTGCACTGCCTGGGCTCAGCCCGGCTCCCCGGGCACAGGATGCAGAGCTGGCTTTTCCCTTACCCCATCCCCCCTAAAAAAAACCCCACCATAAAAAGCCCAGCAACAGTTTGGCCAAGGCTTAAGAGGAATAAAGTAAATGGGATCTGATTCCTTAGCAGGAGAGAGAGCAGCAGGCAAAAGATGCTAAAGCTGCTGCTTCCTTTAACTGTTTGCTTCTGCAAGGGGAACGGGGACGCCACAGCCACACACCGCCACATATTCACCCAAATTGGGCGAGAAAAGCAAGTTCTGAACTGCTTTTTCTTTCTTGAGACTTTGCATCCAGTTAAAATGTCATTATTTTTTACATCCCCACATCAGAAAATGCTCCCTTCCCTGCCCTGGCTGAGTGTATCAGGGGATCTGCGGTTTTGCATTTTTAAGAGGAGAAAAAAAAAATAAAAATAGGACAGTGAGATGTTCCTTAAGTAGCTTATTTAATTCACATTGTTGTAATTTTGTAACTCGTCGTGGTGCCGCGATAGGATTTGTGTGTTTTAGGTTCGGGGTGGTGGCGGCGGTGGGGAGAAGCATCGGAGCAGTGAGATATTTTTAGTTGAGCACTTTGCGTTTGTTTGCATGCTTGTTTATCTGGAAAATCAAGTTGAAGTTGCATTATCCTTGTTTGGAGAGGCAGTTAGCAAAGCCCATGTTAATCTCATCAGTGTGGAGTCAAGAAAGGAATATATTTCCCTCTTCTGAATCCATCATGCTCTTGGTGTGTGTGTGAAAAAAAAAAATTCCTCATTGCTTCCAATCTTTGCTCTTTATTTTCCAGTACATTTTTGGGTGAGATGAACTCTGAGCCATTTCATTATTCTAATGCTAATTGAAATGTGAGCATTTAGGGAAATGTAGCCCCCAGAGCAAGTTGCCAGTGGGAGTTGAGCAGAGAAGAGGTGGAATCCTTTATTCTGGCAGTGAAATGCAGCAAGGTTTGAAATGAGTAATGGAGGGTTATTTATTTAATTTTTTTCACCTCGATGGTGTGGTTGCATGGAGGGAGAGGGCTTTGGGTCTCTTCCTGAGCCTGTTTTATTTGGTCACAGTGCAATTGCAGCAGAGCCATGGAGTAATTGCAGTGCCTCTCTCACAGCTCTGCTCATCACCTTTGCTGGGTAAAGATGACGGGAGCTGCTTTCCCTGTTTGCTTACGGGTCCATGCGATGCCCAGGCAGGTTTTCAGCAGGTCACTGACCCTGAATCCACAGCCCTGTCTCCCCCCTTCCCAGCAAACCTCCATAAGAACAGCAGGAATGGGGAAAGTAGATGGGGGGGAGCTAATGTAACCCTCCCCTTCCAACTGCCCCATATTTATCCTGCGTCGTGGTGCTGGAGTGTTTTCCCTGTGATGCTGGAGGGATGAGGGTGATGCTGGGGAAGTCAGAGAAACTCGTGTTTTTCCCCTGTGCTCGCTGTTTGTTGTGGTTTAGTTTTAACCCTTTGGGGGCCGGGGAGTAGCAGGAAAGGCAGGGAAGGGTTTGGAAGCCACCAGCGTGAGCGACTGTGCGTTGTCAGATGCACAGACATCTGAACTGCTGGGAGAGGTAGTATTACACGAGCGCTTCGTGCCCAGAAAATGTCTTTGCTGCTTTGAAAATGAAAAATGCTGATAAGCAGTCTGTAAAAAGGAGTGGGGGAAAAAAAAATGGACAGCTCCAGAAACAGATATTGGGTATTTTTTTTGGAAAGGAGCTTCTCCTAAGTTGGGGAAGGAGAAGAAGGTGCCAGCTTTTGCTGGAATTCATATGCTTCTCTGCTTCACAGTGAGCAAAGCACATTCCTCCACCCCCTGCATCTCTGCTGGACCCGTGCCTCCCTTTTTGGGCTTGGGAGGGCTGAGGCACAGGGCTGGGGTGAACCCCAAAATGCTCTCAGGGGCTGAGACTGTGCACAAATGAAAACTTTCCACAAGGGTCTGTGCTTACTGGGGAGGCAGTGGTGGTTTATAGGGGATACTTATGGGAGCAGAGGGTTGATTTCTGTGGCAGGGATGGTTCCCAGCAAAGGGGTCACTGCTGGGAGCCAGACTTGAACCATGTTCATGCTCCTGTGTGGAAGGCATCAGGTCCTGCACCCTTTCAGGCTGATGTCAGGCCTCTCCTTGCCAGCCCTGACATCATCATGGATGTTGGGGTGAGGGTGCCTAGAAGCCCAGCCTGGTCATGGCTGAATCACTGCTGGCATGTGAGTCTGATTCAGCTGGGCAAGGAGCAGTGTTTTCCCCCTGCTTGCCATGCTCACAGGGGACTTGGCCTCTTTAGGCAGCTTGTGGGTAGCCAGGGGGCAAAAGCACCTTCTCCCCCTGGGCTGGGGGTGAGCAGGGGAGGCTCAGTCCTGTCCCAGTGGCTGAGGGATGCAGTGCCCCAGCTGGAACCTCCCCACAGGCCCAGGGAAGGTGGTGGTCCCTGCTCCATCTTGTAGCTGGTGAAAAAGCAAATGGAGTGTGGGGTGGTGAAACAACCCTGCGACCAGGCAGAGCCTTATTCACATCCAAAAGGGAGCTCAGCTTCCAAATCAGGGCTTGAATGTTGCTGATGAGAGACAGCCAGAGCCCACTCAGAGAGCTGGTTAAAAAACCAACATAGCCATCTTGGAGGGCTTGTCCATGTTGCCCCCTCGAGGGAGGGCAAGACCCTTCCATGCCAGCCCACCCCAACCCAGCACTGGGTGGAGCCATCAGGAGCTTTGGGTTTTTATCACTTTCCAGGGGCTGATGAGACCCTGTGAGGTGAGGACAACAGAAGAGGAACAGGGGACAGCCAGGCTGTAGTGCTGCCCAAGGAGGATGGTGGGGCAGGCGGGTACCTCAGTGTGATACCCCACCATCTGTTGCATCCTTCAAAGGAATGGCTTTTGCTTTAATTGGTGGTGCTTCTGGCTTCCCACACATCTTCCTTTCAGTAAAAGTCAGGGCTGGGTGGCTCCTGCCCTGGCTGGGCTGAAGGGGACAGTAACACACAACCTTGCAAATCCAGGTGGTGCCAGGTCAGTGGTGAGGCAGGGGAAAGGCAGGAGGCTCCTGCTCTGAGGAGGAGGTTGGGTTGGCTGATGTCTCTCTGCCCTTTCCCAGCATGCCCAGAAACTTACCTGATTTTGGGTTGCATCCCTGGAGATGAGACCCTGCAGACAGATCCCTGTGAGAGCTGCCAGCAGCCCTGTCTAGCCAGAGAGCCAGCTTGGACCTGGCTGAGTTTGGAGTCATGCTCTGTTCTTCCCCCTCCCAGTTTCAGGAGAGGTCACCACAGGGTCGGGGCACATCTATGCCATCGCCTTTCCTGTACAACTGGGTGGCCTTTGCTGTGTCCCCAGCCAGGCGTGACTTACAGAGACGCTCACCCCTGTGACATGAGGCTTTACTCATTGCAAGCCCAGATGCAGAACTTTGATCCTGGAGTTGCTGTGGCACAGAACCCCTTGGGCCCCTGCGTGCGTGTTTGTCACAGCGGGTCCCCAGCCCTGGCACTGTGGGGGGCTGGCAGGAGGGTCCCCAGCCCTGGCACTGTGGGGGGCTGGCAGGAGGGTCCCCAGCCCTGGCACACATGAGGCTGGCCGGGTGTTGGGGTGCAGGGTGGCCGGGCTGGGGGTTCATCACCCCGCTGGCAGCGTGGGCAGTGCCTGCGTGCGCCGGCAGCGTGCGTGGGGAAGGACAGACGGAGGAGTTTGCCATCTGGGCCTCCCTACTCCTCAGCTGTTGCTATGGCACTGCGGAGATGCTGCTAGGCAGGCGGTGGTGGCCTGCGTGTGTCACCCCTGGGCTCCCTGGAGGTAGGGAGATGTCCCTTGTATATGAAGCCTCGCTCTTTAGCCAGCTTTGCCAGGGCAGAATGGGGGCTCTTATGGTAAAACACACTCAATAGGTGGATAGTCAGGGTGTATCTGTACAGCTCCTAGCTGCTTTCAACAAGGTGAGATGAATTCAGAGCAACCCAAGAGGAGGTTGGGTTGTTCCTCTATAGAGCAGGATTTTTGGGTCTTACTGGCAGGGCCAAGAGGAAACATCTTGCTCTCCTCCATAGGCTAGAAGAGCATTTTCATTCTTTCCCTTTGGGCTGTCCCAGCAGCTCCGTGCCAGGGGCTGGCCGGGGGTGGCAGCGCCACGTCAGCGCCGGGAGCTGCGGGGGGAGCGGCAGCGCAGCCCCCACTCACTGCGCGGGAGCTGGCAGCATGTGGAGAGGGGGAAGAGAGAGAGAGGGGGTGCTCAGAGCAGCAGCACCCCTTCCCTGCTGCTGCACGGAGAGCTCGGGCATGGGAAAGCTCCTCAGTGCCCGTGGCTGGGAAGGAAGCAAGAAAGAAAGGGCAGGCGTCTTCCTGGAAGGGCTGGAAGGAGCAGAACTTGCTTTGGTGACCCAAACAGCCATGAGAAAGGCTCCTGTGGTGCTCAAATTATTGACTGCTCTGCTTCAGACAGCAGGCACAAACTTTTCTCCTCTCTGTGAATCAGCCACGTTGTGCCCAGTGTGCCTCGTGTACTACTACTCTCCAGAGATGAAGGGCTCTGCATTCCCAAAGCCTTCCATCTCCTGGTCCCAGAGGCTTTGGCTGCTCCAGAGACGATCAAAAAGATCCATAATTAAATCCACCTTGGATTTGCAGGGCTCTTGCTCATGCAGAGCATCTATCCTGAAGGATGTCAGGATGGGGGAGGCGGGCACAGCACCAAGCTTTGGGGACAGAAAAGGGTGCAGAGGTATTTGAGACAAAGAGTTGGGCTGAGATATACGGTTTTGATGCTCTAGAGGTGAGTTAAGCCAGGAGCACTGATCTGTGTCCTCCCCCTTTCCTGTGGCTGGCTGTTGGCTCCTTGCCCTGCTCTTCCTGTCGATCTGTCTGCTGACCAGTCCTGGAGAGAGGCACTTTCCGGGCACAGGTGATGTCAGGTATTTCTTCAGGAAGGAGACAATTTTGGTGCCTGATAGCACTTCCCAGACTTTTTCTGAGCAAAACCTGGGGCCTGAGCTGCTGGCCTGACAGGAGGAGGTGGTGGCCAGATGGTTTAAGGGTGCATGGGATGTGTCCCAAGTCCTCATGTCCTGCAGGTTTTGGGGAGGTCTGAATTGGTTCTGACTGATGGCTTGTCTCCTTACATTAGAGAGGTGAGACAGAGGTGTTTCAGGTCTAGGACAGATGTTTAATGGGAGGAAGAAGAGACTGAGGAAGGACCTGCCTTGCTGTCCGTGGAGGCTTTTGTAGAGCTCAGTCAGGGAAAGCTCTCTGGGTCTGCTTTGTGTTATTAGCTCACCCCTGGGAAGCAAAGCATCTTCATGTGCTCGAGGTCTCCCACAGCCCTGTGACCAGCCATGCACCCAGCCATGCTGGGCCCTGCCAGTCAGCCTCCCAAAGAGTCCCTGAGATGTCCCATGGGATCACCTTTGGGGAGCCCTGCAGGTAGAGATTGTGCCTGGTGCTGCTTCCCAGTGCCACCCTGGCACACCGGCTTGTCCTGCTTGGTGAAGAGCCCCTGCTTGGTGTTGTTCTGGAGTTTATGGCTGGGTTTGGTGGATCCCATGTAGGGGGCTGCTGACAAGTGGGAAATAAACCAAGTCCTTAGCCTGCCAGGCTTCCAACGTGAGTGTTACTGTTACTAGTGCTTGTAACTCGGAGTGTTACTGCCAGGCACTGTGGAATAGCAGGAGTTTGGTGTTTCCTGCACATGGGGTTTCGACAGGTGCTGTAGGTGCTTTCTAAGCAGGTGTTTGACAGCAGCCTGTGGGCTCTGCTCTCCCCAAATCCTCTTGCTCTCCCCTCTGCACAGCAAAGCCGTTGTCGAGGAGGTGCTGTGGGCGAGTTCCTCACTCAGAAGCTGCCCTTTGTGGTTGGATATCACAGCACTTTGTGCCCACATGAGATGAGGACCAGCAGCTTGCTCACCTCACGTGGTTCTCCAGGTTCCCGAGAGCCGTGCAAGCAGCACCAGCACCACAGCTGTCCCCGTTCTCCCCCAGGGCTCCGCACCGAGGTTGTTGGTGCAGGAGCGGTGACAAGCGAGCATCCCCGTGGGTGTCCCACAGCGCCCGGCCGAGCCTTCCCCCCGTGAGCCCCGCTGGGCTGCCGGAGCCCGGCTCATCCCGGCTCCTCCGCTCCGCTATTGCCGTCTGAAGGCGGCTGTGCCGCTAGAGGGCAAGCGGCAGCGGCAGACAGCCCGGCTCCGGGATGCGGGATGCGCGGCACAGCCCGGCTCCGGGATGCGCGGGCTCCGGGATGCGGGATGCGCGGGCACGGCCGGCCCCGAGCCGCAGCGGGAGCGCCGGGGAATACGGGGGCTCGGGGTCACCCCCTGCTCGCTGTCACCCCCTGCTCGGGGTCACTGCCTGCTCGCTGGCACGCTGGAAAGCCTTTGCTCTGGGTGCCCATGCTGCTGGACCCCTCTTGGGTCCAGCATCCCCATTCCTGTGTGGGCACCCGCTGGTGTTGGATGGTCCCCCAGGGGCTGAGTGGGTCGCTGGGTCGTGGCTTTCTTCTCTGTGCACTGGTCAGTGCATCCTCACCTTCCCACAGCTCTTCCAGCAGTGCTGCAGGATACAGCCCCAGGCTGTCTGTGGATTGAGGAGATTTGCAGCTTTTTGGATGGTATTGGCCCAGCCAATTTGAATGTTTTTGGCCCAGCCAAAGCAGTTGCAGTGAGAAGGTGCTGCTGGACAAGCAGTGCCTGCTCGGGGTCATGATGTGCCCTCTGTGACCAACTTCTGGCTGTGATCCTGCCAGGAAGCCTCTGATGGGTCTGTCCTTGTTCCTGGTGGGGAAGCTGAGGCATGGAGCAGTGGTGGAGCTGGCCTGCAAGGAGCAGAGTGAGGATGGAGATCCTGTAGCTCAGCATTGGCCAGGGTTAGGAAGAGGCCAAGCATGGAGGGGGGGATAAACAAGGCTGTTCTGTTGGTCCTGTTGTGTTTAGCAGACATGAGAGAGGTCCATGGAGAAATCTGGAGGCAGAGACAAGAGGGCACAGGCTGAGAGCTGTCTCTGAGGGCCTCCAGAGTGGGTAAAATGTTCTTTGCTCCTTTGATTAAACCTCTGCTGCACAGGCTGGATGGAGGTCAGAGAGCTGAAGAGATCACATGTCCTTCTCCAAGGGAGGAAGGCTGAGAAGAGCCTGGTGTGAGACAGAGCAAGGGTGAGTGAGGGCAGGAATTTGGCCTTGACCCTGTAGCATCCTCCATGTGCAGCTCCTGGGATTATCTCGTTTCCCCTGGCAGCTGGGCCAAAGAGGGGCTGGTTATTTCCCTGCTGGCTACTGCCAAGGGCTGCCAGCGTGGTGGAAGGGCTGTGACACCCTGTGGTCCTGCAATGCAACAGCAAATGGGCCCCCAGCATCATGGTAGAAGCAACATTTGGGTGGGTGTGTGTTGGGGAGTGGGTGATGGATCATGGGTTAGGGCCATGATACTGCTCAGGGCCTGGCCTTTGCTTCAGTTGAACAAAGGGGGATTAAAATCTCCCTGGAGTCCCCTTGGAACACTGCACTGGAAGCAGTGCCCAGCTCACAGGGCAGCTCCACCAACCCTGCTGTGCTGTGTCCTTGGGTATCCCTATCCCCATGTACCACCTGGTTTCCAGACCCCAAGGAACTGGGGTGCTTTCCCTGTTCCCCTCTGTGTGAGAGCTGGCTTGCCTGGGAGGGTGGCACCAGGAAAAGATGTGCTGCATTTTTTGGCTTGTTTTCATGTGCTGTAGCAGCTGAGGAGCTGAAGGAGAAGCCAGAGCCATGTGTACAGCCAGCTTTCCTCCAGCTGCCCCCCAGTGTTTTGGTATGGTGGACAATGGAGCCTGGTAGTGACTGTGCCCTTCCTGTACCTGCATGTGACATCACCCCCAGCTTCGGTCTGCATAAATAAAAACTGCCTTTTTAATTAAAAACAAAATTCCCAGCAGTGGAGCAGAGAGGTCAGGAAGGATTCCCAAGGGAGTTTGACAGCACATGCACAATCTTATTCCTGACTCCAGTGCTTGTTGAAGTGACAGCTAAATGGTCCTGGCATCCCAGGGAAGGATGCAGGGAGAGGCTGAGCCCAAGTGCTGCCCCTCATGCAGCCTCTTGCCTGCAGCTCCATGCTGGGGAGGGGACAGGGCACTGGTGCCTTTGCTGGCAGCTCTGCACTGTCCCTGGGGGACTTAAAAGTGGGTAGGAGCAGATGTGAGCATGGTGAACTCCCCATCCTTCTGGGTTCTGCAAGGCTGTCCCTTAACTAGTTCTTACCAGGAGGTTCCCACTAGGAAATGTTAATGTGGAAATGCTCAAACAGATGCTGGGAATCCGAGTGCTGCTGAGGACCCTGCATGCTCAGGGTTTTGGCAGGATAAATTAGGAATATGAATGCTCAGCTGAGCTGCAGAAATGCCAGGCTCTAACTCCTGACCCTGCCAGGACATGAAGCCACATGGGGGAGATCTCGGGTGCCTGCAGCTGCTGACTTTCCTTCTGCTCCTGCAGCAGCCCTGGCCTCATCCCCCATCCCAGGCTCTCCATGGAAATGCTGTGCAGTGACCTGGGCTGGGAGCAATGAGTCCTGGCTCTCCAGTGATCCAGCTGTGCAAATGCTCCCTTGGGCTGCCTGCCCTCCTCCTGCCTGTTCCCAGCCCGGGCAGGCAAGGCCAGCTTGGGCATCCCTTGTGTCCCTCCCAGTGCAGCTGGGATTGCCTGTGGGGAGCTCTGTGGCTGGGAAAATCTCTCTTGTCCCCAAAGCTCTTTCCTCCAGGATGTGGATGGGTGTTCCTGGGGCAGTGAGGTGGATCCTGGCTTTGTCTCATGCCTTGCCTGTGCTCTCCCAGCCAAAATTTTCCCAGGAAAAGTAAAGTGAAGGCCCCCGAGCCATTTGCTGAGCAGCCTGTGGAGCAAGCAGAGTTCAGTGGGACACAGGGTCAAGGATGCTGTGTGCTTCCAGCTCCCCTGCCTGCTGAGAGCATCCCTTCTTCCTGGGGCTCTCTTTGTGCCTTTCAGAGAAGCTGAATCTTGCTCGGGGCTATTTCCTCTTTTGAGCCTCACATGAGCTCTGGACTTATTGGTGTCCAGGGGGACCGGGCAGAGTGGCACAGAGTGAATCAGCATCAGAGCAGCTCCCTTGGGAGGTGTTGTGACCCTCGTTTCAGGCTGGGGCAGGTGCTGAAGGGTGTCCTGGGAGCACCAAAGCAAAGCCTGAGCCCGAGGAGTGTGGGCAGGGCACCCAGTGCGGGGATGGGCAACAAGGAGCTGTGCAGGGCTGGCACTGTGGGGGTTAATGGCAAGGTGCAGGATACAGCTGGAGCGGATTTGGGAGAGGCAGAGCCTAATGAGGCTGAAGAGGTATCAGGTGGAAGAGCTGAGAGATGTGGGGGGCTGTGTGGGAGGGAGGCAGCGGTCTCTGCTCCTTGCAAGGTGCTGCGTGTTGGTTTGGAGAAGAGGAGCTGGAGCAGGGATGCTCTCAGGTAAGGAGCTGGGAGGGCTCCCTGTCCTGGCTCTGGGAGGGATGTGAGTGTCTGTGGCGGGTCCCTAGAGCAGCCCTGGCTGCTGGTGGGCTGTGGGGATGTGTCTTGGTGTCTGTGACCCCAGCACTTTGTGGGTTCATCCTCTGGCATTTGGCTCCCTGCTTGTAGCTGAGACCCCATCCCAGAGGTAAGGGGAGCTGCTGTGAGCACCCCTGCCTGGAAATCTTCCTCTCTGTGCCCTGCCCTGCCTGTGCTCCCCTCCAGGGCTTGATGTGTCTGATGCTCCCAGCCTGGTGCTGCCAGTAACCCTTCCTTCCAAGAGGGATGGTGGTGGGACCCTCAAGCTCTGCCCCAGGCAGAGTGCCCAGCACCCAGCAGGTTCTGGCCCCAAGGGAAGGATCCTTGCCTTTCAAAAGGCACAGGGAGCACAGATTTATTTATTTGGAGACTTAATTAGCATCTTTAAATATTAAATAGTAAACAAACTGCGTCTAGTGGGATCAACGTTTACAAGCAGGGATTTTTATTTTTTTTCCTGCTCTCTGGGACATGCACTTGTTTTTTAAGTGTTTGGGGAGGAGCAGCTGTGTGTGGGCTCTGGTTGATGGGTGAGGGATGGACCCACAGTGCTGCTGGTGAAGGAGGGGAGAAGACAGGGATGAAGGGGTGGGAGGGCTCAGGAAAAATGGGGCAGAGAAGCAGGGGTGTGTGCCTGGAGCATTGATGTTGGGGAATTGCTGAGCCAAGTGCTGGATTTTGGCATTTCCTGCAGGATGTGTCATTCCCTCCTGCCCAGGCACGTGGAAGGGGACAGGCAGGAGATGGAGGCTCCTGCCTCAGCACAGCTAATTGCAATCAAAAGGTGGTGGTCTCTGCAAGGGGAGGTGGTTTGCAGCTGATCTGCATCCTATTATCTCTGCAAATGGAGGCCTGCCTGGTAGCAGATTACACTGGGGGTTATTTATTGGCAAAGCACTGTACAGTTTTAATTTTTCCTTTTTGCTTATTCAGGCTTTAGCTCCAGAGGAAAATAGCCTGGGGTGGCTTTGAAATGGATTCTCTCTGCCCCATTAACTTATTCAGTGAGTTTAATGGGCCTTTTTTTCTCTGAGCCTTGAAGCCATCATTAAAAGGCAGAGATTTATAAAAGCAAAGATACTCCTGAGCTTTAGTCAAACTTTGGGGGAGCGGGAGGGGGGCACTGGTGTTGCTGCTGTCTGTGGTTCTGGTGAGGATGTGAGTTGGGTGCTGCTATTGTGCCTCTCTGGAAGTTTTACAAGGATAAGGGGAGCAGCTTGTTTGGGATGCTCCCCATGGGTCTCAGCTGAGGATCTGTGGGAGCCAAGCAGAACCCTCTGGTTCTGGGCTGAGATGACTCCTCACCTGCAAAGGATGGGACATTGTCTGGGCTCCTACACACTGGGACATTGCCTGGTGTGACCTGTCTGGGCTGCAAAGCTGTCCAGGCTGAGATAGAGGAACTTCTCTTGCTTTGTGTAGGCTGCTCACAACTTTATTTTCATCTCTTTTATGCCATGCCAGGGCAGTGCTGATATTTTAATGGGTGTCTGTGGTCAGTGCTTGGAGCTGTTCCCCTCCATCCCTCTCTCTGCCAGTGGCAAGAGTCTCATTGCACCCCCTAATTGCCCCCCTGTGCTGAGCAGCCCAGTGCTGCAAGAGGCTGGGCTTTGCAGTCCTGCAGGGATTGCACTTGTTCAGCACGTGGCCTCCCGTATCTGTTATAAAATAGGGGAGTGTCTGGAGAATGAGACTGAGATGAAATGTCTGAGTGATTTCCCTCTTTCTTTGGCTCTTTTAGGATCAACCTCACCACTTGTTTGGCCAGCCTCTTTTTGGGGAGTAAATGTAGGAGCATGCAAGGTGTGGGCTGGATGTCAGCTGGGGGCACCCTGCAGCTGGAATGGCTGAAGCTTTGGTCCCCAGGCCATGACGTGCTGCAAATGTCACTTCTGGAGGGGCAGCCTGTGTCCTGTACCACTGAGAGGAAGCAGTGGCAGGGAAGAGCTGGGGGCAGCAGGATGTGTGTCCTGGCTCATTCCGGGACACCAAGCTGAGCTGTTACCCCCTGGGCTGGCAGAGACCAACCATGGTGTGCTCCAAAGTGGTGGTGTCACAACATGGTGGAGTTGCTGTGCTGGGACAACTTTTCCTATAAATTTGTTTCCTTTTTTTTTTGCTTCCTGTGCAGTGTGAGCAGGCCAGGGGTAACCCCTGTGTCTCTGTGCCCAGTCTGGCACCAGCCAACTCAGGACAGCCAGAGTTGGGATATTTGTGGTACCTGGAGACCCAAACATGCTGCCACCCTTCACATTTTGTGCTGTGTGCTGAAGAGTGTGTCCCTCTGCTGCAATTCAGGAGTGGGATCCAGATCCTTTGGGACAGGGAAAGAACCTGCTAACCCAAAGTGATGTGCTCAGGGTCATGTGTGGCGCTGACCCCAACCCCTGGCTCCTGCTGGGTGCCAGAAGCAGCTGGGAAATGGCACTGGAGAGTGGGTGATGTGACTTGTTTGTGTCTGTGCTGGTGGCCCTGGGGCTGGCAGGACAGCAGACCATGGCCCTGCCTGCCTGGCAGCCCTGAGCCTTGGCAGGGGGAGAAACCAGGGAGGGACTGTGGGGCTTGCCAGGAGGAAGGAAGGGCCCCCAGCTCCAGGAGGAGATGTCTGAGGGTTTATTTGGATCCTCCCTGGAGGCAGTGACCACCAAGGCTGCCCTTGGAACGCTGCCCTGGGGTGGTGGTGGGACAAGGACAGACTGGAATGACCCAGAGGTTGTTGTGGCCAAGCAGAAAACAGCTGCAATGTGCAGCCATGCTGGGATAGGGATGATTCCCCCTGATGTGGCCTGTCTGTGACCTCCAGAAGAAGGGGGAGGCTCCTTGGAGATCCATCAGCTCCCACGTCCCTCCCCGGGTCACAGCGGTCAGGGGAAGGGGACGCTCATTTCCTAATAAAGCCCCATAAAATGCACTTCTCCCCTGCCCTGTAAATCCTTGCCTCCCCTGTGCTACCTGCTGTGTAAATTGCTGCTGACCCTGTAAATCACCCTCTGCTTTGCTCTGCCTCCCTTGAATCCAGCCCTTCCTTGTAAATCCTCTGTCCCCATGAGTTTTCCACTGCTGACCCCCTTGCTCTGCCTGTGCTGTAAATCGTGGGCCCTGCTGAGGCTGGGGGAGGGATGGGCTGATGGAGGGCAGCTGTCCCAGGATGGGTTAATCCCTCCCACCAGCTCCTTGCCAGTGGGAGCTGGTGGAGGACATTTTGCCTGGCTGCCTGTGGGGAAGGTCATCCTTGCTCTGCAAGCAGGGCTGGGCTGTCATCCTCAGCTGGGCTGCAGCCAGCTGGCTGTAAACTGCAGGGTGTTGGTATCCCAGCCCTCAGCAGGGCTCCTGGGATAGGAGACATTTCTGAGATGTAAAAATAGCTGGGGTAAAGAGAAAAATCTCCTTTTATCCCTTGAGTGCTTGGGGTCATGCCATAGCTTAGCTTCACCATGCCCCTGTGTAAGCTCCCTTCACTGAAGGAGCTGTGGGCAGCAGAGGTCCCTTGTGCAAGGGAGAATTGTCACCTGGGCTGCTGCTGGGTGCTGATGCTCTGCTTCTGAGCCTTGAGTTGCTGGGATGACCATGCTGTGTTTTTTTTTCCCCTCTGAAACAGCACACAGGTGTGATGGTGTTCACAGGGGTTCTTGGATAAGGGAAGAGACGGGGAACTGACTCTGTGTTTCAGAAGGCTTGATTTATTATTCTATGATAGATATTACATTAAAACTAAAAGAATAGAAGAAAAGGTTTCATCAGAAGGCTGGCTAAGAATAGAGTAGCTAAGAATGATAACAAAAGCTTCTGTCTCAGAGTCCAAGCCAGTTGACTGTGATTGGCCATTAATTAGAAACAACCACATGATACCAGTCACAGATGCACCTGTTGCATTCCACAGCAGCAGATAACCATTGGTTACATTTTGTTCCTGAGGCCTCTCAGCTTCTCAGGAGGAAAGATCCTAAGGAAAGGATTTTTCATAAAAGATGTCTGGGACACACAGGAGCTGAGGCAAAGGGTCTGACAGAGACCTGACCTGGTGGAGGTGTGGGAAGCCAAACACCAGCTCAGTGCCATGACCTGGGTGTGCTGGGAGGTGTCAGTGTCTGTGGGAAAGGCTCTCTGGAGATCATGGCTTGTCCCTGGTACAGGCTGGAAGCGCTGCTGCTTTGCTGGGGTGTGCCAAGGGTGTGCAGGCAGCTGGCACCCAGGCAGGTTTATTTGGTGTACAGACCACTGGGTCTTTCTAAACCCTGGTGAGCAGAAACCAGTGGCCCTCCAGCACAGCTCCTGAGGAGCAGGAGTGAGGGATACCCTGGAATGCAGGGGCAGCTCTGCCCTGCTCCCACAGAGGTCAGTGGAGCACAGTCACAACAGGGATGGGGTCACCCATGGGGTGTTTTGGGGTGGTGCTGTCTGCAAAGCTGCTGTGGGAACACAGGGCTTAGAGGGTTCTGCTTGGCTCACTGGGGAGGAAAACTCTTCAAGAGATCTGAGTGCCTTGTGATGTGGCTTTCTGAGTGCCTCAGTCCTCAAGGTATGAGTGGGAACGTGGGGTGCCAGCCTAGAGCAGGGGAGTGCAGCCTTTCCTGAGCCTTCCCTGCAAGTGCCAGGCCTGGAGGAGCTCCTCAGCTTCCTGAGAGGCTCAGGGTTTGGTTTACAGAAGTGCTGGCCCTGACCCAGCATGGACTGTGTGTGTTTCCCCTGGAAAGGCACCGACCTGTGTCACTTGAGGCTCAACTCTCCCTGATCACCCTGAGTGTGGCTGCCAGAAAATTTGCAAGAAAAACGTGGAGATGCTCAGGATGGCTGATTCAGGCATTAATATTAACTGTTGGTGATGCTCTGTGATGGACCTGGGCTTGACTCAGCTGGATGTTTCCTTATACCTTTCTCCTGCTGCCAAATATTTTTTTTATTAGTTTTTTCTCCCAGTATCTTGTGTCTGAGCTGTGTATTAACACTGGGCTTATGATGCTGCTGGGCTCTGCCTTTGGGAGGAGGATGGAGGAGATGATGTGTTTGGTGGGAGCACAGGGATGCTAAACAGCAGTGGGAAAGGCAGGGGGCAGCGGAGGAGAGCAGAGGCAGATTTTCAAAATCCATATAAATAGCAAAAATAAATTTCCAGCAAACGCTTCCAGTCCTGCAGTATTAAGAAAGTGAAGCACTAGAGGATAAGGAAAGCATGAGCAATAACAGCAGGGATTTAGAAAGAATAAATCTTGCCAGACAAACCTGATTGCTTTTTCTTTTTGATGGAATCACAAAATTAGTGGCTGAGCAGAACGTGGAAATCCTAATATATTTGGATTTAGCAAAGCATTTGATATAGTGTCTCACCAAATCTTACTCTCAAAATTAGTTCAGTTTGCCTTGGACACTGCCAAATGGACTGAGAACTGGCTTGGGGCCCTAAACTCACAGTGATGGGCTGTGTTTGGGGAGAGGGGGAGCTGTGGAAGCAGAGCTACAACCTGGCTATTCTCACTGAAAAAAAATCCAAAGCAAAACAACAGAAACCCCCAAAATAATAATAAAAAAAATCCAGGAATGTGGTCTGAGTTCGAGGCATCTTATTATGGGAATATTGACAAATTGGAGAGAGTTCAGAAGCAAACAGAGCGGGGGAAAAGAGGCATCAGAGGGGTCAGATTACCCGTGGAGGGAGGCTGAGAAATCCCAGGGCTGGAGGCATTTCAGGGAGGAGCAGGTGGGGGCCAGAGGGGCTGGGATGGACATTTGGGACCTGGCAGGGAGCAGGTGGGGGTCAGAGGGGCTGGGATGGACATCTGGGACCTGGCAGGGTCCCCGCACACAGAGACTCACTGAGCTCCCATTTCACAGCCCTTTCCAGATATTATGGGATAAGCTGGGGAATATTCACCATGACTGTCAGAAAGAACATCCCTGACCAGGGAGGCTGGGCACGTTTCCTCAGGGAAAATCTGGACTCTTGGAACGAGCACGAGGAGATGGCCCTGGGTGATTTGTGTCAGTAGATGGGGATTTTCTCCGGGATTGTGGGCTTGCATGGGAAGCTGAGAGTTGATTGTAGCTGCTTTGAGGTGCTGCCTCCTGAGATATTTATCTGCACCTCATAAGGCATTTATTTATCACTGGGGAAAAGTCTGGGAAACTGCTGGCAGCAGCAGGAATGCTGTGTGTCCCCCAGGGATGGCCAAGTCCCTTCATGTTTAAAGCTTCTGGAAAGGTGGTGACTCTCTGGTCACTTTGCAGAGGAAGGACAGGACAGCTTGATGTTGTTCACAGGACTTTGTGCGAGGAGTTGTCTGCAGAAACTGGGAAGGATGAGGTCTTCCAGGAGGTTCTGTCTGTCCAGCATGCCAAGCTCGAGGAGTCCTTCAGCACTCAGCTGGGGCCTGGGAGGGATGCTGAGGGTGTGGAGGTTCTTGGCATGGCTGCAAGGTTTCCACAAGGTGAGGAGACTCATGGCTGTCAGCAAAGGCTGGTTTGGATCATCTGGGTGCCACCAGGGCTATAGCCCCCACTGCCAGGGGGATGGCTTGGTAGAGCCAGGCTTTTCTGCTTGCCTTTTAAAGCAGATCAGTGCCTTTTGATGCAGCTGCAAAGAAACTTTTGGTATGGAAAATGTAGCTTGCTAGAGGGAATGTTGCTTTGCATAGGGAACAGCCACCCTTGTGGGGCAGGAATTAGCTGGGATGAACCAGAGCTGGGGAGAAAGCAGAGCTCCCATGAAGGGCTCCTAGAAGATGGGGTGGTCTTGTGTTGGTGTCCTGGTCTCCCTGTGAGAGCACAGGGGTTTTTCAGCCCTGCATGGTTCTCCAAGTGATCCCCTGCTTTGCATTTCTCCCTGCCCAGAGCTGAGCCTGCTGGGATAGGGCTGAACCAGGCAAAGTTTGGGAGGTATTTTTAGCTGTTCTAATTGTGGCAAATAAATGCCATTCTTACTTGTTGGGATTGAGCTATGGCTAAATCACAACTAGTTCTAATGATGATAATTACCGGATTTCAATATTTATAGAAACGGGTGCTTCCTTCGTATTGGCAGATGCTGCTGTGCTCTCACCTTCACAGATCGAAACTCTGGCTCATTATTGCTGCACCTATTTACTTACTTGCACATTTTTTAACCCACAGATGACAGCACGTGAGAGATCTGAAAAGATGTGGGCCCAGTGCAAGTAATCTTTGGGCAGAAGCTGTGGGATAAATAGGGAAGCACCTCCTGAGGGCCTCTGGGTTGGGTTCTTGTTTTTTGGTGACTCATGGGAGATGTTCTCAGGGCTGCAGGCTTGCCTGGTTCTGCCAGGATTTAGCCTCCAAGGATGGCTGTGCATGTTTTTGGCTGTGTTAGAGCTGGGGATGCTGCCTGGGGCTCCTGTGTGCACCAGGACCCAGACACGCTGTAACTGGGACAGAGCTGGAAGGTGAGGCTACACGCACAGCTCCAGTCCTGGGTGCTGGACTTGGAGGAGCCCATGGAAAAGGCTCTGGGAGGTTCCTGCCTGCAGCAGCAGCAGCTTCTGGATGTCTTGGTTTAGCACCATCACTCTTGACTCTGGTACTGCAGAAGGGTGGGCACCTTTAGGAGCATGTGGGAGCAGAGCTGTGCATTTGGGTGGCACACGGGCCATCCCCTAAGCCTGGGATGAAGGTGCAGATCTCCCTGGGCTGTGTCAAACCAGCCCTGCTGGGTGATTGCTGCCTGCAGATCCTCACTGGTATCCAGCCCCATACACCCATCAGGTCTGAGACTCCCTCCTTGAGCAAGGTGTAGAAAAGATTCACTTATTCAATTTGCTATCTCTCCAGTGCCACATAAGCTGTATTGATAAATTAATCTTATATTGTTGTGACTAAACAGCCCTGCAATTTTTTACACTGTGCAGTCTAATCTGTCTTGACAGCTGTATCATTAGTTTATATTTGTTGTAATCTTATTCACTGTGCTGGCTGTGGGGAGTTTTTATTTGAGGTGCTGTGCTGCTGTGCAGGCAATGGGCACAGCTCCCTGCTGGGCATCTCGGGCTGCTGTGGGGTGCAGCCACCTGGGTGCCCTCCCCAGGAGTCAGCCCCAAATTCTGCCCTAACAGCAGAATCCTCCTGGTGGCAGCATCCACAGGCCTGGCTGGGCCTCACCAAAGCGTTTGTGCTGCTGAGGTTTTGGTGGGGACCTCCAAGTTGGGGTAAAGACAGAGAAAATGTGGGTGTTGCAGGAACTGCATCTTAGGGCATCCTGAGAGTTCTGCTGTGCTATAAGAGATAAGTTGTTTGCTTGGTCTGTGGTTTAGTTCTCCATGATACAGGTTGGTCCCTGTTCTGCTGCTGGGGTTAGCTCTGGGTCACAGGGGATAAAGGGACTGTGAAGTCTGTCACCCAGGGCTTTGGAGGTGTGGCAGAGGGGATGGTGGTAGGTGCTGGCTCAGTGTTGTGAGTTGGAGGTGACAGTGGCACAGAGTCATAGGTGGCTGCTCCCCTGGCCTCAGCGTGGTTTTGCTGTCCTTGGTCCAAGTGGGCCTGATTCAGGTCTCTGCTGATTTTGTAGAGTCCCTTTGCTTTGCAGGCAGCTTTGCCTGCATGTCCTTTCAATAACATCTCCCCAAAACTGTGGAGCAGAATGTTTTGGATTGGTGCAATGAGACTTCTGCCATCAAGGAGAGAGAGAGACTGCATACTCTGGGCATGGGACAGGGGAGTGGGAGGCATTTTGGCTGCTGTTTTCTCTTGAACTTGCTGAATTTGGGTGAGAAAGAACAATTACTGGAGTGCAAACTTTTTTTTTGCAGCATCTCTGACCAGGCATGGATGGTTCAGTAACAGCTCAAGTCCAAACGTCTCTCTTGAGCCCACTTGTTTGGGAGAGCATTTGGGATCTGGCAGGATGCTCCCAAAGCAGGAGTGTAGATGTGCACCCTGCAGCCTGACAGTGAAAATTGTTCTTTAGTCCTTTGAACAGGGTCATGCATCTGTAATGTGGGGTCCAGCAGTGCTCTGTGCTGTGCTCAAATCCACCCCAGGACCAGTGTTGGGTGAGCCTAAGGGATGTGCCAGCTCCTGGTGCTGCCTGGGTGATTCCCCCCTTGCAGGCAGGTCTGGGAGCAGAGGGTGGGATGTGCTGTGTGACAGCTCCAGGGGATTTGTGTAGGGCTGCTGGGGGAGTGTGACCGTGTTCACAGGGGTCTGAGGATGAGGGAAGAGACGAGGATCTGACTCCATGTTTCAGAAGCCTTGATTTATTATTTTATTATATATGTTATATTAAAACTATACTAAAAGAATAGAAGAAAGGATTTCATCAGAATGCTAGCTAAGAATAGAAAAAGAAGGAATGAATAACAAAGGCTTGTGGCTCAGACAGAGTCCGAGCCAGCTGACTGTGATTGGCCATTAATTAGAAACAACCACATGAGCCCAATCACAGATCCACCTGTTGCATTCCACAGCAGCAGATAACCATTGCTTACATTTTGTTCCTGAGGCCTCTCAGCTTCTCAGGAGGAAAGATCCTAAGGAAAGGATTTTTCATAAAAGATGTCTGTGACAGGGGAGGATGGTAAAACTTGGTGAGATCTGCGTGGTGGTATCAGCTTTGAGGGCAGGGAAACCCCTGCTCCAGGAGCCAAAAGCTTGGGAAAACATCTGCAACCTGCTCATTGCCAAGCATGCAGTGATGATGTGGAAGAGGTTTCACACGTGCCTGTCCACCATGAGTGCTGGTGGTGTAAGAGCCCACCATGCAGCCTGGGAGCTCCTTGCTGCAGCCCAGGCTGTGCCAGGTTAAACTGCCCCTCGTGATGTGATCTCTGGTTGGGAATGGCTGGGGACAGCCCTGGCAGTGCTGAAACCTTGGTTTGCATTCTGCAGCTGGGAGAGCCTCCTGCAGCTGGTGACAGGGTGGCAGATGCCAGCAGGTTGAATACAGCATGGCCAGAGGCAGGAGGTGTCCACACTGTTGGTAGAGGCATCTCATCCTCCCTGTCTCCCAGCTGGGTGGGTGATGGAGATGGAGATGGGGGTCCCTGGCCCTTACCCTGAATCTGGGGTTGGTGACACTGCAGCACATCTGCCAGCACAGCGGTGGCACCTCCCTGTGCAGGGAGTGCTGCTGCCCTGCTGTCCACTCCCATGGAGAAGATGCATTTCCCACTCAGCTGGCCTCTGCTGCTTGGGGACCTCTCTCCAAGCTCTGCTGGTAAAGGATAATCCATCACCTGCAAGGGCTCTGGCAGTGTTTTCAGCAAGGGACTGACTGGAGGTGTCCAACCTGGACGCTGTGCAGCTGGGGCTCCCAGGTGGCAGGGGGTGACTCCGTGTGTGAAGTGGCTCCACTGGAGCACACAGCAATTGCCCAACTGCTGCTCTCTCTGCCACATGGAAAAGATTTCTGTTCTGCCTCCCAGCCCTCTTCACAGTGCTTGATGGCTGCTGTTCACACCCTGCTTGCTGATTAGCTTCGTATCAGCGCTGGGAGGGCAGAGAGGGCAGGAGAGGCCTCCCTGGAGGCTGCATCAGTGGTCAGGGATAAAGCTCAACTCTACTCCTGCTACTCTTGTTTGGGTCATCTCCTGCTCCAAGCAAGGGTGTTGCTGGGGCCAATTGCAGCTTTTTGCTGTTTATAACCCTCTCACCCCTTAGCCAGCATGAGGGTGTTTCAATTTTCATTTTAACCTGTTTATACCTGGGTGAATTGCAAGTCCCTGCCCTTGACTCCCAGGTGGGTCTCACTCATCCATCAGTGCCAAGCTTTGCTTTAAGTTCAAGGTATTCCCTGTGCAGCTTGGAGTAACCTCCAGTGCTGCCAGGTCCTAGAACTGGTGTCAACTCCCTGGGAGCCACAGGGAATTTTGGCCAGTGCTGCTATGCTCCACCCATACTGATGAGACTATTTCCATAGCAACTACAGGATTGTTCAAAGGGGACTTAGGGGAAAGATGTGAAAAGCCAAAACCAGCCCAGCTTAAAGCCATCAAGGGCAGAATCTGTTGGTCAGTGTTTGGGGTGGGTGGGTGCTTCAGGAGGTCTTGTATTGCCTCTCCCTCAGAAGTTCTCTGGCTCTGTGTGTTTGTGTGGGACCTCGTGTGCCAGGCAGCCCAAAATGTGGAAATGGGAGCTGGTGCTTGCATTGCACAGCTAGGGAAGGTCAGGATACCCTCCTGGGGCAGCTCTGCCAGGGCTTTGGGGCTGGGAAGGGGCAGGAGTGTGCCTGGATGGCTGTGTGGAGGCAGGATGTGCTGCTGCTCTCGGGGGAGCCATGGAGGATGCTGCAGAGGCACAGAGTCATTTCCCAAGCTGTGCTCGCTGTCAGCAGGGTGATTTCAGTGGTGCTGGGGGCTATGCCAGCTCAGGTGGGAGTCAGGAATGTCTTACACCTCTTCCTGCTTTCCTGTGGGGTCCAGAGTCCTGGGAAGGGAGCTACAGCTGTATTCTTTGTGCAGAGTGAGTTTTCCTCTCCTGATAGCCTGCTGGGCTTGAGCAGTTTGAGGATGGTGCTGGAACACTCTGGGCCCTCCAGCTGCCCAAGAGCAGAAACAAAATTTGAGTGATTCCTTGCAAAAACAAACAAAAAATATTAAAACAACATCTCCCTGGAGGGACTTTGTCTGATGATATCCTTTCTGGCTTCAAAATTCTTCCATGACCTTCAATGGCACCAAAAAGACACGTGTCCTGTTAAATACCTCTTCAGAGCAAGTGGTGAAAGGGCAAGCAATGTCAGGAGGTGAATTGTAACTCCTTGCTCCCTGCCTCTCCTCAATTAATACTGAGCAGGACCTTTGGATTCCTCAAACACCCCTGTGAGATTTTCTACCTGTCAGTTTAATGCCAGCCTCCTGGAAATCCTTCAGCAACAGGAGGCTCATTTTCAGGAGCTCAAAGCTGTCGGGCTCATCATATTTGTGCTCATCTTGTGGATGTTGTGATGTGTCACTTTAAACTGTGCAAAGCCCCAGTGAGGAACAGCATCTTCAAGTGGTGCAAGGATTCCCTGCTCGGGCAGGGTGGGGCTGTCAGTGCTGGGGTGATGTTGGCCATGTGCTGGCCACACTGCAGTGACTCAGGTTGTGTCCTCCTGCCTTGCTCGTGGTTTAAAACAAATCTTACCTGATTAGCAGCCAGTGCAGCTCAGCAGCAGTGTTTGGACAGTGGGAGCTCGAGGGTTTCACCCACCTCTGGCCCTGGTGAAGGAGGTGCCCATGCTGAGCAAAGGGGTTTGCTTGAGAGAGGCTGGTTTTGGTGCTTTGGGAAGTTGCTTTGGGAAGGTGCCAGGCAAGCAGAGGTTTCTCCATGGTTCAGCTATGCCTTTATCTAGAGGAATGGCAGATTGAGCTGAGAGAGGGGATAGAAACTGTCCCAGGATTTGCTGTTTGTGCAGGTGGATCAGCTCTAACACAACAGACTGGTTAGCAGTGTCTCTGGCTGTCAGAGTGTCTTCTGTAAGGTGTTTTGCAAGGTGCTTTATTTACATTTAAAAGAACAAAGTCGAGTGCTGGGAGAGGAGCTTTTAAAATGTCTGTTGCCTCCCTGCTCTCCTTTCTTCCCCTCCCTGCATCTCCCTGCCTGTGTCATGTTTATAGGCATGCTGGTTTGCTTTTCCTTTTCAGAGCCAGCTGACTTCCCACAAAATACCTGTTATCCTGGGAAGCCTTGAGCTCTGAGTCACCATGCCTTAATGAGTACATCCCCCTGCTCCTGAGTGATGCTTCTGTTCCTACACCTCTGCAATAAGAGCCAAGTCTGTGTGTGTGTGTCCCTTGCAGGAAAAGCTTAGTGGAGGGAAGGGGAGAAGGTTTTTTTCATGCATTTTCCTGGGAAAAAGGGGACTGAGGCCTTCTCCTGGTTGATGGAGGAGCCCCTCCACTGCTGCTGGGGAGGGTGGGCAGAGCTGGCTGTGATTTATTTGAAGAGCAGATAAAAGCCTCAGGGGGTCACGGCTGTTGGCTCAGAAATAAACTGTATGGAGAATTTATCTGGTTCTTTGGCTTTATGGGGAGCAGCTGGAAGCTGAGCAGGCAGATCTGTGATGCTGTGGAGGTAACAAGGGCCTTGGAAAGTCTCCTTTCAGGTTGGAGATACCCTGCCCATGGCTGTCCTGAGGGCAGAGGGTGAGATCCTGGCCTGTGGCCAGCCCAGCTGGGCATTGCTGCCTGCTTGCCTGAGCTCCATAAACATCTGAGGAGCCAAAATGCTGGAGGATCAAAGTTCAGGCTCCTTGGGAGATGGTTGGGAAAATAAAAAACAACCCAGCAGCCTCAAAGGAGCAGGATCCAAGTGCAGAAAGATTCTCTCTCCTCTCCTCTTTCTTGGCCGGTGGCTTTCCCTTTGTTTGGGGTGTGTGGGAAAGCTGGAAATGGGATGAGCTGCAGTCTGGGGGTGGTGGAGCAGAGGAGGTCAGAGGAGGATGGGGGACTGTGGAAAGGCCCTGGATTTGGCTGCTGGATGTCCATAACTGTGCAGAGGCTGGGGCACCCTCTGGCACCCATGGTTTGAGCTCTGGGCTCTGCTTTCTGTGCTGCTTTCAGCATCCAGGCATGGAACACTGCCCAAAAATGTGCACCTACATCAAAACAGGGTTGAGACAAAGCTCATAAGGATGTAAAACTCCCGAAATGAGGCTCACACAGTGGCTGTGGTTTTGGGAAGTGTGATTGTGGGTTTGTGTGGGTGGGTGGCAGCAGGTCTGGGTTAAGGACTGCAGCCCCCTCCAGCCATGGCACTTGTACAGCCCCATTCCTGGCTCCCACATCTGCTTTTGCTGGACTCTTGCTCCTGTCTGCTCATTCCCAGTGCCATCGATCACAGTAACAGCCAGTTCGTGGGAGATTTTATTTTCTCCTTTTCCTTCTCCATCCGTTTTCCTGTCTTCAAGCACAGCATGAAGTGCAATGAGTGCATGTGGCTGGCAGTGCTCCCTTTTGGGTCCCAGCTGAGCTACTACAGCCTACCAGAATATTGTCTTGACCATCTCCAAGGCTCTCTGTCTTTTTGGGGGGGTGTCCTTTCTACCATATGCTCTTTGGCACTGCTTTTTACCAAGAGTTATTCCTGCCAAGCTGAACTCTAGTGATCTGGTACCTTTAGTGCATCTCATTGTCTTGCTAATGTGTGTAGGCACTGTGCTTCCCAGGGGAGAAACAGCTGCCTTTGGAGTAGAGCTTGGCAGCCTTTTTTTGCCTGTATTAGTATATTACTATATATATGTATATATACACTCTATATATAGATATATTTATCTATCTGTATATATATGTATTTATGTACCTATAAAATATATGCATATGTATATATACATATATAAAAAAATTTTAAAAATATTATAGTGTGATTTCTGAAAAGCCCCAGACCTGTTTGGAGATGGAAGTGTGAGGGAATTTGACTTCCAGTTTGAAATTGCAAGGAGGGTTTAATAAAGCAAAATGTGATTACTGAGGCCGATTTTGACCAGGGTGCTGCTTCCTCTCTAAAATGCTGTTTGATCTTTAAAGACCACAAAACGCTGCACACTGCTGGCTCTCCCTGCATATGAAATCCTACAGATAAAGCATCCCTTCCTTTGGCATGGCAGGTGCCTGGAGAGCTGATGGAAAGCAGAGGCTCTTTTGCTTTACATGGGTGCAGGAGCCCAAAGGGTGCTGCTTCACCCTGAGTTTTGTGTGGTGTAAAACTCCCAGGGGAAGATTGTTTTTTTTTTTTTCCTTGTCCTTGGGTTGCCCTCCCATCTTAGCCGGCTGCATGGCTATTTTGGAGATGTGGTATGATTAGACATGCACAGGTTGATGTTAGCAATCCTGAGCCAGGAGTCTCTTCTCCATGTCCCCCAGATCCATGTCCAATGGTGGGAAGCACATATCTGGGCACAGAAGACTGGCCCTGTAGGTTCTCCCACCAGAGAATAATAAAAGCAATGCCCTTTTGGGGAAATATAATTGGTTTTGGCACTCAGAGAAAAAGGGGAGTGAGCTTTGGCTGATGCTGCATGTGGGGAGTGAACTCCCACTTTTGGTGATGATTCACCCAAGGTGTCTGTGTTTGTGTATTTATATTCATGTCTGCGGGACAAAACTGCTCATCCCATTTCACGCCTTCTCACTCTAGGTGGTGTTTGGGAGTGTGCAGAGGTCAGATAGTTGTGGGAATAAATAAGAAAGAGTTAGGAAGAGAAGCCTGCAGGAGCTGGGAGGTGCCAAGGTGGTGGGCAGGGAGCTGGGGCTGGACCAGGAGCTCAGCCCTTACACAGAGGTGTTTTTGTGGTGCTGTCCCCTCAGCCCTGCTTCCTGTGCAGGAGATGCTGCAGCCCTTGGGAGTTTCCTCCTGAGGCTTTTGCACTGCTGCTTGTCTCTGAAAAATGAGTTTTCTTCAGCACTTAAATGACTTTGAACGCCTCAGTCCTTGCTTGGGACCCCAGGGCTGCTCCCTTCCAGGACTTGATGAGTAATAGTGATAGAATATTGGGGCAAGTATTTGTTGTGGTGGCAGCTGTATTGCTGCCCACAGCCCTTCTTCAGCTCTGCTATCCTACTTTACACCTATTTCTTCCTTTCTGAAAATATGTGCCTGGGAATAGTTCCCTACACTGAAGATCTCTGGATGCATCGTGTGCTAACAGGAACATAGTGCCTCCTGTGTGCTGCAGCCATCTGTCCATGCTGTGTCCAGGCAGCCTGCTGTCCTCTGCTAACACTGACACACTGTCCCTGAAAGGAATGCTCCCTGCTCCATGAGCCAGCATCCAGAGCTGGTGGAGAAAGCAGAGGCTTGAGGAGATCCTAGAAGGAAACTGGTGCATGCACAAACTTGGGGCAAAGTGAGCCCTGAGAGGATCTCCTGTCTCTGGGACAAAAGCTGAGCATGAGGTTCTGGTGGCACTGGCTCTGCTGTCTGCTTTTTATGTCCAGCTCCTGTGCGTGCTATGCAAGGTGGAATAAGTCCAGAGCCTGGGGAAAAAAAAAAAAACAAACAACCAAACCCAAACCTATTCAGCTTAAAGCTGTTTCTCAGGGCACCTTCTATTGTAGGGTGTCTCTATGTGACAATCTTTTTAGACAGTGAAGCTGTAGCAGCTCTTCTGCACCCTGTGGATGCTCCTGGCCAGCCTGGGGCCAGGCAGATGCTGTTGGGGCGAACATGAAACTTGTCTGGACTCATGTGAAAAGTGTCCTGTGGGAGAGTCCTCTCTGAATGCTTTGTGTCCTGTGACTTGCTTGTGTCTGGCACTTGGGTTCCTCCAGGAAGATTTTTGAGATGCCGCTGTGCAGTGCCTTGGGGGAGCTGTATTGTTCCCACACCTTCCTCAGCTGGGGATTGGGAGCTTTCTCCTTTATTTAGCCCTCCTGGAAGGGTCTGGTTTGGATGGCTGGGTTGGATGTGGCTGGCCCATGGCTGAGTGCATCCCTGTCACACTCTGCAGCCCCCACACACCCTGGCATGACCTTGGCAGGAGCAGCAGAGCAGAGGGAGCTGTGTCACAGTGGTGTTTTATCATCCTTACCCTGACGAATCACAATTACACTGTGGAGTTATGCTCATAATTGTTTCTACAAAGTTGCATTTGCTTTCTCTACCCCCCCTTTTCCCACTGACCTCAAATTATCCTTAATGAGCCACTGCTGGGTGACTTTTCCATGCTCTTTGGGAAGGGGGAGACTGTGCTTTAAGTGGGGAAAATGTTGTCCTTGTAAGTCTTTATTCAGCTGCAATTGCCTTTAAATTTCTGTTACCAATTCACTTTTATAAATTTCATATTGAGGGAATCTAGTCCTTTGTGCCTCTAGTTACTAAATTATGTGATAAGTGCCTTATAATATTATGAAAGATGTTTGATTTCTTTATGGCTTCCTCAGCCCCAAGTAGGGTGTGAGGGATGGATAAAAGGAGCTGGCAGTAGCCACAGTGGCTGTGCTTAGCCCTGGGTTTGTGTGGGACCTGTGCCAACTCCCAGGGCTTCCCATCAACATCTGCAGCACCTCTGCTTGGAGGAGGCAGCTCTTACTGGTCAGGGGTTCAGACAGGTCTTTCCTTTATTCCCACTGCAATCAAATTCACATTTGCATGGTCTGGAGCTGGTGTGCCAGGAGGTTTGTTTATAATGCTAAACATATCAGGTAATTGAAAGCTAATGTGTCTGTCTGGATTGCGAGGTTTAATGTGCCTGGGTGACGAATTAATTTTCCTGTTGCACTAAAAGAGAGAGGAGGCAAATGCTCTGCTTGCCTTCCCTATATATATATATATATATATAAATTGTGTGTGTGTTGGGGTGCTGCCTAATTGCTGGCACACAGCTTATTCACTGCCCAGCATCCAAACACGAGTGGTGGCACTTGGGACATGTCACCTGCTCAGGCACTGATTGGAGCTGATGGCATCCTTGTGAGATATCCAGTTTGGGATAGACACAGATTTGGGGAACATGTGTACACATGTTGTGTAATACTTGGTGCTTGTCAGGTGCCTTTTGTAGCTGTTGACACAATGTTTGAAAAGCTGAGAGAGGTTAGACAAATGTTGAATGAGGAGGGTGAAGGAAGGCCAGACACATTAAGTAGCCTCAAGTAAATTGCTTGGTAAATTGGCATGAGGCTGTTTCCTCACCTCTGCCTGGTGGGGTGAAATGAGCCTGGCTGTGTTTGAATCCCAGTGGATATTCCAGTCTCCCCTGCTGCATTGGCTCTGGGCTGGAAGGGGAGCATGTGAAGCTGAGCAGTCTCAAGAAGATGACACCAGTCTGTCATCTTTTTGTCAGACACAGACACTCCTGGGAATGAAAGGAATTGCTGTTCCCACAGGTTTGTTGGCTACCAGCCCCCTTCCAGCAAGCAGGGCAAGGTCCTGGAACTTTCCAGACCTGCTGGTACCTAAACCCTGTGAGTCAGTGACCTTATGGTCAGCAAGGTCACTGATCTGTGTGATGCTGGGCCAAAGACACCTGGCTGCCTTGCTGGCTCCACAGGAGACCTGCCAGAAGGATGAGATGCTTGCAAGCTGCTGAGCTGACAAACAGGGTTTCATGCTTCACAGGTTTGCTGTGAACTGGGACACAGCACAGAGCTGGGGATTGACCACTGGTCTGGCTGCAGTGGCCTACAAGGCTTTCAACAAGTTCTAAAGCATGTCTGTGGGTACCTGAGATGTGATGCAGGGTTGGTGTCTTAAGGTTGGCTTTTGTCAGGCTAAGCCTATGCCTTCCTTTGGAAGGCAGCTGATTTCCTCAGCAAAGAGGTGACTTTGTGATGAGAGGTTGATATGATGCTGCACTACATCACAAGTGGTTTGTTTTTCTGGAGAAGGCACTGTCTGGCCCAGGTGTGCTAGGTGAAGTCTTGGTGGGAGGTGCTGAAAGATGAGAAGTGCTGAGGCTGCTTGGAGGTGATGTTGGCTCATGCTTTTATTGAGATGCTGGCACAAGAGGCAGGAGTGTGTTCATGGGCTTTGCTGCTGGAGCTGTGGGGACACAAAGTCACCTGAGGGTGGCTAACAGCTGCAGTAACAAACCCAAGAGACACTGCAATGCCATGTGGGGTCGATTGGGGTGGATATAAATGTGGGTGTAACAAGGCTAGGAAATCATGTCTGTTGGAAATCATCTGCTGGACAGAAATGCTGGGGGCAATGCTTAATAACAGGGTAAGCACAAACCCCCTGGCTGATGGGGCTGTGATAAGGGCCAGTGTGATCTCAGGCTACAAATCACGGCTTCTTCAGTGTATCTGAGGAGCTGCTCATGCTGTTGCACAAGTGAGATCTCCTGGAGACTGCTCTGTGTTTCTGGTCACTTTTACTCAAGGAAAAGGGACTTAAACAGGCTGATAAAGCAAATGGCCATTTGCTATGTGTCTGTTGCAGTGGTTCCTCTTGCGTTGATCACCAACTGTGAGCATTAGTTGTGCTGGGTCTGAAATCAGAAACAAAACAAGCTCTCTGCCAGGACTGCCTGAGCAATATATCTGCATCACTTCTGGGACGTGAGTTAGTGTCTCTAAGGGCACTTGAGACAATTTGCCTCACACTTCACAGGTACAGATGTGCTGCCTTAGAAGACCTGGCATCATGCAGCTTGTAAATGATAGCTGGGTCGGCCTGGCTCCTGCTTGTGAAGGGGGGAGGAAGAAGTGCCAGGAAAGAAAAAGAGCTGCTTAAGCAAAGACATCTTTGACACAAGAGAAAATGGATGTAAAATGCAAGCGATTATATTTGGGTAAGGAATGAGAGGTGCAGCGTTTCAATCTGAGTTGGGAAGGAAAAGCCCTTGTTACTCCCAAGGTGGAAGTTGCTTGGTCTGTAGAAGACGCGGTATAATTCAGCTCTGCAGTGCAAGCAAAGGCACTTGGACCAGCAGGACCCTTCTAACATACAAGAATTATGAGCAGGAAGTGAGTATTTAAATAAACATGTCCTACCCTCCATACTCCACCCAGAAAATAAGTGAGCAACATCATCTGTGTTAGTGATGCACCTCATATGGTCTTGATTAGAAGTTGGATGTGAGTCTAGGTGGGTCTGCACGTGGTGAGCTCCTCAGGATTTGTGAACTATGGTAATGCTCTTCAAACTATTGGAGAAGAGCAGCTTGCCTTGGTAATAACTGAGGAATGCCACAGGAATATGTACTTAGAGATGTGCAGGGAGGAGTAAGCTGTAGTCCATAGACTGTAATTCATACCTCAATGCCTGCCTGAGGAGAGCAGGGCAGGGCGCTGTCACAGCTGTATTTGGTGTGAACCAGGCACCCGTGTTCCTGCTGGGTTAATGAACCCAGGCAGAGGAGGAGGGAAGGTCTCAGTCTTCAGCAGCAAGTGGGAGGATACAGGATTTCTAGGGCAAGCAAACCCTGGAAGGAAAAGAGGGGGGGAGCTAGTTGAGATACTGAAGGACATGAGAGGGACTGAAGTTTCAGGGGTGGAGTTTCTCCGCTTGGTTGGTTTGTTTTTCTGTGCAACCACTGTCAATTTTACAATCACAGCTTGAGTCCTCGAGCTTTCAGAATAAGATGCATTTCTGTTTTGTTTTTTAAGTGGGTTCAGGTGAACCCAGCCAGTGCAAAGTTACACTATTCTTTCTAAAGCAATAGGAAACCAAAGAAAATATTTTTCCTGGTGTATCTTTGAAGTACCTGTAAACCAAGACTGATTTGTCACTTCTAGGAGCAAGGGTACAACTCACACTAAGTTGAAAAATCAGAGAGAAAAGGGGAAAAGCAATTTCTGCAAATCCCTGAGAAGGGAGGTGTGTGTTTATTTTAAAGGACGCAAAGACCCTTGCTGACCTGTGCACCTAATTATTTCCCTGCATTGCACTCTACATAAAGCAGCTGCTGGTTTGGGGGATTATCCTATAGATGTGTGTGCATGCATTTTTCCACTGCTGTTTTTCTTGTCTCTCTATGGGTGTAGTATGTCTATGTTAAATAATGAACTAAAGTATATCTGGCTCAGGAAGCTCTTGAGCTTTTTTTGGGAGGCTGGAATACAATAGAGGTTGTGGAGCTGTGTTTGCAGTCTAGAGTCATGTCACTGGGGGGGAGTTGGGGGATGCCATGGGGAGGCCCCAAGACCCCCATGCACCAGTGCTGAGTCAGAGGAAATTCACGCCTGGGCATGTCACTGGGAACAAGCTCAGGTCTTTTTCTTTCTCTTCTAGAATGCTGCCCACATGGCTTTGAGTGTCAGGTCAAAAATAACCTTGACTTTTTTTAGCAAACACGATCAATAAAACAAGAGACAATCTGGCCACTGCCTCCTTCCCAGCTGTGGTTGCTCCATAACTCCTGGCTTGGGGCTGTTCCATCCCTCCCTGAAGGTCATTGCTTGGATGCTGTAGCTGCAGCTTGCCCTGGTGGTAAACCAAGACCATCCCATTCCTCCTTCCCATGTCCTTTCTCTTGGAGGACCCTCACTTTGCTATGTAGGAGTTGCAGATAGGAAATGTTTTCGACCTTTGTTTCTGGCCTTGCTCAGTCCTGCAATCTCATGGCCCAGGGCCTGGGCTGGCAGCCCTGCCTTGACTCCAGAGTTTCACTGAGCTCTTGGATCTCCTGACTGACTCCTCCCAGTCTGTGTTTTGTTCTGGAAATGTTCACAGGGGCCGTAGACAATGGCAGGGAACACGAAGTGGCTGTAATAATGTCCTGTTTCTCATTCTGTCTGGGACACAGGCAGTCTCAGCTGATGAGCAGGGCATTGGGGATGAACTGTGACTTATCCTGTCGTGCAGCAGCATGTGGGAGTTTGTGCTGTGTCCTTAGCATAACCCCTCTGGGCATGCAGACAAATTCAGGAACATGTGGAAAGCAGAGGTGACTCTTGTGGGTCTCTCATTTCTTGGATCTGCATGCTGAGAGCAGAGAAATATAAGGAGATTTAGTCCAGGCTTTGTGTTTTACTTTTTTTGAGATGGATGTAATTTGGGGGGTGGCTCAAGTAGGTCCATGTATTTCCCTCATGCTAATTCACCTGTTCTTGTGCAAGCACAAGGAATAGCAAATGCTGGAGGAGGAATTTTGTGGCCCCTGTGACTGTTCTGTAAGTGGTCTAAGGTCCCTCTTCTGCTTGCTCACCATGTGGGGTCCTGCAACCTTCTTGCCTAGAATCACAGCATAGTTCTCAGTGTTCTCTCATCACTCCAACCCTTCATCACTTGGAGATGTTTCCCCTCTCCAGGGCCAAGTCCAAAGCCAACTATTGCATCAAGGCAGATGTGAGCTTGGGTGCACATGTTCAGAGACTTCAAAGTTGGGCTTCTTTCACATATTGTCCAAAGGGACCTGCCAGATGTTTTCCCTCTCTCAGCTGGCTTTTAGAGAGGACTACCTCCACCTGCTTCTCAGAAAAGACCCTCTTGAAAATGTTTGTGTTTCTGGTGGGAGGGTGTCTGAGTTTAATCTGGGAGAAAGCCAGAACTGGTCGAAAGCTGCCTGGGAGATGAGGATTGAACTCCTTTCACACCACACAGCATTGCAGCCTCTTAGCAGAGGCCAGTGGCCACAGCCAGGCAGTCCAATGCTGCCAGCAGCACTCCTGTGCTGCTGATAACAGGGGACCCTGTTCTCTGGGGCTGCTGATCTGTCACCCTCTCCCACCTCTAATATTTACTGAAAGTGATCCTGTGGTGACAGATCTATTTCTGTTTTTGTTCTCTGTAACATACCTGCCAGACTGCCCCAGGCGACTGAGGAATTTGTAATAAAGGCAATGTTTCCAAACTAAGCTTGGTGCTCTCCTGCCAGCAGCGTGTCCAGCCAGAAAAGACTAGGAGCCTGTTTATCCACCCCAGTTAGAGACTGGATAAATATATGACTTTTTTTCATTTAGGCCCTAAGTTTTTGTTGAGAGGTTTTATTTGCTTTCACTCTTTTTTTGCAAGACCCGTTTCAATCGTGTCTTTGTTCACTGATGTGTGCAGGGAGGGAAATGATTTGGGCAAGGATATTCAATGGCTTGCTTGCATGTTCTGTGCTTGAAACTGTGGGTAAACCCATGTTATTTGACTTTTCCAAGAGGCTGGGAAAACAGAATGGGGCTGGGTGGTGGGGTATGACATGCTCCCTCTGTGTGCTGTCCCTGGCATGGACTCAGCAACCATCTGGTTGTGCCACAGCTGAGCCTTTCCTTCTTCTCCACAGACACATAGAGAACTGGAAGAACTTGCAGACACTGAACGCCGTTGACATGGAGCTGTACACGGGACTCCAGAGGCTGTGAGTATGTCCTGTGCATTGGGGTGGGGACTGGGCCTGGGCAGCCCCTTCCTTCCAGCAGAGCCATGGCTTCCTTCCCTCTGCAGCCCCCATGCTGCCAGTTTAAACTGCTGGGTCTGCTGTGTTTTGCTATGGGAGTCCACAAAATGGAGATGAAATGCCTTTTGGTCTTGGCTGGGTCTGTGAGGAGGAGGACTGCTAGCTCCTGACAGCTCTGTCAACACACATCAGCCCTGACCTCTCCTCTCCCCTGCTGTTCTGGTTCTGGGCTTATGTGTTGCTCTGACTCATTCCAGCCCCACAATGTGAAATTCCAGCTGTCTCCACCAATCCTTCATTGCTGGGCTGTTGGTCCTCATTTAGTGCAGTTACCATCATGGTGGTGCTGTGCAGGAAGGGAATTGCATCTCCCTGCACAGCTCTCTAAGCATGGACAGAGGTCAGTTTTGTGCGTCATGGAGGGGAAACCGAGGTCCGTGAGGTTGAAGGGACTTTGCATATGCTTGGGAAGCCCGGCCAAGCAAGGCTGCCAGCCAGTCTTTTAATTCCCCCTCCTACATCCTCAGGATCTGTGAGCACCCTGGATGCTGCATGTGTGAGATGCAGAGTGTTGCTCAGGGCTAATCAGAGACTCTAATAATGTGTTTCACTGGGAGCTTTACATTAAGTACAGCTCCCATGTGGGCTGGAGGAGCTGTATGGAGCTGAGCACTCACTAACCAAATTCCAGCAAGCTGTACTTTTAACACACAAAACCCTTGTAAGCAGGCTGGCTGTTGTTCTCTCCTCACGTAACAAAGCAGCAGAGATAGCAGATATTTACAGAATTACAGAACATGCTGAGCTGGAAGGGATCTACAAAGATCATCAAGTTCAACTCCTGGCCCTGCACAGGACCATCCAATAGTCACACCATGTGATCGAGAGTACTGACAAATCCTGGTTATAGTACTGATGGAACTTTTCCAAAGTAGGCTGTGAAAAGGGTTATTCTCCCTTCAAGATCCAGAATTCCCTATGGAAAATACCCTTCTTTATCAGAGCTGCAAGCAGCAGGGTTTCCTCTTGGGTATGAAGGTGGGAGGTGACTTTGCTGTGGTAGGTTTGCTGTGCAGTGCTGCTTGTGGAGATGGAGGGAGAGCAGAGGAGCAGGAGATGGCCTGTGCCACGCCAGCAAGCCTTGGGGGATGTGGGAGCAGAGCAATTGTCTGCCTTGACTCCATTGCTGCCCTTCTGCATCTCTCCACAGGACAATCAGGAACTCAGGACTACGAAACATCCAGCCAAGAGCCTTTGCCAAGAACCCCCACCTGCACTATATGTAAGTGCCAATGGCTCCTGTCCCCTTGTGCCTTTTCTCCCTGTGGAAATGTGGTTCCCAAGGCAGATCCCCAAAGTCTCTGTGGGGGACTGCAAGGAGAGGGAAGGGGAATGCTGATGGGGAAGGGAAAGGGCAGGAGATGGAAAAGCAAAATGCACAGGGAAGTGGAATGAGCTGCAGTGCAGGATGGGGAGGGCTCCTGCTGGGAAGCTGAGGGGTTTGGGTTCCTAATGAGTGCCCTGGCTCTGATGGCAGCCCTGATGAGTGCAGCATCATCACCAGCCCCATGACTGCTGCACATTTCCCTTTCTGCCGAGTTTGGGGGCAACCACCCACCCCAGAGCACAGCCAGAGCCTGCCCTGCTCATTACTTTATAACCAAGGGCTGCTTTTCTGACTCAAATCCTGAGGTATGGAGCTGCCAGCTCTGCTGCTAATTATTGACTTAAACTGCTGTCTGCAGGGGTGTGGGGTACGGATGTTTTGTGCCAGAGAGGCTGGAGCCCTGTTATCCTGGGACATCACACAAGTGTCCAGCTGCCAGGGCATTGTTAGCTAGAGAGTGGTGTCATGGGGAATTTCCACATCCTTGAGGCCAAGTGCACTGGTTTCTTTTCCAAATGTGTATTTACTTTTCCCAAGGTGATAAAGCAAAGCCTGAATTTCAGGCCACTGTGGAAGGTGTTCCGTGGGCTTGAAATATTTTGTCCAAGCGACTGTGTCCAAGATCAAAGCCCTCTCTGCTCCACTGTAGATATGAAATGTGAAAAGGGTTTGGGGAGAGGCCTTGGCCTTGGGCACCAGCTGATGGGCTGAATTGGGAGTGTTTATCCCTGCTTTTTGGAAAGCAGTGCTAGTGGCTTCTTCAGTGAAAAAGTGCATTCATTTGAGTGTGTGGGTGCATTGGGCCATCGATAGAGACTCGTTCCTGGGGCAAGGAGATGGATGCGACCTGCAGAGCATTTGTCTTTTGATGTCTGCTCAGAGATGATGTAAACTGAAAAACCCCAAAAGCTTCCTTTTTGGAAAACCATTTACAGTTGCTAAGTGACAGTAAAGTACTTACTAAATAGAAGATCTGCAGTACCAAAGGACATGAATAGTTGAAGGCATTGTGAACATGAACTGAGCCTTTTTGAGCTTAAAGAATTGCATATTTTCATAATGAACCCTCGTTAATTCTGACCACTGGGATATTCCCGATTTCTGCTCTTTGTTATTTTGATTTGTAGCATTTGTTTTGTGTTTTCTGTAGTTGTTTGTTCCTGGGAAGCAGTTCTCTCTGAACCACTCTGAATTGATTTTTTTTTGACGGTTGTTTGTCAATTGTGCCGTTGCTGTTTATGTATCTAGCAGATAAAATGAATAACATTTGATTCCTGATGAAATTAGTTTGGATGTTGTAGGAGTTTAGAAGGCCATGTATGCTAGCTTTGAGGCTGAATGTGCCATTAATGTGTACACAGGTAATTGTTGCTGCTTTTCCCCAAAGTGTTTGTTTTTGTCTTTTGGAATTACTTTTGTGAGTGGAAAAAACCCCACATCCATCTTCTGTCAAGAGTTAGGATTGGTACGTGGTGATGAAATATGTGTTTGTTTACTGCTTGGGCCCTGTAAGATTGATCATGTTCTTAACATCTTTCTTTCCTTGCCTTTTGGAGCTCCAGGCAAGTAAGTATATTATTTGCTTGGTGTTTGCCAGTGGGTTTTGATGCTGTTCCTGGGGCTTGGCAGTGTGGATGTTCCCCATGAGGGATGCTGGACAGCTGAGGGTGGAGACCTGGGCTTGCAGGGCTGGTGGTGGCTCCCTGCTGCTTCCCAAAGGCTCTCAGACCACGATGCCTTTGATGCTCCCTTGCAGCCAGGGTGGCTGGAGAGGCTCTGCACAGCCTGGTGCCACCTGGGATCCCCTCCATGGCCCCAGCACTCTGCCAGCACATCAAGGTGCCTCCTTGGCTGCTCTGCCTCCCTGGGAGCTCAGCTCAAAGGGAGCTGACATTTTCTGCAGCCTCTGCACGTAGGAGCCAGGGATAAAAGGATTAATGGAAATGTCACTCTGCTGTAAGTCTTGGGCTGCTGTGGTGAGGTACAGGAGTGGATGGGAGTGAAGGATACTGTCCCAATCCTCTCGTGGTGGGGCTGAGTGCAGGGCTGGGACTGTGGGATGGTGCTTAGGGCTTGTTGAGTTACTGCTACACATTCTTGCTGCCACTCAGGTTTTCTTTCTCCGTTAGTGGCTGTTTGGATGGTTGCTGGAACTGAGTCAATAAGATGACAAATGTGTCTAATAAATGAGAGTGGCTTCACTGCCAGGGAGGGTTGGCACAGAGTGGTGGGGGCCCTAGGCTGGACCTTTGCAGGGTGTTACAAGCTGTGTCTGAGCAGTTTTTTTCACTTGAAGCTCACATACAAATTCTGAGGTCTCATTAGCTTATTTCCACCCCACACACGCCTCCCTTCCCATCCTGGGTTAAATCGAAACTTCCTGCTGAACTGAGTTTTTTCCCAGTGCCTTTCGTCAAGGTTTCCTTCTCTCAGATGGGCCAGATAGCTCTGCCTTCTCCCAGTAACATCTATTTCTGGCCCTTCCTCTGTGCACGCGCTTGTCTTCAGACCCCAGCTGTGCAATCACAAGCAGATCACTTATCCCAGCTCTAATTGCAGGAGCTCAGGTTTGTGAGGGTTTGGGTGAAGCTTGGCTTAATTTTTCCCCCTTCCCTACCACAGAGTCAGGAAGGAAAGGTGGGAAACCCATGAAGGGGATTTTCAGCATTCAGCTGCTCAAGTGGTAGACCTCAGGGTGCTCCAAATTGCAGCCTGGCAGGGTCATTTTAGGGTTTAGGTCCTTTTAAGGTTTGAAATTAGCTGTATTAAGTGCAAGGGGCTTGAGGCTGATGTAATCAGTGGAGGAGCAGTGGGTGTCTGTGAGCCAGAGGTGTGAATCTAGAAATAGCTTTGGTTTCCTCTTTGGCTTCCTCTTCCTTCTCCTTGAATGAGGACAATTAGGGCTCCATGGCCAGTCTGATCATTGCTGATGTGAAGCCTATCACTGCTATGGAGACAATCCAAAATATAACAGTGGGTTTTGCAGCATGGATCTGCCTCTTCTGCTGGTGGTTGAGCTGAGACAGTTCAGTCCTTCTAGAACAAATACTGGCTGGGTGCTAAATAAGGGTGGATGTGTGTCTGATCTAAGCTGGATATCTTCCAGTGTCGGGTACCCTTACTGGAGATCATCTCACTGGGAGAAGTTGCATTGGTAGGTTCCTGGTCCAATTTCTGTGCATGTTTGACAGCCCTTTGGCTATTACAGGGATGGTCCTGGACAATCTCATGCCCTGGATGTGAGGACCAACATCTCTAGGCTGTGGAAGACTGAGCCTTTGTAGCCAAGGTTTGTGGGTGTTAGTGTTAGTAGGTGATGCAGCTGAGCAGACGAAATGCTTGTGGTGACAGAAAACCTCAGTCTTTGGCTTGAGGCTGTACAAGAAAACTCTAGGATGGTATGGTTCCCAAATTTGAGAAATATAAACCATCTGAATACATATTTACTGTGCTGCTGTGTTTAGCACAGGTTAGTGAGGGAAGAGCCTTGCATGCTCTCACTCTCTCTTGTCCTCTTAATGACACTGGAAACCTTTGGCCAATTTATTTTAACTTGATAGAGGGTTGCAAGTCAGGAGGTTATCAACTTCCTACACATATCATGAAACCAGGCAGAGTAAAGAGAAGTTGTTGTAGTGCCTTGTGGGGAAGAATTCAGCATTAACATGCTCCTCATGAGGCACTGGGAAGGCCACAGCAGGATTGAGCTTCACAGTGCACCAGGAACTGGTGCACAGGGGAGGACAGGACTTCCACTGGCTGTGGGACAGTAGAGCTGTGCATGCAGGAGAGCAGGGCCCCAGCAGGCTGTGCCTACAGCCAGACAGGTTGGTGTTTGCAGTGCCTGAGTCACCCTTCCCTGGGAGCAGGTATTTAAGGCTGTGATTCCCTCACAGAATGTTTTCCTGGGCGGCTGCGTACTCAACCAGCCAGTCAGGAGGCATTGCCTTGTATTTGCAGAGGTAATTGTGCACACCTTATTTATTGTGTAGTAAAGAAAACAAATTAAGGCTGTGTAATTACAGAGACAGGCATGCTTTTAAATAAGGCTTAAGTAGTCAGATTTCTATTTAGAAAATTAATAATTACCATTTCTGTCTGCATCAGAGGCTCCTCTTAAACTGTCTTCTGGAGGTTTATACATGCTCAAAATTAGTTTGTGGGCCAGCCCAGACACAGCCTCCATCAAAGAGCACTCTCTCAGTGCTGCCTGCCAGGGTTGAAGATCAAGCTTTCCCTTCCAGTCTTCACCCAAAGGTCTTAAAGATTGTGACCCTGGGCTGGCTCATGCTGTGTGTAATTGTTTTTTTGAGTATGGTGTGGTCAGATGATCAGCTTCCCAGGTGTTTTTATCTGTGTGGTCATGTTGGTCTCTTTCTCCCCAAAATGAGGATTGGGGAATAACTGGAAGGTGCTGGCAGGAATGTTGCAGGGACAGGCTTTGCCTGTTGAAAGACTGAGCTGGATGATCCATGAGCTTCTTTTCATGGACAAATTTGAGCTGTGATTAATCTGGTACTTCCCAGAATATCCTTTGTAGGCTGTGATGTTTTCTGAGGATGGGGTTGGCTTCAGTGTTCTGGTTTGGTTCAAGGCAGTTGTGCAGTGTCAGATGGGCTGGTACCTTGGTATTGAATGTAGCTTGTAGCTCTGGCATCGGGATTCCCAGAGTTAAGTTACAGGAAAAACACAAGGCTGCATCCCCTGAAAATTAGGGTAGTATGAAGGTGGTGAGTTCTCTCTGTCCTCTTCAGTGCTGTGTCAGGACAGGATTCATAACACTCCAAAAACTGAGGCCTGTGTGCTTTCAGAGGGCTGCAGGCAACCCTCTGCAAGGCTGGCAAGCTTCACTTTCTTTGCTCTGTGTGTTTGGGAGCTTGACTGAGATCTTACACTAAATAAAGAAATAAATAAATAATCAGATGCTGAATTATTCCAAGTGGAACACTGTTTCCTCTCAGTTATGCCTTGGGGTCACTTTCCCCTGCTCAGTGTTAATAATCTGTTGTCTTGCTCTGAAAGAGCCATTCTTAGATCTGAATCAGTGTTAAACTCTCTCTCTCTTACTCCATTCCACAACCAGCTTCAGGCCCTGTGCCTGCCTGCAACCCTCCACTTGATTCTGGATGTCCTGTTAGCCTTCTGCCTCCTTCCTGATGGTTTCTTCCTGCTTTGTCCTTCCACCACTGCACTGCTGTCATACCCATCCTGGCAGTCTCCTCCTAACCCAAAGTGTTGTGTTTTCATTGGCCTTGATTTCCCACCCCTGCTCCTGAATCTATGCAGCCTCACGAGGCTGTGGGTACCAGCTGGGCACAGTGCATGGCACTGGGTGAGCTCTTAGTTCACTGGGAAAGTGGAGCAAAATGCATTTACCTAAACCACCTTCTTGATAGTTTAAGGTGTTTTGTTTTGCGTTTCCTAAATAGGAGTTACATTTCTCCATGAATATGGGCAAAATAAGAACTGTGATGAAGATTTAAACAGCCTTTAAGTACTATAAGGTAAATATTTCTTTACTATCCCAAAGCAGGCAGCAGCTTGGCTACCTTTAGATTCCCGTTTGTACTCTAAGGATGTTCCTGCTCCAGCCCCCTCCAAGACCAAATCACTGTGCTGCCATTAACTCAGGGAGGCATTTTCCCCCATATGTCTCCAGCCCTATAAAATTCTGGGCATGCCTACAGCCCAGCCACTAAAACAAACAGCTGTAACATCTCCTCTGCTTCCATAAACTTCCCTGTTTCCTCCCCATCTGCTTTGTCCCCTGGATGCCAGTGTAGAGCAGGTCCTTGCTGATATGCTAATTGGCAGCAGGGGTTTGATGGCATGTTTATTCCCACTTTCCTGCCGCAGGTGACTGATAAGCAGCTAACTGCAGCTTCTCCTTTCGCTGCAGTGGCAGAGGTAGGTCCTGTGTTTTACCAGCCATTGTGCACAAGGCCAGAGGAGAGACCAGCTCCCTGCAGGACTGTGGCTTCCCTTCAGGCTGGGCTGAAATCTTTTGACCTGCATTGAGAGGGCTGGGTAACAAATTCCTGGCTGCAGGCTGCCTTGCTTGGCTGTGGAGAAGGGTTTATTGTACTGTGATAGAAGGGGGAGCAGTGAGTTTGTGACTGATGTACTCTAGCAGGACCTGAGAGTTTCCAACTCAAGCACTTCATGTTTTGTGCCAAGATTTGTCCTGCTTCAGTTCCCCACCTTAAAACACGGAATAACATTTATTTTCTCTGCTTTTATTTGATCTATTTGAGGCATAACACCTTGTATGATGTCTAATGAAACCTGAGTTGTGGGATGCTGTTGCAATGTAAGATCAGTTACAATAACTCTGTCACAAATAAGTTTTGCATATTTGGGTTCTTATGTAATGTCTATGACTCTGGAACCTGGGCTCTCAGGATTTTACTCTGGGTTTGTCTCTCCTTCCTTCCTTTGAAATGTTGAGATGCTCTTTTCAGTTACCTTGTCAGAGTTATTTCCCTTTCTGAAATTTGATCAATTGTCTTTTGACTGACATGTGAAATGGGCAGCTGTGGTTTTTGAAAAGGTCCTGTTTTTTTCCCCATCCACTCTTTAAAAAAAAGTCTGCAGACAATGGTGGGAATGTTTAAAATGAAGCTGTTCCTACAATGATGTGAGGTTTGTTGTTTTTTGTATTTTTTTGTTTGCTTTTTTTTTTTTACAAGATTGGAGTAAAATATAACTTCAGACAAGTTGGTGGGTTTAGGGGAGTCAACTTCTGACCAAGTCTTTGCTGTGCAACAATGGCCTGATGGATGTGTTGTGGTGAGCTTCCCCTCAAAGAGAGGCACAGCATTTCTCTTGGCTGTGGTTCTGAAAATGGGACGTAGTTGTACCTTGGTTAAACCTCACCACATCTCTGAGACAACCAGTAGCACAGATGGAGCTGATTTCTGGAGATTTGGCCATGACAAGGAATGGATCTTGTTTCTAGGCTTCTGAGATCACTGTAGCGTGGAGGGGCTTCAGAAAGAACCCCTGACTGTCCCTCTTGCTTCCTCTTCAAACCCTGTGCTGCAAAGCATTTCTTACCTGCCTGTTCTGGTGTGAGAGGGGCTGCAGGGGGAATAGGAACCCTCCCTGGGAAGGGGGTACCTGAGGACATGGAAACCTGCTTTAAAGCTGCCAGGGGAGTGAGCAGTCATGGCAGGATGAGTGGAAGTTGAGTGACCACAGAAGTTATCTGTCCCGGGATTTGTCTTTCCATGATCCTGGTTTACTAACAGTATGGTTAGAGGGCTGGTTTTCCCTTTTTGATATACTGGCAATAAGCACCAGGGCAGAAAAATAGAAACATTAAAATCATATGGTATTTGAGCAATAAGATACGACAGGGCATGAATGATGGGACATTAATTCATGATGGTGTGTGACAAGGCAGGAATTTAAATGTCATAAGTTAGGCAGCCGTGAGTTTTATTGGAATTATAAAATTTTATTAGAATACTGGTCCAAGGGTGGAGTTTCCCACCAACCCCTCCCCTTATTTGTATTTGGGAAGGGATGAGTTTTGAATTCCATTCGATGCAAGAGACTGTGTGTGACCGTGTTCACAGGGGTCTGAGGATGAGGGAAGAGACGAGGATCTGACTCCATGTTTCAGAAGCCTTGATTTATTATTTTATTATATGTATTATATTAAAACTATACTAAAAGGATTTCATCAGAAGGCTGGCTAAGAATAGAGAAAGAAAGAATGATAACAAAAGCTTGTGGCTCGGACTCTCTGTCTGAGCCAGCTGACTGTGATTGGCCATTAATTAGAAACAACCAACACGAGCCAATCAAAGATCCACCTGTTGCATTCCACAGCAGCAGATAACCATTGGTTACATTTTGTTCCTGAGGCCTCTCAGCTTCTCAGGAGGAAAAATCCTAAGGAAAGGATTTTTCATAAAAGATGTCTGTGGCAACTGTGGGGTGTTTAGAGGGCTGCCAGTGAGAGACAGAGGTGTGTCTCCCCGGGGAGCTGTGAGTGACCGTGTTTCATGTCTGAAGCCATGCTTGGGCATTCCCGAGGCTGCTCCCCAGGGAGCTGCGCTGGTGCGCGGTGCCCTGCGCCCCGCGGGGCCGCGCTTCAGCACCACGGACAGGGCCGGCGGCTCCTCCGGTCCCTCCCGCGCTCGTCCTCCTCTCCCCGCAGCCTCCTGGCCTCTGACCCAGCTCCCTGTCTGTGCTGAAGGCTCCCGGCTTACCTGCCCTCCCTGCGGTTTGCCCCCTGCCTTTTCTGCCCTTCTCTTGGAACAAACTCCTTCACCTTCCAGCCCCAGCCTGTGCTCTCCTGGCTGCAGCTGCAGGCTGGCTCAGGGCACGGGGTGGGAGCTTGCCTGTGGGGTGTCCAGGCTGGTTTCACTGCCAGCAGTGTGTTTTTTTCTTTCATCTCTCCTGCTGTGCAGCCAGCCTGCCCAGCTGCCTCTCTGACAGCTGCAATACCTGCAATGTCCCTGGAAGTGCTCAAGGCCAGGCTGGATGGGTCTCTGAGCAGCCTGACCTGGTGAAAGGTGTCCTGCCCACGGCAGGGGGTTTGGAACAATGTGATCTCCAAGATCTCTTCCAACCCAACCCTCTCTAAGATTGTGTGAATACAAACTTTCTGAGCTGCAGTGATTCCTGGCACTGACTGTGCTCTGCAGCGTGAATGGATTTGTTTTGCAGCACCACTACCCAGCTGCTGTCTGGGGGTTTCTCACATGAGTAGTTCTCTAGGACATCTGCCATCCAACCTCACTGCAACCACAATCCGTGGGCTTTGGCTAAATGTTTGCTGTATCCAGTTGTGCGTGTTGATAATTGTGGGTAATTTGCTGTCTCAGAATAATGAAGGAATGCCTGCTGCACTCTGAAGCACTCTGTGCTTTGTGGTGATTAGTCTTTTCATTGGAAAATATTCCTCACAGTGACCAGCAAAAGATACTTCTTTTTAAGTACATAATGTGTTGAGAAGAATGGGTAAAATGGAACTTTTGTGTGCAGACATTCCTGTTTATTTTGACAGAGTTAACTGTCAAAGGCAAAGTGTGTTTCTGCTTTTGGAGTGGTTATAAGTGTGCAGTGCAGCAAGCAGGCTTCACTGGGCTCTGCCTGGATTAAGTCACCACCAGTTCCCTGCTCCCCTCAGCCCAGCAATCCTCGGGCTGTCAGGAGGCACATCATGCCACGGCTCAGCTGTGGCTGCAGGCAGGTCTCTTCCCAGAGCACGATTCCAAACAGGTTTTTGGGCAGAGGTGCTCCTGTGCCCATGCTCAGGTGTGTCCCAGGCACCTGCTGTGTCTCCCTGCTTCCCATGCCCACCCCACGGACACTGTGGGGAGGCAGCAGCCTGGGGGAGGCAGGTCCTGCTCTCTGCTGTCTGTCTCCCAGGCTGGGTGTTTTTCTTGTCATCTGCTGAGGCGTAGCTGGAGCATGTCAGCCTCACCTCCTGCTGCGGCCAGGAGGCTCCGCACAGCATGGGAGGTGGCAGCTGCCATCTCTGCTGGCTGATGGCATGGGCCCTTCAGTTCCCTCGTGTTCACCTCCCCCTGCCTGTCCCCAGCTCTGCTCCCTCGTGGTGCCCAGCTGCTGCTCCCAGTGCTGGAGATGCAGGTAGCTCTGTTCCCTGCCGAGGTGGGGCGAGTGCTGCAGGCTAATGGCAGGCTTTCTTTTCATTAGCTGCTGTAAACACAGGGCTCTGGCAGCAGCCTGCTTTTCTGAGCCCAGGAAGACCATTTTTCCTTTTATCTATAATTTAGTGAAGTGTCAAGCCGCAGAAGTTTTAATGATAATAAGCAGCAGAGGAAATTTATTTATTCGCTGCAAAGGTGGGTCTCGTTCCAGGGTTGGTTTTTTACACTTCCCTCACAAGAAATGTTGGCTGCTCATGTAACCTTGCTCCCAGTGTGTCTAGGCTGCCTTCCCTGAGAAGCTCAGCACTACAGTTCCTACTTGGCTAAATGGCTTTCCAACCCCTCTCCCAGGTATGACACTGGGGCCAAGCAAACTGGGAAAGGAGAAGCAAGGAGAAAATAGTGAGGTGGGAGCATTCATGTGCTTGGTGAGGTGTACTGGGTTTCATGAGTTTCCCATCTTCCTCCTGTTGCTGAGCATCTCTTACATCTGCTTCCCAGCCCAACCTCTGGGATGGATTTGACTGCTGAGGAAAAGCAGGGAATGGCTTTTTTTGGGATGACATGTAGTGCTTGCCTTCTGTCAGCCTGTGAAGGTGCCAGTGCTGACTGGAGATAAAAAGTGGATTTATGTCATGTGGAGGGACCAGGGCTTCTTCCTGAGGTTCAGGAAGGCAGGGAGTGGAACTCTGGGCTGGCCAAAGAGGGGCAGGGGATGGGATGAGTTTGTGGCAGGGCCAGGGGCCAGGCTGGAGAGAGAAGGTTACAACAAGGGATTGGAGCAAGGAGTGTTTAGGGAAGACATGGACAGCAGAGGGGGGATGGGGTGTAGGGGAGGTGACAGGGAAATGGATCTGGAGAGGAGGGGGAGGATTGACTGGGGTAGGGAAGAAGCACGTGTGTGTGGGAGATCTGAGGGTGGAAGCAAGTGCAAGGGAGAAATGGGTTTCCTAGGAAATACGTGGGAACTGTGCCTCTGAATTAACCAGAACCTTCCTCACCCCTTTCAATGTGGCTTTGGAGGCAATATTAGAATCTTCCTAATTATTTTTCTTGGACGAGTTTTGCTATCCTGATGATATTAATTATTCTTAAAGGTCAACAGCACTCACTTGAATCCCCTTCTGTTCTATCATGTAATCAGTTAATTAATTGGAAACCATTTAGCAGAGTCTGCTGAGAGCTTACCCTGCCGTATGCCCTGTTGTTTTGCTATTGCTGGAGATATATATATATATATAGTTTTGTATTTATACCCCTTCCTTCCTTCAGAGGCTCTGCAGAGCTCTTGCTACCATCTCAGTGCATCCCAGCCTCTGGCACTCCTCCCTGAGTCAGGAAAATTGGGGCTTGGGCTCAGGCCCAGCTGTTAGTTTTCTCTTTGCTAACCCCTTCGAGGTTATTCAAGGCTCATTGATTTCTGGGCATCTGAGTAGGTGGGGATATTTGAATTTATTTTTTTTAATATCAATTTGATGTAAGAGCCCTCTAACAGCTGAGATCACAGTCCTTGTTCAGGAGGAAGAGGGAGGACCAGAACCTGTCCCAGCACATCTGTGCTCAATGAGCTGCCATTGAGGCTCTTGTGGGGACCTCATCCAGCTCTCCCAGGGTCTGCCTGGGCATTTGGAGTGACCTCCCAGCTGGGTGGTTCCTCTGATGAGCACCTGTCCCTATTGCTTCAAGGATGTTCATAGAACCATTAAGGTTGGGAAAAACCTCTAATATGATCAAAGTCCAATCACAGTGTACTCAGAGATGCTGGGAAAGGCCCTGTAGGCATCACTGTCCTTCCCATGCCATCCCCCCAAGCTGTGCCTTGCCACAGCTCTGAGCTCTTCTCTCACGCAGGGCCATGGGGTTGGCTCTGGGTTCACTGGAAATCTGTGAGCAGGAGGCATTCCCTGGTTGTTCTCTGTTCCCAGCTTGAAGAACAATGCAGTTTGAAGCAAACAGGCTTGGATAAACCCAGCCCCTTGCTGGAGCTGGCAACCCTTGTCCTCAGCTGGCACACATCTCCTCTATTACTTCTGCATGCCAAAGCAGGAGGAAAGCCCAGTGTGCATTAATATTTCGGTCTAATGGATCTAGAATTGCTGCAGTTTGGGACAGAGGAGATGAGGAGGGGGCAGTGAAGCCCTGAGGACCTCTTGGCTGCAGGAGGGCAGCTGTGGGGGAAGGCTCTTGCCTGTTGCAAGTTGATTTTTCTGTTCCTTGAGCAGAAGACTGACCAGTTCTGTGGATGCTGCTGGACTCTGCCCTGCAGGGAAGCTGGCAGGCAAAGGGAAAGCAACTGCAGGGCTGACCCAGCTTTTAACCTTTCCTCAAGTCCTCTGAGAGTCCAGATGTCTTTGGAGAAGAGCAATGGAAACTGCACAACACAAGGGCAAGATGAGTGTAGTGCAGAGGGCCAGATCCCTGCATCTGCTGTGCCTCGAAGCACAGGGGACAGTGTGACCCACATCTGGTGACGCCTTCCCATCTGTACCGTGTGCTGAACTGAAACTGTGAGCAGCAATCAACTCTGAGGGGTGTGATCTGTCTCTGAACAAAGCTTTGTGCAGCTGGGAGATGCCTCAGAAGAGATGACTTGGAGAGTGTGCAAGTGTCATGGGGCAGGAGATGGCCTTTGTTTAAAATTGGGTTGGGTTGAAGGCAGCAGCAGGACATGGCTGCTGCACTGCAGAGGCACTGGGAGGAGAGGTGTGGGGCAGATGTGCTGCTGTGGGATGGCTGTGGGAGCCCTGTGACCGAGGTGTGGAGCCTTAATGCCTTCCCACTTGCAGCTTTTGTTTTTTAATGCTTTTGTTGAAAGAACAATGCAGGAGACCAGCCATTTCTACCTCCCTTAGCCCTGTTTCAGTGTGAGTTTGAAAATCAGGGACATGCAGCTGAGAAATGCAGAGGGCTTGGTGGTTCCTTGCTCCAGTTCCACACCTCCAGGAGCAGTGATGTGCATGTGGAATGGCAGGGTCTCTTTTTCTGTGTCACCCACCATGGTGCCTCTCTCCTCTCTGGTGCAGGGTGCTCTGAGTCTGGGAGATTATTGCAAGTTCTGACTGTAGCCCTAGAACAAGAAATAGTTTGTGGGGAATGAGATGATTGTCATGGCACATGCTGTGTGACACATGCCTTACGAGGGAGGTACAGGGCTGAATCTGTGGACAGGAGAAAGGATAACGTTTTGCTGCCCAAGTGCACAAAGGAAGATTGAACCTTGGAGACTTTTTGGTTCTGCTGTGTTTGGGGTCAGAAAAGCCCTGGGGGTGCTGGGGTGTTACTTGAGGAGCAGAATGTGGGTAATGCCAGACCATGGCTGAGTTAATTGTTAATTGTCTCACTCCTCCACAGCACCAATATATGTGTCCTGGTGCTGAGCCTGCACAGGGAGCAAACCCAGGAGAGCTCCTGGCAGCCATGAAATCCCAGGCTGACCAGTCTAATGGTACATCCTGCTCTGCTCACTCTGCTTTCTGACCATCTGAGGCTTGCACGCACTTGGCAGTGCCCAGTCCTTTCCCAGGCTGTCTCAAACGTGTCCTGCTGGGACTTGGGGCTGAGCTGTTGGAAATTCCAATCAAGTCTAATATTTGCAGAGCCTGATTTGTGGGGAGGCCTGTCCTGCCACAGCTTCTGGGACTTGTTGGGGTAATTTTAGCACATTCATTAAGGGAGGAGAGTACATTTTTTCCCTTAATGAGCAAAGCTGCTTACTAAACAGGAAGAGGAGGGAGGGGGACAGGGAAGGCAGGGAGGGTGCTGGGGAGTGTAACAGTGCTTTTAGAGGTCGTTGGAGTTACCTAGCAGGGATAAGCAGGCCTGAACAGAGCTGCCCCTACAGCAGCATGTGAGGCTGTGACATTCTCCTCTCCTGTGGCCACCAGCACCCAGCTAAGGCTGCAGTGAGCTGTGAGATGATGGGAAGCACCTGTTGTGCCCAAATAGCAAGGGAGTCACATGCAGTGCCACCAGCACATCCAGCACTGGGGACCACAGCTGAGGATGTGCATCTCTCCTTGCATTGCTGCCAGGCACTCGCTCGTGCTCCCTCAGCCCCAGCTGCTCTGGCAAGTTAATCCCTCCCAGTCAGGATTTTCATAGTGGCACCATGTTATTAAAACGTGTGAAAAACTTCTCCCATGCAGAAATAAATGTGTCAGCTTGGAAACAAGGGCAAGTGGAGGATGGAGCTGCGTGGAGGAGGGACAGGTGCACAGGGTCCCTCCCCAGCAGCAGCGTTTCTGCCATTGCGTCGAGCTGAACTGCATAAAATAACTTACAGTTTAATTACAGGGGCTCCTGCTTGTTGGTGTCATTAATGAGGCAACTGGCTTAATTTAGCTGAGTAAAAATGGCTTTAATAGTGGAAACACTTTTGGCTGCTGGGTAATTAAGGGAAAGGGAAAAAAACGCTGTCTCCTCTTGCATTAAAGTCCACTTGTTCTGGTCCGCACGGATCTGGACTCCTCTTTGTTCCACCTTCACCCATCCCTTTTTTAACCCCAGGAGCTCGTTCAGGACTCCATGGGGCACTCCTTGGCCCCATCTGTCACTCATGCTATGACAAAGGTCACCTCCCCTCCCTGTCAGTCACCAAGGCAAGGTCTTGGCAGTGCCTGTGGGAGCCGTGGGAGAGTGTGTGGGACACGGTGTGTACCCCCTGAAGTGGAGGGAGAGAGCAGGAACTGGGATTTAGCTGTCACTCAGTGGTGACAGCCTGTCCCTGAGGTGTGCAGTGAGGTGCTGATGGAGAGGGCTGCTGGGGACAGGAGCAGGGCCCTGGGAGCATGGCTGCTGCAGCAGGAGGGCTGTGGAGGGGTGTTGAGCCTGAGCCATGGCTGGGTTGGGTGGCTGTGCCCTGGACCTGGTCCAGGTGAGCTCTCTCCAACCCCCTCTCCTTACTCAACTCTTTTTGGAAGCAAAAAGCACCCTGGCAGCTACTCCTAGAGACTGTCTCCATGGAAAAGAGCATCTTGTGAGTGATGGAGAAAATGTCCCATGGCAAAGAAGCACTTTGAATATGTTCCAGGAGTGCTGATGGCAGATCTGTCCTGGGAGAGACAGGCTTCTGTTCATTGCTGAGAAAAATGCAGGGAAGGCATTTTGCTTCCCTCTGCCTGTGTTTCCTTGATGTGTGATGTGCTGTGTTTTGTTACAGGTGGAACTGATGGATAGTCTGTTATAAAGGTTGTCTGGCACACTGCTACAGGACTGCTTCCACTTTCCTATAATTCTGCCAAATTTTAATTGCTCAGACTGAAGTTTTCTGTTTTGGGTGTCTGCTCCTGGCTGATTCTATTTTTTCTTATTTCTTTCTAGTTTCACATAGGAGCTTTCTCAAATGTTTGAGATGGTAGAAGGGAGGTTGGGAAAAAGCTGTTTTGTTCAAGCTAGAAAATGCTGGTGATGCTGCTGTTACAGAACATTTGTATCCACCTTTTGTGGAGGGAAAGAAATCTTGTAAAAGCGCAGATTTTGCTTGGAAGACTTGGTTTTGCTCAGAGATATCTCAGGTCAGCAGAATGGCTCTTGGTCCAGTTGGAGGGGAGAAGTTTTGCCAAGGATGTTCAGGAATGAGTAAGGGAGAGGAGTAGCAACTCCTCTTGGGGCACTGCTGTTGGTGTGGGAGGGTGTAAAAGTGGGGAAGATCATAAGAAATGTGGGCATGGATAAGGAAATTGAGGCTGAGAAATATTTGTGAGTGGTTGGAGAGCAGTGAGTAGTGCAATTCAGCCAGCTAGGAGGGAGAAGGAAATGGGTCAGGAAGGAGAGAAGCTGGCACTGCCCAGCCACAGCATAAGGTGATGGGGTCCCTGTCACACCAGTAACAGGGATTTGGAGGGCTCAACAGGCTTGGAAATGCTGCAGGAAGGCAGAATGGGCCTTTGAGAGGCCTTGATTTGGAGCTGTGAGAGGACTAGTTCTGGATGTGAGTGCCTTGATTTTCCCCAACCCTCCCCATTTGTGCTGTACAGAACACTGGGAAATTTGGTATGTGCAGCTGAGGTTTGTGACTGTGGGGAACCTTGCAATCACCAAACAGGAGTTACAAAGTGCTGGAGCTCAGAGCCTCACCTGTGGAGCCATAATTTAATCTCCTCGTGTGCATGTACTGTGATTCCATCTCTAATTACAGAATCACATGCTCCCTTCCCCAGGAAACCTGTCCCATCCAGCATGTGGGATGGATCTGTTCTGGGGAGAAATCACTGCTGTGCAGTGAAGTTTCTCTGGAGGAGCTCTATTTTCTGCAGCACAAGTCAGTAGCTGTACCCTTTTGTGTGTGGAATCCCAGTGCTGGCATCTCTGACCTTTGCAGATTTTGTGACCGAAATGGTGCATTTTTAATGTGTGTTTGTGTCTCTGTGCTGAGGTCTGTCTCTGAGCCTGAGGAAGGACCTTTGTGACGTTTTGGAGTACCCAAGGTGTCAGTTTCCAGTGACAGACATGTTCCTCCCTGTGTGTGTCCAGGCTGATCTGAAATGGAGCCGTGGGTGTGTGTGCCCCTGCCCAGCCCTGCAGAAGTTGATGGTCAGGTCAGATCAAACCCTGGCTTTACCCTTTGAGTCTCCTGCCAGATGTGAGCAAGGGAAGAGCCATCTCCTCTGTCCCCAGTGCTTGCTGGGGGTTATTGTCTGGGGGAGGGAGGAGGTGGTAGGAGCTTGTTTCCAGGCACTGTGGGAGATGAGGAGCAGAGCACATCTGCCTGGCAAAGCCCCCTGCATTAGTGAGGATGTATCCTTTCTCCATCTCTCTGTGTCCTAAATTGTAATAACACGATCATGCTATTTTTGATTCCCTTATTTGCGTGGAAAGCCTGTTGTTTTTTCTCTTCTCTTTCAGAATCCAATTTTCTCTTGACATTTCTGCCTAATGTAGCAAAACATGACCTTTGAGAAAGGACATTCCAGCGAGATTCACTCCCTCCTCTGCATTTCTGCCTCTCTCCCACATCTTGCTGTCTCTCATGCATCCCCTTTACGCTTCCTTCTTCTCCCTGGGCTGGGGGAGGGAGTTTACTGTCTCACTTTTCAGTAACAGTGAGTTGCTCCTTCCCCTCCCACTTTTCATCTGTCTTTGCAAAATTTCCAGGTGCTCAGTGCTCTGGGGTGGATAAAGGAGGGAGTCTTGTAATATTTTTCTTCCCCCCTGCTTAGCTTTACCTGCCATTTTTGCCACCTTTGTCAGAGTCTGGAAACAGTTTGTCTACAGACGTGGGAATGGTGGGATCACAGTCATGTGAAATGAGGAACCTGTGGTTTGCTGTGGTTCCCACAGCGGGATAGTCTGATGTGAAGCAGAGCCAGAATTTAAAAAGGCAGCACTGTGCCATCATTGTGTTTGGGCTTGTTCTTCTGCCAGGCTCGTGGAGAGCCTTTGGGACAAAGCTTTGCTGTGTGAGCAGCTTCCCCACTCCTAATTGCAGACTTCTATGCAGGTGGGACAGGACCAGAATTGCTTTTCCCTTGCTGAAACTCAGTGTAAGGGAAGAAATGAATCTGTCATCCCTAATCCTCGTGCATCAGACCTGTGCCAGCAGGAGCCATTCAGGGCTTTGCTGTCTTGGTTTTAGCACTTATTTGCAAATCAAACAGGGTTTGGGGGCTGAGCCCTGCACAGCTGGACTGCCTTGGGTCATTCCTCCTATTTGGCCAGCCTAGAGCTGAACGAACCTCAGGTGATTGATGCCTCTGACTCTTCATTGCTCTTCCCTGTGGGCCAGGCTGAGGCAGAGGGGCTGCCCTGCCTGCCTGTGGCTCTCAGCAGGGATGGATTTGGTGAAGGATGTGAGGCAGCACCTCCTGTGTGTTCTGGAGGCCAGCAAAGAGATATGGGGCATTTGGGGTTCTCCCAGAACTTGTGATCACCCGTTCCTCTGCTCACTCACCCACGGGCTGCTCACTGGTGGCTCTCAGGCTGGCCAGGTGTCCCTGGGAAGGCTGGCCAGAACAGAATAAATTTCATTACCATCTTTTTGTGCTGTTAGAAACCAGGTGCTGTTCTCCTTCTGCTCACCCTGCTCCAGACACATTTCTTCCTCTTGTTTTTATTAATTCAGTTCCTTTTACATTCTTTCATCCTCTCTGGCTTTCAGCTAAAGAGAAGATGTCTGCTGGGTTGCAAAGCTCTCCCAGGTAGATGAGATTTATGTTTTTGCAAGTTTGGGCAGATGGAGAGAGGGATGGGGAGCTGTTGGCTGCTGTAGCAGTGGTACCCCTGGGTGCAAGCAGCACACAGCCATGCTGGGACACCTGGAATGCACAGCTACTGCAGATCATATGATAACACCTTGGGTAATCATCGTGCTGTCATTTGAACCTGGCTGTTACTATTTTTAACCTGAGGTTTGTACTTAATTTTTTGTTCAAGTTCTGAAATTAGACTTGCTCTTTTCGCTTATGGTTGGTTGAGCTCCAGATTCATGGGCAAGAATCAGACATTGGAATTTTTTTTCCTTAACATTGCAGTAGGATATAAATCACTTTTCTCCTTAAAAGGAAAAAAAAATAAAAGAAGAGAAACTTTCATTTGGGTTTGTCCTCATTAAAATCTCTCATTATGAAATCTGAACTTGGGTTCTAAACTGCTTGACAGCCTCCCCATCGAGGAGGACGATGAACTCTGTGGAGGTGGTAGGGCCATGTGCAGGAAGAATTATTTACAGTGACTACTTTATTATTTTTTTTTTCCCCTTAATTTTCAGAGACCTCTCCGGGAACCGGCTCACCACTTTGTCATGGCAACTCTTCCAGACACTGCGACTCTTTGAACTGTAAGTCCCGCCCTGGGGGGATTTCCTGGGAAAAGACAGGAGGCTGAGAGGAGGAACCATTTCCAAATAGAGTTATTTTGAAGCCAGCAAATAATTACCTAAAACTCCAGTGGGCAGCAGCATCCTTGGGAGGCTTTCCTGGGTATGGGAGCACCAGAGCAGAACTTCTTCTCTTTTAACTTCACAGCAGCTGGCTAATTAATGTTGGGATGATGAACAAGTCATGCTTGGAGTAGTAAATGGCTGACCAACTCTGGGAGCACATTAGAAATACCTACTAGGCCAGATTTTGAGTGAATCTCTTCAAACACTTGCTCTCATCTGTCGCAGGGTAGGGCTAACTGCTTTTCTTTAGTTGGTGCACATGCTTTACAAGACCTCCCTGCTTTTTAGGCCCATGATTCCCTTTCTCTCTAGCAATGGAGACACCTCCCAGCTCTGATGTGGGAGATGATGAGATAGTCGTGCCTCCTGGGGCACTGGTGGCCTTCAGCCTGCTGAATTATTGATAGAGCATTCAGCATCGTGCTTGAAGAATAAGTGGACACGAAATCAATGGAGCGTTGCCCTGATGACCTGTTTTGTTGAATTTTAGGAATAGTTGTTTGGTGGGTATAAAAAAAATATATATGTAGGATTTGTCCCAGAGGATCCTGGGAAGCTCCATTCATCCTCGCTGATGATCAATAGAGCTGTAAGCTAGAAGTGACTTATGAAAGAATAAAGACAGTCTTTCAAGTGGGAGTAAGTGTGTTATCACTGGTGTTACTGCAGTGTATTTCATTTCTGTCAAATTGTTAAATGAAAAATACTAATAGTGATATTAGAAAATGGAGAAACGCCCTTCTAATGGGGAAATTTGGCTTGCAGAGTTAAAATGCTGAATTCAGAATTTGTCTCCTTGCTGATTACAGCTCTAAATATTTTTCAAGCCTGGCTCCGGTTTCAAGTTTAATAGCATGAGTCATTTGTATTCTTAGACCTTTACTTATTGTCATTGCACTGTCTGGCAAAGCTCAGATTGATGGTTGTTACCCAAGAGAGACCCAAGAGTGGAGGAGCAAATGGGACTGCAGTCCTGAGCTGGAGGCACTTGCAGGGCCTGGGGTAATGGTGAGCCTGCAGATTAATGGGAATACTTCCAAAGGGGGCTTGTTTTTATGTGCTTTTGCTTCATTTGGTCATATTTTGTTTCTTCAGGCACGTCCCAGGTCTGCCAGCTCCAGCCAGGCTCAAAAGACCAATACCAAGCACAAAGGGAATTGCGAAGCTGCTTTTTGGGCAGCAAAGGGTCTTTCACCTGATGAATACATCTGTGCTGTCCTGATATGATGGTCCTGGCAGGGAGCTGGTGTGCTTGGGGTGGCTTTGGATGGTGTCACCTGGGGCCAGCACTCTGCAGCTTGGCGAGCAGGAAGGAGCTGAATTACTTGGCTCCAGTTGGAGCTGTGCTCAGAGCAGCTTTCTTGGAGATAACAAATCCCAGTGAAGCAAAGAAATCGTGCACAAAGAAATGTGGGAGATCACAGGGCTGGTTGATAGGGAGCCATGGTGGGGTGGGAAAGCAGTTCTGATGTGGTGTGTGTTGTCCACAGGGAGGCTTGGCATCGTGTGGGGCAGGAGCCTCAGCTGAACCTCTCCTGCTGCAGGCTCTGGAAGGGGTCTTGGCAAAACAACCTCTGGCACCAGCTCCAGTGAGCAATTTAGACCTACAAATGTGCCTGCCCACAGGGACTGCCTTGCTGCTGGCTGGGCTGGACTAAGAGCCTGGTCAAGTTCATTTTTCCTAAAGAATTGCTTTAGGTGCCTTCTGCAAATGTTCCCCTCTGAGGAACTAAGGATCCTTCATCCACATAAGCATGGCTAGGGTGGAGATTACCAGAATAATGTGTGATGCTGATCCCCAGACACAACAGGAGAGGGGCATTTTATTGGATGTCCACTGGGATGTCAGTTTTTAAGGGGCAGGGGCATGAGCCTGCAGCATCCTTCTTAGGGCCATGCTGAACCTTGGAATTGTTGGAAAGAAGGCAGCACAGAGGTGTAGCCTGAGCTATGGGCTCTGAATAATCATTCACATAAGGATGCCGGGAATTAAGGTAAACACACTTTATCTACTGTCAGGTGTTTGTAGTCCTGACTGCTAGAAGGACAGGACCTGTTGGTGAGGAAGAGCAGATCTCCACGTTGGGGAGAAATTACTAATGAATCCACAAAAGTGGGAAATACTGTATTTTTTTTTTAGAAATGCAGAGGATGGGTGAGTAAGAGACAGTTTTTTGGCACACTGAGCTCCAAGGAGGCTTCCAGAACCTGGGAAGGAGACGGAATACATGGCCCACATAAAGCGAGTGTGAAACACTGGTGCAAGCTAGAAAGGGAGTTGCAGATTGACATCAGCCAAGGACTTGAAATTGAGCCCAAAACTCTGTGGAGAGGGAGAAGGTGGTGAGCAGCAGAGGCCAATGCAGAGACACCAGCCTGAGGAAGACAGGCTGAGCAGCAGCATTTGTGCACAGCAGTGGAGAGGCCAGGAGATTTCAGGGACACAAAGAAGCTGGCCAGAATCTCTTCTCCATGTCTGTGTGGAGGGTTGGTGGAACAAGTGAGTGCAGAGGCTCACCAGAGATGCCTTATACTGAATTCCAGTGCCCCTGTGCTATCAGGAAATCATGGAAGGAAAGCCATCCAAGCCAAAACCATGACTTAGAGCGAGGCAGCTCGGAGCAGAGGAGCATGTGGTGAGGGGAGCAGTGGCAGGATTGTCTCCAGGACAGTGCTGGGAGGAGAGGAGCTACAACTGAGTGTGACATGGAGATTGCCAGGGAACGTGAGACCTGACAAAGCCACTCACAGTGAACAATGAGGAGTAAAGATCAGAAGAGTGCTGGGCAGGTGGATGGCAACTTGGGGCTTGAAATTGCTGCTTGGCTGCATCCAAGGCATCGCAGCCTCGTGAACGTGGTAATGCTTTAAAGGAGAATTTCTTGTTCAGCAGAGCTGAGATTTTTCCCTGCTGACTCACTGAAGAAAGGATGGCAAAAATGAGGCACACTTCCAGAGAGTATTATCTCTTGCTCATTCTGGCCAGAAACAAGGCTTGGAATTGTTTCCAGTAACTCCAGCCCTAATTCCCATGGCATGGGCTGACCTTGACCAGCAGGGCTCAGGCTAATGAGTGCACAACTCTCCTAAGTCTGAAGCTGAGTGTGTGCAGGGAAGCATCTGACACATGCAACAGCTCATAAATGTTGGACTTAGAGCCTTTCTTATCCAGAAGTCACAGCTGGTTTCCTCTGTCATGTCCTTGGCTTCCTTTGTCATATCCTCAGAGAGCTTAGAGCTGACATTTCAAGAAATTCCTTCCCGGAAAGACCTAAGACTCTGGATCCAATTACATCTTTGGTTGTATAAAACCTTGTAGTCCTGAACATCTTGCTGCTCTGCCCAACCCATCAGCATTTCTAATACCAGCAGTCCCTGCCAAGTTGCCCTGCAGTAAATTTCTGCAATGCTACAGCAAGAGGCTTTGGTGGGGATGGGGCACAGCAGCATTTCTGTTAATGTTGTGAGACCAACTTTACATGGTCTGTGCCTCCAGCTTTGAAACTTATCACCACCAGCAGTCCCAGTAATAGAGCTGTGGCCAGACAGTGGGTACTGCCTGCTCTCTGCATTAGCTGAACCAGCTGTCAGATAGCATACACCACTCCCTGACCCAGTCCTTCCCTTTCTATCCCAGCCCCTTCTGGCAGGGGTTCAGAAATAACAGTTTTGGTTGGTCCACCAAGAGAAGCCCTCGTTCTGGGAAATTAATAAATAAAAAAATAGATTTTATTCTCTCTCTGCTGCATGCTCTGTTTCTCAAGCTTAGGGAAGTGGCCTCAGTCCCAAGATAGGAAGAGCATTTTAATTGTAAGAGTATGAAACCTTGGCAGGAATTTCATGTGAATTGAAACAGACAGAAGAAGTGTGGCAAGGATCTCTGCTGCCCTCTGAGAGGTTTTAGCTGCAGACAGCTTTGCTTTAGCTGATGAGTAGAGAGGCATGGGATGGGGTGTGTGTCTCATTTAGCTGCCTAGTCTGGAAAAAACTGCTTGTGTGTGTGAAGTCCCTGACTGTTCCAGAACACACTGGAGTGTTGATGGCCTCTGCCTCCCACACTGGTCCACCCTGGTGAAGGCTGTCCAGGCAGTTTTGGGAGATTGTGGGTACAGCTCTCTGCAAGGAGCAAAGCTGGGCTCAATCAAGCACCAGCAGCAACCGTTTTGTTGAAGAATTAATTTGATGCCTGCATGTTCTAGGGTTTCAGTTCTGATGGGTCATTGTCTCATTAAATAACAGCTCATAGCATGATTGTCACAATTTTTCTCTTTCCCAAACACAGTGTACCTGTTTAGGGAAGGGGCTGTGCCCTGAGTGCACCCTACTATCACTCTCTGCTTATAGTGCTGGTGAGTGGCTCTTTCTCAGGTGCAGGTTCAGTCCCTTTTTGGATGAACTCCTTGAGTGCCAGAGCAGCTCTGCTAGTGCAGAGAGCCCAGCTCCCTTGCAGCTGTGACATTTGCTATTTCTCACAGGCATTTTCAGTTTTAAGGAGGGCTGAAGAAGGTGTGGGGGTGTACACAGCTCCTGAGTGCCTGCAGCCAAGCACAATTTGGCAACAATTGCAGCCTGCATGCAAAAAATGCCTTTTGGGTTTGTTTGCTCATTCCAGGATTAAGTTGTGCTGGATGTGTCCCACAAAGGGCCCCTTGCCTTGATTCCCACTGGGGTGCTGCTGCACCCATGGTCTGCAGCCCATGGCAGTGTCCTCTGGTCCAACAGGGTGTTTTGTCCAAAGGGCACATCTTCTTGCAGGAAGAGAAGGTGCATTTATATGCAGAGGCAGGGGTTTGTAGGTAGTGGAGTTGTGTTACACAAAAGCAAGAGGAAAAGTTGGAAGCAGCTGCAATGGTCCCTGCAAGGGAAGGGAAGGGGTCTGAGGAGAGAATTGGAAGTCCAGGTTTTTGGGCAGGTTTAGGACAATGTGAGTGTGGAATTCCCTATGCACCTCTCTGGGGAGCAGAGGCAAGGAGGAAAGGGTATTTTCTGCATGTTAGGAATGCTTTAGCAATGCATGTGAGGGACAGTGGGTGTACATGTGCCCCTTCTACCCGCAGAGCTGTGCCAGCTGCCCGTGGCACTCAGCACATCCAGCCTGTGATGGGAGTTAATTTGTGCAAAGGCCCCTCTGGGGGTCTCGATTAGAGCGAGTTACACTGCTGGTGTTGGGGCAGGTTGTGGGGAAGTTCTGCCCTGAAGCCCGTGGCTCCGGTATTATTCATGGCCCTTCATGAATTAACAACGGGCCAGGAAAGCTGCTGTCTATTACTTACAGAGCTGCCCTTAAGTGCCAGGACAGCAGCTCTCCCAGCAGCCTCGTTTTGTGAGGATATTTGCAGCAGAGCAGAATTTCTCCCCCATTGCATCTGAGCTCCCCCAGCTCCCTGCCAGGTCCCAGGGTACACCCCCGGTTACCTGGCCTGCCCTTTCCCACTTGCCATCCCATGTCCTGTTGGCATCAGTGATTCTGGAGGTCTTCTCAGAAGGAGATTCATGGTTGTGTGGAATAGGATGTAAAGCCTGTGCAAAGCCCTGGCAGTACCTGTCAGAGCACGCAGGGAATGTCTCATCACTCAAATCACTGCACTAATCTGCTCTGGTCTGTTAAATTTAGTGCTTTGGCCTTTGAGTTGCTTGTCTGAGCCTTGTACCTGTGTCACAGAGGTTTATGTGCTTTTGGTGGGAAAGAAATGAACTAATGAAAAGCCACAGAGTGAAGCTTAACTCAGTGTTTGCTCTGAAAAAAAAAAGGTCAGATGACATCTTGATGTATTAGAAAATGCAAAGTGGTATCATTAGGGTTCAGGTTAAGCAACCCTGGGTGCTACCAGTTCCTCCTTTTGCAGCACTGTATTGACAAAACAGCAGCTGCAGATGTTTGGAAGGTTGTTTCCAAATCCTGTTAGTGGGTGAAATTAATTTTGTAAGAGCAAACATGAATTTTGCAGTAACACGTGGAACAGAGCAGGAAGAAAGCTTTCCTCTGTATGATGGGGGATCTAGATATCACATGAAACAATGGTTTGACCTTTGGAGATGCCCTTCTGCTTTGGGATGACTGAGCTCATCTTTGGCACTGCTGGCTCTGCTGATCCCAACTTTCTTTGCTTTGCAGTTGTGTGGGGAGATATTTTGTTTGTTCAGGGTGTATCTCCTAGTTTTGCTCAAATTATTGCAATCAGCTTTGGTAGCTCAGCCCTGGCTGAGCACTGGGCTATTCTCCCTGCTGGGACTTGGCCTTCTTGCATGTCCACAGACACCTGCAGAGCTTTAAAAATGTAAATGAAACGGTTAATAGGTTGGAAAATCAATTATAATAAACATTCCTGGTATATAAACTATGTGTAAGTGTGTTTTAAATGAAGTACATTAAAGGCAGTGCTTTTCTCCATTTCTCCTGGCCAGGTCAGCAGGGTCTCAGCACAGTGCTGATTGATTTGATTAAAATGCATGTTCCCCTGCACATTAGCTTGTGTTCTGGGTCACCAGGAGCCTGTGTTTGTACAAGGAACTTGGGAGAAGAGCTGCCAGCTCCTCTGAGTGCTTGTGGGGGCTTGGATTGTGCTTTGCCCAGCAGAGTCTAGGACCACCGCTGAAGTGGGATTTGAAGGTGTAAATTGATATTTTAGGGCAGTAGAGAGCTGTCTGCTCTTTTGCTGAGGGGTGAATCTTCTGGGTGTCTGGGTGATAGTGGGACCAAGCCACAGCAGTGCAGATCTTGTGGTGAGAGACAGTGACTGCACCTGGGAGCTGTAAAACCTTGTGTGCACTCATGAAGGAGACTGTGAATGCAGGGGTGTGTGACTGTGGCAAAGACAGGAATAATAAGTGCCAGAAGACCCCAGGTGGATAATGCAGAGAAGATTCTACTTCAGCTCTTACACATGCATGGTGGCTGTCCTCCCTGGGGATCCCAGAGCCAGGTGACAGCTCTGCTCATCCTTCCCCATCCCAGCATCCTCTCTCACCTCTCTCTGCCCGCAGGAGACTAGAGAGGAACCTTTTTAACTGCAGCTGTGACATCCGCTGGATCCAGCTCTGGCAGGAGAAGAGCGAGGCAAACCTGCAGTACCAGGATCTCTACTGCATGACCATGGATGCAGCCATCATCACCCTGAAGGAGATGAACATCACCCAGTGTGGTAAGGATCCCTGGGATGGACATGAGGGAGTCCAGGAGGGATCCGTGAACAATTCAGCATTTCAGTTTCAGGAACCTGATGCAGCAGGATCTCAACGATGTGGTTGAGAAAACAAGAGAAGGTTAAAGCTGGTTGGGATAGTTTGTAGATTAAAAATAGAATATCTGGGTAAATGTGAGGCTGCAATTAATGTGCTTATGAAAGATATTGGGTGATTTGGGGCATTTTCTTCACTGCAATGCTGCTGCCTGACAAAGTGTCTGTAGTGAGGCTGTGTGATGTCTTGAAAAGAGCTGTTTCATGTAGATCTTCCTGTGCCTAACGAATCCTAGAAGCAGCATATTGTTAAAAGACACTGACACAGAATCTTCTGTAATTACTCTTAGGAAATACATGTCTCTATTAATTTTGTTTTGTTTTATTTTCCAATTGAAATCCCATATCTGTGGGGAAGAGCCAGAAGTGAATTTATATCTCTTTCTATTTCCTGCTGATGTTTAAAAGAGTCCAGCGGCCCCAGGAGCAACACGAGGCATGTTCAATAGTTATCCCTTTTTCCTTCACCTTGTTCACACGTCAGCTGCCTGTTTGGTGTCAGGTTTTGCTCTGCTATTGCTATTACTGGAAAGCATCCCTTGCAGAGTAAGGAAAAAGAGATGTACCTTCCACAGAGCAATTAAACTGTCTGTACACAAGCAGCTGTCAAACTCACAGGCTGAAAAAAGGAGGAAAACCAGTTTTGTTTTTTTTTTTATATATAATCATCCTCTGTACTAGGGATTTGGGCTTGTTTCTTGTAGCAGTAGTAGACAAACAGCATGCACATTTGGATTTGCATGACTTGGTTTTTTTGTTGTTTTGTTGGTTAGTTGGGTTTTTTTTTGGTTTTTTTTTTTTTTTTCCAAGTTCACCCTGTCCCTTTAAGCTCTGGAAATTGGCCAAAATGTGCCTTTGTGTGGATGAACTAAAAAGATTTGAGAGTGCTGTAATTTCTGCCCCACATGGGATGAATAAACTGCAAGGATTAAACAACAACAAAAAAATCCTTAGGGATCAGGGACAGGAGAAGAGATGGCTCCATCAATAGTGGCATTACACTATAGGGGACAGCAGGGAGCTGATTTGGGAGAAAAAATGTGCTGGTGTGCAGGGTAAGCATCCCCCCTCACCATGCAAAATCTTGGAAGGGCAGGGAGCCACAGGGGTCTGCTTTCCTCCAGAGGAGTCCGAGCCCTTCTGTTCAAGCATTAAGACTCCAGGGATGGTGATTTATCCTTGTCCTTTGGTGCTGAGGGCAGGCATGGCTTGGTGTGGCCATGTTTGGTACCAGCTCAGCCTGGAGAAGACCATACATGTCCTTCCCATCTCTCTCTCCACTATTCCTGCCACCTACGCAGCTTTGCCAGGTTTTGACTGCTGCTTTATTCTTCTGGCATCATCCTAATCAGTACAATGCTCCTTCCTTCCTGGTGTCACTCTCTGATTGCCATGAAAGGGTGTGTGTCCGCATCCATGACTTTGCCTTGGCATGATGGATGCTGCTGCCCTATGGTGGGATGGGACCCCTAGTCAGTTCCTCCTGCCCTGCTTGCTCAATTTGCCTCTGAAAACCTCCCCTATTCAAGAAAACTCTTTGGCCTTCTTGCAACCAGCACTGTCTTGTTTCCCTTCACAAGGATATTTGGTGACTGTGGCAGCAAGCAAGGAACTGGTGTAAATCAGAGCCACCATAAATCAGTGAATCCCTGTGCTACCACTGAGGAAGAACAAGGGCACCTTCTATTAGGAGAGCTGCGGTTAATATGAGGACACATCCTTGGTCATCTTTTCTTGATTCTTATAAATTAGAGGGACACTTCCTTCACCTGGAATGCTGAGTGCTCTGTGCCTTGTCCCTGGGGGTGGGCATGCCTTGGATCCTCTCCCAGCACACACAGTTTTCTCATCCCAGGTGATTGCCCTCATGAGCAGCTTCCGTGGGAGTAGAGAGATGGGTATGGGAGTTGTGTGAGAGGAAGAGTGGCCAGGACTGGACAGCAACTTTTGGATTCAAAGCTGATGAGAGGGTCTGCTCAGCTGGTACCTTTCCAGTGTCTACATTTTCCCCTGTCTCCAACACCCTTCCTTTTCTTGGTAGGGCATAGACATTCTGTTGCCTCATGCTACTCATCTCAGGGTGTTGGAGGCTGATTTGGAAAACAGCTTGGTGCGATCTGGGTCCACACACTTCCTGTGGCTGGCTGTAGAAAATTCTGCCCCAGACCTGAGTAGTATTTTTGGCTCCTCTAGACCTTCCTGAGATCAGTGTGAGCCACGTGAACCTGACGGTGCGGGAAGGGGAGAATGCGGTCATCACCTGCAACGGCTCAGGATCACCGCTGCCGGACGTGGACTGGACAGTGGCTGAACTCCACTCCATCAACACCCACCAGGTAGGGGCTGCAACACCCCAGTGCTGCCTCTGCCAGTGCCAAAGCAGCCCCCAGGGTTTCCCAGGTCCCTGCATACAGGGTGGATGGTTTGAGAAAAGAAAAGTTGTTGTATCCAAAGGAAAGCTGGAGCCATGCTCTAGCCACGTGAGAAGCTGGGAACGCCCAGAAGGGAGCAAAACCTTCCTTCTGTATGGCCAGAAAGTGAAGATGACAGAGCTTCAGAGCTCAGTGCTCCCTGATTGAATTAACTCATGTGTCCTCTGATGGAACTCCAGTGAAACGATCTGTTTGCAATAGCTAAGATTTTCTAGAGGCTGGCCATGTTTATCAGTGCTACAATTACATGGCTCTCCCCATTGCTGTGTTTGATCAGGTGAGGAAATACCTTCCTTCTGTCTTTGGATTTTGGGGACCTCCTCACATGGAAACTGTGATGCTCCTTTTCTGGGGATGATAGAGGGGAGTAAAGGACCCACCGCCAGATACCGATTTCTGTCTGTATTTGTCTCTGGGATTTTTAGACCAACCTCAACTGGACCAATGTTCATGCCATCAATTTGACCTTGGTGAACGTCACCAGCGAGGACAATGGATTCCTGCTTACCTGCATTGCTGAGAACGTGGTGGGGATGAGCAATGCCAGTGTGCTGCTCACTGTCTACTGTAAGTACCAGTGGAGAGCCCTTGTCCATGCAGAGCCCAGAGGGGCTGCCCTGGGAGCTGTTTGAATGCATGGCCACTTGCCATCTGTCATACTGGTTTTGTGGGTGAAGATTAGGAGGAGCTGAGCACAGTGAGCTGGAGGTGGATCCTCACACAGCTCTCCCTCTTAAATGTTTGATTTACTGATGCCTCCATTAATCTAGAAATGAGCACAAGAGCAGGGAAGGAACAGCAGTGCTGCAGTGGTGGTGGTGGGAGTTTCCTGCCTGTGTCTTGGAAGATTCAATAGACTAAAGGAAAGCCATAGAGGGACTAAAAATCTCTTAACAAAAGCAAAGTTTCTTGTCTTGGTGCTATGTGAAGGTTCAATGGCACCCCTGCTAAAGACAGTTTAAAACTTGCCACTAATTTCAGGGATGTTGGGGCTTCCTCTCAGATCAGATCCTACAAAGTTAAACTTCAAATGTCATATGAATGTGCACGTGTCAAATATGATCTGTTCACTTTTATCTGCAAGTAGCTCAACTTTCTTTGTGCTTTCTAATATAACAAACCCCTGACCTTAAAAGGAAGTTTACACAGCTTTGTGGTCTCAAGCAGCTGAGATTTGTTCTATTTTGCTGTGTCTGTAATATTTGCCCTTACTCTGTAGTTTGAAAATCTGCCCCCCACCTCAACCTTGCCGTATAGAGCAGAGATCCTTGTGGGATTCTGGCTACTCTTGGTAAATCCATTCATCCTGTGTGATGCTTTACTACTTTCATCTTCCTCCCAATAAGTGCTATTGATGGACTGAAGGATGGAGGTAATTAAAGCTCAGCCCAGCTCAGAGCTGACTGGTCAGCAGATGGGTGTTTTTTGCACGGTGTTTTAGCATCTGTTCCTCCACCCTTTCGACAACACTATGCCCATGCTTATTTTCACCCGTGAAATCCTCTGAGCTGCTGACAGTTTCTGCTACCCTTGCTCTTGTTGCACAGAGCCATCACTCAGGCTGTAATTTTACACTGGAAAGATCTGGGTTTGTGCATGTAGGTGGCTGCCTGTTTTGAATCCCCTTGCCAGGAAGAGATGAACAAGCCACTTGCGGATCTGGGCTGGTGAACGAGAGAGGGTGGCTGGGACGCAACTCTGTGGTTCAGTGTAGATGGGCGCTGCTGGGAGAATTTTGCTGAGCTCCAACCAGCTCTGCACCTTTCTCTCTTTTGTCAACTTCACTGACTTAAAAATTCTTTTTTCACAAAGATGGGTGAAATTTGGTATGTTGGTTTTCTTCCTCGTCGATGCCGAATGGATTGTCTTTGCAGCTGGATGGCAGCAGGAAAAGGAGAGTTTTAGGGAAGACATACATCATTGTGTCATGTATCTTAGCACAAAACTTGTTCTTCTAGTTCAGGCCTTGCCAGCCTTGGGGTTTGGGACCTTAGGTGTAGGCGTTGTAAATGGGGTTTCAGAAGCTATAGCAGAGCAACATTTGAATTCTCGGCGTGTCCCAAGGGGAAGACAATGCATATGTAATAAATTGCAGGTGGAGTTTCTGCTTTTCTTATCCTTCTCCCACTCTACTCCCTTTAATTAAAACACCCCTGGAGGCTGTTCGGCGAGTGAGAACTCCTTTGGGATATTCAGGCAGTCAAAGCCCCCAAGGACAGACAGTCTCTGAGGGATGTTTGCTTCCACAGCTATGCAATCCAGAATTGCTTGGTGCGACTGGAGATCTCCCACGGGCACCTTGCACATCTGTAATCTAATGTAACAGTGCTACGTCACTGCGTCCTCCTTAATGGGGACAGGCAGTCTCCCCGGGATCCCTTGAGAGAAGGAGAGCAGAAGTAGATGTTGACAGGACAGTTTGAGCTTTATTGTTTCTGGGCTGGTGAAATTTCCATCCCTGTCTTTTATTTATACCCCAGTTTGGAAGGCCAAGAGGCCTGGCCATGGCTCAGACCCTCCTTTGAGGGAAGGTGGAGTGGTTCTCATGACAGCACTGCTTCTGTACAGGCATCCACGGGAAGAGTAGAAGGCACAAGTGATTTTGGAGGTTCTCAGTGCTCTTAGTTTCTGTGGTGTGCACAGAGTGGTGACGTTGGGTGGAGGTTGCTGTGAGCCTGCCATGTTTCTCTCTGCTAGATCCCCCTCGCATCCTTACTCTGGAGGAGCCGGTGCTGCACATGGACCACTGCATTGCGTTTGCAGTGCATGGGAACCCAGCTCCCACCCTGCACTGGCTGCACAATGGCCAGGTCCTCCGCGAGACCGAGATCATCCGCATGGAGTTCTACCAACAAGGGGAGGTGTCTGAGGGCTGCCTGCTCTTCAACAAACCCACCCACTACAACAATGGCAACTACACCATCGTGGCCACCAACCAGCTGGGCTCAGCCAACCAAACTATCAAAGGACACTTCCTTGAAAAGCCTTTTCCAGGTAGGATATTCCGTTTATCTCATCAGGGCTCCTTGCAATCCGAAGGTCTTACTATGGCCCTGCCAGGAATGCTTGCACCTCAACAAGGCCTTGACAACCCAAGTTGGCTTTGTCTGAACATCAGGTTGAAAGAGGTGACCCCTGGCAGCCTCTTCTTCTGACCAGTATGATTTTCCTCCACAATGGTGTCATATGAACTCTTCAATGCTGGGAGAGGTGCTAACTGTTTTAGATAATTTTATTTTGTAGCATATTTTGCATTAATACTTATTTAAAAGACCTTTAGGAATTTCCCTGTAAATAGGATGTAATTTTGCCCAATTATTTTGGATCTCCTTTTGTGTGCCCCAAAGACGTTGCTGAATTTTTTTCTAGAGAAAGTGTTCTGCTGTGTGGTAGTCATAAGCTATAGAAAGGAAAAGCCTTTGAAGTGATGCAGCCTGTCCCTTTGTTTCTTTTACTTCTAGCTTGCATCTGTGAAATGATTAAAGCTGGATGCAGCAGTGTCAGGATTGTTTTCTTTCCAAATGCAACATGTGCAATTCCAGGATGACAGGGCTACAAAAGATGCGACAGCTCAATTAGTCACTTTGCATCAGTTTGCTGGGATTTCTTAACTGATTGCTTGGAATTCCCTGTTGCACTCCCTGGTGATTCACAGCTAAAGTGCAGAAAAAAAAACATTTGAGGATATGAGGATCCATCTCTGGGAAGCACTGTAGAGACTTTTGTGGTGGCCTGTCTGCTCTGTAGGAGCATCCCTGACAGTGAAATACCATGCTGGCCATCATGGAGTTAAGATCTCTGCTGCCTTCAGGAATGATGCCATGAGAAAGTGGCAGCTCTAAATTGGCCCCTGCAGCCCAAGAAAATCCAGCAAAATAGGGCGTTTGCTAAATATAGCAAAATACCAACGGTACTCTCATTTATTATTTATATCACACCATATATGTACACAGAATTTTCCCGCAGGTCAAATATCATAAATGCAAACCCAAATCTCTGCCTTGAAGATCTGACAATTGAACAAATGAGCTGATATGGATGGGAGTGGAAAATTTGTATTCTGACTTCAAGGATGCTGCCCTGTTTGACTATCTGACCTATTTATGTTTCCTTCTGTCAGGGCAGAAGAGCTTATCAAATGTAGGTGGGTGAGGAGAGGTGCACAGGTTTGCAGTCTCAGGTCTGTCAGCTCCCACCTTTGTGACTCAATTTCCCCATCTGTGAAACGAGGGCAGCTCCTGAGTGCTGGACCTGCAGGAAAGGGAGGCAGATATGCTGTTCTGGAGAGCTGAATTTGGAAAGGAATCTGAGCCACGCTGTGGTGTGAAAAAGCACATTGATGTTTGAAGAGCATCTTGTGTTAGGGGCTCTGGGAGAATGGGGTTCTGTGAATATGTGTAAAAATTGCCCTTGTGAATGCAGCTCCGCCCATGGCTCATGTTGGTGTGGGATGCTTACTGACCATGAACCATCTCTCAGCAGCAGCTGACCCATTTCCTTTATTTCTTCTGATCCAAAGTCCCAAGCCATTCCTCACCCTGGCAGACCCTGTCAGCCCAATGCAGGATGTAATTTACTTTCCTTGAAGCTTGTTGCTTTGTCCACTACCACAGCTGGCACACACATTCACTGCAGCTGACGTTTATAATTTCCCATTTGAAGGTAGATTCCTTCAGAAAATGCCACACACTGGAGGTTCCCCAGCGTGGCTCATTCAAGCCCCTTGTTGCTTACAGCAATTCACACGTGCAAGGGCTTTGCTGTCACTACCCAGGGTGAGATTATTATTCTTAATTAATTAATGAAAGCACAGTGCCTGGAAGGCTTTGTCAGCAAAGAAAAGGAACAATGACCATGTATTTTAGCACTCCCTGGTCAAAAACCTCTCATTTGGTAAAAGGCCACACTCTGCTTTCCAGGCTGAGAGGAGCAAGGTGCTGTTAGAAGCTGGGATCTGGGACATACTATATCTGCCTTCTCTCTGATGCTGCAGGGCAGTGGCTCCCAGGACAGATTTGTGTCATTTCCTGTAAAAATCTCATTGCATGTTGTCATTGGTATCTCTGCCACAGGCTACCAACTCCTTATTTAATCCACAAAGGTTAATGTACCTGTGATGAGTGTTCAGTTCTTTGAGAACTTCTCACAGAACTCAAGTTGGCTGAAATTCCTTGGCTATTTTTTATGCTTGGAAAAATAGAGTTTAATGGAAAAAGAACCTTTTTGTGCATTTCTGTTGAATTTGCTTAGTCCAGCAGAGAAAAATGGAAAGGGGAAAATGTAGAGGCAGCAAGAATTTTATGACTAGACTCTGCCTTAATAGAGAAGAAAAAGTCTCCAAATAAAATATTTTCTTTTTTTTTTTCCCTCTTACTAGAAAAAGCCAAGGAAAGTTACTCTTTTTCTTGACTAAAAAAAAAAAAAAAAAATTGTTCAGGTTTTTTCCCCTGGTTTGGAAAGCCATGTTTGTCACCTGGGGTTTATTTTACACTCCCCTTCCAAGCCTCACCCATGCTCCAGTGTGAGCATTCCAGCATCCTTCCAGGAGCCCTCTGCCAGCAAAGCTGTGCAAACTCCTGTTAATATCGGGCTCAGTTTCTTACGCGGGCGAGTGGATTGGAAGCTGACGTGATTCTCACTCTGTGTAAACTGAGTGTCACCGAGGGCTTTAGACCTCACTGTCTGGGGCCTCAGGCACCTCTGGAGCTGAAGGAGCTTTGCTGAACAGACTGGAGCAGCCAGCAGGCTGACAGCAGGGCCTGCTCTGCTTGTCTCGGGCGAGAGGCAGCTCTTGGACAGCCACAGCCTCGCTGTCCAGCTCAGAAGCTATCAGCTGTTCTGAGTGGCTCATCAATAGTGAGTCACAGGAGGTCTCCTCTAACTCCCAGCCCCAAGCTGGGCTCTTCTCCATGGGAGTTAGGCCTCATCCTTGAAGGATTTTATCCATGGGTGCACACTGCCATGCAAGGCAAAACCTGTTTCTGTCCCCTCCACCTCCATCCTGCAGAGCTCTGTGTGTCTGTTGAGCTTTGCTGAAAGCAGGGGTGTTTACCAGTCATTCAAAAGTGCTACTTGTTCTTCATTTTGGCCTCAGAGTAGTATCCCTCCCTCCTCTTTCAGCCCAAGGTTCTCCATCCTGCCCTCCAGCATGTCCTGCTGGCACATCTGCTGCAATTTCCAGGAAGAGCTCCCCAAAAGGAAAAAATATGAGAAGTTTTTTGCCTGGGTTCTTTGGGGTGGTGGAGTATATCTGAAGTGGGTGGGGAAGGAGACCCCTCTCCCTTTGCTGTGCTGCTAACTGTGTTGCTTCTCTCTTTGTCCCTCCCACAGAGAGTACGGACAGCTTTGTCTCAAGTAAGTGTCTCCTTGCCTTTTGAATACTGTGACTGGTTTGTTTCTGTGGTTTCCCCTTCCCTTCTGTGATTTACATAGCAAAAGGGAGGAAGCCAGAAGCAGGTTGGTGGAGGCTGCACCAGCCCTGGCTTCCCTGTGCATGAACAAGATTGTTGGGGAGCTTGTGACCAGCTTGATAATCTCATGAGACCAGGAGATGTTCATCTGCCTCCAGTGGTTCCCAAAGATGGTCCTATAAAGGAAATGATGGTTGGTTGTGCTGTAGCAATAGGGATCTTAATTTTATGCAGATTGGGCTGTCCCTAACAACATCTCTCTGATGTGGGCTGGGATGAGAAGCAGGACTCAATTCTGTCTTGTTTCTTCAGCAGATTCTTCCCTCCCAAAGCACCACACACCACAAAAAGCATTCAACTTACTCTTTGTTCAGAACAAGTTCTGCTGGGGTCAGCTGTGTTTTAAACCCACTTAGCTCAGTAGATTTCTGAAAGCCAGGAAGAGGGCTCAAGGGTGGTGGGAACCTATTCCAGGACACCAGGAACCCAAATGTTTCTCATTTGTGAGGCTGGAACAACATCAGCGTAGTGCTGGTCTGTGTTTTCTCTGCTGATGTGCTCCGATGGTTGATTTGTGCCTTTTGGAACAGAAAATTTCAGCCTCTTTTAGGGGTGAACTGAATGTCCTTAGGTCAGGCACTGCTGTTGGAATGTGCTGGGAGTCCCATGGGAGCCACACTGAGTTTTCTGTCTCTGGTGTTTTGGTTTCAGTCGGTGATTATGAAGTGAGTCCCACCCCACCCATCACTGTGACCCACAAACCAGAGGAGGACACTTTTGGGGTGAGTCCTGGTCTCTTCTCTACAGAACTGCTCAGTATTTACATTTCTCTGCTGTTTCGAGATGTTTGCAAGGGAAATCTCTTCCTTTATGACTCAAGACAGCAATCAGAAGGATTTTGTGGCTTGTGTTGGGCAGGTAAAATACTGACACAAACCATCTGATCCTCTTGGGTCTGCAGTGTGGAACCAGGGAACCCTTTGAAAATAAGGCATCCTGTGAAGTCTCTGCTGGCAGGGTCAGGAATTCTCACTCTTAAAAAGTAGTGCCCAGAGAACAAACAAGCAGGAAAATTGTGTGTTTTGGACTGTTATTGATCTGTTAAGCTTAGCCTGGTGAGGGACCTGGGTTTAGTTTGGTTCAATTCTGTCAATGTCTGTTTGCCCTCTCTCCTGCTGTGTAGGACATGCTTAAAATGAAAAAGGAAAGTAAGTCCAGGGTTTATCGAATCTCAGCATTGTCTTTCAGAATCCTAGTAGAAAAAAGAAAAAAGTGTGTATAAGTATTAGAAGAAAAAAATTAGCACATTACACAATTGCTCTAATTCTGTGAAAGTTTTAAGATACTGAAACCTGTGAGGTGTCAACAGAATAAGCAAAGCTCAGTCCACCCTGGTTTCAGTTCTCATCTAACAGAAAACCTCCTTTAACTGAAGTGGAAGCTTTGAACAGCGAGGCTGGAGTAATAATGTGCACTGATTATTAAATATAAAGCACAGAAAACAAACTGGGGATGAAAATAGAGTGTAAATAAAAATTTAAAAATATTATAACAAATGTACCGAGAGCAGGGAAAAGGATTGCAAAATGAAATTACTTCTTCTTAGTTAAATGATGTATTTTCTATTATAGCAGAATACAGTTTTGTAAAAGGAAGCAGTCTAAATGCATCACAAGACCTAGTACAGAACAATTGGACACATGCCAGAGAAATTGTTGTTTACATCAATGCAATAAAAAGTATTTTGAGCAAAGACTTGAAGGAATAAATATTCATAAATATTAAAATGAGCCTGGGATTGCAAACCCTTTAGGGCAAGGAGCTTTTCTTTCCCTGCTTGTACACTGCCACAGTGGAACCACAGCTCCAGTGAAGGGCTTGGACATTGCTCTACTATAAATATTTACTAATAAAATTACAATCAATAAGGAACCGTTAGAGGCCTTTGGAAAACTCAGATGTTTTACAAGGAAAAACTCCTCAGTTCTACTTAATTTCTTCTGTTTTCTCTTTTGGTTGTGCTATTTTCCCTCACTCTGTCCTGAGGGATTTTTGGATGGAGGCAGAATTGTGCTCCTGGCTGAGCTTTGAATAGCTTCAGTGTTGTGATATCATGGCAAAGAGCTGATGTCAGAAATGGAGGCTTGGGATGCCATGCAGTGAAGGGAGAGCCCAGGCATTGGAGCAGAGGCCTTTTTTCCCTGAAGATATATGGAGTGAGAGGCTGGGAAAACCTGGTACCAGAGCAGCATCACTGATGGGAAGATCCCAGACCTCCCAGTCCTGCAAAAAGCCTGCAATGCCTCCAAGCTGTGCCAGTGCCTGCTGCTTTAGCTTGTGTTTTCCTCCACAGCTGATATCCACAGGGCTGCAGCTGTGGATATCACAGCTATATATGTGCACAGATAGTGTGAGCCTGTCACTCTTGCACTGAGAATGACACAGGAACAAGCAGGAGGCAGTACAGGAGGCAGTATTGTAGAAAGAGCAAAGAAGGCTTTATTCAAGAGAACCACGCGGTTTTTATAGAGTGATACATTGTATTTGATTGGTTAGTTAGCAAAAAAAAATTCCTCATAAACCATCCTTGAGAAGAACAGAAAGACAAAGTAGAAAAACACCACCTGCAGATTGTTTATACTTAACAAGTTATCACATCCTTACAACTCCCTAACAATTCTCACAAGCCACTGTGAGAAATGCTGCTGTTTCTCTCTCTCTGTCCCATGGCATCCACGTGAGCCTGTAGAAAGGCCAAATGGTCAAGGAGGTGCTGTATTTCTGATTTAGACTCCTGAATTCCTCTGTGTTGACTCTAAGGCTTTTTCCTTCCAGGTTTCCATAGCGGTTGGGCTGGCAGCTTTTGCTTGTGTCCTCTTGGTCGTGCTCTTTATTATGATCAACAAGTATGGCCGGCGCTCCAAGTTTGGGATGAAAGGTAGGTGCAGTCGCCTTCCCCTAGCAGGAGGCACCTTCCAGGATTGCCCGGCTCTTATAGCACACATGGAAAGGTGGTGTGGCTTTATTCCTACAATGCAAAGCCCTCTAAAGGCCGTGCAGTCCTCTTCTGCTTGTTGAGAGAGTAATGGAGACAAGTGGGCTGGTGGTTCTCACCTGTGTGAGCTTCTGTGGGCACAAGTGTGGATGTGTGTTCTTTCTGAGTACATAACTGCATCTACAGGTTATCCAGGAGAGCTTTGAGTCTGCTCCCTCCAGCCCTGCATTGTGTTCAGGACAGCATGGTCTTGGGTGAAATCTGTTTTATGGCCTTGGCAGTGCACAGGGTGTGCAGGGGGGACAGAAGGATGTGAAATTGGTTTGAATTCTCTTGGGAAAGCAGGTGCAGCCACTCTGTGCCTATCTCTGAGTGAGGACTGAGATGCTGCTGTCACGTCATGTCCATACTGGGAAGGCAGTGGTGTGGAAGGTCACTTTCTGATGACTCTCTGATGAAAGGTTTTCTCCTCTGTGTCATGAATAATGACTTTAGAAATTTATTTCAAGTGTCACTGATAGTGACTGCGAAATGAGAAGGCATTTGATGTTTGCCAGGCAGAACTGGTCTCCGTCCTAGGGACACCAGCTCTGTGGTGAGACAGAGGCCAATGACAGAAGCAGATAATTCTGTGCCATCAGCTTTTTGTGACTCTGCTGGTATCTCCAGCTGGGCAGTGTTGGTGGTGCCCAGTGAAGGCTGAAGGAAGAGCCTTCACATGACAAAGTAGTTCCCAGCCTAACTGGTGGCTCATGCATGCACTGTTTGAAGCCAGGCTTTGACAAACATGAGCTTCTCCTAAGGCTCCAGAATCACTGCCTATTTCCTGGCCTTGCTGTGGTCTCTGCTTCAGGGCAGGTTGATAGGTTTGGGAATGTTCCCTGCACTTGCCTAGGGCTTTGTTTTCTTCACATAGACATTTCCTGAGTGGGTCCAGATGGGATTCTGGCTGGAGTTTCTCCTATGCATCCTATGGAGATAGAGGACAGGACATTTAATTAAATAGTGAATCTTCTACACCAGCTTAGGAATATTTAGTCCATATGTCCAATGATAAGAACCATCTGGTGGAGTGTACTGACTGGTGGGTGGAGTAGAGGAATGGAAGACATGGTTCCTGGGATCAATTCCCAGCTCTTCTACTGACTCACTTAGTGACCATAGGCAATTAGCTGTCTTAACCTCTGCCTCTGCTCTAATTTCCCCATCTGTAAAACTGGGATGATGTTATGTGCTTTCTGGAGGGATTTGTCAGAACACTTTGGAAGTGCTTGGGCATGTGCCACTGATGGAGCTTTGAGATATAAATATGAAAAGGAAAAGTAACATCTGACTCCAGTGGAAGAATCAAAGGGGAGTGAAGTGAGCCTAATGTGAGTAACAAGTCTTGGTGAACAGATGTGTGTATGTGTTTAGAGGTGTTTGGATAAGTATGTCAGTGGATATTCTGCATTCCCAGAAACCAGAGGGGGGTGCCATAATGAGCCCTTGTGTGTGAAGTTTAATGGAGGCAAAAAATTGTTTAGCTAGAAAAGTCTGCTTTCCTCTTCATGCCGTGTTTCTTCCAATTCTGATAGGAAACCACAGCCCTGCAAATTTTCTACAAGTTTTATTTGCTTTGCTTGGGCAAATGGAGTTAACAGAAGACAAATATATATATATCTTCAAAATCAGGGAGATTGAGTCACAATTGCCATGGGCACCACCATAGCCTACTCACACTGCCCAAACCCTGCTCAGTTAATTCATGGGCAGGAGACATCCTTTGTGGCACCCAGTGTGTTATCATTTACCAAGGAAAAAAAATTAAAACCAAACCCTGAATCTTTTTGGGCAAGTGCATCCCTGATTTGGGAGCTGTTTGTTGCCAGCTGATACATTGCCACTTGTTGTTGAAATCCCAGCTTGGCAAGCCTGCAGGAGCAGGTTTTTCCTGTTGATTTTGTCAGATGCAGAACATTGTGTGCTCGTGTTGGACATGTTACCTAAAGCACCTCATGAGTCTTTCTGAGTACATCTTTTTCCTTCTGCTTCTCCAAGTGCTGAGCAGATGGTTTATTTCCTCGAGAGAGGTGAGCGCGGACTGACAAAGTTGGATGTCACGTTGAGTTTGAAAGGCTCCCTGGGCCAGCCTGATGGATTGCCCACCAACCTTAGAACCAAGTGTCCAACATCCCAGATGCCTTTGTGGAAAGAAAGATGCTGTGGCTTGAGGGATGTGTGATGGGAGAGGACTCTGAGGGCATGGTCTGTCCACTTTTGTCTTCTTCTGGCTGGTGGCACACCCTTGGAGCACTGCAGCAGAGCCCTGCCAGAGCCAGCCCCAGTTGCTGATCCAGGGTGGGAAGCCTGCAAAACTGAGCGTGCCTTGACTAGGCTGGAGCTCTGGCACCAACAAAAGCTCCTTTGAGAGCAGCTCTGACGTGCTGTGCTCCTCAGCTGGGCTCGCCCAGCCTGGCTCTGGGCCATCCTTCTCCCTTCCCCTGCTCCCTCCAGAGAGGGCATTCATTACCATGGCGAGGTCAGAGCCCCTTTCTGGCTGCTCTGGCACAGGGGTGGGCTGAGGCAGCTGGGGGGAGCCGGGAGCTCACTGGAGCTGGGGTGGTGGAGGCGGCAGGGAAATGGCAAACAAAGCTCCTTTTTTGTGTGTGGAAAGTGAGCAACAGAGAGGCACTGGAGCGAAAACCACTGGGAGAAATGAATGTTAAAACTGAGGCTCGTTGAAGTTGCAGAAATGCAGCCACTTGCTGAAGGGTGTTGTATCCAGAGGAGGGGCTGGGATGCTTTTCAAAGGCCTGTGTTAGTGTGGGAAAAAGAAAAGAGTCTTACCAAGCAAGACATTGAAATTTGGAGTCCTTTGGTTTACTCTGTGTCCCAAGGGGGTGGATTTTTTGGGATGGGGTAGACCACATGGGAATAAGGAGCCCGATATCCTGCTCTCAGTCACTACTTGCTCCAACTTGGGGGCCAGTGTCCCCTGTTCCCCGAGTGCCCACCCAAGGTGGAAAGCTTTGCACCTCACCTGCTGGGGTCAGGCTTGTCAATGCAACCCTTGTAAACAGTGTCTTCCAATCCAAGTTTAATCTCAGCAGATGACAGGAAATGAAATTTTGTAGTATAATAAAAAACCCACATGAAAGTCCCAGTTCTAAGAAAAATTAAATTTCATGAAAGAATAATAATGGCACAGAAAAGATCTGGGGCATACAAAATGTTTGGGTGGCAGAGTGATGAGACTGTAAATACTTAGGTTGATGGACTAAAATATATTCCCCTTTTAGCTGTTTTCTGTTACATTTGCAACTGCCTGGGGAGGAAGGACGTGTACTCATGCATATCTGTGATGTATCCCTGGTGCTGCACAACTTCAATAAAAACCAAATGGAGTTAGCTGAGATATGCAGAGAAAGGTGCTAGGGAAAATCTAGAGACAAGAGCACTTGTAGTTTTGCTGAGATTAACTGTTTTCCAGGCTGTGAGACTAAAAACTACTTGCATTGTCCAAACAAGGTTTTCTTCCTCGAGTGGAGCCGGTGCCAGCTGATGGTTCAGACTTGGTTACAGCTGGCAAAGACTTGATTTGGTTTTTAGTCTGATTTCCTAAAGAAATAAGGCGTGTGATCGTGCTGCCTCTCTGCTCACACACACAAGTGTGTGTGCACAGCTATGCCTGTCTGCATTTCCCCTTTCTGTGCTGCAGCTTCTGTGTGTGCTGGCCAGTTCCACACAGAGGAGAGGGAACAGGACTTACAGATGCCTTTACAGGGATCATGGAATTAAGGGAACTTAATAGAATGACAACTCAGGTGACGTCCTGCTGCTATAAAAACCTCGAGACTTTCTGGACATTGCAGAATTCATATGGAAGCTCAGCCTTGGACAGAAAAACACAGGGACCAGGCTTTCACAGGGTCTGCTGTGGTGGGTGGTGTGCACGTGTGTGCACATGCATGTATGTGTTTTCTTTCAGAATAAACAGAAACAGCAAGGAGGTGGGGGAGAACTGAGTGAACAGTAAACAAATACTGCCCACGCTTTCTGTAATGTTTCAGGAATCCCATTGCTATCGGTTTATTTGATATTTGCTCTAATAGCCCTGATCAAAGTGCTGGCACTGCTGATGTGCATGTGGATGTCAGAAATACTTGCAGAGCTGTTCCATTGTAATTTAGTGTTAGTTAAAAGGTACTTAAAGCAGTTGCCTATTTGATTATGATTGGGGACCATTAACATTTTTTTCCATAAACAGATGGTTACTGTCCGCTGAGTTGATTGCAGAACAATTCCAGAGTTCTAATTCAGGAGGAGCTGCTCCTGCAAAGATATCTTGGGTGCCTGCCTTTTTGCTTTTGTTGATTTGGATTTTTAATTTCTTTTTTAGTTTTTTTACTTTTCTTTTTTTTCCTCTTTCAATATGTAATTATTGCTACAGGTTCAAAGGGGGGGGAATATATATATATACATATATACATATATATATATATATATACACACATACATATCAGAGCCATGATCTGCCTTTCAGATGAGGCTTAATTTTGTCCCATGTTGCCTTGGCCAAGCCTGGCTGTACTCATACACTGATTTTATTTTTTTTCTCCCCTGATTATTTGTTGTATAGGCGTGGACAAACCCTCTGCAGCTTGGAGAGCCTGCACATCAAGGGTTTGCTGCTCAGGAGAAATCTGTGATCAGGGCCCTTTCATTCCTTCCTCCTGGGATCCTGCCATGTAGTGGGAGCAGGAAGAAAGAGCAAAGCACTATCAATCTGGCACAGCCACAGGAGAGAAACAGCCATACATCAGCAGCCACAGCTAATTCCAGGGATTTGGGGATGTATGGCACTCCAGAGCAGTGGGCTGGAAATGGGAACCCATTGCTGCTGTGTTCTTTGAGCTGGGTGTGAGATGTGCTGAGCCCTCTGAAACATCCAAGCAGAGTGGCTGCATGGGAGTGATGGAATTCAGGGGCTCTCCTTGCTGGTATCCTTCAATTTGTTTGCAAATACCCTTGATATACTTCCACTCTTCAATATTACTTGGGTTTATTTGCCTGGGAAGTGGATTGAAAGGGCATGTGGTTTCACTGGGGCTTCCTTCTATAAATACCTGCTTATGCTCTGCTGAAGTGCAAGCTGTGCTATTTTTATGTTTATTTATTTAATGCCTTCAAGGTGATAAAGCATAAAGCTCTTTGAGCTGCTGAATATTGCTTTCTATGACTGCCTGAAAGTAAGTTGTAGACTGGTGGGGTCAGTGTCAGTTTCTTCTCCCAGGTAACAAGCAACAGGCCAAGAGAACAAGGCCTCAAGCAGCACCATGGGAGGTTTAGATTGGGTATTAAGAAAAATTTCTTCACTGGTGAGGTGGTCGTGCATTGGAACTGGCTGCTCAAAGAAGGGGTGAAATCACTGTCCCTGGAAGCATGAAAAAACATGGATTTTTTTAATGCTTCATTAAATTAAATTTAATCATTAAAAAAACCCACGGCACTTAGGGACACATATAGTGGTAGAACTGACAGTGTTAGGTGAATGTTTGTACTTGATGATCTTAGAGATCTTTTCCTGCTTTAATGGTTTTATGGGAGGTGTCTCCCCCCTGCCATGCCATGCAGTCTGTAACTGTGTGGTGGCAGCAAGGGACAGCTGCTATGAAGCCCTGGGTTCCGTGGCAAACCTTTGAGAGATCCCACCTGTCCCCTGAGCTGCTGTGACTGTGACAGGCTTCTCTTTCTTCTCTTTGCATAGACAGATCCCTCTCACTCCAGCAGTTAAACGCTTGCCCCCCTTGCTCCTCAGTTCAGGTGGTGCTGGTCTGGTGAAGGTTTGGGGAGGTCACACTGAAGGGGCAGGGAGCCACCCTTGGCTGTACAGGTGCATTGAGTGACCCTGCAGGAGAAAAGGTCAGGGTTTATTTAGATCTAGAAATAAAACATTTTCCCACTCCCAGAAGTATTGATAGGTTATTTATAAAGGAAATGTAAAGTGCACTGACCAGCCATTATTATTTCGGTTGCTGTTACAAATCCCAGGTGTCTTTTTTAGGCCACTGCTGAAAGCAGAAAAAGAATAAATCAGTGGTGTTCAGGTGACCCAAGAAGCTCCAAGTCTCCTTCACAGCATATCCCTGCAGGCTCCTCCTCCCTGTGCTCCCCGTGCATGACCTCCCTCACTCAGGGTTTGCTCTGGTCCCTGGCTGGGTGCTCGACCCCAGGTGCACCACTCACCCTGAGGGAGCCCCAGGGCAGAGCTGGTGTGTGCCCAGGGCAGCTCAGCACCAGCAGGGTCTCCTCTCAGACTTTCACAAACACTTCTCACGTTGTGGTGTTAAGAGCTGCATGAATGACCCTCATCTTACCTGTGATTCTGCATCAGCTGAGGTGCTGGAAAGAGATTGGCACTTATTTATTTTTTTAATGCATTTTTTAAATTGAAGAGTCCTATTTCCAGCCTCAGAGCATTGGCTTTTCCACCAGCAAAGCACTATCAATTGGCAGTGCTGGGGATGCTGCTCCTTGTAGCACCGTGCAGGATATTTTGTTTAACCAACAGGACTAAGTCTGATGAAGACCCACCATCTCCACAAAACTTGTCCTCTGCATGCCCCTCTGCAGGCAGCCAAGGACCAGACAAAGGAATGCAAACTTTGATGTGCCTTTAATAAAGTGCAGGGCAGTGTTGGAAGGACCAAAGGACTTTAATTAATATTTTAGTTGTGGTTTGTACTGCACTTGTCCAGCTATTCTTTGAAAAAGATTTTGCTGCTGCTAATGCTGATAAATGGTCCTCTGGGAGGATGCCCCTGTTGAGTTTATCACCTCTTCCTCCTCATGTCTTGCTGCAGGACTGTTGTTCATTTATGTGGTATTTAGCCAGGGATGCAGAGATCTGTCACTCTGTCCTTATACCCTGGAGCAGGAGAGCTCTGCACTTTGTCAAGGGACAGGTGACTCTGATGTAAATGCAGGATTGGCAAGGGAAACCTTGGGCAGCTGTGAAGGCAAATGGAGAGAAGAAAAAGAAAAATGCTGCTTGGTTTTGAACCTGGGAGGAATGTGCTTGAAGGAATGCCTAGAAATTCAGAGGCAGTGGAATAAACTCCCAAGGGAATAGATAAGAGCTGTCACCTGGGCTGTTCAAGCTTTGACTGGTAAAAGCACTGGGGAAGCAAATTGCAGAGAGCACTGGAGCATCTGATGATCTAATGGGCTTGTTCCATCTCCAAGTTCTATTTCTTGTGGTGCAATAGAGAGCCTATCTATGTCCAGGACAGTTCCAAAAACCTCCATCAGCAGCACCAGTATTTAGCATTTGTTGATGGAAGCTGGATGCGCAGGCATCTAATTTCAATCTACAACCATGCTATTAAAAATCAATGGACCAGAAGATAATGCCTGTACACAAAAGCAGCTGGGTAGTATTTTGTGCACAGGAGAAATAAATCACATTTGGAGGCTCATATTTTGTGTCTGAGGAGCAAGGGTTATAATCCAGTTTCTGTTTGGGACAGTGGTCTTCAATTTAAGCCCCAAAAACTCATCCCAGCCTCATCATCAGCTGTCAATGTGCTCTGCTCCACAGCCAGGCTGTGTTGCAGGATCTCCCCTCTGCTCTCAGCCTTTTGGAAGGAGAAGGACTTGGAGCTGGGCATCTTCTGTGTCTCACAGTCCCACTCCTTGTATCTGCTGGAACCTGGTGGCCCCAGAAAAGCTTTACTCTGGTCCTGCACCCACAGGAGTTACAGCCTCTTCTGGAAGGGACTGTTTCACATGAGGACCCTCACACTGCAGCCCAGCATCACATGCACCTTGGTGTTGGGGAGGCTTTGTGGCCCTGCTGGCTGCACTTGGATCTTGCTGAAAGACCTGACTTTGTGACCAGCAAGGGGTTTTCCCTACCAGAAATGTGAGAAAGCCATGTTGGATCAGATGCCCGTTTAGGAGCAGTCTCTGGGTGGGTGGTTTTGCCACATCTGCCTTCGATGTCACTCAAACTAAAGTAATGCACAGCCTCAAAAACTGCAGAGGGTGAAAAACCATACAGTTAAAGGAAAGAAAAAGGATGTGTCTGCTTGGGTTTTGGATTAAAAACTCTCTGGCTTGCTTCTCATTCCATGTGAACAACCTGTAAGAACCTCCATCTTCTTTCCATGCCAGTTCATGCTTCATCCTCTCCAGCAAACCACAAGCTCTTCCCAGCCTAACACAGTCAAAAGTCAGACAAGAGGCTGTGAATTAGTGTGAGAGGAAGAACATTGTTTTCCTTCACTCTGTTTTTTCTTCATAGTACAATTCACAGGGCAGGAGCTGAGATGTGGGTGCCACAGTGCTCCAGGGTGGGCAGTGCCAGAGGGGCTCCCTGGCTCATCCCTCTCCTCCTCCTCCTCCTCCTGCAGGAGCCTGAACTGGCCTTTTTGTTGCTGACAACACAATTTCATCCTGGTTCTCTGAGAACTCTTGTGACATCACCAATTTTCCAGCTGGATAATGAAAAAACCTGCGAGCAGGGCGGCTTGCGAAGCGCTCGCCTGTGGAGCTGTGTCCATTGGTTTCATATCTGCTGACAGGGCTTAATAATCATTACACTGAGTGAGGCTGGCACTTGGGGAGGCAGGTAAAGACACTGCTGCCCTGGGGCTGAGACACCTTTCTCACCATTCAGAGGAGAGATGGGAATCAGACCTGGAGAGGCTCATCCTGATGGGCCAGTTTCTGCCTCTCCTTCTCCCAGGCAGTGCAGGAGATGCTGGCCAGATCTCCTCATCTCTTGCTCAGGAGCCTCTTGGCACCCTCTCCTGGCATCCAGGGATGCCCTGAGTATGACCTAGGGGCTCCCATGCTTCCACTGGGCCACTGCTTTGGAAGGAGCAAAACAGCCAAGTTTTATCCAATCAGCAGGTGCAGAGTCCATGCAAATAGCAAAGCATGTCTTTATTATAGTGGCTGTACTAATGGTATGAAAAAAACCACCCACCTATAATTTTGAGGTAACAGTGGTGTAGGATCAATATTTATTCTTACTGATTTCTTAATTTCTCCAACAATTTTTCATTTGGTTTTTGGGTAAATTCCCATGACCATCCCTGTGCACGCAGCAGTGGGATGCTGCAGCAGGCCTGAGCAAGGAACTCTGGAACTGAGGGCAGGGCAGACACTCCTGCTGCTGGTGGGGAGCAGTGCTGGGGATGTGGCTGCTGAGACCTGTCAGGAGGATGTGTGCTGAGCAGAGTCTCTGTGCTGGTCACCAAAGGTGCTCTGGGGCTGGACCCAGGGGCAGGGCAAGTTCCTGCCAGAGAACTGCCCAGTCTGTTTATTTAAGTTAACTCATTACATGCTTTTGCACCCCATCCCCCTGGCTGTTCATCCCTGGGGCTGTTGCAGCTGGCTGTTCCTGCAGCACTAAACCAGGACATGAATGCAAACCCTCCTTCATCCCAGCCGAGTCCTTCCAGCACCACCATCACATTTTTTTGTTGTTTCCCTTTGCTGAAGCTCCCTGGTGTGTGGGAATCTCCTGTCCCTGCACCTAAAAGAGTAGAGGGTTACCCCAGGTTTGGTCCCCCAGTGCTGGATGGGGACAGCTCCTCCCTGTGCAGAGCTTGGTCCCTCTGTGCTGCTCCCCTGCAGGCTCATAACCTGTTTGCAGCCTGTGATCACCACCAGCCCATCTGACATTAATTGTTTTCCAGGTCCTTGCCTCCCAGTAAATTGGCAATTTACCACTAAAACTTTTTATTTCGTGTTTTTGAAGTCTGCATCTTGGTTTTCTTACTTCTGCCCATGTTTGCTGGCTGAGGGATGCATTGCCCCTGTGACTTTGTGCTTTTGGTGACTCTTGACTTAGGAGAAGGCAGCTGAGCCACTGGGAATGAGCCAGCTCTGCTCAGTCACTGAGCCTCATCTCAGTAGTGGCTTCAGAAATTATGATGGTCCCACCTTATTCCTTAAATAGACACATATTGCCATGTAGACTGGCTTAAAGCTCTGCCATAGTTATGCCACCCAGACTGGCACTGGCAGGGAAGAGCACTGTAAATCAAATTTACTGTTATATTAGTGTGAAAGTGCTCATATCCCAGCCAGTTTGAATTAATTTTTCAAGAAAGTTTTTCTCTGAGACATTATCAAATATATTACAGTCTTCATTGACTAATTTTGTAATTCAATCAGGGGAAAATAAGGCATTGAAGGTAGTTCAGCATGATTTGTTTTTATAGACCAACTGCTTCATCCTCTTGATTCCACTATCACTTAGCCTCTTAAATATTTTTTTTCCTTTGATTTTTCACTATAAATTTAAAGTTAGGTTTATTAATTTATTCTTCACACCAGGCAGGATAACAAATATAAGTTTTATGCATATATGTGTATATAAAGAGAAAAATCTTTACAGATTTAGAGAGCTTCTGCCTTCTTGACAAGTTCTTCAGCCTGGAATTAAATTGGTTGCAGTGCCTGGAAATGAGACTTCATGCCTTTTGGGCTGCTGAGTGTTTTTCAGACTATCCTGCTCAGGTCTATCCCTCTGTGTGGGACAAAGAAAGCAAATATTGCTGAATTTTCCAGTAATAATTTTCTTAGCTGTTTTAACCATTATTTAGTTTTCTTTCCCTCTGTTTTTTATTATTTTATTTTGGTTTATGCTTTAAATATATTTAAGGAGTATTAATTCTTCTACATCCCATTTATTCTCAATCTCCCTTGATCTAAGGAATTGTGATAGAAATTGAAATTAGATACAGCCTTTTACTTCTGAATGTCTGCAGAAATCCTATTCTACCCTCCTGCTGCAGGGCAGCTGGATTTTAGCTATTTCTTCCTTTTTTTTTATGTTGTTATTTAATTCTTTATAACAAAACATATTGTCTGCCCTATGTTTCTTTTCTATCTAAATTCATTATGCTGGTGGTGTATTTAGGAGCAATTTGGGCTTTTTCTGTCTGCTTAAAGATTTCAAGTAATGCCTCTTGGCTGCTGCTGTCTGTTAAGGTGCTATTGGAGTTAATGGGATGTCAGCATGTGCCAAAACCCCTCATCAGCAGAGCACAGTGCTCCACTCTGGCATATTAAAGCTGAAGTCGTAAGGGTAAAGCAAGGCACTTTTTCTACCTTTTGATATGTATAGGTAAAGGCATTGATTTCAGTTCTGCCGAACCCACTGTGATCAAGTTGCACCAAAAAAGAGTCACTTCCTCCTAAATGCATCCCAGTGGAGCAGCTGGAATCCGGGTTGGGTTCTGGGGTGCTTCAGCAAAGGGCTTCTCACTTGGGTTTGCTCCTGCCAGAGCTTTGCCAGTCTCAGGTGAAGGTTCTGGGACCAGCCTCATGGGCAGGATTTGTGTTAATCTGCCAGAAAGGAATGAAGTTCTGCTTTTCTGCTAAAAGAGGAGAGAGGTGCTATTAAATTTTGTTGATTGAGTATTTTACTAGGATGTGCTACTGAGCCTTTGAATGCCTGCCAGGTGCCTCTCTTTTTTTAATACCTTGCTTTGTTATTTCATTGAGGCAAAGCCTGGCATTTATTTACCTGCTATTAGACAGCTTGCACAAAGCTGTGTAAGCTCTCCTTTTGCAAAAGGCACATTAGTTCAAATTCCTGGTTGCAGTGCTGCTCTGCTTTGATACCTGCCTTTGGAAACCTTTCTGGATGCAGACAGGGAGGCAACATGCTGTCTGAACCTGTGCCTTGAGGATGAATCCTGGTTTCCAACCAGTGGCAGAAATGTATACACTATCCCTGGATCAGGATTTACCTTTAAATTTCTTTTTTTTCTACAAAAACAAAATTTGTGGTTTTCGAAACCAGCAGGCTTTTGTGCAAATTCAGGATCCTCTAACATCCCCTATTTTTAGTGGAGAACCTTAAGATTTGAACTCAGCACTTGAGTGCTTTCCCCAAGAGCCATTTCCAAGTATTTTACTGTCAGAAGTCGGTGCTAAGCTGGCATGTACAGACAAGGCTCTGTGTGCTTCAGGATCTCTGAACTCTCCTATGGCACACGAATTCTGGAGGTTTTATGGCCCTTGCACCATCAGTGTCTGCAGTGCACTATGAATACAAAAGTGTAGGGAAGTTCCAGGCAGAAGAAATGAGTGTGTGGATGGAGGAGGGAGAGGCAAAGCAGCAGTCCAGGCTCTTATTGGACAAATCCTTCATGTCACCCTTACCAAAGCAGGCAGAGAAGGAGGAAACTCCTCTCTCTTCTCCCACGGAGCACAGGCATGGAAGGGGGAGGTACAGGTGAGGAGGGGCTTTATGAAGCTTTTAATAGCTGGTGGTAAGTGCCTATTTGTCTACTTGGAGCTTCAGAGCCCAGGAGTGGCTGGAGCTCCCATTTGCCATTTGGCAGGCTCTGTAAGGATAAATAATCCTGGCTGTAATTTGTACTAATGATTTCCTAAGCACGCTGGCATGTCTTGATCAGTGGAGGAGGAGGGAAAGCAGAGCTTCTGGCTTTTTTTGGGGTGTGAATGGGGAAGGCAGGAGGAGGCTGGGGAGAGGAGGGAGCAGCAAGTGTTTCCCATTTTGGTTAGTGGTGTGGGAGATGGAAGGTTGGTGGTTGAATTTTAATTTCTTTTATTGGTCTGGTAAGACAGTAGCTATGGGAGATGCATAACCCACGGATGTGGCTGCAGTCCTTGCAAGTTTTACTGAAAGATCTTTTCTTGATAAAGAGGTTTGGTTGATGCACAGACCAGCACAGGTCTGTCAGGTTAAATTATTGAGAAGGTATATATGACTGTCTTGATTAAGAAGGTGTAGAACAAATGCAAAATACACAAACTTATGCTAGTGTAGAGCAGGGGGAACTGTGTGTGGAAGCCCACAGTTATTAACCTCATGTCTCCATCACAGTCAGATCAAATTCAACAAAACCATCTCAGTACCTTCCTGAATTATCACAGTTGGAAGATTTGAATTTGAACTTACACATTTGGAGCCTGGAAATAGTTCAGCACACTCCTGCATGTGTTTTGAGTGAGCAGAAGCACTGCGTGCTCTGTGCTCATGCCTCGAGCTGCAGCTGTTGAAGAGCAGGGGGTCAAACACATTGTGGTACCAAGAAAAATCTTCAGCTGTAATTTCCTAGAAGCTGTAGGCCGAGGGAAATGTTTCTAGTAAATATTGGCTCCTGGAAGATAAAGAAACTGCGAGTTCTCATCTGTCTGAGGTTGTTTATCCCTGTTTCTGGGGCGTATCACAAATGCACAGATCAGGCTTTTGCTGTGGCTCTGCCTTTCCTTCTGCCTCAGACATGGGAGATGTGGGCTGGGAGGTGGGGAGATGCTGTGTGTGCATTCTGGAGGAGTGAGCACCCAAGGATGCACCCGTGTTCCAGCCTCCATCAGCTGTGACAGCAGCTCTGAGACTTGCCATCTCAGTGGTGCTTTTTTTTTTGTTTTTTTTTTTGTTGGGGGTGCTCCTCTCACCAGATTAGCTGAGCTTTACTGAGAAAGCAGCTGGCAGATAATTTTATTACTGGCCACCTGTTGAGAAGTACATATGTGCCAGCATTTTTCTAAGCATAGGAGTTTAAAAAGTAGCAAAGGGAATTAATAGACAAATCCTACTGAAATTCCTCTAACATCCTTTGTCAATCCTGGGTTTAGTGTCTAACAAGTGCTGGGGTGGGTATGATGGGAACAGGGGATAGCACTTAATAAAGTTTCACTGGAGAAAAAGGGCTTTACTCACAGTAACTCAGTGGGTAAGTTTGTATGGTCTTGATGAGAAGACTGGGACTGAGACAGGCTGGGGGACTGAGACAGGCTCCTGCTGTGGCCAGCAGACCAATAACCCATCCAGAGCATGCAAAGGGCTAAGGGTCAGCCAGGTAGAAATGATGCCTTGTAGACTGTTAAAATAGCAAGGCTGGATTTTTATTTATCCTCTGCTAAAAAGTCTGCCTTGGACAGTTCATCAGTTTGATGTTGCAGGGGCTTAAGGAGAGGAATCACTGCAGACTCCCTCCACAGCCACCCAGGAGGGGTGGGCTCCTCATTAGGTGGATGCAGAAGCATTTGGAGCTGTGGCTCTCTCACCTCTGGTAGCAGAATGAGCCTCAGGACCATCCATTAGACACAGTAAAAGGCTGGGAGACCCAAAGATGGAGCATGCTGAGGGCTAAAGCATCCTGGAATGCTGTCCTGAGCATCTCCTGTGAAGGGCAGGTCTGAGTGCTGACCTCCTGCATGGCCTTCAATCAGCACAGGCTTGCCACAAAGTGGAACATGGGAGCTTTGGAAGAGGTCTAAATGTCTTTGGAGATGCATGTTCCTGGCAGATCTCTGGGGTCTGCTGGAGAAAAGTGCTTCCCGTGCTCCTTAACTGCTCTCTTTGTTGGAAATTGTTATTATTCAACTTCTTTGTTATGGTGTCAGCTAGAAGAGATGAGGTGTGAAGGAGGTTACATTATCAGAGCCTTCTGCAGGCAATAAAAGGTAGAAAGGAGAGATTAGAGATGTTTTCAGAAGATGAATAGACAAAGAGCAAAGGCCTGAACCTCAGGAAGATTTGTGGATGGGTTAGGAGAGGTTTTGGCACATAGAGGAGGATGGTGTCCAGCAAGGGGGAATTCAGGGTGTGGACTGGAGAAGTGGAGCCAGGTTTCCAAGAGGTTTTGTGTTCTATGACCCCAAGGGTCCAACGCTCTGCTGTGAAGGACAAACTCCCTGCCGAAGGTGGCAGAGGGCTTGTGTGGAACAGTACTACTGTCCATGGGGCAGAGTGGCTGTGCTAGCTCCTGCCTGCATTCTCCTCCATCCTCTCTCTCTGTTTGGAGCTTGCCTTGCTGGCTGGTCCCCTCCCCTGCCCTGTTTCCCCCTGCTGTCAGGCGCTTGGTCCAGCTTTCAGACTGGAGAATTCTCCTCACCCTTTGGGGAATTGCCCAACTCCCTTCAGTGCGAGCTCTGAGCTGCATCCCTGCTCTGGGAGCTCGCACAGCACGTTGTTGGCAGCCCCTTGGATGTTTTTCTCCTGACAAGAGCAGCATGTGTGGATTCTCTGATGCCACCCTGTGAGCTCTGGTTGTTCCCTGAGCCCGAGTTAGTTACGGCAGCTTCCAGCACGCTCTGCGTCGATCATCTCATGGTGGACGTGGGGATTTCATGCAGGAAAACTCCCTTTTTTTTTTTTTTTTCTTTTTTTTTTTCCTGGAGAATGACTGAATTAAGCCATGTGTTTACTACCACTTGAGCAAAGTGGTCCCAGGCTGGGCTATAAGATATACGACTGGTGTTTAAAATTAAGAGAGCAAACATCAACAGAGAAAACTACAAGAGGGAAAAGGAGCCTGGGTAATGGAATTACATTACTTCCATGCTAATATGACCTTGGAGATGGTCTACTGCTCTGCAGGGATTTGGGAGAGTAATGTATTTGATAGCATCATCTGAGAGGGTGCATTTATCTGAGCATATTTATATCCAAGCTTACATATTTGTGTGTAGGTGCACGATGCTTTTCACTTTATTCTGTTTTACCCATGTTCTACCCATGTCTTTACTCACACATCTCTCTGTGGGATCCAGGTGATGCTTTGGGGTCCTCCTGCAGTGGGTTAGGATACTAAGGAAGGCCTTAATGCCTTCTCCTTTAAACTGCCACCTGAAAAGCCAGAATAAAAAGCATTGCACCCCTTAAAGTCAATGCACAGTGGCACCCCCCTCAGGGGATCTTCACTCCTTATTCTGATGGAGCCAGAAGGGCAGGGGATTTCAAAGGAAGGAGCTACTATTTGCTAATTTGCTCTCTTTGTGCCATTATTAGTGTGGAGAAGAGCAGCAGCATCCCTTTTTCTCTCAGCTCTTGGGGTACCACATTGATTACTGAGGTATCTGAGGCTCTGGCTTTGAATGGAGAGGTTTCCATTCCAATCAGAACCTTTTTGGGTACCCGTTGGTGGCCAGAGTGCTGTGGTGCTGGGCAGGCTATAAATTATTAAAATCAATCTTTTATAATCAGCAGTCACAGTAGAAGTGAGTTATAATGAAATGGGTCCAGCTGTTTACAGACAGGCAGTGTGGGAGAGGTGAGAAAAGAGCAGGATTTTCCCTGTACAAAATGATCTGTGGGGAGTTGCTTCTCTGGGTCAGGCTAACCAGAAATGTGCTTGAGTCAGGGGCATCTCACCATACCCTTCAAACTCTGTGGCACTTTGTTTTAGGCAAGAACAGTGATTTTTTTGCATTTTCAGCTTTATTTTTTGAGGTCAGTTTTTGTTCTGGAGGATGTGTTCAAATAGTCATTATATAAAAAAGAAAAATAGGCAAGTTCATGGTTTAGAGGGAGGGACAGCCTTGAGTGATGTGGGAGCTTTCTGTGTGAGGGTGGCAATTGCTCAAGGAGAGCAGGTAGCCCTTCCCAGTCTTCCTTGGAAATAAAACTGATGTGAAGGGAATGGGATGACAAAAATGAATCCTTTAATGGCTCTAGTGGCTGATGAAGCTGTGGAGTGGATGTGTTTGCTGCTGAGGCTGCTTTAGCCCTTTTTTGGGGCCTTCTGCTGATGAAAATCATTGTTTGTGGCCAGTTATAACCTCACTCAGCACCCTCAGTGCAGCTGGGTTCTCTCCAGTCACCCCTCACCACTGCATGCCCCAGGTCCCTCCAGTGGTTCCTCACCTCTCAGTCCCACAGGCCCTTTCTGTGAAATGCAGCTTTTTCCCTTTTATTTTGACACAGTTTAGGTGAAAGAAGGTTGTGTATCCAATATTATGTTTAATGCTGATGGTCTGTTGCGATGATTCTGTCACATCCTGAACCTCAGTGATCGTGAGGTGACCTCATGGAGGGATGGGCTCTGCTGCCCTCTGAGGAAGAGGCTTTGAGCTGGTCTGGGGCTGCTTTGAGCTGTTTTTGGGCTTTTTTGGGCTGTCTTTGGGCTTTTTTGAGCTGTTTTTGGGCTGCTTTGAGCTGGTTTGGGGCACCGTGGGCTCGGTACCTCCTGTGGTTGTAGGCAGCACATAGGGATGAACCTTTGCTTGCAGTCCATAAAACACACAATAGAAACTCCTATCCACATCCAGGCAATTAAAATGTCTGCTCAGTGCATAAAAATAATCTAATAATAATAATGGTGAAATTAATGAGATTTCAGATGTCTTTGTTAACCGGCCTGGGTTTTTTTTGAGTTCAAGGATGCGTCGTGTTGCAGCCCCTGTGAGTTGGGGAGTTTTGTTCCCCCAAGTGCTTCAGGCTGTGATGAAAGTTGAGCATCCCTGATCAGGCAGCCTGCGTGGGGTATGCCTCATCACAAGGGAAACAGACATTAGTCAAAATGCAGCCCGGAAGGGACAGGAACAAATTTGCAAAACACTCTGCCTGACGCCTTTTGGAAGGAATTCAGAGAAGAGCAACTAAAATGATTAAGGTTCTGCAGGGAATGTATTGTTAAAAAAAGATTAGGAAAAAGAAAAACTAAATATATAAAATGCAGCTAGACCAGATTGAAGGGAAGCAATCCCCAGCGGTGCATATTTAGAAGAGTTGAACAATGAAGAACTAAAAGGACTATTTAGGATGCTGGAAGGAAAACATGGGGTATGTAGAATCAATTAAGCAATCAAAAACCTGGGGGCTGCATATCCAGGCCCCTTTTCCAGAGGAAGGAGGCTCTTCCCTCTTTGGAGCATGGAGGAGTCTCTGAAATAGATGCTGCAGCCTTTGGAAAGTTTTCAGTTGGTCTGGGGGCAGAGGGGGAAGATGACAAGTGCTCACCACATGTCACATGGGTGGAGATGCCCTCACTGAGGTCCCTGCATGGGGGGATGTGGGTATGGTAACCTCCTGGGCCTGTTGGGCTTTTCTTTTCTCCTTAGAGAGAGTGGAGGGGTGGCTGAGCAGCCACCCAGCCCTGGACTGCCTTCTCCCTTCCCTGCTGCTGCACGAAATAGCAAAACCTGGAAGGTGTGATAGGGACAACTGGCTGCAGTCTCCCTGCCTTGGCTGATTAATTAACTCTTCAGATTAATTTCCTTCCTGATTACCGCTTGATTAATTCCTCCTAACTCTGAGAGACCTCCTCACCACTTAATCCTCTTTATAAGCCCTCAGAGTGCAATGCTTGAAGTAAACATCAAGCAGGAAAAAAAAAGCAAACACTCTGAAATGCAAACACAACAGTGCTGCCAGCAGGACCCCTCCCTGTGCCAGGAGCTGCCCCCGGGGGCTGCCCCATGGCTCCCTGCCCCAAGGGCTCCTCCACACTCCCCTCTCCTCCCAGCCCCACTTTTCTCAGCAGCTCTCCAGCGTGTCTGTAGCAAATTGCACAATTTCACTTGTTGAGCCTGATAATTAGTGACAATATCCCAGTAATTTGCAGAAGGGGCAGGAGGAGGGAGCTGTGCTCAGCTGCGTTCAGCAGCAGGAGAGGAGAGGTTTTTTTTTTTCCCTCATCTCCTCATTAAAAGGAGCATCTGAACTCATGAAGCAGCTTTTGATGTAGGTTAGAACACGAGATACTGTGCTGGCCATCAGGGTTTGTGCTGTCTCACCACCCAGACTTGTGGCACTGGGCAGAGAAAGGCTGGGGATGGCAGGAGCCATCAGCTCAGAGGAGAGGGGTGAGGGGTTAGTGAGGATACCAATTTGTGGATTTTTGGTGTTGCAAGGGGAGGCAATGGGGTCAGAGAGAGAGAGGGATGATCAGGCTGAGCCTCTGCTTGTGTCTGAACAATCCACAGGCAGAAGGCAGCAATCCTGATCCTGCTGGGATTTTTAATTTCATTTTACTTTTTTTTTCTAGTCCTGGGCATCAATTCCCAAAGGCCTCTAGATGCTTTAATAAAATAGAAGCAAAAACATAACTTATGATGAGGAAAGAAATGCAGCCAAATGAATCCCCAAACAGGAACAAAAGCTTTTCCCCATCTTCCCCATTCTCAATAACCCAACGTTTACCCCTGGGAAACATAATGCTTAAAGAGCAACAGCACTTTTTTTGAGGAATGTTTTGTGGTTGGAAACAAAGCTGTAGTATGCACCAGCTAAGTTCTAGTGAACTTGTTGTTCTTGTGACCTCAGCTGCAATGGACATAGGGAGAATGTTTTGCACCCAAGAGCCAAGCTTGCTTTTTGTTTCATGGCTGTACAGCATGTGTCATCCATAAACGTGACCTAGACTAATGAATTTGGCTGAGTTTGAACCAGCAAGTGCAAAAAAAAATAAAAATAAAGATGGTGTGTGTGTGGATAGAGTGACAGGGAATTATTTATTTCTGTGTTGATGGAAAACAAAAACAGATCTTGGAGGTTTTTGGGGCTGAGGCTGTTCTTAGTCTGCAGCCTTTGCTGTCTTGTGCTGCCCTGTGCTCCCTGGTGTCTTGCCAAAGTCATGATGTTTGAGTCTGTCTTTGGGTCTGTTGGAACCAAAGGACTCTGATGAAGGAGACTGCACACAGAGAATCCATTCTCATATCAGAGCTGCTTTAAGCACAGCCCTCCAAGGTTATTTCGGTGCACCCCATAATCTTTGGCCATGAAGTCACTTGGGCCTGAGATTGTTTTACTCTCTGTCACTGCCTCTAAAAAACACTCATTTTGGCTGTGTGAGCTGTGTGATAGGTGGCATATGACAAATTACAGCTGTGCTCTGCTGCCTCAGCTTGTGTAAGTCTGCAGCCCAGCCTGGGATTCCCTTTGGTGCCATGTCCCAGTTCCTGAGTTGCAGGAACAGGTTAATGATCTTATTTGACTCTTTCTGAACTCGTGTGATGATATTCCTGCTGGGATAGGGTGAGGAGCTGTCCTGATAGCCTGCATCCTTGGGAGATGGCAGCATGGGAGCTGTGCAGGGCTGAGGTTTCTGGCCTGGGAAGTCCCATGTGTGAGTACATGCAGGTAGTGGTGGATTGGGAGGCCTGAATGAGCCTGAATTCAAGCCTCACTATCCCCCTTGTCATCCATTTGGAGTTGAAGCTAAGGGCACTTACAGCCCCCACGAAGCTCCCCATATTCCAGGAACTGGAGGTGCTATCATGGCCTGGACAGTGATTGTCCTTGTGTCTAAAATCTGCAGAAATCTCCTTTTGGGTGTCAACAGGCAGAGTCCTGCATGTGTGACTTTTGTGTGCTTGTCACATTGTTCATTGTAAAAAAATTCCCTTTATTTGCCTTTTAATGCTACTAATAAAGCTTTACTGCCAGCTGATCTTCAATTCCTACAAGGGATGGGGGAGAGTAAATTGGAATCTTTGATCTCCTTTGCTCTACTTTCCGTGTCCTTGTATCGTCTTTAGGGCTCTATTTCCTTGGCTGCAAAAAAAAAAGTCAGCATGAAAGTAAGAGGGAAGGGGGAAAAAAACCTGAATTTATTTTGGTAGTAGTGAAGGAATTGTGGATCCAAGCAGCAGTAACAGCCTTGAACCCTGTCTGTGGATCAGAGGTGCTCCCAGATGCATGAGGAGGGGGGGATTGTGTTCTCAGGAGGGCAGCTAATGGTGGGGAGCTCTCCAGTGGTTTGTCTGGGCTAAGACTGCCGTCTGAATCAGAGGAAATTAATTTCTGAAAAGGGGGGAAAGGGGAAAAAATAGCTGTTCTTACCATTTACTGACAATCTAGCCAGAGGCAGCTGGAATAAGGCTTGGTGGAGCAGCGCTGGCACACTTTTGTGATTTCCTACACAGCTTGGAAACAGCAGCAAGAGAGAGCTGAAAGGCAGACTTGTAAGGAAGGTGGTAAGTCTGGGAGAGAAGGGAAAGAACATACCAAAAAGGATGGATGAATTTCTAGCTCATGCAGAGCATCCAAATATGCACGTAAATGGTTGTTGAGCAATGAAACCGTAGTTTTAAATGACGCTGCTGCAAAAATCTGCAGAAAAGGTGCTTCAGTGCCAAAGGAAATTTCTCATTTTGTAAGGTGACCAGAGGGCAATTGCACAATTCTTTTGGTACCACATTGTGCAGAGCCTCCCTCTGCACACCCCCCTCCCTCCATCCCTCACCCTCGGGTGACTTCACCTCTGAAGAGATGACTTAGCACATGAGGGATGTGGAGGGATTGGATCCTAATCAGATCATCACTGCAGCTGTGAAGGAATATAATTTCCCATCCACAAGCCATCACCTCTTTCAGCATCTTCCTTATTTATTTCTAAATAATGTATATATATTTCCCCCCATGTGATCAAAACTAAAATCATTCTGTGTAAAAGGCAAGAAGAGAAGTCAATCAAGTTTAGACAGTGTGCAAAATGTTCTTTTCTTCAGAACCAAACTCTTGCAAAGACCCCAGATGATTTGAAATTTCTGAGGTAGACACATGCAGTCTTTACTGCCAGATAAATATTATACCATTACATCCAGATTCCAGGTACTGAACTTGTCTGTTTAGCACAGTGGGCTTCTATGGCCAAAAGGAAACAGAAGAGATGAGAAGTGAATATATTGAAAAAAAAACCCCAAATGCATCAAAGCGCAGCACCAGTGTTGCTTTAGCAGTACAGCTTAGGACACAGGCAACACCTTTGGGTGGTGCATGTTTAGCCTAAGCTCCATCACCAGTGCACTGCTCCAGGTATTGGTGACATTTGAGAGGAACTCAAGAAAAGGTGGTTTATGAGCAGAAAGTGCAACCTTGATCACGCATAGAGCTCCTTGAGATATAGCAGAGAGCAAAGCCTTTGGTGGGTGCTTTGGCCTCCTGTCCCTCCTCTCCATTAAATCATTGCTTCCAGGCACAGCTGACTTTTGCTTAAGTCTGCACTGGTAGAGCCACTGGCACTGGTGAGTCTCAGTCCCCAGGCACCAGCTTTTTGAGTGGTGTGGAGGGCAGTGGTTGGTTTTGCTCTTTCATGCCTCTGACTTGCAGGTGGTCCCTGTGTGGTTTCAGAAGCTGCCCTGGGAAGCGTTTGAGCTGCGATGTTGTACTAATTCCATAGACAGAAGCTAAATGCTCCATGGATGGCTGAGGAACATTATATGGTGTCAGCTATAATCTGGATGAAGCAGTTGAAGCATGACTTGTGCAGCCTTTTGGCAGACTCTGGGGTGCTGCTACCACCAGAGTTTTGGGGAAGGATTCTGACTTCCCACACAGACTCAGGGAAAAACGTTTTCATGAGATGTTGGAGAAACTCTGGAGCAGCCAACGCTTGAGACAACATTTTTTTAAAAACTTCACAGGTGACAAAGAACTCCAAAATATCTGCTGTTGTGCAACCAGCACACCAAAAAAAGCAAAAAAGTTTGTGCAAAAGCACGAATGGGAAGACAACAATTGCATGAACCCTCTGTAGTGGCGAGTTGTCAATGCAGACTGATTGCAGGGACTTGTTCTTAATAGCCCTGCCTAAGAGCATCCAGCTTCTGGGGCTGACACTGTAGTCTTTCATGCAGAAGTCTTGCTCTGCTGGCAGTAATTTTGCATGCTGTGGCTCCATCCTGGACTGTCAAACCACAAGATCTTCTTGGTGAAAGCCTGTGTGCAGGGAGCTGCATTCATGTGTGTGTACTCTCAGGTAACTGTCTTGGAAGGGCATTGTCCTGCTAATGGAAATACAGATTTCTGTGTTTTGAGGCATCTGCTAGACAAGGTTATGGCTTTGTTTGTGTGCTTTCAAAGGACAGGAGGAGGAGGCTGGAGTGGGGAGATCCTGCTGGGTGGCTTGAGAGTACTCTGCCTGCATAGAGCTGTCTCAGCAACATCACCATTCCCCATTTGAAATGCTAAATTATTCTTCTCCTCTGTTGTGCGATTGTTTTATGTGCTTTTCTCAGCAAAATCAATCAAGAATTGATAATTTATAAGCTCCTATTTGCATTTTTTTTCCACTCTTCAAGGGGAAAAAAGAGAAGGATAAAGCAGAAGGTATTGCCACAAATAGAGGAGTGGGGGGGATGCAGAGCTGAGCACCACCTCCCTTGTCTGTGGGTTTGGAGTATGCTCATTGCTTATGCTGGTGAGGGGGTTGGTCTTTGCTACTGACTCCTGAAAGATCTGCCCTTGCTGCCCACTGGAGAAATGGTGATATAAGGGGTGATGATAGGAGGTGTGAGCTTGCCTGTAGGGAAAAACAGGGGCTCAACCTTGAGAGGTGCCAGGCATGGTCATCCCCAGCAGAGTTATCTGAGTGTGAGTGAGAACAGAGAGTTGCCAGGTTTGTGCATTCCTGTGTGTACAGAGTGCTGTGGAAAGAGAGAGATTGGACTAGGCAGGTAGAAGGAGAAAGCTGGGTTAGCTGCCATCCCAGCTTACACTGAAAAAGAAATACCCTGTGGCAGCATATTCCACACTTCTAAGCCTGAACCCTGCCTGCTGTCACAGACATCCTCACGCACACAGGGATGAGTCCTGCCTGCCCACCTTCCCACAGCCACTGCCACCCCGTGGCACACGTCCCATCCCCATCCCACCCCACCACCCTGAACTGCAGTGAGGACATGGGGGGAGAGAGCCATGTCCCCTGGGAACTGCCCTAATTTGGGAATTTTGTGGAAAAAAGTAGCTGCATTGTCTTAAAGTAGAGATAAATATTATAGCTTTGCAGAAAGAGAAATAGAAGTAGCGAGAGACTGCTTAGATAAATAAAAGAATACATACTTTGGTACTGTAAATAACTGTGTAACATCCATCTGTGTAGGCAGATGGATGCACAACCAGCCCATAGCCATGGATGTTATCATGATGCTTCTGTACAACAGGAGACACATCAGTTATATGGCCAGGACCCTGCTCTGAACTCCTTGTCCCCTTCACCTCTGTTCCTGACAGAGGAGTCATTTGCATGGTGAGCTGCTGCTTCTTCCTGTGAAAGCTTGATTGCTAGTCTCCATACTCTGCAGCTTTCCAAACATTGCATCCTAAAGTTGGAGAGCACCCTTGGAAAAAAGAGGTTAATAAAATAATGAAAATGAATATATGAAAACAGTCCAACTCAGACCTGCCTCTGGTTGAGCTCCTGTGGTTCCTGTTCCAGCAGGACAAAGGGAGATGAGCTGTGGGTGAACCAGCCCCAGTGGTTGTCTCTGCCCCTCCAGTGCCCAGGTATTCATGGATGCCATGGCATCTGTTGTGCTGCCTCCTCTGCCTAGCAGGGTTTCATCCTTGAGCAGATGATCTAGAAACACAAAGCAAACCCTCAGAGTGAACTGTTGACACCCTTCCTTTGTAAGGTGCTGAGAATTTTTGTCAAGTATTCTATATTTGTCCTGAGTGTTTCAAACCATGATTTGGAGAGTTTGGCTAGGGAGGTCTGGAGGATTGGCTGGCTCCCAGCATTTCCCATTAGACACTCCTGTCTCAGTTTTCAACTCTTGTTCTTCTACTCATTACCTGAAGCAAAAGCTCTGTAGTTGCTTAAATGGAGATGTGAGATTCTTGCAGTTTCCTAGAAAGACTTGGGTGTTCAGCCTGTCTTTAGAAATGGCAAAGGTGGGTGATGCATCTTCAAAGCAGTTCTGTCTTCACCTTTCTGCCAGAATGACCCTTTATCTGTCCCAGATTCCTGGTAATACCAGGTCTATCCCACTTGACTCAGTCTCTTGGAAAATAGGTATTACTAGATGGGTCAATAGCTGATACAGTTCAAAGTATAGTCTGTGGTAGATTGAGTGATTCTGAAAGCTTCTCTTAACCTGTTATATTTCTGGCTGCAATTTAGACAATCATATAGTTTGGCAAATGAATTTATGTCCCAGTCTCTTCCTGTGTGATAAACTTTCCATTTCAGCCACTGATGCCCATCTTGAAGGAAAGCCAGCAAGGTTTTGTTAACATTTTACCAATCACCTGCTTCTTAGCAGGGAGGGCTGAGACTTGACCACACTGCTGAGAAAAGACTCCACTCCCACCTTCAAAGTTCTGACTAAAGGGTGAAAAATACTCCCGATTCTGTCATTCCAAGCTTTCTTCTGATAGGCTGCTGGCAAAGATGTGTTGGTTCATCACACTAGCAGAGACTGTGCTGAGAGCTGTGTTAAATATAGCAGAGCTGTGCACCACCCCCGAGTGCTGGACGTTCAGTCTGTTCTCGCCGCGTGCCGAAGGAGGAACGCGGGGAAGCGGCTCGCTCTTGCCTCTGTTTGGCAGAGGATGCTTCTCTATCTTTGTAGCCTTGTGAGAAGAACGTTGGTGCTGGACAGCATGCGTGAATCCCCTGGTGAAGATTGGTCCCAGCTGTGGGAGAAAAGGCTGGGTTGATTTGTTTGGGAATTACCAGAAGTTGGGTTTTCTCTGTAATGCCCTCAGATAGTCAGTGGCCAGCGGAAACCCCTCTGCACCCACCTCTTGGTTTATGCTGCTTCTTTGACCATTCACATTAGAAAACGTGCTTTTGAAGAACTGTGTGTTTCCAGCAAAATATCCTGGGGGTCTTCTGGTCCCACTTTGCCATGACTTTTGTCCCCCCACTTCCCACCCTTCTCCAAGCTCTCATTGTATCACAGCTGCAGGTGAAACGAGCAGCTCCCCGCACCGCTGCTAATGGGGCTGCAGATTGATTGCTCCTGGTTGCAGAAACACTTGTCACAGGCTTGACAAGCTGCTCAAGGTTGCCTGATGTTGCAGGGTGGAGGTGGAAGGAGGGAGCTGCCGAGCTCTGTGCTCGTGCTTTATGGCCCTCCTGGTGGGACTGGTAGGCAGCCTGGCATAGCAACCGCTCAGGGCATTTACTAAGTGATTTATGAATTTGTATATTTTCTGAGGCCCTGAAGAAAAAGTGCCTTTAATTAAATTTTTATTCTCTTCCCTCTTCCCCCCTTCCCTTGCCTTTACCCTCCCTATTTTTGTCCCTGCCTGTGGTTTGTTTACTGAGACCCAGCAAAGCTTTTGGAGAACAGGTAGGAGTCTGTGAGCGTAGCCAGGAGGAGCAGAGGATGGCAAAGCAAACAAGCAGATGGCGGATATGATAAAGCAGCCCCCGGCCTCTCTGCCAGGCTCAGAGAGGGCTCTGCAATGCAGTTCAAGGGTCCCACAGCAAGAGCTTCCTGCAGCCCTCTGCTCCAGACTCAGATTTGGCAAGGTGACCGAGACACCGATGGCCAAGCTCTCATTTGCCATGTGCTCAAATCCTGGCATTGTTTAGGGCTACCTGGAGAGTCAGGGTGCTGGGGAAGAGACAGCCTTATGTTGCTCTGCATTGTCCTGCTGCCTGTGACACACATGTGCAGCCACCCATCTCCTAGTGATGGCCCCTCCAGAGGGGGAGTACATGAACCAAAGGAAAGGAGCTTTCCAATATTATTACTTTGTTTTTCTTTGAAAGAAAGTTCTAGAAGAATAAAATGAGAAGTTGGCCTCGCCTCTGTCATCAAGGGACTAGAGGCAGCTACCCCAGGAGACAATGCCTTGGCATTGCCTAGGACTTCCCCCATCACCAGTCTTATTTTGTGATCCCTCCCCAGCCACTGACTCAGTGGCAGTGTCCTTACCCAGCCAAGCGATGTCAGTCCTGTGAATAGATTTCTATCAACCCACTCATCTCTAAAGAGCTGCAGTTAAAAGGCTCTGGAGACATAATTGTGTCTGCGTAACAGCAGCGATGATTTCCTTGAGAGGTAGGATGAAAAGTGGCTCCATTCCACTACTTCTGCAGAGACTTGATAGCTGCTTCTAGAAAGGGACTTGGTTGTGGTCCAGCAGCCCCCACCAGCACAGCTTTTCCTGCCTTGTGCTGCCTTCCAGCTGCCTGCTTGTGCTGTCTGCACACTCGAGCCATGGTCTGTGGGATGTTACCATTCCCATGGGTACTCCAAGCAGGTGAATTTGGGAATGGGTTTGGCAGGGTCTGCTGCAGGATGGTCTGGGCAGCCTGAAGTGGGCTTTCTACAAGGGGCACTTGGCCTGAATGCTAGGCAGACACATGTTACCCTCAACCAGAAAGCCACCATCCCTGTGCAAGATCACATTTCTATTTTCCCCCCCTTATTACCATGCTGTGGGTGAGGGTGCTGTTTATCCTACTTCTTTCTGCTTCCTTGGTGGTGCAGATGGAGAAGTCACTTGACCTCCACATGTCTTCAGGTCTGGCTTCCCAGAGTGGATGTGTTGCTGTGTCACTTGTCGCGAGCTACAGAGCTGTTGAGCCAGGGATGTGTTTTGGGGGCACGGGGTGTGGAGCAGGGAGACAGCACTGACTCAAGGAGGTAAATGCTGAACGCCCCATCTTTCCCTGCCCCTGTGGCTCACAGGCTAACGTGAGGCAGCTTCCCTCCCACCTGCCTTGGGGATTTTGATGAAATAGCTGGGGGAGAAGGATGTGAAATATGTGTAGAGAGACAGGGATTTGGCTGGTGGTGCTTCTTATGCACTCATGCTTTAAAAGCTGGTGGCTGAGGCTGCAAGAATCAGCAGAATCAGAAAGATTTGAGTCTGAAGATCTTTCTTTAATGTCACTTAATATTGCCAGGTCATTGCTTGTGCCGACCATGCCCATGATGACTGTTGTGATACCAATCTCTTGCATCCACTCATGAGTCCTTTTTAACATTTTTCCCCTTCTTCATGCCTCTGTACTGGCAAAAAGAAGATGTTTGTTTTATTGCCCTGCCTCCAGGGCTGGCACCACATTCAGGTGCTGCTGGTCTCACATGGGGCTTCATGTGACTTGTCCCCATTCCCCAACCACCCACTGAAGCATGTCCATGTGGTTGACTCCCACCCTTTGTTTCTTTTCCCAAGCTGCTCTGTTCCACTGGTGTCTTCCAGCAAGAAGCCACTGTCCTGGTTTTCTCCTGATGTTGTAGAGGACAGAGGTGGATCTGGGAGTGACTCCTCTTGGGGAAGCTGGGAGAGATGTGCTCTGCCCCAACCTCCACACTCATGTTGGGCACTAGCTGCTTTTTTTATCAAGCAGAATCAGTAGATGCTGCATTGCTACTTGTTTTAATTGATGATTTAGACTCTTGATGCAGAAAAATGGCTCTTGAACAGCATTAGTGTTGAGCTGACGTGGGGCAAGAGACCAAGAGTTTCTGGCTGGGCACTGAGGGAGCAGGAAGGCACTGGGAGATACAAAGCAAGCTCCTTGCAAGGTCTGTGAACAAGTCCCACCCCAGGACTGCCAGCCCAGCATTGAGGTGACAGGTGATGCATTTGTGAACATCTGTATTGAAATGCAAGTAGTATTCCTCGCTGACCTCCAACAGGAGCCACATCCATGCCTGGAGCTCACCGGTGAGGAGGGGAGTGTGCTGTGCTCTTTAGAAAGGGAAATATCTCCAGACCTTGGAGAGGAATTAATTATTTTGTATGCTGGACTCTTGCCTTCTGACAGATCTATCTGAATTACAGATTAACTGTCAGTGTGGGGACAGAGGGAGCCATTTCAATGAATGGCTCTCTAATTTATTACAGGGGTTGTTTGGGCTGGTGGATCGACAATGCGGCAAGTTCTCTGAGTGGGGAGCTATGTTACATCCTTCTCCACATCTCCCAACCTTTTATTCCTTGCTTGTTTTATCTCCCTGTTCACAGAATCTCTCTCAAAGCTAATGAGGGTCTCAGCAAGGCCAGTGGAAACCCCAAAACTGCAACACTTTACAAATGAGCTGTCAGCCCTCAGAAAGCTGTGATTTCAGAGCCTTTCTCCAGGGACTACTTCTGTGACTTTTAAACAAAACCATCACCTTTATGACCAAGGGCTATAAATTTTGGAGAAAGGCACGACATACTGGAAAACACCAGTGCATGGATGCAGCAGCTGGTAATAGTTGAGCCAAAAAGTATCAGTTCCTTTCCCATCAGTTCTGCCTGGAGAATGTCAAGGGCTTCCCTCTACTCTTTAAGTCTACAAAGGTTTTTGTAGAAACCTCCAAAACTCATTTCTTGTTGATTCTGGGCCTTGTAGCAAAGCTTAACACACACCCGACACTGTTATTGATGTGAGCATCCTGGGCTAGGGAGCACCAGGGCTACCTAAACCCCAGCCTTACTTCCACTTCCAGTTGTTCAGCATGAAGGAAAAAGGATTTGTTTATTTGTTCATGGATATTTCTGACATGGACTTCATATTCCAGAAGAGTCTTATAATATTACGGGAGCAGATTCGGGATTTAAACCATTATACAAGTTAAATACGTTTTGATTCTGTAAGCAACACACTATTTATCTTGGGATAGAATAAATCTGAGAGACTGATGTCACTGCTGGAGATCATCTCAAGGAGGGCTGTGGAGGGAAAAAAAAGTGCATTGACTTTTTGAGAAGCGTAAGTTTTAAATTTTCATTGCCCTCATGCATGAACTGAGGCAAACTATGAGTGCAAGGATTTTTATTATTTTTTTGACCATGTAAGGATTTATCTTTTGGCCTGAAAGCAAACATCACAAGTCTGATTTTTAATTTAAGTCTACAAATTTGCACCCTGAGTAAATGCAGCCGCCTGCTTGCTGGCAGGGACTGGACACATGAGGTGTCTGCTGGAAGTGAACTCATTGGCATCTGCAGCCTTGATGGCTGCTCAGTGTTTTCATAAAAATTCCATTTCAAAACAAAAAGGTCAAAAGTTGACCAAAAAAGCTACAGCTGAAGACTATTTTTGTTTGAAAAATTACAAGCACTATTAATTACTGCACGAGAACCAGATGGTACTGACCAGTTTACTTTCATGGTCCAAGCAGGATCTTGAAAGAAAACCAAGAAGAAAAACACACTGCAAAGACAAAACATGTGTTGTGCCAGGTACTTTACATTTTGATCACTCCTTCCATTTGAAACCTCTGAGCAATGCAAAGTAAGGCACTTTTTTTGTTTAATGGCTGATAATTTTATATTTTTTTTAGCTTGACAGAATATTAAACCAAAACAAGGAGGCCTGAAAATTAATGTCTTTTTATGACTGCAAAATCCCCCAGTGTCTTGAGAGTCTCATAAACTGGATATTTGGAGAGGGGATGTGCAGCTCCCTGGGCTTGGAAGGATTCTGGTTACCACTGGAAAAAATAAAATCTTGGTGCAGGGGCAGCTGGGCTCCAGGGAGAAGGCAGTGGTGTCAGCACGAGGTGATGTGGCTGCAAGATAGCCTTGTCAGGCTAATTGATCTGGAGCCTTTGCCTTTCCTGCCAGGGCTGCCTGTCTCCTTACCCATAATCCCCACTTTGATGGGCTGTCAGGAATATGGGACTTGGCCCAGTTTTGCATTTATCCAATAACATTATGAAATTGATAGTGACACTTCCATTGGCACTAATTTCAGGAAGAGATTGGAGCCAGAGGACAAGCAGTTTGCTCTCATGGCGGCTAAGCTTTCCAAGTGGATCAAGATGACCCAAGACTGATCTTGCAGTGGCCAAGGCATGGGAAGGGAAGTGGTGGGAGGCGGCTGGAGGCAGCTGGTGGACTCAGAGCTAATGAGAAACACGCCTAATGCTTGTCCTCAGCCTGCAGTGGTCCTGGCTGGTGGGAAGCATATTCTGCTGCCCTGGCTTGTGCTGCAGAGCTGCTGCTGGCAGGGCTTTTGCTCCATTGGATGGTGTTTATTAAGCAGCATTGGGCATCAGTCTCTGCAAAGGTCAGGTAAAGCCTCAGGCAGGAGGGCAGCAGTGGTCCCAGCTGTTTGCTTTCAGGCCTTTGGTGATTCTCACTGTTTTAAGCATTTCCTGGCACAGGGTCAGGCTCCTGCAGCATCACGCTCTTGGCTCAGGTCAGTGATCCAGCACCAAGCTGGACATGCTGGTGGTGGAGCTGCCAGCAGCCCCCTTGCCAAATATCACTGGGGGCCCTCTTGTGCTAAGGGAGCTCCACACTGACTGGGTTAGATAACACATCCCAGAGTTGGCCACAGTGTGGATGATGCAGTTGCCACAACCTTAATGCACACCATGTGCATGTTCTTAGCAACTTGGTCTAGTGGAAGGTATCCCTGCCCATGGTGGGAGGTCAGAAGTAGATGATCTTTAAGATCCCTTCCAACCCAAATCATTCTGTGATTGTATGATTAAACCACTTCTCCTTTCCTCTCTATCTGGCACCAGGGTTTGGTTTGAGGTGGAGCAAAGCATCACTTTGGTGCTGAGCTGCAGTTTGCTTAAGATGACGCCTTGGCACCCTGTCAGGCAGCCCTTTCCTCATTCTCATGGTTCATTTGCATTTTCACCCAAGCAAAGGCTTGGGGGGAGTGTTTATCAGTTTGTCACAGTCCCCCTCTTCAGTGGCTGGAGGCCAGGAGAGAGATAAAAAGCCTTAGGCTGATGATAAATTAGAAATGCAGAAAGAAAATGTGTCTGCTCGGTGCTGAGCAGGTAGCCCTGCTCCAGGCTTGGGTCTTTGTGTGGTGTCACTCTGGATGCTCATGAGGAGGTGAAATGGCACCGGGGCCACGTGTGGTAAATCCAGCCATGAGGTCCCGAGGGTGCTGCTGCCTTTCTCATGTCCCTGTGTCAGTGGGACTGTCCCCCTCAGTGGATCTGGGCACGCCTGGCTGCCCATCAGTGTCCATCACAGCGGGGTGTGAGCGGGCGAGCATCTCCCTTCTCACAAGGGCTGATGTGACCCTGGGCTCAGCAGGTGCCACTGAGCACTGCTCTTACACAGCCACAGCAGGTTCCTCTGCGAGATCCTTTCAGAGCAGAAGGAGACCTGTGCTTTGGACCTGCAGCTCCTGAAGCTTGTCCCAGGAGGGGCCAGGAGCAAGGAAGTGGCTGCACGTGAGGGGTGCGGAAGTGCTGGAGGCTCCTGTGGAGAAGCTGTAGGAAATGCTGCAGTATATAAAGCGTGTCTCGCGAACAGAAGAGATTAGAAAGCTGATATGATGTTATTCCGATTGATTTTGCTGTTGTATTTATACCTGGAGGTAAAGAGCAGACATACTGGAAATCAATTGGCCCCATGCTCTTCCCAATCTCTCTGCAGCGCCGTTCGAATGAAATGCTTATATCATTTTTACGGTGTGTCTGTGATAGGGATGAGTGAGCCAAGAGATTAATAGATGCTGGTGAGGCCGTTGCCCAGGCACTGCCTGGCTCCTGCCTTGTGAAGCCTGTGTTGCTCTGGAGTTCAAGGTGCCCCTGAGGTGACAGCTGGGTGACTTTGCTTGGGGGGGGAAATAAAAAGAAGCAAATCTAGTCAAGAGGAACAAAGGGTGGCAAAAGGTGAATGGCAATAAGCCTGTGATATGGGGCAGGCAGGATGTTGCTCAGCTCTGGAGCTGATGGGGCTGGTTGGAGACCTGGGAGCAGGAAATGAGGTTTGCTCTTCAAGGGGAGCTGATCCCTTAGAGGGGGAATTGTGCATTGAGGATAAGGCAACAGGGATTTGTTTTGATGTACTGTAGTGCATCCAGTACCCAACAGCCACCCATCCTGCCTCACCAGCCCTTCCTGCACCTCAGCCTTGGGGCTGGGGCAGCAGGGCCATGCAGGGATGTTGGCCACACACATGCTGCATTCCTGGTGTCCCTGCTCGCTCCTCCTGCCTTATCCAGGTGCGAGTTTCTCTGCTGCTGCTGCCTCTGCCATGCCAAGATGTCATCACAGCAGCATCCATTTCTCTGCAAGAATGGATGTTTGGTTTGCAGCTGGCTCCTCCTCACAACCTGCATGGAACATGCATACCCAGCAGTGGGAAAAACATCTTGTTACCAGCAGATGGGAGAAGATAGGTGGGAGGAATGATGGAAGGTGACTGGGTATGGTCTGAATGCCAGCACCAGCATTGCCAGACCAAACACTATCTCCCTCCCTGCAGTGACAATTGAATAAAAATGACTTTTCTCCCTCTCCTGTTGCCTGTACTATTTGCTGGTTGTTTCACCTGATCTCAGCAGTGAAAATCTTTTTATCTTGGCAAATGAACCAACTTCCCATACGTTATAGCATGGGAGTAGGTATTGGCTTGTCAATCCCTCAGGCGTCAGCAAATCCTTGCATTGCAGGTTCTAAAATATTCTTCTGGTTATCCTGTGGTCTGTTGGCAGTTGCTTTGCTGGTCGGACACTTTCTGAGCTGAAAATGTTTGGTAACACTGGGCTGGAGTTTAAGCCTAGATGAAAAAAATTCTTGCTTTGCTTTCCTGTGAGTGCTGGCCGTCTTTGCTGTTATGAATGGCTCTGGCTTGTCAGATTCCACCCTTTTTAATTATCAGATTGTATTACCATTTTTACTGTAAGCATTTTCTGTTTCTTGTTCTGCTGGATTTATGCATTTGTGCTGTCATATGCATTGACTTTATATTTTATATGATTTGATCTTAATGTTTCCATTCCTGAGTGTGAGTGCTTATAGGATTGGTGTCTAAGCTCAATAAATAAACTTGAGAAGGAGTGGTAACGGAAGGACATGGGAGGAGTGAGGGAGTTTGGACATCCTCTACAGCAGATGGAGTGATGCTCCAAAGAGGACTGCCAGGATGGCTGGAGGCTGGAAAGGGTGAAGGGAGCATGTACAGGGCTGCTGCACCTCCTCTGCCCTCATGCACTCCCTTTTGTAGCAAGAGCTGCCTTCTCCCTGCTGCAATCACCCTGAAAAAATCAGAGAAGGAAATGTCAATATGTAAAGCTGGAAAGGGGCTTCTGTAAATGGCAGTATTTTGGCAGCGTTGCATCAAGAAAGAAAGTGCTTTAAGGATTGCCTGTGTAGGGATCGCCCACTGACAATGGATCTGACAGCATTTTTTATATGATAATGCATCTGCAATGTATACGGGGCTGGAAGATGCAAGTGTGGGAGGAGACACGTGTCCAACCCAAGCAGTGGTGGGTGCAGAGATCCCAGGCCTGTCCCTTCCTTTTACCATAAAGTTCAGAGGGATCTTCATCTCCTTGAGATCATCAGGATCTCAAACCCACCATGTTGTTGAGAAAGGAAAAGGGATTGCTGTTTGCTCCTACCTTTTTTACTGGAGGGGCTGAGGATTTGGAGTTTATCCCTTTAAGAGTTCAGATTTATGTTCTTGATGTCTTCATCTGCCTGCAAAGCTTGAGGATTTGATTTTTTGAATGTGCTGTTTCCCCAAAAGCTGATGTCAGAGTCTGTGTGCCCTGGGCTATGGCAGAGAAGGGACTGGCACCTTTGCAAGCTCCTCAGCCACCACAGTGGTGTTCAAGCAGGGGTTGTGCTGTTCCAGCCAGCCTCTGCAGCAGTGCCCTCCTGGTCCATTGGCATCATGCAGGGATAGCTGGGGGGAATTTGGGCCATGGAGATAGAATTGAGCTGTATGGATGTGGGAAATGCTACTTGGACACGGTTGAGGTGATGGCAACAAAGAGGGCGCCGAGTGCTGGAATTAGGAGGGAGGTCTGGAAAAAGCCCATTGTTTTGCACAAGTGAGGGGTTTGCTGTGGCTCAGGGGAAGAGATGCCACATGATAGACCACACTGTGGTTGGGACTGGTGTCTCTGGGGAAGAGAAGTGGCTGCTTCCCATTGTAGGAGGGCAGAGAACAAGCTGGAGCCCGTGGCAGGCTGGCTCCAAACAGGCCCCGCCTAGGCACCAAGCTCTGCCTTGGCTCCCTGCTCACATCTGTCAATAAAAATTAAGAAATTGATTTTCTTTTGTTTGCCTGAAAGGACAAGGCTCTCTTTATGAGACAGTAAATGCAATCTTGCTCTGAGCATGGCTGGATTTTTAATTGTATTTATTGTGCTTTCGCTTATTCTTTTATGAGTTTCAGTTCCTCTCATTGTTAGTGCAGAGATCAGCCCTGGGGTGTGGGTTGATTTCAGCTCCAACAAAAGGTTGGTAATTTTTTTAAGTTTCTTTTTAAACTTGTTTGTTTTCCTGATAAGCTGAAGTTTGAGGTTATTTTTACCCTTGCTTATGTGCGTGCGTGTAGCTCTGAGTTCTAAAGCTGGGCTGAGAGATGTAGCCTTGGAATCATCTACTTGCCAGTTGGTAATATGACCTTTTGAAGAACAGAATTTGGGATTATGATTGGGGAAATATGGAAGTGCCAACAGGGGTTTGGAGTCAGAGGAGGAAGGGATTTTATATACTATATATTGGAACTTAATGAGGTCTCTGCTTGCTATACAATGCACGGTGACCCACTTTATTAGGAGAGCTTGTTTTTTTTCCCTAGTTATGGGTCATATACAGTTCCTAATTAAGTAGGTTAATTATATGGCTTCTTTCTATTACAAAGGAAAGTGGAGATGGCACAATTAGCTCTTGCAGTGATCATTTTTGATCAAAAAATGGTGTTCTGCATGACAGCTCCCAGAGGTGTGGGTGGGGAGAGGGGATTGCCCTGTGGCCCTGAGCACTCACATCACTCTGTGCCTCAGAAAAGTTGTTTTCTCTCCAGAGCTTTTGGCCTGGGATGTGCAGGGAGTTGTCCTTTCTGAAACCATGCTGGAGACCAGAACTACACCCACAGTGCCTCTGATGCTGCCCAAACTATTCTGCAGCACTGCAGAGAGCCCTCCTTGGAATTTCTTTGGAAGCACCAGGAAGGGAAGATGTTGAGGGGCTCTGGCTCCAGGTAAAAAGTGCTGCAGCCTGTGAGGGCTCTGAGAGCATCGCTCCCTGCAGCTAAACTGTCCTTGAAAGAAGTTTCTTTAACCTCTCCCTCCCCAGCCTGGCAGTGGCTGAACCCCCACAGCATCCCTGGGTTATCTGTTCCAGTGCTCAACCAGCCATACCGTGAGGCATCAGGAAGAACATTCACACTCTAATCTCCCTCAGTGCAATTTAAAACTATTATTTCTTGATTTATCCCCAGTGGACGTGGAGAACAGCTATTATATTTCTCTTTGCTGCAACCTTTTACATGTTTGAAGGCTGTTATCACGTGTCCCTTCAGTCTTCTCCTCTGAACACAAAGCATAATTCTTTCAGTTTTCCCTTAGAGGTCATGTTTTCTTCACCTTCAGTTGCTTTTGTTGCTTTGCAGAGGTTACTGTAATGCCAAGCTGGAGTTTTTGTTGTTTCTTCACCTGTTTGCCTTGGGGCATTCATTCTGTTACAAATGTGTGAGAAGTGACCATTATCTTCTCTAATCTGTGGTTATTTATACAGTACCCTATATTCCTGAGCCTGTTTTATCATAAAGTATAGCTCTGAGCCTTGATAAATAATTTCCCACTATGATATGATCTTTCAAACAGGGGTCCCTAAGCTATTTATTACTATTATTATTTGCTTTATTTTTCATGAGTAACAAGCTGTTTGTATAACACTGTGAATGAACCAGGCAATTCACAGAAATGGACTGAAGGCTGTATCCTGTTCACAGAGCTTCCAGGTAAACAGGGAGGTGAAGGCAAGCACCAAGCCAAACTCCAGTTTAGCCAGGGGGAACAGTGCTGAACAGAGAATGAGAGATTTTCTGAAAAGCAGAGATTTTGGGGGAATCTGGAGGAGTGTTTACAGAGATGATAATGCCAGGGTGGATGCAAAAAGATGAGACAAGTTGGAACATTTCTGGGATGGAAGGATGGATGGATGGATGGATGGATGGATGGATGGATGGATGGATGGATGGATGGATGGATGGATGGATGGATGGATGGATGGATGGATGGATGGATGGATGGAATGCAGCCTGGCTGGGAGGCTGGGGGAGAACAGAGGGTGGAGATGAGGCTGGGAATGGTGGTGTTTGAGTGAGGTGTTTTTCTCAGGAAAGAGGAGTTGGCTGTAGGGGAGATGTGGGAGGGAAGGCAGAACAGAATTGCTGTTTGTGGCATTTCCAAAAGTAACATTTCCAAGCTGCCTCACTGCTCTTTGGTGATCATCAGATGAATTTGGTCCTGATTTCCAGGTCATTGTGGCTGACTCTCCCACTGGTGCTGTGAAGGGGCTGGAGCAGTAGCTGCTTCTTCCCTTGGGGTAACCCTGGGCAGCCCTAACATCTCCCCAGCCTTTCCTCACAGGGAAAAGGAGTGATGGAGTGCCTTCATCACTGCTGCTGGAATTGCCTCCTTGTCAGGAAAACTGCATGAGGTTAGCATGGAAAAGAGCTCAGTTGTTTCAGACTTCTTAAAGTTTTAACAAATAGATCCTTTTTATAGTTAATATCTGTAGTATGTTTGTCCATAATGCAGGCTGAGTTATTCACAAAAACAGACACTGTTCTGAAAAGCTCTGAATTATTTTATATAATGTTTTAAAATCACATGATGGTATGTTAGGAATTACTCCAAGCCACCTTTTTGTCTATTATTATACATTTTTACTATACAAAACTGTCTTCTTTTCTATCTCTCTCTGCACATTTCCCTGTCAAATGGAAAGTAAAGTTAAATCTCTAAAATCTGTACTCTCTTTTATTTTCTGCTTAATTTTTTTTTCCTTTACCCTTACCTGGAAAATGTGCTGGTGAAACCAGTGAGAATTCTTCCAAATAAAGCTATTCATCAGCATTAGACATCAGAAAACTGGACCTCTTTGTCTACTTAAAAGCAAAAAAAAAAAAAAATGCTATTGCCAAGATAAATTTAAAAATTTGAAGTTTAGGTAGCTGCTTTATTTCCAGGAATTGCTAATGGCAGAGTATGTTTTGAGTCAGGGCAATAGTCACACCTATAAAAGTGATTGGTGGCTGTTTGATATCCACGATGTTTTTAAAGTGTGTCTCAGGCTTGCACAGTGAGTCCAGCACTCATCTGAGTCTCAGAGTGACAACACAGAGGCTGTGGGCTTTGAGGGAACTGGATCTCAGCAGTGACCAGCTAGAGGAAATGGGAATGGGAGAATTAATGGGATAAAGCAGCACGACTGTGGCCGTAGGAATTAATGTTGTCCAGATTTATACTCCCCCACCAAACCCAAAAACCCCACAACCTAATAGGAGAAACTTGGAGAAGTCCTCAACTGAAAATTGCCTTTAATCAAATTATATCTTTTAGAGGATATTTGGATTAATTATATGTTCTAGGGCATGTCAAATCAGTGCCTACAATCACCAGAACTGTTTTGGAAAGCTGGAAGGCTAATGCAGTGAATGTGTTGTAAGTGTTCCTTAGGACTCTTGGGACTGATTTATTTCAGTTTTTTTCAAGCCCTGGAAGTACAGTTGGAGGCAGTAAACTGTCCCTGGATTACTGCAAGGGTAGAACACACTTTACATGTCGTGTTCTCCCTGTGGTGCCTCTGCCTTTGCAGTTCTTGGGGTTTCCCACTTTTGCAGAGATGTGGAGGGGTTGAGATGGAGAATCAGAGTTCAGCTCTCAGGCTTTTGAGGGTTGGCAGATCTTGTAAATTGATAAGCTTGGTGACATTGACCTGAACTGGATGACTCAGAGGCTGAGTCCATTCAGAGGACACAATGTCCATTGTGAGCATTGTGAGGAGTGAGGATGCAGCTGTGGATCAGCTGAAATGTGGTTACCTCATGCCTCAAAGATCTTGGATATGTTTGGGGCATGAAACTAAGATAACACATGAAGAAAGTCCTCCTAAGAAGTAACCCACAGAAAAAAACAACAACCCTGTGGAGTGTATAGAAGGTCAAACTCTGTGTCTGTTTATTGCCTGGGAAATGGCCACAAGAACATTGGCTAATAGATGCTTGCTGTGCTTATTTTCACAAGTACCCAACCTCCTGGACTGTCCCCTGCTCTTTTAGATGTAGCTGTGCCCTTTCAACCTGCCTGTGCTAGAGGGACACTGCCATGATCTGTGTTCCCTAAAAATGAGGAGGTGCTGAGCAAGCAAGAACAGCAAGGGTCAAATGTTGGCAGGGATTTGTGAGTCTCTGAAAAGCAGATCCTCAGCAGGGTCTGTGTCAGCCTGGTGTTTGTACCATGGTTGGTTACATCCTCTTTGCTCCTTGCCACAAAGGTGGGGTTTCTGCTCTCAGAATAAAGGGCAATGAAAACTTCCTTCACACAGAAACACAGAGTGGTTTGAGTTGGAAGGGACCTTTAAGATCAGCGACTCCAACCTTCCTGCCATGGACAGGGACACATTCCATGAGACCAGTCTGCTCAAAGTCTCATCCAACCTGACTATAATTCACCAGAGAGGCCTTTCACATCCCCTTGCCTGATGAGGTGCCATTCTTTGGAGCAATGACTGGGCTTCTTAAGGAAAGCAGTAAGCCCTCAATAGCCTCTCCCACTGCAAGGAAGATCTTTACGGTCTTCCCTCAGACTATTTGCACCAGTCTATACCAGTTGATATTTTTATGATTTTTTATTTGAACTGCATTTTGAAAAGCAGAGTTCTTTCCCCTTCCCACCATAGCTGGACCAACCAGCAGTGCAGGGTGTGGCTGAAGAAATGTGCATATCATGCAAAACCGAGTCCTCCTGGTTTGTCTGCAATGAATTGACATTGCAAAGGAACAAAAGTCATTCAAACCAAAATTGCCCATTTGTCTTTTGTGTTTGGAGAAGTACACCATGTGTAGTCCCAACAGAGGCATCTTGCATCACGAGCTGAATTTTGCCTTTGCACCTCAAGAGCTGGAAAGTCACGCGGGCCCGGGGAGTAACATTAAAAAAGCCAGAACCTGCCAGAAGGAATTCACAGTAAAGGGCGAGAGCTTTCTTCCTCGTGACTAAAACACCTGTCACAGCTGCCAAGACTCTGCTAATTACACAATAACTTTATTATATCCCACTTGGAAGAACAAACAATACTTGAAGCTCCAAAAATGAGCAGCCTTTAGACTAGATTAATGCAGGCAGAATGGCTGCATGGAGCCGGTGTTCGCCTCGTCCTCCCAGTAGCTCTGAAGAGCAAAATGGCTTGAAGAGTCCCTTCTTTGTTGCCAGTGCTACATAATAAAGTAATTGTGCAATTAGAAGCACATTACTGATGGGAGATGAGCATTTTTTATGCAGTGTAGGTAAAAGGCTGGCTGCTCTGAATAAGTTGAAAGCCTAACTGCAGCATCTCTGCTCCTTTTTACTCAAGCTTCTGGTAGTCCCTGGTAACATCCAGACAGGAGAAAAGGAGTGTCACTTGTTGAGTGTGGATTTTCTTCTCTTGTTAAAATATTGAGAAGGCCTCATGCAAGATTTCACAAGGTGCCTACCTTGTCCAACACCAATGCAGCAAGAATGTCTGAAACATGTATTAGAGGGTCTAATACCAAAATAAAACATAAGGCATAGAAGCCTTCCATTGCTCCTATATTGCATGCCTTACTACTTTGCTTCATTTTCTTGCCTGTCTGATGGTGCTGTGAATTTTGGGGCTCAAGAGGGTAAGGGGAAGGTGCTGCCATTTGTGGTGATGGTGGTGGGAATGAGCCTGAGCTGGGCAGGATTTGTTCCAGTACATTGTGGGTCCCTGTAAGCATCAGCCTGACTGAAGGGCTCGGTGAGTTTGCTCAGGTGAAGCTGCAGGAGAGTGAAAAGATGGGCAACGCACTGGGCAGCAGACATATCACAAATATGGATTTCAGGTGAACTAACTCTTTGGGGGTGGTGTTTCTTCAGTCTAAGCCTGGTTATGATTTCTGCCAAGCTTGTGATGCCAGAGTATACAAGCACCACAGCAACTGCTCTCTCATGACAACCCTAGGAGAGGACTTTTTGCATGACTCACCTCTGATGCAGTGTCACCTGTGGCTGCTTAACCCTTTGGGATTTTTAACCTGGTACCTCAAAGCCAGGAAGGAAAACTTGAGATGTCTTTCCTATCCTGTGAGCTGCCCAAAGAAACTAAGCCCGGGGATGGGACAACTGGCAGGAACGCTAGGACAGGCTGGTGGTGGCTCATCCATGAGCACGCGATCAACAGGCCTCCCTGTCCTCTGCTGTCCCTGACGGGCGTGTGTGCTGTTTGCAGGTCCTGTGGCAGTGATCAGTGGGGAGGAGGACTCAGCCAGCCCTCTCCACCACATCAACCACGGCATCACAACGCCCTCGTCCCTGGACGCCGGCCCGGACACGGTGGTGATCGGCATGACGCGCATCCCCGTCATCGAGAACCCCCAGTACTTCCGACAAGGTCACAACTGCCACAAGCCAGACACGTGTGAGTGCCCCCACCAGGGCTCAGGGGTGGGCTGGGGGGCTGGGGGAAGGAGGGCGGGGAGGGAGAGGTTAAGAGGATGAGGAAGAAGAGAAGGAGGTTTTTGAGGAGAGTGGGTCTTGGTATGGTCCAGAAACCAAAGTGAATCTCAGGTCTCAGAAATCACAACATACATGTAGATGCTTCCAGAAAAGACTTTCCACTCTCACCTTCACCTCCCTTCACCCTCCCTCTGCCACCCACCCGTCACCTTCCCCACCCCTGCCTGAAAGTGCCATTCCAAGCCGGGCTCTTCCTCATCAGCTCCAAGCATGAGGTCCCAGGTGTGAGCAAGAGCCCCCTGGGAGCGTGGGGATGGATGTGACCCCTGCTTGGCTGGGGAAAGGACCTGCCTCCCCTTCCTCCTCCAGCAGTTTCCCAGTCATGGGGCTGCCTCTTTGGCTCCCCAAAGGGCCAGGGGGAAGCTCAGGATACATGGGCATAGGTGTGGCAGATGCCTGGAGCTATCTTTGTCTCCAGGAATTTTAGATGCTGGATGTCTTGTTTTTATGGGCTTCTGTAAATCTTCTGCATCTTTCCTGTATAAATTTGGTTCATGAACTGGGCTCATTAGACTAGCAGGAGGTGATCAAGTGTCCCTCTCCATGTTGTGTTTCTAAATTCTGAGCATAAAAGAAAAGTGCTGTGTAAAAGGATGCTTTTCTGGGAGTCCTGCACCACTTCCCACGCGAGTGGTGGGATGCAGCCTTCCCCAGCATGCGGCTCACAGGCGGTAGCTGAGCTCTCCCAGGCCTCTTACCAGCTCTGACATGCAAGCTGAGCAATGCAGGAGGTTTGGGTAACATTCCTCTCTTGCTATTTTGCATCCTTTTGGTGTGTCTTGGTTCCAGGTAGAACTGGAAGAATAAAGACCCTGCAAAACAAAAGGTGAAAGGCCCTCAGCTTTTGCTATCTCTGTGGCCCAGCCAGAGGCAGGGAGTGCTGTGCTGATGTCACCTCTGCTCTTCCCTTGGCTGCTGCTGACTCATGGGGGCAGGAGACTGACCTCAGCCTCTGCAAACAGGGAGAAGGCCCATCTCCCAGCCTGCAGGAAGCCATGTGGCATTGAGTGCTCAGCCGGAGCACGCTGCTCCTGGCCTCCGTCAGGGGAAGGGGAGCTGCAGCTGCTGCTCCCATGGAGGTATCCCTTGGGCAGCCCCCACTGTGCACCCTCGTGGGTCCTGCTGGCTTGTGCCCAAGCCCTTAGCACTGTCCTTCATCTGCCAGAGCGATGGGATGTACCCAAAGAACGTGCCTGGCTTTCCCTTGATTTTCATTTCAATGTGCTAAATTTGGTCTGTTTGTAGAGAGGGGAGGAGGAGGGCGGTGATTAGGCAGGAGTGGAGAAGCTGAATGTAGCGTGGTTTTTCTGTGCTGTTAATTATATATTTTACATTTCTTATAGCACCTCATCTCAAAATGATTTACAAACTCTGATGGCTTGGGAGGGAGGGCTCCCCCGCTTTACTTTTTCTTCCTTTCCCTGCTGTGCTGTCTCAGATCTCTTTAATCTGCACGCCGACCAGTGCAAGATGTGGGTGCTCTTGAGGCTGTAGCAGAGCTTAAACCTCAAAGGATTAAGTTTTGCTCTGAGCCTTTGCCCTGTGGGACTTGTCAGAGCTGGATGGGCTGCAGGGGAAGTCACTCACAGCAGGATTTGACCTCAGAGCTTCACGGGGCTGTTTGAGTAGGATCTGAAGGGTTCACAGAGATGCTTGGGGTGGCATCTGGAGGCGCTTCTCTGTGAAGGGTGCCACGGGAGGGAATGCTCCAGGTTCTCCAGGACTGCAAGGCAGTGGGGCTGAAACCAAACCCCACAACACTGTTACTCCCTTTGGGGGATAATAAGAGGAAAACTACAGATGGGTGCTTTCATGTTAAAAACCCTAATATTTTTAGATTTGTCATTCATGAGGCAAAACCCAATCCTTGACTCCTCAGGCAGAGTTGAATTTGGTGTGTGTTTTGTATTTTAGTCCCCAGGCTTTAACTTGGTCAAAAACTTCTGACTTTACTGGTGGCTTTGCTTGAGGCTGGAAAGTTTCATAATTCACCTATTAAATTAACCATGCTTTGGGGAGCTTTTGCTGTAAGGGGTTTGTTTGATCTGATGTGCTCTACTCAACATAAGCCCGGGCTGCAGAATATTTGTTGCTCCTGTTCTCCCCGTGGTTGTCATGCTGGAGGGTTTTTCCCTTCCCCTGTGCAGAGCTTGGACACAAACACTTCTCCCTTTGCTGTCACTTCTAAAGAGAGCTCCTCTGGGCTGGGGAGTGCTTCTATGCCCAGCTGAGCCTGTACAGATGCAAACTCCTCACTCCACCACCTCCCCCAGAGCTTCTGCCCAGCTGTGAGCAAAGGTGTTCTGTGACACCCAGTATCTCTCCTTTGCACTGAGCTGTTGCTAGAGCAACATCTTCAGCAAGCATTTTCCCTCTCCAGCATGAAGCTTTTCTCCTTCCTTCCTCCTGCAAGCATCTCAGTGCTCTTGGATGCTGCCTGGGTGGAGGACATGCTGATACCCTGTGCCGTGCTGCAGCGAGGGGAGCAAACTCTGTGTGCTTAATGCAGTATTAATAGTACATTGATGTGATATAGATTTCTGTCACCCTCCATACTAGCAAGCATCACTTATCACGCAGGGATGAGGGATGTTTATTCCCAGCCACTTAGCTCTGCATAATGGAATTGCAGCTGAAGTATGGAGAGCAGCTCCCTGCCCGTGGAGCTGGAGGCCTCTCGCTCCCTCTGTGCTGTGCTGTCCCATGGGATCTTCTTCTCAATGTGTCCCCAAGGAGACAGAGACCTGTTCTTCACTGGGAACGTGCTGTCCTTGTGTTGGTGGGATGAGTGGCACAGGAACCAGCCCTCACTTCTGCCTTTCTGGGAGTTTTGCAGTTGTCTCACCCTCTTTCTGTTACTGCCTGACTTAGTGCAGAGGGGGAACAAGCTTGACTCAGAATTCTTTCCTTTCCTGGGTGAGGGGTTCTCAAAGAGCCATGGAAGACACCAGAATCACTGTGTTTTCTCATGTTGAAGCATTTGTTTGTTGAGAAGATGCTCCCCCATCTCTGTGCTCTAACTCCAGGCCGTGCTGGATTTGCATCCTGTCCTTACTTCAGCTGTCCTTGGCCCTACCTGGAGGGTTAAGAACAGAGTTTGGCAACGTGGACAGTCCAGCCACAAATGGGTTTCAGAAGAATAGGCTAAAACTGCCTTTTTCTCCTGATCTTGTGCACATGGAAGGGAAACCAAGTTCATATCTGCTTGGCAAAGAGCAACAGGTTGTGATGAGTTTGCACCTCTATATCTGGAAATAAACAGATCAGAAGAGAAGAATGGGACTTGTGGCAAGCACAGTGGGCAGAGAAAGTGATGGGGATGAGAGTTTAGGACTACATAACATCAGCCAATGGTCATAGATTTTGGTAATGCAAAATATGATCTAGTCTACCCCCATTTCTGTCCAGAATGTGGCTGTTTGTCCTTCTGGGCAGGCCCATCAGTAACAGCAGCTTCTTATGTTACCTCCCTCTCTTGAAGTTCAGGATTTGAATTCCCAAAATTCAAGTTTTGCAATTATGAGTAGCTGGAGATTTCTGTGGTGAAATATTGGTAATGTTTCAGAAGAAACATTTTGGAAGGTCATTTTACTTTAATAATAGTAATTAAGTAGTAATTAATTCTAAGCACAATGCATCAGATGCAGATTAGTTCTTGGATCTGATCTCTTGAGCTTTACTCAAATGCCACAGCACAGTTTTGGAGTTGTTCAGTTCCCTTGTATTTCTCATCTAACAAAACAGGTCTTCTGGAGAATTACACAAATTGGAGACAAAAATCCAAACCCTGATGGAGAAAATTGATCTGGGGGGTAGATCCCCACCTGCATCCCAGCAGTGGATGCTCAGTTGCAACAAGTAATGTGAAGCTGAACTTTTGGGACAAATTCTTTGATTTTGGGGGAGGATTTTGCCAGCCAGGACTGGAGCTGGCTGTGTTTTCCAGGACTGGCTCAGTCTGGGGACTGGGATGCATTCTCCACACGGGTGGAGCAGCCGTCCTTTCCTAGAGTCCTAATGAGGGTTTTTTTCAACCTCATTTATTACAGGCTGCCCTGACATAATTACATATTCAAAGTTAGTAATTACATGTATTCATGCTAATTAAGTAATTAGATATAATTACACTAACTGTAAATACGTGGTAATCGGCTAAAAAGAAGTACTTCAGAAAAAAAACAAGGCAAATCACACAATAAAAGCGCCATCAGCACTCTTTCACTCAGTACCCTGTCTTTATCTTTTATTTCAGTGCAGCTTAAAAGGAACATTGTGGTCATTTCAAAAATCATAATTCTTAAACAAATAGATTTTCTTAACTCTGCTTTCAATAGATCTCAAAAACTAAAATGAAAAGGATATTTACCCTTAGAACTGTTAATTTTTTTTATTTGCCTAGTGTGTTTTGTTCATCCTGGGCATGGGAAGATAAAAAGTATGCAGCATTTCTATTTTCGGTCAGTTCATGGTCCCACTTTTGCCAAAAACAGCAGCAACATAAAACTGAAGTCATAAGTGCTTGTAGTTTTATTGCCTAAAAAAGAAAACTGAAACAGTTGGTAGTGGAAAAGAAACTTTTCCTTTTTTTTTTTCCAGGGACAAGATAATTTATCAAATATTCTTTTTATGTAATATAAATGTGGAGCTCAGGGTGAAGTGACAGCAGCACTCTGCTTCCCCATGCCCTGCCTGAGGCCAGGCTCCACAGGTTTCAGTCCCTCACACAGAGCTCTGCTGTTTCTCCAAACTATTCTTTTCCTCTTGTCTCCTCTAAAATGAAGCCCCCAGGCTCTTCTCCAGAAGGACCCAGCTCCCATTATTCTTCTGAATTAGGCACTTGTGGGTGAAGACTCTTCTGAGCTGGAGCTCTCATGGTCTCACAGTCTTGTCCTCCTCACTCAGCTCATGTGAGGTATTTTAAGGGTTTTAACGAGGACCTGTGAGTAGCTGTTTACTCATTTATGTGTGTTTTGCTGCTCTGTGCTGTGTCTCCTCACTGTTCATAGCAAAACCTGAGCTTGTGGCTGGGGGCTGTGGAGGAGCCCTGACCTCAGAGCTCAGCTGCCAACAGGTGAAGGCATCGGGGGTCTCTGCAATGACCTTCTGCCTCCAAATTTCCCTCCCTTCTGGTTTGCTGTTGGCTCTCATGGAAACTGCTCTGAGCTCCAAGGTTTGATGTGAACATCCTGCAAAAGATTTGGGTATTGAAGAAGCCTTGTGGGCTCTGGCTGGCTGCTCCCAGAGCAGGTGTTGTAGGTGTCTGAAGAAATGTGTGAGCAACCAAAATTACTGCTTCTGTCCCCCACCAGAGGAGAACTGAACTTCCCTTGTGCCCAGAATGACCTTCTTGTCCAGGCTGCAACATCTGACCAACAAGAGACACACCATGGACAGTGGGACTTGAGCCAACCTTCCCTGGAGCTATTTTCTGCTCTGCATCATTTCTTCTATCCCTGAAAGAGCAAGTGGAAGAAATAGCCACATTTTCCAGAAGTCCAACCTACTTTTGCAGAAGTGGAGTGCCCATCCCACCTATTGCACCTGCACTTTGAGTTGCAGTTTCACACTTCAGACCTTCCTGCTGTGATGGTGCTGCAGAAATGATGTTTTTTCAGGATGTCCTGGAAAGGCTGGCAAGATGCATTGCCTATACCTTACCCCTCAGCCAGCTCTGGAGATGTTGTCTGTGTGGTTGTACCATGCAGGAAGAAATGCAGCGTGGCTCTGCCTGGTCCCTGCCTGCTTTAGGAGGAGCTGAAGTGCAGCCCTGCTTGCTCCAGATGGGATGGGCACCTGACTTGGTTTGAGCACAAGAAGATCACCTCCTGCTGCTGTTTGGATTTTAGATCCATTCTCTGTTGCTTTAATGTGTGTTTACTGGAGATATTTGTACCAACACCCAGAATCAAAGGGGAACCAGCAGGCTCCAGCCCTGGAATGGAGAAGTGACACTGGCAGCACAGCTGAGTGATGATACATTGGTTCCTGGTGGTGGAGATCCATGAGGAAGAGGAACCCTTAAATCAAGAAGAATGTGGCTTTGGGCTGCTGATGGAGACCAGCCTGTGGAGAGACTGCTGGATACAGACATCAAGGGCTTGACAGGGAAGTATTGTCTGGTACAAAACTCTGCTTTCTCCTCTGCCTAAAAGCATCCCCACTGGACTGTTTAATCCTGATGTCTGTGGGGCTAGGAAGCAGGGCTGGCTCACCTGGGGCAATTTCAGGAAGGGAGCTCATGATGTGTGGACTGTCAAGAACTTAACAAGCCAGATGAGAGGAGGTCCTGACCTGTTTTCCTACTGGATTTGGAGTGGCTCTAGTGCAGCAGGCTGCTCTTTTTGCCTGGCAGCCTCATCCCTGTGTCTGTTGGGTTGGACCAGAGTGCCCAAGAATGCAGCATCTCATGGAGGATGTGTATGTACACCCTGACATTCCACCTTCTATCCAGCCCCCTGCTCATCTCATACAGGGAGATGAACTCCCCACTCCTCTTGCAGCATTCCCTGGCTCCACACACACCCCACTGTCCCTGTCCACTCACCCACGGTCTGGTACAAGTCCAGGCTCATCATGGCAGGGTGAGAGGAGTGGGACACAACAGGGATAAATCCAGGTTTACACTCCCTCTGTTACCAGCTGTGTGTCTGGGTCTTGGTGCTTCTCCCTATCCATTTGTGCTTGTGGTGGGCTTAAACCTGAAGGAGGTGTCTGTGCCAGAGAGAGCAGGGCTCTGTTCACCAGCCAGCTCTCTTCATGGGGGTGGTTTCATCCCTGCAAGACAAGAGGTAGCAACACAGTGCTCCACCTGAGGCTATTGCAGACTCAGGCAGCCCAGGTGTCAGGAGTGTGCTCCTAATGGCTCATGGATTGTGTGAATTTTGCTGTGGGTCGCTGTAAAAATAGCTGGTGTGTGTATGTGTGCATGGGCTGAGTGGTGGTGTTGATTAATTTTGGCCCTCATTTAAACATTTGTCTTGTTTTTGAATGAGTTTTTTTGTGGCTTATAATGATTGGCAGCTGGGGTACTTCTGCATTCCTGGGGAAAAGAGCACGTGCCTGTGGTACCTGGCCATGGGGTACCCTTGAAGGAACCAGGAGTTCCCAGAGTTTGCAAGGACATTGTGTTGAGATTTTTTAGTCTCCCCAAGCTCTTTGTCAGGTTTAAAATCTCTCAGAAGTGTGTGGGGCCTCACTGTGATCAGGCAGGAAGTGTCTCTCTTGTTTGGAGGTTGGAGGCTCTCATTGTTTGATCGTTGTCTGGTTAAATTGTGATTCCTAATTTAAAATAGCTGCCATTGTTTAGGAGTTGGAGCAGTTTTGCATGACCACACATACAGTAGGAACATTATTAGTGGTGCTGCCCTGTGGGACAAGAAGTACAACCCAGAATGTAGCAGAGAACTTGCACGTCAGTAGAGGTTAAAGAACCTCAAACCTGTGCTTAGTGCTGCTTTTGGGCTAAACAGCCCAAAACATCCCATTCAGTCCTGAAACCTGGGCAAAGATTCATGTAAAAAAAATATTCTGCCTAAGGAGTTTCTTGTGTGGAAGGAGGCTTTTGTTTCCCAGCCTTGTGTGGGGCTGGCTCTGAGGAGATGGGGTGGGCAGACAGAGATGGCTCCCAGCAGCACGGGGCAGGTGGAGCAGAGCACGATTGCTGCCCATAACAAAAATGCAGAAATTGTCATTTTTGATTGCTGGACACTTCCAGTCCACCTCAGCATCCTGCAGTCTGTCTTGCTCTTGGTGGGTGCAGCCAAGGAGTGTCTCAGTGGGGTGAGGAAGCTGCTCATGGAAGCTCCACTTCTGCTTGTGTGCTCCCAAAGCCCTGACCTGAAGCAGCTGCTTCTCACCGTGGCTGAGAGCAAAGCACTGTTGAACATGTTGAACAAGATGTGATTTGCTGAAGTGAACCTACCCACTGGAGAACCCAGTGAACCAATTTCCATGTGCAGCTGATGTAAGGTTTGTATGCAAGCATCTCGAGGTGAAAAGTACATTGGAGTCACAGCATTGCTCTCAATGCCTGGGCTTGTCTCCCATTAAGGCAGGGTTTATTGCATAATCAATTTTTAGATTCCTGCACACTCATTCCTAAACACACTGCAAGTTACCTAGTGCTGAGCCTGGCTTGAATCTGTCCAAGCCCTCTCTCCCTGCCCCTCCCTGGATACATCTCTTTGAGAGATGGGAACAATCTGAGACTCAGTGAAAGCAAGAACATTTCTGTGTGTACCACACCCAGGACCAGGCTGTCCTGCTGTCTGCAGCCAAGCCTGGTCAAGATGGGTTGCAGTACTCAAATTAAGTGATGATTTACAGTTTCATGTCGACTCAGCTTTTTCTGATGCTAAGTTCCTTTGCTGATGCTCTGCAGCACTACCTGAAGTTTTTTGTCACCACTGTGGGTCTGTAAAAATGTCATACCTTTCTTCCAGGCCTACTAACCTATTTTTTCTCACTGAATGAGAGCACTGAGTCTGAAGGCTACTATACCTACCTATTTTTTATATATAAATCTTATATATGTGTTTGATCTATTTTAAATGCACTGGTTTATAATGTATGGACACCTGCTCTTATCTTACTTGTGCTTTTAACAGGTTTTACATCATCCTTCCCTGTCCAACCACCATACTCCTTTTTTCCCTTTGTGAGATAAAAGGGAATTTTTTTTCTCCTACAACACAAACATCTCTTAAATTCAGGACAAGCAGTTTCTCTTGCTCCCATAAGTGTGACAGGAGACAGCTAAGTCTCTTAAGTATATATGGCAAATTGCAATTAGAAGAAAACACTGGAACAAAATTTCTTTAGTCCTTGTCTCCCTTCTCCCAGCCCTTCTCACCCCTCCACCTCCCTCTTGCAGGATTAAGCCAAGCTAATCCTCAGATGAGCAAGATCTTGGGAAAGCAAAGAGCCAAGGGAGGAGAAAGAAAAATCCTTCACACTCAACACTAATAAGGAAATTATAGGCATCCTACATTATGAATTGGATGAATTTTTAATGGTTAGAAATGCAGCTGATTTATAATACATCCATCCAGGACTGCAGGGCCTGTTGCCAGCTAATAAATAAATGACAGGCTCTTTGTATTAAAAGTATCAGTCATTTTGTGTCTCTGCGCTGTAATTGATGAGGAGCATTGAGCAAGGGAGGTGCAGGCCAGCAGGTGTATGCAAGGGCAAGGACCTTGTGTTTCAAGCTATACCTGGGGGCTTGGCAAATCAGAAGGTTACAGCCCAGTCTTCCAAGTCTTCTCTCAGATGGGCCATGGCTCCAGCTCACATTCCATAACCAGGGAAATAAGGGACTTAGCTGGGGCTGCATGGTTTTGAAAGGTCAGTTTAAGCCCAGCTTAGGGCCCTGTTGAACATGTCTCATGCTCTAGAACAAGTTAGTTACCCTGGACAGCAGGAATGGCTCCACCTGAGGTGGCTGCCCAAAGATTCCTTCCTACATGTGGGTTGAGGTGGGAGGCTCTGGGTCTGCCTCGTGTCAGGCTCCTGGTGAGGGTGGGGGAGATTGTGCCCTCCGTTCTCTTGAGAGTCCTGGCCATTGGCACAGTCAGGGTGAGACGAGCTCAGAGTCAGGGATCAGCATGAGTTCATACAAACCCAACACAAATGTTCACACTGAGGCTGTGTTAAAAATAAATTCTGGGCAAATCCCAGAGATGGGGTGGGGTGGAGTGGGACTGTTCTGCTCTTGTGCCAGATCCCAGCAGAGCCCAAATGTCAGGGGAACGTTACTGAGAGCACAGCAGGCAGCTGAATATCTGAGGCATGGGGTAGATTTTATCCTCTTAATGAGGAGAACTAACCTGGCATGTTGTATCTACAATGTTTCCTGGAAAGAGGCATTTCTCCTTCCAGCCCATCAAGGGGCTGCTGAGCATCTTCATCTCCATTTTATGGATGAGGAGAGGCAGCTGGAAAGACATCAATTTGCTCAAGGTCACGCCAGGTTGCTGACAGCTAGCAGCCTGGCCCATGTTCAGCCCACTGGACCATGTTTATGAGTCCCCACCTGAAGTCCTTTCACAGCCAGTCTTTTGGAGTCAGGGGTTTAGATGGATAAACACATCCTTGGAGCTGTCAGCTGCATATTATGATCCCAGAAAATGGCAGTTCTGAACTTTTCCTGCTCTTTTCCAGATAGCTTACATCAAATTCTTCCTTTCCACCTTCATGGGGGCCATGCTACAGTCTTAATATGTTCTGCTTTGCTCTCTTGACTACTTCTGAAGAGACCTCTCCTTGCAGGTCTCATTCCACCTGGGCATTGCCTCCTCCAATCATTGGAGTGTGTTGGAACCTGAGTGCTGGGCTCAGAGGAAGAGCAGTCATTTTTCAACTTGGCTTTAGTTCCTGGCTGCAGGAATTAGGCAGGGAGGCTGGGATATGAACCTGGCTGCCCAAGAAAAGCACTGCTCTCTAAGATGCAGACTTTCATCTTGACCTGGAGGAAGAAAACGCTTATTGCCTTATTTATTACATTTCCCCGTAGCAGTGTAAATACCACATCCATGATAGATATAGATCTTATTAATAATATAGAGATTTGAACTAAGTAATTGCTGTGCTTTTTTAATACAAGAGATCCTCAGTGTCGAGTGGTATTAATGATCTGTCTTGACATGGGCTCTGCAGAGGGCGATTGCAAACCCCAGTTCCGTGAGAATTTGAGAAATTGGGGGAGAAATCCTAATGTGCTGTTCATCCCCTCTGCTCCCTGTGGGACACTTCAGAACAAGTATCCTGTCTGCTGATTTTTTCTCAGCTTTCCCTAGACCCTCTAAGGACAGGAAGGCTAAGTGGGTTTTTGGGAAAACAAATCCCTTTTGTAGGCAGGCTGGGCTGGGCTGTCAGAGGAGGGAACTTTTGGAGGAAATGTAATACAAAGATCCTAGCAGCTCCCTGTGGTCACTAACAGTTCTCCAGACATTTCTAGAAGAGTAAAATGATTAGTTACAGTGAAATAGCTAAATTCAGGTGGAGGTAGTGATATTTTATGTGTCTGCTGATCTGAGCCTTGTCTCTTCTCTGTAGCTTTAATATGAAGCTCTCCTTTCCACTTGCACTCTGAAACCCTTGTGCAGCCGTGCTGCTGTGTGCTATTAAACAGGTGGCTATGTTACTATGAGAAATTCTCTATAAAGTCCACTCTTTAATGCTTTAGAATCTTTGGGGATGAATTTAAAATATTAAGAACTATAGAGATTTAACACCTTTTTTGCAATGACATTGCGAGGGAAAGGATAAGGGGATAGCAATGACAGGATGTGGTGTGAGTCACTTTGTGCCTTGCATCACTGGTGGCAGGGAGCTGGTAGTCACACTGGCTGGTCCTTCTTGCTCCCTGCTGTAGAGGTGTTGGTGTTACAGCTGCAGAGCTCCAAGGCCTCTAAATAAATGGAGCTGTCTGAGAAGGCTATGAATGCCTTTTCAATTTATTTTTTCCCCCCCAAACATACCACCTCAAGTCTGAGTAAGGCTGTTAACCTTTTTCATTCCTCTCTTTCTAGCCACATCCCGCTTTAAGGTTATTTCTCATCCTTCTTCCACAATCACCCTTTTAACAGGAATAAGGGCAGGTGAGACCAGTGGACTTTTTAGCTTGTATTCTCACCTTGTCAGTTCAGGAGGAGCAGGTCTTGCTGAACTCTGTGGGCTGTGTGGAGCAGGGACCATGGGCTCAGATGTTTCTTTGATACAGGAATGGTAATTAACACTCTGTGCCCCCCAGATAACTTTTATTGATCATCAGTTGCTTAATCAAAAACTCTATCACAGTTAGTTTCGATTATTTTTTCCATCTCTTCATCTCTGGAGAATTGTCTTAGCCAAAGTTAATGTACTCATTATGCAGTTGGGAAACCACTGCTACAGACTGCTATGTAAATCAGGAGTATAGGAAGGTTTGTGTCCTCCTTCCCACATCTAGCAGGATGAATACAGTGGGTGCATATTCCTCTGCCTGATGGGTGAAACAGGCATGGAGGGAGTTGGCTGAACTGGGTTTTGACCAGCCTAGGGTGGCAGATCCTGCCTCCCAGGTTGCACAGAGCCCAGGCTCCAGATCTACATGCCCACAGTCCTGGCACAGCGAGGAGCAGCCCTGCTGCTGTACCTGGTCCTGTATCTAAACAGATCTGAGCACCCCTGAAATCAGCACCCTGGGCCGTGCTGTTCTTGGGCCACAGCTGGAAACTCTGTGGACAGTGGCTTTACTCTCTTGAAAACTGTCAGAACTCTGGGGAAGGGGCTGGGAGGAAGTTATGCAGCAAGTGGCAAAAATATTTCCCAACTTTTGCCATGTCTTTAATGACCAGCCCTGAGAAGTGTCTGGCCGGTTTGAGTGGGAACACAAGAAAGAATTGGGAGGGAAGCCCCCAGACAGGAGTGCTGCTTGTTGTGCCACTTCAAACTTATTTCTTACTCTAGTTATGATGGATGTCCTGATATGATTCATTTTCCTTTTGTCTTTTAATGTTTACTGCATAAAATCATTCTCCTTATTCCTATACCCTGTCAGGACTACACACTCCATGCTGGCTATGGTGTTGCAATGTCCTAATTTGATTGCAGAGGGTCGTGTCCTGTATAATGTTGTCTCATTTTCTCAGTAGTCAATACAAACTCAATTTTATTTTCTTTGAAAAGAAGGGAAGAGGAGGCAGGAGCCCAGAATCCACAGCTGAGCCTATACCTGCAGCACTTACCTTGTTGCTTGGCTGTAATGGCCCATGCAGTTCAGCTTGGATGGGACCTACAGGCTTGTTTTATTTATTTATTTTCCTGATGGTGCTGAAGGAGAGAAAGGATGGAAGCTACAGCAGAGAAGGGCCCTCATTTGTAGGTGCTGGCACTGCTGATTAGCCTCAAGGAGTCATTAATCCAACAGGCTGGACAATCTCTTGATGGAGCTTATCTCAGGAGGGGAGGGTTAGCTGTGGGCTCACCCTGTGGGCCCCGGGTGAGTGCTCAGCTTTCTCCTCTTGTCTCCAATTAGATGCTAGGTGCCCTTGTCCCACTGTGTTTCACCTGCCTCAGAGACCCTTCACCTGCCTTCCGCCTCTGCAATTCACGGGTAGCTCAGAGGGGAGAGGGAGGGTCTGCTCTCAATTTGTGTGGCTCATTTGCATGTGAAATGAGCACGTCCCTTCGGCAGAGCTGCCAGCAGCCTCCTGGCCCCGCTGCTCTCGTTCAGCACGGCTCTGACAGCTCCAAGGCTGTGGCTCGGTGAGCGGTGGCAGGGCTTGCTCATAAACTGGAAGTGTCACTGTGTTTTTGCAGAGCTCGTCCAGAAAATGGTGTTTTTCAGCAGCTCATAAAGGAGGTGTCAGCCTGGGATTTGGTCTGTGGAAAAAGAACCTGGTTTTGCGAGCTGCAGAGAGCACAAGCTCTCAGCTCTGGCTCCAGGGCCATCCCCGCTGGCTGGGATTGCTGCTGGGGCAAATTATTCAGCTGATGGTTTCATTGCTAATTTCCTCATGGGTCCTGGACTCTCTGACTCTGTTTTCGTCTCAGGATATTCCTCATTCTCAGCCCTGTCTTTTCTTGTCCTGTTGGGCTTTCAGTGGGCTTTTGATAGAAAATGGATCTGTTGTGGTGAGAGAGGAGGAGTCAGAGAGGCACTGGCAGGCAAAATGCATGTAGCAGTTGAATGAATAAATCAATAGGTCTCCAGGTGTGCCACCAAACAGGCTCTCTTGTCTTGATCCAAGGATTTAGTGGGAAGAAGCCAGGCAGTGGAGTGGCAGTGGTCTCTGTGGCTGGACAAGGACCAAGAGAATAGAATTGTAAGTCTTGAGGACAGGAGGAGAGGGAGGAGACTGGACATTGGTCTCTCAAGTGATCCTCCTTGGAAGAATACCAGGTTCCATGAAGGAAGCACAAATCTAGGCCTGATTTTTTTTCTCCATTTTAAAATATTTAATCAGAGAATCAAATATGAAGTCTGTTTAAGAGGAGGCTGGCACACGGCAGCTGGCTGAGTGTTGCAATCAATGTATCCGCTGTGGAATGTTTCCTGCGCAAGTATTACATCCTCTCTCATTTACTTGATGATCTTTGGGGTGAATCAATCAAAAGATGCTGCACACAAATAGTTCAGCCTGTGATCTTGCGGGTGTCCATTACAGAGATATTTGCTCCATGTTAATGGACCTGTTGATTAACAAAAAACCTGCCTTTTTTAAATGGAAAGCTGTTACTTGATGGCAATTGTTAGCATTGGTTTTTCTGCCTCCCCACCTCCTCCCCAGCGCAGCTCTCATTCTGCGCCAATGCAGGTGACTGCAACAAAACTCAGGTCTGCACTGCTGGGGAGGAGAGACTCACACCTCACCCAAGCAGATCCCTGAGGAGAACCTTCTCTTGGAGGCTGGGAAGGGCAGAGAGAGACTTCTCTGTACTCAGTGGGTGATTTCACCACTCTGTGTCTTGTCCTGTTAATTGTGTTTCTGCACCCATCTACCTTGGCATGTGATGTCCTGTTTGGCTTCAGGTTCATCTGAAGAAGATATTCCCCCGAAATCCCCATCACACCAAGGCTCAGCAGCTCCTTGAGGAGTCTGATTGGGTTTTACACTAGCTGAATGCATGGGAAATTTTATTTGGGTCTGTAAAACTTCTAGTCTGCTGAAGCAGAAGTGTTCATTTTGTTCCTCTACAACATGGACACTTGTCAAGTCTCCACATTTCTGGGTGAAAATGTGCCCATGCTGCAGTGTTAGCTGTTGCTTTTCTGATGCTAGATGACAAGAACCCCAGCTGGAATTTTAACCATTAGAAGATCAGGATGGTGCCTCCTGCATAGATGTCCTTACCTTTGAAAGCCAAATCTGAGCAGACACAACCCAGTGATGCTTGAAGCTATGCAAAGGAGGGAGCAGCATACCCAGTGCTGCCAGAGCTCTGGTGTGGCACTGGGAGTGCATCCCAGGCCAGAGCAGGGTGCTGAGCTGTGCGACACAGCTCCCTGCAGAGGCAGTCACACAGCAGGGCTGAGCAGCCCAAAAGGACCAGGCTGGTGCCAGTGGGCTGTGTTCAGCCTCATGCTGGTAGTTGCCAGCAGCTGTTCTGCTTTCTGGGAAGCGTGTTGGGATCTTTTCTGCTCAGCTGGAGGCTGTGAGAGCATTTGGTCCTCTCCCAGGCTGCTGGTGCAAAGCAGCCACTGTTCGGTTTGGCGGGCCAAGCATCGCTTCAGGCTCCACTGCAGAGGGGACCAGCCCCCCCATGTCACTTGTTTATCTCTGTCATTTATTGCTTCAAAACAGCTCACCCAGAGCTGTCCTTTCCACAGCTGGTGGGAGTCAAAGTGCCGAGGCTGTTAGTGGATTAGGGCAGCAGAGTGAAAACCATTTGGCGTTTCTATCCTGATTCTTCTGGGTGCCTTTAATTAGCATGATTGCTCAGCACAGATTTTGCCATGTTCTTTAGCTCCCCTGGTTAGGATAATTATTCCCCCAGCTCCTTTTGTTCCAATTCCTGATCGCTTACAAAGTCTCCTGTTAAAAGCCATTAAATCCGTAATGTGAGAGTAAATGTTCAGCAGCCGTTGTGCTCTCAGCCCCACACGTGTGAGCTCCAGCTCTCGGCCCCTCTCCTGCACTCCTCTGCTCCCTGCCACGTGCTCCGTGCTGTGGCATCGCTCCTCTCTGCTTCCCTCTCACGCTTCCCCCCCGCCAGCCCACGTGTCCCACGCACAGCGGGGTCTGTGCGCGCTCTCCTGCCTTCTGATGGTGCTTTGGGCATCACTCAGCCTGGGCTCCTCTGTGCAGACTCACTCGGGCACACTCGCACACACTCAGGCACGCTCGCGCACACTCATGCACACCCAAGCACAATCGGACACACTCATGCACACTTGCACACACTCGGGCACACCTGGGCACAGTCAGGCACACTCATGCACAATTGCGCACACTCTGGCACTCTCGTGCACGCCCATGCACACTCAGACACACTTGCACACACTCGGGCACACCTGTGCACACTTGGGCACACTCAGGCACACCCAGGCACGCTCACACACACTTGGGCTCACCTGTGCACACCTGGGCACACGCAGACACACTCAGACACACTCATGCACACTTGCACACACTCGGGCACACTCAGACACACTCGCGCACACCTAGGCACGCTCGCTCACACTTGGGCACACCTGGGCACACTCAGACACACTCGCACACACTCAGGCACACCCAGACACACCCGTGCACACTCACACACACTCAGGCACACCCAGGCACAATTGGACACACTCATGCACACTTGCGCACACCCTGGCACACTCAGACACACTTGCACACACTCGGGCACACCCGGGCACACTTGGGCACACTCGGGCACACCCGGGCACGCTCGCACACACTTAGGCACACCTGGGCACACTCAGACACACTCGCACACACCCGGGCACACTCAGGCACACCCAGGCTGGTTTTGGGAGTGAGGCTGGATTCTGGGCTGTGATCTCTCACGTTTAGTTGCATGTGCAAACGTGGAGGTGCTGTTAGAGGTGTATGTTCCTCTGTGTTTTAGTCATGGTGTCAGGAGTTGTTGCTTCAAGGAGCAGCTAAAATAGAGGGGGAGATGTCCTAGCTGTGGTGGAAAGTAGGATTTTTGTTGATAGATGATGGAGGAGAGGAAAGACTTATTTTTCTTATTTTTTAGTAAAGTTGTTTTCCTCTTTCTCAAGCATAAAAGCCTTCAGTGGAGGGAAAATAGGTTTTGGATAGCTGTGTTCCCAGGCGTTTCCATGTTGCAGTGCCTCCCCATCTGGAGGCCTGTGAGCTCCTTCACTGCCCCATCTCTGCTGATGTTTGATCAGCACATGCCAATGGCCCAAGTGGGGCAGACACACAAAGGCTTGCGCAGAGTGACGTGGTGTGAAATAAGCACTGGGCTCCAGTGCTTTAAATGCCTTGTGCATTTAGGTGAGTTGATGTGAGAGGAAGAAGGGAGAGAGGGAGACTTATTTGCAGACCCAGAATGAAACTGGGCAGAGAAGGGTCTGGCAAATGTGTAGTTTGTTAAGCTCAGAGCTGATTGCTTGAGCAAAAATTCACAGCTAGACCACTAGCTGGAAAAAGCTTGTCAGAAAGGATTCCTGATCCTTCCTCCCTCCTTTGAATGATGACCCCTAATCAACAGCAGACACACATTTTGGGCTTAGATCTTGAATTGCTGCCCTGATGTGCTGTGCCAGACCTTCCCCACTCTGCATAGCTCACCCTCTGCTCTGGGGTGGAGTGAGGGCTTCCTTGCACAGCAGCAGCCCCCCACAGGGCTCCTCACTCACCTCATCGGTGCTTTACTGGCTGAAAGGAACTTTCCAGGCATTTCATACATTCTCTTGCAAAAACCTACCACGTTTCATGTGTGTTTGGTGGGAGCAGAGCCCCTGCTGCAGAATGAAGGCTGCCACAAATACCTGACACTCGTTTGGTTGGCACCATCCAAATAGTCCCACAGGAGCTCTGTAGTATCAGCATAAACCCATGTTTTTCTGTCTTCCCCTGGGAGAGCACAGCCTCCCCTGTGCCCTGGGGTGTGTGTTTTAGAGCTTGTGAAATACTGAAAGATACCAAGACATGGTCTCAAAACAAAATCTGGAGCTCGGAGCTCTCCCTTGGGAAGTGTAATAACACCCTTTGACATATTTTGGTGCAGAAGACAACTTATTTTGAGAACCATCTATTGGGGCAATTATCAAGAGCTGAAGACCTGTGGTGGCAGCTTTGTTTCCAAAGAAATCAACAGAGCGGGAGCACTGGAGAGACACAGACAAAGAACAATAATTCCGGACAACACAGCATCCAAACAGCCTAAAAAAAATCAACAAAATCTTGTTCCTCGAAACTCCCTGCTGCTCTTGCTGTGTTTTAGCCCTCAGCTCTTCCTGTTCCCATTTACAGCTCCTCTGTAGTGCTCAGTGCCTCCTTTCCTGCTGAGATCTCCTGTGCTCCTCAGTTTCCATCCTCGGTTTGTAAACTCCACAAAATCATGTTTTCCCACAGGATGTTCTTCCTGACACTTCAGACTCTCGGGCTTGTACAGCTCCTGGGCTTCCTGGAGGGCAGCTTTGGCCTTTCTAGATGACATAAGGTGCTGCTGGAGCAGATGGCAGAGTAAAGAGACTTGAACAAGCAAGGATCTATTCTGGGCCTTGATCAGCTCCTCCCATCCTCTGAAGATCAGGAGAGCATCCCTGGCACAGCCTGGGCTGGGGAGGTCCCAGCTGCAGGCTGCAGCAGTTGTGTGCAGTCCTGCCCACCATCTGTGTCTCTTCTTGATGTCTGCTGTGACATCCCAGCCCTCTGGCTTTACCAAGCGCTTCTGTCCCTTCCAGAGCCCAGAGCTCCTGCAGAGGATGGGAGCTGAGGCTGTTCCCTGTTGGATGTTCAGGACTGTCACTGGTTCCTCTGGAGACCTTGGAGAAAATGTGGTCCTGCTTTGCGACACCGTTTTGCCGCCTGTGTATTAAATATAACAGCTCCTTCCTCCCCAGGGAGTGAGTGAGGCATAACAAATTAATGTTTATGAAGCACTTTCCAGCTAAAAGGAATTTTTGAAACAGAGCTGTTGCTGTTCTAACTCAGGGGCTTCCTTTACTGGTTGGCTCTTTGATGTGGTGATCTGTGGTACTGGTGGATCAGCTGTACCATAATTGGAATTAATCAACAATTAAGGAACACGAGCCCAAACCAGATTCTTTCCCAGTGGATATTCATTTCTGGGCACATTAGTCAGTGGTTTCAATAACTCTGTAAAATGCTTAGGGTAACTATTGCTATCTGAAGAAGCTGGGGAACAGAGGCAGTGTCACAGGGACACAGATACCTGTCAGGCAAAGTGGAAATAAGAAGCTCTTGTAGCACTGTGCACTGTGCTTAAATTGGCAACACTCCGAGGGCTGACTTGAAAAAAAAAATTAAAAATTGATATAAGAATATATTTGAAAACCAAAGTGATAAAAATGATGTATTACTTGCTAGGATGGGATCTTTCATGCCAGGTCCCTTGGGCTTTGTGGAGTGCAGAGGCAGTGAGAGTGCATGGTGGTGAGAAGTGGAGGCCTGTGGAGGCAGGGAGACAAGTTTTTTCCTTCCAGCAGTGAGAATGGTAGAGGAGAAGGCTCCTGGATGTGTCAGTGTGAGCACAAGGGGAGGCAGAGGCAGGGGAGCAGCTGGACAATGCCCACGATGTCAGCTACCACCAACTTTGCAAACACTTTCCTGCAGCATGTTCTCATGGCCGCCCTGTAACCCCTGAGAGTTTTGCCACGTGTCTTTGCATGGCTGTGGGTATTTCAGGGGACAAAGGAACCATTCTCCTTCCTCAGGGACCTCCTCTGTGACCCACTGCCACTTAAATGAGGCAGAGACCAAGCTCTGCGTGTCGTGGGTGAGACTGCTGGGTGCCCAGCCTTCCCCCCTTCCCTGGTCCTCTTACAAGTAATTTCACATACTCTGGCTTCAATCTAACAAAAACAAAACTGATGAGGCCCAACTGATCTGGCTGCTTTCCATCATGCAGTGGGCCTCTGAGTGGCTTTAAATAGCTGTACCTCAGTGCAGGCTGTGCTTCTGGACAAGAGGGTAGCTTTGGCTTGAATCACAGGCCATCTCAGACCCGAAAATAGCCTTTTTTTTTTTCTTTCACCCTTGGTCTTAAATAGCTTTTTTTTTCTTTTTCATTCTTATTTTTTATTTTATACCCTGTTAAGTGCTTTCCTACTTTGGGACTTTTCCTAAGGGGGATTGGTGGGGAATCTTGGAGCTCTGCCTCTTGAACTATCAGGCTACATCATTTAGTATCTTGGAACTACTCCATCCATGAAAGAGTTCCAGAGAAAACAAACTTGTGATCCTGGCTAATACGGACATGGCCTACGTTAGTGGTGGCAGCAGTGGAAACGCAGCGGATACTGGAATTCCTCCAACCAAAGGTTTAGTGAATCTTACAAAGCCCTCAAGAGTTCACCCTGTGGAAAGCTGTGAATGCTGCCCTTTCCTCAAGGAAAAGATGTCTGGCCATTGAGTGCCTGTGGAATTCTCCTTTCCCTTCCTCTGCTCTAGCCAAACATTAGAGAAATTGATGTGGAAATGGGATCTCCTGGATCCACTTGCTTCTGCTTTTCTCTTGCTCTGAGCCCATCTCCTCCTTTCCCTGCCCTCCAAAACACTCACAGTGCTGAGATCTTCTGTTTGTGATTTTGGGTTGTGGAAAAGCACAAGAAGATGGCACAAGCTGTAGCTAGAGCTCCATCTAGCACATTCCCAAGAGGCTTCCTGTGACGTCAAATCTCTTTGATTAAAGTGGGAGACTCTTATGCCAGAGGTTTAACCATGGAAAATGAAAACAGATGCAAGGTGAGCTGCTGTGGAGGGGAATAAGGACCCTGTTTACATGAAAATGAAAGAATATAAGAATTTCTCTAGCTCTCAGAGCCTTTCTAGTCTGAGAAGAGGTGTAATCTACTTGAAGATCTGCTTGAAGTCTGTGTATCAGTGTGAAATTCGTCTGTGGACTGAATCTGCTTGAGGTTCTCCATTGTGGTCAACACTGTTGGGCTAGTGTAAATGAGAGGAGATCTGGGTTCTTTGACTTTGCCTTGAACAGTGAAGGAGATGATGTGGTTATCTGCAGCTGAGAGCATCAGGGAGAGCCTCACAGTGTGTTTCTGCTGAGCTTCTGTGACCTGCTTTGTTGTGGCAAGAGAGGCCTTAGGCTGGGTTGCATCTCACCCTGTTACATACTGTGAGAGGAAAGGAAAAAAGAGGATTTTGTTTCCTAGCCCAGCAGATGAACCCATCCATGACAGGAAGCCTGGGTTGTTGTGTTGCTTACCCCTCAGATACAGACACAGCAGTGCTGACTTTGACTAAAGGGATGGCTATTTCCTTTGCTCAGGATGTGGGCCAGGCTTGATGATTTTCATGCTTTCTTTGATGCTACTCATGCTTCATATCTGCGCAGAGAGACAGATAAAATGTACGCTGTTGTTGGAGTCTCCTACTGCTTTTCCTTTATATCATAAATTCTGCTGTAACTCAGAAGAGAGCTCAAAGCTCCTTTGCCTAATGTGAGCTGTGTGGATAGCAGAGTTATGTTTGGCCAGCTTGTTGCCCTTAATTTGCTATTTTTGTTTAACCCATTTCTGCCAGGCGTTATATAGCATCCCGTTGCTTTTCTCATCCGTTCCCACAGCAATTTATGTTGCTGTTTCAGAAGCAGTTTCCATCCCTGGGTTTCAAAACTGGTCTGCATCACTCCTGCTGTGGCAGATAGGGATGCTGTGAGGAGTAGTGCATCATTTTCTGCGTCATTCCCTCGCCTCCCCATGTGACAATCCCTGCAGCTCCTCTCAGGTGATGTGGAGCAGCCTTAGGTCTCCAAGACTTTAGAAGCAAACTCTATTTGAATAGCAGCAATTTTACCAGAAGGCACACAGGGAAGGCAAGGTGAAAAGATCTGTTTTTTCTCCTTAGTTTTGCTCTCTCAGTGGAGGAAGTGTGTTCCTGGCAGGGCACTGTCCATAGACTGGATTGGTATGGGCATGGGGCAGAGTGGCCAAAACCCACTAGCCAGGGTGTTGGGAAACATGAGACAGCTCTGGAGGACTAAGTGGATGGCCAGGGTTGAGGACAAAAACTGATTGCATGGTTTGGTTTCATTCAATTTTCTTGTCCTTTCATTGCCACATCCATCCAGCCTGCTTAGAGAAATGTCCCATCTGCTCCCTCCATCTCAAGCTGTTAGAGCTGCACAGCAAATCTGAGCTCATTCCTCCTCCCCTGTTCTCCAACACTCTCCATACATTTATTCCACTACCATACAATGGCTATTAGTAGAGACAGTATTATGTTTTAATTTAAAAAGCATTATCACTATAACTGGGAGAAGCACAAAGTTTAATTTGTCAGACCCTTTCCAATTTTGTTGGTCTTTGGAGATGTTTTTGATTTCAATCTACAGGGTGGGGATTTTTACCTCCTTACTATTTTCAGGCTTGCATGTTGGAGTTTCCCTACAAATCTACAACCAATGTCAAAGATAGTATTTTTCCTCCCATTTTCCAGCTGGCACGGACAAATGTGAAACTCCACGAAAGTTATTGTTTTTAAAATTTCCCGAACTGTTCTAGGAAGTTGAATATTTCTATTTCTCCTTTTTTTTTCATTTTGACAAGAAAAAAAAAAAAAAAGTAAAGCAAAGCCCCACATTTTAAATGATATTTCCAAGCCAGTTTTTCAGAAGCTAATAGCTGTGATGGTAGATGACATTTGTCATAGCAGCATCCAAACTCTGAACCTGTTGAGATTCACCCATTTTAACCCTGGACATCTCCGTGAGCATCATCCATCTCACATGTGTCAGCGAAGACATAAACCTAGCAAGAGCCTCGTTGGTTTCTGCTCCATACAAGAGAACGGGGTTAAAGATAGCAGCACAATAGGGGAAACAGCAGTGAGGAAGAGAGAGAAAACCAGTCAGGAGAGAAGCATGTTGTTTTTCAGATTCTTTGGGGACTTTTAATAAATCAGAAGGAGAGGATGCCAAAAGGACCGGTGCTGCCTTGCTCTCCCAAGCCAGCGGGGATGTGTGTTCAGCCCTTCAGCTCCAGAAACGTGGGCTGTCCTCCTGCCATGCTCCTCGTCATCCCTCGGCAGCCCCTGCATGTCAGTGGTGGGCTAACCCCACCGCAAAAACCCTGCTGTCACTGGGATTCACAGCACAGAGAGCAAAGCCCTTGGAGTCCCCAGCCTTAAGTCTTGCTGATCTTTCACATGTCCCTTCGCTGGGGCTGTGTGTCCCCAGTGGGTTTTTAGGTCTGTTGGATGTGGCCCGGCAGAAGTGAAATTGCCTTAATTTAGCAGAGCTAAGAAATGCAAGGAAAATAAAGCAGACAGGAGTTCTCCTTGGAGATACTTGGTATTGTTGAGGATAGACTTTCCCAGCTATCCTTTGGCAGCCATAAAATGTATTTATATTATGAAAAACAAAACACGATAAATAGTGACATTCAGGGATGCCATGTTTATTTGTGTCCCAGTGACTCTGATCACTTTAAACCATGAGAGTTGAGCTGGGCTCTTTTTCACTCTCATTTCGTTTACTAATGATATTTCATCACTTGGAATTTGCCTATGAATCTTGTTTATGACACATGAACCAGAGCTGAGCCTGGCTTACTCTCCCATGTGGATCAGCCCTTAAGGGCCGCTGAGAATAACAGATAGTTTCCCCCAAACAAGTTAAACAGTTCCAAACCAAACAAACAGCTTTTGTCTGCATCCCCAGGTCCATCAAAGGAAATGTGTTTGATGTGCAGATGGAGTAAGATAGTGCAGTGGAGAAACATAAACTGATATAAAAGACAAAATAGAAAGAAGAAATAGGAAAAGAAAAATCTTCTGGCTGGTGCACTTTTGGTGTGAGAAAATTTCCTAGCCTGTTTGAAAATACTCTTCCTATTGAGATCAATTCTTAATGGCATCCAAGGTGCTCCATGCTGCCCTAGTGATGCCAGACTTGAATTAACTTAGCTGATTAGTTCAGGATCCTGTGACTGTATGAGGCACAGGAGTATTTTCTAAATCTTAGAGCAGTTATGTAGACAAGACATCCCAGTAATATCTTGGAAAAACCCTTTAAACCTATGAGAATTTGCTAGAGATGAGAGAAATCCCCAAGATCCTGCCATGCATGTCTTGGTTGTGGCAAAGAAGTGAATTTCCCTCACTGGGGCATCCCAAGGCAGATACATTCTGAGGAGATGTTTGATACAACCCTTTAAAACATTATATTTGCCCTTTAAGTTTGTTGGACTGAAGGAAGGAGCTTGCCTATGATCTCTGCTCCCCTTATTTTTCTTTCTCATCTGGCCAGTGTTCCTGGCTAATCCTAATCAGATTTTTTAGAGAGGTGGGGTTGTGTGAGGAGAAGATGCCTCCAGCATGCAGGGTTTGGTGTAGATGGGACACCTGGGGTGAAGAAAGGTCTGTGGGGTTATGAGAGTCAGGTGTCCCCAGCCTTGAAATGGTACTTTTTGGCTTCAAGAATGTTGTGCCAGATTAGATAAATCCTGAGAGAGAAGTGGGCACAGGAAGGAGCCTCCCTATTCCTCACTGTCTGCCTAGGGAAAAGATGGACTAGGTAGGAATTTGGACTTAATGGGAACCTCTGGAAAAGAGTTGTTCCCAGTTGTCTGTCCAGACCTCTTGCATGCCCCTTGTCCTCAGAGCACTTGTGCCTGCACACTCCACATGAAATGATTGCCTGTTCTTTATGGAAAGACAGAGTGAGGCAGCCCTGCCCGGAGAGGACATTTTGGCTTTAATTTAATGGCAGCCGTTTGCTAGTTATTCATTTGGTTCTTTTTTATATAATCACATGTGTGTCGATATCTCTCTCTTTTTTTCTAGTTTTGCTCTTTTTTGTTTTTTCGTTTACTTTATTTTGCTTTTTTCTTTTTTCTGTTTTTTTTCCCCCTTTAGGTTTCAGAGAAATTATGTTGAATCCAATAAGCCTCCCTGGACATTCCAAACCTCTTAACCAAGGCATTTATGTTGAGGATGTCAGTGTTTATTTCAGCAAAGGACGTCATGGCTTTTAAAAACTCCTTAAAAGTCCCTGTTCTGATGTCAAGTTTATAGGCTGTGCCCTCAAAATGGTGGGAAGCAGTAAGCGTGGTCTGTATGGATTGAGGTCTCCTCCTAATAGGACTCTACAGCCCTGCCTGTACACACGTTAAAGCCAACTGAAACTGTGGTTTTCTGTCACCAGATAACAGGGTTGTTCTTTTCCTCCAATGGTCGCTGTGTTCGTTAAATATTCCTGCAAGGCACAACAGCAGCAATGAGAGCAAAAATAAAGAGAATTAAAACCCAATTGAAAGGAGTCATCCTAATAACACAGTAAATAATTGTACTTTTGCTTTAAAATAAAACACAAAACTAAAAAAAAACCAAACAAACAAACAAAAAAAAAACCAACCAAGCCAACCAAACTGACATCTTTAGTCATGTCCTCCCTGCTTGGAGTTTTCCTTGTAAGCTTGTGTCTTCGCAACACCCAGTGAATGCTGCCATCACCTCTTACGTGGCACCGCCATGGGAGGTCTCCCAGAGCGAGCCGAGGCGGGGAGCCTGGAAGAAACTAAAGCAGAATGAAGACTTTTGGTAAGAACAAAGGCAGCCCCGCTCCCAGTTCTTGCACAGAAAAAAATGTTGGAAGGAATGAGGATGGAAAGAGGAGAAAAAAAAAAAAAAGTATCTTACTTCTCTGACAGGAAAAGAGTGTGGTTATCTTTGAAGTGCACATATTCTAGGAGGCTTCTCTTGTTTGTCTGTCTGTCTGTGTGTGTTAGAGCGGCTCGTTGGATCTGACTATCTTGTTGTCGTACTCTGGTCTCTCCCTGCTGCTTAAATGATGAGCTTTATCTGAGGAGTTGCCTGCACTTCCCACATGGATGGAGAATCCATAGCGCAGGAGGGTCTGTGTCCTTGCCAGGACTAGAGCAGTAAGCAAAGTGGAAAAGCATATCAGACACACGCAGGTCCCATTGCTGGGCCTTCTCCAGCCCCATTTAGCTCTCCCCTCTATTCCCACCCCACTAGAGATTGATTGTAACCCAGTTGCATACCCAGAACCATCAGCTCGAGGCTGGCTGACTGAAGGAGAGGAAAAAAAAATTTTCTATTGCTTCTTCTCTGGCAAAAACAGGAGTATCAGTCCTGTTCTGGCCAATATTTGTGTTCTCTCCCCCTCTCCTATCCCACTTTTGTCTTACTTCATCCAAAATCTCTCAGATGGAAAAGTAAACCCTTTCATCCTGTCCTTAAGAGAAGCCAGCTGCCCTCGTGGCAATTTGTAGGGCTTTCCTTGGACTCTGTGGATGTCACGTGTACGGGAAGTACAGATTTGCTCACACATATCAGTGATAACCTATAAGCAAAGCAAATTTTCTCAAGGGGACAAAAAATATTCCAAAAGCTTCAGGTGTGGCCAGATCCTTTTGAGAGAAATATTGGACCAGGAGCTTGCTCACCAGCCACTCAGCTTTGCTTGCCTTCTTGGTGGCCTGAGGTGACCTTATCACATCAGGGGTGTCTCTAAATCACCAGCCCTCAAGGGTCACTGCCACTGGAAAGAGTCACAGTCCCTCTCCACCAGAACTGGGCAGAAGCCTCAGAATGGATGTTCTGCTTCATCCTGCCTTTACAGGTGACCTGCATGAACCACCCTGGAGGTTGCCAGGAGGTTTTATTATCAGCTGTCCCATAGGGATATTGCTGGGAATATTCCATTCTCTTGCTTCTTCTCCTGGTTTGTTTGCATAAAAAGGTAAAGTGCAATAGAAGAGTACTGGAGAGATGGTGGCAGATTGCTTTAAGTTAATGGACATGCCTTAGGGGGGCATCTGCGTTAGCACGAGGAGACCTGGCTCAGGTTGGATGGCTTCAGAAACCATGACCAAATCTCCCAACAACGTTTCCTGCCCGCATCGGAGCTGGAAATGCCAGAGGTGCACTGCCAGAGAGGACCTGCGGCCGTGTGCCATGGACACCTCAATTCTGCAGATTCACAGAGTGAGGAGGAGCTTCGCCGAGCGTGTGAATCACTGGGTGCTTGTCTGAACTGAATTTCCCCATCTCCTGGAAGTTGCCCACCTGACCTGGGGATGTCTTGTCCGTCTGAACTGTCTCCTCTCCCTAGCACTGTTCAGGGGACTCTGCTCTCAACTGTGTGTATCAGTCGTAGAGAAGCATCTGTGGGCCTGGACCAGAAGCCTATATCCAAACACCCTAGCAGAGGAAGGGTTGAATTTTGCAGCTCAGGTCCATCTCTGCTTAGAAGAAATCCTCCGGACTGTACAACATAATTAAAAGCAGTTCTCCCCACTGTGATCGATGTCTCAATTTGTTTAACACCAATTAAAGTCTCTGGTTCCTCACTGCTGAAAACGAAAGCCAGTCGTGGCTGTTTGCGATTGGTGGCTTTAAGTAGCAAGTCTAAGGATGTTTCTTTTTTAAATTTTATTTTATTTTTAATTATTGTAAATCATTACCTCATTTTCTGTCAATGAGATTACTCCATCTTTGAGCATTCTTATCTTGCCATAACTATCATCCTGTGCTAATGGGAAATGGGACGGTCCCTTTTCACAGAGACTATAGGGGTGTTCAATGTCTAGTTTCTTAATAAACACTTTATTTTCTAACGAAACAGCTGCACCAGGCCTCTTCTTTGAAGACAAAATAAATAAATGTTCAGAATGACATGTCCTATAGTCTACTTCTTCATGAAATGATCCACATGTGGGGAGTTTGGTTTGTTTTCTTCTTTGGCGGGTGCAGAGGGTGGGATTTACAGTTGTGATGGGAACATTGCTCAGGTGTAGCTCTTGCTTCTGTCACTCTCATCAGGCACAAAGATATTTTCTTGCCTGGGAGCTTAGCTGCTAATGGTCTCAGTTGACAACCTGTTGGTTTTTGTAGCATAAAATGGTCATATTCTCAGGGACAAGCTGGTACTGCAGGAGATTGTGTCAGGATTTGCCAAGACAAGTTTCTATAGTTAGTGGAAAAAGTTTTATTAGAAGCCTTATCTCTCAGGGAGCCTGACAGTAAAAGATTGTTCTGGCTGAAATGCTTTTGTTTCAGGATATGCTGTTGCTTCGGGTCTCCTTGCTTGGCTGTGCAAATTGACAAAAACCAGCAAAATTGGCTGTTGGGTGTTGGATTGTTGTGCTCTCCTCAGGAACAATTCACCTCATGTTAAGCTCTCAAGGGCGTGTTTGCTGTAGAGGCAGTGGGGTACAGGTGAGCACTGTGTTCAGGTTCCTCATTAGAAATTCATGTCCAGGTGGTTGGATGCTCCAGGAGGAGAGAGGAACCATCCTGCAGTGTGGGGGACTTGGCACAAGGGTGTGTCTTAGTTGTGTCTTAAGGTTGTTCACAGGAGATGTCACTGATGTAACTAAAAGCTGCTGTGCCAACCTGCAGGTGACAGTGGGCATGAGGACGGGGGTGTGTTTGAGCACATATTGGTGGATGGTGCTGGAACCCTCTTAGAAAACCTGGTGAGAGTTTTGATGAGCAAATTAAAAACATGTTTTCCAGCATCCTTCTGTTCCTATAACTTTCTGGCATGACTTTCAAGCAAATGTCTTAAAATGATGCTGTGGGTGAATTTCCGCATGACCTTCCCTTCTAATGAGCGCGTCTCTAGCAGTGATGGGGTGCTGTGGTTCACAGGATTAGGTGATGGCTGAGATCTTAACCTTTTCAGGAATGTCTGCAGTGCCCAAGACAAATGTCTGTCTTCTAGCATAGCCTTACACAAGGCATGAGCAGCTGGGCTGCATTGGATTCCATCCCTGTTTCCTTTTTCTTTCTGAGGTGTGGGAAACAAACATGGGGTTTAGAAGCTCTGTCTTTTCTCCTCCACTTCTGCAGGGTCTGTTATGAGATTTCACAGCCCAGAAACATTGCAAACAGTGGTTGATTAGCCAATTACTCAGCCTGCTGCTATGGTCAGCTTTGGTTCACTTTGCTTTGTGTTTCAGGGCAACTGACTTCTTACGTATGAGTTCCCATAATACTTTTAATGCTGTCAGTTCAAAAGGAGCTGGTTTAGCTAAGGGCTCTGACAGGCATCACAGAAGGGTTGGGTTGTTTCTTCTTGTTCTTTCTTCTTGGCTGTCTCTGTTGCCTGATGTACCCATGTGAAGGCTCCATGCTCTTTGTGACAGCTGGACCATGGGCTGATAATGCTGTGCTGCTCTCTCTCCCCACTCTGGCTGCAAATGACTCTGCAAATAAAGAGTTATTACTGAAGGAGCTTGGGATGCTGGCTTGGTAGGGTTGGGGCAGAGGACCTCTAGCAGGAATGATCAGCTCCTCCTGAACATCACAACCCTGCCTCCTCAGGGCTTGTAGAGTGTGGAGCCCGTGTGTGAATAAGCAGAGAAACAAAGTTTTGGCTCATTGTACTTTGACTCTAAAAAGATGGAGTCACCTTTCTTTCAGCTCCTGCTTGGAGGGAGCACGATGGGCACAGTGTGTTTCTGGCACTCTAGCTCTCTCCAGGATGGAGTCATTGTGTGGGACCTTGGGCTCAGATTTGCTGCAGGGTGTGTGGGATGCTGTAGGTCATGATTGGGGTATATTGAGTTTCTGCAGCTGCTCATCCATATTGTACTGAGTCCTGATGTTCTTTGCTGCTCTTTTGTCTATTTAGATATGCTTTTGAGGAGTCATGCCTTCTCTCCCAAGAGGCTTGAGGTTGTTTTGAAGGTGGTGCTTTGGTGTTTCTTTCTACCATCAGGCCTTTGTCCTTTCCCTGTGTCCATGTCCTGCTGTCCAGGGAATTCCTGGGAGCTGTGGGGAGTCAGAGGAAGCTGCTTCTGCTGATTCAGCTCTGCTCTGATTTGTACCCAGAACAAGCTGCAGATCCTCAGGGTTAAGCCTGGCATTAGCAGAGGATAAAGAGGCCTAGACACAGTAGTAAAGCTAAAAACCACAGGTTTGGAGGAGCAGCAGCAAAGAGAGCACACAAGAAATCAATGCTGAGTGATTTCATTTTTTTTCCTTAACATTTGGAAGCACTTCTGGTGCTGTTTGTGCAATAAGTCAAAGAGTCCATATTAACCATGCATTTACCAGTGCCTGCAGAGTCTGAATAGTTGGAAGAAAATTTAACAAACTGTGGGGAAGTGCATATAGCTGCTTTGAAGGTGTGGGTGTAGTTTGATGAGAGACCTGCCCACTCTCAGCCGGAAAAGGTGCTTTACCTGGTGAAGCAATGATGCATCTTCTGCTGTTGTGCTGCATTTTGCTTTGCCTTTATCTTCTGTGGTTTCTCCAGTGCTGTCCCCACTACTTTCTTTAAGACAGGCAGGCTCCTTGGTGGTGCCAGCATGTGGTCTGATGGCACAGAGCTAGAATAAATCCCAACCCACACACCAGTAAATAACTGCAGGAGGATTCCTTCGCAAAGAGATGATGATAGTTTCTCCAGCAGTAAAGCAGAGTGCAACTGCAAGACAGCTACATTTGAATTTTGGTATTATTTTGAACTTGTGAGTGTAATTGCTGACTAATCAGCAGGAATAAATTTTGGTTGTTCTATACAAAGTGGAGGGATTTGTTCTAAGTGCTGGTTAAGTGATTTACTCTGCTGTTAGTGACTCATTTGTGATCTGTGCCTGATTCCTGCAGAGAAGTTGACTTTTTGTAAGCATTTGTTTATTATTTCAGAGTATTTGGCCTTTTTTCTCCAAGATTTTGCTTCAAATATTCATGTTGTGTGATGGGTGTTGGTTTTGCTCTTGGATTGGGTGAGTGAATGTTTCAGACAGGTAGTTAGAAATGTAACATGCAGAGATACCCTTCAATCATCTGTTATTTGGGGTTGTCCCCAACCCCAAGTTTCTTTTTCATATGTTGGGATTAGTACCATCCTGACAGGTCTTTCAGCAGGCAAGAAAAACTGTCATTGTCTGGGCCTCTGGAACAGTTAAGAGCTTGTTTTCAGAGCAAGTATCTTTCCTGGCTCCAGTCAGAATCCTGGGAGCAGCCTGTGTCTGACCTGTGTGTGGGTTTCCATCCACTGGTGACAGAGCAGCCACTGCTGGAGGTCAGGCTCATTGATGAGGAGTCAGGGAGAGCCAGACTGGAGCTGCATTAGGCTCAGTAAACTGCCAGGATGTCTGAATAAACTGATTTTGGCCAGGTCATCATTATCTTAAGTGAGTCAGAGATGTGACCAGGCTGTTTATTAAGATAATTAGGAGAGGGAAGGAGGGAGGGATGCTTACAGTCCATGGACTAGGCTGGTGAGGTGGTGGAGTATATTAAAACATCTGATACAAGAGAGAGAGCTCCTGGCCTTGCAGGATGATGTATCCAAGGCCTGGTCCTGCCTGGATTCAGTCCCTGGTGCCACAGTCAGGCATGTGCAGTGACATCATGCTAATGCACATTTCAAACATCACTGATGTGAGCTCATCTTGCCAGGCTGAAGAGTCATACCTCTGCTCAGGTTTCCTCGTGAGGCCTTGTTGCCTGGCAATTTTAGAGATATTCTGGATCAACAGAGCATTTTGGGTTTGCTGTATCAGTGCCAGGCACTATGTGGGGATGAGAGGAGCAGCTGTGCACGGTCACTTTTTTCTTGACAGTGCCTGGTCCAGCCTCCTGTAGGCTTCTGAAGGTGGCTGCAGGTTTGCTTTGAGCTTTCTGGACACGTTGGTGTGACAGTGTTCACAGGGGTCTGAGGATGAGGGAAGAGATGAGGATCTGACTCCATGTTTCAGAAGGCTTGATTTATTATTTTATGATATATATTATATTAAAACTATACTAAAAGAATAGAAGAAAGGATTTCATCAGAAGGCTGGCTAAGAATAGAAAAAGAATGATAACAAAGCCTTGTCACAGCTGACTGTGATTGGCCATTAATTAGAAACAACCACATGGACCAATCACAGATGCACCTGTTGCATTCCACAGCAGCAGATAACCATTGTTTATGTTTTGTTCCTGAGGCCTCTCAGCTTCTCAGGAGGAAAACTCCTAAGGAAAGGATTTTTCATAAAAGATGTCTGTGACACGTTGGTTTATTGGGTGGTCCCAGAGGGTTTGGAAGTTTAAGTGTTTAAGCTCCAGTGACATGCTCAGCACTGCTGGAACACCTGCAGAGGTACGAGTCCCCCAAAGCCAGCACGTCTCACCACCCACAGGCGTTGCAGGAGACTGAGAAGGGCCTCCCTTAAAGACAGGTAAGTGCCAATTTTTCTCCTTCTAGGGAGCTATTGTGTGTAATGTGCTGGATTCAGACCTCTAGCAGGAGTTATTTTGATGTATCTGCTCTAAATGCATCAATGATAACTGACTGCATTAGACACTATCAGTGGGAAACTGTCAGTCCCTGCTCAGGAGAAAGCAGGGGCTCTTCTGGCTGGAAATGCTGCAGGTCTGGCACTGTGTGGGAGTGGAAAACCAGAAGAGCCAAGTGCTCCTGGGGGCCAGAGCTGCCACCCACGGCTGCTCCTGTTTGGCCACCAGGTCAGCTGTGGTGAAGGAGGATGCAGCCCAAATGCCAGCAGGTATGGCAGAGCTGTGGGAGGTGTTTGGCATAGCTGCTGACTCCTTTACAAAACCTGAGAGCACAGAACTGCAAGGGTGGCTATTTGATGATACTGCCAGTCTCATTTTCATTAGCAATCAGCCAGAGAAAGGCTGTGGTGTGCCTTAACCCTCCTGCCCAGGGCCAACAAGAGAATGCCTTTTCTGCAGCCATGTGACACGCTTGCCACTCAATCCCAACAGAAGATCTTATAGCCATGGCTTCAGAAGAAGGTAACAAAATCCCTGACAGTGTATCTTGGATGAAAGTATCATCCTGTGACTAGACTGAGCTCAGTTTAATCCTGTTAACCTCACAGTGGACTACTGGGACTTGGGTAAAATTTTCTGTAGGTCCTTAAGCTTCTCTCCATGGCTGTAATGTGTAAAGCATCTCATGTTTTGCCAAATTTCCTTCTCTGGATTCAGTGGTGCTGGCATGAACCTCAAAAAAAAGGAAAAAAGGGCAGAATGATATCAATAGCAGTGTCACAAGGGAAGGCAAATATCTCTCACCAAAAAGACAGAGTCATTCTTAGAAAACAAAGAAGACTCCTCAGCATGAAAGATATTGCCATGTACACCCAAATAGGTAAGGATTGACAATGTCCCTTCCAAGGAAGATCTCTAAGACTCAAAGAGCAAGGAAATGTGGTGATCATGAGCTGTAGATACAGCACAGACTGAAACCTGTCTCTTTGATCTGAAAGGGCCACTGAAATCAAAGGGCTGCACAGGAATCTGTTTGGGTGATGCCTTGAAGGGCTGGTTCAAGCCTTTGGGGCATATCTGTGCCCTTAGTTAATAGCAGTGTGCTGCTCAGTCTGTCATGCAGCTGGGCTCTTGGTGTGCCAGCACAGGGAGGGAGCCATCCACAGCTTGCTGGACATGATCCACTGAGGGCTCCAGCCCTCCCTCTCTGAAACCTCTCCACCTCTCATTTCCCTGTGCTCCCTGCTGAGTAAGAGCATGTCCCCACTGGTTGGAGCTTTCACCAGGTCTCACCCAGCCCCATGCTTAGGTTCCTCAACAAGAAGCCAGAGGATGGTCATCTCTGCAGTGGGAAAGGAAATGCCTTTGGCATAAGAGCCCTGGAGCTGTCCAGAGTGGTGTCCTTGTCTGGAGAAGTAAGTAGATGCCTGCTGATCATGATGCAGGGGGTTGTGTATGTTTGTGTTTGTGTGTGTAGTAGGAATCAAATATTCATGTTGGAAAGGTGGTGTTGGATTTCCAAGGGAAGAAACACATTCATTAAATGTGATCCACAGCCCAAGGCAAAGGACTGGAGGTCGGGATGGTAGAGCCTTGAGGGGATTAGGCTGTGACATGGAGGTAAGTTTTTGCTGCAGTTCTGTATAAATGATTTACAGTCCCCACAGTCCACTGGCAGTGTCCATGCACTGAGACTGCCAGGGATGGATGAGAACAGCCTGGCTCTGAGCTGGGTGTGATTCCACACAGCAGCTCTGGAGACCCTCAGCAGCACATCCCTGTGTCCTAGAGACTGAGCTGGGGTCTCTCACAGAGCTCAGCTGCAAGCTCAGAACAGCTGCTCGGGTTTGAGAAGAAACAGGGAGACACAAGGGTCCTCTCCCAAGGGACATCCAAGCCCAAGTGCAGGCAGCACACATGCTGCTCCCTGCTCCTTTAAAACCCCCTGAAAAAAAGACTCTTTGGTCTAGGAGATATAGATTATATATATTTTAAGGCTCCATGAATCATTCATAGCCCAAAGATAAAACTGAGCATCAGAGCCAAGGAAAGGCTGGGGCTGTGAGGCGAAGCAAGGAGCCTTCCATTATGTATTGTACTCAGACTTGACCTGGCAGTACCTCCTTGAAATCTTGCCTTGGCTTTGAGAAGCCCTCTTTTTCTCCTAAAAATCTGAACTACTCACCTAGTTTCAGTAGATAATTGTAGGAGGAGCATAATCAGCTGCTTCCCTTGCTGTGCAGCTTGATGGTTGGTTTTTGAAGAGTTAAAGTGTATGTCCAAGTGAGCATGTGAGAGCACAGTGGGGCTGTCAGGAAAAGCAGGGATGTGTTGGCTTGGAAGGAGGATGAAAGAATCCTAGGGATGCTATGGGATCAAGCAGGGTTTAAGGATTAACAGTTAGCCTGGCAAACAGTGTCAGGTAGGGATTATTGAATGGCTTGGGAAGAGAGTCTGGGTGTTTTCTGACTGAGCCAAGCACTTCCAAGCTCACTGTGGCACAAGCCAGCTGTGAATAAGGGCTCCTGCTTGCTTGTGGTCACTTGGTGGTCAGCATGAAATGAGTTTGTGAGTGTGAGCCTCGTGCCTGGCAGGCAGATGTCCTTAGCCCAGAAAACATCTCTGGCTTCTTGGATGGAAGCAAATGCTGATGATTAAATCCAGAGTGTAGCTGTATGGCAGTGATTTGTGGTGTCCTGACCTCTTGGCAAAAATAAATGTACAACACAACCTGTGTGGATAGCAGCAGAACTCACAGCCAAAAGGGTGGAAAGCGAGGAAGAGGGACTGGTTGGTTGGTTTATTTTCTTTGTGCTTTGCTGTTGTTGTCTGTTTGATTCTGTAATCTACGAGAAGGGCTGGAAGTTGAGCTTTCACTTTAGCAGATCATGGTTTTCTTTCCTATATCAGTTGTATTACAGTAAAAATTCATGTTCTTCATGTCCTGATTAAATGGCAAAATATTATACCAGAGCAGCAGGAAACTCCCATGTTGCTTTGCTATTTCCTTTTTAATTACTCTCACCAATTCATTGGCAAGAGTAATCTTATTGCTCAGAGCTAGAGACACCTTCCCTTTCCATTGCTATACAGCCCCAGGGCCTGTAAAATGCACTTTTGGCAGTAAGGTGAAATAAAGAGTACTTCATTTATTTGCTGCATTTCATTTATGCCAGCACAAGAGCTTATGAGGCCACAGTCTAGCCTGAGTAGCTGGTATTGTCCAAGTTAAAAATAACCCCACTTTTCTCACTCAAAAGTGGTTTTTCACCCAAAACTTTTCAGGGTACTGCTTGGCCAGACAGCAGTGACAGAATTAGGGAGAGAATGGCCAGGGGTGGGGTGGGGTGACAGGCACCCCACAAGGTCAGGTAAGTGGCTGAATCAGAGCATCAGGGCTGGCAGCTGATGGTTTGCAGCAAGCAAGCACCATGACATACAAGATGTCTGCTGCAAAAACTGGGAGAGAAATTATTTGGAAACACGTGCTCTTTCTAAAGCTTTTATTTTTTAATAGAGAAAACCTTTCAGCCCCTTTTTAATTCATAATAAAGAGCAGGTTGAAAAGAAGGAGAGGGCAAATGAAGACAGTGAGGCTTGCTAACTTCCTTTAAAGTTGGAAGGTCACCTTTAAAAATGGATGAATGCAGCATTTGGAAGAAGCTCCAAGGCAGCAGGCCTGGGGTTCAGCACTAGAATAGGAGGCAGAACAAAGATGAAAAGAAGAATCCAGTTGGGATCTATGAATAGCTGCAGAGCTGCAGATCCCCGTGGTGGACTGGGGTGGAGGCGGTGTTTGAGGGAGCTTCTCTTTCCCTGCCTGCTCTGGGAAAGCTGCAGTGGTGCGTGGTGATGTGCTGGGAAAGTTAAATTTGGAGCTGGATAGCCAGCTGGACTGCACAGGGGCACATGGATGGGTGCTAGCACTGTGGGAGTGAGATTGGGATCTGGGATAAAATTAAAGCACTGCCTGCCCATTTGCATTCAGGGATGCTGGGTAGCTCTACAGCTGCCTTGCCTGGTTTGGCTGTGTCCCTGATGACTTTTCCCCTTTCCTGGGACTCTTCAGGGAGTGGGAAAAGGGTGATCACAGCGGGAATGCTGGTGATGGCTTCCTGCTTCCCAGTGCCAGCCCTTCCCACCTCTCCTTGACACAGCCTGGGAGCTGTCTGGTGGGTACAGGACATTAGGGGAGGGGTGGTGGCTGTATTGAGTGACCCTGGTGTTGGTCTCAGCTGTGTCTGCCCTGGGCAGAAGTTCCCTATGTCAGGGGAACAGTTCTGAGGATTCAGCTAAGTACTGAACACATTTCATATTTAAGCAATTGCCTGTCTTTCCCTCTGAGCCACGATGCAGGGGCATCAGACACATGCTATCTATTGCTTATTAAGTGGTTTAACAAGCCCAGCTAATTACAATGTACTCAAGGATTTTGTAGCTTACGAAGGCAGTCCCTGTTTGTTTGTGTCAGTGCTTTAATACATTAATTCACCAATTAAGCCTCGGGAGGTGTGTGTGCTCACACAGCTTTACATATGGGGAAGCACGTTGATGGTTTTCATGTCAGCTGGGGCTTCTCTGGCTCTTGCAGCTCCAGCTCTGAAGGGATGCTTGTGGTTTTACAGCCTTGTCACTGGAGGAACATGCATCCCCTACATAAAAACATTGTTCTCCCTGCCCAGAAATATGTTGTTTTACAAGACTCAGGCAGACATGGGCACTCTGTTATTAAGGTTTCCTTCTCTCAGACAGGCCTTGGAGATTTCTTGGTCTCTTTCCTTCTCAGTGCTGATAATACAGGCAATTTGTGCCTGAAAGTGTTGTCTTCTCTGCCTCAGTTAGTCCTGAGAGGTCAGCAGTGGGAGGTGCTGCCTGTGACACATGCATTTGTTTGCAAAGGGCCCAGCACATTCATTAAGCCACACGGTAACGAGCAATAATCAGTGCAGAAGGAGCCCAGCGTGAGCCAGTGCAGGGATGGGCTGGAGCAGGCAGAGAGGGTCAGAGGTAAAAACCTCCTCAGAGCACTCACAGCTCAATGAAAAGAAAGCAGTCATGGGGGGAGGAGAAGGAGAAATAACAGATTAAAGGAAATTGAGCAACTGTAATAAATACACTTGAAATTGAAGTGATTATATTCCCTGTGGAGCTGAAGTGCTGAGGAGGGTCTGCAGAAAGGGCAGCCACACAAAACCAGTGGCCTTTTGGAGAGCTGGCTTACAGGGAATGCAAAATGAGTGGAGGAAAGATGGCTGGGCTTTAATGCAGGTCTTTCAGACACAGTTGGGAAGGCTGCCCTAAACATTCAGTCTGGTAGAAATAAAGATAATAAAAGGCAGGATGATGGGACTGACATACACCAGGCTGGCTAAGCCAGAGACTGGAACCATAATGGAGCACTGCTGAAGTATCACAATGAAAGGAGAGGGGAGGAAGAAGTGTGCAGGAGAAAACAAAGGGGTAGAAAGCAGCAGCCATACAGATGCTGAGGGTGTATTTCTGGCAGGGAAGTCCTTTTGCACATAAACATCTCAGAGACAACAAAACTGGCCTCACATCAAGGAGGGGTTTGGGGTTTTGAGGAAAAGAGGGATCTGGTGCAGAGGATGTGGAGAAGAAAGTGTTTATCTTGAGAGTGATATATGGAGTACTTACACTGATGACAGAACAAAAGCCAGCCTGAATCAGTGATAAGAGGAGAGAAAGATTATTAAATATTTTTCATCTGCCAAAATTGCATCCAGCTTTATGGAGGATGAAGAGTTCATATCAGTGACCAGCTGTTCAAGGGCACGGGACCAGGTGAGCATCCTCTACAGATGGAGAGCACATCCTGAGGGTATGCACACAACTTGCCAAGCTCTTTGCTGACATTTTAATTTGCCTGTTTAAAATTGGGCAGATGGATGAGAGTTGGAAAGTGCTGGACATAATGGGGACAAGAGACAGACCAGTGAGTTTGGTGTTTGCACTGGGAAGTTCTTGGGAAACTTCTTAAACTTTAAAGGACGTTGTGGGAGAACACCTGGAAAGCGAAGCTTTGTGAAGGCCAAAGAAATGTGGCTTGAAGGGGTGGGAGGTCACACTCAGCTAATCCTGAGGAGCTCACTGCCACCATATCTGAGGGAAATTCAGTGGATAAAGTACATTGAGGCGTTCCACAAGTATGTGACAAGAACCAGGCATCTGAAATTAATGACTAGGGGTAGAAGCATTGACAAATGCATCGACAAAACAAAGAACCCGTGTAGAAATCTGCCCTAAGAGCAAGAGACAGAAAAGAGATGTTGCTAAAAGTGTTTCCAATTGGAAACAGGCAGAAAGTGATGTGTCCTGGAAGTCACTGTTAATCACCTGTGTTTTTCTTGATGTTTGCTAATGATCTGGAAGAAAATGCTGAAGGCAGGACCCAGAGTCCTCTCTGCTGTAACATCGTGGACTGAGGGATTTTTCACCAGCATGGACTGTGCTCAAGGTCCCAAACACAGCCAGAGCCTCCCCTGATTTGGGATGTGTTTGAGAGAGGAATCTCTAGAGAGAGAGATTTATGCAATTTATGCCACAGAGAAACAGCACTGTCCATTAAGAAAGGATAAATGAAGCAAACTGGGCAGAGTAGGAATTTTTTGTTTGTGGAACTCTTTCCAGAAATGCAGATGTGATTTTTAACAGCTCGGTAATTATTCATTCCTTCTTTATTTTTTTCTTCTCTCTCTACAAATCCAGTTTCTAGTTTGGAGACCTCAGATGACTTGATGTGAGCTCTGTTTGCAGGAGAATTGCAGCCTGGCTGTGTAAATGCAAGTCTGAGTGAAGTTTTGAACTCTGGGTGCTCATATGCACTCAGATATTGATCTGGGTATGTTTTCCTACTACCTGCTTAAAAAAATCTCTGCCCTGGGAAAAGGTTAAAAGACTTGATTTAAACTCTGATTGATAAAGAAAAGACTTCAAGGTGACCTTTTCCATACAGGCTGAATTTGGGGTCACTTTCCAAGCTCAGATTGCAATAAGAAAACAGGATTTGTAGGGAGATTGATGGATTGGATTAGTGGCCTCTCATTTTGCCATGTTACCCTCCCAATATCTGATACTGGCCCTTCAATTAAGGCAGTTCAGGAAAACAACCTATATAGTCTTGTTCAAGGTATTTTTGGATGAAATGAGACCTGTCCTAGGCTAGTGAGGAGAAACAGCTTAAGGTATTGAAGATCTTTCCACCATTATACCCCACTCAGTGCTCTGCAGCATCACCTACATACATTCATCTACGAATTGCTGTTGCCAGCTTTGGGAAGTTCTTTTTATGCCTCTGCATCCTCAAGTAATTGAAAAACAGTATTACTCTTTCCCACCTTCCCCAGAAATCTTGCTGATTTTGGGCCTTTCCACTAGCAGTATGTTCTTGCTGTAAAACTTCATAATACACATTTAAATTTAAGCTGTTAAGCCATATATGACATATATAAAAAGTATATGTGTGTGTGTGTGTATATATATATATATATATATAATATCTTGGTTTTGTAGCTGAAGATCCTCATAGGTTGCCTTCCCCATGTGCCTTGAATACCAATTTAAGAATCATCCAGTCTTCAAACAGAGTTCAGTTAAAGCTGAACGTGCACCTTTTCACCATCTGCAATTAATCATGTCTTCTGAGGCTACCAGCACTGCAGAATGTTTTCTTGAGTCTCACCAGGGCCTTTAAGAAGAATTAACTGGGTATATTTCCTCTGGTGCAGACACTGATGTTTGGCCACAGGAGAAAACTGTAGGATTCTTTTTTTTTTCCCCCTCTTGTACTCATTGAAATTTGTGCAGGATTTTGTGAAAATTCACCCCAACCATCTGGCTCGTAATCGTGTGAGACATTGCTGAAGGATGACAGACAGAAAAATGGACAAATATATATTGTTTTATCACCCTGTGTTCTCCCCGTGCTGGGAGTGTCAGAGACAATAACCCAGGATGGATTGTCCTTTATAACCACAATAAGGGATAGAGTGAAGCAATCAGGGAAGGATGCTCTAACAAGAGCATGTGGTTCCTTAACCAGTGCTGACCTCCTGGTGATGAGGGATTTTCAAAGCCTAACCCAAGGAGACCTGTTTCTGGTTCAGCTCTCACTGCTCAGAGAGGTTGGTTTGTGCTAAGGAGAGGAAGGTTGTGCTGGCTGGACAGTGCTTCTGCACAGCCATTGCCTGGGGAACAAGTTGGATCCCACCATGGAACAGCTTTGGAGTCAATGTACAGATGAGCTGCTGCCTTTAGGGATCCTCTTCTGCAGGATGGACTCAGGGTGCCGGTGGGCTCCTTTCTCCCCTCTTTTTTTTTTCCTACAGCAAGGGGAACCTTGGAGGAAAAGTGGATTTCTCTTGGTGTGCAGCCTCACAGAAGCACCAGCACAAAATTAGTTGCTACTTGTGAGTCAGGCGCAGGGCAAAGGAGCACAATCATGCACAGACCTGGAGGGTTAAATGAGGACCAGCTGCTCTCCCCATCAGATTAGTAATTCCTTTGTATGATCCTCCTCCTCTTTATCCCTCTCTGCATAATTTGCTACCTCTTAACAATAGCCTAAATCACCCAAACCACAGTAATTTTAGAGCCCAGCAGGCAGAGCTGTCTCACATTACTCCTCCTTCAAGGGTTTCCTTCTTCAGGAGGAGCTGCTGAGATGGAAAAAGGGATGTGCAGACAGAACAAGCCAGGGAAACCTCAGGCAGAAACAAAGACAGAGCAAGGTCCATTCGGGGTGGTAGGAAAACGTGGATCTGAGGGAACACCTCATCAAGGCACAGACATAAAAACAGCTCCTGTGTCGGTCCTGTGAGAAAGGGAGTTGGAGGAGGTGGGAAGCAAGGAGAGAGATGGAAATTGGGCAAACTAGAGAGAGACTTTCTAACAAAATCATAACTTGAGTCTGAGATCTGTCTCTCAACACCTCATGTTTTTGCTCCATATGGCCTCACTTCTGGAATTTTCTTGTTCCATGGGTTTGGCTGCATTAGCCACTCATTTAATGACCACCAAGCAAAGTTGTTGGTGGGAAAATGACTGGACATGGGGCAAAAAGTGATATTACTACCTGGAGTTTATAGACACACACACAAAAAAACCCAGATGATGCTACATTTCTTTCAAATTGTCCTTTTCCTTTTTTTCTTTGTGATGGTGGTGAGGACAGCAACAATCAGCAGCACTTCCAACCTGCCTGGAGCTCTAGCTGGAAAATGCAGAACACAAGGCTCTTTCACCAAATTTTCTGCTTTGAGACGGTCCAGGAATTCTGTCACAACAGATTTTTCTGAAAGTCTTTATGCAGTTCCACATCTGGAGGAAACTGCACTTTGTCTAAAAATACTTCTTCATTTTGCACCCAGCTTTGGGGTCAGCTCTTGTTCTGTACTTTATAATGGAGATCACAGTTTTAGTTTGAACCATTACCAAGCCATACTTCTTTCTTTAGTGCCACCCTTCTAATAGTCACATATTTTCCAGAACATATTCAATATATCTGGAATTTTTTTAGCAATTATGGTGTGGGCTAGATCCTTCAAACTGTGAATAAGGGCAGTGATGGAACAACACTGAAACAGCAGTATCAAAACTCCCTAAATCTTCAAAATTAGAAGGAAAATCTTAATGCTGTGACCTGAACCTGTGCTGCAATATCTGCATGGGTGTGCAAACAGGCACTGAGGTTGATGGCTGGGATGGGAATGACAGCAGCAAGATCTGGCTGCTGAGGCCAAAAAGGGCAGTGATTGACCAGGGGATGTCTGTGGGGCTCAGTACTGGCTGGGCTGAGCTCTGCTGGTACCTTTTGGAGAGAGCAGTGGTGGTGACTGGGACACTTTTGTGTCTGCTTGGGGTGAGGGGGAATGCAGTCTAATCAAGGCTGTTGCAGAGATACGTGAGATTTTCAGTGCTGCTCCCAAACCAAGGAGTGTGAAGAGCCAGTACAGGGACAATGGCTGGGACAAAGTCTCATGTGGCACCAGTTAAGCCAGCCCTGGGTGGCTTCTACCTGCTGGGACACTGTGGGGATGCAAAAGACAAAAGCCAAAGCTCAGGCTGAGTTCAATGTTAGCAAACTCCTCCCTTCAAAGGACCCAGGAACTCATTTCTGGCCCTGCAGCAGCTCAGCCATGGAGGGGCTGCTCCCTGGAGTCTGCTCCATCTCTGCTGGCTGGGGAAATGTGAGGCACTGGACTCTGCTCCATCTCTGCAGTGGAGCTCTGGCTGGGGAAACGTGAGGCTGCACGCTGCTGAGAGCAGATTCTGCCAGGCTCCTGGCCCTGCTGTAGCAGGCAGAGCCATTCAGTCAGCTCCCAGGCTGGGCAGTCAATAGCCCTGAGCCCCTGTGACTCGGGGGTGGAAGGTAAGGCTCTGTGTTCCTGCTGGCAGACGTTCCCCAAGCTGCCAGGCTGCTGCTGCGCCCCGGACACTTCCCACTTTCTTGTGATTATCCATCTCGGCAGTAGGATGCTGATAAGTGTCTGATTACTGTGTTGTGGAAGCCTTAAGCCTGAAATCTGACTATCACGTGGTGCCTCGAGGGGCAGCCAATCCCCCTCCAACCCTCCACCAGTAATCCTTCCTTTGCCCTGGAAAAATAGTAAAACAGAAAGACAAGTGGTATCTGTCTGCAGCAGCACTTTCCAATCAAGTGAAAACTAGCTGGAAAATCAAATCAGCTGGTAAGTTGCTGCAAAACACAACTCTATCTCCTTAAAATCTCCTGTTTTCAAGGGATGAGCTGAACAGCAATAGCTGCTGATGTAAAACAAGCCATTATGCCTCCTATCTCCTCTCCAAGCCCCCTCCCTGCAGACGTATGAGTCTGAAGGAGGCAGATGCTCTCTGAAGACTATTTTCCTCTGTTAAATAAATTCACTTTCAAATAATGTGTAATTAAATGTGTGGTATTGAATTAATGTTTTATTCTGAGTGCTTTGGCAGCAGGGGACCTAGGGGCCTGGCTGGTGGAAAGAAAACATGCTCACCAGAAAGACTCCCTTCTCCTCTCTCTTTCCCTTTTCCTCCCACCCTGCCAAGAATCCCAGCTCCTGTTTCCAAGAGCTGCTGGAGTGTATCAATGAGTTGGTGAGGACAATGCTTTGTGTAAGATCCCTTTTGTGATACGTTGTCATGGGGCTCTTGGGCATTCACCCAGTGCAAAGACCTCTGCAGCCCACTCCTTTCCCCCCTCTACCCATGTCTTGATATTCTTAGTCTTCGTCCTCAGAAGGTGCCAGCTGTCTGCTAACCTTGTATACAAAAGGCAGAGCCTGAGTGTCCCCTCAGGATGAGAAGCTGGTGCTGGGTGCCTAAGGAGACAGAAGCTGCTGAAGCTGGAAAGGAAATTTATCCTTCCAGCCTAGTGGCAGACAGAAATCAGGAAGGTCCAGATGATGTTGGGAATCACTGGATGGTTTTTAAGCCTTTACCTGGAATGTTAGTAAGGTTTTGGTCCCATCATCTGTGTTTGGTGTTCCCCTGGGAGCCAGCTGAGGAGTTGGTGCACGCAGAGACATTGGCAAGCACAGGGTGAACCTGTCCCCAGGCTTTGCAGGGGTGACAATAGCAAGGGGGACCAGAGGGACTGTCTTAACCTGAGAGGATCTTGAAATGTGTCTTTAGCACAAGCAGTTTAAGCAGAGACTGAGTTGGGGCACAACTGGGAGCCCATTTACAGCTGCCTGCTGCCTAACCCCAACCCTGGCAGCCACAGGGAGCCTTGGGAGCATTGGGTTTCTTCTGGTAAAGTCTTCAAGGTCTCCATACTAAAGGACATTTTAATCATTGACAACAGCTCAGGTGAAGAGATTTACCTTGTTGGATCAAGGGAAGGTCCTGTTGATATTAACTCTTGCTTGACTAATTCCAGATAGTCATAAATCTGCAGGAAGAGGAGGAGATGGATTCTGACTCAAAGGCAAGAACCCACTGCTGTGCAAGGCATGGATGTGCTGAAGGGTTCTTTCATTTGCTGCTGTGGTCATTGTCAGGCTGGGGATGATGTTCAGGATCCTTCCTCTTGCTTTTTCTCCTTTTGTTTAGATCTCCCCAGGATAACTTGGTTCTGCAGTTGGTTCTGCAGGACTGTGCACTGTTGTGCTTCCTGGTTGAGACTGCTCAGCATCCATGAGACACTTTGTATTGCTCTCTTCATAAAATAATTGCTAAGTGGTTTGTACTCAGATTTATGGGACTGAAATGGATGAGAAGGGCTTGAAGTTGTGTGTTTTTTCTAATAGGAATGTCAGGTGGTTTAAGGTCAGAGAGAAGTTTTTGCTTAAAAAATGAGCGTGGAATAGTGCCGAGTGCATTCTAACTTTATTATTTTTCAGATTTTTTTTTTTTCCATGAAGTAAATGAGAATTTTCTTTGGTTTGGGTTTAAACTTTGCAGGTATGTCACACCAGGTAATGTCACCTGCTTCCAGGTGGTTGTCAGGGTGTTTTGCTGAGGGAGCCTGGTGGGCTCTGGAGTTGCTTCTGATGAGTTGTTGGTTTAAGGGGTGCTTGTGCTTTGCCTTTCTATCAGTTCTTTTACACACACACCACACACACACACACAAAAACTCCCTTTCCATTTCCCTTCAGCTCCAAGAGCACTGTACATGAGCACTGTTGTTGGTGGTGGTCTCTGTGTGTGGCTGCTTTTGGAGCTGGTGCTGCAGCTCAGAGGGTGCTAATCCAGTCACTGGATTAGCTGCAAATCACACCCCTCTGTGCTGCTTGAGGGCTGTTCTGCAGCATCTCTCCCTCAAATCAGGGCTGGCTGGACTCAGCTGGAAACTGAAAGGCAGCACTTTGGGCCAGGGCTTCCTCTCCATCTGCTATTGCAGCAGCAAAAGCCAGAGGAGCTGGTGATGTCCTGATTGTCAGAGGTATGCTTGGAAATGGTGGATGTCAGGTATTTCCAAAGCTCCAGAGATCTGGCATGCAGAGGTTGCTCCTCTCCAGTTTCCCTGAGCTCAATTGCACTGAACTTTAGCTCCTGGTGTAGATTGGTATAACTGGATCATTCTTTTAGCCAAGATTGTCCAGCTAAATGCGTCAAGGCCTGTTATTTTTTACCAAGGTCCATTTAGCAGCATGTAGTGCATTAGCTCTGGGTCTGCTGGGTCAGCTGAGCAATAAAGCCTCCTTCCCACCTGGGAGCTGCACTCATGCCTTGTGCTGCTCCCAAGGAATGAAGGGGATGGTGAGAAAATGAAAAGAACTGCAGAAACATAAAATAGCTCTCTCTTAAAGTCTTTATGAAGGAGTACGATCGTTAACTGAGCTGAAGGCTGTGGTTGCTCTACCAAGGTCCCAGAGATTGAGATATGCTTTACATAAATCTCTATGATTTGTGTCAGAACTGCTTGGTGCTTATAATCATGACTTTTTTGAGTCCAAGTCCTTGAAGGGTGCCTTACAGAGGAGCTTGGCAAAGACCCAGTGTCTGGGCACCGTGCCGAGTTGTTGGAACGTGTACCTGGGCCCTTTCCCAGAGGTGGCTCATGTCAGAGCTGGGACAGAAGCCACCAGAAGTGAAGGGCTACCTACTTGGAGTCCAGGCAGAGATAAGAAACAGCCTGTTTATGTCTCCATTTTTTAAAATGATGTGGGACTGATTCTCCCTTTGTTTACATGTACTTCACAGCAGTCCATGATTGAAATCAATATCCTCCATTGACTTTGATGGATTTGCACCAGTTGAGGAGGGAGACTCAGGCTCTGTGCAGCCTGCCTATGTGTTATCCTCTCTCCCTGCGAGACAAATCTGTGAGAGAATGCCTTGCCAGCCCTCCAGTGGCAGGGCTTTTTAATCTGGTCCTGCCCAATGCGCTCGCTCTACCCTGGTCAGGGTACATTGGATAACTCATTGAGTTTGGTTCCCATCCAGGCTGTGATTGACTGCCCGACATGAAGGGCCCTCTGCTTGGTACTTACATGTGGTGGTGACAAGATTTCCAGTGTAAATTTTAAGCTTTGTTTATTTGATTTTAATTGTGGTGGAGCAGCGGAGCTGTGCAGCATTTATTCACAAGAGTTATTCCAGCAGTGTCGAGGAAGAAATGAATGAATCACATTGACTAAGTGAGAACTTTGCTACCTTTTTGTGGACAACTTATGTAGAAAGAAAAGAGAAAATTCTTTGGCATAAATTAGTTGTTACAGCAAATGACTCAGCCACTGCTGAAAAATGTCATTGTTGTTATCATTTATAAAGTGCTGTTGATGCAAATGAGGCATTAGCAGCTTATGAAAATCAAGACCATATCTACAAAGAGCCCAGGATCAGACCCAAATCAGGATACCCTAGAAACAGATCTAAAATAAGTCAGGTTTAAAACAGGGCTTGAGCAGCAAGAGGGGCAAAAAATAGAGAAGAAGAAACAGAGAGAAGAAATGCCATGAAGTGAAAAAGCAAAAGGAGGGAGGAGCTGGTGATGGAGAGGTGCAGGAAAGAACCTACCTTTAGGGAAAACAGAGTCACATATTGGGGGAGGTGAAAAATTTATAGAAAATTGATATTGGTCTTTTCTAGGCAAGAAGAGGAATCTTCCAATAAAGAGGGCAGCAAAAGTAAAAGTGGAAATGTCTATAATTTTGGTCTATTCCACCAGCAAGCTACAGGTTGCTTGTGAATTAATAGTCCAGGGTCAGGAAACCCACTAGAAATACAAGAAGACAGACTGCTAACTATTTGGGAGTTTGAAAGATGATGTGAGGAATTAATTAACAATTGAAACTGACCTGGTGTAAATGATCCAGCATTAGTAGTTTTGCAGTTTGCTCTAACTTAACTACTGGCACTGCTCAGGCACTGCTCATGGTTTACTCTGGAGATTGATTTGTCCATTTTCCTCCCACTGTAGTCATCTGTGACCAAACACAATCATGTGCATTCAAGATTATTAGTAAACCATGGTTTCAAAGATGCTGGTTGTGATGGGAATTTGAAATGCAGAATTTGCAGTGTCACTGAACCCATCTCTTCTTCATCTGATGCCCAGGACTGATTTAGAAATGAGACAGTAATTGGAAAATTAGATTCATGAAATGTACTCATACAGCTTCCCAATATCTGCTCATGTGATTGAAAAGTGGTGGTTATTCAAAACAAGGTGTTTCCATTGCACACAGTCTATTGCCAGCTCAATATGCTCTACCTGGAATTTGGAGGTTGAGTCAGGGTCTTTTTGTCTTGACCTTGCCTTAAGATAGAGAGACTCTGCAATATGAGAGTAAAAGATGGGAGAAGAATCATCGAATCAGTGATGGAAGTAGAAAAGTTCTGATTTTTCCAGGCTCTGTCGCAAGGACCAGTGCAGAAGTGACCCATTGGGACATGGCAGACTGATGTTTGAGGAAAGCAGAATTAATCTTGTTCCCTCTTCTTCTTCCCCAGTATCCCATGGCTGTGTTGGGTTCACAAGTTTAGCAAACCAGAAGGTGTTTGTCTCGAGGAGAGGAACAGACATGACTAAGGACACGTGGGAGCAAGTGATGGGGAGGAAGAAGTTTCTGGTTTCAGACAGTCACTTTTCTAACTAAATTCACTTTAAGCACAGATCAAATCATCTGTCCTGCAAAAGGTTCAGAGGTGGTTAGGTAAAGATCCCTTTGCAGATCCAAAGCTGCCATCCTTCTGCCTTGGCTTTTCCAGAGAAAGGAAAACCTTCTGCATGTGTAAAAGTGGGTCCCAGACTTACATTTGTTAATGCTCTAACCTACCCCCATGCTGCCATCATTGAGCTAAAGCCATGGGCCATTTCCAACTAGCTGCAGGTCAGGTGCTTTCTGATGTGGTTAATGGGCTACTCAGAACAAAATTGAAGGCAAAAGTTTGAAACACCTTCTCGGTGTGTTAAATCTTGATGGACAAGAAGGAAGGTGGGGAATCTGCCCAAATTTTCTTCTGTGTCATGAAAAAATATACTGGACTATAAAAGGACTGGAAGGTGTTTCATTGTAAAGTGGAACTACTTCAGTGTCAGGCACTCACATCCTTCCTGTAGGTACAGCATGGCTTTGAATGAGTTCACATCATGCTGTCAATTCTGCTTATTTTCCTGTCAGGTCTTGCTTTGGCTTCTGCATAGGATCTTCTTATGAATTGTCTTGTTGTCTTGTTTTTATAAGTAAATAGTACACGGGGAGGAAAAAAATAAAAAGAGTGGTTCTTCGGGAGAGGCAGTTTGCATACACCTTGTCTACAGGGCTGACTGCAACACAGCCGAGACAGATTAGCACAGCACTGCCTGCCTAAAACAAATAAACACCAGCTGTTTATCAGACAGGGCCTGGCTTCCTCCAGGAGCAGGTAAACAGATTTATGCAGATGAACCTCTGAGGTGCCCTTGCAGCACAGCATCTTTCATGGCCATTTGGCCTTCCTCGTGAGTTACAGCCAGGGTGGGTGAGCACAGTGGTGCAAGGTGAGCACAATAACGCTGCTGGGCACGGGGGTTTGTCACTGCCTTGTGGTTAAACCTGTCTTTTATAGTGGGTTAGAATTAATCATAGTGCTGATCTCGCCGTGAAGGGAAGAATTTGATCTAAACTTCACTACTTTAGGCCTCTAGCATGTGGAAAAGCAATTTATTATAACTCACTTATTATTCCATTTGTGCCTAAAATACCGTGAAGCAAAATTTATGTCTATTTGAGGTTGAGAGAAATTGCCATCAGGAAATGTACTTTTCTGATTCTACATTAAGATTGTCCAGTTGCTGTCAAACTACTTAACTTCATGACCCTTTTATTTTTATTGCCACCCAAGTTAACTTTCAATCCAACAGTGCAACACAAGTCCACCACTGCAAAAGAATTGTTTCTCCCTCAATTTAACTCTGTCTGCCGTAATACCACATTTAATTCTTCATATGAATTTTCCCTGAAACTTCTCAGGTGACTCTTAACAACTAGCTGTAAAATCTGGTCTCAGAGAGAGATGGGATATTATTTTAATAATATAGATATAATTACACAGTTTGGATGCCAGCTCTCAGAAATGTCTGATAATTTATTAAGATGTTATTGGGAGGAAACATTGGGAGCTGAAAGTTTTGGACAATACCCTGGAGAGTTTAGAAAGAGAGGTTTGCCTCAGTTCTCATGGTGTTACTCATCAGAAGTATAAAAATTCTTAAATAGTATTGCTGTTTTTTCTGAGACTGTTTCCTATTTAACTTCATCTCACACCAAATGGGACAATCCTATTGTAATTGCTACATTTCTGAGTTTTTAAAAATATCCTTGAGCTCCTCTTAGTACAAGATCATTCCTCACAGCTTTCTTGATTGCTGCTATTTGGGAGACCAAGAATGCAAATATGTGGTTTGACAACACAGTAAGACCAAGGTAATGTAGTGGTGAGTGCTATAGAAATGCTTGCCAAGCCAAAGAGGATAAACCCCTTTTCCTCTATTAAGTAAATTGGTGCCATTTGAGCTCTTCTTATATTAGGAATTTCCTCACCCAAGTTCATTGCTTTACATTTCAACACATTATATCTCAGATTTCTCCAGGTAATCCTTAAACACTCAGCTAAACCAGGTGGAGAAGGCAAAGTCCACGTGTGATTTGTTCTCCCTGGCTGCCACTGCAGGTTTAAAACCAAAGTCATTTTGGATGTGCCTACCAACATGGGCCTTAATGTTACTAATATTATTAATATCGGTAAGAAACAGTTTTCAGCCTATTGAACAATTAAGAAAGGTCAATGGGAATTCCCAGAGAGGTGTCTTTCATTACAAGGCCCATTGCTTGTGCAGTCTTGCAGCATCCATCTTCCCAAGCAAGCCAAGGGCCCAGGGATGGCAGCTCCATAAACCTGCCTCTGAGCTCCTAATTAAAAAGCTTAATTGCATGAAAGCCATTAGGATCCTTGTGTTCCATTAGCTTTTTGATGCATTAAGTGGTACCTCTGTGATCCCTCAGGTTGATACAGGTGCTTGCTCAGGTGCCTGGGTGGCAGGAGCTGGTGGCAGATTGTGATGTGTCCCTGCAGCCAGTCTGAAACCCAGAGTTAGTCACTTCCACCTCCTTCATCTGCAGAGAAACCTACCTAATCTAAGGGACATATACCTGTACAGCTCCTGTGGCATAAGGAAGAGATGGAAAAGGATCAAAAGTGGTCAGGTTTGTGAGCAAATAGATTCAGGGTTATGAACAACCCACAGGAGTGAAAAGAGGGCACTGTCCCATGTAATGAGGAGACCTCTCATACATCAGCTTTTGCTAACTGGGCACTGGAGAGGAGTGCACAACTCTCCACTGGCCTTCAAAACCATCAGGCTGAGGCTGTGAGTGGTCTGTGCTGCCACAATTCTCATGGTGATGGAAAGCTCCACTGAAGGACAGTTCATAGAGATGAAGTTTTGGCTGCTGTCCCTTCAGAAAATGCTGTAGTGGCTGTGTATCTCTAACTTCTTCTACAGTTCATTCCAAGCATTAAAAAAACTCTTTTTTTTATTGCTGAGGAATTCTAGGGGTGCTCTGATGCCACAAAGGTGCTTGGAGGTTTGCTGTGCCTTAGTGCTGTCCTCAGAAGAGAGCAAGTTCTCCCAGCAACCCGTGGCATTTGATGATGGCACAGAGTCAGTGGATATCCCACAGTCACTAACCGGCCCCTGTAGGTGCCTGGTATCTGGGCAGATTTAATCCTCAGGAATGACCTGTTAGCTGAGCAAACCACTTTTCATTGGCCTCTGTACCTCTGGTAAATTAAAGCTACTGCTCTTGTGATTCTTCCTGAATCCTTGGTTGCTATTCTCTGTCAGTCCTCGCTGTCCTAAATGTCAGTGGAAAGGATCATTGAAATGAATGGGTTCAGCTCATCTGTTGTGCCAGTGATGGTATCCTGGGATTACCTTCTTTCTGAGGGAGCACTCATGTAGGGGAAGGCTGCAGGGTCAGGGTCCTGCCATGGGGCATTTCCAGCACTTCCAGCCAGCTCCTGCTAATGCCCTAAGGAATGTTGGGGTCACTGCTCCTCCTCCTCCCAGGAATGCTTTGACTTATCAAGCTTCAGCCTCAAAAATCTGTCATGTTTGAGTTTAAACTAATCCCAGTTGAAATACAAAATGCAACAGGGCCTTCTAATCTCACCTGGCCTTTCATTGGAAGGACGTGACCTTTGCTACACCTCACAGGAGATAGATTATTTCCAGGATCATTCCAAAGAGATTCAAGTCTTTGTAGCAGAATTTACCCCTCAGTACAAGCTTGCCATGAGCTTGTCATGAGAACTGATAAACCTCAAGTACTTTCCTCACAGATGTTTTGCATGAGACTAACTCCATCACAGAGATGGCTGCCTTCTGTGGGTGGGTAAAAAGATCCCCGTAGATATTTTTGCGAAACAATTTCAGTTCCCTTGCAGCTTGCAAGAAAATTGAATTAGTTGTTTTCCATTCGCTGAATTAACCCTGATTCATTCTTCCCCTCAACCCTCTCCCTCTTCCTCCCCTCCCTCCAACAGATGTCCAGCATATTAAGAGGAGAGACATCGTTTTGAAGAGGGAGCTGGGAGAAGGTGCCTTTGGGAAGGTGTTCTTGGCCGAGTGTTACAACCTCAGCCCCACCAACGACAAAATGCTGGTGGCAGTGAAGGTAAATGCTAAGGGCAAGAGAGAAGGGCAGGGGCTGGCCAGTGAAGGGAGCCTGGATGAGCCTGTGTGGGAAAGGGAAGCAGGGGAGGGCTGAGGGCCAGGGGTGGAGATTTATCTGATGCCGGAGATTGTGGTAAATCCAATTAGTCACACAAAGTTTCAGTGTTTCACTTCAAGGTTGTCTGTTCTCAGCAGTGCCAAAGCCGCCCTTCCTGCTGACACGGCCAGGAGACAGACAGGGAGGAGAGGCTGGGCTGGGAGCTGTGAGCTCCTGTGCAGCTGCAGCAGCGCACTGTGGATCCAACTCCCTCCAGCAGGCACTGCGGCCCTGCTCCTTCTGGATTTTATCTTTTTGTGTAACACGCAGAAGCTAAAACATAAAAAAGCCTCAGCAGAAATGAGCAATGAAAGCTAAGCATGATGAGCCAATTTTCTGGGATCAATTTGCTGCAAGATGGGCAAAGCAACTCGGCTTGGCTCCACTCTGATTAGCCACAGGTTGCTCCTGTTTTGAGTATTTTAAGCCAACACGAGTTCAGCTTGGCTTGTGCTGTGCTGCTTGCATCCTTGTGATATTCCTGGTGGGAGCTGTGCCCCATCAGTGTGGCTCAGGGCAGAGGAGAACACTCAGTGCAGAACTGTGCTCTCCTCTCAAGTGGCACCAGTTGGCAGAGCCACACTTTAATCCCTTGGATTTAACCAATGCTTCCTAGCTCCTTGGAACAAGGTCTGCATTTGAACCGATGCTCTGCAGGGAGGAAGGATCCAGCACTGTCTCCAAAGTGCTGGAGGCATCCAGTTACTTGTGACTAGTTCTAATCACTGGCAGCTCAAGCCTTTATTTTTTAGCTCAGATGTCCCCTTTTACTCCAGCAGTGAAGTGCAAGATTGCACCTTTCACCTCTGAGAGTGGTTAAAGCCGAGGACATGCAGACACCCACGTGATTAATTGTTTGATTACAGGGTTGGTACCTGCCTGTCAGTGCCAGCCATCCCCCAGCAAGCCTGGCTCCCGAGTCTCTTCAGAGTTTCATTTGCATGTAGGCAGGAACAGCATCCGAACTTGTTTCTGTTAATTGCTACTATGAGCTTACATCTCCAGAGTGCCTTTCATCCTGCAAGATCATACAGCTCCAGCTCTGGAGCAGGGCCCTGCAATCTGGCTTCTTGCCAGCTCTGGGAGTGGCAGGGAAAAAAATCCCTCTAATTTGGGCCACGTTAGAAGTCTGAGGGGAAGAAAAGGAAAAAAAAAAAAAAAAGAAAAAAGGCAGGAATAAAGGCTTTACATATTAAGTTGAGATTTGGCTGCAATTCCTGAAGATCTCATGCCCCCAGCTGAGGCTGAGAGCTACCTCCCCAGTCACTGCAGCTCAGGGCAGCAGCAGGACTCTCTGGTTAGGGGCAGCTGAGTCCACAGCCCAGAGCCTGCCTCTGCCCTGCTCCCAGGGACTCTCTCCCAGGGCCAAAGGAAGGAGCTGTGTTACTCTCTCGCTTAAATGGACTCAGATTTTTAGCAGATCTAAAGGTTGCAGCCCTGCAGATAAACTGAGTTTTGATGTGAAGGCATGGACAAGCTTCCTGTTTTATTCAGCTTGCTTCTAAAAGCATCCTAAGAAATGCACAAACACTATATCCAGCAGAGTGTTAAGGTGACAAAGTCAAGTACTAGAAATGATGGAGGGGCTGTGTTCAGGGCTTGTCCTCTGAACACCTTATTTTTCATTTTTCTGTGGCTGCTCCATTGTGGGGACCACTCCTGTGCTGGAACTCCCCTAGATGTGAGTGTACCCATTTTCACAGCCTCCCAGCAGGTTACTGGGGTTGTATCATCCCCCTTTTCAGAGGGCAGAAGAATGAAAACTGAAGAGATCTGCTTTAGGTGAAGGATGGACTTACCAACCTCTCTCTCTCCAGCCCCATGGACAGCAGATACCTGACTGAGAGTGAGCCCTGCTGCGGCAATAAACACATGGTGCTTGTGGAAGCCTGGCCCTGAGGCTGCATAAGAGGGGATTTTCCAAGTAATATTAGAACAACTGGCACTTCATGATGACAGCTGCAACCTGCAAATGCTCAGGGACCTGCCAGAATTTATGGAGGAATTGTGTGATGGAGACACACACAAAAAAAAATAATCTACCCTGAACCTTCCTGAGAGAGGCATTCCACTGATTTTACTGAGACATCCCTTCTCTTTCTTTGGTTCTGGTCTTCTTTCCCTGTTCTATCCCTTCCAGCTCCCTCCTTTCCAAATGCTTGGCTTTGCAACCTTAGCAATGAGGAGGGGGTTAAGCATTTTTTTTTGGTGTGTGAGATCAACAAACTTACTTACAATCTTAACACCTTATAAAAATGATTATGTGTGAAGGAGATGAAACCTATACTCACTGCATCTTGAAATATTATGTGCAACCACAGGAAAAAGGGGGGAAAAAGAGTCATGGGGGAAGGGACTATTTTCCTGCAGAAAAATAGGGTGGCATCAACATTATGAAGATATTAAATGACTAAAAGTAATTGGGTGCCTGAGATAAGGATGGATGCTTTGCCATCTGCACCATGTAACTAACATTCATCTAAATATCTCTAGTCAAGCTATCCCAAAGGGCAAAGAATTAAAATAGATTTATGCCATGTGAATAGCACTTTGGGGGCAGAATCAGATGAGGCAGTGTCCTAAGGCTTGGGGAAAAGCCTCACAGCAGGTGTGCACCAAGGGGAAAAGCACTTTCTCTGCAGGAATCTCTAGAGGCAGCAGCACCATGGGCCAGCCCAGGTGCAGTAACAGAGTGCTGGGCTCCTCTCTCCATGCACAGCTTTCTGATATTTAGCACCCCTTTCTGCACAGAAATTGCAGCCTGCAGCTGCTCAGGCCACCTCTGCTGTCTGTATGAGGAGATTCAAGGCATGGGGAAAGGGGGAAGCTCTATTTGTGTGTAGGTAAAGGGAGAGCTGCCCAGTGCCCCCACCACTGAAGGGCAACTGGTGCACATCAGACTAACACAGGGTAAGTGGAACAAGTTTCTTTGAGTCCTTTTCAGGATTTGAGTCCTTTTCAGCTCCTGTGAGGTTGCACAGTTAAAGCCAGAATTGGTCCTAAACAGTCCTGGCGTGTGGAGGATGCAGAGAATAAGAGGCACAACCAGCAACTCAAAACCAGGCTCTTCATTTTCTTAAATTTTTGCAAAGATTGTGCTGATTCTTGTGGCCATTTCATCTTGTCAAATGGTCTGGACTTAAACTTTTTTATCAAGTCCCCTCCCTTGATACCCTGAGATGACAACAAGCTGCTTCCAGACTAACTCTCCAATGCAGCTGCACAAAAATGCACAGACAAGCCAGAACCCAGCCCTGGAGAATCCTCCCTTGTCATCATCTACAGCCACAGCAGCATCTTCATGACAACTCTGCAATGTAGGGCTGGCCCACACCACCTAAATCCTGCAAGCTGCCTTGCAATGGTAAAACGGCATTCTCAAATTGTGGGAGATGAGATATTCTCAATAAGGATACTGATTTCAGCATCAGTCTGCCAGGGGAGTTGTTATAAACAGCAGGGAATAAAAACATGATTTTAAAAATTATGAGAAAAGACTTGACAGTGTCCTTCTTCAGAGGCAGTTTGAAAAATCCACACAATAACTGCACAGCCAGGCAAATCCATCTTCTGAATAAAGGCAGTGTAGTCAGCTATTTCAAAATAAAAGACAGATAGCAAGGACTGGCTGGCTCAGGAATTTAATAATAATGAGATATGAAGCCATTCACCCCTAGGTCACCAGTATAAATTCTGCCCAAGCTGGGAATAATTGGAAGCTATTACCCTCTGAGGTATGTTTGCTGCTGCCTAGGAAATGAGTTGGGGAGCCCAGTGGGACAGTAGCTACAGGAATGCCACACAAACATGGTGCCACCAGCACAACTGGGTGGTTCCTCTCCCCTCCTTTCCTCATCAGCTCCTGGCAGATGCTGTGACCCCGTTGTTTTGGGTTTTCCCCCACCTGAGCCCACTCTGTGTGTGTGCATCTCTCGGGAGTTTAGTTGTTAATTGCAGTCCCGAGATATGTGAAAAGTCTCTGTTTCGGCCCGCACGTCCGAAGAACGAGTCAGAGCTCTTCAGTTTTTGGTCTTGAAGTTGTTTATTAAATTTTATCTTTAAAATTTTCCTCCTGCCCAGCCGAGGTCTGCTCTGCAGGGCAGCCAGAGGCACTCTGACCGTCCTCGGGACAGTGTTGTCTTTTTATACTACAAACTACTTATAACATATTTACGATTACTTTCCAATACCTATCACCTATGTTAGACAGTGCACTTCTGTTCTAACCAATCCCAAAGTGCCAGCATCACAGCAGAACATGGAGGTAGAGAAGAAGAAGGACTGGACACGCCCAAGTTCCTCCATCTTGTCCCCAAAACCCCCATACTAAAACTCCCAAAATCTATCTTTTCACCCAGTGATAATTTTACTATTACATTATTTAAACTTCTGTGACTTTCATGTCCTCATGCAAAGCCGGTAATTTGCTCCAGGGGTCATAATCAAATCCCCAGGTGCTCTGGGCTGCGTGCCAGGGTCTCTGAGCCCCCCGGCAGGGTCCCCAGCAGCTCTGGACACCCAGAGGGATGTGCTGAGTTCCGACACTCATCCTTCATTGCAGGCTCTGAAGGACCCCACGCTGGCAGCCCGCAAGGATTTCCAGCGGGAGGCAGAGCTGCTCACCAACCTGCAGCACGAGCACATCGTCAAGTTCTACGGCGTCTGCGGCGACGGCGACCCGCTCATCATGGTCTTCGAGTACATGAAGCACGGGGACCTCAACAAATTCCTCAGGTCTGTGTCAATGAGGGCAGGGGAGATGCTGTGGGGACGCCCCACAGCCTCGGGGAAACCTGTTGTAGCTCAGTGGTGCACCAGTGGTGCCGTTATTCAGTGGGGGATGGTTGTTCCAAGCGCAGCTTGGAGGAGGTGATGGTTCTCACCAGATTTAGGGCTTTGGTAGCCCTATTCCAACATTTTCTCTTAGGCAATATCAGGAGATGTGGAAATCAGGGTTTTCTTCTCCCACCTCGGCAAGTTTGAAGCTGCAGGGAGTATGGCTGTGATCCTTCTCTGCCCTGTGGGGATGGAAGGACATGAAGCCAACAGCTCCAAGTCCTGCACATCAGGCAAATCCATGTCCCACTGAAGCAGGAAAGCCACTTGCCATCACTCCCTCAGCCACTGGTCTCCTGCTTCAACAGCACAAGAACCAAAATATTCAAAACATTCCTTTGAGAAATTTGTTGGTGTCCTTGATCTGATCTGCATCCCGAGCATTTACTGGTCACTGGTTCTCATTCCTGCATGTGCAGTAATTACCTTCTCTGTCTCTAGAGAGATGCAAATCACCAGAGCTCCCAGTGCCCCCCATCATCGTTCAACCATTCCACCAGCCTGAGGCAGATCACTTGTGTGCTCTGCATCCAGCAGCAGCAAGGGCCAGGGAGCAGCTGTGGGAGGATGCTTATGGTGCTCTTCTGCCACAAAACAGAAATTCCACTCTGAAACCTGTGTGCAAGTGGAGTGGTACTTACCTCTTGAAATAATTAGTAGCTTTATTTCCCAATATTTAGAAAATTGGACCCTTGATATTTTCCTGTTTTGACTGCTAAGTGTGGATATGATTGCAGGGGGAACAAGAATCTTGTGCATGGCAGGTCTAACTCTGGGGTTGGGATACACTCACTGAGAAAAATATTTCTGCCAACACAGTTTCTGACCAGGAAGCACAAGCTTTTCCCTGAGGTTTTCACCTCTAAGCAATCACCCACACCAGAAGAATATAAGTTAGGATCCTAGAGATTTCTTCTTTCCTCTGCCAAGTAGTGCCAACCTGTCTCCAGCTTTGGGGCATTTGCAGGGCAGTGGGTGAGCTGGGAACCTCCCTGCATTGATTTTCATCCTCATTTTGGTATAGCTGTGGGTAGATTGAATAGGATTTTATGGCTCAGTCTCTGTCTCAAGCTCTGGATAGATCCAAGATGTCTTTTGTCAAGGTAGGATGAGTGAAGGCTGTTGGCTTTACAGAGCTCCTCAGACCCTCATTCAAGGGGAAGCAGCCTTGCTTACCTGGGACCTTCTTTTGTCATACTTGGAGGCCTCAGCGACCTCCCAGCAGCAGCAGATTGAGCTCTGCCACCAGCATGAAACCAGGAGCTGGGCTGAGAGGGTGTTTTAGCCCAGATTGGTGATGCAGTGTTAAGGACAATGCCTCAGCCTTGTGACTGAAGGCAGGCAGTCTGAAAAGAGGCTGAGAGATGTTGCTCTTCAAGTGCTTCACAAAGGAAAACTCTAAATTGACCTATCCTTTTTCCTGGCAGAGCCACCAACCTTATTTGCTTAGAGGAGTCAGATATTACAGCTAAGGAACAACCTCTCTCACTGCTCTAGTTAACCTCCCAAAGAGTACAGAGCAAAACAGGCTCTCTCAGTGTCTCAGAAAGGTGTCATGTGCCCACTGCCTGATGGAATTGCTTCACTCAGCAGTGTGTTCCTAAGGCTGAAATCATGCTGGAGCCATGAACCTCTCACTCCCATGTCCCAACTCTTTCTTGGGACATGTCTGAGAAACACTCATGCCTGATGAAATTCATCTCCAGTCTCATTGGAAAAGAAAGCTTGTTGTATTATCTTTGGCCTTTATGAAGGAAAAGAAACTTTTCAAGGTGTGTGGTCCCTGGGCCTGCAGCTTCTCATCTTCCAGCTGTGTTTAGCTGCCAGCTTCTCCTTCCTGTGCAGCCTTGGAAAAAGCAGCTCTGTGCTCCTTTGCCTGCATGCTTGAATGTGGCAGGCAGTGAAAAAGCCCTTTGTGTCCCAAAGGAAGATGGCTTTGGGGACAAGGGAGCTTAGACCCTGCAAAGAGACACTCAAAATGCCTAAGGAAATGTCATATGAAAAGAGATTTGGGCTTTTTCAGGTAAGGTGTCTGCTGGTGGGGAATGGGGGCTGCAAGGGCATCAGGAAGGGTTGATGATGCAGAGCTGCTTGGGATCCCTCAGCAAGCAGCAGTTTTTATTGTGGAATAATTCCCCCAGCCCACAGCAGGAGACAGTGACTCCCACACACTGAAGGCCAGGGACACTGGGAGTCTGTAAGATGCTCAGATGGACTTTTCCTCGTTTAACTGCAGAAATTGGAAAAACAGTAAAATGGAAGAGACTCACTTTAGACCCAGTTTCCTAGAGAAAAGCACAATAAATAAATTCCCCTCAGTGTTGTTAGACCTTTGCGTGCTTCCCAGAGAACAGTGAGTTTTAGTGGCCTGAAACATCAACTGGTGTGGCAAGGGGAAGCACAGGATCAGCAGGTACCTGCTGGGTTAGTGGTGGTGTGTGCTGGCATGGCTCCTCGTGCCTCCCAAAGCCACAAGGCTGGTGGTGCCACAACAAACCCTGATGTCTGCACCAGTACAGGCTGCAATGGGGCTGTCCTGCCTCAGAAAATACTGATAGAAAAGGTCTTGGCATGGGGAAATGCAGGCACGGCCTTCCAGGGAGCATCCCTAGGAATGGTGAGCACAGGAGTCCGCCTGCAGGTTGGGTGGGGGGCAAGGCTGGGTGTTCCTGGCACAAGCCCCCACTGCCTTGGGGTCTGCAGTGACCACATCTGCCACTAAGGGTGTCCATCACTTCCCCCTTTTCCTCTGGTTACTGGTTTTCCAGCTTTTGTTTCCTGTCAGCAGCAGTTTTGAAATAGGGGTAATGGCACATTGCCATTGTGCAGCCTGCAATAAGTTGTTGCCATTTGCTGTTAGCTCAAACAGACAACAGGGTTTGTTAGAAAACTTGCAGAGTTCTGGTGTTCCCCTTCCTGTGATGCAGCACCACAGTCAGACTGTCATGGGACAGAAAAGGAATTTCAGAAGAGGAAGCCAGAATGGTGACTTTTTCCCCCAAAGCCTCAACCTCCTGGTTTTTCTCAAGCCTTTCTCTGTTCCTTTCCACTGGAGCTGTGTGTCTGTCCTCACAGTGCAGAGCTGGGGGCTGTCTCCATCCAGAAAGAGCAGTGACTGTGTGGGATTCCTGTCTCCTGGTCACTCCTGAGACTCAACCCTGTGCTTTTTGCTTTTTCTCCCCTCTAGGGCGCACGGCCCAGATGCAATGATCCTGGTGGATGGGCAGCCTCGACAAGCCAAAGGGGAGCTAGGGCTATCCCAGATGCTCCACATTGCCAGCCAGATTGCCTCTGGAATGGTGTACCTTGCCTCCCAGCACTTTGTGCACAGAGACCTGGCCACCAGGAACTGCTTGGTTGGAGCCAACCTGCTGGTGAAGATTGGAGACTTTGGGATGTCAAGAGATGTCTACAGCACTGATTACTACAGGGTAAGGCAGCTGCAGTGGCATTCTGGTGCTCAGAGCAAAGGGAGATGGGAAATGTTACAGTAAATCAGTTTTTGGAGCCCTTGGGCTCACTTGCTTGGTTATTACCTCATTGAAACACAGAAGTTGATCAGGCATCCCTAAACCACTGTCCTTACTCCTGCTCACTCATGGCCATGCTTGTAGTTCAGACACCCATGCAGATGCCTACACACAGACTCTGTGATACCCCAGCACACAGTCACATGCTTTTGGATGGCTCTGAAATCATTCCATCCTTACTGCCTATTTTTATTCCTTGTTTTTTGAAGACATTGACAAATTAAAGGTAATCCAGAGAGATGATAAATACTACAGGCTGTGACCTCTGATGTTAGATTAAAGAAACTTAATACAGGGACCCAGAGGGAAGGCAACTGAAAGACTGACTGATAAGTGCATAAAATATGGAAGAGGAAATAATAGTCAATTTAGGTTTGACCTCAGAACATTTTTTTTTCCAGCAGGGTCATAATTTAAACAATGGAATAATTTGCCAGGGGTAGGTTGCTGAAAGCCTGTCATTAAAGAAGTTCAGGAAGCAAGTAGACAAAAATGCCTGGGTTTAGTGTAGAGGCTAATCCTGTACTCATCTCTGGGGAGAGACTCAATGAGCCAGGAGTGCCTTTCCAGCCTTTTCTCCTGTGATTTGTGCTCACACTGTTCCCTTGTCTTGCACACTCCCTCTGTACCTGTCTGCGCTGTCCTGCCTGCCTGATGGCAGCATTCCTGGGGGAACAGCATTTTTCCCTTCCCAGCTGCAGGAGAGATGTGATGTGAGAACTGTTTGGAGCACACTGCAGTAGGAGTTTGTCTCTGGACCATCCACCAGCAGGGAAAGGCTTCTCAGGCTAGGGAGCCATGGTTTCTAGCCTGATGCTTGCACAGGGCTGATTTATTTCTGCTTACAACATGTGTGTTTGGCACGGAGGATGATTTCCCCAGCTACCCAGAAAGGGGTGGCCTATTGTCTTGATCAAATTCAGGAAGTTTTCATGATGTGATGGCTGCCAAGTGCAGTTACTGCGCTGGGGAGGAGGGAAAACCTGATCAGATTTGTGCTGAGATGCATCACCCCTCCCAGGCCACAGCACTGGATTGCCTCTGGGTTTAATTACCAGTGAGGCAACCAATCCTCACTGTGCAGCAGAAAAGCCCCTGCTGGGAAAAGGTCTCAGTGCAGTTACTGGGCAGTGATGAGGAAAGAGAGGTGATGTGGTCCCATAACTGCTGAAACTTCAGGAAGGAACAAGCAGGAAAGAGAAGAGCCCAGGGCAGGATGAGAAGCAGCACATGTGATTACCCAAGTTCTTGCCTGCCTTCTTCCCTTCAGCCCTGCTAATCCTGCCCCAGCCACAGGCAGTGTCACACTGCTAGACACAATCCCAGCTGAGCTCATGCTCCTGCAGCCCCAAGAGCCCTCTGTGCAAGGGCAGAAATTGCTGGCTGCTGCCACAGCTGGGAGGGCTGAGCTGATCTCCACAGGCCAGTCTATTGTTGTGGGGTTTTTTGTCTTCTCTGTGGTGGTGTCCTGTAGTCCTCATCCTGTCTGTGCAAAGTGCTTTGCTGAGGACTGCTCTGTGCTGTCTCATGCAGTGTGCTAAGGCTCTTCATTGAACTTTTCTCTGCATACACAAATTGCCAAATATGACTAAAGTAGTAAACAGTTATCACCTACCTGCCAGAGCAAGAACTGAGTTTCAGACCATCACAGCCTTTTGTTCTTAGTTGATTTTCCTTTCTTTGTTGTTGCTTACTTTCAGTATGTTTAAAATTTTGATCATGAAGTTAATTCTGTGTTATATCTGTTAAAGTCCAAAGAAGGTTTCTAGCAAAATAAGGTTCTGATTGCCCACATTTACACTGGTGGCATGAAGGGCAGAGGGTTTACATCACCTGCCCAAGGCCAAAGCAGGAATTGGTGACAGAGCTGGGAAGCCTCTCCAGGCCAGCAAAGAGCAAAATTCTAGGGACCAGGTGTCCTTCATCCCCCCTCCAGGCACAGTCCAGCCACAATCCTCCCAGAGAATGAGCAAACAAGCTCAAGTGGGAGAACCAAACTGCTCCTTGCACTCAGCTCTGAAAGCTGGAGGTTTGGCTGGAGAATTGAACTTTCAAAGTCTTCAGTGCTGTCCCTGGTCACACCCATGATCTGCCTGGTGACGTTTCCAAGTCTGTTTCCCAGTGTTTGTGCATGGCAGCTTTCCCCTTTAGACAGCTGCCATTGCCAGCAGTGGGATCTGGAGCAAAGTTCTGCTTCAGTTGGTTCCAGAAAATACTGCTTGGTGTGTCCAATCTACAGCCCTGGGAGAAGCTGTAACTTGTCATCTTCTGGAAACACAGGGAGAAATCCCCCCCTCAAGTGACACAAAGTGAGAGGACTGGAGCTCTCTGCAAGCACTCTCTTCAGTCTGCTGGGTCCCTGTGTTTGCTCCTGCCCAGGCCCTGCAAGCCTGGATTGCTGGGTATGTGGCTGTATTACCGTGTTCCAGGCTGAGGATTAGTTCCTAGCCATTTCCTTTCTTCCCCATTTTTTAATCTTTTAAGACAAAGAAAGTACACCATCTGGCTCCTGCGTTTGTGGGATGCGAAATTGCTTTAACAAAGGTGAGCGGATTAATTTTCTGTTACGCATTTGGGTACAGAAAACAAACATTTGTGTGACAAAAACAGCAGAGAGGCTTGTTCCCCCTCTCCACAAGCTCTCCATGCTCTGCCTGAAGACTGATGCATCCTCTTCCTCCTCCATCACAGAGGGATCCCATCAGCTGCTGCCTTTTAACCTCCTTTTGAGAAGACAGCATGGACAGAAAATGATTGTGGAGGTGGAAGTGGAGAGGGGAGGTGGAGCAGCATCTGAGTGGAGAGAGGAGGAAAGTGGAGGAACTGGGGAGCCAGGGAGAAGTTGCCCAGCTCCTGTGAGCAGAGGGAAGGAGGGGCTGCTGGAGGAGCATTTCTGTGCTGTGTTGTGTAACGTGCTGTGCAAGCTTTGGTGTGGGTCTCTGTGGGAAGGCGGGATGGAATATATCCACGCTGGAGAGGAAAGGTTTGGGCGGATTTCATTTTCCTTGTTGTTTTCTCTAAAAATCCGTGTGGGTAGGCGATTTTTTTGAGGTATGACTCAGGACTGTGACAGCAGGTGGTGGGACGCTGCAGGTCAGGGACACAGTGCCTCAGCCAAGCCGAGGGTGGCGTGGAGACTGCAGCAAGTGAGGCACTGGGGGCCTGCCCAGTGCTGTCCTGGAGGATGTCTCAGTGGCTCTGGGGGAATGTCAGAGCTGGGGGCATCACCAGGGCTGAGATCAGAACCCCCAGCTGCTCTTTCACCCTGCACACTGGGGTTTCGTTGCTCCAAGAGCCCTTCTGTGGCTCTGGACCCACCCAAGCTCCAGTAATACCAAAATAATTTTCCATTTTTTCCCCCCAAAATGTGTCATTCAGGTCCAAAACAAAAATCACGTGGCAGCTGTCTAGGGACAGGGCAGTATTTCTTCATCTTCAGATGAGAACACAGTCTTAAATTGTACTCAAGACTCCTTAATAACTCCCAAGGGGATGTCCTGACATGGGTGGGACATCAGCAGTGAAGTCACATGCCAAAGAGAGGAAGGATTTATGTAGACATTAAACCTCATGAAGACATTCCTCTGTCCGTATTTCCTCTGTCCTACTCTTCTGGCATCCTGCTCCAAATCCTGGGCTGGGCTTGACCCTTCTAAGGGATTTAGCTCCATCCTTTCACAGACATCAGTCCTGAGTGTTCTCCTGGTCATTTCATCATGCAGAGCACTCCTGCTTGCAAAAAAAGACATATGCAGGACTTGAAAAGGGCTCTGGAATATTATTATTATTATTATTATTATTATTATTATTATTATTATTATTATTATTATTATTATTATTATTATTATTATTATTATTATATTTCTAGCTATGCAGAGATAATTATAATGACAAAAATGCTCCCTGTTTCTGTGTCCTCATCACTCTGGAGCATTGTTTGGATTTGGGAGAAAAAAGGTTTGCAGGAAGAAGCAATATCTTTTAATAGAACATGTGATATTGTTGGAAGGGGGAGAAAAAATGAATTTTAGGTGAAAAAACCCTCTCTGAGTTCTTATTTTTTATTGTTATTTTTTGTTGTATCAGTTGGTTTAATAAAAGATTAATATCTCTTCCCATGAACCTTGGCTCTCACACCCTTAGACCATCAGAACCAAAAAATTTCTGCTATGACTTTGGCCTTAGGTCAGTGTTCCTTGAAAAGCCTGGGATCCCTCCTCCTCTGAAGCATGAAGGTTTACTGTGCAAACAATTTATTTCTTCTCTTTCTTTGAAATGGCCAGCAAACCCCCCATATTCTTGATAATTTTCAGTACCCATTTAAGGTTGCTTTCCGATGACCATCCCCCATGTTGACCATCTCTTACTTTTCCTCTGCAATTCAAGATTGGCTTCTTTCTCATGGATACAGCCAGTTATTTTTCCACTGAGGTTTCCCTGTGTGCAATAGGTCACTGAGATTTAGCAGCTGCCTGGGTCGTGCTCCTTTGGAGGCTCATCCAGCATGGTGGGTAGCAATAACAGACAAACCTTGCATTGGAACTGGATTTAATCTGACCCACAGTTTTCTCCATAGATGGCTCCAAAATAATCACAGCATCACTGGTGCTCTGCTCCCAGCAGCAATGAGCTCTGTGCAGAGGGTCAGCTGGACTCTCCCAGGTCTGCCTTTTTGTGCAGACTTGTCAGAGCCCCTTTAGAGCTCCTGTGGATCCCTCAGCTGCACAAACACCCACCGCCAGCCCCTGGTGTTTTCTTTGTGGTTTTTGCTGTGCAGCTCATGCAGTGTGGATCCCAGCACAGGAGAACAGCTGCCCAGCCCTGTCAGCACCAGGATGGAGCCCTGTGATGAGCGTGCTGGGGCTCTGAACCATCACCTGCTAAGGGAAATGCCAACAGGCACAGGGGAGGAAAACTCCCTCTGAATTCCTAGCTGGGATGTGGTACTACCTCACTTTGGGAGGGAGAATAAGCTGCCACTCTCAGGTTTTATGGTAGAGCCAGTGTATACAGTAAGTCAGCTGTGGACAGAGAATGAGCCAGGTGTGCACTCAGACAGTGTCCTCAGGCTCAGCTCAGTGCTGATGGGGGGCAGCAAGCTCAGCCCCTGGCCACACTGGGTGTTGGGGGGGATCTGTTGTAGAAGATAAAATGTGTGTGTCACATTCAACCTCACAATCAGCACCTTTCCCAGCACATCAGTGCTGTGCAGATGCATCTGTGCACCACCTTTTCCTCTTCCAGCCCTTCTCTGAGGAGGAAAATGTGATGTGCTGCTCTCTCTACATCCTTTCTGCTCAGGTTTTGGGAAGGTTTCATATCTACAAATGTATGTTCTATTAGGAAGAGGACTTAGAAGTGAAAAGTGTCTTAATTTTCTCCTTCTTATCTGGGATTATGGAAATATATCTTGCTTTGTCAGACCTACAAGAGTAGGGGAAAAAAGGTCTCATAGTGACCTGGAGATGTGACTGATACAGCCAAGTAGAGCCACAGTCCTCCTATGTGCAAGAGTCTGTGTTTGAAAGTATTTATGCCCTTCTCAACATCTGTTTATCCCATGTATCCCATCACCCCAACCCCTGATTTATTTCTTTCCTTGTTCTTATTGCCACCACTCCTCCTAGATGACATCTGTATGCCTTTTTAGGTGTGGGTGGCTCATGCCATGGTGCCTCACAACTGTCCTGATTGGGGTTTTGGGTGCAGAGAAACCAGACTGCTCCTAAGCTGCAGTAGGGTTGGCAAGGGGAGGTGAGGGAATGGCTCAATGTGGGTGTGTGGGTGAAGTGTCTCTGTGCCTGTCCTGGTGTGCTCTGCGTGCAGGAAAAGTCACTGTGATATTGAACGTGCTGGTCTTTGATATCTCTGTGGCTCCTACAAAAACCTCTGCAAATTGAGTTTGTGGCACAGCTCCTTATCTCCTGAAAGGAAGATGTAACAGCATCATCTTGTGTTTTAGCCAGACATTTTCCCTCAACACTTCCCCATTTCTACACTGAGGGAAAAACAAATGTTGAGTCTTTTTTTTTTTTTTTCCTCCTGTTTGGAACCTTAAGAGCCCTTCACACAAAGCAGCTCAAGTGCAGAAGAATTAATTGGGGAAATTAGGTTGTGCTGTATTCCTGGCATTTCCTCAGAAACGGTAATTGCCCTAATTCTCCACCCTGTCAAGACCTGCATCTGCACCCTGTTTTCTCCCTCCCCCTTTTCTCAATGTCTACCTGTTGTTCTCCTGCTTGAGTTGCTGTTTTCATGCTGTTGCCATTTATTTCATTCCAGTAATGAGAGGGATGTGGCAGGGGAAGCTCTCTCACAATCTGGTGACATCTTCTTTGAAGCACAGGCACAAAAGAGCGGTTTGTTTTTGGGAGATAAAAACTCACTCCCTGTTCTGGTACTTGACCTCCGCGCTCACCTCTTCTCCTGCTTGGGGTATGTTGCTGCTGTCACTGCAAGTCATTTGGCTCAGAGTTTTTGTTTAATACAGTCTCAATATTCACCTAAACACTGACCTCCAGCTAAATCCCTGTGTTCTCCCCAAACCTTCACATACCTACTGAGAGCTTATCAAACTTAGGATCTTTCAATCAAAGCTCAGTCCCATTTCCCAGGCATTCGAATTGAGGCTTTTGATTTCTCCCAAACATCAGGCTGAGATCCAGAGGACTGGGAGTTCAAAGCCTTTCATTTTAGCTTCCTGATGGTTTTTAACCTTCCATTTGCAGAGGTCAAAGATGTAGCCAAACAGGGAGGAATTGTTTGTTGTTCAGTATTTCCTGACCTAAAACACCTGAGGATGTCTAGGACAAGTTTGGATTCAACAGAGACGATTCTTCCAGTCCATGTCCTGCTGACTGGACTTTGGCTGCTCTTAAAAGCTGTCCAGGCTGATCTCTGCTTTCCTGGGATCTGGGGAGAGTCCTGGGAGTAACCAGTCAAGTGCTGGTTACTCCCAGGAGCCATCCCTGGGGTAGTGACACCATTCCCATAAGTTAGAGTCAGTTCAGTTCAGAAAGCTGGGGCTGTTTCTCAATGCAGCCAAACTACCCAAGCCTCTCACCTCTGCTGTAAAAACTTGAAATAGCAAATTTCCTGCAGGGAAGGTCAGGGACCCTTTCCTTCAAAGCAATTCCCTTTGCATAAAACTTTACTATGGAGGGCAGGACTCTTTTCTATTTTCAGTGTTCCCTGGCTGCAGCCAACAGATCTAGAGAGACAAGAGAAGCTACTTGTGATCCCTATCCATCCTTTAGTTTTTCCCTTCCCCCTGACTGTGAGACTGTTTTTCTTTCTCCTGTTTTAATTTGTTTTGTCCAAGTGTGGTTCCCAACACCTACTAGAGGTTGCCTGCATGCAGCGTGCTCTCTTCCTTCTCCTGTCCCCATTTGGAACATCCCATTAGCCTGAAAGCTGTGACAGACAGGGAAAAGAGCTCAATGCCTCCTTTTAAGCAAGATAGACTCTCCCTTGGTGGAGATCCATCCACAATGAGTTTCACTGTGGTGTCACCAGAAACAAGAAAGGATTTTGTACACAGTAGGTCAGAAACTCTGATGGTTCTGGGTTTTATCAAGGTGGGTACAAATTTAAACTGTATTTAAATTTAAACTGATTTTAACTGCAGCTAGAGCAGGAGAAGGTAGAGAACCTTATGCCAGCATATTATTCCAGCTCCATGAATCCAGAACAGGTGGACCAGAAAAAGTGTGGGTCCTGAACTGTTCATGCTTTGGGAGGAGCACTGCCACTTACAGTCCAGCAAGACTGGAATGTACAAATGTAAAACCTTCCCCTCTCATCTTGTCTAGGTTGTTAAACCCATTTTCTCACTGCAGTCCAGCTGGCCAGTGGCCTCTTCCTGCCTTCCCACCTGCAGGACCATGATCTCAGCTCTCCTTTACCATGGGTGCAGCCAAGAGATCTTTTGTGTGGTGACACACTGATCAGGAAAGGTGGGGAGTACCCCCAAACCTCAGTGTGATCAGCAAAGAAACTGGAGGCAGAGAAGCTTAGTGAGATCATGGATAAATTATGCTTTGCTTCATGACAAACTGAAGGCCTCTCTGAAAAAATTAAAATGCAAGTGTCTTCATCAACATCCCTAATTAAGATGCTTGTATGGAAGGAAACCACTGCTTTTCCTTTTTTCCTGCTGGTTCCTGCATAGTCAGAGTTTCTCCAGGCTTTCCCCTCCTGATCCCCCAATTTCATAGTCCTGCCTCTCCCAGCTCCTTCTGCCCCCTATCTGGATGGAGAAAGGCCCTATTTTGAAAGCAGCTTTAATACCCAGGGCTGTTTAGGGCTCTGCTGTCAAAGAGAGCCTGTTCAATGTACAATCAAGGGGCAGCGATGCACAAAATTGCACACACACACGGAATGGGAATCTTTTCTCAGTGCGTGTTGAGCTTTGAACGCTTAAGTGATTCCACCTCTCTCTTCCCCATCCAATTATGTGGGCGACACATGATAAGATTGCTAAAGGCATTAGTGAGGGAAATCTTTATACTGCCTAATCAATAGTGTTCTGCTCAGCAGAAGGCATCTCCCCACTCTGGCCTCAGCCTTGCTCCTGTTTGCCTTCTGAAAGCACCTGGAGTTCACCTCCTCTCTATTTGGGCTGAGGAGACCAGGAGTTAAAGGAGCAGTGTATCTGTTGAGAATGGTTGTAGTTAAAAGAGTTTTTTTCTTTCTTTAAAAAACCCCAACAAAACAAAAAACCCAACAAATATATATAGAGAACCCTGCCAAACTCACATATCAGAGTTTTTGGAAATGTTTGCTGCAGAGGGACCTTCTGCCCCTTTCTGCTGTATGGTCCTTACAGGAATGGCCAAAAACCTTATAAGCAAAGGAGCTGGATGATAATTTTTCTGAGCATCACTGAGGCAAGACGCCAGATTTTATGGGCCACTAGACAGATCCAATATAGCAAATCCTCTGTTCCACTGTGGATTCTGAGACCAAATTATCAATTAATGTGAAGCATTAAAAAATCCAAATCCCTTTTAATTCCCTGCAGTCATTAGTGACAAGATACAATATCTATAGCTCAAATGCTGTGCCAGCATCCCCTGGCAGCAAGGCAGAAACTTCACTCCTATTTTTTCCAACATATATGAAAAAACATATGAGTTCAGTGGTTTTTACACTCAAATTCGGCTGCCTCTACATATTTACTTAGATGGAGAAATAAATCAGGTTTGGGTTACTCTCTGGGTTAGTTATTTGTTATTGGAATAAATGCATGGTAATAGATCTGACAGAGGGAGATGTTTCCCTTTCAGCTCTGTGTTTGAGGTAGAATTTGCTTTGTTCTGCACTATATTATATTGATGTTTTTCCCCCACTGCTGGATGACTTCATTTGCTCTACTTCTTTCCAACATCCGTGCCTCTGCCACAGCTGGCTTTAGGATGCAGTTTTATGCACAGACTTCTCTTTTGTTTTCCCCCAACTGTAACACAGAGACAACTTAAACAACCATCATGAAACGATTTTCTAAGCCTTTCCTCCCCCCAATTCCTACCTCAACTTTTTGGGAAGGGAGGTGAGTCAGTCATCCAATGGGCAATTCCCCAAGCAGAATGAGCTGTCAGCTACATTCAGCAGCTCAGTCTCCACTGCTGATGCAGGGTGGCCAGGTGCCCAGGGCAATGACCAGCTGGACACACTCTGAGGCCATATTTGAGGTATTCCCCAGGAAGTTCTCAGCCTGAGTTCCTCAGTAGCACAGTTAGGAGTGTACCCCCAAACCACTGTGTTCACCAACTGCCTTTCCATCTTGGAATTTTGTCCTCGTGGGAACACAAACATCTCACTGGAAAGTCAGCAGACTTTATGCCTCTCATTCACTCCTAATGTGCTCACTGAGATCCCTACCCCTTTTCCTCCCTCCTATTCTGCAAATCTTTCCTACTTTGCTGCAGAGGAAAATGTAGTGCTGTATTTCCTGCCCCAGAATTTTGCTTTCCCCATCCCTTTCTAAACTTCAGGTTTCTGATTGCTGGCAAGTTTGTGGGTGATTTGGAGCTGTGGGATCAGCTATTTTCTTCCCCAGCCTGTGACAGTACTGATGGGACAAAGACTTTTGGGCCAGTGTAGGGTGATGAGTGAGATGCTTCACTGGGACATTTGGCCAACAATACCCTTAATTCTGGCTGGTCTGAGCTTATTCAGTGAAGATATCAGGCCTAGGCCTTATTCTGCTGGCAGAGGCAGATGAGTCCCTGCACCATGCTCAGGAGGGCTGGCAATGAGCAAGAAGTAGGATGCTGAAGTACCAGATACAGAGCAAGTGTCAAGCATCCGAAAATTTCTCTTGTCTGGAGAAGAATTCTGGGTCCGCCAAGGGATGACATTCTGTGTGAGCATTCTATGTGGCCTCACAGTCCAAGAAGAAGTTTCAGGAGGCTGAGTGCCCTTGACTCATGCCCAGTTCACCCTCTCTGTGCACTGGTGCAGGTGTGGGGAGCGAGGTGGTGGCCACAGGGGCCAGAGGGTCTCACCTGCACCACGCCCTCACAGCAAAGGCTGAGCAGCGTTGGGATGCTGCAGCCAGCAAAAGCCTTTTGGTTCAGTTAAAGACACACCCTTTCCCTTCTTGTCCCCTTGCTTCATCCCCCCCATCCCTCCCTCCCTCTCTCACCCTTCCCTTCTCTTTTGTTTGTCTCCTTCCCTTGTTCTCACCCATTCACTGTCAGGAAGGGCCGCGTCTGAAGGGCCAGCTCAGCACAGCGTGGCAGCGACAGAGACTGGCACCGTCGGCAGCTGCAACAGTGAGTGCATCCCATACCCTGCAAGTGGGGGACTGCTGCTGCTTGGGCATGAAATGACTCCTGGGGCCGAGGGGTTTTGGGAACAGCTCGGGTTTTGTGCGTTTGGCAGTGAAGGGGCTCTGGACTGTGATGGGAACTGCACACACGTCTGCTGTAGCGGCTCTCTGGGGCTCCTCTGGATGGTGAGGTAATATGGGATGAGTGCAGGAGTCCCCAGTGCCACCTTCCTGTGGGGGTGTTCAGGATGTGTCTGCACTAGTGGACAGTGTGGGCTGGCCTCTGATGGCAGCAAGTACAGCGCGGTTTGTCTCTGTGCAGCTAAACCACCCCGTGGCTCCAAGCAGGGTGGCATTTGCACTGCTCGCTGGGACTGTCACTGACCCGTGTTATCCTCTGAACAGCTGCTTGGACAGTCAGACTGGGTGGTTGGATTGTCACATGCCAGCCCTGACAGCTTTTGTGTGCTGGTCTGAGCACACTCCAGGTGTCTGCAGCTGTGATTGAGTGGATGCACCCAACACTTCCCACTGCTGCTCCCATCCCTTGGCCAGAGGGGTTGCTGTGAGTTTGAAGCTCTGACAGAGCAAAGGAGTTTGGTTCTGCCAAGGGTGTGGCTGATGGGAGCCATGTGAGCTGTGTGAGCCCGCTGAGGGTTGGTGACTCCTCTGTTCACCCTGCCCTCCTCCCACAGAGCAAAGCCAGCATCCCGTGGTGCTCTCTGCAGGATCCTCAGCTCAGTGTCCCCTCCAGGAAGCTGCAGGGCTGCTGAGGCTGAGCTGCAGGAGCCTGAGACAGGAGCAAACATCCAGCTTGGTTGTCCTGTGGGATTTTTCTGCTGGCACACAAGGAAATGCTCTATTGATCCAGAAAGTTAGGGAGTCTTTGCTTGAGTCTGTTTTGGAAGTGGATGGAGCTAATCCACCCTAAGACACTGAACAGAGCAGTTATGACCCTTCATGGTTTAAGGCAGGAAAGTGATGGCTTCCACACTTTATTTCCCAATAACTTCCCTGTGCTAGCAGTCCCAGAGATGGGCATAAATATTTGCAAAGTAGACATGTCTGGGATAAATCACCTGGGTCCAGTTACTGCAGCCTCCCTGTGGACTGTGAGGGGAGGTGTTTGCTCCTGGCCAGGTGATGCAGGATGAGTGTAAGGACCCCTCCTCCTGCTCCAGAGAACACCTACAATAGCTGAATGGATCCTGCAAATCCTTCCTGGGGTCTGTGACACAGCAAGGCTCTGGCACTTTCTGACTGTTGCCAGAACCAAATGGGAGTGTGAGTTTAGATATTGCTGATTTTGCAGAGGGTATGTCAGCAGATAAGAAGATTTGCCACTGAAAGGTGATTTTGTTACGCTTATGCCTTTCTGAGCCAAAATTGAATTGTGGGGTGTGGATGGGAATTTAGTTCTAAGCACTGATGTAATTTTGTATCCTTGGCCCTGAAGGCAGTTTTAAAAAAAATATTTTTCCCTGTGCCCTGACACTATTTTGTTGCCTTTGAATCATGTCCTTATGACAGAACAGATACTGGGGTTGACCTTTGCAATGTGACATAATAATATGTGACTTCTTTATAGCTCTTTTCATTCAAAATGCTTGGCACACTATGAATCTGATCTTGCAACCACTTGCCACTGGGCCTAGCACTCACTGCTCCAAGCAATCCCTGGGGAAGCCAGAGGAGCACAGAATTGCTACACCTGGTATTACTTGCAGGATCAGGGCCTGGAGAAATGCAGCACATCTGTGAATAACCACATCTTGGAGAGAGAAAGCCTTACCCTCCCATTTATCATTTTTATTCACTATCAGAATGCCATGCCCAGCACTAACATGACAGTCTCCCCTTGGCTACAGTGTCATGGCAGGTGATGCTGGGGCAGTATTCATAGCTATTATCTACCAACCCTCTTGGCTTTTTTTTATTATTTTTTTTCCCATCTCTAAAAGCCTGTTAATTAATTAATTCCTTTAGCTTATCCTGCACCATTTGATCCTGCAGAAATCACAGCATTTTATCTTATTAGCAAGTGGGTATTAAAGAATTAAAACTACTAGGGGGAAAAAAGAACATTATCACTTTCCCTGGGCATCACTTCTGAAAAAACCTTGTCCTGTACCTTCAAAAACCCCAAGCTCAGCCCCCAGGGCTTGACAAAGGATGGGAATCTCAGATCAGTGAATGCTTGGGCAGAAAAGTGCTTTGTGCTCTGCTCTGCCTGTTTTGAAAGGGAGGGCAGAGCCAGGCACAGGGAGAAAGGCCCAGCAGTGAGATCCCAGACCTGCACTGTGCTGCAGGTCCCTTTCCTGCCACCATAGGAAATTACATTAGTTCTCCTATGCCTCAGTTTGCCATTGTTAAAGAGTGATCTCTGTTTGTGCTCACCAAGGATATTCACATTAAATAAGATTGCAAGGGACACACTGCAGCATTGGGAAACAGGTAAGTACCTTAGGAATATGTAGGCAGTCTGTGAGCTGAGACATTTGAGGTACTGTTTTACAGAGAGTGAATTTTGGGAGTACTCAGTGGCTGGAAAATGCAAAGAAGGAAGCAGGTAGGATCCTTGCACCCACCTCTGCTTGGTTTGCTCTAGATCAGTAGAATCAGGAAAGATAACTGCTCCATCCTCTTCTTGATGAGAATTGGTTAAATCTGGGGATGGGGACCCACTAACCATCACCAGGTACCTACACTCTTCACCACTGTTTGCCACCAGCAGAGCACTGCATCCCCACCACACCCTTAAAAACTGCTTTGAATAATTACTTCATTAGGAGTAAAGAGATCTGGAAAGGATTCCCTGGATCATCAAATCCAATCCCCTGTTGCATCAATCACATCAGATTTATCTTTTTCATAATCAAGCACCACTATTAACTGTGCTCCTAAGGGGAAGAAGACAGTCCCAGAATCTCATTGCTTTAAATCATAGCTGCCCCTGATTTCCAGTCTATGCTTAGTCATGGCCCATTTGTTAAACAGCAGGTACCTGGCGTGGAAGCAAGAAATTTAACACAGTTTTATTAAAATATCCACCCAGAAATCCTCACCACAAAAAAATGCTGAGGCTGCAGAAGAGAACGTGCAAGGTCAGGTAATGATAAGGGGGAGGCCTGAGCTCAGTCTTGCCTCTGCCTTGTAGAACAGACTTCACATCATCTCCTGAGTGGTCAGGTGAGGAACAAGGCAAAAGTACTCTCAGCACAAAGGAACCTTGTTGCTATTCTTCACCATCATATTCATTGTGTAACCCTCTGTCTCTCTTGCCAGGTATAAGTAATGCTGAGCTAAACATTTGGCTATTTTTTTCCTTTTGCTGACAGGCTTTTCCCTGCCATTTATAGCTTCACTGTGCAAGCCATTACCTGCACAGCATTTTTGAGAAGTCAGTGAGTTCACAGAATCATGAGATTGTTTGGATTGAAAGGGACATTAAAGACATCCAGTACCTCTCCCTTGCAGGAGAGGGAACACCTTCCACTGGACCAGGTTGCTCAAAGCCTCATCCAGCCTGGTCTGGAACATTTCCAAGGGTGGAGTTTCATTGTCCTGTTTTGCAGATTAGGAAAGGAATTCCAGAGTTATCAGCCACAACAACCCATGGTGCTTCAAGGGCAACTTTTCCCCTCCAAAATGCCCCTGCTTTGTCCAGTGCAGTCTGACTGACTCCAAACCATGCTGGTGCTGCCCAGGCAGAGGAAGGCGCCTGGTGCAGCAGCCTGCAGTGTACATTTCATGCCATGAAAATTATGGGAGGCTCTAAACTCGTGATTTATCCAGTTAGTTCATCTTCATACACAATGGATAATAATACAATGAATGGAGAAATTGGTGAGCGCAGGCTCAAGTGTAAAAACTCAGTGTAACCCATCAGGTGTGGTGACCCAGGCCAGCTGTGACCTGGTGGCACATGGAAGTGGTGCTTAGCTCAGGCCACTGCTGCACAGAATGGCCAGAGTGACTAAGGAGGAGGGTCCTTTGCCAAAACCAGGTTTGGAACTAGGACACTGCAATCCCATGTTTGCTTATTTAACTTGGCAGGTATTCAAGTGAAACAGGCACAGAGGGGAGGTATCAGAGCTGATCTCAGTACCCACATGTGGGATTTTAAGTTTCTATTTCAGTGCTCATGCTTGGAAAAGAAATGCAAGCAGACCCCCTCACCCTCCTTTTTCCTTTTTCTTTTTTTTTAAAGCACTATTTAAATGTCATAATAATCATATAGTGCCCACCTTAATGTGCTGAACAAATTAAAATATTTTATTAGTCTATAATCTGAAAATCATTACTGTGCTTACCATAAAAAAACTGCAGGTCTTCAGAGGGAATGATGTCAGAGAGTCTGAATTGAATGCAAATATATTTTGTTGCTGTGAAGGTAGCAGGGGTCAGACAGGCAGCCCCCAGCCCCAGGGCAGCAGGCTGTTAGCAGGAGAGGGAATGAAATGCCTCTCACAGTGGGGAGGGAGAAAATGGATCTCTTGGCTGATTTTCCTGGAGTTTTGTGGGGTGAATGCCTGGGTCTGGGCCTGGCTGGTTGGGATGGTTTCAGAGGAAAACATTGGTGCTGCTCCCACCCACCTGCCTGGGGTAAGGAGGTGCCCCAGACAGCTCATCCCAGCATGGCTGAGCTGCTCAGAACCTCTGGCTCCATCCTGCTTCCACTGACAGCCCAGGTTCCTGTTCCCCTCAGGCATCCACATGCCCCTGGTGCCCCCTTCCTTCTGCAGATGATTCTGGATGTGTTTCTCCAAATAACTGCTGTGTCTCTCCAAAACACAGCTCATCCAGCCCCAGGAAAGCAGCCTGTTCCCACAGCAGCCTCTGGCAGCTGGCTCCCAGAGAGGCCAGGTGACAAGGCAGTCCCTGCTTTGGCCAGGTGACCCTGGACACTCCCAGAGCAGTGGCTCCTGAGTCCCTTGCCCTGCACAGAGCCAGTGGGCTTCTGCTGGTTATTCCTCACTCGCCTTGGGCGAGTGTCAGATGGTTCAAAGATTAATTACCTTTTAACTGGCTGTATTTCCATCTCTGCAGAAGGCTGCAGCTGAAAAGACAGGAGTTCTGGGATCATTTACCCTGGTATTACACAGCAGATTACCCTGTACTTACGAGGTCACCAGTTACTGTGTAATTAGACCTCCAACGCAGGGAAGTCTGTGATAGGCTTCCACACCACTCTTCTTCCTGGTGCCAGAGAAGCAGAGGGATGGCAGCAAAGTGCAGGCTGAAGCCTCATTAGGTGCATTTAAAGCTGTTAAATAGTTTAAAATTCAGGTTGGGGGAGGTGCAATGAGAGGGTAGCAAGGCCACCTGTACCTGTCAGAGAAAGGGAGCAAAAAAAAAAACAAAAAAAACCCAGAGCAGTTTGTCTAAGAAATGCAGGAAAGCTAAAACAGAAAGGAGGGCTGTGAGGGTGATCCACGTGCCAGGTAGCTGAAAGGCAAAAGGCTCTTCACGTGTCACCAGGGACAGCTTTGCCAGTGGTGAAGGACTCTGCTGAGCCTGAGACCCTGTCCATGTCCCTGGCCATGGTGTGGGATGGTGTCCATGGAGCCATGGAGGATGCTGCAGTGCATCAGGACAATGCCTCTTGCTCCAGATTGCTCTCCCCCACTTCTCACGTGCACCCAAATCAAACACCTACTCACAGAGCATTTGGAAGAATGACAAATGCCTTTGATTGTCAAGCACAAATTCCAGTGGCAGCACATTGCATCTCTTGAGTGGCTAATAAAGCAGCAAGCCCATTCTGATCAATATACAGCAAGTAGTGCTGTAAAGTGAGGTTGTGCCTGCCCCAGGCCACGTTGCATTTTGTCTTTTTAAACCATGTCCTCTTCAAGCCAAGCACAGTCTCTTTTCAATGGCAGCTCCCTAGAATTTCTGGCTTTCAGTGAGCCAGTGAAACAAATGCTGTTCTGAAGCCCCTCCATGTAAAGAACCCAAGTTAAAGAGCAAAGTGTCTCTACAGCAATCATTAGTTTAAATACTCTTTTATTACATAGTCACATGTCTCCAATTCATCCCCACAAAGAGCATCCATACAGTCAACAGCTTCTGAAGAGGTGAAGCAGAAACAAAGACAGTGTGAAGCCATTGATTACTGAGGATAGAAAGGGCAGTATGTAAATAATTTGTCTGAAGGATGACCAGAGTGGGGAGATGTGTTACCTGATTGCAAATATTTACAAAGTTGTGAGCTTGAAGGTTAGAAAATGTTGAGAGAAGTGTATAGAAGTTAGCACAGGGATAATGTGGTGAGGATGAGTGGGGAAAATCAGTGTGGCAAGCAGGAAATTTCCGTCGTGTAGGCAAGATTTGTTCGTGATTTCCTGAGGGAGGCTGTGGGTTGTTCCCTTGGTTATATATGGATTGGCACCCATCAATACCTTAGCAAATCCTTTAGGGCCTGCTCTCACAAAGGAAAGGGAGAAGAATGAAATTTAGTGGATTTTTTTTTTCAGCTCTACTCTCCCCCTGTAAAGCCTTTTCCTAGGCAGGTGTGTGTCATTGTGGGGGCACGGCGCACACACACCCCTAACACTCCTGGACTGGAGGGGATTATCCAAAAGAGTGAAAGCAGCCAGGGCTTTAACCCCAGCATCTGTAGTCACGTTTATCCTTGAAGTAAATGCTCCAGCAGTGACATAATTGAGGGCTGTCCTGGCTGCTCAGCATATGTCTGCAGGGGTCATTCATCCTTTCTGACACTGCAGAACATTAGTGGTTTTTAGACTCACTTTCTCCTTCCGTCCTTCCGCTTGTGGCTAACCCTAATGGAGAGCTGGTGGCTAGAGACTCCTCTAGGAAAACTGGCCTGTTTGGAGAGTTGACTGTCTTGGAGCAGTCCTAAGTTAGGGCAAAACCAGGCAGATGTGTCCTACTGGGTGCTGGGTTTGTGCAATGGCCCCAGCGGGGCTGGTTGGGGTGGAGGGTCTGGCTGGCTGCAGGAAGGGGAGCAGAAGGCAACTGGTGATATCTGTGATGGCCACTTAGTGCTCGAGGGCTCTAATGGCATCTGGGAACCAGGTTCCTGTGTTTGTGGGTTTGCTTATTTATTTATGCTCCTGACTAAATAAAGTAGGGAGGAAGAATTTTAACACAGTGGTTGAATTGCATGGGACTGCAGCAGCTCTGTCCTACTCAAGGGCATCCAGGCAACTTGATAGAGAATGGAGGGAACTTCAATGCACAGAAAGTCTTAGGTGGAAAAATAGAGAAGAGAATGCAAAGCTTGATTCCTTCAAATTTTTAAAATTTATCTTGTTTTCCAGCAGAATCCTGCAGCCCAACCCCAGCCTCACCATTTGCACATCACATTTTATTTATTCCCCTTCCTGCTGCCACTGCTGCTCCCCCATGACAGCAGTGCTGAGGTGCTGTCACTGTCCTCTCCTGTGCCTGTCCCTTTGGGGCTGTTGCCACCATCTGCAGCCTCTCCCCTGCTTGCCACACCAGCTTTGGGCAGGGATGCTTGAGGCAGGCACAGAAAGGAGATGTCCATGGCAACTTCCCCTAGTTTAGGTCTCAATAAGTTTAGCCAAGACCATCCTTGTCCCCAGTGTGTCCCTACAGTGCTCTGACTGATGGAGGGTGGGGGGTTCAGGTTGGGGTTTGCCCTGCTGTGAAATGCAGGGTTTCATTCAGCAGTGCCAGAGCTGGCACAGCTTTCCCACCGGCGCTGATGGGTTTAATCACATCATTAGTAGGTGTGACACTGCAGCCTCCGATGATGAGCTCTTTATTCTAACACAGCTTTCAGCGTGTTTATCTGAGATACCATCTGTGCCTGCACTGCCTTCATTAGGAGAGAAAGCCTCTGTATCTTCTGACATTGGTCTGTATTTCTGTGATGTTTCCCTGCTGAGAAACCACTGTTCAACTAGAGGGTGAGAACCCACACCTGAAGGAAAGCAATATTACCCAAAATGCCTAAATAGGCCAAATAGACCATTAGGAAGTGCGCTGTTTGGAGGAATCCTCAACTGGTACACAAAACTGGCTACAAGAAATGATCCAGCTGTTTTATTCCTGAAAAATTTTCATCTTGGTAAAGCATTTATGCCCCATGCTTAATCTAAAGTGCTGTAAGTTTTCAGGCGAGCAAAGAACAGATTTTAATTTTTAAAATACTTTCTATTTTTGTACCTCCATACCATGCTTGCACATAGAAGTTTTTGGGTTGCTTGTCCAGGTTTTAGATACAAAATCATTAAGATTTGTGGGTGCAGATCTGAGTATCTAGCCTTCCCCCTTAAAAACTCCATGGTATATGTTGTATATATTATTAACTCTATACAATATATGCAGCTATATATTTTTGCAGCTGTCGATTGATCAACAAAGTGGCAGCATGGTGTGCTCATGGTGTTCTACTGCTCTTGACAAGATTCACAAAACACAAACCAGGCAGGAGCTGCCACATCACAGTCTATCTACACATAGAAAAAGGGAATGCTTCCATAGAGAGGTGGCATGCCCTGGCTTGTATCAGTTTTCTGTCTGCATGCTGCCAGGCCGATGCTCAGAGAATCTGACATTAACAAAAAGTAGATTTCCAAACAATCTTGCCTAATGAATTTTGAATATTATTATGATTAATGCTAAGGCAGTTGAACTGATTATCCAGTATCCAGAAGTAATGGAGCCTTATCTACATCTTGTGTAGTCCTCAGTCAGGAATGGCTTTGGCTGCAGACAAAGATGAGTGTTGTTGGTTACCCAGAGGGGAGGCACTGGCAGGACAGAGATGGAAGGGAGATGATGAGATACCCATCTGAAAGCATTTCAGCACGGAGTGATCACACATGCAGGTTCTTTATTGCTGCTATTTCCTAAGCTACATTTCTCAGGCCATTTTCAGACTTGACTTTTTTACCATCAGGTTAAGATTTATTGGGCAAATATTTTTCCTCCTTCCCAAAGCCAGAAATTGGGTTGATTTTCATTCTCTGCATCACCAAAAGAACAGAATCCTGATGGATGTGTTTCTTGCATCATGATGGTTTAACTTGACTTCTATCCTATTAGCTTTTGAGCTATTAAACATCTTTTGTAGCATTACCAGCGAAATGATAATGCAGATCATCCATGGACAGCTTCTGTTGGCACAAGCAGTCTTTGCAGACTCCAGATCCCCCTTAAAGCTGGACCCAGCAGAGAGCTGCATAGTCTCATGAGTATTACATGTCTCTGAGCTGGCCTGTCCTAAGAAAGTGTGTTCTGATGGAAGGGTCTCCAGCCTTATGAAGACAGCTGATAAATCTGTGAGGTGCCTGACAAACTATCTGGAGGCTGTAGTTTGAATAGCTTTTGGTGGCATTCCCAGCCTCTGCTGTTATCTGGGCAGTGACCATGGGAAAGGTAGCTTTTGATCAGCTGTGATGTGTGCCCATCATGTTGTGTCTGTGATGCAGAGGACTTCAGAGGCCACCACTGGCACACACAGGTCCACAGCTGCCCTGTGCCCACCCACAGCTGAGCAGGGAACTCCAGACTCTCCTGGAGAGCTGACCAGAGAATCCTCCCCCAGGGCTTTGCTCTCTGAGTTCCCAGTGTGGGGCTGTGTCATTCTGGGCCACCAGAAGCTCTCAGTAGGTGGCCCAGGGAATCAGTTTGGCCATGTCTCCTCCACCTGGGAAGGCTCTGGCAGCAATCTTTAGGAGAAGGGTTCAGGACCTGCTAGGAGCTGGTGCTGCCCTTGCTGACCTTTTTACTACAGGTTTTACAAACTACAGCTCCTCTGCTCCCATAGCCCCCCCGGCTGGATAAGGCATGGGGTGGGGTTTCTCACAGTTCATATCCTGGTGTTGGAGATCATGGCTTTTGGAGCTTTTACTCAGATGAACATGGAACTGGCCATCCCTCTGCAGGCTGGTTGTGCAGCTGTTTGCAAGCAGTGAGTGCAGATGCTTTGAGTGTTGGGAAGAAAAGGTGAAGAGTGAGTTGTAGTAAGGTGCACACCAAGCAGATTACTGGCAAACACAATTAAAAATATATGTGCAATTTCTCCTCTGTTTCCCTTGTCTTAGCCATCTTCTGCATTACCTCTGGCATTTTTAGACAGTAGATAATATGGCTGAGAGGACTCTTGGGCACAGGCAGCTCTTAGAGCAGCAGTGATTTATCTCAGACCATTTTGAGGTAGAAGAATTTACCTCTAGCTACAGCCACCCCTCCATGTCTGCCCTCCCTCATTTGCATAAGTAATTGGCAGCTTGTTAATGGCTCATTAGGAATGCTGAAAACCGTGGGATTAAAACACACTCAGTGGAGCAGAGATGAGGGGTAGGGGGGGAAAGGTTGCTGTCCCTGCTTGCAAATTACACTGCTTGATTCAACGTGATTCAGAATTACAGGTCATAAAGCAACTAGATTGTTAAATGAAGTAAGAAAAAACAATGCCAATGGCAGGTTTTATTTTTAGACTCATGTTTAAACACAGTATGTGCATCTAGGGGGAACAAACAGTCCCTTGCCAAACAGTCCTACTGACAGCAGGAAGCTCTCACCCCTGTCTCGGTTTCACATTAACCCTGCCTGGTCAGTGTTTCCTGCTCCTGAACCAGTCCATCTGGCTCCTTACATCACCTCGTGGCAGGGACATTTGGTTCCTTTTCCCATGTTCTCTCTGGGTAAATCCAACCTTCTCACCTCTAGCAGCAGGCAACCAGCATGTTCCTTTCCTTGGGCACGACTGGGACACCCAGCACAGCTCCATGCAAGTAGGAGAAACAGCTCCAGGTTGCTTTGTGTGTTCTGTACATCTCAAAAATCCCTAGAAAACTGCTGTGAGATGTCTTTGGTTGCTGACACGCAGGGAGGCAGGCAGGTAGCCTTTTGCTGTGGCACTGCCAGAGCCTGCAATGCAGGAGATGGTTGGTGTTGCCAGTGAGAATTGTCAGAGGACCACATCTGCTGTTCCTGGAGAGTGGGGCGTGCTGAGGACACAGCCAAGTCAGTTGAAAAGTTTGATGGAAGCTGTTTGCTGACTGTTTAATCTCCCTTTCAGCACTGGCTATGGCAGCAGTGACTGCAAAGACACAAGAGGTGAAGGCAAGGACAGGGTTATGATGGCTTTTGAGTCACTTTGAGGAGGCTCAGCCCGTGGGCTGGGGCAGCCACAGCACACCATGCCTTTCCATCAGGAGAACACCCTGGGGATTTTTGGAGGCCAAGGTGATTCTGGCAATGGTTCAGTCTCAGCTACAGCTAGGATCCTTCTTCCTGGATAAGCTGAAAGGAAATTACAGATAAAACACTTGGGAATCACATCCAGTCATAATTTGCAGTTAAATTCAGCAACTTCTGATCTAAACTTGGGTACTTAAGAGCCTACTAAGGTGACAGTTGAAACCATGAAGTGGGGACAGCTAAGGTTCAGCAAAGCTCAGCTCTGTCTGGCATGTCAGAGTTAATCCCTCTGCTTTGTAAAAGGTGCCCAGGAATCTGTCAGGACTCACAGAGGCAAAATACTGGCACATCTGAAAAATTTCTCAGTGCAGCTGGATCCAGGCTGAGGGCAAGGAAGGAGTGTGTTCTCCTGGAACCCCAGCCAGCAGCATGTGCTGCTCTTTGCATCACCCTGAGAAGTCACCTCCTTGTGCCCCAACCTGAACTGACAAACATTGACTCACAAAGGCACAATCTACATCAGCTTTGTTTGTTGTTCTCCAAGAGCTCAACTTAGCCAAACAGAGCAGCTTTTCCTCCTTCTTGCTTTCATTGCTTTTTTTTTTTTTCTGCCCTTACATCCTCTCAGATGACCCTGAGAGCCACCTGTGGCTCTTATTCATACAAGGCTGTCCAGAGCTGCTGAATTAACAGCACATCCTGCTTGCAGCAGGAATCAGCATGTCCTGATGGGGACTTACAGCTGGCTGCTGGGGAAGGCTCAGAGCTGCATCACCCAGCTCCTTCAGTTGAGCTCTAAAGGACATAAGATTTACTGTGGTCCAGGCTGGGATGGCATCCAGGCCTGCAGGGAAAGAAGATCCCAGGTCACCCCTTCCTACAGCAGCAGGAACAGAGATGGCAATCAGAGAATGTGTGTCTTATCACTAGGTTGAGTGGAATTTCCTGGAGAGGAATGGTGCCAAGGTCTCCACAACTGCTATGTGATTCTGTACAAGCTCAAATGTCTCTGCTTCCTGCACAAAAATGGAAAGTTCAAATAATGCTGCATGATGCAAAGACGTCTACAGTGGTTCTTGTGATCTTCCCAAGGCAGGAGCAGAGCCTCCATCAAGTGTGCCAGGAGCAGGAGGAAAGGTGTCAAATGACCTTGGAAAGCAAATGTCAAATGACCAAGGAAAACAGAAGCACTGGGTTTTTGTTGTTGTTGTTGTTGTTTGTTTCTTTCTTTCTTTCTTTGGTTGGTTTGGTTTTTATTTCAACGTTGCAAAGGAAACTGCACAAAAACAAAAATAAGACACAGGCTAAGAACATGCAGGAGACAAATCCCGTTCTGAGCTGAGATCCAAGGAGGTGCCTTCCAGCTGTGGGTGTAGAAAAGATGGCTCAGTAGTTCCCCTTTGAATGCTGCTTTCGACTACAGCCCTGATATGTGAGCTGGGAAGGGGGAAAACAGTGTTTCCCACCAAAAGCTGCCTTTAATGTGCTAGTATCTGTATTCCCACCAGTCCTAAATTTGCATGAGGGTTTTTCAGCCCTACTCTGGTTTTGATTTCCAGGTTATCTCTGCTGGTGGCCCAAACTGTGGATTTATTGCACAGTCTTTGCTGAACACTGCTGCTCCACTACCTGCTGCTGTACTGCCAGACTCACCAGGGGATAACATGTCATCTTTTCCTTTCCTAATCAGCTGGATGTCATTCAGGAAGCTGGGACAAGGAGAACTTTTCCCCCAGACACCAGCTTTCCTTGGTAGCAGACAAACCTCAAGCCTTATAATACTACATGTACATAGAACTTATATAGCTTTACATCCTCAAAGTGCTGTACCAGCATTAAGTAATTATGTCTCTCCCTAATGGCCATTAATGCTGGCCTTTCATGAACCTCCCCCAGCTCCCTGAGGTTCATATCTAATCCAGCAATAAGCTGCTCAGAGGGAGGGGCTGGATATCTTGCAAGTCCAAGGTTTTGGATGTGTAATGAGGCTTCAGAGCAGGGGCCAGGTGCCCTGGAGTATCAGAAACACAGAGCTGTGGACCAGGTCATGACCCTGGGAGCATCCACTGGAAAGGGATGGAATCAAGTAGGTGATACTGTGATCTTGAAATGGAGAGGAAGAAAACTTTGGCTGCTCAGAGGATGTGCACTGATTGCTCTATTTATTACCAGGATAGCATTGTGAAGAGAAAGAGCAGAGCAGTGGGAATAGCGTGTCAGTGTGGGCATGGGGAGTTGATCTAGGGAGAGAAAGTTAGCTAAAAATGTCAAACAAAGCTAGACAGCCATGGCAATGGGATAAAGAGGCCAGTCTGCAGATCTGTGAAGCATTAAAATAACAAGGCAAAAGGGCAAGCTTGGCAGCATCATAGGATTTAAAGAGAGGAGCAGAAGAGGATTTACTTGTCTTATTTGCTTGCAAGCAGAGCCCTCTTCCAAGCTATGGAGTGTCTCCAGGGGAGATGTTGTAATGCCACTGTTTCAGGACATTTTACCCTTGGGGAAGGGGAGGCTCCCTGTTAGCAGGGCTCTCCTTGCCCTAGCTCCCAAATGGAGAAGATGGTGTCGGAAGAGGACATGGCTGTTTCAGAGAAGTCCCAGAAGTAGCACCTCTTAACAAACACCAGTTCTGCATGATCACTTATTTCTGAAGCCTGCTAGACCCAGCTCTGAGCAAGCAGAGGCTGAAATAAACTTTCACCTTCTCCCTAAAGGCATGGTAATGATTCTTGCCAAAGCCAAGGCTATGCCTTGTAAGCAGGCTTTGCAAAAGAAGAAAACAGCACCCATTTTTTCAGCCTGATTTAATAGCATCATTTTGGTTTTATGCTCCTGGCAATGGCTGGTCCTGTAAAACAAGTGTGTAGCTGTGGGAATCACGTGCCAGTCTACAGTGGCAGAACACAGCTCACAATCACTACATGTTGTGCAAAGGATTTCTGTCACCCTGGACACACTCTGCTTCCTGTGGCATCACTGGCGCAATCCCTCTGTGCTCAGCTCTAAATCATTTTGCTACATCATCAAATAACAGGGTATGGCTGACTGCAGGCCAGGAGGACTTGGTGTTCATTTTCTGCACAGCTTCAGAGCAGGGCCTTCCCCTGCCCTTCCTGCATCTGTTTTCTCATCTGTGAAATGGGAATTTTAATCCTAATCAGTTTGCAAGGGAAGCAGTAAGGGATAGTCAAAGGCAATCCTTTAAAGGGTAATAGCCAGTCTTATGTGCTGGGTTAGATATTGGAGTGGGTTTATGGTAGAGTTTAATTGATGCCTGTTCTGCTTATGGCTGGTAAGTGCAAGGCTTAATCTTTGCTTTTGAAAATGTGGCACCCTGTTTGAGATGCAAAGGATGCCTCTGCAAGGAACACCTCATCTCTAAGCATAGCTGGGCTGGGTTTTGGGACCCACAAATTTCTGGGCATTGCTTGTTTGAATTTTCGCTCCCAAATTAATTTGATTATTAATTGTTACCAGATTAATTTGTAGTAAAAGCTGTGTCTCACATGGCTAGGAGGAATGCTTTGGCTGTTCCTGAACTTCAACCTATGAGCTAAGCCAAGATTGTGTAGTCACATCCTTGGGACAGCTCTTGGCTGTGTATGTCATTTTGCTGGCAGGTCGTCACCAGAGTGTGTCTAGAGGTGACCAAAGCCCTTGACTTTATTTTAGCTTTATTTTAGTGCTTAGAGATGGCACTACTGGCTTCTCTGCTCTGTTTCCAGGGCCAGACCCTTGAGTGGTGTAAATCAGGATCCTCCCTTTTGAGCAGTGCTGCTGTGATACTGTCTGTGTAAGCTGAGGGTCTGGTTCACACATTCTGAGCTGCTCTGAGATCTCTTCAAAAGGGAGTTGACTGTGCTCCGTGTGTTGTACTGCCTGTAATCACAAATGATCTTGCAAGATTCAGGATATTGCAAGCGTAGAGAGCTTTTCAGCAAGTAATCATTTTGAGATTGCTGGAAAACTGAAGAGTTAGTGCTACTTAAAGGAGAATAAAATAAGCATTAGCACAAAACAGTTTTTGCAACAATCAAGTTTGGTGTATGTCCTGTTCTGCTCATTACATTTCCTCAGAGCCCTTTGCAAGAAGGGGAAGCAACCTGTAAAAGCTGGGAATGTAGAAAAGAACTAAATTTGCGGCCAGGGTTTTGAAGGAACAAACAAAGAAAAACATATTTCCATTTCCATTACAGAAGAACATTCTTGGGAGTTCAGAGCAGCAAGCTGAGAACACACCAGCCAAGCCACCTCAAAACAGGAGGTGTGGAGCTGCAATGATCTTTTTATCCTCAAGCATCTGCACTTAGGAAAGAAAGATCTTCCTGAGACTTTTAAAAATCCTCTTTTTTGAGGGAGGGTCTGTTTCAGAGTAAGGGAAAGGGCTGGTTTGCAGCCCTCTGAATACAACCCTTCAAACCTGAGTTTAAACTCTTCCGAGAGAAATCTGAACCACTCCATGCAGAAAGCCAGTGGAGCATCCTACCCCTTTCACACCCCATTCCAACACACCTCCCTCTTGCTTCCAAGCACTGCAATGTCCCTGTACTGACCCTTCCCCACACCAGCTCTGCTTCAATCAGTCAAAGAGACCTGTGGAAAAACCGGCAGCTCAGAGGAGAGCTTTTGTTTGTAGAAGAAATGTTTTCATCTGAGCGAGCACAACAATCTCATTACTTGGAATTGGCACACATATGCTGGAATCCTAGACAGCAGACACTGTCTCCCCTCATCCTTCGTAGGACCAGAAAGATTTCTGCCTGTTTGATTCAGCTGCAGTGCTACAAAGTTATTAGCATTGCTTTTTTGGTGTCCCTAATGAGACAAGCATCTTCCAAGCAGCTTCACAAAAGCACTTTTCTCATCACTGCTAAAGCCTTGGACACTTTACCCTCAGCAGAAAAAAGTGTGGAGATTTGCAGCCCTGCTGCTTCCAGCACTGGTTGGTCATAGCAATTAGCTGTTTTCCCACAGATGGACCTTCTTGTGCAGAAAGACAGCACAGAGAAAAACTTGTCCTGCTCAGAGAAACTTATTTAGGAATCTCTAGTGAATCTGAAGGTAAATCCATCCATTTTGGAACTGTTTGCATGTATCCTGCAAGCCTCCTGTGTGCCTGCTGGATTCATGTGCCTCACAGGAGGGCTGACTCTTACCTGAGGAACTGCCTTTCCCTGGCTTGACATACCCCAATTTTATACACCCAGTTCCAAACTCTCCAAAGGGGTTGGCTTTCCTTCCTCCATTAATTGATGGGCATATCCCTGCCTGAAAGAGCCTGTTCTATACCTACAGACCACATTTTGCAGGGTGGTCTTGCAGTTATTTACATAGGAAAAGCAGTCTCTGAAAAGGCTTGTAGCACAGTTTTGTGAGCATAAAACCTTTCATGCAATTAGGTGATGTACAGATGCTTTTAGAGAACCTTTCGAAGAGGGACAGCCCTCATGCTGTATCTCTGGTGGATGCCTTAGAGTACTGAGGCCCTGAAATGCTTTGCTGAGCATTCTTGCTCTGTGTCCAGGTTCACCAGACTGTGGGGCTGGAGTATGTTCTTGGCATTTGGCATTTGATTGCCTTACCAGCCCATTTTGGGTGGAGAGGATGTAATTCATCTTGGTACATTTCACTCCCTGTGCATCATGTTAACCAGGTGGGATTGCTGGGTAAACCCATGAGTGGTGGGGGGGGGACAAGAGCCAGCCCAGCCTTTTGGAACGGTTCCTTGGTGCTGTAGTTCACAGGGAGGCCCTGATTTTGTGCACATCATGTCACAGCTGACATGACAAGGGGTGCTCAGGCACCGGAGCAGGCTCCACAGGGAAGTACTCACTTTCAAGTAGCATTTCGACAATGCTCTCAGGAACATTTGTGTGATTATTGGGGTGTCCTGCATAGGGCCAGGAGCTTGACTCAGTGATCTAATTGTATGACCCCTTCCTCAGGACTGTCACCACTGAGATTTCGCTGTGCCTTTGTCCTCACCCAGGTTGGAGGACACACCATGCTGCCTATCCGCTGGATGCCTCCTGAGAGCATCATGTACAGGAAATTCACCACAGAGAGCGATGTCTGGAGCTTCGGGGTGATCCTCTGGGAGATTTTCACGTATGGGAAGCAGCCCTGGTTCCAGCTCTCAAACACAGAGGTACAACAGTGTTGAGACACCTCAGCTGAAAACTGCATTTTTTGCTGTCTCTCCTTTCCAGGTGGTTTGCAATGAAATTTGTACATGGATGGTCCCCTCCTTGGAACTCCCATGGTGAAGCCATAGGAAAAGTGTCATTTTCTCAGTTTAAGAGCTGGGAAAAACTGAGGCCTGCAGGAATTCAAAGAGCTCTGCCAAAGCCACGTGCTGGCTAATCCTCAGCCCCTTGCTGCTAAGTTCCTGACGTATCTTTCATATCTTATAAACTCTTGGGGTGCTGCCAGAACTGGGGATACCCAGATTACTGCTGGGATCTAAGTCATGCCTTGAATTTCCCTGGTTTCTCCTTTTGCAGCTAAAGCTCACTGCAAGCTCCACTTTGTGAGAAATTGTTTTAAGCTTGATGTATCTCGTGTGGCACGTTTCCTTGGGGTTTTTGCCTTTGGGATATCTATAATATGGTTTGCCCCAGTTCACTGAGGGTGGAACCCATGGAGGTTGTCTGCCCTTGTTATTTCTTTGACTAGCAAAAGTTGCAGCCCACCAGGACAGGGCTGCCCTGTAAAAATGTTGAGGGAAGGCTAGCTGGGATTAACTGGGTGTCACTGCTGAGGTTTGAGGCACATCAGCAGAAATTCATTGGAAAATTTTTGCTTGGAATAGCAGGAGGTATTATAGAAGAGGAAAAAGATGCTTTGACATAGCAGTGTGTGGGAACCTTGAACATTTTTATCCTACTGTGTATCTAATGGATTTCAGAAATTTCACCTTTTGTAATGAAAAATGTGCATTTTCTGCTTTCTGGATACAGATCCCTTAATTAAGTGAGTTGCAGAGATGGCAAATCCAAGGTGTTGCTTTACAGCTCTGATGCTTGCCCATTGGTGTGCTCAATGGGGCCTGACTGTACATCCCAAAGCAGCACACGCAAACATTTTAGAGGCACAAACAACGGAATCGACAGCGACACAAGTTATTTGTCACGCTATTTAATGAGCTGCTCTTGCATTTCCCTGTGAGGGCAAACACAAACACACACAAATGAGCACATGGAGCTTGAACACGGGCAGCAGGCACACTGGAGTGTGACAGCTCAGCTTTGCCCGTTCATTCTGCCTCAGTTTCCTTTGCAGGGCAGTAGGGCTGTAAACAAACACCCTTAATCTTGAGAGTGTATGGGTTTTCTACCATCCCTGGGATAAAATATGATCCCTCCCTTACCTCTTGGTGTATCCACTTCTTTCTGCCTGCTGACCACAGTATCCTGGTGGAATACTCCTGCGGAAGGGAGTCATGTTAGCTCCCATCAGTCTTATTTTTCACAGTTTGTGAAGGGATGGGCAGAGCCTGTGTAGCTGCAGAGGACTGACACCTCCACCAGCTCCTGGATGCTGTGGCATCAGAGCAAATCCCTGTGGTGGTCCAGATGCAGTGCCAGAGCCCCATGGAGAGGCAGAGCCCATGGAGGGACAGGTCAATGCCAAGCTCCTGGCTGCCAGGACTGGATCAGGAGCAAGCACCAGGCTGGCTGAGCATCCCCCCTGCTGGGTGATGGCATCGGCAAGGCTGGGATGCCCACTCCCTCCTGTGCCACCTGCATGGCCTCATACCCCCACAGCATTTTCAGCAGGTTGTTCCAAGGCTGGGAGAAACCCTCTCTGAGCAGAGGAATGAGGCAGGGCACCACTCAGCCAGTCCACTAACTTCTCTCTGTGCCTTTCCTTTGCCCTGGAGAGACAGAGCCCAGCACAGGGCTCCTGTGCACGTCCAGCATGTCTTGGCAGGAACCAGAACTCACCCCCTCCTCCCCATTGTGAGCGTCCAGCAGCTCTGTGGCAATGCAGGCTTCTCTTCATGCTGTGCCTTGCTCTCCTTGCTTTCAGCTGGTCCTAATCTCTGCCCTCTGTATTTATATGCAAACAGCACAGTGATAAGTATCCCTTGAGCTGCGTGGTGGGACCATTACTATTCATAAATGATAAACTCCAAACACCTCTTGCTGGGTGGCTTCCCTCCACACGCTGCCTGGGACTGGTGTTTATCTGCAGAGCGTGGCAGGCTGCTCACACACTGCAATGCTGGGACTCATCAGCCCCAACCGAGGAGGCCAGGCAGTAATAGCAGCTCTCTGGAAACTCATATTTCCCTCTCCTTTTCATTCATTCCTCCAGTAAACAATACACAAAGAGACTCTTAGGGGAGTCCTTTCCAATGGCATCCCTCTGAAGAGACTTTACTGTTATCCAGGACCTCACATTTTTCTCATTAGCAGCACCAATCTGACCCAGAATAGAGTGATAGCACTGTAAATTTTTTTTCTCCTTCACAGATGTGATTTGAAATGAAATTTCATTATTTTAGTTGCTTTTCTGTGTCAGAAAGAGGGAAAGTATGTAGGAAAAGATGCTCTGAACTCTTCCTTCTAAACCTCTCCTGGGCTTTGCAATGGAACGGACTCTTGGTTTTCAGACAAGAAAAATATCATTTCAGCTGTGCAAAATATTGCTGTACTGTGGGGAATTAAGACTTTTTTCCTTCTTCATTTAGCAGGAAAAACTCACATCAAAAATTAAAACCTATTTCATTTGCTTGTGACCTCCTCTTTGGAGAGTGCATTGAGGTAGGTAGTGTCAAACAGGGAAGGTTTTTGAGATCTGAAAAGCCGCAGCTGGAGGCAAACTTTTCATGGTAAAATCATCATTAGCAACAAACAGGTGATCACTGAGGATGTGCAGATCTGAGATTTGGCTTCTCAGTGCTCCCCTTGACTAAATGGTGCCACATCAGCCAAGCAGTATCAGGCACAGGACACCCTCCATAAACTGCCCTGCTGGTATTCAATGTTTCTTTTCTTTCTTTCTTTCTTTCAGGTCATTGAGTGCATTACCCAAGGCCGAGTTTTGGAGAGGCCCCGAGTCTGCCCCAAGGAGGTTTACGACATCATGTTGGGCTGCTGGCAGAGGGAACCTCAGCAAAGGCTCAACATCAAAGAGATCTACAAGATCCTCCATGCTCTGGGCAAGGCCACACCAATCTACCTGGACATCCTTGGCTAGCAGTGGCCACTTGTTGGAAGTCCCTGCTCCTCCCTCCCATCCTTCCTTCCCTCTCCCCCTCCCAAACCCTTTTCCCCTCAGCTCCCAAGCAAACATCTTCATATAAACTCAAGTGCCTGCTACACATACAACACTGAAAACAAAAAAAAGCAAAACAAAAAGCAAACCAACAAAAAACCCACAGAACAACAACCTGTAAAGCAGTTTGGCTTATATATATTTATAGATATCTCTCTCTATATAACTTCCACACCAATACAGAAAGAAGCTGCTGTTACAGAAAATTGTGAGACTATATATATAAAAAAAAAGAAACAAAAAAAGGGAGAAAAAGTACTTAAATATATATATATAATTAAAAAGAAAAAAAAAAAAAGAGAAAGAAAGGAGAAGGTATCTTTCCCCCGAGCAACCAAGCAGTGAAATGTAACCCTGCTGTGAGTATGGTTCGGGCAGCTGGGCAGGGCTCTAGACTGGCTATGGCAGCAATGCCATCCTGGGTAGGAGCTGCAGGAAGAAAGCCTTGCCCTGGTTGTATGATATGCACTGAATGTGTGAAATCAGTCCTCCCTTTTCGTCCTTGCCTCCCTCCCTCCTTGCCAGCCCGCAGGTGATGGGCACAAAGCCAGGGCAGTGCCCCTGGATGAACTCTCTTTTACCACCCCCTTCCTCTTAGTCCCTCCTCATCCCTTTCTGCCTTCCTGCCCTTTTCCTCCCTCCAACATTTCAGGACAATTTTTCTAATTTGCTGATTCTTAAATGTATAGGCTCTAGGCTTTTGAACACACAGTCAAAGGATTGTGGCACCTACGGGTAAAACACACCGGGTAAAACACACATGGGGGAGCAGCCACCCTCCTGCAGGCTGCAGGCTCCTGCCCCAGCCCTCCTCTGCCCCAGCCCTCTGCCAGTGCTGGGAGAGCAGCAGGACCAAAGCAGCTGTGCCTGGGACTCAAGGCGGGGTCCTGGGGACCTGGTCCTGAATCATCCCCAACCCACTCCAGTGTGTGAGACAGGAGTGCTGCTCACCCAGGGCATCACTTTGGAGGAACAGCCCCAGTCCTCCCTGCCCTTATGGCTGTCAGTGGCCATGGGGTTGGTTAGTGGCCATGGGGTTGTTCCCCTGCCCTCAGCTGTCTGCACCAGGGCCAAATTGGCCCCCGGTGTAAACTTTTAGTGAGCAGGGTTGGATCCTTGCTCTCCTCATGGGGGAAAGGCTACAGGGTGCAGACAGCTGGGAACAGGCCTGCAACCCTGCTGGGCATTCGGTGGGGTCAGCATATCCCAGTGCTCTTCCCCCCCTCATCCTCTCCCCTTCCCCATTCCTGCCCCATGCCTCAGCCCAAGCCTCAGGCACAAGCCAGCGGGGGACAGGGAGGGGGACCAGGCTCGTGAGATGGCTGGGAACCTACCAACACCTGCCTGCAGCTCCCTTGCCATTCTCCTCACGTCCCCATCCCCTGAAAGGATTGATGCATCTGCCTTTGAGCTGTTGTGAAATGCAGAGGCTGAAGAATAGCTCCACAGGCAGCCCCGGGAGGAGGGGGGAAGGAGGGGAAGGTGCCTCCAGGAGCAGACGGCTCAGCGGATGGCCACAGCGGCCAGCCTTGCATCTCAATGAGGAGAAAGGCCTGACAGGCAGCAGCAGGGCGTGCTGGGGACAGCCAGGGAGAGACAGCAGCATCCTCAGTGTGGCTGATCTCCCCGGAGCAGAAAATAATCCTGGCCTGGGGAAATACTCAGTCAGATGCTGGATCCTGCTTGTCCGGAGTGGGCTGAGAATGCAAAACCTTTCTGGGCCTTTTTTTCATATGGGTAATGGAGGATGAGGGGGAACCTCAGCTTGGCAGCTGCTCTCAGGAGGCAGGGAACGGGTGGCACAGGCATTGTCAAGGCGATTTTGAGAAGGCAACAACTGCCAGCACAAAAATAGCCTGCTCGGATGTGGCACTTGTGGAAGGCAATGCAGATGGGAGAAGAGGGGACAGAGAAGAGATCTTGGTTCCTTCCCCATGGCCAGAGTAATATTCATGTCCAGGATGCAAGGGGAGCTAGGTGGCTTGCTATGGCTTGCACTGAAAGGGAAGATCTTGCATCCTCTCCCTATTCCCCATGTCTCCTGACAATCAATATCTCTCACTCATGGCAGTGGCATGGCCTGTCTGATGGTTTCAGATAGAGGCAGGAGACACTGCTAAAGGAGGATTGTGGTGGCAACAGCAGCTGTAGGTTTATTCTGTGTCTGTGTAATGAGCAGTGAGAGCCTGGGGTGGGAGATGGTGGGTGGCAGTAGCCACGTGGGAGTGAGGACACAACTTTCCTCTGCCTGTTAGAGAGATCTGGGCTAGTGGGACAGACTCGTGCCCATGGGGCCTGGACAGACTGCCACTGAACAGGCGCCAGGTGCTCACAGCATCACCAGTGATGGCATGGTCATGGAAAGGCTTTGGGTCAGCACCAGGACTCCACACGTAGGAACGCTGTACCATGCTGCCTCTCCATAGCAGGACCTTGCTCTTTTGGAAGAGGGTATCCTGTCTATTTAGGTCCAACTTTGAAAGGGGAAAAGACTGGTTAAAAAGTTGCTGGCCCCAGCCTGGTTCCCTTTTTCTGCAGTCTGCTTGGCTGAAAGGGTTGGAGATTCAGCACAGGGAGAGAACAAGCATGGCTACTAATTGTCCAGCATCTCCAGAAGAAAACCCTTTCCTGGAGCAGCCTGTCTCTTACCCCAAGTGGTTTCTTGCTCTGGTGGCTCCCAGGCAGTGTGCCAGGTTGTGCAAGGCCACAGTTATGTCCACCCCTCTCTCTCACTCCCACGTTGTCATTTATTTTTTGGCTTTTACACTACAAAGTCACCTACAGACACTGGTTCCCAGCTGATGAGATTCCCTCCTCACAGCAGCTACATCCTCCCCTCCTCACTTTCCTCCTTCCCCTCTCCCCAGCACCACCACCTTGTCCCCTTCACCACCTCTTTGTACTGGCACAATGACAAGGTGAGCTCAGGAGCCAAGGGTGACACTGAGCCTTGATGCTGCATGTTTAGGATTAGGTGGCCTCTGAAGAGAGCTTATGTGTCCCCAGAAGATGGCAAGTGGCTGAAGAAGGTGGTGAGATGCTCAGGCTCTGGCTGCTTTGCTCTAAGCCCCACCACAGGCAGGGACTGCCTTGGAGAAAAGTCCTTTTATCAGAGTTAATTGTGAACTGTTGCTCAGAAGAGCTGGATAAGCTGCACTTCTGTGCTGTGACATCTGCTCTGTTGCTGCTCTGGCCCCCTTGGCCTGTCATTGTTGGATGGAGATTTGTTGGGAGCAAGGAGAAGATTGCTTTGTGTTCAAAGACATGACAGAAACTGCTGCATCCCTTTTTGGCATGACAGTTCTGGAGGGGAAGAGGGAAAGCAGCTGTGCTGCATTCCTGGTGAACACCCTGAGACCTCGTTTCCAGAACCACCTTTCCTGGAGCAGAAGAAAGCTTCCATCAGCATGGACTGGGGATCTTCCCTGTAGGAAGAGGGTCTCTGCAATGAGGCTATGTGTGAGGAGAAGAAAAGCAGATTTTGGGGGAAATTCTCACACAGTATCAACATCTGAGTGTTTGGAGTCAAAGAGAAATGAGTTCATGCTTCTTTATTTCTCAGAGAGATATTTTGCTATGCCCTGCCTCTACTCAGAGCAGAGAGCTATCTCTGCTGCCTGGGAACACGTCTCACCCAGCTCTGGGGCAAGCCAGGCCAGATTCCCAGCACATCCAGGCAGACCTTCCCACCACCCAGCCCCTTCCATCTGCAGTTTTCTCAAGGGACTTGTGAAAGGGAGCTGGAAGGAACACCAGTCTGAGCACAGCTGAGAAGGGGCCATAGGGTCTTCCCTGTCCCAGCTCCATGCTGCTCCCTAAAAATTAAAACTGTTTGCACCAACTCAGTCACCCAAGGGTGTCACTGAAGTGATGCTTTCTTGGAAGTGCAGGTGCTATTTTGGTGCATGGTACAGGTGGAAATTTTGTGCCAGGGCTGCAAACTGCAGGCAGTGAATGTGGCTCCAGCCTCAGGGTCTCATCAGTGACCTGGTTTGTTTTCTCCTGCCATTATTTTTCTTTCCACCCTAGTCTGTCAGGTTGCAAGACAGAAGCTGAAATGTAGCAAAGGGAAGATATGCAGAGATCTGCCAGACTGAAAGTCCATCCTGTCTCCCTTGCCCATCTGGCCTTTTTAGATGTCCCTCAGGGCATGGATTTTCGGGGGGGTGAAAAAGTCTGAACTGCCTGTCCTTGGGTCTGCAGGGTGTTGAGCTGCAGCTGGGTGACTCTGGGAACTGTGCTGCCCAGACCAATGTGGAAACTGTGGAATGCCTTTAAAGAGGGTGCTTGCTTGAGAGACACGTCAAGCTTAGAGACACCTCACCTTAGCTCTGAGCTGCTTGCTTGTCCCAAGGAGTGGGTGGGACAAGGTGAGAAAACGTGTGGAGGAATAAAAGAGGCAGGGAAAGGGAAAAGCTGGTTTTAGAAGGCAACTGAGTATCTTGGGTGGGGAAATCAAGACAGATTTGGGGAGTGTGGTGTAGAATTTTAAGTAGCACAATGGATACAAGCAAAACCAAAAGAAAATAGCAACGTACTGCAGCTCCAGGAAAAGTTAGCTATGAAACTGGGCAAATACTGGTTTAAAAAGGAGGCAGAAACCAATAAAATCAAGGGACCGATTATGCAGGTGGGAAACAAAATCACTAGGCTTTGTGCTTTCCTGTGATTTTTTTTTTCCTCAACTTTTTCTCAAAAGTTCTGCTGTTTCAGGGGCACAGACAGAAGTATCATATGAGCTGTTTCCTTTCACGTGAAAGGCTCTTATTTCCCAGAACTCAAATGTGTAGGTTTTCTTAGTTCAGGATATGGGTTGAAGAATGCAGACATGTTCACCACAAGCCCCCAAACCCAGAGGTAGTTTGGAACACTTGATCAGCATTCATTTGTGTGCCAGTCTGTGTGAAAACTGTTCAGCATACTATCCTAAAAAGTTTTTTAAAAATCTTTCTAATTTCCTCCCTCCCTGTGGAGTATTTACACCCTTTCCTGATCTGGCCAGGAATCAGCTGAAGCACTACAGCCATGGCTTGTACCCAATGTTTTTGTAACAGCTCTAGGTGTGTTGTCTGGTTGTAAGGCAATGATGAGAATAAGCAAGGGGAATAAAGGAGATCCTGGCTGTGATACCACGCTGTGGTGGATCCTCTGATAGCTGGAAGGCTCTGGACATCAACAGGGCTCCTCTATGGGAGGAGCTATGGGAGCTATGGGACTCAGAGGCACGGCCATGTCTTGGTGCAACACAAAGAATTTGTTCTCCATTTACACTCAATGGCTTTCTGATGGATGGTGGGCTCATGGAGCCTTGGCATATGGTGGTGCATCCAAATGAGTACCAAAAGCAGAAGAAGAGAAAATTGCCCCCTCAGCACTGCTTTTCAGGAGTGGATAGACTTGCTTAACTCTAAGGTAGCTTCTCCACTCCCGCACCAAGGCATCTCTTACATCAGTACCCATTTAATGTTTACATAGCTGCTAAATCCTAAAAATTCTTTTCCCTTTGCTGCTGTCCTTGAAAGTACAGATATTGAGTTTCAAGCCTGGAGAAAGCAGGTGTTTTCAAAACATCTGTTCTGGCTGGCAGTGTCATAAATGACAAAGGCAGAGATGTCAGTCGCTGCTCTGGCAGGAATGGAGGAGCATTCCAACTCTCCTGTGCCTCTTTTTCCTTTCCAATGCAATACTGAGCCATGAAACTGCTCCCTGAGAGAAGTGGAGTCCTATTGCTTGCAATTTTGAAAAAGTGAACCTAGGAAAGAGATAAGAGACTGAAGAGAAGGAAGGATAAAATATTCCAGCTTTCCCCAACAGTTAAGTAAGCTGGTAGGTTGTTTTCATGTTGGCGGCTTGGGTTTCTCACAGACCCAATCCGAGAGCTCTTTTCAAACTAAAGGAATGACCATTGATTCCTCCTCCCTTCTGCTAGTCCCACAATTTTAGCATCTGTGCAAGGGGAAGAGGCATCACAAATCTAACCATTGCTTCCCCACACTGTCAGGAGTCCTCCACAGGAACTGCCCTCCCTCCCAGCACAAGTGACTGATCCCACTGCTGAAAACTGGAACAGTTCTTCTGAGGGGGAGTTTAACTGCTGAACTACTGGCAGCTTAGGACAAGGTCCCAGCAGGGAAGGGCTGAAATACCTCTAAAGAAAATCATAGCTCTGGGCGGTCCAAATGTCTTCTTGCGTGTTTTCTCTTGCTCTCTGCTGGCTTCCAGCCTCTCCAGTCTTTGCTGCTTGATACTCAGAGAACTGAGTTTCTGCATTCCCTCCCTTTACTGAGCTCAGAGGATTGGTGAAGCAGTTTGATTTCGACGCGGTAGGTGAGATCAGATTTCTCCCTCCATGCCCTCTTCTTTTTCTCCCTGTGCAGCTCCTGTCCTTGCAGTTCTCAGGACTTGACTAGCAGAGTTTTTAAATGAAGTGAAAGTCTTAATGTGAGGTGAATCCCAAGACCACAAACAGTTTGGACTTCAAACAGTGAGAAAATTGGCGCCGGATGATCCCGCACACAAAGCAGAAAACTTTCATTTCCTGCAGGCAGGATGGAATTGACTGTTATATTAAGACTTCAGAAGGAGCACTGCCCTGGAGTAATTTCACTGCTGTCAGGCAGTGTTGACATCTAGATTAACCTCTGTGCAGTGAATTTTACAGCAACGCTCATTGTAATGCATGTGGGGTATCTCCTGTAAATCCCAGCTGAAGCCCACAGTGTCCCACCCTTCTGCACAGGAGGAAGGGTTGGGGAGCAGCTGCTATCATTTTTGACCCCAGCAAAGCGTGACTCCAACCTCATCCAGGCCAGTTCTGCTGAAACTGATTTTCTGCTGTGCTAAAGTGACAATAGCTCCAGCCCGTATTTTTTTTTTCCTTCTAATTCCCCAAAGAGGTTTACATCACAAGGCTGAAATTTTTGCCAGTGACAAACAGCTCCCTTCATGTATCCAGCCAGCAGTACAGTCCTAATTAAAAGGCACTAGTTAACTAGAGGCAATTAGCTGCTTGCACTGATTAATTCCAAGACATACAATCCCCAAACACAAAGCTCTGATCAGATGTGATCTAAATGGCAGACAAACTCCCAGATGATGTGAGATGGTGGCATCCAATCCTACTCACCAGCACACAGGCACACAGTGAATGCTGCCTACCAAACCAAAACTGCATGAATTTAAGAAATTCACACAGTTGACTCAGTGCAAGTCAGAGGACATTGCAAAAGAAGCCCTTTGGCTCCAGAAATGAATGCTCCTGCAGAGAAGTTGAAAGCATTGGCCTGACCCCAAGTCCTTCTGTCTTTTGCTGTAGGAGGAGATTGAACAGTGGTATTTCCCAGGCAGGACCACAACAGCTTCTTCACTTTTGTGCTGGCAGAGACAATCCTGTCTGTGGTTCTTGAGATGCATCTCTGAGATTCACTTTGTGAAAAAAAAGCACTAGCATGTAAAAAAATATGGAAAAGGAAGGGAAGGGTTCTTTGTGTGTTTTTGCCACACCTGCTTATTGATATATTTATTTTCCTACTCAGTTGTTGCTCTGCAGTCATCTGCAGGAGGTTCTAGGCAAGAGAAAAGCTATCAGGTGCTGAAGAGATCAACCACTAGCCCTAAGGGCAAAACCCCAATAGAAATCTCTTTCAGAGCCCATCTCTCCTCTCACCCACACCTCTTCACAGTAGCCTTACCATTCTATTTGCCAAAGGTTTTGAACAGCCTGTGAAGAGGTGACATATCTTCAGTTTCTCCTCATCTTCAGGAGGAATTGCGACATTTCTGTAATTTGACCCATCAGGAAGATTCCTTCAAACTAACATTTATTATCTCCAATCAGAATACAGCTGAAAAGGCTACCCAAGGTTATAGAAAAGGTCAAGCTCTTGCTTTGGACTGGAGTTTGCTTTGGAAGGAATTTGATGGACCAATTTAACCACCACAGCACATCAAAACCTGGTGGCTTCATTTAAAAAGTAATCAGTATTGTATTTCGCTTTAGACATCCGTGCATTAGTGTTCTGCAAATATGATTTCCTCTTTGTTTGCATTATTGATGCCATAAAATGTCAGACACATTAAAGAAAAAAAAAAAAAAGAGGCCAGCCTTTGGGGTTTGGAATGATTCTAGCTGAATTGCAGTTGGGTTACTTTCCTTTTTATTTCCCATGGCAGCGATGCACTGTTACTCATTCTGCTATTGTTTTACAAAGAGTTCTCAGTAAGTGTGTTTATTCAGCCAACCATATTTCAGGAAACACATAACCTTGATATTTTTTCCTGTATGTGGCAGTGTGTGTGAATGTGTGTTGGGGAGAGGAGGGGAGGTGGAGCTTTTGACAAGAGCCCTCCCATGTCTGGTAGTGTGTTGGCTTTGTGCAATGCTGCATGAATCCCTCCTGCTCAGGTGCTTGGCTTGATTTAACCTCAAGAACTGACTTTTGTAATCAGGATTTGAGGTCTTCTGCTTTAGCACTGCCCAGAATCTGTCATCTGCTCTCACCATTCAGCAGCCATCTGCTATCCAGAGAGGTTCCTAGATGTCTATGCCACAGAGATTACACAGTAATTGAGTCTCAGGCATGCAATAGAGGAGTTTTAGCTCATTCTGATCCTGGACCAGCAGCAAGTTTGCTGATTTAGCTTGGTTCCCACCCAAGGTTCACTGAATACAGTTCCCAAGACAAATACTCTTAGCTGCTCAGTGCTGTTTCTCACAGACCATTACAAGTACAGGCCTTGGAGGCTGTAGCTCTCTGCCTCACCTCTCTATAATGAATGTGGATCCATTTTTCAGTGATCCTGGGAATTTTTTTTAAAGGATATTCTCCCTCCTAAAATCTAAGAAATTCTCAAGCATTCTGTCTTGTTGAAAAGTGAAGAAATGAGGTGGAAATATCTCCCCTGTGTAGAGATTTTGATCAGTGGTAAAATTTCAGCTTTTCCTCCCAGTGACAGCAAGACTTGGGTGCAGGAGGAGAAGAATACAGTGGAGCAGTCTAGACTCAGCTAGGACCTGGATTGAAAAGTCATCTGTTCACCTACTGGGCCACGGCCAGTTTCATACAGGAAGAGATCCCCAGCTTTTTTTGAGCTTCAGATTCTTGCCCAGCTCTCTTGTTCCTACTCCAGTTCTGAGGAATGACTGTCAGATCACCTTCAGATCTCCTTATCTTCACAGATCCTTCCCAGGGCTATCCAAACAGCCCAAAGAAGTGATGACAGGGGCTGAATGGGTGTGTAATTCAGTGTCTTTCTCTCCCTTTTTCATCAGGGGCACAGATAGTGAAAGTGACAGAAGAGAAAAATTATTTTCCCCAACAGCAGTGATCCAGTTTCCTTTTAAACTCTGATATTTAAGATGCCATACAGCAGTACCTATAAATATGCCTTGAAATGTTGAATGAGCACACGGTATATTTGATTTTGTTTTTATGCCTATAATTTCTCTCACCAAGAATTCAGCTGTTACTCAGCTCCCAGCAGGTTGTTCTGATTGCTGGAGAGATGGTTGGGATTGATTCCGGCTGTGACCTGCTCCAGTCCAGCCTCATTCTTATGTAGCTAGATTGAAACAATAGAAATCAGCAAGAGACTGAATTGTTGTTCCTGTGAAACTGAACCCTCTTGTGCAACTCCAGGCTAAATGTAGAAGGCGTTGATGACCCACAACTTTGAACTCAGTAAAGGCTGCAGGTACTGAGAGGCACTGAACAGAGGTTAGGAACAGAACGGCGGGAGAGAGAGAAGTGCTACAAGAGGAAAAAAAAAACCAAATCAACAAACATTACATCAGAAAAGACAGTGGTTGGTTGACAATATAAGAAAATCCACTGCTGTACATCAGAAAAGACACAGAATACTCACCCTGGTAACCAAGAACATTGGCCACCAGGACAAGAGCAGCTCAAACCTCCTCTCACTTTTAATTTCCTTTTTCTCCTTCTCCTGCTAATACAGAACAAATCCTGGCTTATGGCCTTCCAGGAAACTGAAATTAAGAGGCAGATTTGGGAGAGGATGAGTGGGACTGGATCCTGCTGGATTGTACAACAGCTTTATAGCCCAGCACCTCTCAGTAGCAAGTGCCTGGTCTGCCCTGTTTGCCCTTTCTTTGATTTTTTTTTTTAATTACAACCCTTAATTGCTTCAAGTAGTGTTCACAAACAGCCTACAATAGTTCAGTCCCCAATCTCTTGGTAAGATGGAGATTTCAGCAGACGGACAGACGTCGTGAGTGGCGTCCCTGCGGATCAGCACCGCGGACAGCGGCACCGGCCCGGCCGCCGCTGGAGCAGGAACCCCGCCTTCCATGGGGGAGCACCACTTCTGAAGGAATCGTGCCCACACTGCCCAGGGAACTGCTGTCCCACCCTTCGTTCCTTTCTCCCATGTCTTTTTCCAGTGTGAAATCATTATCTGGGATCTTGTTTTCCAGTGATGGAGGAGGGATGGTTTAAAACACAAACCAATCAGTCCGACGCAAGAGAGAACCATTTTTTCCTTCAGAGTTAAACTCTCTGCCCCACTTTTTCCTGCACTGGTGTTCCACCTGCGAAGGCTCCATCTCTAATTTGGATTGTGAAAGGTTCTTATCGTCTCATCCATTGAGACAGTTTGACAAATGGAGAGATATTACGCTGGTAGCCCTTTAGAAACAGAATCCTTATTTTATTGGAAGCATCATGTGATTGAGATTTCAGCCATCAATTGCATTTACTGTTGGTAAAGGGCAAACAGACAAATCTCTTGGAAAATTGCAAGTAAGGGACATATAAATGACACTGTGGCCACTGGAAGTTATGTTCACCAAAAAAAAAAAAACGAAGAAGCCACATTACTGAATAGTAGAGGGTTGTCAGAATCATAGAATGGTTTGGGTAGGAAGAAACCTTAAAAATCACCTAGTTTCAACACCCCTACCATGGACAGGCATATTTTCCACCCAACTAGGTTGCACAAAGCCCTGTCCATCCTGGCCTTGAAGAGACAGACAAAGATGAAGAGCCACAAAGACACCAACAGGCAGAGCCCCAAATGGAGAAGCAGTCTTATTTCACAGATTAAAAAAAGGAAAGTGTCTCAGCACTCATCTTGCTCAGCCTGCATATTTGGGAATTCATTCCACAGGTATTCCTGGATCACACTAAGGAAGCTATACCCTCAAATTAGGGTTGAATATCTCCTGGACCTATCCATCCTGGTGAGAAGCTGTTGGGCAGGAGCATGCAGGCTCATTAACATGCCTGAAAAATTTAGTGTGAAGAAGAAGAGCCAGAAAAGTAGGCCAGAAAGTTGGGCTATTCCCCCCACTCAACATATGCTGCTTTCTAGAAGCACTTTTCTCTGTATCCCACCTCCCACACACTCCCCAGCTGTGACTGGAAGTTACTACAATGGGACATGTGGATGGACACTCAGAGACAGAGAGGACTGGAAGTGTCTGAGACACAAGTCTTCAAAACTTGTAAGTAGCAATACTGAAAATGAGGGGTTAAGGCCAGACTTGTGGTGCTTAGGGCTGTCTGGGAGTCAGAAAGGATAAGCTTGCAAGGGATTGCAAAGATAATTTAATAAGGGGCTTGGAGAACAAATGATGCTAAGATGAGGGATCAAAGAATCCTACTGGGACACAGGGAGAAGAAGGAAATGGACAAGGGCTTGATTGCCAGTGAAGGGTCAGTGATCAAGAGGGTGGTGAAAGTCAGATAGGACCTGTGGTGAAGCAGAGGACAGCCCTGGTTGGGGAAGAACTATAGATGTGAGGAAAGAGTCCCTACAGAATGATGTGTGCTCATCTGAGTGGGTCCTGAAGGTTTCTCCAAACCTTCAGTTCTGCTGGGCTTCCTCCAGGCCCACAATTTCTGCTTCAAACCCAACAAACACCATAAGTTTAACTGCATTCATTTTGCTCTCTGACAGCTCTGGTTTCAGTACTAACAGTCTAAATTGTTTTAGTTCCCCTCAATCCTCCCGTTCAACCCCCACAACCAGCTAATTCCTTGTGTGAAGGAGAATTGGCTTTTTTTTAAGTTTTCTATTATTTTTTTCCCAGAAGTGTCCATTAAATTTTCAGCTAAACTGGAAGGCAATTTTTTGCATGAGAGCTTTACATAGATAGGCTTAAAGCAGAAAAAAAAAAAAAGACACTAAATTACCTCCCCCTCCCCCACCATGTCTTAATGAAGTGCTGTTTTACATAAGTTATTTCAAGAGAAATGAAGTATTTTTGGGCAGGCAAGAAATCAACATTTATTTAGGTTTCCAGGAGTGTTGCAACTCCCTCTGAATCTTCTGAGTCAGGCAAGGAGGCAAGTTTTCCCCAGGTAAAGACTGAGGGTACACAACCTTCTTGGCTGAAGGCTGTCTTGGGGTCTTCAGGCTGTGCTTGGGAATGTTTTTAGGGGCTGCACTGGTTCCTTGCCTCTGGTAATTTCTCTAAGGTTTGTGTGTTGAAGCAGTGCTGTCTATCAGGGGTTTGTGTGGCAGCGTGATGGCCTAGGCAGAAAAATCACTCTGATTTCTTGTGCTGGCTTCAAAAAACCCCCATGCACCTTCCAGAAATCTGCAAGGGTAGACTTAATTTCCAGGCAACTGCTCCTCCTCCCAGCTGAAGTGCCCTTCAGCAGTGCAGGCAGGCCTGGCCCCAGAAGGTGCAGCTCCAGAGCTCACTCTGGCAGGTACCAGAGTACCTCTCTGGTACTGAGACGGGGATGGGGCTGCAGCTCAGAGCAAAGACATTTTGATGGCATTTGTTTTGTTACTATTATTTAAACCAGCTTATTTTAATCTCTGCTAATGTCACGGAAAGACTGCATGAGCAGAGAACAATCCCTCTGGTGATCTATATGTTGAATTGATTTCTATTTTTTTGGCATACTTTTTTTACACTATGCACCAATCCACATTTGCTTAGTCTGGGGTTTCTTTTGCACCTTTTGAGTCGTATTTGCCATTTTGCAAGTGAATTGATGGTTCTCAACCTTCTCCAAACTGCAGTTTCCCCTTCTCCAAAGCAAAATTCACCATTTTCTCCTGCTGGGAACAAGCCAGGTTATCCCTTCAGGGAGAATCTGGTGAGAGCAAGAAAGCTGTGATCTCTGCCTGCCCACCCCACCTCCACTGGCTCCAACTCAGAGGATGAGGAACTCTGACCTGAGTTTTGGCCAAGGTAGGGTCCCTGCTTGTCCCTTACCTGCCACATCATGTTCATCGAGCTACCCTGGAAGGGGATGACTGATACAGCGTTAGTCACACTGACATGAAGAGTTTTTAAATTAAGAATTTGCAGTGAGGTCCAGGGACCTGTTAAAGTGCTGAGGTATTTACCCTCCCCAGACCTTCCCTTCCTTCCTGCCCTGCTTTGGCCCCTCCTCTCTCCCCAGCCTTGAAATGAAACAGAAAATTATTTTTTTAAAACTGTGTCAATAATTTATGTTTAGTATAAAGGATGATTTAATGGCATCACCAAAGGTCATTTTTTTCATCTCCATGTTACTACCCCAGCCCCAGAGGCTGTGCATCCCCTCTTTCCCATAACTCCACTGCCCTCCCTTTCATCCACCTCACCCATCCTCTGTCACCACCCACCCCAGCGTTCCACGCACCCGACACCCGCTTCAGGTTCAGCCGATGGAGAACAGAGATTTCAAACTGAAACCTCCACTCCAGACCACCCCCAACTGAAACCATCTCCACCCTGAAAACAGTCAGTTGCTGCAAACGACAGGCAGACTCATTTCTTGAACTATGTAAGGTTTTTTTTAAAGCCTTTTATACCTATTTCCGTGTGCGCGTGCGTGCACCGAGTGTGCACAGTGGTACCTGTGTGCACAGAGGCACACGAATCTCTCTCTCAAGTATAAATATATTGTATGTTAGAGCTGTAAATACTCCTTGGTCATGTGTCTATGTCTTCTTCAAGGTATCATATCCTCAGTGTTACGTTAACAACTCCATTTATTGATTGATGAAACTATGTGTAGACCTGTACCCTCCTGACATAGTTTATGTAGCTCTCTCTTCTCAAATAAAGTACAAAACTACCACCAGCAGGTCCTCCTCTCCTCTTTGTTCTGTGTTGAGCATTCAGCTTTAATTCATAGAAGCCTGACACTTAAAATTTATGCAGTTTTCAGATATCCCAACAGTACAGAAACTGTCACATGATGTTTTAGGAATTTTATTTGCTGGTCAGGCCAGTAGGTACAATGCTGTCCCACCTGCAGTAAATGATGATCTCTGTACTGATCCGATTCATCCTTCCCACCTACCTCCAGCTGCAGTCTGCACCAATCACAGCTCCCTTCATCCTGGTAGAGACAGCAGGAGTCCATCCTCCTCCTCCCCTTTTGGTGGATCTCTGCACCATTACATCAACCAGCCCTCTCAGAGGGCAGAAATTTCCTCTTGGCTTAGAAGGACCCTGTCTCTTCCCTGTCATGTTGTTGGCTTGTTGCTGCTTGGATTGCTCAGCACCCAAACTCAGCTCCAATCTTGGGGCTAGGAACAAATCTCAGGATTATGGCAAAATCCACTGCTGTCATTTGTTTCCCCTTGATTCCAGGCTTCATGCTGAAATCACAGGAACCAGAGGATATTTACCATTGCAAGCTGAAAAAATGCCTCTTTGCACAGATACACTTACTGTAAAAAACTATAAAGATGATTTGTGAAGTAACACTTAATTTACTGCAACTGACACCAGACTCCAGATGCCAGAAATTTGACTGACAATTTCTATTTATTTATATCCTGCTATACAATATCTGCCTTAATGCTGTAAATTTTTCTGATTGGAATTTCACAGTGTCTGCCTGGATATTTATTGATCATAAAATAATCTGCACAACCCGTTAAAGTCAAGGCAGGGAGGATGGATGCCAGAGAAATCACTCGACAGGATCTGGGTACCAGTGCCCAGGTAACAGGAGATGCTCAGATGCTACTTTTACAGCTTTCTGTATCACTGAGAGCCAGTCATTTGAACTGCTTTTCTGTTGTTTCCCGAAAACCCCTTCTGAAATGCTTCCAAGAGCCTGGTATTGAGTTCCTACCAGCAACTCCATATGGACTCTGCAACATGCCTCATTTGCAGCTCCTCACCGTTGAGAAATCCCACCTTTACAGTGAAATCTGGTGTTTTCACAACTGCTCTTTCAGACAGCCCATGAGAGAAATGTTTGGCTCTTCCTGCAGCAGTAAGATCACTTTTTTTTCAACTATTATTTTTGGCAGGCAAAGACAGAAGCATTCAATTTCTGCCCACGAGGGAAAAAATGTGAAACTTGGTCCCAGCTGGGAGTTTCCGTATTGCCTGGTGAGGAGAGTCTCTTACTTCATTCACAGCTTCAACCATGCAGCTTTCCAGTATCTCCAATGCTTTTTGCCTTCTGAGTTTGGACTTTTTTTTAAATTATTTTTTTGTTTCATTTTGGTTTTTATTCTCCTAAGGGACACCTATTCTACCCTATGGAAATTAGAAGTGTGTGCTCTCCACGTGTGGGTGAACACAAAGGCATATTTTGGTCATAGCTAAATCCACCCATTCTCCCAAAAGTCAGCACATCCCACCCCCAATCCAGCACACACCCACTTTCTCACCAGTAGCCTCCCAGTGTGACACCCCTCCCTACCCTGTGCACACATACCCCTACTCCAGCCCACCATTCTTCTGCCTTCTCCTGCTCTTGTTCAACAGGAATTTGCTCCCTTCCCTGGAAATGTGGCCCCTGCCATTCATTCCTGCTGCTTTTTGGGGTCCCAAACCAGGCCTCACTCATCAAACACAGCTCCCTTTCCTTTCTCAGCATCAGAATAATAAGCCAGCAGCTGAAATGCAATAAAGAAAAAAAAAAATCCCAGTTTGACCCACTTCCCTTGGAGTCACCCTGTTGTGCCTGCTCCCAGGACCTGCTGCAATTTGCCTTTGCCTATCCAGGATGAGGTGGTTTCAGGAGCATGCAGCAGCTGGTGGAGCATCTAATGGGCTGCAAATAAAACTCCACCAAAATAAAGAGCAGCCCAGGAGGCTGTCAGGCCCCAGGCACTTGCCCCAGACTGGACAGCATCCCTGTGGGAAGTGGACAATGGAAGGACTCGATCGGCTCAGGGCTCCCCATGACCTTTTCAAGCTCCATAAAACCCTTCACAGATCACCCTTCAGCAAGCAGGGAAGGCAAGCAGACCCCTGCATGGCCTCTGGGCAGGGGGAAGGGAGAGGTCCTGGCCTCCCCCCAGGTTGCAGTGAGAGTCAGATGAAAGGTTAACAACAAGATGTAATCACAAAGTAAAAGCACAGGGCAGGAATGGGACAAATAATTTCCTGTTGAGTTGTGGCTTCTGTTATTCCCAGAGAAAAGCAGCAGGTATTCAGGAGCTTCTCATTAGCCAGCATGATTTCCATTAGGCTTTCCATTAACATCTTGTGGCCATAATAAACACCTACATGATTAACACACAAAAAAGGAGCCTATTCCAGTTGCCACAACAAGCTGGGAATGGCACAGGTAGGTCAGTTCCTGTCTGGAACATTCTGCTTGCAAAGGAGTTGCTCTTTACACCTACCTAGGACAATTCCCTTGCAAAGAATTAAGTTTTAATGCTTCTGTCCTCCTGCTTTAGTCTAGGAGGACACCTACCTCTTCTTTGCAGCTGGGAAAAAAAAAAAAAAAAAAAAAAAAAAAAAAAAAAAAAAAAAAAAAAAAAAGAAAAAAATGAGAGAATATGGTAGAAGTTGTCCCTGGAGAGATTCAGGACACTCCAGTATTCCCTAGTCCTTTGTCATGGCTCTGAGGAGTCTTTTCCTACTGAAAACTGACAGGGAAAGAAATCCTTTAGGAACACATGCATGATCCCAGACAGCAGATAAGCCCCAGGAGCTCCTTCAAAGTCCCCATGGAAAGAAGATGGAGCCACTACAACCTGGGCTTGTTTTAACCATGAAGCACACCAGCACTTTATGTCCTCTGAGAACTGATGAATTATGGGGAAAAAAAATAGACACAGAGCTAAAACATGACCTTCCCAATGCCAAGTTACAGGCTCTCCATGCTTTATCCTTCCTGCTAAGGGCATGCACATCATTTCTGAGCATGGAACCCACAGTGAGAGCTCACAGGTAGCTCTGGCTCCTCCCCAGCCCTCGCCCTCCTTGCCCATTGCCAAAGGTACAATTGCACTGTGCCCAGGAAATTGAGGACATGTCATTTTGACAGGGCTGCCTGTCCCCCCTCCTCATTTCAGACTCCTGCTGCTAAGAATTTGTGTGCCCTTTATCGTAGCTCTGAAATACAGAGAGACACTTTGGAATTCAATTAGTCAAACAGTTGCCACAGCAACAAAAACATATAAACCTAAATGATTTATACTCACAGACACCACTTCAAATAGGAATAAATTTAATACAGCAGCTGGGAATGAAATGCATTGTACAATAAGAAAATTGTATTTTTTCTCTCCCTGATGATAGGCCTCAAGGTCTTAATGCAATATAGATGAAAAAAGATATTTGGGCAGAAGGAAGCAGAATCTGTTGTGCTGTATTTACAATGCCTGCTTGGAGAGTACAACACATAATGAGCATGTACATCTAATCACAGAGCTGTGATGCTGCTTGCAGACAGCCACAGATCAAAGATTGCAGATACCAAGTTGACTGCTTGGTTTCACTTTCTTTCTTTGTGTCTCCTTCATCTCATAAAACTTCTCCTGTTGGTCTCTTCCCAAGTGAAAAACAAATCTACCCTCATTCCAGCAGATTCTCCATCCCCTACAGTGCCAGGTCCCCACCTGGTAAAGTGAGATTGTGCTTTTTTTCTAAAAGAATAAAAATTGCTTTAATTCAAATGTAGTCCTGGGACTCAGAGCAGAAATTAATTTCAAGAAATATGCAGGAAATATTTTCCTCTGCAACATCACTGCAAAACCTTGCAAGAAAATCCAGGATAGTCATTTAAGTGATGGTCACCTGCAGTATTTTTTTCCATAAAAGACTGAACATGAAGTGAATGCCACAGTTCCTACAGTTCTCCTTTGACTCTAAGATTCCCTGGAGAGAACTACAGGTACATGGGATGTGAGATCACAGAGAAGATAGTGTGATAATGATAATGTACAAACCTCTGGCATTAGCACAGTTTCAGTGCATCCTCATTCCAAAGCATTCAAATATATCTTTTTCCAACCAGCAAAGGTTTCACAGAATGAAAGTGATGTAGGAGCTTAGAGGAGCCTTATGGTTAGTTTCAGCAAACAGGAATTGTCCAGAGGTTTTGCAGAAACTGCGTCATTCCTTTCTAAAGGCACAGCAGCTGGTTTAACTCAGAACTGTGGAAAGTTGTGTGCTTGTAGCTCATCTGCCTTTGTTGAGGTGCCAAAGCCAGCTGCCTTGGCAGTGCCTGGGCCAGAAACAGCCAAGCAGTGCCTAGACTGCAAAAGAAAGTGGAAACCCAACCACTGGCTCTTCATTTTCCCCTAAGCAGGAGTTAGCCTGACATGCAAGGAGGTATTTTGGAATTCGTCACCTGCCTCCACAAAGCCTGATCAGCAGGGCCAACCACTCCCATCAGTGGGAGCTGAGGCTGCCAACACCCTTGGAGGGCTCAACACTACGAGCAATTGTATGAGATCTCTCATCTGACCTGCTCCACTAGACAGCGTTTATGGTGGGAATAAGAGCTTTATTTCCTGTCCAGATCGTGCTCATAACACCTTCTCCTGCACTTCACAAGAACTCAAACAGGACGAGTCTCACGCACCTCGGGGGCCTTTGTGCAGAGAGGCAACCTCTCTGGCTCAGCCCGTGTTTTGAGTAAACACTGCAGATCCAAGAACAAGAGGGAAAAGCCAGAAAAGCACCTTTGAGACAAACCCAATACTTTTGTCTAAGTACAAACAAACAAAACCACAGAGGCCACAGCTCTAACAGAGCTTACTGGCTCCTCAGCGTAAAAAAATTACAGGGGTGAGTTTTCATGGGTTGTTTTAGGCAGGAGGTCAAGAGTGCTGCTCATTATTAGAGTTGGCAGGTGGGGTAGAGAGTTCAGGATGCTTTGGGTGCAAATTGAGATCAACACCTGCAATTCTCTTTGGCAGTTTGGGAAAGGAAAGCACACAGATGCACAACAACAACTAAACAAAGCTAATAATGAAATCATATTTATGTAGGCAGGAAGGAAGCTCAATTGCCAGGAGAGTACTAAAGTCTACAAGTGTAAATACATACCAAATAAGTCAGCTTGATGAGATGCCAAGTTTGTTCAGCAGAGTATGGCACTTCACTGCTGAAGTGTTCCTGCAGGAGGGAAACCAGGAAAATGTCAAAAAGGTCATTGGGTGAAATGTGTGGCTCCACCAGAAAACTGCAAACAAGCTCATGTCACTAGATTCAGTGGTGTCTTGCAAAGCCCCTGTTGGCGCCGTCACATTGAAGTACAAGCATTTGGCTCCTGAGCTGATCTGGAGCTCACTGCTCTCTCCACGTGGCAAAGCAGAAACCACCACAATATATGGGTCAGATGTACTGCATTTCCCCCTTGAAGGTTCTGGATTTCGAGTACAAAATCAGGGAAAAAATACTGACATCCTGAGGGATATGGTGGGGCAAGTGTGTGAGGATTTGTAGGACTTATATGGCTAATATTTGACAATGAAAGATCCAAGACAATAAAGGAAACGAGCAGCTTTACAACATCTCTGAGCCTCACTCTCAGACCAGACTATTCACATATTCTGAGTCAAGAGGGGAAAAAAACCCTACAAAACAAGAACAAATAGTGCAAAGTATCTCTGGAGATGTTTTTAGAGTGGAAATCAGAGACATCACAATATTTAGATCCTGGATCAATCTTCCACAGACGTTGCAAAAGGCAAAATCCTTAACAGCTGAAAGATGGAGCTGAGCCAAAAGTATTCAACCTGTGACAGCAAAAGTCTTGACTTGGCTGGGGAGTCCCCTTCATCTCCCTTTCCCTGTGAAGGTAACATCTGTTCTTCTCTTTGCCTGTTCCATTGCTCTTTGGTAGGATGGCACAGAGAACAGCAGGCTGGTGTGTCCATTCCCGCTCCATTCCTTCTGGATTAGGGGATGCAGCAGTTCAGCAACCAGCTCCCCAAGCCACAAACTACATTTATCATCATCTTTACACGCCTTTACACAGCTGGCTCTCCTGATGATAATGTGTTCTACAGTTTCCCTTGCTGGCGTGGCTTATGTTAATACTCCATTAACATTGCTAATCAGAGACAGACTTCTGGCAGCATCTCCAGGGGATGAGCAAATGTTGTCCTATGCCTTTCAGTTTAGGAGATCAGACTTTCAGATGAAATCCATTCCCAACATCTCTGATTTCAGCAATTAAATGGAGCTGCAGCATGTGGGAGCTGTTCAATGCTGGATGCATGTGGTTCCTACTGCTCCAAAGTAAGACCTTTTATATGCCAGTCCTCAGATATGTGACATTTGGAACTTTTATTCACTTGGGAAATCAAAGACTGCTGGAAAGATGAGATGGATTCAAATCAAAGATAAAAGGTACAGAGGTCCTGAAGGTCTAACAGTGCATGATCCCAGTTCAGCTTACCCCATCCAGAAATCTATACTTTAGTTTGATCTATTCCTTCTCACATTTCAGGAGCACATCCAAATCCACTTTAGCTGTACAAAAGGAGTCGACTTTTATTTGGATTGAGTAGAGTCACCGTCATACATTTGATCTCAAGAAAATGTCTGGAAGTTCTGCTTGTGTTGGTAAAAGGAAAACAACTGCTCATTAATGCAATTTTCAAGTCACCTCAGATTTTAGGTGGGCTGGCATTCTCTACAGGATTCAGAAAGATTATAAAATTAACATTTGTCAAACAAAGCCTACACTGTGGAAATAAACTTATTTCCAATCCAAATATCATAAATGAGGCAGAATGAAGCACAACTTTTGAAAGGAGATGCAAAGCCTTTATCCTCCCCAGCTCCTTCAACCACTAGAAACAGCTGAGCAGGAGGATGATGCAGTTGAGCCAGTGAAACAGTGAGTCTGCTCAGCAAATTTATACTCTCACTCAAACAGATGCACCAATCCAGTCAAAATTAGGACAGGCTTCTTCTCTACTTTTCCCTTTCCTCTCCTCTCGTAGTCTCCCTAATAACACCTCATGCCTTGTTGCCTGGAATGGGAGGCACTTCCATGGCAGGAAGCGATGCCTGCTGCTGCTCCTCACTGATACAGACACGAGGAAGAGCAGCTCAGTTTGAGCAAGCAGCTGCAGACCAGTTACATCTGACAACAAAGCCAGTGCTTGCCTTTCCCCCCAAAAAACCCCAATTCAATTTATAGAAACAAAAGGAGAACTCAGAAACAAACAATGCACATCAGTATACCTAAATGATGAAGTGGTATGTGACTCACAGCCATTTGGAAAGGCTTCTCCAAAGCCCTAGGGAGCTCACCAGAAGCTATTTAGATCCACAGCTCAGACATGCAGTAGATGCAGAGTTTATTTCAGACACCTCAGGAGTGTGGCTCCTATGCCCACTCACTTTGAAGGTCTGAATTCCAAATTCAGTTAACGATGTACCACACTCACTGAAGATGGAGAAAACTGTGGGCATTCGTGCAAGGTCCATGGCACATGGATATGACCTTCAGCCACTTGTTGGAAGTGATTTATAATGCATCAGCTCATTGCTATAATGATGTGCTTTGGAGCCATTAATTAACTTGCTGCTCTCTGAGGAAATTCTCCTTTCCTCCATCATTCATATCTGCTTGGAAGAGCTGCAGACCTGCAAAAGCTACGTGTGAAAGCCTGAGATGTGTGGGATGCAGCCGAGCAGACCGTGGGCAGGTGCTATGAAAACTTCCTCATACAGTGAGTGCCTCAGTGCAGCTCCATCACATCCCACAGCACCAGAATGATGCTGCCACAGCAGCCCTGCCAGGCCCCAGAATCACTGCTGCTGGGACATCCCAAATCTCAGCTCTGCCATCTTTGGCTCTCCAGCCTCCTATTCTACCTTAGTGGAAAATGCCAATATAAATGGAAGATGAATAAAAATTGTGAAAATATTTACTTGTTTCTTCTTGGCATAAATTGTCATCTCTCTCCTATTTATTCATTATTCAAATGTTTTCACAAGGCTGATTATGGATTTTTACCTTCTTGGACTAGATGCAGGTAGTTGAATACATATTCTCCATATTCAGTGCCAGAGCATGAATGAAGAGCCAGTCCACAGATACTGCAACCCTCCCCTGGTAGGATGAGGCTTAGCTGCCTTGACTGAGGACTGAGACCCAAAAAATAAAGATGATATGTGCCTCCTGTGCTGTTCTACAATATTAACTATTCTGCAGTTCACTTCTGTTTTGTTTCAGCAGCTTCCCTCACTGAATCATCAGAGAGCAAAATTGCTTCCAAATAATAACCAGCTACATGGAGTGTTGTTTGGCAAGGGAAAGAGCAGAGTTTGACTCTAGATTTACATAAATCTCAGCTCACACATTTCAATTGCCAAGTTAAGTGTTCAGACACCTCTTTCTTCAGAGCCAGCACCTTGGGAACCCACCTTCCCAGCCTGATCTCTGCTTCCTCTCTTTACAGAAGAAACACCCTCACTTATGTAACACAGATATCACTTCTGAAAAGACTTTCAGCTCAGGAAGGCAATTTTTCCAGGTTAGGACAGTAATGAATGGATTTTAGGCCAACTCAGGTCCCAGACACCCCATTTAATATCGTGGGGCTGCTGCAGGTTAGTACTTCTGAAACCCATAATTGACTGGTCCTGTCAAAGCACATAACATCTCTGGCTCTGACTAACGTCACTGCACACTCTGGAGCAGCTCTATCCAGTGGAGAGAATGTACATTTGTCAGATTTCCACTGCACTTGTCTCTCTCTTTCGCGCACACAAACGAGTCTTAAAGTACAGATTAATATTTAAACAACCAGGGCTGCAAATATCTCCCAACCTTCCTGGGCAAGAAAGTTCTTGTGTGGAAAAACAGAGTGGGGAAAATGCACAGAGGAGGGAAAAAAGCTCAAGTGGGAATTTGCTTTTCATTTCTGCTCCCTTTGATATAACCAGGATTAACTGCATTTCATCCCTTTCTAAAGGACAGGTTGGGTCTCCAGCTGTTTTTCCACTATCAATCCCAGGAGAACAAACTTAGGAAGTTAAACGAGCTTGGGAATCTCATCTTCACTTTTAATTAATTTGAAATGAATGCATGCTAATGACAGCACCACAGCAAGATTGCCAAAACTTTCCCCATTGTGTAAGAAAGTGGTGAACACCAAAGAGCTTGGGACCTCACCAACAGCTTTAACCCTTGCTTGCTGCAACTACAGCCAAAACCTTTGGGCAGAATAGGTTCTGAAGGGTTCAGTGATTTTCATCTCCATGTGCACCATGGAGACATCCTGACTACCTCCACTCCAAGCAGAGAAGCCCAGTCCTGCTGGCTGTCAGAGTCTCTGCCAAAAGGATGACAGTCAGAAATGCATCTTGGTGGGTTCAGACTGTGAGGAGCAGAACTGCTGTTTCCCTGCTCAGAGTCACACTTGCAGCTCCTACTCTTGGCTTTACATGAATTATCAAACTACAAATGCACTTCAAGTTCCTCATGTGGAAAAAAAAAAAGACAGAAAACAGCCTGGTGGACTTATTTTCTTACCATTATTGTCACTCATGGGTAGCTTTACCAGTGGCATATTAGAAGGAAGGTTATTTGCAGATTTTTAAAGGCAGAGAGTGGGGTCAGGTTGAAACAATGAGTGTTAGGTTGCTCCTAGTGCTGACAAGGTGAGCTATGGCAGGAATGAGTGCTGGGCCAGGGATGCTGGAAATCTGTGTGTGAAACTGGAGGCTGTTAAATCTGAGAACAGCTAACTCCAGTTTTGGCACAGAGCTCACAGAGGTTGGGGAAACCATTCTGCAGAGACCACAGCCCCAGCTGTCAGGAGTAATAAAAGCTCAGCTCAAGCTGTGATGCAGACATGGTTGAGGGGAAGGACAAGCTGAAAAGTGGACTGGATTTGCTGATCTTATGAGAAGATTTGTTTATAGTCACCCCTGATAAAATGGAAAATAAAACAGGGAGTCAGGCAGCCAAATGAGAAGAGAGTGCAATGTGAAAGGAAGGATTTGTACCCATCAATATATGTTAAGGGTCTTCAGGGGAGACCTTAAGAACATTGTAGAGGGCAAGGAATGAGTTTAAACAGAGCAGCTCCCACTGTCCCAGTTCACTGGGAACCATTCATCCATCACAGCTCTGGTTGGCCTCTCTCATTTTGAGCCTACAGCTTTGCAGGAATTAGGCTCAGGACATCTACCAGTGTCTCCTTGCTTCCCTGGAGAGCTTCTGTGTCCAGGCTCCTCCTCCAGACCCCAGCTTGTCCATCTTCTCAGTGTCACTGTAAATACAGAGCACTCCTTGCTGTCCTTAAGAGGAAGGCTGCCAAAACAATGAGGTTCAGCATGGGAACATGGGTTACAGAGACAAAGATTACCACAGATAGGAAGGAGGTGAAGCAGTTCATTAAGCAAGATTTGATATCTCCCTGCTCTGGACCCTGTGTGTGTTATGTAGTGGAGCCAGATATAGGCACACACATTTTGTAACCATAAACATTTAAAAATACCATGCCCAGAGGAGGCTTTTGTTCAGTTAAGACCTAAGGCATTAAGGATCTGAATCTGTGATCTGAATCTGTGCAGGTAACCACCCTGCACTCTGAGGTTAACATTAGAGTGCCTTTACAGATGAAGGAAGCAATTACCTCATTTAAATTAAACAAAGATTCCTAAAGCTGCTGTTGTGCAGTGCTTTCCCTTCTGTAACTGAGCACCAGCATATTTACACGGGGGCTTTTGTGGTTGGGCATAAGACATTTGCAAGATATTTTTACTGCTTGCAGGAAATCTATGAAAAAGGATGAGGCAGAATGTCTTGGAATGCAAAGTACCAAGCTGGATTTTAACCACTGCACAACAGCAAATGGGTTATGCTTGGCTTTTTTACTATTCAGCTGGTAGCAATAAAACAGTGCTTGGCTTACTCCTTTACAGAGCCAAGTTCTTTATCTTGAAAGAACAATAGTGAAAAAAGGCCTGTAGAGGAAGGAGGCAGCCTTCTGAAAAGTCCCCTTAGGACTTCCTCAGAGCTGAACACAGAAGGCTTAACTCCTACAGCTCCAGCCCCCTGGCACAGCTCTCCTGGTTCCTCAGTGCTCCCAGGGTGGGAAAAGCTGCAGCTCAGCCTTGTCTCTGCTGAGGGAGATAAGCACATTCACAGCTCCCTGTCTTAGGGGAACAGGGGGGACAACTTCAGCTGCTTCTCAAGGCAGTGCTCAGCCATAAAGTGCAGAGGAACAGCCCTTCCAGGTGATCAGGGTGTGCAGCTTTGCCTCGGCACTCCGGGAGCTCTCCTTGCTGCCTGCATCACTGCAGCACAGGTATCTGCAAGGATGATGATGCTCTCCCAGAGGCTCCTAATCATAGCATCCGCTTAAAGGCAGAGAAGAGACAGGCCTCAACAGCAATGAATAGAAAGGGCTCCTTAATTAAGACTGATGGTCACAGACAGATCCTCTGGTGCTCTGCTCCGCCAGCTCCCAGATCCATATCAGCACCACGTACATTATATGGTTGTCTCCCTTCTTGGCCAGGGACACAGCCATGGCTCAGGGTTTTAATTAGCCCACTCCAGGCTGTCTTGGGCATAAAGGCTCGCAGAGAGGAAGATAAACATTATGCAGAAATCACGTTCATTTATAAAAGATTCAATTAAAGAAAACAAACAGCATAAACTAAGATCGTCAGAGCGAGATGACAGGGAAACCATCCTGCTGGGAGTCAGCTGCCTCTGGCCTTGGGCAGGCAAATATGGTGCTCCTCTGCACTTCTTGCACCACAAGGGGCCAGGGAGAACAGGACCACCTGGGAGGTGAAGTTACAGAATTTGTCCTGCAGAATATGTCCTGTTTTGACAGCTGAGCCCAGGGCCCCTTCACCCCTTCAGGGATCAAAACACTTGCCTTCCCCTCATATTTTCTTCAAGGCAAGGAGAGGCACATTCCACCTCATTTTCATTAATATGCAGCAAAATTCTGTCATTTTAAAGCCCAGTCCCACCATTTTCAGTTCAGTATCTGTAAACTGCTGAAATGCAAAGCTGACTCAAGGGCTTCTCTTGCACTCACACCAAACTGTGACCTTTGAACCCTGCTGAGGAAGGACTATTTTCTAATGGGATGTGTGAAATGAGAAAGAGGATGCTGGGAATGAGAGCAGCAGCATGTTCTGCCCCCAGGGTTGGGCACACAGCTGCGGGAGCAGCAACTACTTTCAAGGCTGGATCTCATAAAGGAAATGAGGAGTGGAGAAAATCACAGCATTTAGGGATGGAAAGGTCCATTTGCTGTCTTTCCTAGCCCAACAGTGACAGATCCCTCCCCTGTGCTTTGCAATGAGTGTAATGATCCAAGCAACCAGGGCTTCTAGTCACTCTCTCAGGAACAGCTCCACAGCTTCAGGAATCTCCATGACAGCAAAGCTGAAGAGGCACAGCCTGGGTTTACCTCAGTTAAAAAAATGGGGTGGAAACTAGGTTTGAGGTTAAATATTGCCTTTAGCCAGTTCTGTACATCTGGGGTACTTGGGCCAGGTTTGCACCAGACCTCCCACCATTAGCGCTCCAGTGAAGTCCTTCTCAGCAAGCTGCATCTCAGCTGAGAGCTCAGCAGCCATGCCATGGGCACTGGCCTCCTTTCCTGGTAGCCTGTGAAAACAGAATCCTCCTCCATGTGCCCATGCTTGTGTTGTTGGCCCTTGGCATTTCTCTGGCACCTTTTCCCAGCCTTTTTCCTGCAGGGCCATTGTTGCTTTCAGGGAGGGGAAGGAGGCAGTGACCCTGTGAGTGTTACAAACCATTAAGCCTCACCCTGGGGAGTGGAGGGACAGGACTTCTCTGGCCTCAGTAAGTTGTGTTGCTATCTGAGATTCTCATTATCTCCAATGGGAGCTCTGATTTGTTTCTCAGTTCTCATTTCTCTTTGTACACAGTTGCCTCTCCTCTTCAAGGCAGCTTTTTGTGGGAGCTCTAGCCTCAAAGGTTCCTTTTTCTTCATGTGTGAATTACAGATGTCACAAACACCTCCGACATGGTGCAGGATTCCTCATTCAAATGCAGACTAGCTGAGGGGGAAAACAAGTCTTTAGATCTATAGCATCCCCTGGGGATATCAGCATAGGACACATGCATGCCAGTGATAAGCCAAACTAGACACTGGATGTCACCAGCACTCCACTGGAAACACAGAGGAGGGAGCAGGTATCTGGCAGTAAAAACCTCCACTCTTAAAGCAAGCACTCTGGTTAGCTAAAGGAAGGGTTGGCTGGGCATGAATGAACAAGGATCATCTAACATGCTCTAGAACCAGAATAAATCCAGCAAAAGACATCCAGGTGAGGAGGTGAAGGAAGGGATGGAAGGAAGTTGCTATCCTAACTTGGAAGGAAAAGCAAGACCAAGGATGATGTAGGTCTCCCAGATGGCCACCAGCCCACAAACCTTAACAACTGCCAAGGAAAAGAAGTGGTGGGATGGAGAAGGCTGCTCCTCCTCTGGCAAATCCTGAATACCAACATGCCTGAAGGGCTCTGCATGCCAGTATAAATGAGAAATACCTGGCAGCTAAATGGATGTCTCCCAGTAAAGAATGACTTCCAACACACATGAGCACCTGGAATTCCATGCTCACAGAATCCTTTCACTTCCTTTCACCTGACCAAACACTCTTCTACCCCAAGGCCCTGTGAGAGAAGAGCAACCTTGACAAGATCCCAACCTGGCTGCTGTTCAAATCCCAGTGAGGGAGAAGAGAAGACTTTGGGAAAGACCCAACTCTTTCTCAACCAGACCTTTGCTCTGAGGGACACAGAGAGGAAAAAAAAGTGCTTGAGGAGAAGAGGAGGTGCTACACATGTAGTATCCCAGACCAGCTGCTCAATCCACAATAGCACATTCAAACTATGTCTGATGGTTTCTGGAAGGGTCCCCACCTCACAAACACACGTTGCATAGTTGATCTGGTTGCTTCCTGCAGAAATAACTGGAATTACAGAGTGTGCAGCACCTTGAGTAGACATGACCCAGGCTGGGCTGCCAGACATATGGAACTCCTGGACAGATACAAATAATGGACCTCCCTGTTAGTCTGCAGGCAGAATCCTCCAAGAGAGCTTAATGTTCCAAAATGCTGTGCAGAAACATGGATTCACACCTTTCTGTGTACATTGACAACATTCCCTCTGGATAGAAACAGCACAACTGGGTGGAAAGAAGCAGCTCAACTGCCTGTCATAGACTCAGCCCTGCCAATAGGCAGAGTGGAGTCCCTCATGAGTGGGCTGTGTTTTGGCAGAAAAAGGTGGGATTTTGATCCACACCTCCCTCCCAGCTCTGCAGCAAGGATTTGGGTGGAGGCTGTGAAATACAATGCAAAACTTGGGATGGTGATGGCTTTATTCCAGTCTGGGAAGCAAAGGCTCCCACCACACTTTTCCTAACATGAAGAGCTCCAGCCTGGCTGCAAGATTATACTGCTGTGCCCAAGATGCTTTGTTTGTTGCTTGTTTTAAGATCTCCTCTGTTTAATACCTGGCTTTGCTGGAGCACTGAGGGAAACAGGCACTTGAACCGACTGCCACCCTGCTTTCTCTCTCCATAAATGAAAGCATGGGAGTGCTTCACTGACCTTCTAAATACAGAGGCTTCAAATTAAATTATAACATTGCTGATAATCAGCAGACCAGGGATTAAACTGATTGGGGCCCTGCCAGACCAGATTTAGCTTTCATTAAGTTCTGCCCACAAATCAGACTTACCCATACCCTCGCTCTTGAAGTTATAATGGGCACAAATGCACAGAGGGAGAGCAAATCCAAAGTACTTTACTGTTTAGAATTCTAATCCTTTCAAGGTCTGGAAATACCTGGGGTCCAGCTACCACGTTGTCTATCCACATCTGCTGTCAGAAGTAAAAACGTGAAAGCAAGTCATTTACATGAGGGTTTAAGAGAGAAATGACAAGAGCAGGGATGTAATCACTAGCACAGGGAAAGTCTAAAAGGAGCTTGTCTATCCCTATGAAATAGAGCAAGAGGCTTATATATTTTTTTTTCTTTGTGTGTGTAAATTTCCTAAACAGCTGACCTAAATGAGTTCTTACCACGATCAGATAGCCTGGGACAACAGAGTAATCCTTCTAATAGGATTACAGGCTGTGCTAAAGGAGACTTCAGGCTTCTCTGCTCTGCATTGCAACACGTACACACACACACAGAGATGGACCTGGTACCTGTAAACCCAGTTTTCCCCATTCACCCCCTGCATTACCCAGCCCTTCTCACCCCACTGCCTGCTCTCTCCACAATTGCTGTAAAGTAGTCACCAATATTGGATTGGGAAAGGAGGAAGGAATAAGTCAAAGAGCTGAAATCATAACACTGGACAGATGGAAGTGTGGGGAAATTGGCAACCAAAAAGTCTAGTTTCACTCTAATTCCAGGAGTATTGCCTGGTGCCAGTCAGCCTTTCCAGTGCTGTTCAGCTAGGCAGCATAAAAATCCCTGCCATTGAGATTTAGAGGCAACACAAAAGCTGGTGAAGAAGCACACAGCAATTCAGCAGGAGGCTCCACGGAGCTTTGCAGACCTCCTGGTATGCTGGATCTGTCCAAGCCAAACACCTTAATGGATGTAAACACAGAGCTATATGCAAACAAAGCAGGAAGATCTATGTCCCAGCTGTGGGTGGAAAGCTGTAGGGAAGTGTGAGGGAGTGTCTGTGCCCTGAGAACAAGAAAAGAAAGCAAAGCACACACAGCAAAAGGAGCTATTTCCTAATAAAGAAGTAACTGACTGTGAGCTCCCAGAGAAGGTTGTAGTCAGTAGTGTCTGGTGCAGCCTTTAGTCACATGCAAAGGGATGGAGAATGTGCCTTGTAACTTCAGACTGCCTGAGTGAAACCAATGCTGGTGTGCTGATAACAGCTCTCACAAATACATTTTTCAAAGGTTGCTAAGAAGCACTTAGAGATGGTGCTGGAGAGAATTACAAAAACCACCAGATACAGTGGGGAAAATGCCTGGCTGCAAGGGACTAAGAGGAGCTCAATTCTCTTTATCAAAAAGATAGTTATGGGGGATAACAACTTCCAGCAGGAAAGATCTCAAATATTAGAGAGGTATCTGCTCACACACAGAAAGGCATAGTGAGAACCAATGGCAGCTGAAAGATGAAGGCAGATGAAGCCAAATGGGAAATCAAACATACATTTGCAATAATGAGGAACAAGAAGGAACTACATGCTCTCTCTCTCCCTCTCTCCCTCTCTCTCTTCCCACACACCCCTTTTTTTATAACGCCTTTAAATTAAAACTTGGAAGACACTTGGAATTATCCCTGGGAGGCATCTTTCAGTCAAACACGTTCCTGCAATCAATGCAGGAGAAAGGAAATAAAAGGCACTGCCCATCAGTACTCCAGAGTGCAGCCTCGACCAGGTGGAGCTCTCTGGACCTGTCTGTGCTTCAGTGTGACTCCATCCCTCCTGCCCTTCCCTGGGAGTGCTGGTCCAGGCAAAAACATCCCAGCCAAACACCCTGCTGGAACAAATGTCTCCTCCTGTGTTCATGCATGGACAGACAGAGCAGCCCAGCCCTTTTGGAGGGTCCATCTCTTCTGAACACAGGCTGAGATGTGCTCCTCACTCACATCCTCACTCACACATGTGCCCCTCTACTCACAGCAGCTGCCACAGCTGTGGCTCAGAGCAGGTGTCCCAGGCCTGGGGGAGCCCTGAGGTGGTATCCCAGTGCTGAAGGCACACCTGAAGAGCTGGTTCTGTTCACAGCTCCTGTTTTGGGCTCTCCCTGGCAGGACACGTGCCAGTCTTCCAGGAGTTGTGCTCATCAGCCAGGTCACCTGCACTGGACCCTCTGCCAGCTCCCAGGCAGCACCCCCTCACCCAGAGATGGAGGAGCTGGGCTCCTCCACCTGTTACCAACCAGAACTGGCTCTGCAGAGAGGCTGATTTTTATTATAGTCACTTATTTTTAAAGAGAAAATTGGTGAAAAGCACCAAAACAGATTCTGCATTTCTTTTAATGTCCTGGACTTCACTTGCCTGGAACCAAAATGAGATCTCACAGCAAAGCAAAGGGCTGGCAGATGAAAAGTTAATCCCAAAACCATCAGGAAAGGGAAAGAGGTTTGAAAGATTTAGAAGTGACTTGTTGCTTGACCTGGAAAGAAGATGCTGGAGCCCTGGGTCAGCAGCTCTCCTGGGCCTGTGATTGAGTAGGTGACATAATACAGATGACTGTGACTGAAAATTAATTGATGTTACATCCCTTATAAATCTGGACTACCTGGCCAAAGCATAATGCTTTCAGAGTGCCTGAGACCTGCTGAAATATTTATAAGATTGAGATATTACTTTGGCTTAGCTGGAGCAGAGGATTAACTTCATCACTCCCTCCTTTCTCTTCCCTTCTCCTAAAAACACGAAAGCTGCTTCAAAAGAAGGAAGCAAAACTTTCCGGTATCCACTTGAACAAAATGTTATTTTGAAATTAGAATGAATTTCACTTTTTGGAAGTATGAAATCCCTGTGAGACATACATATATATATACACACACACAAACACACATATATATCTATATCTATATCTATATATATATATATATATATCCCACACAGTGTGCCTGCAGTATATAACTAAAACACAGGCTGGTTCCCCTCATGTCCCTCACAGAACTGTACACCTGACCTCCCCCAGCAGCAGGACCATCCTAATAGAATTCCTTTTGAAGGAGAAAACTACAGGAAGGTCTGGGATCCCTTTTGCAGCCCTAATAAGCCCCAGGATCCTTTCTGGTGGCTCCAATCAGTAAGACGTCAATCACAGGAAGGGTTATTGTCAAAATATCCCTTTTCCCATTGTCTGGGGCTCTTCCACAGTTCAGAGCCACACAAAAGCTGCTGGCTGGGAGGATGACAGGGCCAGGTGAAAAGCTGTCCTGCCCCTCTGTGTGACGGGCTCCACGTCCAGCAGGATCAGCACCTCAATAGCAATGCAGGGAATTTTTAAAGACGTTTGTTTATCACGGCCATGTGCCACCACTTGATTGCCTGAAAAGCCCAGGAGGGCACCTCAGCACAAAATCTCCCAGGGAGTGACAGTCAGGGCAGGCGTCAGCTGGAATTAAACAGACACCTTCAATACAGCTGGAAAGGACTACAAAAGAAGCATTAAAAGAGCAGTTACATCCCTCCCTTGCCCGTGGTCCCTGTTTCAACTGCTCAGGCTGTCATTAGGGACTGCCATGGGGGACAGTGTCACAAACGAGCAGCACAGGCAGGCACAGCAGAGAGCAGCTCCTGCTGCAGCAGGGAGAGCCTCCACAGCAGCACAGGGCACACCTGCAGCTACACCTGCATCAGCCAGAGACCTCCCTTCTTCCCTGGAGCTGATGGTAACACATGGAGAAGGAGGTTGCCCAGTGTAAGGTAGGATAGGAATTATTGTAAGCTTACTTTGGGATTTCTCTCACCGTTCCTAAAATGCACCTGTTCCCAGTTGCTCTTGTTGGGAAAGACATGATGGTTTCAGCTTCTGACTACAGCTTATAAAGCCAAAATTTTAAGTCCATGCTACTTCTCCAGAGAGCTGCCCACCCACCCCACCCCAGTTTGTCAGTATTATTTTCCAAGAGAAACCAAAGACAGGAAAATTATTTTATACCAAATTAGAGATTTCCCCCTTCTCCTCTGCTGCTTGGATGGAGAGGAAAACACCAGAAAATTCTCAACTGTCCAAATGAAAAACATATTCCTCTTATGAACACTCTGGGATGGTTTAAAGCAAGGGAAAAAAAATCTTCAAAATCTGCAGACTGTCAGAACTCCTCACAGAGTCATTTTGACAAGCTCAAACCATAAACCCCGTAAGGTTCACTGCCCATTAATATTCTCGGATGATTCCTTTCTCTATTTGATTGTCACCAAATGCAAATATCAGTTCTTCCAGACATTATCATGTCTTGTAATGAACAAAGAAAAAAAAAGTAACGTAGAAAAATAATCCGAATATCCAAAATCTTGCAAACGAGCACTCAATCTGCCTATAACTTGATTTTCTAAGTTCATCATCCTTCCTGAAAACTCTGCACAGATAAACAAAATGTATTTTCACTGTTTTGCACGAGGAATTTTGCACACAGTGAAATAGAACTCATGAGGGCATCTACCCCTCCAGCTTTTAGCATGACATACCTAAGCTTGCCCCACCAAAATGGACAGGGAGCCAGTGTCCCTGCACCAGAGTCACAGGGATCCCCCAGAGGGATCTTCTCATCCAGGCTGTCTGGCTAAGGAAACATCCAGCGAGTCCCACCAGCTCATCTGATCCCATGAGAGCTCCTGGAAGGGCCCTGTTGCACCACCTGGAAATATTTATAGATAAGAACAGTGCTTTTCCCCTGTGCCTGAAGATCTATGCTTTGCTCTCCCAGGCACTTTTGGGCAGTGTGGATGGCTGCAGGATGGACCAGGAGTAGCACAAGTCCCTCCTGAGCCCTGGCCTGTGCTCCCCTGGGAGGTTTGGCTGCCAGCCTCAGACAGCAGCATAGATCAGCAAGGCTCTGCACTCCTGTGACACTACATCAATAAATGTGCAGCTGAGACAAGGAAGTGCAGGGACATAAATATATATGATTGGATTCCCATTGGTTTGAAATTTTCCCCACACAGTCTGCCTCTGGGCTGCACCTCCCCAGCTCAGTTGGAGCAACACTGTCAGGGCTTTGATATATTAAAGCCAGGAGGTGTCTGAGTGCACTCTAATCCTCTTCACATGGCTCATTTTTAACCAGGCTTTCTCACAGAAGCCATCCCAAGGACACCTCCTCCAGCTGAGTAGGGGGACTGGCATGTCTGCAATGCACCAATGATGGAAAACTGAGGGAATTGTGCAGAAACATGCCTTTTCCTCTCTCTCCCTTCCCAAACACCACCCATGACTGACTGCTGCCACTGCAGCTCCAGTCCATTTGTGCAAACACTAGACCCTGATCTGGCTGGGAAGAGATACTGCCTCGATGCTGCAGGAACAGATGGAAATTTCACCTGGAAGAGCAGTGCATAAATAAAACTGATAAAAAGTTTTAGGACTTGTGGAACGTGCATAATGTGCTTTATCAGAGATATCAGCTCCCATGCTTAAACACTGCCAGTGGCTGCCAGGGAAAAAAAAAATGAAAGGTCTCTTATAAAATTATTATCCTGTCACTTAAGTCAACAGCAGTGATACCACGATAGAAGCCAGCAGTTATGTCACATTGTTTTATCACTGTAATTACATCAAGAACACAGTAACTGTCTGTGAGAGATAAGATGATGGAAACAGCTCTGCTGAAGCTTCCTGCTCACAGTGCTGGGATTTGCAGGCTGGTTTGGGGTTTGGACATTACATTCAATTACTGTCCTTGAGTGCTGAAGAGCCATGTCAGTGAAGAAATACAACCCAGAGAGCTCCCCTGGCTCCTCCTGCTGCAGGTGGGGTTGTAGGAGTTATCAGGGTCAGTCTGAGGATCACAGAGGACCAAATTAATGGAAATTGGCCTCTGGAGGATCCCTGGGTTTCACAGGCTGCTCAGGCTCCTAAAAATGTACAGCAGGGTGACAAGAACACTCCCACAAATTGGTGGAGGAGAGGATGTAGCCACATTTGCTGAGCAGGAATCGATCGACTTTTCCCCAGGCAGAAGGAATATATACTAGAAAAAAAAAAAACATTTTGTAGGCTAAGAAAGGACTTGGCATGAGAAAGGTAAGCAATTCTGTGCAGCTTGTAGAGTTTCAGGAAAAGGTGCTGAAAACTCTTCTGCTGACCCCATAATGCCCTGCAGTCCTTGATGCAAAGTGGCATAATCCCTATGGAACCCACTAAATTCCCAAAAAGCTGACACCCTCCAAATCCTTCCTTCAAACTGGTAAATTCCTAATGCATCACGAGGTTGTCACTATTTGATGTTTTTTCCATCCCACTTTCCCCCTTGCTCAGTGAAGTGAGCAAGTGAGCAAGTGCAGAGAAGTTCCTTCAGGAACCCAGAACACTCCTTGCTCCTCTCTCTTGGCAGAAACCCATCTGTTTCTGTCCCTCTTTCCCATGGATTCTGTGTTTATTGTAAGTTGTTCTGAGGCAGCACTGCAAACAGCATGCAGTACAATGGAGCCTGGGAAGCTGCAGTTGTGGCAGCTTCTGATTGTCAGGTGAAAAAACATTTGTGAAAACAAATAGTAAAAGTGAGCTACAGAGAGTGAGTAGTTGTGTGGGGTTTTTTACATGGAAAAGACAAGCTAGGTCACAGATACTTGTAAAAAGAGAGAAGGTGCCAGACCAGCCTCAAACCTGTTTTCCTACCATCCCAACCTGCCTCTTACTCAGAAATGCATGGACTCATCCAGTTCTTAGACCTTCCCAGACTTGGACACACAGGATTCAGGCAAGGAGTACACACAAAACTCCTCCTGCATTCACTGCAAGTGTGCTTTGATTTCCTCTGCTTACAGCAGGGAATGACCCTCACCATGGCACTGCCCCTGTTATTCCAGAGCCACTGCTTCTCAGGGCTGGCTGGACCATGACAACTCCTCAGTCCCCTACAGAACAAGCACTTTTCAGCACTTCATTGCTGTTATTGCAGGCTGCAGAGAAGTCCTAAGGGAACCTCAGCACTGTAAGATGGATGCAGGGACCATCTTCTCTGCCAGACAATGCAGAGGAAGATGATGCTGGGGAAAACAAAACTGTTTACTGTTTACTACTCTTCCCACAATAGCTTGAAATAAAATATCCTCTTGTCTGCAGCCAGGAGCAGCAGTGCCATTAAGGATGATCCCTCATGCCACAGAACTTTATCAGGGTAATTACATCAGGAACAAGTTTACCATTTGAGAAAGAAGAAAGATTACAAGAAGCAATCCACCAAAACTGCTGCAATGTCACAGCTGAGAGATATGCAGAGAAGAGAAATGCATTACACAGGAGCAGTTGAGAGTGAGTTCCAGGTGGGAAGGGCTGTGAGTTCATGGATTGTGTTTAGAGCACTGGGGGAACGATGCTTGCAGCCATGTGATCAGTGGTCCTGCAAGCACAGGATTTTCATTTGCATGTGCAACTTTTGCTAATCATGCAAATGGGTTTCCAGAGGGCCTTCAGAGAAACACAGAATTACCCATGGCTTTTTCAAGATTCCCAAAGAAATTAGCCTAATCAAAGTCCCAACACAGGCTGGAACTGGCACAGATCAAGGGAAGACTGCTTGCATGTCCCTTGACATCTCACATTCACTGCACAGCCATCAGCCTGAATGCTTCACCTGCCAGCAGCTCAGGGAAAGGACTTCTGCTGTTCCAAAGCCTTGTGGAAAGACACAGGGGATGCTAAATTGAGATCTTGTGTGTGGAGCCTGTTGCCAGTATGGCAGGAACAGACACCAATGAGAAAACATCCTTTCTTTCCTGCAGAGCAAGGGTCACGTATCACAAGCAAAAATACCTTTTTTTTTTCTTCCTTCTTTTTGACTCATCAAATTATTGAGGGGGAGCATCACATCACCCTCCTGAGAGAAAATGAAGGTCATTACAGCCATTACCATTACAGTGCTAAGCTCCCAGCAGCAATATCATTCAAGGCTGTTTCCTCTAGCCTGGAGTCACTCTGGTGTCTTGCCCATCCCAGAAACCTGCCCTGCTCACACGTGCTCTCCTGTTATGTAGGAGAGAGATTTGGAGTGAATGGCTAAGAGGGAAACACCAAAACAACTGAGAAAGAGCAGGATGAGAGAGCACAAATTGCTGCTTTCACAAGGAGATCCCTGTTCACACAGGTCATGGGTTGGACAGTCATTGGCAGGGCATGTGCCCTCACCTTCCTGGCACAGGCCTGGACAAAACCGTCCTACAGCCTGCAACAAATTATCAGCCCAATCATAAAGATTGCCCTCTTTTCTTTATGCCAGCCCTGACCTAACTCTCTAAGCAACTCCAAACAACACACACACATCAGTCAGCAGACTCCAGCCTCACCTGCTGACTGCTGTGATCCTGGATCCTTTCCAGACCAGCTCCAGGCCACGGCACAACACAGAGAAAACACCCATTGCTGGGGAAATTGTGCTATTATTGTGACAGATGGGTTCACTTATAGTCCTCCAGCTTGATATTTCCATGGTGTCTCTAAACACTGGTCAGCCAAGGATTCCCAGCCCTTCCCAGTGCCCAGGAATGCTCCCTGCCATGGGATCCATCCTAATCAGAGCTACAAAGACTCATCCCCTCTGATCTTCAAAGCACTTTATCTCAGTGCCTAGGCAGAGCTCAGGGTGTGCAGATGCAGGCATTCACTTCTGCAAAAGCAGCATCTGGAGGAAGGCACAGAAACACGGAGCTCCTATGTGATAGAAATGCCACTGAACTGGAAGCTGAGCCAGGGCCCAGTTTGCCCAGGAAAAAAGCCCAACAGCCATTTCATCCTCTCACTGGGAAGCCTTTGTTGATGCTATTGCAAGTAACACTTTGATAGTTATGAGAAAGCCCTTCAAAGGTGTTCTAATTGGTGGTAATAACTTTTAGATGCCCAAAGAAGTTGGTAGAAAAACAGAGAGGTTAGGAATAGAGTCAGGACAGGTGGGAGGGAAGTTTTAGGGGTAAATTGCAAAGGACAAATATTTTGCTTTGGTTATTGCATAACATTCTATTTAAAAATCATCATCAGGGAAAGTGCATTCTGAATATGTGTGTGTTCGCAGAGGATGTAGAAAGTCAGCTACCCGGCAGGATGGCTGCAGTGTTCATTTATTAAACACATGGTAGACAGAGGGAGGATGTTACACCAGGTGTAAAATAAGTTGAGAGAGTAAGACACCAACCAGCTTTCAAAGTCATTTAAGAAAAGGTACCCATGACAACAACAAAATGAAGATGAGGGACCAGTTCTCTAATAATCAAGCTTCAATTATGGTACCCTGCCCCAAAATGTAGTTCCCCCACCTCTATGAGCAAACCACTGCTACAGTTGTGGCTGGGTTCAGGTTATAGCTGGAGCTCTGCTGAAATCCTGATGTGCCCTGAGGGACAGCTCAAGGGCTGGGGCTTTATCTCCATGCCTGTATTTCCCAGACAAATGCTCAGCAGTGTTTCTAAGGTGTCATCACCCCAAGCACAGGGCTGTTGGAGCATTGGGCAGGTACTGCTTGCTGGGGCAGAGGGGAGAGCAGATTTTCTACAGAATTTTGTTTGAGTGGCAGGTGAAGAACTTATCCAGTCATGACATGTGCTTGTAAAGCCATCACTGTGTTCACCCAAGCATTCAGATGGGTGAACACTGAAGAAACGAATAAACACCTGCCACAAAAATGGTTTCTGCTTCTTCAAAAAATCAGATCTGTCCAACACAGAAGAGGCTCCACTGCAGACTGAGTTACAGCAACACCAGGACACCAGGGTCTCTGCTCTGCCTGCATCTGTCTGTGAGGGACAGATCCAAAGTTTATGAAGCCTTTCTTGTCTTCAGTGCTTTCTATCTCAAGCACTTAGCTTCTACAGTCCATCGAGCTTGCAAACACAATGTCACATCCCCCATAAGAACATCACTTGGACTAACCAACACTGTCCTGGCAGCCTCTGGTCAGGGCCCAGGCAGGCTGGCAATATTCTTCCCATGCACATCCTTTGACAAAAACAGAAGCAATCAGTACCCAGGGCTTTCAAGCCGATACTTTCACTCTAGCTTTAATCTCCAAAATCAATTAAAAGCAAAGCAAATAAACCCAAGAGATCATCTCCCCCCCCACCCTGTTTCTTTCAGCTTCACAGGCAGGAGAAAAAAATTATCCTTCATGATATTGCATTGAAAGCACGTACCACAGATGGCTGTCACTCAGTCATTAAGTGCAGTTTTGCAATTCCACCTATCACTCCATGAACCAGGATGATTTGTGCATACTCGATGCATGAGAAACATACAGGAGCCATCCTGCAAGAAAAGTCATTATAGATAAAACAGCCAGATCCCTGATAAGGCTTCAAAGGGGCTGGGAGTGCATTGCCTTCAAAAACATTGCCAGTCCCTCCTGAGATAAGTCCTGCTTGAACCTGACTTGCACCCAGGCTCAGCCAAGCTCGACTTCACACTCCAGAGCTCTGCCTCTCTCTGCTGTGGCTAAACAAACAATCTTGTCTGCAAAGCAAGGATGTCTGAACAGGGCAGAGGGAGAGCCCTTACAGCAAAATGCCTCTTGGGTCACGCACCAAGCAGACTTTTGTGACCTCAGGATGCAAAGGCAGAGGTTGTCAGAGCTGGTGGATTTCCACCTGACACTGAGCTGAGTCATTTTACCTCATTCTTCACCTTTGGGTGCTGCCAGGCACCATCTCCTGGGTAGTTTGCATGCAATGCTGCAAGATAGCAGTGTTGAGTCATCCCATTCATTGCACCTTATGCTGTGACCAGCCTGACGAATTTTTTATTTGTGTGGATGCCTGTCCAATGAGTTTGTGAGTCACCACTCACAGAGCTGCCAGCCCCAACTACGAGGAACATCTCATCCAAAAAGATGAAGACTATTTCTTGCTACAAGAGAATGATCAACCAAACCTCATTGCATATCAAGTGCTGGAGGAGAGAAGAGTTTAACACAAGAAAGTTGATAGCAAGGCTTCTTTTTTGGCATGGTTTTGTTGGCATGTTTTATAAAAAACCATAATAATTCAGCAATATTTTAGATATCTAATATTTTATGAAAGGAGCCACAGTAACAAAACCCCCATCCTCCTTAACACATCCATAACACATTTCTGAGCATTCCCTCAAACCAGAGCCGCAGAGACACCAGCTTGTTAATTATATTAAGATAAAGGGGAAATTTGGCAATTAAGCTCCCATTTTTTTGCATATGTCCCTGGTAGGCTTCTGATAGCACTGTCTGCTGCCTGAAGGCAGCATTCCCCCACACGAGGTTTCCTGGAGACCCGCTGCTATGACTAAGCCTTCCATCACTGCCGTGTAATCACGAGCTCTCACCAGGAGGTGAAGCTGCTCAGACTGTGGCTGCCATTGTGACTTGAACTTTTCTCACAGGGCATCTTAGGATGGGTTTCTCTGCTGCTGAAAGCTCAGCAAAGCAGATTTTAATGACTCTGCCAGCAGGAGCTGGTGGGGTTTTTTTGGCCCTTCATCTAAGGGAGGTGATTCTCAAGGACCTGTATGTGTGTGTTGGCTCTGGTAGTTGCTAAGGCTTGATCACTGGAACAGGAGAGGAGACAGAAAAGAGCAAAGCCAGTAATTTCATTCTGCTCACATGCACCCTGACCTCCCTGAGCACACATGAACAAGCAGTTAAGTGTCCAGCACATGCTGATTCCACTTCTGCCAGCACATCCCTATCCAAGTTTAATTCTGAGACCATAAAAGTGACCTGAGTATGGTATTTAAGCACTGCTGTACTTTTGCCAGCAAAGGCCAGCCAAGCACAGAGGGCAGTGTGGGCAAAGAAAGATGCCCAGTAGGGATGGGACACAGCAAAACCCCTTTCCATTTCCAGTCCCTACCATGGGCTTCCCAATAAAAGAAAGCAAACTCTGAACTGAGGCAATGGGGCTTCGATGAAATGTGAGCCAAAGTGATGGTTAAACCTCTCCACATCCCAATAACACTAAAGACTTGTTGCCTGTGTAATTCCACATAAGGTTTCATGGTAAAACATCAGCAGCATGGTTTGTTTCACCAGCCCAGCAAAGCAAAAGTCTGTTTCTCAGTTTATTACCTCCACCCATGTGCCAACCCTCACCAACAGCTCAGAGACAAGGAAATGTTCCTTTCATTACTGCAGAGTATTCCCCAGACACATTGCCTTACCTCAAACAGTATTTCAGCATTAAGCTAGTTGCATCTCTTGTCTGTGTGTGGAAGGTTGACTTTTCCTCTGCTCAGATGAATTAAATGGCTTTTGCTGCTCTTCCTGCCCTCCAAATCCTCACAAGCAAACAATCAAATTTCTGAAGAGCTCATCTTTTCTGTTGGCTTCACCTGAATAAATTCTGAAGTTTGAAGCTTCTCCTGAAATCTGACCTCAGAGACAAGTGGCAAGTGAGGCTGAGGAGAATGTAGGGAAAACAGGCTTAATTAAATGAACTTAGAAATATCAAGCATCATGATCGGAAGGTGAGATTTATTCTTTTCTAAAGATTAGGAGAAAGAGGACGGAGAAAGTAAAAGAAGAGATAAAGGCTTTTGGTATTGAACAAAGTGGCCATCAAGAGACCCAACTAAATTTTCATTATACCTTGGTAGTAACTATAAAAGGAGAGGGAATTCACCATCCCAGAATAATGAGGAAAAACACTCAATTTGAATTGTCCATAAATACCCTGCGCTTGGAGGCTTTGCACTTCTCAACATTTAAATGGCAGTTTAAAAAGAAAATAAAGACATGAAGGAGAAGGAAAGAAGTACCCTTAGGGAAAAAAAAGCAGGAAAACAAAGATCTTTGTATCCATTTGACTTGATGTAAGCATTTGCCCTATCAAGAACTAATTAGCAGTGGAAAAATAAGCATCGGGTTGCCTGTAAACTGGTGGTTTGTTACAAGCATCATTTATTACGGAGAGATTTGACTACACTAGTCTGTCAAGCACAAGCCTGATCCACCACCTTGGTGCTGCACAGGCTGCTGCTTCCAGCGGGGTTCAGACGCCTCTGCTCACTCGAACCCAGCGGCACTCGAGAGCCCCCGCTGGGATCAGGGGCAGGTGCACAAAGCTTTGTACAAAAACTCCACAAGGAGCGCTCCTTGTTCACGAGCAGCCAGCCAAACAGGCAGAGCAGACAAAGGCAGGAGGAAAACTATCATGATCCCTATTTCTTGTACAAGGAGCTGAGCCACAGAGAGGTGAGCGTGTGCTTGGAGCTCGTGTGCTGTGTCAGTGATACAACCAACATGCCTTTCTTGTTTACCTGTACGTGCTAGGAGGTCCTGATGCCCTTGTAATTCCCTGGGTTAACTGCACAGGCTCCCAGGACTGTATTTGTTCACATTTAACAGCAAGCAGCAGCCCCAGCACCCCTACACTCACGTGACTGCCACACCACCAGTGACTGTTGGAAAGCCAGCTAAATCAGAATTGAAACACACCAGTGACATCTAAACAAATACACAAGCCTTTGTACTCAGAGCAGAAATGAATCCTTAAATTGTTCTCCAACTCTGTCCATATTAAAATTCTCTCTGAAAGACAGCTCTTGCATCCTGCTGCCCTGATGGGGAGTAAAACTGGGCTGTTCTGGGATGTGCTGAGCAGAGATTTTCCAGCAGTCACCTACCATTTACCCACCAGGGGATCACATTTTCCCAGTCTAAGCATCTCTTGGGGAGCATCACAAGTGGGACAGGCTCCATTTGCAAGTTTCGGGACATTTTTGCATCACAGGTCACACACACACACACACACACACACACACACACACACACACAGAGATCAGCATCTTGTCTGTGAACTGTGATGCTGCACACCCTGGTACAAAGCAGCTTAAAGGCAACTTCGAATTTACTGCATGAGAATGTCCTGCTCAACCTGCTGGAAGGAAAAAGCCTCTCCTCTCTCATGTAAGGACACAAGGAGCTACTTGACCCTTGCAGGGTGCCCTCCTATAAATCAGGCTCTAGATGACATGTTGTGTGGTGCAAACAGGCTCTTTAGCCATGACTTGAAATGGGGCCAAAGTCATCAGACTTGAAAGGGATGAAAAGTATTTCCTCTGTAGCAGATTTATTCTTGATATGTCTCCTCACAACCTTCCATTTCATTACATTTTCACCAAGGAGTTCTCCCTCAAAAGTCTCAGCTGCAGAACCCATGTAAAGAAACAAATCTGTCACTGCATTCATCTGTGCTTATACTTGCAGCTAATTCCTTTCTCTCCCATATCCTCACATTGTTCAAGGGACAGTAAAGCAGCCCTCGAGATCTTAGAGGTGCATTTCCCACCGGGAAAAGAGAAGCCTTGCACAAAGTTCAGCCCAGGACTCATGAACCAGCCCTCCTTCCACAGCCTCCAACCACATCAAAAGCTTCACATAACTGGGAATACCCAGGAGAGCCGATAGGTCTAATAATCAGTCTCACCTTTCTTGCAATTACTGGAGGAGTCAGGGGCTCTTATCAAGCTCAGCTCTACCTTATCACCCCCTCACTGCCTCCCTCTTGCTTCTGACATCCTCTCCTGGAGGTGTTTCACTGTCAGCTTCTCCAAGCCAGATACTTCACAGACCTAATGGGAGCAGACAAACAACGTCTCTGTCTGAATGATTAGCTGATAATCACAGACATTGTCTTTGCCAAGTTTTTTGAATAGAGAAGCCCAGTTCAGCCTCCCTTCACCCCAGCATCCCTCTGCCAAAGCCCACAAATCACATCAGCGTTAGGGACGGGTGAAAAACAAAACCCAGCCCATATTGTCTGCCATCAAAAAGCTGCTAAATAATGCAAAGAAATGAAAACAATTTGGTTTGGATGATTGATTACAGGGAAATTGCTCATACCTCCAAAACGTGGCACTTCCAATCACATCTTTGTTTCATTTGTCAGCAAGGAAATTAAGTTCCTCTGCTGGCACAGGGCCTGTGCTGTCCTGTTAGCTGCCTTTGGCACACTGCATCCCTTTGCAGCAGTTTCTTGTCCCTCTTTGACACCTCACCTTGCCCCACCTGAGCTGCCAAGCTGTGACCCTCTGGGCCATGAGGTTTGGCTCCAGTTTATCAGAGTACAGTGGCTCAGCTCTTCACTGAGGCAGCTCTCCCAGCTGCTCACATTAACCCCAAATGGCACTGACCCAATCAGCACAAAGTGCAGCCTAGGAAAAGTCAAGAGGACACCTAGCAACTGAGGATTTGCAGTTCTCTCCTAGAAGGTCTTCCCAAAGTTGGAGTTCCCTCCTTCACCTTAATGCAATTATGTAGTTTTAAACAGAGATTGACCTTCAGATCTTGAAAGGAATGTCAGTAACTGCCTCACACATGAAAAAGCAGAGGGATGAAAGAGACACATTTGTGTCAATAAAGAGCAGAAAACAGTCCCACTGGCACAAAAAATACTTCTCTTCCTCTCAGCTCCTAAAATCCAGCAACAAAAGGGATCTCCTAGTCCTGCACTGTGCTATGACAGGCAGTAGTTCTCTATATCCTTTGAATTAATTTAGCAAGCTCTATTTTAAAAACAAGTTCTGATATTTGCCTCTAGCATTCCCATTATGAAAGGCTGTTTCAGAACATTGCTGTTCTGACAGTTCGAAACTTTCTTTCAATTTCCTGCCTAATTTATGCCTGGCCAGTTTTATACTCATGTTGTTACAGCAGTGCTGTTCTTTGGTTTAAAGAGTTCCTTCTCCTCCTGATGTTTGCTCCACAATGATATATGAAAAGAGCTGTCACATAAGGCACGTTCAACCTAGTTTTACCACTAAAAGATGAAGACTTTATCTATTTATAGATGGGTTTTTAACTCCTCCAGGAAACGTCTGTGTTTTTATATTGGGCTTAATTATAGATACATATGGCAGAAAGGCATTCTGTGGGATCATAAGAGGGAGGATCAAATATATTTAAATAACTTAAATAATAGTTGTTTGTCAAATATACTTAAATAACAGTTTTTTGTCTAGCCTGTTCCTAAAACTCACTAGGAAAGGAGATGCCACATCTTTCCTAGGCAGCCTGTTTTAGTGTTTTACCTCTCTAGGGATTAGAAGGGTTTTCCTAATAAACATCTTAAATCTTCACCACAAATCCAATCACCTTCTTTTTCTTACACCAGCAACCATGGAAAATGACTCATCATCAGCCTTTTTATAAGTCCTCCTCCTGTGAGGAAGACTGACTGCATCCCATTTCCATGGCTTCTCTCTTGAAATGAACTGATGTGGTGCCTTCAATCTTTGTCCACAGGACTTGTTTGCCTGACCTCTTATCATTCACTTGATTTGTTGAAGGCTTTTCTTCCTCCTGGTCTCTCCAAATTCCTTAATGGGTGCAGAAAAAATTCGACATCAGTTCTGGACACCCACACTTGACTGAAGCCCTGTCAGCCCCAAGCAGGTTGTAATCATTGCCTCACAGGTCTGGCAAAGAGCACTCTTGTTAATACAGTCTTGGATACAATGAGGTGTTTTGCAGCAGCCTTGCAGGGTTGATTCATATTCTACTTGTGAACCAGAGCAACCCCAGCCCTCTCCAGATGCCTCATTGTGTATTCCCTGTTTTGTGTTTGTGTATTCTGCTTTGCCTGCCCCAGAGGAGTGCTTTGCACTTGTCTTAATTTCATCTCTTTTGCTTTCAGGCAGGATCTCTCATTTGTAAGGATTGTTGTAAGGGCTGAGCCTCCCTCTCAGGGTCCTGTATTTACCTGGCACAATGACAGGCAGTGTTTAAGACCCCTGAATGAGGCACCCTGCCCTTCCAGCACAGCTCAGCCAAGATATGGATGCAATCTCCACAGCTAGTTACATTGCTCTTCCAATATTATTGTTACTAATATTGAGTAAACTTTTCTTATTCTTGATCTTTAGAGATTATTTCCCCCAAAATAATCACAGGAAAAAACCTCTGCATGATCCCTGTGGCCAGGGAACAAGTAAAGTAAATGCTCTCACCACCCGCCCACTTTTGTTTGCTTTACATAAACCCAGTTTTCCCCTCCCAGCCACCTCCCAGCTCAATTTTGTCAGGAGGGACAAAGGCCTTTAAAGCTGCTAAGTTGTGAAGGGCAAAACTTTCTGGATACCATTTCCCTGAAGGACATGGCACTGTCCTGGCATGCTTTCACAGGAGGATTTTCAGTCACAGAACTGTTACCTCCCATGGCACTGTGCTGAGGGGCAATCCAGGCTGTGTGTGAGGCATGGAGAGGCTGCCTCATGTTTTGGAGGCATGGGACCAGCAGAAAGCTGCTGAGGGCCCAGCTTACAAGGCCCTTACTCAGAACCAGAACGAGTGTGGCACCAGATTTAGGGCGGAACACAATACAGGTTGTTAGATCCCTTGGGAATGGCTGTGTGCTGGGGAACTGGGGGAGATAGAGGCTGGGTAATTGCATCCTTGCACCTCTTGGAGAGCCCTTCTCCACTCAATGAGAGTCACTGTCCTTCCCTGGAGGCTGTCAGATGCTTATCAATGAAATGACAAAACAAAACCCACAATCTTAGCGCAGCTGGGCACTGGTGCTGCAGTGAGGGAGAGTGAGCAGTGTATCAGCAGGAGCGCTGGGCTAAAGGGAGCAAAATGAAATCAGGTGGAGCTGCTGCTCCTCCTAAAAGGGATCCTTCAGGGTTTGGCTGGAAAGCTGTTCCAAACCGCTGCCATGGACAGAATGCTGATTCCAAGCCCAGCTCTGAGCCATTGACATTTTCCAAATGGCATTTTCTTGTGCTTGCTCAGGCGTGGAGCAATCCTTCCCCCCTTCCCTGTTCTCGCTCTCACGTCTGCTCCCCATTGGTGCTAACGTAGGGCAGGATCTTTCCTGCTTGCCAGAGGTGTGAAGCCAATGTAAATTACTTTCCTTTTTGCATTGAGGGAAAGTCTTATTATCAACCTGTCAGATCCAGACAGTTGCCAAGATGCTTTATAAGAAGAATTAAATCAGGCTCAATCTCAACAGATAGATTCTTGTTCCTCTTTGGGGGCCCCATGCAGGGCTCTGGCCTTTGCCAGCAGCAGCAATGCACATCAGCAGTGGTTTTTTGTTTTGTTTTGTTTTGTTTTTTTTTTTCTCTCTCAGCTGAGCTTTATCAGTCCAAAGCCAAGCATATGGGGGAGACTGCAGCAGCATAAAAGAGTCCACTATCATCAAAGAGTAGGCCATAAGAAAATTGTTTCCCAGGCTTTTAGCCAGGGACATATCACAATGAGCTGACAGAGGAATTACTTGGTTTCATCCTTGAAATAGAGCCCTCACCATTATTAGAAATTGATGGTCAGTAGGGACCAGCACAGCCCCCAAAGCAGTGGCATGCCAGAAGGGAAGACTGTATCTGTCACAGATAAAATAAATGAAGTGGGAATTTTGCAAAAAAGAATGGGATTATCTGTTTATAATCCAGCCAAGACGAACACAGCCCCTCTCTGGCTTGCTAGGTTCCCTCCATGGGTTGTGAACTCTGGGTCACAGTGGAAGTGGCAGTCCTGGTACTGCTGTGGCAGTGGCCAGGTAAGCTAGAACTTGTTCTGAGGGAGGCTCATTGTCACAGCTGACTTTTCCAGCGCTGAGTATCAATATTTTTCTTGTGTCCTGAGGCTTGATGAGTTCCCAAGTCACAGTTATGAGGATGGCATTCAAATCCATGTGAAATTCAGCAGCCTCCAGGCTCCATAAGCTCTGTGCATGTTGTCTTTCTCCATAGGGGTGGAAAAATATATTTTAAAGGCAACAAATAAAACTAATAGCTCCTCAGATCCTTCTCATTCATCTCCTATCTTCCAAGACTCTACAATTTGCATGCTGCCACTAACTGGCAGTGTAGGAGACTTGATTTAATAGTGACAAATCACTTGTCTCTCTGAGCATGGAGTCCTCCAGATGTGGCATCCCTGGATGACACGGATACATGGTGAGGGCAAGACTTCGGACAGAAGATCCACTTCATGCCACCATTCCTTTTTCCCTGCTTCTGCAATCATCCCTAGTCACCTCTGCATTTCCTCTTCCCAAGGGGGAACAGCCTCCTGTCTCCTCAGTGTGAAAACCTTTGAGACAAAGAGAAGTTGCAGAAACAAAAATAATACAAACATAAAAATTTTCTCTCTAAAAACACCCAAATGACAATTTATAGCCAACTTTTATGATGGGAAATGAAAGCTCTTATTTGAATACCTTATGTTCACTGCCTTGCTGCTCCGTGGGGGAAGGTTTTGTTAAATTCAGAAATGATGAAGGCAGTGAAAATTAGAAGGTAGCAAGAGTCCTTCCTCCTCTCATCATTCCCATCCTGTTCCTACAGCCCACAAACTGGGATATGGCAATGCATTGTCCCAGCTGCATTAAATAGCTCTGGTGCCAGTCACAGACGCTCACACTCCCAAGCAAACGTGCTCCTGGGCCACGCTGATGAATTGTCTCATGCAGAACTGACACATTTTAAGATCTAATTATGATGACACAGCTCTAAACAGTGTGGAGCAGACTCTCAGCCTTTGCTCATCAGTGCCCAACTGCTCTCACTGATTCCTTCTCTTGGAGCAGCAGGTTGCTAGCTGCAGGAACCGTCTGTTGTTTTCAGCCTGGGAACTAAAAAAACTTGAAGATGTTCAACCCAGGATTTGATTTCTGCCTGTCAGAAGCTCAAATTTTGATGCCCAGAGCAGAGACCATGACATTCTGGGTGTTTGGGTTCCAGTTCCTTGTGAGCCAGTCAGCTCATGGCCTGGAAGGTTACAATTCTGCCAGGGATCAGTGGCTTTTCAAATGGGATCAGGTAACTGCATGCAGACAAAACCAATCCCACATTCCTTTCTTCTGCTTTATACATAAATAGCCACTGTTCCATAAACCCTGCTGCCAGGAAGGCCTGCAGCAGTGCTCTCAGAAGGAAGCATAATCAGTTTGTCCTTTAGCAGGGGTGCCAAAGCATCTTGGATTCCTCCAGAGCTGCTGTTCCCTTTGAGCTGGCAGGATTAGGACGGTCTTGAAAAAGCAACAGTTCATCTATAGGATTTATAGGCCAAGAGTAATAGAAAGTGTCTCCTTGCCAGGCTGCTCTAAGGAGTCTGCAAGACATCAGCCTCCATCCAGGCTGGCTGGAAGCTTCTCCAAAATCAGCCTACACACCTTGGCAGAACGGCCTGTCACTGATCCCTAGGAAACAACCACCTTTGGGAGCTAAAAATAGATGCTATTTTTAAAAACAGCGAATTAATAACCCCTAAATTCCTGCATATTAAAACAATTAAGTCTCTACTTAACAGCTGCACTCAAATTGGCTTTTCCCCTTCATTTACCTGTTTCCACACACCTCCGTTCTGGCAGAGACTGGCACATCCATAGAATGTCTGCAAGTCAAGTGAGCTGTGAACCTTCTGGAGCCACAGGCAGAGGAACACAAAGGCTGTGTGCAGACACTTTGTGCCATCAGTTTGTTGCTCGCAGATGAGCGACCCCAGCTGGAACAAAAGCATTCAGCATAACCAAGCACCAAGGAATAAATTGTTGGGTATTTCAGCACATCACATTCATGCCTCTTCCCCTTGTTAAATCTGCCTTTTTCCCATTGTCATGGGCAGCACTGAGGTCTTTGTAACAGTTTAAAACACAACAGAATTTCATGCACTGAAAATCTGGAGGGGAAAGGCATGAATAACACATAAAATTGTTCTCATGACAACACACTAGTATTGCCTGGCAATATGACTTTTTTTTTTTCTCTTTTTTTCTTTCACAGAAATCTTGTTCATTAAGTACTTCTCATACTTTTAGCAGAAGCATTCCTGGTTTTAGAAGCGTGGGACTAATTTACTTCTCTGCTACTTTCAGTTTAGCTTTCACAGTGTGGAAAAAGAATGGGACCTAAAAGTTAAGGATGTTTCCACTGAAATCAATGTGTTTGCCCCAGTGAGAAATGACCTTGGATCAAGTCACAACCAATCTATTAATCATCACAAAAAGAACATTTTGGTGAGAAGCATCTCCATTAGGGTCATGCCAGCTTTCCCTTAAATGAAAAGATACCTGTGATATCATGAAAATTTGGATCTGGTCTGCAACAAAAAGCTCTTCCCATCCAGCTGCAGGAACACAGGTCAAATCTTTGGGACTTTATAATTTCATTGCAAAGTGTCACTTTACCTATAATGCATCTTCCCTTCCCTTGTGATTCTTTGAGGCCCCCCAGCTCCCAAGATGTCAGGTAGAACATCCTTATACTTGGCTGACATTTCTGAATTTGGTTGGAGATTAAAGGCTGGGGAGAAAAAAAAAAAAAAAAAAAGAGGAAAATAATTTCTTATTTGAAATTCAGCTATGGTACAATTACAGCCTGGGGTAAAAGCTCAGGTTGGTTTTATTTTATCTCAATGGCTTATTTCTTCTTTCAGCTGCCCTCCTGTCCTTGCACCTTTTCTATAGTTATATAGAAATCAAGAAGGCCTTGAATCTGCAGTCCCTCATTAAACAAGACTCAGAGGCCTTTCAGACCAAACACAGATGTCTCTTTATTTAAAAGCATCCATGTACAGTGGGGCCCAGTGACTTCAATCAGCACCATGGCACTACAATAAAGATCATAAATTAAAGAATATTTTTGAACCCGGCCTCGATTCCCTATGATAAAAAAGCACAAGTTTAAAAAGGTGAAGAAACACTCAGTGCACTCTGTTGCTATCATCAGGCAATCCCTCCAGCTCAGCAGTCTTGGGTTTTATCACACACACACAGAGCTCACAAGATAGTAATCAATTTTTGCTAAAGCATTTAGTCAGAATGGGAACATCTGGAGTTGTGATTCAATTGTCCAGAACTTGCTGCCTGTTAATTAATATTCCTTCAAATGGCTCTTCTATCAAGGTGTCCCTCTAATTTCCAGCCATTCCCCTGTGGCTTGGAAATGCTCCTGAGTTATTGCTCATCCCCCAGCCCAAGACTTGCATAGGAACAGGGGAAACAGATGAGATGGAGGACTTATGTTTCAGCATTGCCTCAGGCACATCCACCAGACTATGCATGAAAAATGTCACCTCACTCCAACAGCAACAAGGAAGAAAACACTTGGGGAAATGTTCCAGGAAATAAATTTGTATTGCCTCAATGGGACAAGTGCAAGGAGGATGGATTCACCATCCCCAGATCTCACCTCCAGTTCCAATATCTGTGTTTTATAACTCTAAAGAGACAAATCCTTCAACGGCCTTTGAGCCATGCCCTGGTGCAACTCAGAAATGCAGCTTTTGCCATCACTAGGCTAAGCTCTGTATCTCTGTCTATCTCACATGTGCAAATTCAGGCTTTTCAGGCATAAACTGACATAATTGTTCCACACTTGAGTGGTGGTTGCTGCTCCTTAATTCAGCCCTAAAATCCTGTCCAATAGAATTATTAGCATTTCACTCTCCCATCAAGTCTGTGCAGCCAGGGAATCCTTCAGCTGTCTGAAAAATGTCTTATTTCTATGAAATTTTGCTTTCTAGTTGCAGGGAAACAAACTAACTAGACTGGAGAGAATGCATAGACCCTACATCAAGCAGGATTGTGCTCATAAATATTGATAGATCATATGCTGAGTACTGGTAATGAGCAGCTGGATATCTTTACCTAAGAAACTCTTGGTACTTCTCAACTTTACCTGAGTTAGTTTGTTATTTTCTTGCCTTAATTTTGCCTCAAACAATCTCCACCTAGCAGGTCCACCTGCATGCTGGTTTAGAGCCCAGTCCCATCTTCTCAAATCTGTCTGAGGGCATCTTTGATGTCTTCATTGAGCTCTGCCCCAGAGAAGGGTAAGAAAAATCAAAATGCCTACACAGTCTGCAAGTCCAGTTCCGTCTATTTGGTTTCAAGTACGTTTCCAATCTCTTTAAGCTTCCAACAGGGAGAAAGGGATCTGATTCTATGCAATCTCATTCACACCTCTTCTCCTGCTGCTGAGGAGGCATGATGTTGACTTTTCAGCAAACAGAGCCTCATTCCTCAGGGTCTCTGCACTGCTTGCTTAGCTGAGCCCCATCAAATTATGCTCAAATCACACTAAGACAAGAGAAAAATCAGAATATGCCCTTTTCATACCTGGCTTTTGTATTTATTTGCCTCTAATAGAATTTATCACCTGGAGGAATTTCTGTTTTTACAGAGCTGCTTCTTTTTCCCCTCTGTGATTTGGGTCAAATCCTATCACCAAGCTCTGCTGAATTTGTTGCATTGCTGTCCCCAGCCTGGGGGGGACATGACAAGCAAACATTGCTGAGCTGTGCTCCAAATCCAAGCTAAGGACACCAAAAGGACTGCAGAAAAGAGCTGAGACATCCCAGCCCAGCTCCAGGGAATTTGATGAAGCAGGAACACAGCAAGTAAGGCCCAGACCTTGCAGGGGGAAGTAGTGAAGGAGCAGCCCCATCAAACTCCATATTTCCAGGCACTGACAGAGAAACTCTTCTGGATGTCCTGCTCTCCTTTTGAGGGATGTGCTGGAGCCATCAGTTTCTAAATCAGAGCAGACATCAGGCCAGAAAGAAATAGAGGATGACTACAGAAGGTCAAATGGACAGGGGAAGTAAAATCACAAGGAAATAAAGAGAAATGAGGCTTTTTATTGGACCTGTTCTGATGATGCACAGGTAGGAACATAACAAGAGCTGCTCTGACATGTAATTCAGGCTGACTGTTGTTTAGAAATGGTTGCTTCTCCAAAAAGAAAGCCTGCTGTCCTCATTTCTGGCTGTGGAAAAGAAAGTGGCCAGAACACATCACCTACATGGCCAAGAGGTTGGAACTTTGAAACAAAAGGAGGAACAGCTCAGGTCACCTCATGGAACACACTTGTGGGTAACTGCACATTTCACCATGATCTTCTACCCCCCCTTGTTCATTCAAAGAAACTACAGCTTTAAATAAGCATCTTCAGCATGGAAAGTGAATCCCCAAGGATACATCAGAGAGCAAATGGGAAGGAAACAGTTCCTTGTAGCAAGGATACCACCTTCACTTTCACCTCAGCTCATTCCCTTTCTCCTTCCTCCCCAAGGTCTTTTTTTGTACCCTCAGCCCCTGCCATATCCACCACCAGCTCCCAGAGGGTCTCTCTGCTCCCTGGGGCTCCCCAGCTCAGGAAGCCCCTGTACTTTTTGTGAGAGCATTCCTCCATGGATTGTGCTGCATCCCTTGGCAGCTGAGGGCTGGTGTGGGTTACAGTGCCTTTAAATCTCCCCTGGCATTTAAACCCATTTGAAAGCTCCCTGGGGTGTTGAAATGGCTCCTGCAGTCTGTGCAGAATGCACACCTTGGGGCATATGGCCCATGTGCTGACTAACACTGTGGATAATGGCAGTAAGGATGCTCCACAGCACACAGGAGCCAGGCTGCAGCTCCAGTCAGGAGATCAGTGCAGGCCTGGGTTGTATTTTTAATGTGCAACATAAAAATAAAGATATAATGGGTTTCTGTTTTCAAACAAGCTTCCAACTGTGCCACCTGGAAGTCAAGGAGATGTGGGAGGACAAAAACCAAGCCATTAGGTTATAAAAACTTCTGGAGAAAGCCAGATAGCATTGATAACATAGGTCTCTGTTCTTCAAGGTGATGCTTCTGAGGACATCCTCCAATCTATGGGACACTCAGGGTTTATTCCTCTGAATTTCTATATCCAGTGAGTTTTCCTGCTCTCAGAGTGGGCTCCACACATTGCCTTTTGGTGGGGGATAACAATTCCTGAAGGCAAACCAACAACTGCACCTCACACCTCAGCCCTGTGAGGCTGTATTTATTTTCTGTATCAGTCCTGGAGCTGAGACTCACAGGTATCCTGCTCTTACCCCTCACAGCAGAGCAGATTTGCATCTCACAGGAGGGATACCCGACTTGTGGGTTGATTTGTAGCTGGAATTTTGTGGTGTGTAGTGAAGAGAGACTAGTGGAAGACACTTGGCAAAGTAATTTGCACAAACCAGCCAACAGATAGTCTTCTCCCTTTCACAGCCCCTAATGAGCCCTTTGCTCCTTATCAGAACAGCAGGGGAACAGACATCCCTCCAGCACATAACGAGCCCCTCTCTGAGGACCAGGAGATGAAACCATCGGCAAGGAGTTACAAACATGGAGTATTTCTGAACTCATTTGTCTGTGATAGGATTCAGGCCTTATTCCAACCTGTAAATGGGATGTGCTTCACTAGTTTTAAATCACTCAGCAGGTGATAAGTGGTTAATGCCTGGAGCCCTGACGTGCCTTCAAAACATAATTGCTTATTAAAATAAAACAATAATTAAGTGGGAGACACAGAACCTTGTGACTTCTGAAAACTGGATCGTTTTCTATAATGAATCTCTGAGGCTGGGAGCAGAAAAGGGAGAAGGGCTAAGTCAGAGACCTGAGGGCATAAACTGTTTTGAGGAAGGGAAGAAGTGAGAGGGCTTGAAAGAACCATGGAAAGGATGCTCCAGGTGCCAGCACAGCAAAGACACAGCTGCATTTGATGAGCAGGGAATGACATTTAGGTTTCTGTCAGGGGCAGAAAAACTTCATGCTCAAAAGGTCTGAAATCCAGAAAACTGTGGCTCATTTTCAAGCTGTTGGAGGAAGAGGAAGGAGTTTGCTTGGTGACAACTCCTGTCTTGTCATGTGGCAATGGCCTTGATAATATGGATGGAAGGTCATAGCTTCTCAATTCCCTACAGTTAAATTGTCCCAATAACCATCTCCTAGATCAGGCTCTGCTGGAGTCAGCATATAAAACAAGTTTCTCACCTTCCTAGCACCATCCACCAGTGATTGGTCATGCCTGTGTGGAGATCTGTGGGCCAGAAACTCAAACAGCACATCCCTCACAGAGTTTTTGACATGTGGGGTGCAGGAGATAGTTTCTGTTCTTGTATTCCCCCTTCCTTCTCTCCCTTCTCTCCTTGCAAGTACAGAGACCAGAAATCTCCATCTCTTTCAGGCAAGATCTGACAAACATTGCCCACCCCAAGAGCTTTGATTAGTCAGAGTAAAAACCACTGCATTAACTGTTCAGTAAGTAAATACCTGATTGTTTTCATCCTTTTCACACCACAGTATGAGCTGCATAGTTTTAATCATGCCTTTGGGCTTAATCCTGATTATTTCCTTGCAAACTGCAAGAACATATCATTACTTACAGTGCCATTCTAGGCTTGAGTCAGTCCTTCAGGTCAGCAGGTGATGAGGGAATCATCATGTGGTAGCAGCTCTCTGTGCCCCTGCTTCTCAAATGGTGGCAAACTCCTGCAAGCCCTGAGTGGAGAATTAATGAGAAAGCATCTGTGTAGTAATTTAGGTCCTAAATTTTCAACCCTTCCAGCTTTGCATGCTCTTTGCAGATATAATCCCACAGGAGAGGAGCAGGGCTAGACAAAGGGTTGCCATATAACCCTCCAAACACATAATTTGTTGTACAAGTTCACCAGGTAACAGGGAATTGGTGACACATGCGGGAGGCTGTCCCCTACACCAGGCAGAGTATCAGGCTCAGTTTGCCTGTAGTGTAGCAGCTTGAAAATATTTTATCTTGATCCAGCTCCAGGTGCCAGGTTACAAAACTACCCAGTGTTAATTAGCCCTTCATTAACAAGCTCAGTAGAGAGGCAAGGCTGGAACTGAGAATGAAGAAGTTGTCTCCAGAGTGAACTTCTTACCCTCTCCTTCCAGGCCAGGGTGAAGAGAAAACCAGACTCCAGTGTCTGCCCTCCAGCTGTCCCCAGAGCTCCCCATACTGGCAGGAGATGCCAGATAATTTTGGCTTCCAAACATTTCCACATTACAAATGACTGCCAGCACTTCAAGCGATCTCCGGCCTCAGCAAGCAGGAAGGAGGCAGCACACAGCTATTTTTAACCTGGGCTCATTTCTTAGGGAAGAAATCATTCACAACCTGTAGGCATGCAGTGCATTGCATGCAAGGCAGGCTGGGCTGCAAGCACTCATTCATGGAGCTGCCAGCTCCCCCTATCTGCACTGGGCAGTGGGGGCTTGTGATGGTGATCACGGGGGTCTCAGGTTGAGGGAAGAGATGAGGATCTGACTCCATGTTTCAGAAGGTTTGATTTATTATTTTATGATATATATTACATTAAAAACCATACTAAAAGAATAGAAGACAGAATTTCATCAGAAGGCTGGCTAAGAATAGAATAGGAAAGAATGATAACAAAGGTTTGTGGCTCGGACAGAGTCCCAGCCACCTGGGCTGTGATTTGCCATTAATTAGAAACAACTAACATGGGCTAATCAAAGATTTACCTGTTGCATTCTACAGCAGCAGATAATCAATGTTTACATTTTGTTCCTTTCAGCTTCTCAGGAGAAAAAATCTTAAGGAAAGGATTTTTCATAAAAGATGTCTGCAGCAAGGGCTCTTGGCTCTGTCCTACAAAAGATCACAGGGAAACACTAAGGTGTGAGTTTACCTGCTCTGTGCCCACCTCTGCAGTGGTAGGAGGGGAAGCAGGGGCTTCAAGCCACATCAGAATTTTGGCATTAGCTGCCCATCTCTCATTTCATCCTCACTCATGCTCAGAGCCCATCCTTGTTGGAACTCCTGCTCCCTTCAGCCATACCATGAACACACAGAGTCCTGCACGTCCTGGGGAGGTTCTCTTCTGACACACAGACCTAGCTTAGCCTAAGGCAATTCAGGAGTCTCTACAGTCTTCTCTACATGGGGAAAGTGCAGGTTTCCTGAACTTGAAGCTGTTCTCTTGCAGCCCTGTCACTTCTCCTAACACTTACATCCTTTGCCATAATCAGTGGTCAAATGCTTCTGGCCCAGCAAGGCACAGATCCCTCTGAACTGCAGTTCTGATAATTGGGTTTGGCAGGCAATATTTGGCCCTGAGACCTTTCTCATCTCTTTGATTTCACTTTTACATGCTCAAGGATTTCAACTCTGAAGGTAAAAAAGACTGTTATGATCTTCTAATCTGACCTCCCACTTAGCTCTGGGTGTAAAAATTCACCTGGTGGTCCTATACTAAGCTCAGGAACTTGTAGTTAAGCTGGAATGTCACTTTCAGAAAAGTGATATGAACTTGATATATTGGATTTAAGTAACAGAGAGCTTGCCTCATCCCTCAGGCAACTGCTCCAGGGGTTCATCATCCCATTGTTAAAAACATCTAGCTCATTTTACAATTGGAAATCAATGTTAGACAAACAGAGACATTGGATCTTGTTACATCACTTTCACCACTAGTCTAAAAAGCCTCTAACACTTAGTATTGTTGTGGTTTTCCCCCCTCAAATTGGGAACAAGCTGTTCCTAGAATCTGCAGTGTGCCAGCTTCAGAGCAGAGTACACGTAACAGATACACAGCAGCTTTAAAATACATCAGCAGCAGTCTCAGCCTGAGCAGTTTGGCTTTCCAGTGTTTTTCTGCTTGGAGAGCCCCACTCCCATGCCTGTCCCTATGATCAGAGGGCTTCTTTCATGCCCTCACATCTCAGCCAACTCAGAGGTGCTACATTCCCCTCACCTCCTCCTAAAAACTCCTTTTCTCACATTAAACATGAGGGCCAGGTTAACAAATGTGTTTTTGGGTTGTATGAGCTTAACCCTCCTGCTGTGTTTCAGCCTCCAAAAAGCTTGCAACATACGGTTCAGTTTAGCTGTTTAAAATTAGGCTGTGAATCTCCAGGCCCCTTGGGATGGGTGCATGCTTTGGGGAGAAGAGGAAAAAAGAGAAAGAGACAAAGCTCAGAAGTCGGCCAAAATACTCAGGCTCTGAGCTTGGCTCACAAACAACTGCAGACCAAGTTTTCAATCCGCTGCCTGAGGACTCCAGGGATCCGCAGACTACTTCTAAGGGCTCTCAACAGGTAGTTATGAGAGCAACAAAGCCATAAATTCTTGCAAGAAAATTCGTCATGCCACTCAAAAACTTTTGGGGCCCATGTAGCAAGTGGGGATGAAAGCTACTGATTACAGGGTAAGGGTGTAACAAGCTGAAGAGGAGCTTGGGCTCCTTTTCCTCCATGACAAAGAGCATCACTCCTCAGTTAAGAAAGCACAGGCACTCCAGCCATCCCCAGAAAGCAATTGGAAAACTAAATGTGTCTCACTAGAATGCAGCTCTTGCTAGTTGCTCACACCAGACCTACAGTCCTCACATGCAACTCCCCCCAGGAATAGCACGAAAGAGAAAGAAAACCATCACAGGCAATACAGAGGAAGTTATTTGAAAGGGATCAAAGCCAGCAACACATCTTAAAGTGAGATGGAGTTTGGGGGGAAATCTACCCCAAAACCCAATCAAAAAACCCCGTCTGTTTACCCCAGCAACTCTAAACCACAGATCCTCCTGCACAGGACTTTTCAGTGAGCAGAGGAGGATGAGGGGAGGGATGGAGTGGTCCCAGCAGCTGGGCCACTTTGCTGGTCTGCCAGTCCCTGCCCTCAGCTGAGCAGCTGTGTGTCCTCTCCTGGGCAGCTGCCCCTTCTCCCCAAATTTATTCAATGAGCTCATTCCTTCAGTAACCAGAAATACACCACATATTGAACTTGCTGTTCTGTGGAAGGAGAGAGTACAGGTAGGAGGGATTGCAAGAATATAAATAAATGGTGCACCAAAACAATCGGAATAAAAATGGATCTGTATCATAAGGTCTTAAAACCTCTCCTTTCTCTCTTCAGATACTGTGATGTGTGCACACGTAGTTCTTTCCCATGGCTGTGAGTCCCACGCTGCCAGTGCCTGAAATCTCTTTTCCTGTAAAGAAAAATGAGAATATGAAGCAAGTCTTTTTTTTTTTTTTTTCTTTGTGTAGAAATAGGACAGAACAATCTTCCTATGATTCCCTAAAGCACGACTTCTATGATCCCCCCATCTGCTTTCCCACTGGATGGCACGTATTTACAAAGCACCCCTTGGAGGCAAGAGAAAAGGAGGAGAGAAAGAAAATTGCCATGAAAAAATCCAAAGTGATGGGAAGATCTTAGGGAAACTGCTGTAATGTATAATCAGCCCATTTAATACAGAACACTAATGCACAGCTGCTGAAAATCTTGCCCAGTATGCTTCTGCAACAGCAAAAAAGGCCTCTGAGGTCATCCTGGTGCCTACATTATGCTACAAAGAAATTGTCTAATTGCAGGAACTTGTGTAGTCTTCAGTGTTAACCTTTGTCTCCACAGCCAGCCAAGCTACACAGATCTCTTGTTTAGAAAGCCTCAAACCAGACAACCAAAAGAAAATGGATTAATAAATCCAACATGAAAAGTCTGTTACTGTTGATCCTAGATTTGTATTGGGAATAATCTGTTTTTTCCCCTGAGCAGAGTATACTAGGCTAATGACACAGAGCAGGACTCATCTTTAGACTCAGAATGCTTCAAGCTCCTTTTCCCATCTAATTTGTCTGTCTCTGCCATGAAGAAGTCTCAGGCTCATTGTGTAGGGGCTGAACCTGTAAATTCCCTTGGCCAGTGTGTTTCCGTGGTTTTAATGCCTTATGTTCTCAGACCAGAAGGACCTTGATCCTGCAGGTGAAACATGAGAAACTTCAAGGAGGGATGAGGACAAGGCAGAAAAGAGTGAGAAAAGCCCAAGAAAGTACTGGAGTATTTGGGCAGAGCATGCACACAAGAGCCCAGGGCTTTAAGGCACCATTTAATCCTTCTATGCAGGGCACTGGATGGTGGTTTAGGAAATGGAATGGAAACTATTAGTAAAGCAGCCCAGGGTCTCTGGAGAAGCCATAAAGCTTGCAAAGTAACTTGGAGAGACGGCTAAGGAGAGCATTGAGCAGGAGTTACTCCTTGTTTCTAAAACATCATCACCACAAGCTGAAATGAAGTGACTTGTGACTCAGAAGTCCAGGAGGTACCTGAAAACCTGAGGTTATGTGCAAATGAGCTCCAGCTAACAGCCAGATCCCAGAGGAAAAAGCAGTGAGAGAGCTGTAATTTCAGTTCTTGGGCACCTACATGAGAATTTCAGTTCTCAGGGCTTTCACTTTGCAAAGTCTGCATCTCTGAAAACGGTGTCTGAAACAGGCTTCAACGCTCGCTCGTAACTTCCACAACCTGCCTGGCACCCCCCCAGCCCCACAAACCCTCGCTGCTTCTCTTAAAATTTGGCTCAGAAAACACAAATCCCAGCTTCAGGCCAAGTGAACACTTTGTGAACCATTCTGTGAGTCTGGCCTGAGTTCAGCGTGCAGATGATGTGTTTTCTGTGGGAAGAGGCTAAGCCAGACTCATCCACACAAAGTGCAGGCTGGTTGAAGGTAAAGCTGGAGCAGCCTGTCAGTGCCCAAAGGCATGAGAAGTTTGGGACTGCTCAGGAAATGTTGTCACTGGCTGCTGACAATCTTTAAAAGCAATCACCTCTGCATGGAAGGTAAAGCTTGAAATTTTAGTTACAAGCATACTAAATAAATTTAAAGCATTAAATAATCTTATGTGTGTCAGGTAGTATTGTAAAGCAGTCTCACAAAAATACCAAATTTCATAGTAACCTTCCATAAGCCTCTGCAAGAGAACAAAAATGCAGATTGTTAATCAGAAAAGGACAAACAGCTATGTCTGAGCAGCCACCAGTCTGTCCACAAAGCCTTTGCCAATTAAAAGCAAGATGGTCATGTCAAGGATAAAGCAGAGGTTTCCATGGTGTTTGATCTTGTCTAATTAGCAACTGCTAAGAACCAGTGGGCATTTTGATTTGGAGGAGTTTGGAAAGCTGTACACAAATAAAACCATATTAGAAATTGAAATTATTCCAAGAGATCATGCAATAGAAGCACATAATTACATTAATAGCTCAATCTGGAAGAGCCTAACTCTTCCCTGCTGGAATTAGGTATCAACCCATGGAACATATTCAGTTGCATTGGGACAGTTAAAGTGTGACACTTTAAAATGAGGGGAGTTTAAATCATAAATCTACTAAATCATTCCTGTTGTCTGTTTTGTGGTCTTATGTTTGGGTTGAGGTCACCAGAACAGTTTTGACTTTTTTTTTTGCTGAAGCTGCTCCCTCTAACACACCCAACCCCTTGGCTCATTCAGTCCCTGCTAAGCACTGTGGGGCTCTTTCTTTTTGATCCCTGCCTGTAACAGCCATTGATAGAAAGATTGTTATTTATTTTTACTTTTACTTGTATCTGAGTTGTTGTTCTCTGGTTGAATATTTACTTTGTGTTTGTGATCCCAGGTTTTAGTTTGACCCCTCAGAGTCTGCAATCTTTTCTTGCACTCCAGTATTAGCCCAGCCTGGGTTTGTCCCCCAAGCTCTGGACTGACTGCAGGCAGTTTGGTGAGGCCATAGGTGGTTGTGCCACTACAAGGCTCACACTTGCAGTTATTTTCCTAGCTACAAGAGGGTGACATTGTCACACACAGCTCGGCATTAATGACACTTTGCCAGAGGAGGACATGTCCCCTGGCTCAATTTTCTCATGGTACTTAGGAACTTGGAAGTTTCAGAAGGAAGGTTCTCTGTTGTACCAGCGCTTCTAAAATTCACCTCCTTCTTTTTGACCATTGTGGCAATGGTTTTATTTCAAATTCCAGTAACTTGTGGGATAATTCAATCTGTTAGTTTTCCTTTTGAAATACAGCTACATCCACAAACTAAGTATGTTATGCCTGGGCACTTTACTCTTATTTCTGGCAGCAGCTATCAATTTTGTCCTGATAGATTTTTGGCTCCGTTGTACAACAAAAAAAAAAGTCAAGAGAAAAGCATCTTTAATTCTTCACCTCTATGAATCAAAACATTCTCATTCGAATGTCACAGCAAAAGCCCCAAAACCAGAAGAACAAGGATCATTTTACAGATAATGGTAGGTGAAGAAGCTGAAAACAGGATTTTGTGGAACCACTTTAGAGAGGATATGAAATTTCCATGGGGAATTTATTAAAGCCAACAATGCGGCTATTCTGTAGCTTTTTGAGGCAAACAGAGGATCAGGTCTTCAGTCTCCTTCAAGCTTGTTTCCTCACTTGAAATTGTACTTGTTATCCACAAAACTGGCTACAATTACTGTGCCAGAACAGGTTGGGCCGTGACTGACTAGATCTCTGTACACTCAGCCTTAGGGAAACCAAATGCAAATGCAGACTGATTCATTTTGCACATGAAAATTGGAGTTTTCTATCAAAAATTGTGATTCTTACTGCCTCTCCCACTAAGTTAGCCAGTTTGGAGTGTGAAGTGAGGATCAAAAAATGGATCATCTATGGCTGCTTCTTCCTTCTTCTTTATTATCTTTCTTGTACTTCAATCTGGACATAAGAAAATGTTACTGCTCAGTAATTCATGACAACTTTATTTACGTCTGCAGAAAGATGCTGCAATTATCTGAGTCTGATTTCTCCTCCATTCCTTTCTTTGGTCCTTTTATTTTTGTCTTTATCTTCTCTTGTTTTCACCCACATTTCACCTGTTTCCTCCTTTCTGCGTCTGTTCCCTGGAGTGGAAAGGGCAGATTTGAAGCAGAGAGCATCAGTGTCCCTGCAAGCACACCCTGAGCCACCCAGCCATGCTCACAGTTTGTCTCTGACTCCTTTCCAGCCAAGCCTGCAGCAGTTGTCCCACCCTTCCCCTTGGAACCCACTCACACATCTCAGGCAGCAAGCTCTAGGTGTGCTGTTGGGATGCCATTCCTCAGAACTATTATGTATTTTCTTTCTGTAGTTGAAATCCTGGTTCAAATCCACCACAATTTCCAATTTTACAAAAATAGCTGTTATTACTTTCTCCCAGTAGCACATAATTTATCTTTGAATCCTTCTGCAACAAGTTTCTGTGTGAGTATGGATTTCACTTATTTTTAAAAGTGTTTTTTGTATTTGTTTTATCTAAATCAGCTAACAGTGAGCTGTGGAGCAGTGAGCTGTCATATACAGCATTGATGTTTATTCCTTCATTTTCTCCATATTCATTCAGGTGTAACACAAGAGGCAAACAGATTCCTCCATCGCTTTTCGTTCCTTGTGCTAATATTTCTCCACTGTGTTTTTTATTAGAATTTATGGTAATATTTTTTTTTTTAAAGCTTTTTCATGATAGCAGTGGTCTGTCTTCATCTTCCCAGATCAGATATGTTCATCCTAGCACAGCCAAGTCATAGTGGAGCCCACTGACCGTTAAAGCACCAATTCATATTTATTAGCTTGAAATGTCCAGCCATGCCCCAGGAGCTGGGGCAGGAGTGGGACCCTGCTGTGCTGAGCCCTGTGTGCTAACACAAGCCCAAGGGCAGGACACAGTGCTCCAGACCCTGCTCAGGCCCTGCCACAATTTCAAAGTGTTAAAGGCCTGATTTAATTTGTGAACTCACCTCAGTTTATATGAGCACTGAGAGAGTTAAAGCCAGCAGTTTGTTTCGGTTGTATTTTTTTCATAGTGACTGCACACTTCTCAATTTCTGCATTATTCACACCTCAGCAAATCTTATTTCATTAGATTTTTGGAACTACAATGGTAATTTTGGTGATTAACTTTAAATTGAGGATAATACACGAGCACATATTAACATAATGTCAAAACAATTTTGTACAATTGTTACTTAACCTCGGTCAAATCATTTCCACCCCCAGCATCCTCCCAAATGGACTTTTATTAACATGACACAGGCAAACATAAGAGAACCCTGGGCTTTATGCAGGGAAATGATTAAACGAGAACACTTATCAGAAATGATCATGCAGGGTGACAAGGCAGCAGGGCAAATCTCTGAATTCTCAGATTCTTAAGGCTGCCTCTGGCCTTTAGAGGAATTACATGAATGAGCCCTCACCTGGAGGCTTGTTGTGCCTGGGTGACAACTAGCTCAGCAGCAACATGTTTAGCTCCTTGCATTTATTATACACAGCTGATTTTAAAGGTGATGGATGGATATTAATTACTGTGAAGACCAAAGATCTTCATTTCTGTCTTGATATCAGCTGTACCTAAGAAAATCCATTTTTTTAGGGCTGATGGAGAGTTCATTGTCTGTGGCCTCTTCAGTCAATGGACAGACCAGAAAAAGAAAAAAACAAGGAAAAAAAAAAGAAGGAAAAATCCACGAGAGGAGTGATGAGTCAGAAACAGAGTGACAGAGTGGTGCCTCACACAGCCCGGGGATCTGTTTAATCCCATGAAGTCTGCTACCTCTTCCTTGCAGGAGGCTGCTCCCATGTGCTCTGTTCATCACTGCACAGGAACCACATTCCCATCCTACTCCACGACTGGCAAAGAATCCTCCTGGGCTTTCCTCTCATTACCTGCCAGGGGAAAGGGAAAACATTCAGCTGCGTGTCCGATTTTCAGTCTCACTGGATTTCCTAGGACTTCATCTTGCAATTCCCAGAGCTTTTTTTTGCAATCAGTAGACTGGCTCCCACAGGCATCATGTGGAGTGGGATAAATCCCTTGCCACTGAAGCAAGGATAAATGAGTGCTGGGCTTGTTGGAGCTGTGTTGGGGGACTGGCAGGCCAGGTATCTATTTTGCACATGTACTTGCTTCAACAATCACTTCCTAACCACAGCAAACATTGGAAATTTGCTGAAATCTGTGGCTGGAGCCATCATATGAAATACAGAATAAATGGAGAGAAAAGACCCTTAATTTGTCAACATACCGGCTTTTATCCAAAGCTCCACCATGGACACTGGTTCTATGGCAGAAGAACTCCCCTTTGCCATCTAGCTGAGATGCTTCTGAGCAATTTGATGTTAATTTGCACAGTCCCACATCCTTGGAGAAGAAATTCTTCCCACAGCCTCTGCTTGGTGCAACACCTGGCAGCCTTTCAGGTCTGAGCTGTGGAGACGTTCTCATCAGCATCATCAAGCTCTGAAAATGAAAGGTATATCCACCTTTACATGTCAAGCCCCAGACACAGATCCCCGAGACAGGAAGGAGCAGGTAATCACTTTGTAATCACTGGGAATGAATCCACAAATCACCTCCTAAATTCGCTCACAAGAACCTTAATTTAAATACTCAAACTTTGAAATATTCAAGACCGATTTCACAATGTTGACTTAAATTAATTCTGACACTTATTCCAAATGTCAGGTGAAAGAGAAAAATAAAGGAAGAAAAGATATATAGACTTTTTGGTTTGGTTTGGTTTCGTTCATGATTTTCTGGAGATTTTTTTCCCCCCACATAACCAGTCTGAATGGAACACAATAAATCTGAGAAGGTAATAAACAGCTCATAAAAATAACTTTTCAAACTGTTGCTAAAACAACCTCACAACAGTTGGTGCACTAATGGCTCACTGGAGGGATCAGAGAAAGCTTAGGTGAGCCATGAGCTTCAGGGTACAAAAAGTGCTAGCTGTTAGCACAGTGCCATGGCTTTACATAAGGAAAAGTCAGTATCAGAGCATGTAGAACCTGTGGGGTAACCATTAGGATCTGTTTGCTCTTTTCTTTCCCTTTGGTCTCTCATTTTTCTCTGTAATACTCCACAGTTTGAAAGGTTTTGTCTTTTCTACACAAGGTCCAAGTTTATTGTGAGGTCTTGCAGGGCGGCATTTTGTAGCTTGCAGCAGGTAGAGGATATGGCACAGATGTTCTGGGGAATCATCTGGACTGAACATCTGCTGAGGGCTTGGCAGTGGTGTGAGGAACAGGATTTGATGCTCCCCTCCATTGTGTTAATAGCTCCTTTTTCATTTGGAGGCCTTTTCTGTTTCAGACAGCTGTGACCACTGCATCTGCATTTACTGCATCGGCATTTTACCAAAAAACACATTTCTTAGAGGAAAAAGAAGATATTTATCCAACCTTTAATGGCAAAATAGTGTTTGGTTGAGGAAAAGCTCTTGCTGGAGCCAAACCTCACTGCAACAAGAAGCCCTCAAATAGAGAATAAACAAAGAATTGTGTTTCTGCAACCACCAGCTTGAGGAAGAAGGGACAAAGCATGAGTCACTGTGACGTGCACAAGCGGAATTATGAATGATAAGCTAAAAATAAAATGCTTTCAAATATAGTTGTGTTCCTGCTTCTGACTGAGGAGCAGATTCCTCCAGGGGGGATGACACCTTCCCAGTTCAGCTGGGCAGCTCTGTCAGCCACACGCAGAGACCCAAAGCAAGCAGCCCCCACAGCGCCCTGCAGCTGCAGCACAGGAGTTTGAGCCTGATGGATGATGGCAGCCAGGCCGTTCCTCAGGATGGGGCACTCCAGAATTGTGGCGTCATCACTCTGCAGTCCTTCCACGGCCAGACATCACCCATTCAAAAGAGGCACCCATGATGCCCGCTCTAGAAGGACACACAGCATCTTGTGAGACTGTCAAAACATAACATCTTGAGCCTGCACAGAACTGAGCCAAAAGTTCAACATTAAACACCACTGATGATAGACTTTTTCTCTGATAGGTGCTGTGAGTAGCTGATAAGAACACATGAGCCACACTGTCAATGCAATGAGGCTCCTCCTGAGCTTTTTAGTGCACTGATATTTCACAATGTGAATCACTTCATCTTGAGAAATGTTCCAGCAATGCAATAATATGAGTGCATAAATTCTAAGGTCCTTGCTTGGTGGTTTTCACAGATTTTCCACGGTGCTTTGCCACCTTGCCAGGGTAAGGGCAGGGTAAAGCCTAGACAGTGGCTTTTGGTCAGTGCCTATGCAGCTGAAAGTCTTGGTAGCTCTTGGTAACACTTCCAAGTCTATAGTAGCCCCTGCTGGATGTTACCCAGAAGGGGAAGAAGAAAAAAGACAAGGTAAGCTCTCTTAAAGCCTTTTTGCAAGCTTGAACACTTCTCTGTCGTTTTGTCTATTTGTGTAAAAAAGGGGGAATTCTGAAATACTCCATGCAGTACAGTACCAGCTCAGACTAGGTTCCCACCACCAAGATTCTGGTGAATATTTGGAATAAAACTGTGTCAGGCTGATGTACAAACCTCAGCAACTCTGAGGGAGAGGAAGCAGAACACCACAAGCACAGAATCGGGCAGGAGTGGATCCACCTTGGAGTAGGGGAGGAAAGAGCATCAGCAGGTGAGTTGCCAGAGTGTACAGCTGCTTTTCCAGGTAGAGTGGGAACACTGAGAAAGCAGGGAATGAGCCCTGAGCTCATTAAGTGATTCCTGAACATCTTCAGATATTATCACAGCACACAGGAGTCCAGGACACTTCTGAGGCTGTGAGACAGACCTCAGTGGAGAGGACAGCTTTGCCTTGATTTTGAAGACTAAATGCTGCTAAGCTCCATGGGCTGGGAAGGGGATGGCTCTCATCTTTAAAGGGAACAACAGAGGTATCTGATTTATCTTCTCTTGCTAATGAGCTATTAGAAATTGTTTTTGAGCCATACTCTTTGGCCTCATTATAACTGTGCTCCCATAAGCTCTGACTGTTATAATGAGGAGAAATCTGGACTGATGCACAGTTTTAATGAGATCCAGTGTAGATGTAAACCAGAAAGTCTTATATGTGAAGTCAGACCTCAAAGTGCAGTAACAGAAATAGGTAAAGGGTTTACCTCAACAGAGAATCCTGGGTGGGAGAAGAGGAATCAACAATTTTCATGTCACAGGCAGAACAGATAAAACTTGGCCCACACAAATCAAATATGAATTCAGGAGCTGATATCTAGAAGGATGTAATTCACCAAGGAGAAAGGAGTGAAGCTAAAAAGAGATCCAGCAGCTAATGACTTCTAAGAGTTGAATGGTGAAAGGAAATGCTCACTGTCGACAACACCAGTAAGGAATGAAACAGCCAGCAGAACATTTCTTTTGTTCTTGCCTCATTTCTTTTCATGAAAATTAAAAGGGCAGTTTTCACAGCTGTTGAAGGACTTTTTTCCCCCTTCACTCTGCCATCTGATGCTCCACTTTGAAAACAGCAAATTTATGCCTGAAGCTGAACAGGTAAAAATTGGACTCAGTTGCCTGTGGGTATTTTGCCATGAAGAGCAGCAGGACCTGATGAGAGGTTTCATCTAGATCAAATCAAAGAATATTCAACAATGTCTTTGTTTGCACAGGAGACTTCCAAGCAGCAAGAGGGAGGCAGGGCTCAGCTGGGTGTACCCCAGGATGCCCAGGGCAGTCTGTGCTGTGAAGGGAAGTGAATGGGGTGAGACTCTCAGCTTTTTGCCTACATTCTCTGAACTCAATGAGCCAGAGTGAGAGATCTCCAGCCTGAACCCAGAGGAGAGGATTTCTTCACCATGCCATTATGTAATGTCTCATGAGGCTAAGAAGCAGGGCTAAAACCTGTGTGAACTCCCACCTTCTCAACAGAGCTCTGTCTGATGGTGCTCTGCCAGTGCACAGCACTGTCCTCTTCTCTTTGTTAGCATCATGTTTCTCCTGGAAAGATCAGGAGTAAACATCCACCAGGAATTACCCTGAGATTATTCCTGTCAGGTCTTGGGTTTTGAAACAAGTAGGGAGAAATCTTTCTTTCAGGAGTAATTTTTCAAGAGTTACTGTGCCTTTTTTCTGAGTCATTTTTATCAATTTGTGGCTGTTTATTTGAGCTGTGCATAAGCATATTCATATGGGGAGCATTACAGTGGCCATTCTCAAAAGATGACTTGCAGCCATAAAGACTAGAGATTTCTGATATTATCTTCAATGAAATTTTAAGCACTGCAAATACTGATATGGCTGGCTCAGCACCCAAGTTCTGAATAACTCATTCAGCCTCTGGCTGTGACTCCAAATGGCTGAGTCCCTATGTGTATCCCTGAGAAGCTTTCTGTCCTGGGATGACCATGATCTTCAGAAAATCCCATGTGTGAAGGGGTTTGTTCCCCAAACCCTAAAACTGCTCTGTACCTGACTGTACTAAACCATGGCCAGATTTCTGTAGCTTCTGCTTAGGAGAGAGGAAGCACAAGCATTAAATGCAAGGTTCTTTCTGCAGTGCCAGGCTGGCTGCAGCTCTCAGTCCCAGAAGCCTGTAGTGATGTATTCCCCAGCCTCTGTGCCTCCCAGGACTAGGAATTGCTCTGCTGTGACAGTGGCTCTTATTTTACAGTAGGACTGGCAACATGATGGTTTTATACCAAGAGGAGAGTGCTGTCCCTTCACACACTGCTTGGAAACTGCAGGATTGCTGTGGTTTATTTTTGATCATTAGATGTCAAGGATTCAACACTGAACACTAAAGGGTTTTGTTATTGCAGATGCTGTTGGTTTGAGATGGAAAAGTTATGCACTGCTTCTCTACATCCCACCTGGAACGAGCTGGAGGAAGCAGACAAGGAGAATGCTGCTTTTTTTACTAATTTCTCCCCCATTAGCAGTCATCAGAGCAGCCACTGGCTGGAAGTTGGTGCATGCACTGGGGATGGTGCACACATGGCACAGCCTGTGTGAACTCAGGGTCAGTGCTTGCATATGTAACTTCTTGAACTGTGATTCAGGTGACAGATCATAAATATGGAAATTATTTGAGGTAGGAGGTACCTGTGTGAGTGTGGGTACCCCTGAAATGCCTCTAACTTGCTGTGTTAGTCCTGTGTTTGTGTAAGTGTGTGCACCCAAAAAGGAGGAGAGGAATGATGAAGAAGAGTCCCTTTGGGTTTAAGAAAGGGTCACTATTGCTGCCTCCAGGGGTAGACATGTATGTTCAGATATGTAGAAATGTATGTTCAGAGGGAAGGGTGCTTCCTAAGGCCACTTTGCTTGCACAGGCCTGAAGGTCTGAAGTGCTGGATGTCTTGTAAAGCCTGCATGTGGCACAGAAGGGGTGAGGTAGGGATAGACCTAAATCCAGTTAAATAGAGGGGTTGGACAACTTTGCAACACTGACTGTCTTGTGTGACCCAGGAATATGTGTCATGCACTGTTGATGGGGCTAAACTGCCTTGCCCAGTGACAAATCCCCTTTAGTAGAGCTCTGACCCCCTTCAGATCCCCTGGGGTGATATTTGTCAGGTCTTGCAGCATGGTCTGGATGTGGTTACCCATTCAGTTCTGGAGCATTTCCACTCTTGGCAAGAAGCTGTTAAAAAATAAAGGGGTGGCAGGGAGGGGGAATGTATCACCTAATTGATTAGCTCTGTGAATCACAGAGATGCCAACCTGTCAAAGAGTAAATCACTGGAGCTGTCTTTGATGTCTCCTTTGGTCAAGGACACTCCAGCCTGCTAAAAGTGTTGCCTTTCCTTTAATGTGCTTTCTCTCCCCTCTCTCTCTCCCTTAGTCTTGTGTATGTGCATGCAGGGATGTTTTTCCACTGGATGCCTGCAGCTGCCATACTTTGTATTTTGATTTCTTCGGCAATTACTGGCTAGGGAGGCCAGCCCTGTAGGACAGGCCTGCAGAGGAGTGATTACTAAAGAATGGAAAATGCAAAGAGGGGTATTAGAGGCCCCTCAAGGGATCTCTCTTCCTCCCACCACAGTGCTGTCACTCACTTTGAAAAATACCTCCCACTGCAAATAATCATCCTGAAAGTAATGGGGACCTCCAGTTAATCCCATCTTGTGGTAGTTGGGGGAGAGGGGAAATGTAAATGGGGGTGGCTGTTGGCAGAAACACATGGTCTTTTTGCACTATCTAAAAAGCTATTTGTTGTTTTTTTCCCATTTCCAGCATGGCTGGAGATTCACTAACAGTCATGTGGTGCTGAAAGACTATAATAAAAAGCTAAGTGATGAGGCAGCTTTTGTGATGGAATTTCAGCACTCCCAACAGGAGCTGAAGCCAGATCCCACATACACAAAAAAAGAGAAGTGCTATTCAGACAAAACAGAACAAGCTAACCAAATTTCTCTAAATTTCAAGCCTGAACTAGTTCCAGAGCTTCAGAAACTGTTATAAGGCACATCTGATCTTGCTGCCAATAGGCACCACGTCTCCTGTCACGTGCCACCTCGGATGGAAGACTGCTCCCCAGGAGTGAGCTGCTTGCCTTGGTTCCTTGCCAATGCCACCTGGCTGACTCTGCCTAGGTAAGGCACAGTGCTAGTGAGCATTGGCTCAGGCAGACGCTCGGATCTGGGCCAGGCTGGAGATGGCCTGTTAGTAGCTGTCGCTCGCTTGGCTGGCTTGGTTTGTGGTGCTGGGAGAGGGCTCAGCACTCGGAGGCTTCTGCCAAGATTTTCTGCATGACAGCACCCTCCTTACCGCGGTCTGCGGCTGGACTGTGCTTCTTCCTGCACTTCCCAAGAGTGGGCCTGTGGAGGAAAGGAATTCTGACGTTTCCAGGCTGTTCTCCTCGGAGGTCCCTGCAAACACAAGCTGCTCCCTGTCGCGGTGCATGCAGCCCATGTGTTAACAGCACTGAACTACTCTGGCCACACAGGCAGAGAGAGAGAGGGGCTCTGGTGCTCACTTCCTTCCTCACAAGGTAGCCTGACCCCAAAAATGTTCATGGGAGACTGGCAAGCAGAGAATGGTGCTCCCAGAACATGCCTTGCTGTCATTGCTTCTCGCTCCACCTCCCAGTAAAGCAGCTCAGGGAATGTCATCACTCAGCAGGCTTAGGACAAGCCCAAAGTGTCAAAAACAAATGAAAGAAACCACTCAGGGGTTGAAACAGCAACAAAGGTGCTAGTGAAGAAGGACGCGATAAGCAGTTTTGATGGAAGGATGTTTTATGCTAAATGCACTAAAATTCACTGTCTAGCTCTTATCTCAGGCTGTTTCTGTCTTCCAGCAGGAGTTTATTGCCACAATGCTTCTCATGCAAGAATTTCCAAATTGTCTCCAAGTCAGCCAATCAGCCGGCCCCTGGTAAGGTACCTGGGTGGAGATTTGAGTCTAAGGTGACATCTCTTGTCTTTGGAACAATTATTAAAGCTTTTTATTGCTTGCCTTTTTTTTTTTTTTTCCCCGAAGCACTTTTCATTTGCCAACAGCTTTCTTGAACTGTAAAATTCAGCACATGGCACAGCTTTCTAGAGTGGACACCTGCCTGTAGTTAATGTCACCTCATTCCTCCTACTCTTCTTCCTCTCTGCCATCAGCCTGTTGCCACAGAAGAGGGCTGAAAAGAGCTAAAATACATGTGCCAGCCTGACATTGCTCATGGATTGGTGTTTCTGAGAGCTGGAAATACCAGTCCTTGGAGGTTACACATGGAAACATTCAGTGCTTTCCCTTTTCATTCCCCATCTCCATTTTGCACTGTCAGGATTAAACCCGCTTCACCCATGCCATGTGAGCGCTGCTTTGTTCTAAATTCCTCCTCAAAATGACATGCTTCCCATGGCAATCTTGTTATCATTACCAACCAAGCATGTAATTTTCTCCTCTTCTCCTCTCCCCAAAAGTATATGATCTTAGTTTATTAGATTCTATATCTATAAAACAAGCCATGGTAGGAGGCACAATGAAAATATAAAGAAAGGTGATGAGGCATTTTGCTACCACCTCTGAATTCTGACTGGCTTTAAGGATACAGAAGGCATTAAGCCATCATTCAGAATAAACATGTTAATCCCTCTTTAAATCCTCGCTGCCAAAGCAGAGGTGACCACCGGTGGCTTTTGAAGGGCATAATGCTGTTGGTCTTAGCGGGGATGCAGCGATTTCCTTGTGTATCTTTAGTGAGAAGCCCTGACAGGGAGCAAATGGCTGGATTCATCTGGAGAAGAGGTGATTACTAGAAATGTGGAGATGATGGTTTAACATTACGGCCATATATGGAACTTCTTTTTCTTGGGCTTGAGATCTTAAAGAACCTCTCAGAGGCAATCAATGGCACTTTAGTACCCTTTGAAGCTTTTATTCACAACATTTGCATGGTACTTTGTGACACATTGACTTTACTATTTTCCTTCAATTTTACACAAAATTGCTCCAGACCTGCATTTAAGTTGCTGTAAATGCGGTGATCTGTCAGCTTCAATCACACACTGCATCTGGGGCTCCCTTTCTGCAGTAAAATCTTGGGTCATCATTACATTTTCCTATGCTCTAGGATGGCAATGGGCTAATTGTTTAACTCTGCACCTGCCCTCCTGTGAACTGAGACCCTGCACCTCGAAAGAACTCAACAGGATTGGCATTGACCTAGCAGAGAATTACAGTGCTGGAACACCAAATTGATATAACACTAAAATAAACTGGGCTCCAAGGCTCTGAATGGGCAATATTGTATATGCTAAGTGAATGAGGGCTGAATGTTCAAACAGCTTCTTTAAAAATTCAAGAGCAATTTCCTAATTTTAAGTCTGCACATATATTTGGGGGTTGATTTGGGACCTAAAACAGGTGCTTTTTTTTTTTTAATCTACAGCTTTGATCTCATACAGCCACATGAGCTTATCAGTGTCAGAAACAAACTCTATATAGAAAAAGTCAAAGACAATTTATACCTCATGGATATAAATTGGAAAAGTGCACTTTTAAAAAGATATCAAAAAGTATAATGTATTCATCTGCCTGGAAAATGCCATGAATCTCTCATTCCTCCATATCTTATATTCAGCCAAGCCCTTTCCTGCAGCTGGCACTGTGCAGGCTCCTCTCCTTGCAGCTCAAAAGGTTGGAATTAACCTGACTCCAAGGAAAACAGCTTTCCACACAAAAAATGCAAGAAAGACCATGGAGAGTTCAGAAATCAGCACCCCAAAGTTGTGGATGGCCCAGGCTGAATTTGGTGATGCCATTCCCTCCAACCGGGAGCACTAAAAGTTTGGCATGAGGCGTGAAATATTCACCCAGGCTGCCACTATGTGAGAACGATAGTGAGTGCTTGAGCAGAACATCTGTCAGAGGGGTGGCAGCTGGCAGAGCCCGGCAAGGATTTTCTGGGGAGAAATGGGCATAGTTTCCTAATTTTGTTGCAATGCTGAGCTGCGTGGGAGGGTGAGGGGAGCAGGTGTGAGTGAGAGTGCTGCTTGCTCGATGAAGAGACAGAACAAGTGCCCTGAGGAAGCACGTTTGAGAGGGCAGACATGAGTGCTGCAGAGTGGGAGAGGAGATGGGGAGCAGTGGGCTCAGCAGGTGGCTCCTTGAGGCCCAGGAAATGGCCTCTGATTGCTGCAGGCTTCTCCCAGCCTGGGTCTGTCAGCAAACCACCATCCCAGACTTCTTTCCACGCAGGATGGGAGCTTTTTGCATGTGTAAGTGTCTAACTCAAGGCCTTTCAGAAGGGCACACCTGCAGCAAGGTGAGTGTTTTCCCATGGGCCCAAGCCCTGGTCTAGGTGCTCTCAGTGCAGATGGGATTGAACAGCTCAGTCCTTGGCAGGTATCCAAACCCAGCTCAGCACAAGGAAAGAGATTTGGGTCCAAACATCTTCCAACCTGGTCTGGGGAGAGATGGGCCTGACATTGCTCTCCCATTTGTCCTCCGACTGCTTTCAAAGGAGTTTTATTTGACCTTCCCCAGGAGCAGACTTTGGATGTCCCATCACTGGCTTCTCACTTCCCTCTTCTCCCTAAACTGACCTCACAGTAGGAAGGTGAGTCTGGTAGAGGTGTGAGGCTGGAGGGAGGCAAACACAGAGCCTGAAACCTGCTTTGAGAGGGAGCAGGCTTACCTGTGAGGAGGAAGGATGTTCAGAGAGGAGTGAAGTGGTCTAAGGAAGTCAGCCTGACTGCAAAACTTCTTTGTAAATACAACAGGACTTCAGTCCAATATTTAAATTATTTTCCTCTGTGTCAGGGTAACTCCTTGTGTGCACACAAAGGTACCCACACTCCCACTTTTTTCCACCAGACCATGCAAAGGCTCAGAAATGCAGTAATTCATTTCCCCATTATTACCACTCCTGCCCTGCAGATAATTCTGCTGAGTTTTTAATTTAGCACTATTCTGTAAGCAAATATTTCCTCTTTTTGCACTAAGGTAGAGACTGCCAGAGACTGAGAGCTTTGTCCATGCTGCAGCTCACTAGAAAGGGTTAATCAGCTGGGGGTACATGTTGTCTGATTCCCATAGTGTGGGAGTGAGACAATAGGAGATCAGAGCTGGACTCAACTTCTTTGCATTCTCCCCCACACTCCTTTTGGAGGGTGTTTCAGGGACAGGCTGTGAGGAATGCACACTATCTAATCTGCATGTATAATGTAAATATGCACATTTTTATTTGCTCTCTCCATCTGCAGGGAACTTGCTGGCATCAGAACAGCCATGCGGGCTCGCAGCAAAGTTTCCTTGTGAAAGGGAAGGAGAAGACTTAGCAAGGCTGCTTGCTCTCTGCCTCCTGCATCCTGTGCAAATGGGTGCACAGGGCCTGTCCTATCACACTTTCACATTTGGTCTCAAAATCTGGGATGGACTGGGCCTCTTAAAGGGAGCTAGTCCCTTAACTGAGCTGGGAAATCAATGTGGGAGAGGGAAGAGAAGAAATTGCACTTGGCCAACCTTAAACCATAATTTAAACCAATTTCTCCAGCATAGCAGAAACTTAAAAAAATAATATTTAGGATAGGACAACTAGGTTTTATCTTTTGGTACAGACAAGATTAAATGGAGGTAAATTCGAGAATGCTAAGCTTCTCAGCATGAGGAAATCAAAATGTTTCATCTGAGTTGTCAAAATAAAATGTCTAGGCTGTATGTTTTGCAGGTTTTTTCCGTGTTTGCATTTGAAGCAAGTTGGGTAATTTGCAGATTGACTAAAGCAGCATTTTTTGCTTAAAAAAAAATAAAAAAGTAATTTTCATGAAAAGCTGTTCCCCAGCTCCATTGTGGCCTTCTGAACAATGCTATTACCCTGGCTGGGAAGCAGCAGCAGCAGCAGCAGCAGCTGGAGTCCCTTGCCCTGCCATCAATAGCTTGCAGCTCTTGGAGTCCTGGCTGCCCTATAAATTGTCTGTCTCCCAGCTGGCTGAAACATCTGACTTTGCTCCACAAAATGTTTTGGGCTCAGGTCACTTGAAATCAGGGAGAGGTGTTGCTGTGCAGAAACTAATGGTGCAAAAGAACAGAAGTTTCCACAGGGCCACCAGGATCTAGCAAAAACTTTCCTCATAATCTCTTTCAAGAACACAGATCTACCTTCCCATGGAATTTTGCAAAGACATGGCTGACTCAGAAGGGGTTTTTATCTATTTTCCTTATTGTTCCACTGCATGCGTGTGTATTTATGTGAGGTATTTGTGTGTATGTGGTTGTGGCAGTATAAATATTAATAGCACAAGGGTGAGAATACATGTGGCCCTCAAATGAGGTTACATAAACACACAGCTGCTGTGCTATTTGTAAATTTATAAAGACACATTTCCATCAAGAGTGTGAAAGTCAAATAACCGTGCAGGGAGAAAATGCACATATGCTTCACAAACTGCACAAGATTACATGGTGCTACTTAAACCCCAGCCCCACTGGGGTCAACTGGAGCTCCATCACTGACTCCAGTGGGATCAGGACTTGGCACAGAGCACTTGCTGTGATTTCCATGGATAAAGCAGAGTGAGCTACTGGAAAAAAAAATCACTATGAGAAGTGCCAGTCTCTTGTGGCTTGCTGACATCTGAGCCTGATGGGGATGATGCAGAGAGCCTCCACCCTTGCCTCTGCTGTGGATGGAAAAACAGGACATGGATGGGGCCATGACCAGGAGGAAAGCAGCTCTGCATTTGCCTCCCTGCACTCTCAGCTCTGCCAGGGAGGGGCACTGCTGTTGCCTCAGCCAGACCAACAAAAGAGCATCTCTTGAGTGTTGGAAAAGGGTGATGCATTGACAGTGTGCAGGTCAGAGTATGAATTTCCATGCAGTCCCTTCGTGCAGTGTTAGCAGCTGCTTGCACTCACAGCCTCCCCAGGAGGTTTGGCAGTCACTGTCAGGCTGCATTCTGCACGACAGGACATGATGGGGCTAAGGTTTCATCCCATGCACAAGGTGGAGCATGCAAGGAGATGAATCAGAAGGAGAAAGGTTTCAGGCATAAACAAGAGTGGTTTAGACTGGGAAATAGATTAGTAGTTAAAAAAATCCCTTATTTTCTGGGACTCTTAAATTCTGAAGTGCAATATTACATTTTTCCTACTGCAGAAGATGTTCTCACACCCCAATGGCAAGTCTAGGATCATTATTTGAGCTCACAGAATTACCCTGTTCATGACAGTAGCCTTTCAGTCAGGAGCATCTTCCTAAGTGACCTTTCTCAGTCTGCTGTAATGCAGCAAACCCAGATAAAGGCCTTGATATATGGAAATTTGTTTAAACCTTCTCCATATCCTCTATTCCCCCTGGTTTGGTTAAGTGTTGAAGGAGGAGCTCATGAGAAACTATTCCATAACCTTCCTGAGGCAGCCTAACCTCATAGGAAGAGTGTTGTGCCAAAATCTGCAGATTGTATTTTGGTTTTGTTTTGTAGTATCACTGAAGCTTTAACAATTGGCCCACAATGCAGTCATGTAGTCACCCAACCCTGGAGGACTTTCTTTGTGGGCACCAAAGGCTGGGATTCCTTTTTTCTGGGTCTTCGCCAAAGTGCCTGATTGAAATAAGGTTGGCCCAGAATCCCTGGGTACCCAGTGAAGACAAACAGACATGTGCAGATGGCAACTGAGATCTTGGGTGAGGTAAGGGAAGTGGACTGAATCCAAGCCTCAATCTGCCTTTGACTGGGAAAACTCAACTTCTAACGTTTTAATGTTGTCCTCAGGGGAGGGGATCCATCTGGGGGAAATATTATGCAACAGGTTGGGTTGTAAATGCGTGATGAACACTCACTTCCCTCTGCAGACAAGACCTTTACTGAAATGAGAATAATTGAAATTTTGGTTCACTAGCAAGAACACTTCTTTTCTGTATTGTTTCTGACTGGCTTTTTTTCCCTGCCAAAAGTTAAGCAAAGATAGCAAAATCTTGGTTTGGGCAAAACATTTCTTTTGTCTCTTTAACAGAACTAACAGCTGGATTATGAGCACACTTCTCAAAACAAAATATAAGGGAAATTGTAACCAAACTAAATTAGCAAAGGGAAGATCAAAACATTTTCTTTGAAAGTAGCAAAATGAAACATTTGGATCTGAGTAACATATTCAATGTCAAAATGAAGTTTTGAAATTCCCCTTTTAGCCTCTGAGAAGGACTCACTGAAGCAGATATAAATTTGAAAAAAAAGTTGCTGTTACCAAATCTGCATTGCCCACTGAAAGAAAATAATCCCAAAATGTCTTTCTGATCTAAAAATGATTCTACAAATGCAAGAGATCAGGCAGCTGTTTCTTGGACACAGTGCAGAGCTGTTTTAGCTAAAGTTTCAGCAAACCACCCTTAGGCTTTGCAGTAATGTCTCTGTTCAGTGATCATGAATCCCTTGCAATTTAGAACATAAAAAATCCTGCTAGTGTCATCACAGACAGACAACATCACCTCATCCAGAAGGCAGGATGAGAGCAACCTGGCCTTGATTTGTCATACCTTTATTTCAGCTATTTGTGTTTGTTCCAACCAGCAGACTGGCTTTTGCTATATTTAGTTTCAATCTGGGGAGAAGGGCTGAAGGGAGTAATACAAATTTCATGAGAATGTTTTGTACTTTATCCCAAGTGTTTCTTACTTCCTTATGTGAAATATAAGTGAAAGAAGGGGATGGGTGGGGGGAAAGTGGTTTCTCAGAGTAGCACAATTGTGCAGATGGAGGAGCCACACGGGTTTGGCAGAGGAGGATTGGGATGAGTTAGAAAGGCAGGGCAGATGCTGAAATCCCAGTCTGCAGGGTGGAGGGAGCACCACTGGCCATCAGCCAGCAGCAATCCCTTTCCTGGGTGGGTAGGGATGAGAAAAGCCTGGAGATGAAGAAGCCAGTCTCTCCATGTCCTCTAACCATGGACACCTCACAGTGCCTTGCCTGGGTCAGGATTTGGGAGCACATGGAGGGAAGGAGGCACTGCCTGGTCTGCATCAGCACCACTGGAATGGCTTTTCCCATCTGCCTCATCTCCCCCCACTGCTTCTCAGAGCTGTACTTAGCTCAGCAGGGAGGCCTGGCCTGATGTGCCTGCTCCATCATTATCCAGAGAGGGATTTGGAAAGCCACTTGAAATGCCCGTGATTGTGCAGGGGTTAGGTGGCAATTTGCCAGCTGGAGCTTGGTGCTGCAGCCAGCAGGACAGCAGGGGACAGCAGGGATGGTGGCTCACCAGGGCAGCCAGTGCAGATGTGCATCCTTCTCCCTTGCCTGCTCACTGCTGTTCCCAGCATCTCCAAAGGCTGAAATTTTTGCCTGCCTTTAGATGTCTAGACATCTGAAAGACTTCTTGAGCCATGGCCATGAGGTCAGGGATGCAAAGAAGACCATGTGTTAGCACTGGTGAAGTTATTCTGGACTTAAAACACAGCAGTTGCAGTGATTTTGCCTGCCCTACACCTCCTGCAGGCCATCAGCCTGCTTCCATGAGCTTTGCTCTGTGATGTGCTCTGCTTGGGCTTGTTACTGGTGTGAGCTGTGGGCTGACATTAGTGCCACTTTTTGGACAAAATTCCCTCTGATTTTTCCTAGACATACTCTGTACAGAGTAATCAAAGGGCCCTGACTGCTGTCCCTCTGATGCATGTGCTTTTCACTTTGATTTTCTTCTCTTGTCACACAGCATCCAGCCTGTACAATGGCATGTTCCCCACATCCCTTCATGAGGGATATGAATCTGCTCAGCTGTACTTCATTCTGGTTTCCATTGGGAAGCAGTGCTCTGGAGCACAGGGGAAGATGGAAGGAGGCATCATGGAAAGCCAGGCACAATCCCTGGGAGCAGCAGGGTTTCAGCAAGGATGAGGCTGCCCTAAGAGAGTTTCCTGGGACAGACTGGAAATGGCAGATATGAGAGGCAGATATGGGTGAGATCAGCCTGATGAGGAGTCACATGAAAGGCACCATCTTCATCATGGGAATATGTAGATATTTGGGGGAAGAAAAAGTGTTTACCCCATAGGGTGACTTGTATTGGTGTTAGAGAAAGGCACTGATGCCTGAAAAATTTGCTAAATCTTCTAAATGAACAAAAGTGTTTGAGAATTTCTCTAGGAATACTGCACACAATAAGTGAATTTTCTAATTGTTCTACACCAGGTTATTTTGTTTGGCTCTAATTATATCCTTCCAGCAAAATAAATTATTTCTAATCTTCTCCCTGATAAGTGAGCAATGGAGTAATTACCTGAAATACTGCACTTGGACAGGAGAGACACCAATGTTATTTAAGCTGCAATAAACTGTAGGGTCCAGCTGACTCCCACTGTTCCCCTTCCAATATTTGTCTATTATGTAATTCCAATCTATGACACCTGCTATTCCCTGTCCCTTTGAAATAACAATGTCTGTCTTTGTACACTGCTTTTCCACCACAGATCTCAAAGTACTTCACAAAGGCAAGCACCATTACCATCATTTTAGGGATAGCAAATCCAGACACTGGGAGGTTAACTGCTGCTGGGCTATCCCACATTTACTCCTTGACCACCAGATCCTCCATTTACAATGCAGGTCAAATTTCTCCCTTTCATTCTTGGATCGCTCTCTCTCCCCTGTTCATTCCCATAGAATCCAAAGGCTTGTGCAGAGATTTAAATTTATGTGGAGTTATTGACATGGTGTTCTGCTCTTTGTCTCCTTGTGGTTCCTGGAAATCTTTGTATATCTGCCTGCTTTAGGAAGAGCCGAGATAATTTCTTTTTCTATGAGCACAGATTAGAAAAACAGATCTGGTTCATGTATCTTCCAAACTCTGAAGGAGCCTGACTGTGAGAATTCAGCTAAGACTGTTTGCAGGATAAAGGATCATTACAATATTCAGTATTTTTGACTCAGATTTGCACTCTAGCACTGCTCCTGACTTCATAGGCTGAAATGCTGGTTTCTTTAAACTAGAGTCTTTTGGGCCCATTTCTGCTCAAGAGTGCTCATGGCTGTGTTTCAAATTCAGAAGAGGTTTATTTTTGACAGTAGCCTGTGCCTGAACTTTTACACTCAGCATCAATTGTGATGAGGGGAGAAAATGAATCTTTGCCTTTGAATGATAAACTGTTTAAAAGTAGGGCTTATAATGGCAGCAGTGAAAGAGTTTCATTTTTAGCAGCCTCCATACGGTATGATAATATATTTCATGGGACAGAAGAGTGACAAGAGAAGAGAGGTAAAGAACCAACAATATTTCTCTTTGAGGTGCTCCCCCAACAAAACCAATTACTGGTCCTGTTTTTCTGAAGGGTGTGAAGATGCTGTTGTCACACCTAAATTCCCCTGTGGGACTTGGATCGGACACCAAAGACAGAACAGATGAAAGGACATAATTCAATCAATCTCAGTAGATTTGCAGATGCTTATTTGTGGCAGATCCTTCACCCTCTGAGACCCTTTTCTGTTAGGGTAATGTACACTTTGGTGGAAGCAGAGTAACCTCAGAACATCCTCATCAGGAAACTATTAAAATATCTGCACAGAGGAAGCTGTTTTGGCAGATATATTAAAAAAAACAGCATAAGAACAGTCCAAAAATTTATGAGGCTTCCCTTACATCTTTGTGAATTCCTGATGATTTTATCCCTTCATTGCTCTAGTTCTCCTTCTGCACTCCTGCACAGATACTTTTGAGGGCAAATCCTGATACTGTACAGGCACCTGCATCTTGAATTTGAATGATGAACCACATAGAGTAGGGTCCCTGCAAACCAAGGTCAAAACCACTTGGATCACAAATAGAGATGCTCACACAAAGGCTTTCAAGCAAATTCTTAAGGAGAGAATAATTAGAGACACGGAGGTAAACACAAAATGGGATAAAATGTTAGATAGGTTTAACAAAGACTCAGAGAGTGCCAGACTAACTCGATATCATTCTTTGATAAGATAATTGATTTTCTAGACAAAGGAAAAGCAGTAGATTTAATCTATCTGGATTTCAGTAAAGCATTCGATATGGTGCTGCATGAGAAATGATTAGTTTTGTTGGCAGATCTGGGGTTTAGCACAGGAACTGTAAGGCAAACAAAGAAACAGCTGAAGGGGAAGCAACAATAGGTTTGTTTAAAGGGAGAAGCATCAGGTTGAAAACAATGTAGGAATGTCAGTCCTAAAAGGACTTCCAGGTGTCTAACGTGGTTTAACCTCTTGTGAATACTCTTTGTTATTATTCCCTGAATACTCTTTGTTATTACACATTCAGTGTATAAAAGTGCATTTAACATTTGTACCTGTGGGTACAAACCTGGAAAACTTTACAAATGGGAAGAAGTATTGGAACATTGTAAGAAGAGTTAGATGATTTTGAGAGCTGGAACAACAGAAACAGAGTGGTATCTACTAGTACATACTGCTGTGCCATATATTTAGGTAACAGTAGTAATATTCTTTACTGTGATCTATCACTTGGCAATGACATGCGAGAAGAAAAACACAGGTGTAACAACTGATGAGCCATCAATAAGGTGTCACCCTTAAAAAGTCAGTGTGGGATTTGAGTATAGCAGCTGGTTCTACTTGAAAAAGTATGGATGCTGCTGAGCAAGGTCAGTTTTCCTGATGTGCTGTCTGCTCATGAGGAAGGGAGGATTTAATATGGAGCAGTTGGAGAACAGGACAATGTGGCTGAAAAGAATGGAGATTACTGCTCTCAGAATTAGGAAGACCTGGCTTACAAAGCCTAGAAATTGAATTATGTGGTATTGTAAACATCAGGAAAAGGCAAGAACACTTTAACCTGAAGAAGATACCTATTGGTAAAAGATACTCATAAACATAATCAGCTTAGATTTCAGAGGACAATCTCATTCCAGCAGAATATTGAATGTCAGTTAGGGGAAATGTATTCTAAAAACCTGCTAATTTAAAGATGGAAAGGGATTGGTTGTGGCAGAGTTGTTTGGGGGAGACTAGAACAGCACATGCCCAAAATATTCAGTCTCCAGCATTGTTTTTTAGTCCCTTTTTAATCAGCACAGAGAAATGAAATCATAAAACAGTATGAAAAAGGAAGCAAACAGCCAGTCTCTTGGTTATATGTTTTGTCAGTCCCCTGCTGGTGCCTTGGCTTAGAATTATTTATGTTCATTCCCAGTGTCTCATATCTTACCAGTTCAAGTTGATTTCTAGCACATATTTTTGCATTGCAGTTAGGTACATTGCTCTCACACTGAAATACAATATTCACAACTCCCTTAGTGCCATGACATTCCCTTTAATATGGACTCCAGAGGTAAATCCTGCACCCCAACAACAGGGACATATTATTCCCCCTTTAAAATGACCTTGCCTTTCATCCAGACCTCAGTGGTCAATCTAAATTGTGTTGCTCCAATAAAATGTAGTTAGCTGATGAGCTCAGAGACATCATTTCTCCTTCCCTGGGCATAGCCTGCAGCATTAGTTTGTAGGGGGTTCTCTGGCACTGATAGAGTGATCTCTGCATTGGAAAAACAGATTGGCATGATGGGCATGAACAGTTTAGCAGGCTGGAGGCAGGGAAGCAGGAATTTACAAGCAAATTGGTTTAAGTACAGATTGTTTCGTTTCTGAGAACAGCAGCAGGGAGCTCCGAAGTTGCGTGCTGCTGCAGCTGTTTAGCCATTAGTAGAAAAAAAAAGAAAGAAAAATAAATAAGACAAGACAAAGGAATGATCTTTGAATAGCAACAAAATATTTCAAAATAGGGTAAAAAAAAGCTTTAAAGGGTGCCTTTTTTGAGTGGTAGGGGACAAGATGTGAGATTGGCATCAGCGAGGTAAATAGAGATGATTATACAGGCACAGAGAATGCATCCTCTATTCTATCCCATAAAATATGAATTTGACACCCTGAACTGGGCATCCACTTAGTAGACATGAGGATAATGCAGTGTGAGCAGTGTAAATATGAAAATAGAGCAAACCCAAGTAAATTTAAATCAGGATGATCTGCTGCGAGTTCAAGAACTGCAGATTGGGACAGGGCTTCCCCAGCACACAGAGCTCTGTCCCTGCCATCTCCAAGAGGAAGACATTGCAATAATGCTGCTGCATTTTACAGCAACTTCAAACTTTCGTCAGGGAAAGCATTCTCTGCCCACAGTCCCTGCTATGGAAGTGAGAAGTCATTTAAAGATTAGCTGAGATGTTATTTCTATCAAGCACCCTCTAAGCCTGGCCATTAGCAGCAAATTGGCTGTGAATAGTGTCAGAGCACCTTTCATTCTGACAGGCAGCTTACAGGTGAGGGACTTTCCCAACCAGAGCTGCTATTCTTATATTTAATAATTCCTTACAGAATTTTCTCTCCTTATTTGTCCAGCCGCTTTTAAAACCCATACAAAAATTTGGCAGCCACAACATTTCGTGGCAATGCAGAGTAATCTCCTGATGAACGTTTTGAACTTGCCATCAACTAAATTTATTCCATAACCCCTCATTGTCTTATGGAAAGAGTTAGTACATGATAGTTCCCTGTTCATATTTTGTATTGTGAAATAATAGCAGAAGGAACAATCTCCTCATGTGTCCGTGAGAGTCTAATTTTGACCACGGCAGACTGGCTTTGAGGACATGTCAGACTGTGGGTCACAAATATCCTGTTGCTGCACAGCTGGAACAATGGGAAGGCAGAAATTAGGACATCTCAAAGACCCTGTATTTTCTGCTTTTATCTTTTTTTTTTCTTTCCTCCATTTTTCAGACTTATTTCGTGACTGGTCTGTCTTACAATGCTGACATAACTTGCAGGTATTTCATGTCAGTGCTATTTCTGACCATACTGGCTGAAGCTCCCATTATGCAGAAATAAAGGCATGTACAATTTTTACCTCAGAGTTGATAATAACAGGAGCTTAAGTTTCACTGATTTGTTGTCAATGTCATAACCCACTTATGAAAGCATCATAACACAGCCACAGAAGCATAGCTAATTGAAGTCCATTTCAGTGAAACTACAAGGGAAATTGGCCTCTTCTTTAACAGCATTAATTTACTGTGTTCCAAAGTAAGGATCGATAAACAAACAAACAAAAATAAGCTTTTGAGTTTATTCAGCAGAGGAAGAATTATGACATGAGGGATAATGTCTCCCTATTTTATGATACCTCTGGCAATAATATATTAAAGTTGTTATGAAACCATGATCATATCAGAGACATTGAACAAAGAAACAACCACAACCAAACTCAATTTTACATATATTCTTTCACATGGGAGACAAATCAATCCTTTCTCATAAATAATAGCAAAATCCTTTGAATAGCTCAAAATTCAATACAGTTATTAGAATGTCACTAGAGCCATGGGAACAAAGTGCATAAAAACATGGTGGAAAGAATCAACCCAGTCCCATAATTTTAAGCATTCCTGGATGAGGAGTGGTCATTAAAGATCCCATCACATTTTATTGGAGAGAAGGGGTTTAACATCCTACATGAACCCCACTCTTGTTGGTCAGCTGTGTTTGTTGAGAGGTTACTAAGTTTTATGCAAGGCAGATGAAATTGGATAGGGATGTGGTCAAGACAGAGGATTAGACATAAAATTTATGAGGCTTTTTGGGGAATGAAGACACTAAATCTCTTGTAGTCATTTACAATACAATTTTTCAGTGATTTGGATAACTTTTGTGACCTACCAGGTCATATATAAAGATCTTTTTCTGAACATAAGGATCTCTTTTTTATCTTTGTATCTTTAAGGCCTGTTTACATCCTGGTGTCCCAGTATGAAAGCACTATGCAACACAGGATCTTAGCGTCAAAATCACACAGGATACATGCCTATCTCCACAAAACGTAATATTTTGCTCCGAGATGTCTATTGTTTACTGGTATTCCAGTAAAATTGAGTCCAAAGTCTCCCCCAAGTTCTTTTGGTTCTTCTTCCTTCCTCACACCCCATTCCTGGTGACTCAATCTGCAACAGGTCCCCTTGTCCTCCAACCAAGGCCACCTCTGGAGTGAGTGTTCTGCTTTTCCTCACCTAAACCCTCACCAATCTTTCCTCTCTTTTTGCATAGGCAGGGGAAAATGAAGGTGTCAGCCAGCCTCAGACTAGAAATAGGACTTAGTGTAGAGGGTAGGGCTGAGAGAGGCACCGAACTGAGTGTTTTTAAATAAACTCAGAGAAAACTACATCTTATGCTGAGCATATGACTGCCATAATAGTTTGTCTCATAACAAGGCTGTTAGCCAGAAGGGAAAGCAAAATTGTTGGTTTTCATATGTGTAACTAAGCATGCCTGGACAGGAGGATGCATTTGGCATTATTTGGAACACTGGATGTGTCTCAGTGAAAGCTCCCCCAAGGGCTGTGGGAATGCCCCACTCGGTGCAGTTTGGGGAGCTGGAACAAAGCCTGCATGTCATGTGCAGAAGTTACAGTGAGGAGTGAATTATTTGAGTATTTTAGGCTCAAATAAGCTTGTCTTGACAATGACAAGCCTGTCAGGAGCTCCAGTTCTGCCTCCTGGAGACACTAAAGCAAATGAGATGATTCCCGCTAAATAGCCACCTTGGGAAGAATTATGTTATTTTATTATTTTTAAATAGAAAGCTTTTAAATACAGATTCAAGAGGACTGAGTAGAGCTAATGCATAAGGAGCAGAGAATGCTGATTATTCATCATAATAAAAACACTGATGTGAATGAGAGAGGGAACAAATCATACCCACGGAACTGGACAGCCTATCTTGGTGGTTTGCTCCTCTGCTTTGGATTAGAGTTCCTCCTATCTTCACAGCCCATTTAACCAAGCCCAAGTGCTTCCTTTCACTGCCTGCCATCCTAATCTATGTAAACCAGCTCAGTCAGGCATTTTTCATTGAACTAATACATATTAATGGGCAATAATACAGTTGTACTATTGCATACATTTTCTTGAAGTACAATTTTCCATCTAAAGAATTTTATTCACATTGCTGCATGGTAACTGCATCCACAATAATATCTTTAGTGATTATTCATTACAGGAATAATACAGCTGTGCCAACACTATATTTTAGTGGTTTTATTTATTTTTATTTTTTTTTAACAAAAGATGCAATTATATTTGTCAACTAATCGTATTGTTGTCATCAACTAAAGAAAACAATTTTCTGCTCAGGTATTCAGAAAAGCAGTGTCAGGTAGAAATGAGGTGTCTTTCATGTATCTATGAAGAGAGCAGATTTTAGGAATCATAGAATCATTAAGGTTGGAAAGGCCTTTAAGGTTGAGTCCAGCTTTTGACAAAACACCTCCATTCCAAATAAACCACAGTCAGAGGTCAAAGGTTTAGTTAAGGTTGAGTCCAGCCTTTGACCAAACACCTTCATTCCAAATAAACCACAGCACAAAGATCCACATCCAGTCATTTCTTGAACACTTCCAGAAGAGTTGACTCCACCAGTCCCTGGCCAGCATGTTCCAAGGCCTGGCCACTCTTTTAGTGAAGAAATTCTTCCTGATCTTCAACCTGAACCTCCCCTGGCACAGTTCTCTTGTCCTGCCACTTGCTGCCTGGGAAGAGCCCCTGACCTTCACCTGGCCACCACCTCCTGCCAGGGAGTTGTAGAGAGTGGTAAGGTCTTCCCTGAGCCTCCTTTCCTCTGAAAACCTAGATTTAGTTTAGATGACTGGAAAGTTCTCTAATATATACATAAGACATTTCCATTGGAGTTTCCATGTAGTGACAGACCTGGCAGGTGTCTGTGATTGAGCTCAGGTAATCCAATGAGCCAATGAGCCAATGCTGGATGAGGTTCTGTTTCCTTGGGAGTTGATACTGTGTAATGGAGACATGAGCAGGTAAAGAACATGGTGGAAGTAAATTTGGCTTCAATTCACACTGAGTGATCTTTTCTCTGGTCTCACCTTTCTCCCTGTGCCCTGCACGTTGCCCTCACTCCGTCACAGGGTACCCCTGGGAACACAAACAGACTGCTCAGCATCCTTCAGTCAATTTGCTGCCACAGAATAAAAAACCAGCAGCACAAGGCGCCGTGAGGAACGAGATTGATGGGATAATAATGTGTGTCCATCTTTCTCACTAGAAAACTTCATCATCAATTATTGTGTCAGCTGTAATTGTGTTGTCTCTCGAGGAGAGGCAGGCAGTGGCATTGTTCTAAGGAGGCAGGAGGCTCTGTCGTTTCCTACCATGATGCAATGGCTTTCTGAGGGGAAAAGAGGCATCTCTTGAAAGCTGAGCCGCAACTAAACTGGCAAACCATAATTATCTGCAATGAAATAATTAGCAACATAAACACCTTCAGGCAATAAGCAATTCCAGCTACTCCTACAGAAGCAATTTGACCTCACTTAATGTCTATTATACACAACTTTGTAGACTCCTATTGATACTGTAGTGCCAAGACCTGTGGGATCTGCCAAAGTTTGTTTCCATCGCTTATTGAGGAAACAGAAGTTCTACAGTTGCTTGGGAGATTAATTAACTTGTCAAATAATTAAGTGGACAGCCTGTAATGAAGGTTCCCATTTCATAACTGATTTTTCACTTTAGAAGCGTCCCAGATTTAGCTTCTTTACACGAAGGCTTCCATAGAAGGAGAAAAATACTTTGTACATTCCACTTACCTGTTAAGGACTTTTTTTTGATTTTGCCCTGGGTTGTGAGGAATGTCATAGTGATGCAAGAAAATCTCACATATATTCCAATGAAACTTTTAGGGCTGGATGTCCATTATCATTTTGTTGTTAACAGATTAGCACTGGCCAAATGACAAGATCAGATTTTTAGAATGAGCTAGTGCTGCAGTGAGTGTTAAAATTGTTTGGTCATCTGTTGGTCTAATTATCATGATTTTGGCAGGCCCAGTTTCAGCTACCTCCTCTGTATTCAGCTAAGGACCAAGTGAATTACCACTTTTTATATACTCTACCTCATCTTTGTTTCCCCTGAAAGTATTTGCAATACTTAAAGGACTTTCTGGGGATTTGTAGCATTGAATCTGCAAAGTTTTACTGGTATGTTAGTTATCTGAGATGAAGGGCAGTAAATAAAAAAAAATCATGTATTATTCACCTTGCCCCTGAACTTTGAACTTCACATGAAAGTGTGATACACTGACACACTGAAAGCTGGCTATTCTGGTGAGACTTTAATTGATTTTCTTAGAAGAATATGTATTACTTACATGAATATGCTGACATTTTTTTGGAGCACATGAGAAAAATCCTGTCTCTTTGCCTGACAAAGATCTTCCCAGGAAAACAGTTGTGCTAACCTGTTTAAAGAAAGCATCCAAGAGAATATTATAATCCTGGGTGAACAGCAAAATGCATCAATAAATAAATGTGAGACTGAATTTTGAGTCTGCATGTGTTTGGAGGGGACATTGGTCTGGGGCAGTTTGTTCCAGCCTCTCGTTAACATGAATAATTGTTTTGTTTCAGGCAAGAAACTTTCGACTATCAATAAAGCATACTTGGTGTAGTCAGCCTCCTGTGGGGTACTTAATGATCCATAAAACTGTTTAAAGGAAAGCTGCCAACCTGATTTTGGCCCAACCTGTGACTATAGTTTTGATGTATCTGTATTGTACACATACATATTTGCATTTATTGGCTTCAAAGCCAAAACTTCAGAAAGCGTAGGATTGTCTGCATAAACTTCATTGGCCTTTTTTATGGAACTGGAATTGTATATAATTTTTCATGGCATGTTCACAGCTGTAGCTTCCAAATCACCTGTGCTCTTTCATGGCTGTACCATGTGGCAGCAAAAACTCCAGGGCATGAGCAGTGACATGAGCACAAGGAGCACAGGTGGGACCTTGAAGACAGCTGAGACCTTTCCACCAAATGATATGGTAAGACAAATTAGCTAGAGAACATCCATTGGCCTTGTCTTTGGCCTTGCTACCCTTGATTTTGGATGTTCTTCACTGAACACATCGGAATGGGATTTGACAATGCAGAGCTGCTTCCACCACCACCTCTTTGGCCTAATGCATCTTATTTGAAATTGTTTGCTGTCATAGTCAATCTCTTTAAGGACTTGGAAGAACACTTTAATTAGCCCTGATGAAGTGTCTGGAGCCAAGTGAAGCCTGGTGCCTCTTGCTCTCCTTATGTTTGTGTTTCCTGCCATGTATATTTGCTGGCAGAATCTTAAACCTGACTAATGACTTTTTGTGATGTCTAGACATCTTTAGCAAAGTGATTCTTTTCTTTTTTACTAGTGCTTATAATCTACATTTGCGTGCTCCCCCATTCATTCTGCACAATCTTCAGAAAGATATAGCACACAGCACTTAAAGATCAAATAAAGGATGGAGGCAAGCTTGGTGGAATTTTGAAATTGTATCATAACAATCAGCCATGATGTCCTAGCTTCTCCCATTACTGACAGATCCTTCCACCAGTTTTGCATCACTTGCATCATCTTGGGCTCCTTGCATCAGATTCTTCTCCATGCTACCCAGTTTCCCCAGGAAGATGAATCAGGACTGGGGTATCCCAGAATCAATCCTCTCTCCTTCATCTGTCTCTCATTTTTTTCCTCTGCCCATGTGGAACACGAAAACTTTTGTAAGCTGTATTAGAAAGCAAATTCCCCCTTCTAACTTGTCCTTCTAGAAAAAAAGCACAAAGGAGCCAGATGCCCAACATATGACTTCAGTAGATATTAATCTAAGACAGAACAGATGATCATCTGTGGAAAAATCATCCTGTTGTTAATAGAGCCTTCAGGAATATTAGCAGACTGCTACAGCTTATGTTAGTCTTTCAAAGCTCAGCTGCTTTTTCCTCTGTACATGTTCCATATTCACCCTTCTCCTTCTCTCCTCATAGATAAAGGCATCATGCAATCCTCTTCATCTGCCACTCAATTTCAGCAATTTTCCCCAACTGATGCTTCAATGATACTCCTCTTCTTTCCTCAGCTTAGTCCATAGGAAATGCAGCATTAATAGGCTAATATCTGTATATCCGGTTCTATATCAAGGGGATGGAAAATGGCTTATTTCCATGTGACCAAAAATAACCTGAAATCATTGCAATTCAATTCCTTGCTTGCTTTACATCTGCTTGGAAAAATATGGCCCATGGCAACTAGGAAGAGAACTCAACAAACTAATTTCCATGCAGGAGCTGATTAGAATCTGTGGAGATGTTTTTGTAGGTGGAATGCTGCTTTGCTCCTATCACAGTTGCTGTCTCAAAATTCATCAAGCCCACTGTAGTAATTATATTAATCACCCAGAAACTCTGGCAGGATGTCACGCATTATGAAGCCATAGCCTGATATAAAGTAATTATTCAAATTTTCCCCCTCTGGAGGACTCTACGTGGCCTTTCCCAGGAAGATGTTCAGGTCAGAGCTGAGAACCTGTGTAATGTTTTCCATGAATTCTGCAGCAGAATGATTGTATTTGAAGTTAAAGCAGTTACATCTTTAGACACCAAACTAAAAATAGCTACATATGTTGATGAGACAACCTTTGAGTACTGTGATGAATTAACACTTTTTTTTTTTTTTTTGCTAAAAAACACTCCTTGTTTTCAAGTAGCTTTCCTAGTTGACAAAGGACAATGTGCACGTTTTCCTGAAGATATTCTGGGAAAACATTACAGAATGATAATGTGCAGCCATGAAAATGTGTCTTTAGCCTCCAAATCCAATCAACAAGGCAGGAAGCCTTCCAGGGGAGACGTCTTCTTGACTGTTTTTTTGAAGCAATATCTCTGAAAATGGCAGATGCTTCACTGTTGCTCACCTGCCTTCTCACCCATCATTGTGGGGCTGGCTTCCACTTGTGAAATGCCAGATCAGAAACAAATGCTGCCACCTATTTATAAATACTTCCCCATCAAACACCCTGCATAATACCTATGGAAAACAATGTGCCCCAGGTGACTCTCCTCCACTCACAACAGTTCATGGGCTTCACTGCAATTATTTCCAATGATAATTGTAAAGATAACACCATTTAAATTATCTAATGTTTTATTCAATATTTCAGTGAGTTTCAATTACTTCCAATTATAATTCAACAGCTTTCTATTTAAAACAATTATTGTCTTTTATAACCTGTTTCAAGTCAAATAAATAGTTTGCCTTTATTCCTCCTTGGCTTCTTCCATAGGTATTCAATACAGCTCTCCCTTTGGTTTTCCAGTTCCCCATTAACTTGTGTGGCCTTTCATTAACCCCTTATGTGCCCTCCCTCTCTACCACACAATCAAGCCTCTGAGAAGAAGCTGTCAGCACAGCCCCTGAGACAGCCACAATCAATTAAACTCATTAAAAGTCAATATGATTCAATTACGAGCAACAAGACACAAACCTGGTAGGCTGAATAGTGCTGGGATACTTGGAGCTAGGAGGTGTGCACTGGGGCAAAGATGTACCCCATTTTTGGCTTTGGGGCTTTCCATGTTAGACCATGAGCTGTGAGCTCAGAAATATGAGCTCATGGCAAGTGAGGGGAATACTATTACAGTTCATTTTAAAACAGGAATACTGTGGGGTAAGACTATTTTTTGGTTCATTGAATTTATAGGGAAATAGTGCTTGAAAGGAAAGAGCATCCCTAAGACACACTTGCAGTGATGTTAACTTATATGTTATTTTTTTATTTCTTTGTAGCATAAAATACATCCTGATAACAGGAACTGGTTACCCTGTGATTTCAGGAAATAAAAAGTTTGATCATAAAATTATTTGACTCTGTGAAAAAAAGACTCCATTTGGATATGGGACAGGAAAAAAACCCTTCATTTGCAAATTGTTGTCTCCTTGCCATTCTTTGAAGGTGAGTTCCCAGTTCAATAGCTTTACATAACTGTGAGTTATTGAGAGATATTGGGAAATAAAAAAGTTTGTTTTGTGTAGATGTAGAACAGAGGCACTTTGTCCTTCATTTCACTTAGTTTCTAGGTTTTTTCCTTGATGAAACCTTGCCACGTTTAAAACAAAGGGTTTTTTTTTTAATGTCATTTTATTCCCCAAGAGGAAAAAAGCACACAAATCTTTCAGTAAAACCCCATGTTTTTTAAAATATTTTTTTCCTGGTGGGACACTGCTAAAAATGAAAGCATGTGTTCTTCTCTTTGGATTTTTTGCCACACTGTTTTCATTTAAGCAAAATGCTTTTCCCACACAAAAAAATAAACACATTAGAGTAAAAACATCCATAAAAGTTAAAAAATTCCATTTGGGATTTTTTTCCAGGAATAGAAAATTAGGAAAAAAATCAAAATAGGTCAGGAAAAGATTTCCATTTAGCCAAAACAGTACTTTTGATTAATTTATTCTTAATCAAAACATTTCACTCAGCTCTAATAGCTGGACTGAAGTCACCCTGCAGGATCTAAAAGGAGTTGATTTAGATGCTCCCATGGGTCCCCATGAATCAGAAAAGTAATCAGTCAATCATCATCCTGCTCTCAGAGTTTTCTGTTGTTGAGTAATTCTCCAGATCATACTTGCTGAAACTCCTTGTCTGGCTATTTTTTTCTACCTAGCAAAGATGACTGCAGCATCCACGGGCCCCATCCAGCAAAGCACTTTGCACACATTCTTCAGTTAACGTAGTCTCCTTGATGTTAATGAGGTATCCATGTACTTAAAGTTAAGCCCAAGCTTAAGTGATTTGTTGGACAGAGTCCTGAGCCCTGGAAGGGGAGGTGCTGAGAGCCCTTCCGTGGAAGCATCCTCAGCTTTAAAGCAGTGTGGCTTGGCAATGGTCAGCAGCTGTATTGATTTGAGTAAATCAGTTTAGAAATTGATGAAGATCCGTTTAAGCAGCTCCCATCCAAGGTTCCTCTCTAAGTCGCCTTAAAGCTGATTTTATGACATGTGCTCTCCAAGCAGGATGAGAGCAGGGCTTGCTCTGATTGACCAGGCTCAGCTCATGAATGATTTGCTGAGCTCCTCTAGACACCTGCAATGAGAAGTTGCTTTTGCTTAGAAGTGTGAGATCTGTCCCTGGACACCCATAAGTAATCACCTTGCTGAAAACAAGTAAACTCAACTTGCTCAGTTTTTATACAAATAATATATTTATAGCCACTTTTAACATCAAAGTGATCAACCTATTTTGTTCAAGGCTCCATTTCAGGTGATATAACCTGTAAATTACTGTAATATACTCTGCTCTGCTATTATTTATATTAAAACCCCCGCCACTATTAGGTGTAGGTGGAGGGCAAAGAAGGTTCTTCCCACCTCCTTGCACTTTGTCATTTTATGGATCCCTCTGAAATGTAGCAGACAGCATCGATCATGTTATATAAATAACAGCTGTGCAGTGCAGTGCAGTGATGTATCTGTCCCTAGGCATTGTCAGAAAAACCCATGTCTTCCCTACAGAGGAGTAAAAAATATGTATTTCTTGAAAGTCACCAATCAATTGCTTCAGTCTTTTCCTGCAAATCTGACACAAAAAAAAAAAAAAAAAGTATTTGAAATGTCAATTCAAAATTCTTCACAGGCAAGTTTTCGTGACTGGCAGAAGGAGACTTGTTACTGACAGCACTACAGGAAAAAAATACCCGCCGAAACACATCAGTCAGTGCCTTTGCCATGGTCTGGAAAGCAGATAATGCAAAAAGATTGTGTAATTTGATGCAGGTCCACCCTTGGGCCAAGCGTGTTACAGGCTTGGGCAATATCAATAAAGTACATCTAAACCAGACCCAATTCTCACCTGTTGCACCTGGAATCTGCTTTGGGGATTTGGGTGGGTTTTGCTGCAGGTGTAATAGGTTCCCATGTGCCCTGGTCCTGACAAAACCCATCACACGAGCGAGTTCTGAGGTCTGTCAGTACCACAAGTAGCACACACAATTTCACTGCTTGCATTATCAGTCTTGCCTTTCTACAAAGATAAGCCATGAAATATCAATGCATTAAATCTCTAATTCATTGATTTCAGAATTAGTCTTACTCTTTTATCTCAGTATCTGATCCCAGCCATCCAGACACAAAGGACAGGGATAAGAAATCCATAAGCACCAGTTTGTGGTTAAAGAACAGCTCTTCCAGATAACACACAGACATTAAAGCAAGGACAGGCTGAAGTCAATATGCTTGAACATATTTTAATTGCTTCTTAATAAGTGGATAATTTTGAGACTTCCCAACTCAATCATCTTCTGCTTTTTCCATTCATCCTTTTATAAATCCTCTTCTGTTTAGGACAGAGTGGAGCAAGGTGCTGGCTGAACTCAGGATGTGCTGATGTCCATTGAGCAGATGGATCCCAGAGGATTCACACACCTCTGGCTTAGACTAATAGAGGTGCTGTGCTGATCCCTTCTCTTCTCCTCTGCCATCCCTGCATCTCCACCTTCCTCAGAGGGATGGGAAGCTGCATTTCAGCACTTCTCATCTGGGTTCAGTGTGACCCACCTCACAGCTCTGCCAGTGCATACCTACACAAAACCCAGCATCCCCAGGGGAATCCTTGTGGCTCCATCACTGAGCCTCATCCCTCTCTTGCAGCCCTCTTCCCAGCTCGGGTAGCCAAAATCTTTTGGTCTGTGCCTATCAGATCTGCCCACACACCAGCTCTGTCCTCAACAGTTCAATGCTGATCAGTTCCTCCCAAAATCTGCTCTCCTGCCAGTCCCCACTGGGAGCATCCCAATATGCAGCCATTTATGGTTTATGTCAGCAATGTGGAGAGATCCAGGGGTTGTTCACCTGAGGCAGGGCTACTGCTGGGCTGAAGTGATTAAAATATTAACTGCTGGAATAGCTGTCCATCCCACTCATCTCCATCAGAAGCAATTAATATGGATTATATATATTTTGCAAGAAGAATATCTTTCCTTTCAAACCTTGGAGGAACTCCAGGGAGGATTAGGTAGAAGACTGAATGAGCTAATTTGCATAAATTAGGTAAAATGTGAATAGCAATTTGCATTCTGAAAGGCTCTCTCTGACTCTTCATGATATATTGATGCCATCTGGAAAACCTAGCTATGAACCAGACATTTGTTGGAACGATTTTCCTTGGGCTGTTCCCACAAACTTTGTGTGCATGTTCAGAAATATTCCCCTTTCCTCCTTCTGCTTGGAGCAGGGTTAAAGACCTCTTTATATGATTGACCCTCTTTATTCAAGAGAGGACAATTCAGATAGCTTAAGAAGAAATGGATGATGCCTTGGAAATACTCTAATTGCTGTTCTTCACCGGAGGCAAAGGTTCCTGCTCTGGCTGTATCGAACTCCTGCATTAATATGGCAGCAGAGTACCAGGGTAAGGAAATGGTCAGGCTGGAGTCTCGTGTCATTTTTCTTAACTCAGATTACATCATTTCTTTGGGAACCATATTTTATGAGCTTACTTTTTTCTCCCTTTGATATCCAGCATTTCCTTGCATTATATGAATTTCAGCCCCACTTTTTCCTTTATCAGAAAAGATGCCTCATTTCTGGAAGTATTCAAGGCCAGGTTGGATGGACCCCTAAGCAGCCTGGTCTAGTGGGAGGTGTCCCTGCTCATGGTGGGGGGTTGGAATGAGATGATCTTTGAGGTCCCTTTCAACCCAAACCATTCCATGATGTGTCCTTTGTACCCTGGATTTCTCACACAGCTCCTGCACTCTCCCCAGCTCCAGCACGTACCAGAGACAGTCCAGCCATAGTGACAGTAAAGTCACTGTTCCCAGTGCCTCCAGCAGTACATATCAGCTGATCACCACCTTCTCCCTCTGCTAGGGATCACCCCTTTTTTACAAAGGTAGGAACTGAGGCAGTTTGTCACAGGCATCCATAAATCTCCACAGCTCATCAATGCTCTTCAGGACAATGGACTTTCTGCTGCCCCTTGGAGCTGCTGCTGAAGCCATCACTGATTCCCTTAAGTGTTAACCAGGTGGTCTGCAGCTTCTCCTCCCAGAGCTGCTGATGTTGCTGAGGCTCACAGTAAGGAGCTGCTGAGCCTCAGTATCAGTGATTTGTACAGACAAAACCTGGCTGGAGCCAGACCAGGCAAATGCAGCACAGTGCAGGAACAACAGTTAATAGATAAGGACTTTACATGCCCCAGTGTTTTAGGGCACAGAGACAAAGACAAAGGGTCAGAGAAGTTCAAGATGCCAGAAATGGGAAGAAAACATCTTCAGATGTAACCTTTTTAAAGTAGGATGGTAAAGGAAGCTGCCATCAGTTTTGAATGTGATTTATAGTATCCTTATGCAATGAGAATTGCCACTACCCCCCAAACCCAATTATTTCCACAGCTCTTCTCCAGACAAATGTGTCTGAACTAACAGACAAACATTAACAGGGGCATGAGTCACTCGCTCGTGTAGTTGCCAAGTTCACAGACTGAAGTCCATGACAAGTTGAGTCTATATCAGCTGCCCATGCTTGAGAGGCTGGATTTGGAATATCTGAGATGAACAGCCCTTGACTACAACTGTCAAAACTGGGGTGAAGGTAACAGCATCAGATTTGTTCTAAATAAATACTTTCCAAGTTAAAAGGATGGATAAAGGTTTGGTGATTATGTAGTAACTGTATAAAACCCAAACTTATATATCCTGCAATTAAATTCTGAGAGCTCTGCAAAGCTCTCTTAGAGCTGCAGAATTAGAGGTCATTTCTGTGTGACCTGGAGGCTAAGATGGTATCAAAAATATCTAAGAAGTTTCAAACTTGAAATCCCTGACTGTGCTTAACTCCTTTAGGCCATTCTGTTTTTCTTTTTGAGAACACCAACAACAGCAGTAACTTTTTATGCAGCTTTGGATGTGTCATATAAACTTTTGATAGTAAATGGCAAGCTGACAATTTTTAGATTAAATGTTTTTTCTCTTGGTGAATGTAGGTCGAAACAAGCTGTTTGCAGAAGAACTTGGTTTAAATGGATTTCCTCATTTGAAGAAACCTTAATTTTTTTAAATGGCAAAACACCCTGTTCCCTAATTTTCAGTAATAAAATGATTTTGTTTTTAAAATTTCAGAAATCTCACCACAATCTAAATGAAATACTTTCAAAGTACCTAAATGAACTGTATATTATCTGATCTACACTATTTTTTTTAGATTATTGGTTCACAAACACTGATAAATCCAGAATAGGGAAAATTATTACAAAATCTTGCAAATTCCTACAGAGAGAGAAAGTATTTCCTTTGCTGATATAATAACAAATAGCAATCATAATGAATGTCATAATTACAGTGGCCATGAGGATAGAGTTATTGGCAATTTAAATCAAACTGCTCCCAGAAAACAGGGGAAAGTGGGAAGGAGTGAGGTGGGTGGATGATGGCTTAAAAGGATGATTATTGATCGAGTTGTTCATGGTGGATTAACTCAGGAAGGGAGAGCTGGATTTATTTTATCTTTATCTGTGAAAAAAAATTGAATATTTGCTTAATTTTATTGCATATGTACAGCATAACTTGATGATTACACACAATTTATACAAAAAGCCCATACTAAAGCAATTAAATACTCATTATGTTAGTTTCTCTGGCTCAGGAGGAGGACTAGATATTTCCTTGGGCTCTCCTCCAGCCCTGTCTTCTATGCTTCCATACCCCATAGGCCAATCCCTCCAAAGCTGGCCTTTACTGGGCTGGGCTCAGAGCCACCTGGGCTCTGTCAGGAATTTCCCTAAAGACCCATTTTGAGTCCAAAGAGCATTTGGGTCAGTGGTTAGGCCAGGCAAAAAGGGAGGCTGTCCTATACCCTCCCTAGACTCCAGGACAAGTTATATGCAAGTGTTTCTCAACCTTTTTCAATTTGTTGTCCTCTCAAAGCCCATGTTTTCTCCATGTAAGCCCTGTCCAGCAAGCCCAAGCCTACTGTGAAAAGCTTTACCCTTTTGCAAGATTTATGGCTTCCCACTGCAGAGCCATTAGACACAGTCCCCAGGTCCCCAGGCATCCTCAGGGGCTGAAAACCACTGATTTGCACCAGGAGGCCCCCAAAATAATCCTGCAGAAGAGTGGTGCTGAGTCCTGGATGTGCTGAAGCTAATGGAGCAGTCGTGAATCTCAGCTGGAGATAATGGAGGGGAGAAGTGCTCAGGGCTCTGAAACTCCCACTCCAGGTACCAGGAGCAACACAGCTCTGCTTGACCTGATTTGCTTTGCTCTCAGGCAGATCTTATAGCTCCAGGCTGCTGTTCAGCACCAGGGTGCTGCCAGAACTTCCAAAGCCACCTTGTGACCCTGCTGGGCTGAGGGTGCTGGGTATGGGGTGAGGAGGGCAGGGAAGGCACAGAGAGAGGCATTTCCTCCCATCTGGTCACTGGGGATGGGAGCTTGACCCCCACCTGGGCGATAAAGAATGATAAGGTCTCCCCTGAGCCTCCTTTCTCCAGAATAAACACCCCCAGCTCCCTCAGCTGCTCCCCATAGGACTGGTGCTCTGCCTGTGCTTCTCTGTGTGTTTTAGCCCAGGAGGCTGCAGAACTCCCTGCCAAGAGAAATCATTGACTTCTTTGGCTGGGATAAAACTGGAAGGTCCCAACTCTGATTAAAGTTGTCTTGTTTGCTTGCCCTCTCTGTAGTTACATGTGAGTATAGGATTCACCTATATCTGCTGCACTTTTCCCCCTGGACAATACACTTCAGCAGTACAGAGAGGAGTCTAATCAGGTATTAAAAGCAAAGTGAATTGCACTTGCTGTAGAATTGGGGTAAATTACTAGAGCAATGATAGAGCCCCTCTCCTGTTTTAATCCATTTTAATCTCATTGTTGAGTTAATAAAACCTATTGGTTTACTAAATCAATGTGGGGTGTGATTCATTATTATGCGTGCTGGTACACAGATTCAAATACAAACTCCTTCTGCTATAGACTGGAACAACACTGATCCAATGGAAGTTGGCTCCAGGGAAAAATTACCTCTTGCCACTTGTCATACAAAGACATCAGCTATGGTAAATTTTTGCTCATGTGAATCAGAGGCTCTATTTGACTTCACTGATGCTGAATGCACTTGAAATATTTTTACAAATGATTTAATCTACAAACAGAAAAGAAACCTCCTTTTGTTTGAGTTCATATTGGATTCATTTATGACCATTAAGCAAAACAGCTATGCCCTATAATGAAGAGGGATTACTAGGGAAACAAATATATTTGTTAGCTTTATTCTTCCCCCTGCATCTATTAGAACAAGCCTGTGTTTCCAGCTTGCATTTCATTTTCTTTATGGCAGACTGCTGAAGTTGAGACATAAATTAAATAGATACATTTATATAGTCTGAATTTCTGCTGCTTTTTCTGTCTCAGATCATATCATTCTTGCCAACAGTCTTCATTTAGGAGGGTCAATCTATATATTACTGGAGAAGCAGACTCCATTTTTTTATGTTCTTCCTCCCAATAGCTCTCTGAAAACAATGAAGTTCTATGAACTTATAAAACATCTCTCTCATTTATAGCCTTACAGATATCAGATATTTGACAGAATCTTTCTTCTTTAAGAACAAGTTCCAGGTTTTGTGGTTTTGTTTTGTTTTTTGTTTTTTTTTTTTTTTTTTAGTTTTTAATTCTCATTAAAGGGCTTGAAGGGGTTTGAGTCAGAAAGTGATGTTCTCTTGGGAGATGGTTTTCCTGATTGATAAAAAACATCGAATCTGTCACACCCCATTAAAAAAAAATCTGGGTAAAATATCTATGCTATATACAGCCATAAGTCCTTGCAAATAAGAATATATCCCAGAGTAACTAAGCTAGGACTACCAAGGACTTTGTGACAGCTGTGAAGGACTCCAAGCTCTGACATATGATCAAGTGAGAGTGACTTAACAAGTCACCAAACATCAGAAGAGCTGAGGTAGCAGTCTGGGCACACATTCTTGGCTGGTGACAAAGATATAATAATGCAATTTAACTTTGCTGACAGTGAAACAAAGTGAAGTTACATCATATTATTTTGCATTAGCTCCAGGCAAAGAGCATATGTACAGACAGGTACCTTCGCTCTGCTGATGTGAAAGAACATATTAAGCCTCCATGACCTGGTGTTTTACCCAAAACCTCAGAACTTCTGGCTCCAAATATCTTAAGCTTTCACTCTATCAGCCAGAAGGGATTCTCTAGCTCAGGGTTGTCACAGGAAGGCAGCAGTGGCTCACCACTCCCTGTGGGTGCAGATTAATGGAGTGCAAACAGATTTCACTGAGCTTAGGGGAGATCTGCAGCCTTAATTCCACCAGCACAAGGAGGCAACAAGCCACAGGACAGACTCATGTTCAGGCTGAGGTCAAGTGTCTCAACCTTAATCCAGACACAAGACAATTGAAACATAGTCCCTTACAGAAAGAGGCCTCAGCTGCACAATTGAAATGTCCAGATCTCAGCCTCTTCACAAATGTTAAAGGATTATTACAGACTTAAATAACCTTTGCCCTGCACTTGTTTGGGGTGTCCTTCCCAGCAAAGGGCACCCTGGAGGCTTCCAAAGGAAGGAAAATTTACCTTGTAGGAAATGTAGGGAACTTAGCTTGAACCAACAGTATTTGGTCTGAGGAGGAAAAAAAGAGAGAACATGAGAGCTTGAAAATGGAAAATCAATGAGTTCATTAGGGCAGTGACAGTCTCAGCTGCGAGGGATGAGCATCTCTGAGCTCCATTTGTGGGTTGCTATAGATTCATGGAACCAGAACAATTTGGGTTGGAAGGGTTCCTTAAACATCTTGTTCTAATCCCTCTTCCATGGGCAGGGACACCTTCCACCAGACTTTTACTGGATTGTTCTGTGTTGGTGTCTGTTGCCCTAATTTTCTCCAAAAATTTGGGTTGGATATCAGAGGCTGGAGTCTTACTGTAGACAGGGTAGGATGTCTGTCTACAGTCCCATTACAGAAATTGTCATGTACACCAGATACACAGTGAGATTAGTGTCACCCCGGAGGGCTAAGCTGGGCAAGAAGGGAACCTCAGCATTGGTTGAGTACAGGAAGTGACAAGGAAGGCTTTATTTATTGTGTACCTGGAAAGCCACCTATTCCAGTGGCTCTGCACAAAAGCAGCATAGTGGCAGAAGGTAATGAGGACAGAGACAGAGCGCCCATCTGGAAGAAACTGAATACAGGTAACTTCTCCCATCATCTTGCTGAATAGGCCTGACTTGGAGCTTTGAGATCCTAGTGGTGGATTAAATACAGAAGAATTAAAACAGAACAGGGTCAGCAAATTCTTCCTTCTTCATCCAGTTCAGCAACAGCTGTGGAGGGCAGTTGTGTTTCTGGGATGCAATGCTCCTTCCTCCCCAGACACCTGCATGCTTGGAGTAGGCTGGAGAGGAGACTTTTCCCAGCATCTGTCCCTCTTACTGCCTTTTAGTTTCCTTCTTGGATCGTAGGTTTCAAATCACCAATCCACCCTGGCTCTTTTACAGCAAGTGACCTGTCAAGAACCGCATCAGTGAAAAAGATCCAGCTACAAATCACTGTCAGACTGCAGAGATGTCTTTCCTACAGTGGAGCTGGAATAGATAGCTATATACAAGGCCCACCTAAAAACTCTATTCCTCTAGTCCATGGAATATTTTCATTTCTTGACCCAGGGTTATACCTGTGCACAAGAGACAAGAACAATAAGGAAGTGGGAGGCAGGAGACAAAGAGAAAAAATTAGGACATTAGTACATATGGTCAGTGGTACAGATATAAATACAGATTTATTCTGTTGAGAGAAGTGATTGCCAGGATCTAGGGGAGTGTGAAAGTGGGGTTCTGCTGAGATGCCCTTGATATTACACACAGGTGAAATAATTGTAAAAAAGCCTACATAGAAAGCTCTGACCATTCTGCTGTCTCTCTGCTATCCCAATAGAAAACCCTTTCCTTGTGCACGTGTGTGTGAACATGCCCATCTAGCTCAGGATTAGATTTCTCTGGAAATGCATCCCTCAGTGGCTCCTGCAGCACAGCCCCAGCTGGCAGCCGCGTGGGTCACGCTCGCTTGCTCCCAGCACAAGGCACATCCAGCAGGGAAGAGGCACAAACTCTGTTTTGTGCCAGGGCCAGGGAAAAAAAAAATAAAAAAATCTTCAATGCATAGAGCTCGTGGGCAGACAACTCAAATCGCTGGCACAGAACTAAACTCTGGAGTCCTCATAATACCTGGAGGATTGTTCTTCTTAACCTACTTGCATTTTATTTCACTCGGCTCTTCTCTGCGCCTCTGCCACTTGAAGTGCTAAGTTACAAATCTGCCTAGTAGAAGAATCTCTGCTCCCTCAAATGGCCTCCCTGGGCTGCAGAACTCCATTAATTAGCATCTTTTAAATGGTTGGGTAATATTCGTTGCTCCTTTCCGAAACCGTTTCCCCAAGCCCTAATTTTAATAAAGCTGGTTCTCGTGAACATTTGAATATTAAAGCCTTTGGTTACAAAAAGACAAAAGAGGCATTTTTAAAAGACAGCTGGGCAAAGATTACTTAAATGGCTGATATAATTTTGTGTGTCTGTGTGCATGTGTGGATGTGCAGCACCTCTGAGATAAAGCTTTGTCTTGGAGGTGTTTCTGTGTCAGTGTCCATGAGGTCAGAGTAGCTGTCATTTGGGAGGTGTCAGTGCCTGTCAGGGCAGTAACAACATCAGGGACCCTGGGGAAACATGGTACCATGCAATATCTTTGACTGTGGGTGAAAATTTCTCTCAAAACACACCAGAAAGGGCTGGTGAGTTTGCTTTGTGTAGTTGCATGCACTGTTTCAGATGTGAAAGGTGAACTGAGAGCTGCAGTGTATTTAAAGATCTTATCCTGGGGAGGGTGTTTTGTATCTTCTATTATGTGTATTCTTCAAGCTTTACAACCTCACCAGCTGGGGCTGATGGTGGCAAAGGAAGAAACAGTTTTACTGATTTTGTGCAAAGCACTTCTCTGATGGGGACGATGTACTAAAATCAGCTAAGTATGTAATTTTCTTTCAGCATTGTCATGAAAGATCTCCAACCCTGTGGGGAATTACTAGCAAGGGTTTCCTTATCTTGCCAGCAAGGCCCAGCTTTGGAGGAACCAGAGGACAGTCTGTACTCCACCACTGGTTTTTTTTTCCCTCCTGAGGCTGACAGCAGAGGTGTCAGACCGATGATGTTTTTTGTTATGTTGATACATCTTGTCAACTCTGGACAGGGCATAGACTCTCTGATTCATATCTCACAGGTTAGTGGATCAGACAGCAGTGATTTCTGCCTTATCACAAATCTGAGGTTCAGTGATCAGTGAGGTGTAAGTATTTCTTCAGATACTTCAGCCTGCCTGGGAAAGATTTACAGCAGTTTCCTTGTTGAAAGGCTTTATACACTGTCAAACCTCTCCTGAGTCAGAGGGCTGCCTATCAATGGGCTATTATTTGCTCAGAAAGCAGCTGTGTTTTCCCACTAGATGCAGTGGCACAGCCATGATTTGTAGTTGCTGTAAAATGATGATAATCAGTTATTCACAACCCACCAGAGGTGTGGTCACAGGGTTCTGATGAGCTGTACCTGCTGCCCAAGCCAACACAATGCCTGGAAAGTAGGCTAGAAAATTTGTTCTTTTAATTCACCTGATCTTGCTGAACTCTTTGCTGTGTCAGTTGCTGACCCTGAAACATCCTGAGGAAGCCCTGGAGAGCTGATCCCAGCCACTGGATCATCCCCACACTGGCATTTCTCCTCACCTCTGATGGAGCTCAGCCTCACACTGACAACCCCAAGTGGAAGAACTCGACACAGTTTTCAATAGTTTCATTCTCTGCATTTGTTTCAGTGGCAGATTTGAGCAACAGTCTCCATTCTTAAGCCATTTTCTTCCTAACAAAGAGGCTTTTCAGGAATTCTGAAGCACTCTCTGTCTCTCTTGTGCGGGAGCAATGCTCTCTGTGACAATGTCTGTGCTGCACTGGGTCCTCTTCCCTCCTGCCAAATCATGTCCTCTGCCCACTTGACCTTAAGGAGATGTTCCTCAGCTGACCCCACTCATGGAAAGTCACGGGAGGTCAGCGCTGTACTTTGGCTTGCAGACAGAAGGCCAGAATGCTGCATTTGGAGGTCAGACTGTTGAATTTGGAGGAAACGAAGCAAAAAGATAATGCAAGAGAGACTCCAGGCTTCCATGTGGGACCTGGGGTCATGGAGATGGCTCCTCATTCCCATGCAATTTCCCTCTGAGCCATTGGGAATGTGGACAGTGCAGTGGATCTCTCTGCAGAGATCTGACTGCAAAATTTTAGGATTTATATTCATGTTTTACATAGTCACCAACCCAAAATTAGTAAATAATCCTGAAATTTGACTCCTGCATGCTTCTTTGGATCATCTCTGTAGTAGACTTGGGCTTCTTTCCCAAGGATAACTCTGCAGTTCCAAAGGCTGGGTGTGAATGGAGATTGGGTGAAGCAGAGGTGAATTTGGATTTGCTGCCAATGATCCTCAATGCAGTCCAAGGGTTTGGAGCTACCAGTGAGAGGCTGAAATGGAGAAGGAAATACACATGAGTGAGTGGTGGCTAAATTGACCACAGCCACACTGTGGGTCTTCAGCTGCTTGTGGATCACAAGCAAATTTATCTTCTGTGGCTTCTTTTTGAGGGGCAGCCCCTCATCCTGCAGCAGAGGAACCCAGCAGAGCAGCAATCATTGCACCTCACTCCTAAAGCTCTCCTTACTGCAGGTGTGGGGGTCCTGCATGTGAATGTTTTGGTCGTTCATTGGGAAAATCAGAAAATTGACCCTCTGAGAGGAGGCTGAACTTCTCTACTCAAAGTAAGAGCAATCAGCAGCCAGGTCAAGGGGTGAAATCACAAATGCAGTGTGAAAGACAAGGAGGTTTTTTTAAGCTTTCTATAGGGTTTTACCAGCTCCATCCATCCTACAATGTGCAGGATGGCTTTTCCTTCTTTCTGCATTGGATGGTCTTGTGCTTCTCTTAAATTTTGCTAGTGGTTCAAAAATAGAATATTTCTTTAAAAAACTAGGAAGACTGTCTTGTACACACTCAGGTTGAAATAGAAATCTGATCTTGAATAGCAGAGAGAAAAGAGAGAAAACAGGATTTATAAAGGCTCAAAGTCAAATATTTACTTTATCTTATTTCTTTGCATCTGCTTAAATAATTGACTAGAAGTGGAGAACCTTCTAGGTGAGATGAAGAAGAATAAATTTTTTCAGGAAGACATATAATAGGTGGAAGATTATTATTGGTTCTAAATGCAGAATAAAATCCAGCTTCAGGCCTTCTTTGCTTAGGATGAAAACATCTTTTCATGATTTTTATGCATACGAATGAAAGTGAACCTTTTTCTCTTGTAGTAATTGCATTTTTAGTCACAATTGCCTGTTATCTTTGCATTTCCCACAGGTGGAGATATTGGTTTTCATGGAGGGTTTGCTTTAGCTGTTCATCTCTCAAAACCCTTTGTGATATTATGAAATATCAGGCTGCCAAGTAATCAGTGTGCGTTGTTTTTTTTTTTTCCTAATAAACACACATGCACAGGCAGTAATTTGTTTATTCAACTCCTCGTTCAAGGTTGAAATTTACTCCAAAAGCAAGCAGCAGCATAGAGAGAGCCCAGGTTATGGTTCAGGGGAGAGATGGAGCCCCTTTCCAGGGACTGCCTGGGGAGCAGATCCAAAGTTCATTTGTTCACTGATAGTGATATTGCAGGTGGGGACCTGTTCAACTCCCCCCATTCACTTTAATTTGGGTTTTAAACTTTAATTTAGGTTTTAATTTTTTTTTTTCAGGAAGCTTTTCCTGTATCATTCATGAAGTCTCTTTGTCAAAATGGAAATAATTCTAATCACCTACATTTATTTTTCCCTTGTTTGCGATTTTTGCTGAAGTCTGATGAAACGAGTTTGGTCAGCTTCCCATTTGGTAATAGGCAGATTCACTTTCTGATTTTCAGTCACGCACAACACAGCAAGAAAACAGCTCATGGGGGTGATCAAAACACCTCACTGAAACAATTTCTGCTTATTCTGTTTTTTGTAATTATTCTTTTTCTCTTTTTTCTTCAGCATTGTGGAAATATTGACTCAAAATTAGGTTGCCAACATCACTTAAGAAGAGATGAACGATTTTAAATCCCTAGTCAGTGTTAGAATCCATAGGCAGTCCTACAAAAAAAAAAAAAAAGAAAAAAGGAAGATGAAAACATTTATCTTCAGAATCAGCATAATTGTCATAGTTAGTCTTGTTATACTTTATTTTACCTATCAAAATCTGAATTTCAGATTACATCCTTTTCTTTTCGACTGGTGATGGTAAATATCAAGAAGTGTGAAATCAAAGATAGGATGCCAGATTTCTGAAGGAAAAAAAAAAAAGCCACTTTGCTCTTCTGCTCTGGCCTCAATCTGTTGTGAGGAGAGGAATGAGAAGGTGAAAAGGGCAAGGAAACAATTTCTGAAAACCTTTGCAATGGCCATGGGAGAACAGCAGGAAAACAGGTCTGGAGCTGCTTCAAGTATTGTTTTATCCCTCTGATAACCTCGCTCAAACCATCTTTCACCTCCATTTTAGCATCTGCCACCAGAAAAAGAAAGGGAGAAAACAGGCCAGTGAAAGGGGATGGAAAAGATTTTTCTCTTTCACTTGGTGGTAACCAAATGGAACCAACCCACTCCCAAGGTGAACCGGGGGCTGCTTGCTTCATCAAGACTCAATTTGCAGCAGATTTCAGTTCTACGAGGCCAGAACCACCTTTTGTCAAACATATCCTGTCCTAGAAGCTCAAAAAAGACCAAAAGTAACACCAGGCTGACGGGGTTGTGACCAGGCTTGTGTCCATGTGGGGCTGTGGACGCCGAGCAGTCGGCAAATTGCGGTCGCTGTCAGTATGTGGGAAGGAGGAGGATCCTGGGATTAAACATCACGTCCTCCTGTGAGGAAAAGGGATCTGTGGCATCAAAACTTTCATTCCTTCAGAGCACAGACCTATCTTCCTGTCATGACTCTGAATTTGATGTGTTTTCAATGCAGTTTTATGTGATGGATGGCTTGGGCCCCCTACAGTTTACCTGCCAAAAGTTAATGTAAATGCTCCAGAAGTTTGCAGAGGAAATGAAAGCCCAGGATGTTTCTGAAGTCTGGGAGATAATTAGTGTGATTTACATCCTTGGCATTACAGGAAGCTTAACATTTCTTGCGTTCCCATGAAATGCTGGTGCAGAGGTGGGGGTTTGGGAAAATGACATGGGCTGAAATGCAGGGATCAGGATGCTGGTGGAGAGTGGAGCTGCTCACACAGATGGAAAGCTGATAACAAACCAAGGGGGTTTCAGATCCTGCTGCTGCACAAGGACACACTTTTACAGATGCTGGAACTGCTGAGCTAACAATTTTTTTCCTTTGAAAACGACTGCTTTGAGTGGGCAAGAAATGTCTTTGCTATACTTAGAGGTGGATTATGTGATGGGAAAAAATAGAAGGGCTACTTCATGTGCCAGCATATGAAACTGCCTCCAAGTCTTGCCAGAAAAGGGGAAAACCACTGCAAAAGTTCTCAAAATCTTGCTCTAATGAGGAGCAGGTGTGAATTTTGCAGAAAGGCAGGTTGCAGGGCAGCTCCAGGGAAAGGTGACATGCTGTTGTGAAGGGGTAGGAGTACACAGAGGAGTGCAGAAGTGGCAGCCTCTGGAATTCAGTCCTTAAGGTTTGACTCGTTGACACGTGAGAAACTATTCAGTGCTCACTGCTCTCAGAGATCAGTCACCCTCCTCATGGATGGAGAGTGAACAGTTCAGGAGCAGGATTGCTGTGGATCTGCCAGCTCAGAAAGGCAATGGGGACAGGGAAAATGCTGCTGGGCAGATAGGACCATCTACAGAGTGGAAAGCCTCAGTGCTGGAGGCTCTGGGCCAGAAAAAACCCACGGGACAGCGGCAGACAGAAAGAAGGGATGCTGCTAGAACAGGGGTAATAGATTCCCATCTTTCCAGGTTATTTAGGGAACTAGCCAGTGTAACGGTGCTAGTATCTTTAATATTTTAAGATATAATTTAACTTCTCATATTTTTGCCCTGTGTAACCTCTTCTTGCCTTCTCTCAAAGAGATCCCTTCAGTCCACTCTGGTGAGTCGCCATGGAGACTACAGCCATGTGGTGGCAAGACGTGACTCCACACTGCTGGAGCCTCATCACTTAATTATTTATTAATAGACTTTTACCCTCATAGCCTCAAGAGATATAACATCTTGTTACCAAGGCTGGGAGAGAAACAAGAAACAAAGGCACAAAAAAAAAAAAAAAAAGGGGGGGGGGAGAAAAACACAGGCAATTAGAAATAATTAATTAGAAGTACTATAAACATGCCAGGAAATGTAATAGGAGTAGAAATTGAGCTCAAAACCCTATAGGTCAATACTGTTTAGCTGAAAAAGTATCTGGCTAGGTGGAGAAAAGATACTCAGTGTACAGGGAGGTGAGGTTTGTGGCCAGGGTCATTTTGCTGGGTGCCCACTACAGTCTGCTGGGATGGGAACATGGTTTTTGTGTTCTCAGCTGGAAATGAACCCCAACAGTTAAATCACATTGCCCTGCCTTTAAAACCTTGCCATAAAGATTTTGATCCCCCAGGAATCAGGAATAAAAACCATGGAGACCACAGGACCATGTGGCTTCAATGACCGATCACAATTTCTAAATTGCAAGGAGTCTGGCAAACACTTGTGAAAACCTCTCACTCCCTGAATTTTTGATTCAAACAGACCTGGCAAATAACAGGTCAATTCATAGGAATGAACATCAGTTTGTAAAAAAGGTCAAGATGCACAGCAGGATTTCCTTGCTTTGTATTTGTTTTAATTGAACAGCTAATCCAGCCTATTATAACAGAAAATAAGTACAGGCACCATCTTATTTCTGTCTCTTTACTTTTAGACTTCTGTAAGAGCTAAAGCATCAACAGACCAGGCTATTACTTTTTCTAAAAACTTCTTCCCAATATAATTAACCCAAAAACTTTCTCATGCTTGCTTCAATTGGTGACTCTCAACTAGGAGGAGACTGAGAACAAGTTGGAGCTCCAACAGAGTTTGTAAGGGGACATCTGTGCCCTCTAGATAAATATCAGACATGACAAGACAATGCACTGGGCCAGAAAAAATAAAATCCTTTCATAATGTGTCTTCAAAGAGGGGAAAAAAATATAAAAATCTTTCAACCCCAAGCACAATATAAAACAAAACTGGAGGAATTGCATGGCACAGAGCCAAGCAAATTTAAGGAACAAATCTAGCAAACAATGAAACGTAGCAGCTCTGACCAAAACCAACCGTTAAATGTTAAATGCTGCTCTTGTAACTGACAACACCAACAACTTTAAAGGGCTGTTTTACTAGCATGTGTATGTGTGTGTAGGGAATACTTAGCCTCTCAAAGGGCTGGCTAAATTTGTATTTCTTGTGTTTTGTTGTGGGTTTTTTCTTTAATATTTGTTTTCCTTGACAAATTTGTACTAATGGAAGGTGAAATCCACAGGCAGGCCAATTGCAGATAAGGAGGTTGAAGTACTTTGCATCTGGTCTGGTGAAGAACTGCAGGCATCACCTGCCTGCTTGGCCTCAAAGCTGGTTCACCTGGAGACACCTCCTGCCACACAGGAATGAGGCAAAAAGTCTGGTGGACAGAGAGGAGAGGCAGCGGAGGACCAGGAATGGGGAAAGGTTTGGTGACGTTTCTGTATATTTTGAGTAGAGTTCCCATTCTCCCCTTGTTCTCTTTGCTTGCAATGCACTCTCCAGAAAAGTGATTTGCTGCTGGCTGCACAGGTACAGCCACACAGTGTCTGTGTGTGGGATCCCAGTGTTTATCCCGAGCATTATTTAGTGTTCAGCCTCCTGGCACTTAAGCATCTGATTGATAGTCTTTTTTGCATTTTTCCTCACCATTTCTTCCTCCTTTGAAGAAGGATGGTGTTTGGGGTTGTCTCTACTCTGCAAAGGAGCCTAAAGGAAGGACTTCAAGTACAGAGGAAGTACTGAGGCAACTGAGGTCAAAAAGTGAAGTCCTGGTCTCCCCCTGCCTGGCACAGCTCAGCAGAGACCCATGCACAACCACCTTTCTTGCTAGTGCTAGAGGAGAACTGCCTTGTTTGCTTTTGTGCACATGAGACAGCCACAGAGGCAAAAAAAATTTCCACTTTTAGGGGAACAAAGACTCAGGCTACCCCTTTTTCTTTCCTATTCTACTCTTATCCTCTTGTCTCTCCTCCAAGAATTCTGAAGTCTCTGTCAGTTTGTCTGATCAGCCCTGGTTGGCTCAGTGGTGAATTTGTGAGAAGTCTTCCTTACCCATCTCCCTAGAGTTTTTTGGAACCAATTCCTACCAGCTCTTATATTCCCTGACACTAGCCAGGTGATCCTCTAATCATATTTAGTACAGCAAGATTAACCTGTCATTAAAAATATAATTGTTCTTCAATTTGCACTGCTTTCTGAAATGGAGGCTGCAGAGAATGCCAATGCTGTGACTGGAACTTTGCTGCAAAGCCTCTGGCAACAAAAAGCTTATTATTTGCAAAAGAGGGGATCCTAATTGGAAAATATGATGGAGAGAAAATAGTGAATCCTCAGTAATCTCCTTCCAAAATGATAATGTATGTGGTATAATGAATATTAATGTACCATATTTATGAAATGGGGACACTGGAAAGTGCAAGATAAGTTTTCCTGCTCGCTGCATTGTACTTGGCAAATAACACTTGGTGGAGTGACATTCACCCAGAAATTGTCCTCCACACTTCTGTCTCAGACACAGCTGAACAAAAATGCACCCAGAATTTGCCTTATCCGTGATCTTACAAAAACCACTGTCCCATTTCTGGCATTCCCTCCCCACAGCTCTCCTCTTGTTCATTACTCATTTCAGTCCAACATGACACTCCTCACACAGCCCTGCTCATCCCTGTGAAGCCAGGAAGATGCATGAACTTGGACCAACCCAGCTGGAAACGTGGAGTTATCCTAATATCCACTATCACTACACACTAAGTACCAACACAAGTGATCTCTGAGAAAGGGAGATGTTTTATTTCAAAATCATTCAACTGGATTTTAGAGTCAGGTTTCTCAGTCCCCCTGGACTCCCGAAGACATTGGAACTATGTGAGTTTGTGTTAAGAGAGAAAATTCAAGAACTCATAATCTGTCCCTTCCTGTTTAGATATTAAATGCTAAGAAGTGCCAGAGTTTGTTCTGAAGTCCTTGGTAGAGGTGCGGTCACCCAGAGATCCCCCCATATTGGCTAAATTCTTGTTTCTAGCACTGTAATTATAGTACATGAAGTTTTCTAGGGACTCTTCCTTAAGTATGGTCATTACCTGTTCTGGCAGACTTCTTTGTAAGTCTTTAAAAAATAATTCCCAGAGAATTGAGGTTTATTGGAGAGACATATTCTTTTATTTACTTGCCCATTCCCAAACTATTATCTTCCTGTTATCTGCTTCCTTTGGAATTAAGCAGTTAACATAGTTACTGTGTGGAAATGTAGATTTCCCTTGGCACTCCTTGGAGGGAGGAAAGGATAATTTCAGACAGGTTCCCCTTTAGGTAATGCATCTGCCAGAGCTATCTCAACATTTCTGTAGGACAAATGAGAGTGACAGCCTGGGAGTGTCACTCCTCTCTTCAGGAAAGGAAGAGCCACCATGCTGATAAAAGACTCATGGTTCTGGACTCACTCTGGCCACAAACTTGGTGTGTGACATCAAGAAAACCATTTTATCTCTCCATTCCTTACTTCTCCACTTGTCAAAAACTTTGCTTTCCCTCAACTCTTTTTCCACTGTGTTGGTGTAAATTACAAGCTCTTAGGTACAATCTCTGTCCCATCCTCCCATGTTATTTAGCAGAAGGGAAGGTGGATCTTTGCAGGGGCCTTTAGAAAGCACAGCAGAGGTAACAATAACAGAGATGACAATGAGAGATAACATCCTCAGGACTACAAAGGTGGCTCACTGCTTTCTGATGTCCATCCACATAATCCCCACACAGAATCCACACAGTGCTGCAATCTCCATGTGGTCCCAGCAGGATTACAGGGATGACTCACCCACAAAACACTTCATCAATTTGCACTTGTGAGAGGATGATTTGAAGGTGAGGGTGGCTCTGGGGCTGCCATCATCTCCACAAATGTTGGACATAGAGCATGACTGGCTGTGTGCTCTGGCTTTAAACCTCTGGTCCTTGCTACTTCTGCTAAAATAAGGTCCCAGGACGTGCAGCCTAGAGGCTCTGGCACAAACAAGAGCAGTTTTGAACACATCCAGCAGGATGACACACACAGCACATAGAGCTCTGTAGGGACAACAGGACATATCCCAGTGCAATGGCTTTGGGGTGTGCTTTCTTCACTCTACCAGCAAATGCTGGGCTTTGCATCCACACGTGCTCTTTCAGAAAGCACTGGGAGAAATCACCTCCCCCAGGCTATCCAAAACCTTCAGCCACTGCCATTCAGAGCAATCTCTATATGCAGAATAATTATTTTAATCAGGAGATGTGTTAGAAATAGGATATGTGCAGCTGTTGTGTGGTTTCCTGCACTTCCTGGAATGGCTGCCTGGAAAAGTGGACTAAAACTGTAGGTGGAAGGGCAGTTGTCATGGAAACTGCATCACTGGCAGCTTCATTTCAATCTTTTCTTCCTTCTGATAATTTTCTACCCATTTTGCCACTCTGAGCTGGTACTCTGCTGTCCTGGTTCTCCCTTGCCTTGATCAAACTATCTGTGGTGCCTCAAGTCAGGGTTTGGAAGTGAACCTAGCTGGATGAAACATGGAAAACCAGCGGAGAGTTTGGAAACATGGAAAACCAGTGGAGGGCAAGACTGTGGCCCCAGGAGTTATTGACATCCATATTTAACAAGTGCAGCTGAGAGTTAAATTTCAAGACTGCCAAATATAATCTAAAGTGGCCTTGAGAGGATGAATTACCTTCAGTTGATCTTAGATTTCTAGTTTTGCTTTCCCCAAATACTCAGATTGCTCTGGTGCATCCAGAAAATGTTCCAAAACCCCCAGAGTTTAATGAGCTTTCGTTCACATCATTATTCAGTTAAAAAGAACAAAAAAAACAACTTTCCAGAATGTGTATTTCTTCTTATTAGCACTTTTCTACTTACTACTCTAAGTTTTGAAGAAAAACTAAAACCATGAGGTTTCAGAAACCAATCAAACTATGAAAAAAATGAACAATTGGGGCTAATGAACCCGAAAATAATTGGTCCAAATTATTGAATAAATATAGCACTTAAGAGTCATGAAGGTACTTAGGGAGCATGGGGAGTGGATTCAGAGCTATTTGCCAACTAGACAGCAGTCTGAATTTGTAGCAAATGCTGGGCCTGATTCATCACTGAGTTTTCTATCCCTATGTGACTCTGGAGGCTGTTTTGCAGAGTAATGAATTAAGTTCATTACTCAAGATGCACAGTCCCTCTGCTCACACCAGCCTGTCACTTCCTGCTCACTGAGGTCTGGAGAACTAAGTTGGTTTTTACACAAAATTTAAGTTTTAATTTTTTTTCAGCAGATGTAAGAGGCCATTGGTAGTACACAGCAACAAGAGCAAAACCCTCACCCATCAGCAAAAAGTGCTTTTCCCTGACTTATGACCATTTTTCTGTTGTTTCCTGGCCATGCCTTGGGTTTTTTCTCCCAGTCCTGGTTTTATCAGAGGAACAGAACCACAGACACAAAGATGGGTTTGTCTTGCAGGGTTGTTTTTGCTCTGGGTCCTTAGAGTGCTCTCCAGAGATCCTCTGCAGAGGAACACCCTCAGCTGAGGGTCTTGAGCCCACAGCAGTAACTCCAGAGCACCAGAATTACCTGGCCCTTTCCATTCCACCTTCAAACTCTCACTGTGCAAATGAAAACAGGATTGGGTGTTTCCATGATGATTTAACACTGGAAACTGCAAGTTCAGCATCACTTGAGATGATTGTGTTCAGTGCAGCCTGCTCTTCATGCTACCAGCAGTAGCTGATGGTCACAATGGTCCTTTGCCTACGTGTGTGGCAGTGCCTGCAGTGGGAGGAAGGCTCAGTGGCAGAGATGAACAGCCTTGGCTCCTGCAGGTTCCTGTAAATGAACCACTGCAGCCAAGTGAGGGGAAGGAGGGGGAGGGATGCATAAGGAAGAGCTCAGCTGCAAGGAGAGCTCGAGCCCCACACTGCTTTCCCTTTCCCAGCTGGGGAATGGAGCCCCATTTGTCATGACTCAGAAACCTCACAGCCAGCTACCTGCACATCGCATCCACAGCCCTGTGGCTGGGATGTGGAAGGATTTATAAACATGTAGGCTGGACTTTTATTTCCTGATAATCTAGTTTAGTGTGACAAATAGCCCCACGAACAGGACACCCTCTGGCTCTCGCTGTCCACGTCACTTGGACAGCCTCCAGCTTCCCAGTGCCTGAGGTGCTGGCTCCCTTCCCAGCACTTCCCTCTATCTGCAGCCCTCCAGCAAGTTTTCATCACTCCAGCCTCTTCCAAGGCAGTGACCCCGATGTACCTGTCACACGGTGTTCTGCAGATAGCCATGGCACTTGGCAATGCGTCCCAGAGACAAGCACAGTTTAGGAACTTAGACAGAGCTTCACTTTCTTTGTCATTCTCTGCTCATCCTTGCTGCTCCCTTCCTCTCTCCCTGCTGCTCCATCCAGGGAGCTCTTGGATGAGGCTGCAGGTTGCTCTCCACACACTTCTCTAACCCTGCTACTCCCTTGTAAGTGTGATAACCAGCAACCCAGTCAGCTCCCTTACCACTCTGTGAAATGGGAATGTCATTTGCTTATTCTGCCACATAGCTCCAGGCTCTGTGTCTCCAGCTGTTAAATCCTGTTTAAAACCACTAAGAAGGGAGTTCCAATACCACTTGAACCAGATGCTGGCCTTTATTCACCCCTTCCTCACCACTCAACTGGTTTCCCATCTTAACCAATTCTTCACCTGCTAATAAATCATGAAGCAACAGAAGGAAATCACATTCTGTTTCAAACAGAACTGTGGCAGCTTGATTCAATATAAGCAATCCTGGCACTCCAAAGATTTCCAATTGATGGAATGAGCATTTGGGAGAATATCAAATATCTCTCTGAGCTCTACATAAGTCAAATTCGTTGGTCTGAACTAATCTTGTGATTTCAGGGGACTCTTCAAAGAGGCCTCAGCCCATCTTAGAGCACAAAACAATATTACAGCAAGGCAAAATTTACTGAAACTTTCTCCTTTTTTTTTTTTTTCCAAGCAGCAACAGCAGGATATGCTAAGGTGGACAGATGGTCCAGAATTTATCATTTTGCTGGGGTAAAATGGGCAAAGCCTGGTTGGTGTGTGTAGCACCTGCAGGAAAGGTGCTCTTCCTCAATGCACATGTGCACAGGTGACATTGATGCACACATGCATTAGAACATGTGACATACCCTCATGTGCTGCACCCAAGAGCAAATGCTCTCGTGCATCTCACACATTTTCATTTAAGACAAACGTACATCTCATAATTTTCAGAGTGCCTGAAGAATCAGCTATTGCATTCTCTGAATCACTTCTGCCCAGTTCTTATACAGAAATCATTAGCCTGTGGAAATACTCTGTTTTTTTCAGCAGAGGAAGCCATATGCTCATCCAGAGGCAATTACTCCTCTAATACAAGTTCTATAATAACCTTAAACAGTACTGAATAGCATAATTGTTTGCTTTAATAAATACTTCAGAACACTTTAGCTGCATTGTAAAATGGCCTCACAAAATCCCTTTTCAGCTTCTTCCAACCTGCCTGTGATGTTCTCCACTTTTCTGGCCATTTTTTTCCCTTGGAATTTTGCAGTGATACTTTGAAGAGATGCTTTGAATCACAAGTGTGAGGAGTTAAGAATTCTTTTCTCTTTCTCTTCTAAATGACTTTTTATCATATGTTGGACCCAAGTATCTATTAGGGTAAAATCAATAACAGCTCCCAGAATAAAGAGAAAATACCCCAGAATTAATATACTTCATGAAGAGCCACTGCAGCTGTATATCCAAAAGGAAGCTAATAGAGTGGCTCATTCTACAGGCTACTGGTGTTTGAAATAATCCATTGCTAAAATCGTTAGGAACAATGTATTTTAACATTAGAGCCAAAGTAGGGCTCGTGCTTCTGTGCCCTTACAGGTACATCAGAGCAGCAATGATTTCTCTGGTCTCAGTTCTTAATGTCTGAGCACCTGTGCATGCTAAAAATGATAACAGCCAAAACAATATCCTTCTTCCTTTCTTCATCCCTGAGGGAATGCACATGAGAAGCTGTATGCTGAGTGACAAGGACAGATAGGAACTGGAGAAACATGTCCCTTTGTTGGGATTTCAACATCCCACTGCCTGCTCATGTCAGGCTGGAAGCAAAGGTCAGTGACCCTCTACTATTTTCTATTATTTTTCCTTTTCTAATATTTCAGGTAGATCCTGTGCTCCTTTCTCCTCTGAATGCTGTGAGGACCCAGTGAGTTGAGAAGGATCCTCTGGCTGACGAGAGCTGTTATTTAAAATAAAATTATTCATCTGAGCACCGAAAGTTCATTGAAGACCAGCTGAGTGACACCCATGACACTGAGCTTGCATGTAAATGCAACCTTTGTTCTTTAGGACTGGCTGGGTCAGGCACACACAGAGAGCAGCAACTCTGTTCCCAGTCCCTCCCATGAAGAGTAGGGCACAGCAGGACTGCTGGCTGAATATCAATCAGGTTGCTCCAGAGAAAAGAGTGGGAAGATATTCCTGCTCTCCCTCCCAGGTCCTGCATGGGACCCATCCAGAATACAAAACACATCCTGAGTCCAGGAAACTGCAACCAAAAACCACCCAGAGACATAAATGTCATGGTTGCAGGACATTTTAATAGTATGTAGATGGACAAAACAGCAACAGCATTTATAATTCAGGAACATTAAAGAAAATATAGCACTTGCTGGAAAGCACAGTGGTGCTCTCCATCTGCCTTATCACTGGACTCCAATGGTTGGGTGCCCACAGACCTTTTGCATTAAATTTTACATTGATTTTTATGGCCAGTTATTACATGCAGTGTCTGAGCACTCCAACTGCTCTGTCTCCTCCCTGGTGTGGTATGAAATAAAGTTCATGGCAGTGGTGTAATGGATGGTTCAGAGTAACTCCAAAAGCGGGGGTTTATCAGGTAATTATTTGAGGGGAGTCAGAAAATGTGGTCTTTTATGTCCACATATAAAAACTGCATTAGGTTTGGAAAGAGCCAAAACATGTCATATCATGGGTTCCCAGTGCTTATTACTTCAGCCCCTTTTGTCTTTCCTCCCTTTCCCTTCCAGGGGAGCATTTCTAGGCCTTTGTTTCACTAGGAGGAGGCCAATTCCAACGTCCCATCGCTCAGAGCCCAAGGAGAAAAGGATGCACTGGTGTATCCTTTTCTGGAGCCCAAAAGGTACTGAGCTGGATGCTGGAAAAACACAAGTTTTATAGCAGCTGGCAAACCCAAGGCCTGCATATCTCCCTTTATAAGCTGTAGTGCGACTTTCAAAATCAAAAGTGTCAAGGCTGCCTTCCCAGGTACTTGGTAAAGAAGTGTTCATCCTGCCTCACTCTGGGACTTTCCCTACAGGAAGGGGGACAGACTTTTAGCAGGGCCTGTTGTGAAAGGACAGGGCATCTTGGTTTTACATTAAAAGAGAGAATAGGAAAAAATTAGATAATAGATAAAGAAAAAAATTGTTTACAAAATAGATAAGGAAAAAAATTGTTTACAATGAGGGTGATGAAACACTGGCACAGGATGCCCAGAGCTGGTGGATGCCCCATCCCTGGAAGCATTCAAAGCCAGGTTGGGTGAGCCCTTCTAGTTGAGGATGCCCCTGTTCACTGAAATGACCTCTAGGGTCACTTTGACCCCAAACCACTCCGTGGTTCTGATAAAGGCTGTTCTCATGATGCCTTCAAGGAGAACTGCACCCTCACCGGGAAGGTTTAGCAGATGTTGGATTTGCATAGGCTTGGACTCAATATTTCCATATTTCAGGATTCTTTTCCTTAGAAAGACTTCACCACCAAAATAATAATTAAAAACAGAGTGTTGAAATGTTTTCTAAGGCGCAAGTAATGAGTTAAAAAGAAATGGAAAAAATCCACTGTTTTTCTACATGACATTTTCCTCTCTGGGGTACAACCATGTGCTGGGTCAGCCTGGAAGGGGAATCAGCATTGTTGGACTGTTACAGGGGGAATTGTGCCTTTTCCATACATCTCATTTATATCTATCTGAAAAGAGCTGGGCCCATTGTCTCAAAATTGCTTTGAGCTAGGACAGGATGAGGCAGGCTGTGGATACATGAGCTATTAGAGCTATTAGTGATGGTGATGTTAGACAGTATCGCTTGTCTGTCTGCTTTACAGTTATAAATGTGCATCATTTAAAATACAATAAGGGGCCAGATGCTCAGCTGGTGCCTGACATCTATCCACCAGGTTCTCACTGCCACAGCTTTAGCATAGTTCACTGTCTTTACAGGGAGGATATATATATATATAAATATATAAAACAAAAAATTGTTGCTGATTTTGAGATCCAAGCTATGTCCCTGACATGTGAATTCACTGGCTGCCCACATCTCCATGGAATGCTGTGTCATTGTGCATACACTGCCCTGAGATTACAAACTGGGAGTTGAAAGGAGGGTCCAAAATATTTAAATAAGATCTTATTACTAAAAATCTTCCATGAATGCTTGTTTTTTCAAAGACAGAAAGTTAAAATTATTTTATTTTTAACATGCTAGGGACCAAGTAATCTCTTTTCTGCCAGCTTGGGCATCTTACTTCTACAGATGCCAGTTTAAGATGAGCAAAGGAAGATGAAGAGCTCTATGAATCATACTCCTTGGGTTCATGTCAACTATGTGCTTGCATAATGCCTCTGAACCAGCTGCTCAGTATTATCTCTAGTTTCTAATCCTCTAATTTCAGAGTTCTTTTGTGCAGATTATTGCTAAAAACTTCATGTAATTAATATCAATTATTTAGATTTGCAGTTTAATCAGTGTCAGATATTTTCCAGCTCAGAAAGCTGTGCTATTCCTGTTGCTGTTATTATTAATTTCTAGTCTCGGTCACCCAAATAGATGATAATAAATACAAATGTAGATTCTCTTGATACCAGGACTGTGCATGACATGAGCTGATAAAAACCAGGAAATTCATGAGAATCACATTTTTATTCCTGTTTCTCTGCCTGAACCTGTCCAGTCTGACAAATCTGGTCTCAGAGAAGCTTCAGTGTCCCTTTGCTGCCAGGTAGATGGTGCAGTCAATTTAGTTTGCTGTTGAACCACTCTGAATGAGGACATATTTAAATACTGCATTTGCTCATGCAGATGATGCCCTGCTCCTCCTCTTAGTCCAGATCATTCTCAAATCTAGATCAGAACCCTCATATCGTTTTGTTTAAAATATGATCAGCAGGACGTGAAGTGCAGTCACAGAATAGCCAATATATGTCTATGCCCATTATATTAGCAAACACAGCCACATTTCTTCCAGATCCAAAGCCAGATGGATAATACCCCATGACCTAAGGGCTAAGGGAGAGATTTCCCAGAAGAAAAAATACATGTGGTTTATCCAAGAACGTGCAGGCTTGTGCTGGCAGCTCAGGGGGTGAAGCTGATGTGTCTCAACCCCACTCACAGGTTCAAGTCTCACACCTGAATTTCCCCACATTTTACCAGCTCTGACTATTCAGCCACAGCTCCCTGACTCCTCTCTTGCAATTCCTGGCATCAGATAGGTCAAGATGCTGCAAAAATTAACCCTGGCAGAGGTAACCTTGTGTTCAAGGCTGGGAAGCTGGAGGAGGGAAAGCCAGTGCCTGGAGGATGGAAGATGGAAGAGAACGCCTTTGGACCACACAGCTTGCCCTAGGGCAGCACAACTACAGCACAGGAGATGAGTTTGTGCCACTGCCAGCAGGTTTCCCAGGTTTGAGGGCTGTCTGGGATGAGCAAAATAGAAATGTGTTCCTATGAGAGGATATAGAAATACTTGATTTTGGTGAATATTGAAGCTAAAAAAGGTACAAGTAGGTACTGCAATAGCCTCCTAAACTATTGTTTTATGACAAACTATTTAGGTGCCTCATTTTCATGCCAGATGAGTTTGTCTTTTTAATTTTGGGCTGTGTTGTTTATTAATTTATTTTTGAAGTTTTACTTTGTACATCATCCAGTCATTTACTAGTACCTGAAGAGATAGAAATTCTTTGTTTTACTGATTTTAAGAAATTCCAGCAGGAATTTTATGGAAAGATTCTATGTCCACATGCTCTGCAGATAGTTACAGGAATGTACTATGCTGGTGGGGAGATTGTCCTTATCAGAAATGTAAGGTTTTCCCTATATTTCACCAAATTTCTTCTAGCCAAGAAGAGAAAGAGAAGCAGCTGGAATGCCACAGTGCAGAACTGTAGGAAATTATAATTATGACTTGGTTTAATTTACAAGTACCTGATTTTACAGCCTTAACACCCCTCCAATGCAGCATTTTGCACATAATGCAGGACTTATTCTTCCCTCACTGGGGCAATATCTTAGAGGGATTTGATGCTTAACCCCTACTCAGTGTTCCAGAGTTGCAGTGACTGCTGGCACTCAGGTGTGGGAGATCAGACCTGGGCAGAGGTGAGTGCCCCAGGTCATAGACAAGTTCACAGGCAGGAGAGGCAGGGGGGGCCTGACTTGCCTTTAGAAAGGCTCCAGGGTGATAAAAGTTGGTGTCCTGCCTGCCTTTTCCTTGATCCTGAACAAAACTGCCAGCCTTAACTTTTCAGTCCGGTAAGTGCATGCAGAAAATGTGTTTTTATCAGAAAAAGTTGGGGGAAAAAATAGAAATTCATGTCCCAAGTGATGAGTGTTAATAATAGACTCATCATTTTGGAGTGAGAGAATGTGGCTTTCTACACTTTCTAAGAGAGAAACAGCAGAATAGGACAGAAAGAATATTATCTCTAAAAGCTATACATCATTCTCTTAAAATGTTAATGTTCCATTTCTAGCTGAACAAATAAACCTCTACAAGTTGGATGCAAGTAGCACTAATGAATCAGAGTGCAGACCAGGAAAACAAAGAACCAGACTCTGACTGCAAAAAAAGCATCTTTCAAGGAATAAAAAAATAATTAAGTCATTATTTAAAAATTGTTCCAGTAATGTGCTGTGAACAAAGGGCTGTTAGCTTGAAAGGACCAAACAGCTTTATTTCAGAGTACTTTATTTGCTGCAGGACTATAAACAAGATCCCCAGCAAACCCTTCAATCAGAGCATGTGTTATTAAAAAATTCAGAAGCCTTTTTCCCATTTACCATTTCCTTGAAATGTTTTTTTTTCCTGTTTTGCCTCCCTAATGTATTTACAGTGAGTGTGCAGTTTCCACGTGGTTTAACATCCAAGTCAAAATCAGGTGGATGCAGGCAGCAGCACTGCCTGGTTTTGCTTTTATGGCTTTCATTGAGCTCCTGGTGCCACAAAAACCATTGCAAAGATTAAGATAATGCAAGATCTGATTTCATATTGCTCATGTTGAGTGTAGTGTTGAATGAAAACCCCAGGCTATTTTCATCATCCAGGCTCTCAGGTTTATTATCTGTAACATATTCCTGCCTAAAAGCGCTAACCAGGGTTGTGTTAGACACTAAAGAGGCACCTGGAGTTCTTGCCCTCAGGAAGAGCTAAATTGGACAAAACCAGAAGGTGATGGGAAGGCAGAGATGAAGTGATGCTTCAAGGGATGCAGAGCAGGCCAGTGGTACAGATGTAAGTTTAATAACTGTGTCCTGGTGGCAGTGCCTTCAGGAATGACACCATGTGTGCTTTCCAGAGAGCAAAGTGGTTTGTTTTCCCAACTGCACAACTCCAGGAAGTTTGTAGGACTGCATCTCCCATGCTGACAGAAATCCAGAGCCCTGCTCTGGGCATCATTTTTCATCACACTTTCTCCTCTGTATTCCTTCTGATGTCCCAGTGTTCTGTCTGTGAATGACACTGCTCAGTCCTGCCCAAGCTGCTGAGAAACCTTGAGCCAGTTCCTGAACTCATGAAAAAGATGTTTAAAAAAACACAGTCATAGCTTTCTCCTCAGGAAAGCTGATTCCTGTGTTCTACAGAAATTTCAATCTACTTTCCCACTCCCATTTTTGTGGCCTTTAGAATAAGCTGAATTCACTTTCGAAATCACTGTCTTTACAGAGCTTCTGGTTGCCAGCCAGTGCTCCCCAAACTTTTCAGTTCCTGTTCTTTACAGAGAAAATTCAGCAAGAAAATGACTGATTTCTGAAGAAGAACCCCAGTATTTTGAAATTTCTCATTAAATGAAATTTCCCTTCCTAAGCTACTTTTGTAAATTGACCCATTGCAACAATTTTTTGTGAATAATATATTTAATATGAGAGACAACACAATGAAGCTGAAACAAAGTGCTTCAACCTTACCCAAGCAGAATGTTAAATAAAAGTCAGATGAAATTGATACTGTCCCTTGAAACACTCAGATTCTCAGAATCAGCATTTTCTCATAGAAAGCTGTTCCATATCCCCTGCTGGCAGCAGGCTTAGAGACATCAGCTTTTTCTGGAAAAGCTTTAAGAGCTGGGTATTATTATTGTTATTATTATCATCGATAATATGCAGAGGAAATGGAGCTGGAAAACAGAGGCAAGAGGATAGATTCTGCTACAGCTTTCTATGTCCACTAGTACTATGGTTTTGAATTCACAGAGGTCCAAAGGAGAGGAGACTTCACCTCTATAAAATACTGTCCACCTCTCCTTGCCTCTGTGTTTCTACTTATGAGTACATCAGGTGCTCTCAGCTCACTCTTCCACTCTGGTGGCTTCATTTACATGCCACCACTGCCTGGCATGACATCAAAACTAACCCCTTAATGCTTCATTTATGGCTTTTGCCATTATTTTTTTTCCCCATTTGCATAGAACAGAAAGGTAACAGTGATGATCAGGAGAAGGGAGGCTTTGGACAGCACTTCAGTTAGCTAAGTGGTCTCATACAGGATGACAAGGGCACTGTTGCTTGTGGGCTGCACAGATTCACTCAAATATCTGGATGACAACTGCAATTTAAAACTCTTTAGGAGGGATGTCAGCACACACAGACAGTTGTGTGCCCGCTGGGTGAGCAATCCCATTAGGAGGCTGAGCCTGGATGGCAGGGAGAAGTGGGAATGAGAGTGGGGCAGGGTGGATTGGTGTCTCATGTCATGAGCTGCTCTCTCAGGTGTCAGAAGTGAGGAAAACCAAGCATAACTCTGTCTCTGAGGGTTCCCATCCCATCTGGGGAGCCTGTGACTGACCACAGCGCTGTTGCTGCCTCCATGTGCCATCAAGTCCCCAAATTAAAATTATTAATATATTTTCCTTCAGAAGGGATTATTGACACATGTGGCTGAAACACATCCTGGTCCTTCATGCATGAAATGTTTTGTCTTCCCCTTTAAGGAATTTACTGCCTCACTGACCTTTATGTTCTGCAAAGAAGCATTTTAATCTCCCACACTGCTGGGCTGCTAAGTGGTTTCTCATTTGACTTATGCTGCCCAATGGTCTTTCCATGTTGATGGGCTCTATTAAGTCACTGGGAGTTAGTCTGAAACTGTTCTAAGCTGTTATTTTCAGTAATAACACTTCTATTTCTTCCCCAGGTTCACCACGCCCACAGGAGGTGGGAGGAGATGTGGAAGCACAAACTCTCATTAAAAGAAAAAAACAATTTTCTTTGGGAATAACTTACCTCAAGGGGACCAGAAAGGGTCAGAGCACTGGTTCCAGTATGAGCCAAGCTGAGACTGGAAATCTTTAAATTAATCAATTCTCCTATTGAGGACTTTCCCAAATTGGTATTTATCACTCAGAGCCTGTCAGGAAGTCTCTGTGAGTCTAGGGAGTGTGCCAATATGTTATGGATGATGTTGTAATTGTTCACTCCTGTCAGCATTGTCTCTTTGTACATGAACAACTCGTGAGTGCTCATCCTTCAGCATTATTTTCTGTGTATTAGTCACAAGTCATGTGACTTATTTTCCTTGAATGGGGGAAAAAAAACCCAGGAAGAAACATCTTAAGGAAACTCTCCATGAAAGACAGAAGAACATTTTTTTCCCTGAATTCATCTCATCATCACATAAAATTTGGGAACAGGTAGGTTGTGTGAACTGCATGCAGGAGATAAAGTCAGCCCACCCAGCATGGGGTGAGTGAGTTTAGGACTGGATGTGCAAATGGCAGAGCTGATCAGTCAGCCCAGGAAATTCCCTGGCCCTTCTATCAGAGAAATCAAAATGAACCTTTCCCACCATTCTCCGCTGCTGCTTTATCCTCTCTGTCTCTTGTCTTGGCTCTGCACTCTGGAACCTTGAAACCCAGCATCAGGGACAGTCCTAATGGTGTTTCCAAACTCTTTTTTTTTGGTTTTTTTTGTTTGTTTGTTTTTTGGGGTGTTTTTGTTATTTTAGTTAGAGATGGTGAAACAAAACCCTCTGGTGCAGCTGTCCTGCGTTGCTCAGCTTCTTGTTGGGTAGAAATAACTGCAAACTGTTCACCAGTTCCACCCTGTCTTTTCCCTCTGTGCCCATTATATAAGGCTGTTTTGATAAGCCTGTGTGATGAAATCATATACACATATAGTACAATAATAATATCAACCTCATAATGACTAGAGAGAGGAGAAAAAATGTCGGCTTTATCAAAAAAATTATCTCTTTTAACAACAAATTGTAACTAATTAGACTTTGAATGGGAAATCAAATGAAAGTGCATGAAGGCTCAATTTTCCATACAGCTGACGTTCTGACCTTTTTAGGAGTGGAAAAGAAAATTATTTTTAATTAACATGACTAATCATTTCCTGTCATTTTCAGATAATTGGCTTTGTCGAAAAAAATGAGTTGTTTTGGGGGGAAAACTGGGGAGGGTGACAGTGGCAGCTCTACTGGTATATTTAACCTTTTAGATTCTGCCTGCAAAAGGAATTTTGAATCCTTGTTATCATGGTGAAATGGCTTTATATGGAAATTTGGTGCCCTACGCCTCTTCCTTTCCATATGGCTGATACAAATTCATGCATAGGGAAAAATTTGACACACTGCTAGACTTCTTTCACTTTGAAATAGTCCCTTATTTAAAAAATGCAGAGGTGGTTTATCTAACAAACTGTTTCCTGGTACATCTTGAGGTCATGCACATGATCTGGGACAGAGGGCCAAATCCTGGAGCCCTCAATAAATTCTGCTCCAGCAAGTTGGGAATTTGGCTTGAGTGAGTGTAGCCAACTTTTATTCTGACTGAACAACAGGCACTTGAAAGTGGCCAGACCAAGTGCTGTAAAGACTGTTTCATTGTACCTGCTTGCTGGAAATGTGGAAATGAAAATCCTAGGGAAATAAAAATCCTGGGCCATGAGGTATGAGCTCAGTCTCTTTCAAGCAGCAATGAAACCTGGTGTGTTGGAGGCTTTCCTAGGCAATCGTTGTGAGGTTTTAATGCACACTTCAAGGGACAGGCAGAGTTGTTGGAGAGAGACCAAAGGAAAGCAGGAAGATCAAATGACTGAAACACGACCTGCAAGCAAAGACTGAACAGCCTGGGATCGTTCAGCTAAGAGAAGAGAAAATTCAGTGGGGATCTTAAGTTTTGAATAACATTAAAAAGACACTCAGAAAGGCGGTAATCTGTCCTCTGCTTTCAGTTAGTGGGGTAAGTAGAAGCGAGAATAAATTGCAGGAAAGTCTCAGAAGAGATATTAGGGAAAAAACTTCCAAGTGATGAAGAGAGCAGAGCACCAGGAACTCAGTGGAGTCCCTGCCTCTGGTAGTTTTAAATGGGACAAACATCTGTGAGGGATGGCAGGAGGACAGTTCACCCTGCCTTGGGGCAGGGAAATGGATCTCCTGCTCTGCTCAAGTCCCTTTCAAATGTGATTCCCATGATCGTATAGGGCAAAGCATTGCTGTTTGATATCAGCAAGCAGGACAAGGCTCTAAAATAATGAGCAGGCTTTGAAACTGAAGGAAGACATGAGCATGTAGAAGGTGAGCAGCAATCAACATTGAATGTAAATGCAGCCACCAAAAAAGAAATGTCACCCTTGTGAAGCAACTGAGTCAATACACACAGAACCTTTGTCCCAGCAAGGAGCTGCTGGCTGGAGCCTGATGCCTGCCTGTGCAGTGCTCTGCTGGGCCAGGATGCCCAGAGGCTTCTCAGGCCCTGGGGTTGTTCCTGGTACAGCCATAAAATGGGTCCTGATATAATTTGCTAGATGTGATGTTATCTGTGATCATTTGGCCAGTGTGGATTGTGGGACCAGGCTGGTAGCATTCACTCTGGTGCCTCTTGGGATGACAGTGATGGAGTCACTGACACAGAGAAGGAACAGCCCAGCCTCTTATTCCTTTATTCAGAAAAAAAAAGGAACTAATTTCATGGTTCTTTCATTCAACCCCTATGAAAAATAAACCCAGAAAGAATTTGGTTTATATTAAATTCATACTTCATATAAAAGACATATCTTTGACTTTCAATTTTTCCAACCCCCTTTTTCTCCTGTTGCCTCCACTTAAAGAGCACTCCAGCTTCAGTAGGATGGGGAACAAGCAGGATAAATTCCTAAACTCTATAACAGCAGCAATTCCTGTCCTTTCCTCTTATTTAACTGATATATTCCATAGCTGAGAAATCCCCTATTTTACTGGTATCAAAACCGTGGAGTCATTTCTATTCATGAAACAGATCAGAACAAGTTCCACTAATGACTAAGAGATGTATTTGGGAGTGGAGAATTCTGCAAATTAGCAATCAAAAATACACTTTGTTCATTTATTTTAACAAGTATCACTTATTTTCAATTATTTACAGTGCTAGTTAGTGTGCTCATAAAGTACTGTGGCGTATTGAGCTAAAAGTAATGGATTCTTAGTGCTGGGAAATCTCAGCAGAGCACTCTGCTATTAAACACTGGTAGGAATGGAAAGGTAATGTTATGGTGGGCTGCTTTCTGGGCTTTTTTTGCTTGTTGTGGAACGAATTTTGATGGGGTGAAGATAATTGGGTGTGCAGATTAGGGGAGTTAAGAATTAGTTGACTTCTCACCGTGAAGAGTTTTGTAAATTCCCACATCAATCTTTATGTCTTCCAGCTCATCTCTCCCTTTAACAAATCCAGCATTCAGGGCCTTATCTCAGGGTGTCCTTTCCAGTCTGAATTCTATGGCTTTCTTCAGCTGCTCATCATTTAAAGACAGTTATTTTTTTGGCATTTCATTTCCTGCTTTTTTCCTCCTCTTCTTGCATCTTTTATAGATGGTGATAAATGTGAATAACAATGTGCCCAGTGTGAAAGACAGAGTGTAAAACCCAATGCCATTCGATTTCTCTTTTATTCTAACTTTAAGCCTCAGATTTGCCCATGTCTTACTCCCCTAGACCTGTCACCTAAATTAGTGACTCTTAAAACTGATTGCTGGGAAGAAATAGATCTCAGAAGCAAAGATCCTAATGGCATCTTAAAGAAAACTTCCTAATAGTTGTTGAAACTCATTTAAATTTTTTTCCCCACCCCTGAGATATAGAAGCAGCTCAATGCTAATCAGAGAAGGGAGAAAAGTGACCTTAATTTCGGATGATCTATTTCCAAAATCCTGTTGAAGGCGGCATAAAGCTGTAATAGTTTGCCCATCACGGAAGTGGCAGAGGAGGAGAGGGGCTGGCAGGCAGGGAATGCTCAGACACTTTGGTCTGCTTTGGTCACTGCTGACACCTGCTGTGGGGCTGCCTGGCACTGCCACTCCCTGCAGCTGGGAAAGGGCAAAGGAACCCCAGCTTCCAAAGGGCTGGCTGTTCCAGCCTGGCCAGGGAACCCCAGCTTCCAAAGGGCTGGCTGTTCCAGCCTGGCCAGGGAACCCCAGCTTCCAAAGGGCTGGCTGTTCCAGCCTGGCCAGGGAACCCCAGCTTCCAAAGGGCTGGCTGTTCCAGCCTGGCCAGGGAACCCCAGCTTCCAAAGGGCTGGCTGTTCCAGCCTGGCCAGGGAACCCCAGCTTCCAAAGGGCTGGCTGTTCCAGCCTGGCCAGGGAACCCCAGCTTCCAAAGGGCTGGCTGTTCCAGCCTGGCCAAGGCAGCCCCAGCTCCTCTCAGAATCTCTGCTGCTCACAGTGACTCTGAGATATGTACAAGCCTCTTTTCTGAGCCCAGCAGTCAAAGAAGGAGTCAGAATTCTTCTGTCCTTGTTCTCAAGGTTGTTTATTACTTCTCATCTATAACATTCTTTCTCTGACCCGCCAAGCTCTGTCTGGCAGGTTGGGTTGTGGCACACTGACCTCCTCAGCGGCGGTGTTGTCTTTTATACTAAAAACTACGTGAACATTATTTACCATAACTTCCCAATTCCTATCATCTATGTTAGACAGTGAGCTTCTACTCTAAACCAATCTGTAAGTGCCAACATCACCCAGAAGATGGAGGCCAAGAAGAAGAAGGAGAAAGGCTGGACCTGCCCAGATTCCTCCATCTTGCCTCCTGAACCCCCATTCTAAAAACCCCAAAATTCTACTTTTTCACCCTGTGATAAATTCACTATCATTCTACTTAAGCTTTCTTGACTTGTAATCCTTCATATAAAGGCTGGTAATTGTTTTTTCCATGCGTCAAGATCAAAGGCACAGGGGTCTTGGGCTCTGTGCCAAGGTCTCTGAGCCCCCCAGGCAGGGTCTTGAGTCCTCCAGGGCAGCCAGAGGAATTTCCTGGGTTCCGAAAAGCTCCCACAGGGCTGGCTGTTCCAGTCTGCAAAGGAAGCCCCAGCTCCCACAGCAGGAGGGGCAGTCTGTCCACACTGGGAGGAATGAAGCAGGTTTAACAGCAAGGAAAAACCCCAGCTGTCCAGTTAGGGGAGGAGAGGCTTTCTCCAGCTGTATACTGCTTTTTTTTATTCTTTTTATTTTATTTTTTTTTCAGTATTCATGTCTTTTGCCTGGTTTTCAATATTTCTTGACATCTTGATAACCTGAGGGTCTTTTTTCACTATCTCAGCCTCTGCAATGGATAGGACTGAGCTGCCCTTGGACTCTGGCCAGGAGAGAAAGGATCAGCAGCAGGTGATGATGTAGTCAGAGCTGATAGAGATTCAGGTCAAGGTTGGTTTAGAAATAAAAGTGACCAGCTCAGGCAATGGCTGTTTTTTTAGCACATCTTGCTTGCTCGTCTGGGTTAATCTGGTTGGTGGCTTCCTGCCAACATGTGGGAGTTGCTCTGGCAAAAAGTGTGGTTTTCTCTGTGCTCCTGCTGTAAAATGAGGAGTTCTCACCTGCCATAAACCTTCCTGCTGTAAAAAGCTGCTCAGCACAAGGAGATGCCCAGCAGAGTTATCATCGTTATCAGATGTGACACAAGAAGCATTTAGCAGGAGCCAGCTTCCTCTGGCACGGTGATACAGAGAGGATTCTGATGGACAACTTGCATTAACATCATAGACCTTGGGAGAGGAAAAAAATAGAAGAGAATTTTCTCTTTTAATGGATGTTTGATAAAAGAACAGAGGCAGGTAATGGCCTAGATTTGCTTTGTTAAGCAAGTGCCCAGAGTATTTGCATTTGATAATTGTTCCTGCAAAATTTGGTGTGAGCTGAACATCAGCTTAGATTTCCTGTGCCTCTCTTTTCTTCCTGTGTGGAGTGCCAGAATGTTAAACAGCTTCAGTTCCATCATGCCAGGTTCCTCTTGAGCTCGGGTCATTCTTCCACTGAGTGGCAAACTAGATCCCATCCCACTTTCAGTGGGGTCAGGGGGCAGAAGTCCTTCAAGGGACACATCCCTGGGAATTGTGCAGCACAGTTCATCCCCCTGCCCCAAACAAAACACACCACAAGTGTCAGAACATTGCTCCCTGTTATTAATCCCACTGTGATTACGGCACACACAAAGATACTTGAGGGTTTTCTGATTTCAATTATGATTATTATCTCTTATGAGAGATGTTTTCTCTGCTTTTGGGAAATCTGCTCTGGAACATCAGCAGACAGCAGTAAATAGTGCTGTTTGTATTAACTCTGCACTCCTGCTGGCCTCCCTGCCTTGTTGAGGTCCCCTGCTTTGTCTCCCTCTATCAGAGATGGTGGGAGACTCTAAAAATTTGCTGCAGGTAGCAAGGATCCACATTTAATTTACACCATCTTTTGAACTAACTAAGCCAAGCCAAAGTCGAGATTTTCACTTTGCAAATGTCATCACTAAGAATTGTTCTCTCAAGAACTTTTGCTAGCTGTGAAAACAAGTCAAATGCATTTGTCCCAGGCCTATCAAGTCACATCCTGAATTTCGCTGTGTTCACAGCAATGGCCAATCCTTGAGGGCACCATGTGCAGGAGGAGTTCATGGAAGCAATAATGCTGCTGTGTTGTCATTGGGAAGAGCATAGTGACATTGGACAGTGGGAATTTTGAGTCACCAAACCACACTTGGGGTTAATAGTGGGCTCAAATTTATGCTTGTGCTTCAGGTTCTTAGCACACCATTGTCCAGAGCAGCAGCTGCTGAGCCCTGAGACCATCTAGGAGCTCACCAGGGGTCCCAGGCATGACCTGAGAGCCTGGTTCCAGCTCCCAGGAGACAGATATCCACACATGAAATGGCCAGATCAGCTCATCACCTCTCTGTTTGTCTCAGCAAGGCAGCCAAGAGCTGAGCTGGCCAGGAATAGAAATCACAGGTAGAGAACAGAAAGACAAATGACTAACAGATGCTTGCCCTGCTATTCCACCTGGACTGTGGCTAAAGGGTCAGTCCACTGCAATCTGCAGGATATATATTTTCCTTAATGCTAAAAATGCTGAATATTCAGTGTTCCAGATTCTTGGTGCCTGTCCCAGTGTGTCAAGTCTATAATCTCACAGCTACAACTCCAGTTAACTCATTGTCCTCCTACTTCTGGCTATGAGTTTCTCTGTCTCCCACGACCACATCCAGAAGCTTCTCTCCCCACTCAAATTTAATATTAGAAACACTTTCATTTCAAAATGACTTCCTACTCCTTCCTTCAGATGTCCCTTTCCTGGGGTGAAGCACAAGAATAAAGGAAGATACTTCCTAACCCCAAGGCTGCCACTGCTGCCATTTCTTTATGAATCCTTTACAGAGCCTTCCAGATGCACATTAAGCTTGATGTGGACTCTTTAAATCTCCAGAACATTTAATAAATGTGGAATTAGTCTGATTAAGTCATACCAGAGATGAATTCCTTACATTGATACAATCTCCAATGAGCACTGTACTTCATTTAATAAATGTATTTATTAAATACATAAAGGAGTTGTAAATGGAGCTCTTCTCTTGCTGAACCTTATTAGCTTCATCCTTATTTAACATTTATTTTCCTGAGATGAGACAATATTTGTTAAATCTTGAAATCGTCATTGCAAAATCCACCCATGGTTTATTCAGACTGACTCTAAATATTAAATTTCGACATTTGCTGGATCTGGCTCCTTGTTTAATCTACCAAGATGTCTAACAAGCACAAGGAAAGATTTGCTAACTCAAAAATAACTGTTATTAAATCTCCAGTAGGTTTTTAAAAGTCTACATAATATTTAATAAATTTGCCCTCATATTTTCTAAAATCTATTTAACCCCCATTAAAAATGGGGAATATGAATTTGTTGAAATCCCTTTTCGGATTCATGCAAAACGTCACAAGTATATCAGAAGTTCCCAAAATCCTATTAAATTGCCATGTGAATTTTCTCTTTCCTTTCTCATAATTGTTGATTATGAATGTATTTGTGCATAGAAAACAGCTCTCTCCTCCAAGGCACTGCATCACTCCTGTCCTACTCACTCCCCACCATCAGAATTCAGCTGGTGGGAAATTATAAGTCACTGCTGGAGCATTTCTGCCACACCACCTTTGAGACTGCAGCCTGTAATTTTGCAGACCTTTGCTGGGAATGTGCAGATTGCCTTGGTCAGTTTTATACATCTCCTCTAAAGACACACATTCCAAGAAAAAGTAATCACTCTGTATCCATAGCAGAAACAGTGCTTCCCCACCTCTTATTATTCCAGTCTCTTGCCAGACTAAGACAGACAGAATAACAAACACTGTACTTAGTTCTCAACCTGCTTTCAGAACATTTTTGTCTCTATCTAGTTCCAGAATTTCTGGGGCAGCAATCCCAAATTATGTTTGGCCCAAAACCTCTGCCAACTTTCCTTGCAGATCACCCTGCATCCTGATCATAAAATTTCACTACAAAAGAGAAAATTGAAAGCAATTATGTTTTTGTGTGCTTCTGTTCACCACTCCCCCTGGCCTTTCAGAGCCCAGGGATGGAGGAAGCACAGCCCAAGAATCCTCCTCCAGCACATGGGCAATAGAGAGAAACTGAGTGGGGAGGTGAAAGTAGCCTAATTTACCTGCCCTGTGGTTCCAGCCCTCCCATTTCATGACAGTTACCTTGAAAACTCCTCTTTTCCATGACAAGGAATGTAGATCCCTTCTTTAGCAGGTCTGACCTTGGAGCAGGTAGCAAAGGGCAGCAGATGAGATGTTAGAACTTTCAACTTTCAAACCTGCTCAAGGCTACGGTGGAAATGAGCTCAGCCACCTGAATCCTGTCTCCATTTATCAAGAGCAAGGAATATCCCACTATTCTCTCACCTGGCACTCCAGGCACAGAGGAGATTGTAGGAATACAGAGGTGGGCAGTGCTGTGGGTCACTGTGTGAGGGCTTGTCCTGAATTTTGCTGAATGCTTCAGAAATGTAGGGCTGGGACAGCCAGCAAAGCTGTTCTGGGAAAGGCACTGGAAGAAATAATTCAGGAACAGAATGGGAGGATTCAGCTCTCCTCCAGGAGTTTCATAGCAATGCTATCAGACTCTCCCCTTATTGCTTATCAAAATCCTCTTACAAAAACATGGTGCCAGTATATTATTTAATATGAGCACTCTGATATGACAGTGAAGAAGACCAGACAGGCCAGACATGACAGATAACTTGGCAGTTAAAGCTGCTACTAAAAATAAAGGCACAGATTTATTAAAGGGTTACAGAGAAAGGGTCTGTAGTCCAGCTGATCCCATGTACAGGTCCCACATATTAAACATTTGAGTTTGGGTTCAAGTAAAGTTTGCAATTCTCCACAGATTTGTCAGTTTGCCTGTGATAATTTGCTACTGGGTTCAGGTTATTCTCCCACTGATTTATAGCCTTGGATGTTCTAAGCAATATTTATTGCATCAGATAGTAGAGCCAGCTTTCAGGAAATGCTGGTACAGATGACACAAGCCTTGTACATTTTGGGATTTTTTAAAATACTATTTATAAAGAGGAAGAATTTGGAGAAAATCTTCAAAAAAGCAGAAAGGATGATGTAATTGCAGACTTTCAGAAGTGGTCAGTGATTTTCTGAGCATCAGAAGAAAAACAACTATAAATTTTTGGATAAAGGTGGCATTATCACACTGAAAATCTGTTCCTTTCCCATGTGAACAGTGGCAGGAGCACAGCACAGAGAAATGCAACATATTAATCTACTTCTGGAAACCTAGACTTGTGAATTATTAATAAACAAAAGTAACCAAAAAAAAAAAAAAAAAACAAAAACACCCCAAACCAAAAAACACACACACACACACACACACAAAATTGTAAAACCCCAAAACAAAACAAAACAAAACAAAAAAAAACCCAAAAAACCCAAAACAAATTCCAAAGATCTCAGACTGTTTATATGCTAACCCAGTAATTTATCATATGAGCTGTTTGAGCCTGAAAGGAATCCATGTCCCAGGCAGGCATAATTCTGCAGTCCCTATTAATACATGTCGGTATATTGAGCTTGATGAATATAGAAAGTCTGGATACACAGCTCTGAGCTCCTGTAGGAGGAAAAGACAACTCCTCATCCACTTCTGACCAGGACTGGATTTGAGACACAGCTATTTAAGAATCCATCTGTAATAACAGGCACAATTTAATTCAATGCAACAGCCTTGTAGGATTCAGAAACAAATTAACAAACCCTTCACTTCAGTAGCATTAGAATTTATCTTGAGGAAAGCCAGCCTCATAAAAAATGAAGCAGAAAATCAACAGCTAAGAGGGTAAAAAACTTTTCCTGTGGCATAGAAATTGTTGAAAAGATCACATTAGCTGCTCACTAAAATTTACAGCATCAAAAATTGCAGAAAGAGTGAATACAGGGAAAAGGGCTATGTATGGTTCAGCCATAGATTTAAAAAAGAAGAAAAAAAATATTAAAATATACTTGAAGTAGGAGATATCCACCAAAGAGCACAAATTGGGCCAAAAAGAGGAAAACAGAAAAGAGCTTGGCCAAGTTCAATGTTAATCTGTCATATGGCAGGGCAAAAAACATTTCCAGAAACAGTTCCTGAGAGGCAATTGAAATCACAATTCAAGCACATCAGAAACAAGAAACCTGTCAGATATTTTATACTGGCAGTTCATGATTAGTGTGTAATGAGCCCTCAAGAAAGGAAAAGCTGAAGTGGAAAAGCCTAATATATTCTTTTATCAGAGTTGACCAGGGAGAAGGTCAGTAGTTTACAAGGGATGAATCTGAAGAATTGTCTATTTGAAATGCAGGTAGAACAACTTTCAGAATATTTTTTCACAAAGTGAATGGTAAAAACCCTTCCATACCAGATAAATATAAAATGTTGCACATGAGGAAAATCTATTTTAATTGTAAATACATAGAAATGGTTCCAGATTAGCTGGGTTCTCTCAGGAGTTATCTTGGAATCACTAGGAATTTTTCTGAAAAAGTCAGTTCAGCACTCAGTGGAGGTCAAGAGTATGTTAGTAACAGTTAGGAAATCTCTAGAGTACAAAAGAATAGAAGGCACAGCTAGAATTACTCACATCTTGATTATTCTGGCTGGGGCATCTCAGAGGAAAAAAAATAAATCTGTAGAACTGGAAGGGGCACTGAGATACCTGGAAGTACAACCAGGTGGGTATGGAGCAGGTCTGGGCACAGAAATCCAAAGGCTGGGGCTCATCAGTTTGATGAGTGAAGGGTGCATGAGGGGTTATATAAAATCAGAAATAGCACAGAAGGGACTACAAACAATTTTTCACTCTTTCTTCTGAGGCAGAAACAAGAGGCACCGAATAAACCGATCAGGCCACAGATTTAAGCAGAGAAAAGAAAGCCCTTTTTCATACACAAAGCATAATCAAACTGTAGAGCTCATTGCCAAAAGTATAAATGGGTTCAAAAAGCAATTAGACAAATTCATGGAAGAAAAGTACATCAAGGGCTTATTAAACACAGTGAAGTGGATCCAAGCTGCAATTTGGGACTCTTTAAGCTGCAGATTACTGAAAAATGAGGAGAGGTGTTGACAGGGAGTTTTCTTTCTCCGTTTTTTTCTCAATCATTTCTAAGCACCCACTACTAGCCATGGACAGAAGGACTGTTCTGCTCCAGCTGGACATTTGCTCTGACACTGGAGGGTTGCTCTTGGGCTGTTCTCTCCTTGGTTGTAGGGAATATACAGGAATCATTTCCATTAGCCCTCAGTCTTGCTTCTCCAAGATTTCTTCCTATCTCCCCTTGCAGTAGTGGGGGAAAGCTGCTGCCTCTACAGCAGACCTCCTGTATCAGCCAAGTCCCAAGCACAGAAGTTTTCAGTGGGATGTCTCACTGTTGCTGCACTCTGCACTTGCTCAGGAGCCGCCAGCACCTTCAGCACTCACAAGAAATTAGGGAGAAAATTCTCCTAAAGCTGCCCTGGGCTCAGCACATGGGTGACAGCAAAGGCAATAGGAGCAGGGTGGATGCTGGTGGAAGAGCACCAGGCTCACAATCCCAGTCAATTCCCCAGGGATCAAACTTTGGCTGCTCAGACAAAGCTGGTGCTCAAAAGCATTCTTTGGTTTGTCCACTCCCAATTGATAAATGACCCCAAGTTCTATTTGCAGACCTTTAGAAGCAGAGCTCCAAGGTCCCAGTGGTGGGCTCAGAGAGTGACAAATACACAGAACTGAGGAAACCTTGAAACTCCATACCACTCTTATCACAGTTAATATTTGGAGCCACTTAATCATACAGGGCTTTCAGTTACTAAGGTCCTTTTAATTTAGAGTGAGAGTGTGTGGTAATTAGCCTTAACCAGGTCATTGATCTTAGGGGGAATACACTTTGTGAGGATCTACATCCATCTTGCATACTTGAGGGAGGGAAGGGCTGATCAGCTCGACATCTTGGCTCCCAGTGTTAACAAGGCAGGTTAATGCTGACCTTCTGCTGGGGCCCTTCACACCTGGCTGGCCATGGAAACACAAGGGCATCTCTCCCACAAGCCCCATTATCCCTTTGGATTCAGCAGCAGCACTGCTGTGAGCAGGGGGTTTTCACCTTTACCTCACTGTAAGCACAGAGATGTTCTCCATGACCTGCCACCCACTTCACCAACACCACCAAGATTTATTTATGGGCTCTCCCTGATTCCTCCTCTCCCAAATGTCCAATTCCAGGTCAACAGCTTGCTGCCATAGCAAGAGCTGAGGTGTCACATGCTGAGAACCCAAGATGAATAAATCCATCTCAGCCTTGTGTGCCTTGCTTCAGGCTTGGAGGGATAGAGGCCTGGACCAGGCACTCTTTCACACTAACATTTTCACAGCCAATTTCTTCAAAATGTGCAATCAAATTAGGCAAAATCATTCAGCACCTGCCATTTCATCACATGAGCCACTCACTGTGACCATGCCTGTTCTCAGCATTGGGCTGGAGCCCAAGGTGGAGCAGCAATCACCATTCCCTATCACACACCAGCTATTAGGGCTTGTTCAACATTTGCTCTGCAACAGCTCTCACTGGCCTTACATTTTCAAATTTCTGCTTGGAAAGCCTCTTTTCTGGCTTTTTAAGAACTTATTTCTTGAGTTTTCTTTTTGCAAAGTTGGCTCTTTAGGGAACTCTACATGGACTAATATCTCACTTTCCTCTTGCAGATTTTGTGGAAGACAAAGGGGAAGCAGGCTGGACCTCTCCCCCACCCAGATTTCCCACATCATGTTGTTGCTATTGCCAGGTTGTGATGTTTAGTTTTTTTTTTTTCTTTTCTGGGTCTCTTGCCAAACATTTGTCTGCTTTGTCAGTTTTGTTTTTTTTTTTTTTTTTTCTGGAAAAAAAAAAAAGCCTGTTTAATTTTAGCAAATGGGTTTTTCCACTTCAATAGCCTCAAAATTTTCCCTGGAGAGCTGTAAGCCCTTTAAATATATTTAGGTTGCCAAATTTCTTATGTTCTCTCTCCAGGAAGCCAATTTTGCTTCTAAGCTCTTGAGAAAGGGCCAGTCTCATATTTTCTTGCACTTTGAAGCTCTTGTACACCACCTTCCCTCTTTTCTCTCTTCTTTCACAGTCCTCTTTAGGTTCAGCACTTGTCCCTGAGGTAGCACAAAGGCCAGAAACCCTTCCCAGGCTTGTGTTAAGCTCCTTATCCACTCTGGGTCTTTCATCCTGTATCCATCAACAACTCATTCTGGTGTTTCATGACAACCATCCCCACATGCATTGCTGTGCACCAGGCTGAAGACACTAACCAGGACTAAATGCTTCAATGGCTGTGTGCCCTGCTCTGATCCAGAGGTTCTGTGGGGAATTTTCTTCTCCCTCTCTCTCTCTCTTTTCTTTTTTTTAACAAAGCCAGCTTCTTGGGAAACTCAGCACAGTTCATGATCTCACTTTGCCTTCATCAGTCCTTGTGAAAAGCAAAGATACTCACATTCTGTAGCTCCCTCTTTTCCTACTGAACATCACCACTGAAACCTTCGCTAAGTGTTGAAATTCCAGAATAAAAGGAGATCCTGGGATCTGGCCAACAACCCAAACCTCTTTTCCAGATATCTTGAATAGTTTTAGTACAGCTTGAACAGGATCAGACACAGATGCAGTGTCCAACAGGTCTCACCACACACATGGGGAAGAGCTGGTTCAATTACAAATGGAAAATGGTTCCAGCTTGCAAACGGAAGGGAAGACAGCTTGTGGTGTCTGTAACTGAACCAGCAAATGAGCTGGATAATACGTGACCTCTGGGACAAACACAAGTTCCTTCTTCAGACCTTGGCAGGTTTATAAACAATGCAAAAGAAAAAGAAGAAAAAAACCCACAGCTGAAGTGTTCTGTGATGTCCTGAGGAGAAGAAAGATTCACACTGCTGACTGACTGGCTTCATGGTGAGACCAGAGCAGTGCGAGCAATGGAGCTGCAGACTCTGGGGAGCAGGCATGGCTACTCAATAAAAAGTGCTGTTTATTTTACAATCAACAGTTCTAACACAAAGACTCTCAGGTTCTCTTATTCATGATGACAAATTATTCCTGGGATCAATGAGGTTCCTTTTTACTGCTCCCCTATTTCACTTACATAAAAATACGCACGCACTGACGAGCTTAAAGAGCACCTTTGCAGCCACTAATTAAAAACATGTTTCACACGTTATTCCATAAATATGTCAGGACTGTTATTACCCAAGACAAGCTTGCACTAAGGCAGTGTCCATCTGGTGTCACTAAGGTGCAGAGGGGATTTAATAAAGCCAAGGCTGTGTCTGGGAATGGACCATGGGTGTCCTGATTTGTGCTCTAATGAGCGTGTGCTCATCTCAGAACCTGACACGGGGCTGCTCTGTGCCAGGAATGCTGCTCTGGTCCACCCAGCACCCTGAGAATGGGGAAATATCCCCCAGGCCGGATAGAAAATGAAAATTCCATTCTGTGGGAAAGGACAAGATTTCTCTGGCTGATTTAACCATGAACCAGGACAACATGCTAAAACATTTAATTATTCTTTTTTCATGAACCAAAATATTTTGAAAAGGTTTTCTTTCAGTCTTATCAGAACACTCAACCATGATATTGTATTGCTTGCAAATCCATTCAAATAATAATTCCAGGGCACTCATGTACATAAAAGCATGAGACCTGTTACACTTACAATCTCAAGGCTCTGCCTGGTCAGCCTGGAGCTCTGCAGCGTGACCTTGGGCTTGAATGCTAAAAATGAAGCTTAAGAAAGAAAAGGCTGCAGGTCTAATAATGGCAGGAACCTGACTAGTGAGAAACACAGAGCAAAACACAAATAGGATTAGCTTCCATGAAATCTAGAGGACGGCTGTGTAATTTATACAGGATTCTTTGGCTTGTCAGCATTGTTCTTGTTTTCTGGGCTCCACTCCTGTTATCTCATAGCAGGAGAAAGCTGTTATAGCTCTCCTGCCAGACCCAGTAGCCTTTAGTCAGATTTAGGAGTAAGTGACTGTGGGAAATGAAGATTAACACTCTGGGGACAGGTGAGATTATCTCATTGCAGGTCATTATAGTTTCCATAAATCAAATATATTTGTCTACACATACATACACTAATGTCCAGCAGATCTATAGAACAAGGTATAAATGAAAGGCCTGGGGAATATTTAATCAGAAGGACTCATTGTATGGGCCCCCCTGTGAGCAGAGTGCTGTGCAAGAGGACTGGCTGGGAGCTGCTGATGGAAATGCAGTGTGTGTGACAGACCCAGGGCCTCTGGGCAGGTGTGCCCTTAAGTCCTCTCCAATGGAAGAACAAACATGAATCAACCAATAATTAAAAACTGCTCACCCATTTATGGGTATTTATACTATGGGACTGAAACCCTGAGTCCAAACATTCCTTTTACTGAGGTATTTGCTCCCACAACGCAATTTCAGTGATCTGATTTTTTGATTGCCTGAGCTGGAGGGCGAGTGGGAGAGTGAGCAGCAGGATTGATAAGAAGATTCACTGTTGCACCTGCTTGCCATGGATCAGTGTGCCCTGTGCAAGTTCAGAATTAGAGAGAGGTGACTTTCTTCTGTCCCCTAGACCCACTTCTGCCTCTGTAGTCTCCCTTCAAGCTGCTTCTTTCTCCTCACTGGACTTATTTAAGAAAGTGAGAACTTGAGGATTATTGGACAGGGGGAAAACTGAACCCTGAAGAGGAGCCCATCCAAACATGGCACCTCCTCTGGGGGGCCTTGGCTCTCCTGGCACTGCCCACAGTGGACTGTGCCTAGAAAGAGCAAGAGCTCTGCAGCTCACATTTGATCTGGGTCAGCAGATCCCCCACTGCCATGAGCAGAGGGACAGGCAAAAGACATTCAGCAGTCTCAGCTGGAGCAGTGCTGCTGCCTCAGAGGGAGGCAGAAGCTTTGAAAATCAGGTGGAAATTCTAAAAGGACAAAGGAGATGTACAAACTATCATCTGCTGACTTTTGCTAACTCAGCCCCTCACGCTGGCAAGGGGGATGTTGTAAAGCAGGCAAAGGTTTAAAAACAGGAATGCAATAATACAAACATGCAGAGGCATTGCTTGTTACTGGAGTCCTTGGTTTTGGCATTATGCCACTGCCAACTGAGACAGACTTCCTCCACAGGAAGGAATAAGATCTGAATAGGACAGGAAAGCAGTAATGGGAAGTGGTATTCTTCCAGTGTTAGGCAGCTGAGGCAAGCAACTCACACCTCTTTAGTGAGTCTGCAATAGAAATTGGACCTAAATCTGCATCTGCCAGGGCCTCTTGAAACATTGAAGCCACAAAAGCAGCTCCTTCCAGCTTTCTTCTCTGTACAAGTACTCAGCAACTGCTCAGCTGCTCTGCAGAGCAGACTGGCCAACTCAGAGGAGCAGCATTTCTCCAGAGACTCCCAGTGCTGCTCAGTCAGAAATACCTTCAACAAGCTGGAGACTCAGGGAAGCCCTGGAAAAAAGCTGGCAATTATTCCCTTGGGTTCATCTTCCACTTCACCGAAACAGCAGCTTTCCACATGAACCACACAAATCAGCCACACCTCACTTAATGCTGACTTTCAGTGTGAGTCACACATGGCAGCAGCTCCATGCCAGTGTTTCCAAGCCTCCCTCCACAGAGATGGCTTAGTCAGACACGCTCACACCCTCCCCTTCCACGCCAAGGAGCAGATTTGCTCTGGTTCTTTCTGTCCATCTTTCCTGTCACACTCTTTTCCATATTCTCATTTTCTCTTAGATGAGAAAAGCAGCACAAGGACAGGGTGTTTTACCTTGCCTTTGCACTGAGACTGAGCTTGTCTTCAGAGCCTGGTGCCTGACAGATCTGAGCTGTCTCCTGCAGTCCAACCAAAATTAGAGCAGAGTCACCCGTCATCGTGACTCACTGACCTTTCTTGAAATTGAAACTGGGACTAGAAGTGATCTTTTGAGCCAATACAAATTCACAGGGCTGCCACTCCTGTCTTTCCTGTCTCTCTCATTTGCAAATCTTGTTTTGAGGACATGAAACAGGCATGAAGATAAATATTAGACATATCTCACCTGTCAGCTTTTTTTTTTTTTCTTTTGTGTGTGTGTCTGTGTGTGATTTTGCCAGTCATAGCTCTGGGCATGCTGATATGATGAAGAGGATATCTGCTGAGAAATGTTGTTGATAGTGAGTGTCAGAAAGTAGCAGGGAAGATCTCACTGTCTGGACATCTCCCTGGATCCTATCAGAGCAATCTGAAGTTCTAACAGCTGTGAAAGTGTGCTTTCAGAGACAGACTGCCTCATGAGCAGAGGTGCACGAATAAGGGATTTTTTTTTTTGGTTTATTTTGCTTGCAGTTCTGAAAGATCAGAAAAGAGATTGATTTCAGGGTAATCCAAAGCACATATTTTAAAAAACACCCTCAGCGAACAAAATGAAAACTTGGAAATTGCGGTCATTCAATAGAAAGATTTTTGGTGAACTAAAAACTAAGTTTCTTTCAGCTTTTGGTTTTTTGTTGATACATGTATTCAAAAATTACTGTGGCTTTTTTTTCCCCTTCCAGAATGTTCACTTTCTTGAGTTAAAACTGATTGAATTGACCTACATTAATGAAATGTATGGATTAAACCCACTAAACGCCATTGAAACAAAGCAAAATAAAACCCTTTCATTCTGAAATTCAGCCCTATGAGAAAAAAAAACTTCCTGGTGCCATTTCACTTCTCTTGTTTTATTCAGCTTGCTATTAAAGTAACTAAGGTGAATCATTATCCAAAATTAACTCAAGTTTAGTTTGGAAAATAAATAACTTCCTTGAATTCATCTTTATTTTACCTGAACACTGCTGTCAGCTTTTACAAAACAGGCAGCATATTGTCTTCCTTATTTAACAGACCTTTAAAAGAATCTGAATTGGCTTCTTAAAGCAGAGCAAAGCAATTAACAGGGCCATGTCAAAGACAAATGTTTAATAGGATGTGATCACTTAAAATCACTTAATTCTGTGTCTGGTTGCTAAATATTGGTAAATCTAATCAGGGCTGGCAATAAATAAAATGTTTGTGGCATCAGCAGTTCTGCCTGAGAACTCAGCATGGAGAAAGTAAGTCTCTTTATTATCAGTATGGAGAAATTGTTGTCTTGGGGGCATGGGAAGCTTGCACAAGCATCCAGAAATCCAGTTCTTTATTCATACCCATGGCTAATATTCTCAGCACTTCTGAATTTGCAGATCTTGGCTGAAAATCACATGTTAACATGCTCCTTGCTATTATCAGGCCAGGATATTGACTGCAGAGGTCTAAACAGTAAACACCATGGAAACACCTTTGCCTTGGCATTTCCAGGCTCTGCATGCAGAATGGGAGTGGGAGGCACAGCAGCAATCAACACATATATTTTAGGTTATCCATACTCCCCTCCGCCCCTCTTTTTGGATCTGAAAAGGTTCTTGCTTTCTGAAGTTACATAAAAGCACTGGTGGAAAAAAAAAAAAACCTAAGGAGATTCATAACTTATCCTTTCCCTGACATTGAGGCCTGGAGCATGACTGGGGCAAATATGGCTGGAGGGACAGCACAGGCAAAAATATATATATATAGTTTTGATTGACAAAATTTACAGAAATAAACCTATTGAAAGAAGAACCTTCTCTTCATCAGAAAGACTCCAGAACTCTCATTCTTTGTTCATAATATGCAGGTGGTTTAATGGCATCAATAGAGCTTGTCCTATTTGGCCTTGTTGATGTAACTGAGATTCCAAATTGGTCTGAGAATACCCAATTTCTGAACAGAAACACTTGGCTGTGCTCCCCTTTGGCTTTTGGGCACCCATGAGCAGAGGGAAACCAGAGGCACGAGCCAAGCACCCTGCAGTGTGAAACAGATGAAAGATGTGGCAGGAGATGAGGCCCTAATGGATAACTTCAGAGGAGGTCAGGGATGGAGAAGATGACAGAACCACTTGTCCAGCTTTCAGCTGTGGCTCTTGTCCCCTGGGTGTGAGTGATGGACAGCTGTTGGGCTCCTGCAGCCCTCTGGCTCTGTGCATGCACCACTCACCTTTCTGGCCATGCTGATGTCACAAGCCCCAGCCTGCTACCCCATTTAAATCAAAATATCACTGACATTGGCTGGACTGAAACAGCAGCCTGGACTGAAATCAGCTGCTGAGCTCACCCAAGCTCAGGGGAAGAGCCCACCCAATCCTCTTGACAGTCAGCAACACCAGGACCAGCCTGGGAACTGTACTTGCATTGCTCAAAGGATATTGTAATTTATTAACAAAGAATTAGGAGCTTGAGGTCAGAAATACTACAGCTTCTTTACAGGTGGGAGAAAAAAGACTGGCAAAAGATAAAGAGAAATGCTCTCTACTGAAATAAGTTTTCTTTTCTTTTTTTTTTCCTAGGTACCTGTTAATTAGGATAAAAGTAGGAAACACTATCTAACAAGGTTCCTGGGAGCAAGCTGGAAAAAGACTTAATGAATTCAGCATTACGAGATGGTTCCTAAGCAACAGAACATTTCAGCTGAATATTAACCCTAGTCACAAGGAGAGAAAAAAAATGGTCTCAAAAATAACCCAGAAGTCAGTTAATTAAGACAATGTCTCTTCTGTGCAGAGCTACTCTTGGACATCTTAAGGCAAGTCTTGTTTGGGTAATATTTGAATGAACTCCTGGCTGGCAGATTAATTTCAAGACTTTTTAAAATTCATTTGCTGCTTTAGTATTAATCATAATTATGGCTGTTTATAATAATGCACCTTAGAAGATGAGGCAAAGAACAATGCAAAGATGTAAATCCTGTAACGTTAAATTTTATAGGAATACACTCCTACAAATGTACTGTCCCTGAGTATGGACCAGCCATAGAGTAGCTTCAGGCAGAAAAGAGATGAACATTTCAAAATAATGGCATTTGGAGTAAGAGCTGGAGAAGTTAAGAGATGAAAGGAACAATTCAAAGACTATGTAGATGTTTGGCTACTGGTGTGCAGTTGGATGGGCACAAAATATTACTTAGTACAAAAAGTAGGATCATGTACCTGAAAATAGGTTATCACAGATGCCAAATATCAACTCAGCACTGGCTAAAGGCAAGAAATTAATTGAAGCATGGAAATTCAGTCATTTTCAGTCATGTTATCAGTCTCAGACAAGAATCATAAGTTCATCACTCTCTTCTGTGCCTAACAAGGATTCAATTTCTTAAAGTCATATAAAGGGCATAGCTTTTCATCCTTAAAATCATAACTCTTACACTTTGAGTATGCAACGAAGTTTTTGAAGATGTACAAGTAAATCAATTAATTTGTTTATGAAATAAAATTAATCATAAATTCAGTCCCTTCAAAGAAGAGCAGCATCTAAGGCAATTTCTTCTTTGTCCCAAATGATTTGAAAGGACTGCAAATACAAATTCACGTAAATCAAGAAATTGCAGTATGGGCTTATTTGAATAAATTACGCTGATTGCTGTATTAGAGTTTGTGTAATTGTGTGGATGTTACCAACTTTCTCCTGCTCCACAGCCAAGGGAAACCCAGTTTTGGGCTGGCAGGGAAATGGTGAAGGTTGGGACAGGGTGGCTGATGTGTTTTGGCAGCTCTGCCAGTGCAACTCAGGTAGGAATTGCCAGCTGGTGTTTGCTGGCTGGTCTCCTGGGGCACTGGTTCACAAGCAGCAAAGTCTCTGGACCAGGTGTGCCCCCCCCAAAAAACAAGCAAATCAAGCAACTTCTTACAATGTGAAGTATTAAGAGGTTTTTGGTTTCAGTAGGAAGTTTGTAGCCTTGAAAAGACTGAAATTCAATGTGAAAATCTGCCCTTAAAATGAATTAAAAAACATACAATGTAAGGCAGACTCTCTTTATGACTGCTAATCTGTAGCACTATTATCTAATAACAGTCTCCTTGGGTTTCTTTACTAGTTTTGTATGACATTTCTGATAGTTAAGGGAAAATAAAAAAAAAAGAAATTAAAGCTGTTCTTTGAGAAAAATTAAGTTAAAATGGAGTTTAAATTGCATCATGTGTTTAATGTACAGGTGAAACTTTTTGAAAGTGACTGCAAATGGTCCCTCACCCAAATCTTGAAAAACCTGCTTCAGAATTATTCTACTGGGAAACAAAAAAACCCAAGTAATTTTACATTTAGGTAGGAACAGGAAAGGTGATAAGTGATCTCTACTCTCACTGCAGTGCTGATACTTTAGTGAAAATGTGTGAAACAATTGAATGGGTCTTTAAAGACCATCACTTAGAAGCTGATTATAATGAATATCTGTAAGTGTAACCACCTCCTTATTTCATGGTGTGACAATGGCCAGGCTGGGATGGTTCTGTGCTTCCTCATGTGTCTTCTGAGAATTGGAGCAAAAGACCTTTGTCCATGACTGTGCCAGTAACACAGCTAAAGGAGGATCAGCTTTGGGTTGGTATATTTCTCCATTGAATCCATTCACAGAATCACTGGGTTGGAAGAGACCTTCAAGATCCTCAAGTTCAACCCATGCCCCAACACCTAAACCATGGCACTGAGTGCCACACCCAGTCTTTCCTTAAACACATCCAGGGATGCTGACTCTACCACCTCCCTGGGCAGACCATTCCAGAGCTTTATCACTCTTTTCATAAAAATCTTTTTCCTAATATCCAACCTGTATTTCCCTTGGTGCAGCTTGAGACTGTGTCCTCTGGTTGTGTCAGTGCTGCCTGGAGAAAGAGACCAACCCCACCTGACCACAGCCACCTTTCAGGGAGCTGTAGAAGAGTGATAAGGGCACCCCTGAGTCTCCTTTTCTCCAGGCTGAGCACCCCCAGCTCCCTCAGGGGTTCCTCACAGGGTTTGTGTTCCCAGCCCCTCTCCAGCCTTGTTGCCTCTTCTGGATGTGCTCAGTGTCCCAAGGTCCTTCCCAAACTGAGGGGCCAGAACTGGACACAGCACTCAAAGTGTGCCCTCACCAGCGCCAAAAACAGGGGCAGAATGACCTCCCTGCTCCTGCTGGCCACACAATTCCTGATCCAGGCCAGGAGCCATTGGCCCTCTTGGCCACCAGGGCACACTGCTGGCTCATGTTCAGCCGGCTGTTGACCTGTACCCTCATTCCCTTTCTGCCTGGGCACTGTCCAGCCACACCACCCCCAGCCTATAACACTGCTGGGTTATTGTGGCCAAAATGCAGGCCATTTCCCCTCATATCTTTCCTCTAAGTACAGTTAGATGGTGGACAAGACACGACCACCTAAAAATATCCTGCCTTTATTCAATGCATAGCATTGGGAATTTTGCAGGCTGGAACAGGCACTTGGATCCAAGGAGGTGCACAGCCCCTGCACATATTTCCCTGACTGACATTCACCCCCTGGTTCTGCAGGAGGTACTGATGTGGCTCAGGTGAGGTAAAATCTCAAGGGAGGTAAAATCTCAGGTGAGGTAAAAGCTCCCTCAGAGCAGGGATGGAAGCTCAGCCCCGAGCATGACAGCATGCACCGTGCAGCACGTTCTGCCTCACTAGGAGCTGTTAATTGTCCTCCATGTGGAATTAACTCTCCAGCCATCCCAACAACTACTGCTGCATCTAAATCTTCCCTTTAATGGGCTCTCAGGGAGCAAGCGGCTGCAACCTGAACTGTGCTCACCACTCCATCAATCTTCCCCTCATCACTCCCGCGTTATGCAGCAATCCCCAGGAACCAGCATGAGAGCAGAGCTGCTTGCCCCGGCTGTAATTCCCAACCCTGAGCTGCCTCTCTGATGCTTGGAAAAGGAATTTGGAGAGAGCATCTCTCACAGTGGACAAAACCCAGTGGAACGGTCAAAAGAGAAAAGAGGATTCTGGTCTGGGCATCAGAAAACAAAAATATCTCTGTGAAGGCAACGGAGAAAGCAGAAACAACTGTGAGTTTCCAAGCAGTAGGCAGCTCTTGATTGAAAAGGCTAATTTGATGCATCAGGGATATGTTTTGGCTGTAAGGATTCAAAGATGTGTTGTGCTTCTGTGTTTTCACAGTGCCCAGCACAATGGGATTCTGGAAATAAACAGCACTAAAAGAGATTGGTTTGAGACAGGAGCAAGAGAAGGAGCTCATTGGGAAGAGTAGAGGGATAGGCTTTATTTCCATGCACATCAGAGGGTCCTGCCCTGAGAAAGAGGTTTGGTTAATTGTAACTGGCCAGGCATGCTAGCCATTTAATCAGAGATCTGAAGTGTGTGTACACAACTCTGAGAATGCAGTAATTGTTTGTAAGAAGTGAAGAGTCAAGGTAACAACTTTCACCATGTGTTGAAGGCTTGAATTGATTCCCTTAAAACTGCCAGCTAAATAGTCCAGCTGGCAAATATAAACTCACAAAATACTTGTGCAAACAGACAAAAAAAAAATCAGTTGATAGATGATACTGTTTACATGGAATAAATTCTGCTTCTCTGCTAAGAATAAGGTTCACAGCTAAGCAACTGATTTCACAAGAGACAGGTGGGAAGTGAGCTATTTTTTCCCCCTGTGACCAAATTACACACTTTCCATTCAGATATCTAGGTGCAAGAATAACCTTTCTGCAGAGATTATTTTTTAAACAGTTTAATTAATATTTCCGTTTGCCTTGAGTAGTTCTCAGAAACAGGGGAAAAAAAAAGAAAAGAAAAAAAAGAAGGCAATGTAGCAACACAGAAAAAAGAAAGAAAAGTCCAGCGTGACTTTAACACTGACAACAAAAGTCACCCTTAGATGAATTAGTGATAAACTCCTGGGGAAGACATCAGCTCCATATGGTGATATTTAATATTGGTCACGTAGGATTGGACAAATCAGGTCCACATCCCGCGGTACCTGCGGGACCCGGCCTGCCTGCTTAGCATTCCACTGCCACCACCTGTGAAACACTGCCATTGTCTCTCCTGATATAAATAAATAACTGCAGAATGCCAAGCAGAAAGGGGTGGCCATGGGAATGATAACTTGTGAGTCAGAGGCTGATTTAGGGGTGCCAAGGAGCCCCAGCAGAAAGAGCCCTCGGCAGGCTGTGCTGGCAGGATGTCCTGCCTGATGGAAACCGGGTGTCCAAGGTGCTCTGTGGGTTCACAGCTTCCATGTCTCTGGCCAACTTTCTCATTTCTAAATGCTTGGTTAGGAAAACACCTCTCTCTTCTCTCTTACACCAAAGGGTAACCCTAAGCCTCCAGGTCAGTGCACACAGATTTGGCCCACAGCAGCACAAGGCTCAGCACATTTATTTTCAAGCTTTTGGGGTTTAGGTTGATATCACTGGGGAAGACAAGGAAGAAAAAAACCCTTGTCTGGGCTCTGCTCTGTCCTGAACAGCTGTTTTGCAAACCTCTGCATGAGAGAAACTCTGTTTATTTGAGGAATAAGCTTCTCTGTTTGTCTTCACTCCCTCATGCTCACACCAGAGCAAGTATGCCTGGCCAAGCATCCTTTCTCTTGGAGTATAACCCAAAAGCTGGAAGTATTTGACTCTGCTCAGCAGGACTGACTGAATCATTCCTCTCTCTGATGGGACCATCACAAGCCCTCTCCAATTAGCCTTAGACTACCAGTGTACCCAGAGCTGTTTTCAGGAACAGAATAGAAGTTGTGCTTAATCCATGCTGGTTTTTGCCATGCAGCACAGCTTCTCTCTCTTCAATTTGACATTCACAGGAAAATAAATTAATGCAATCCTCTCCTAGCACCTGACTCGCTCATTTTGCCCAAACATGCACAGCTAGTACATAGATTTTGCCACAGATTCACAAAAATGCTTTATTTGGGGCTTGGCTTTCCAAGCCCACTGATGGTGCATCCCTGAGCTTTACTCTCCAAAGCCCATTACTATGCAGAATTGCCCTGTTGAACCCAAAGTCCAGGACTCACAGCAGACTCCAAGGTCACACTGAGATTGCTGCCAGGGGAAACCCCTGCCATGCAGAGGTATTTTTATGGATTTTAAGTGATTATTTTCCCAAAGTGATAGAAACACTGAAGCAGAAGCCACCAATGAAAATAAAACTTCACATGTTTGGCAGCAGGCAAAATCTGGGCCCCAACTGAGATAAATAACCTGGGCAGTGGCTTAGGTTAAGTTCCACCCTCACAAAGGTGAACACCTCCCCACCCACACCCAGGACTTACACAATACTTATAACCACAGCTTTTCTTCCCTTGCCCTAAGTTAACTTATTCTTTAGTTTCCTACTGCCCCGAAGTCCATCAAAGGCAGTTGCCATGGAAATGGTTGTGATGTGCTTTCTCAATGTCCTCAGCCATGAGTGCATATCAAGAGCTCTCTCTGGTGGTCTGGAATCACCATCATCCCTCATGGCTCCAGATGGCCACGGCAGTGATGGTACCTGGAAGCTCTCAGAGGTGCAGTCTGTGTCTCTAAGCACTGTCAGGGGCTGCAGTCTGGCAGTGCAGCTCCTGTTTTTGAGCTGTCTGGGAATACTCAGCTTACCAATAAGCTGTAATGTCCAGCCCCTGTGTTCTCAGTCTGTTTGTCATTCAGTGAAGAGCTCTTAGTGATGCTACCAGGGGAGCAGGGGGAAGGAGGAGCCTTGCCTCTGCTGGCACTGCTAGAGAGAGCTCCAAAGCAATACTATGGGAAGCTGCAGGAGAAATAATGTTTTTTTTTTGTTTGTTTGTTTTTTTCCTATTTCAGCAGCATTGTCAGCCTAGGAAAATTGGCAGTGGCCTAATCCCTTGCCTGAGCAGTACTTTTTTCATTTGAGCACAAGGTCCTTGTGTAGGGTGGAAACACACACAAGCCCTTTTTTAACACTTGCTGTAACAGCATTAGGAGGACTGAGATCACTGTATGTCTGTTACTTTTCAGACTGCCAGTAATCCTTCCATGGGCTGAGCACCCTTTGCTGCCTCCCAGATACTCCCAGGAGCAGCAGAGCTAAGGCTTATTATTAGCAAAATTTATTATTAGTATTGCCTCCCTAAAATACAACTTTTTAGGAGACCTGCACAGGACAGAGCCTGCCACTGAGTCACAGAGGTTCTTACAAGGAAAGGATTTGCAGGAGCCACTTTTAGGTTTGCCTTCCACAGCACGAAGATGCAAGACCATTGACAGTCCAAATTTGTGTATCAACCCTCTGTATTTCCCTCTCTGCTTGGGTGCCATTGTCTGTACACCAGAAACCCACAAGAAAAGGTGTTTTAGCAAGCCAGGGACCACCCCACAACAAACCCATTCTTCTACCTTATGTGTCTCATAATGTCAGACTCAAGGAGCTGAGCTCTCAGAAACACCTCGAAAAACATCATGATCTGACTTATAATTGGTGTAATTACAATGTTAAAAAGAGACAAAGTAAGATTTCATTAACTATGTGGTGCTACCAAGCTTGCTCTCTGCTAAGCACACAGCTGAAGAGCTGAGCGTGCTATTCCTCAGAAAGGGTTTGATTTTTTTCCTCACTGTCATGGTGATGACATCTCTCTGATGGACCCAATAGCAGTGAAACAGCAAAGAAAACCACTGAGGTGCCACTCGCTGTCTGCCTTCCACTCCTTGCAGTACAAGCTAATTGCTAGCTTTTAGCAGAGCCCAGATAGACCTTTTTATGTAAAAATAATAATTCTCAGAGTGGTGTGATACTGTGGGGGTTTTTTTTAAAGATTTTGGTTTTAAATTGTTTACTACAGAAATGTATGACTGTGTGTGAAAGCTGCATCTAATCTGTGCACAAATCTTCCAAGTTACTTTCTAGCCCCCAAGCCTGGGTTGAAGTTGCTTGAAGTCCTAATGAATAAGCAGGTTTTTGTTTTCTCCAACCACCGTATGATTTTGCTCTAATTTATAAAAAGTAGAGAAAAAAAATTCACCACAGATAATTTAGGAGGGAAACATATCCATTAAATACTGCAATAGAAGGATAAAGGGTAGAAAGGGCTGCTGGTTTTATCATCTGAAAATCTCAGAAAGCACAAGGTTGACCAAGCACAGATTATTTTCCCTCCAATCCTGATTCATACTTAATAATTGGCATAAAATATCAGTTGGAACCAGGGTACAAATGCATATGACAGAGTGGCCTTAGTAAATGATTCTCTTCCATGAATTTATTATAGCTGATTAAAGTCTTACCATTGATTTTTTGGGCCATCCTGGGGAGACCAGACACGAGGTCAAGCACACAATAGATAAGTGTATCATTAAATCCAGTCCTTTTGGGAGTTAAGAAGAAATGCCAAGTAGTTACATGGAAGTTTTAAGAGCACATTCTGAGATCTACCTTTTTCCTAATGCTTCATTTTGACAAGAGCCATCCCCCTCACATCCTACATCTCAAACTAATGAGATATTTAGTCACTAAGAAGAGAGCATTGTGCCAAACTCCAGCTCACAACATTTCCAACTTGAGGGAACACAGCCAGGCTTATGTGACCATTTTCCAGCCCTTAAAATAAAATGTTTCAGTAGTCAAGTCTTATTTCCTCCCCACCCATTCTTTGGTTTCCTTCACTCAAAAGCGTGGATAGAGGTAAAGGAACATTGGTGATGGGTGTATGGCATCCCAGAAAGGAAAAGATGTTGCCAAGAGCAGGTTTTGAGGAAAGATTAGCCCAGATTTATTAAAGTACAACCAAATTGCTCTAACTGCAACCTCCTGTAGAGTCAGCAGAAATACTTCCAGGGAGCAGTTTGTTTTGCTTTCCTCTGGAGGTGCTGGGGTCTCTCAGGTCGTTAGCCCAGGGTGGTTGAGCACCTTGACTGCTGCCATGGATTCCCAGGGGTTGGGAAGGAAGAGCTTTTGGGCATTTATTATTTATCAGTGCAATCCCTGCTCTCATGTGAGACAGCACAGTAACACCAGGACAAACCTTCCTGCCCTCTTTTGTGTACTTGGGGCTGTCAGCCCCAGGTAGACATCAAACATCAAACAAGGGGATTTTGAAATTGCCTGCAGATTGGAGGAAAATGCCATTCAGACTATTGAAAACCATCAGGCACTGCAGTTATTCTACTGAAATTCATGCAGGAGAAGTTTTTAGGCGAGGAGTATCACAACAAGAAGCTCTTTGACCTATATTTTGGATGCCTGGCTTGTGTGACAGACGGTCCGAGGCGAGGCACAGGCTAATGGAACAACATCAAAGCCTTAGCCAACATTAGCCTTTTTCTGGGAGAGGCTGAGCACTATGTGTGAGCAGCCACATACCCTCAAGGGCCACTGAGCTATCCAGAATCCAAATCACACCAAGCACAAGTTTGGATCAGGCCCATTTCCCCAATTTCTAATCCTCTGCACCTGGCACAGCCAAGCGCTCGCTGCGCGAGCGGATGGTCCACGAGTGCAGCCTGGAGGCACCTGCTGCTCTTGCTGTACCTGAGCAAACCTGAGCTGCCTGGGAACCTGGGACACATCCAGGCTCCTCAAGCAACGACCAACAAGATGCTGTTTCGTGTAAACCTCATTTGCATTCCTACCCTAAATCTGTTTCAACTCTCCCATCCATATGTTTATCAGGGAAGAAAGGCAGAGCAAGGAAAGAGGGAAGGAGCTGAGTGTCTTTTCTCAAATGATTGCACCTCTCATTTTAACTTCCATTTCATGTTGGCTTCCCCCAACCCCCCCAAAGTGTTTTCAAAACCTTCCTTCTACTTCCTTCTCCTGCTCACTTGCTTCAGATCTTTATTAACACTAGAAACCCATCCCTGGAAATGTTTTCCCTTTGTAAAGACATCAGATTTAAAACAACAACAAACAGCATGGCATCTTTTAATCCACCAGCACTTTTGCTGCTGCTGCTTCATAAATGATTCTGGTTGAAACTCAGATCTCCTGGGTTGTCTGATGGCAGAGCAGAACCACATGGGAAGTGATTAGACAATGATCTTGGAGAGCAAAAGCATCCCAGTGATCAGGAGAGGACACACTGGTTTGATGGAAGAGATCTAAAGAGATGTTTTTTTGAGGTCCCTGCATTTTTGAGGTTCAGCTGGAGAAGAGAGACAGAAGCTCACTGCAGTGCTCAGCAGTGACTCTCAAGGATTTCATGCTCAAAGATGGGAAAAAAGGATTCTGTGAGCACCTAAAATCTGTGAGGTGCAAAACAGCTTTTTCTGGAGAGGTGCTATGAAGAAATTTAGGAGTTTCTCAATGTATTGATTCAGCTTTTCTTTTAAACAAAACCTTTCGAGGTCCTGTTTTGGAGGCTGACAGATTTTTCTTTTAAAGGATAAGCCAAAGTTAAAAATGAAATGCTAATTTTTCAGTTCATCTCAAGTAAAACAGGTCATCTGATCTGGGAACTTACCCCTGTGCTGCCCATCTCCCCAGTTCAGCAAACATTGAAAGAGGCAGGGACTGCCTCCCAACCCCTCATCTTCCCTCAGACAGGGAGTGAAACCTTGAAATTAGGGGTTTCCTTCTGGAAATGGAGTGATGACATCCAGATCTCTCTACTCAGCTCCTTCCTCCAGCCCTGAGGTGAATAACACACCAGAGCAGTCAGGCATTTGTGTGCAGAGAGCTTCTGAGCCCCGTGGGGAGGGCCCAGGCTTCTTTCTGCTCTGCAGGGAGATTGGCTATTTTGCCAGGTGCTTGCATTTGGTTGTTTTGCTTTGTGTGAGACTCTGAGAATTTTTTTCCCTGATGTCAACTAAACTTTCCTCTCCCTTCTTGTGTGCTGCGTGGTCTGGTGCACTGGCTCACCCAAATTTTATGCAACAGCAACACTGCTCTAGGAAAATCTAGGACACGAGAGACATCCTGTCTCTCCTGCTGTTTTCCCTTGTGAAGGATAGCTGTGGGGTTTTGTTTTCATCTCTCACTCCAAGCCACTGATGTGGGGTGGAGGGCAGTGGGACATGTTCTTTGAGGGCAGGTAGAGCAGCTGTTCTGCAGATATTTCTTGGACACCTATTTCTGTAAGTCTTCCTCTGCTGGAAAGGACAGGACTCAATGACTCAAAATTTTCCCGTCTAGTCCTATGCCTCAACCAGCTAAATGGTGACTTAATGGTCTCAGAAATAAACCTGCATCTCTCAGGGATTTGATATTTCATGCCCCTTTATTCCATCAAAATTAGCATAACCATTTCCTACCAATAAAATAATAATTGTTCCTCTCTATTATTATAATTCTGCCATTCTCAGGGATGTTTGTGAAACAGGTCAGTGCAGTGGCACAGGAAACTGAAGTTTAAGTGAGCGGAATTCCTTCCCCACCAGGCAGTTTTCACTAAATTCCTCCCACAAAGAATTTAGTTTGGAGTTAATTGAATTAGCAAAGGCCTTCAAATACTTCCACAAGGTATTGGGTTCATTTTGGCCTTACAAAGCCAATCAAATCATCAGAGAAGCAGAAAAAAAGTCAATGACTCACCATTAATCATCTGAGAGAGGAAAGGGAAAAAAACCAACCAAACAAAATACAAACAAAAAAAAAAAAAACCAGAAAGGCAAAAACCACACAGACTGCAACTCTCAGAAACTTGGCTCACCCTAGACGTGGAGCACTAGATGAAAAATTGACTCTGTGAACTGCATTATAGATTTTGAAGATGGGTCTGTTTCTGAGAGTCTGAGATGGAAAGTCTGGTACATGCTGATGGAGCTCACTGCAGCAGGGAACAGCTTATCCTGGGGAGCTCTGGAGAGCACAGACCCAGGGCTCTCGCACAGGTATCAGGGGTCTCTGCTCGTGCACACCCTGCTCAGGGGGCTGGGTTTGTGGCAGGGACTCAAACTATTTTCCCCTTGCAAGTAAAACAAGTCAGAGGTGCAGACAGCAGGCACGTGGTCATGGGTGTGTGAACCCCAGATTGGAGGGGGTGCCTGAGATTTGTAAAAGCATTTTTATACATCTAGAAGGGCTTGTTTTGTTTGTTAGTTTTGGTTAGATGGTTTGGGGTTTTTTTTTTGTTTTTTATTTTTTTTTGTTGGTTTTTTTTTTGGTTTTTTTTTTTTTGTTTTGTTTTTGTTTTTTTTTTTCCCAGAGCTAAAAGCAGGACTGACTCCCTCAGCTTTCCAGTCAGATAAATTAATGGAGGAGCTCTGAATTTTACAGGTGGGTGTCCATGTGTCCACCCTACCTGCCAAGGAAGCACACGGACATCCCTCAGCACCCAGACAAGTCACAGCCACGCCTGGATGTGGCACCTGTGTCACACACCTGGCACACACCTTCCCCTGCCCATTTATCCTCCAGTTGCCATAGTAAAGGTGCACCTGGGAGAGCTGCAGGCTGCAGTGGCCCCGTTTATTAAATCCCTGCAGCTTCTCACCCCAGATGAGAACAAAACACCTGCCAGAACCTGTCAAGTCAGAGGCAGTGCTAAGAAATGCAGTCACAACAGGAAAGGCTGATAAAGCCTACCTGGTTTATTCCCCTGCCAGGAAAAGAATTTAGATCAGATTTCAGGCCAATCTCTGCATCTCTTCCTAGCTTTTATTTTTAAATGAGACTGTTGTAGAAGGCACCAGACTGAAAGCCTGTCCTTCTTCCCTGTTTTTGTGCTTAACACTCAGGTTTAGAGCTGGTAATTTCAATTTTTTTTAAAAGATAATTCACTGTCTCCTTTAAGAAAGAATCTGTATAAGACAAAAAAGCAATAAGGAAAAAGCTGAGTTTTAATTAATTTCTTTGTTCAAAAGATTTCAGAAAATCTTTTGCCTGTAAGGGAGTTTGGGGTTGGTTTTGTTGGTTGGGGTTTCTATTTGTTTTTTGCTTTTTCAAAACAACCTTTGCTTTACCTTACTCAGTTAGAGAGTTAGTAAGGATTTTTACATAGGGTATAAAATAAATCATCTTTCTGAATAAGGGAAGATGTTTCAAACTGCTGCAAGATTTCCAAACTAACTAAATAAAAGACTCTGTCTCAAAAAACACATTAAGATGTGATTCCTCCAAAAGTGTGGGACAGAAATAATTTTGAAAGACTTGAATCATTTGATGGGACAAAAACCTAATTTTGCAATTGTACTACAAAAGACCTGGAAAGTAAAAGATGAAAACAGAGCCCTGTATTTCATTTTTGTAGTAACAAAAATAATAGAAAGGAACAATTATTATTTTATTGGTAGGAAATGGTTATGCTAATTTTGATGGAATAAATGGGCATGAAATATCAAAGTTAATAATATGTCTAAAGCAAGTAAAACACTAAAAATTTCTAAATGAACTTCAGAGACTTTCTTTTCTTTTTTGTTACAGAGAGTTTAGTAAGCAATGACAAGCTCTAGTGGCAAGAAAGCACAGTTAAAATAACTTTATTCTTTTATTAAATATGCAATAAAGTTCTCAACTAGAAATCCTTGCAGTGTAGAAAATTATGTAAACCTTTCATTTTACAAGATCTCTTATTCCCTATTTCTCTAGGAACAGCTTCTGTAGCACAAGATGACCCTTCTAGACACTCCTTTAGATCTATTTAAATATGGTATTTTTGGGAAAGGAAAAAGGTATTGTGAAGTTTGTATTCATGCCCTTATTTTAGAGGGCAATTTATTAAAAACAAAATAAGATCAACCACATGAGAAAACATGATGAAAGAGAAAAGAGCAAGAAAATTGGTAAATAATGAGACTTCAGGTCTAGAAAAGAGCAGGTGAATCCTTGGACACCTTAACCTGTCAGAAACAGCAAAATCCTATACCCTGCCTGCCTTCCACCTCCTGTGAGAGACCTTTTTGCTCCTCCAGGATTCTGCCTGACCTAACCACACACTCAGGTGTGTTTCCTTCCTCTCCCCTGAGCATGATGGAGTTTGACCAGTGCCCTTCAGCTGGATCATTCCCAACATAAATCAGACATTTCTGACTCCTGTGGCAGATATCCATGAACTGGAATTCAAGCAAAGCTCTTACTTGAGCCTTACTGGCAGAAACACTCAGAATTTGTGGAAAACATAACAAATGAATGATGAGAGCTTGTTCAAAAACCTGAATAAATACTTAACAGGGAAAACAAAAAGGCCATGCTGTTTTCACGGAGCTAATATTAATTTACTGATTTCTTGATTAAAACAAAAATGGAAAAATGATTCCCAGCAGGTTCCTCTTCTATTGCTAAGTAAATAGCAGGGATACCATTACACTGAAAACAATACATTTGATGCTAAAACCTAGATATTTCTTGTGTTAATTTCTTCAATTCATCCAGCCAGTGAGGTTCAGCCATATTCCACTGGGCTGCAACAATCTCCCTGCATTCTTAGACTGAAAAAGAAGCGTGGAAAAAACAACTCATCATCATGGGCTCTAACAGCTGGCTGTTAACCCAGCAGCCTGATTGTATGAGATAAATCTGGAAGGGCAGCACAACAGCAATCCAGAAGTGTTACTGCTCAGCCACCACGGCCAGCAGAGTGGGAGCAGAGAGCAAAAGGGATTTGGGAAAGAAAGGGAAGTGTGTGATCTTTAACTTCAGAGAGGGAAGGAGGCCACCACAAACAAAAGACCAAAGCACTGACAAGCTCACTTGGTGAAATGTGCTTTTCACAGTGAACTCGGTTCAGGCAAGGACAGGTTTTGGGAAGGATTCCTGGGCATGTGGAGCCCAGCAGTGACTGCTGTTACTTTCTGTGATGTCTCTCCATCTCTCTGATATGTACTTAGTCTGGCAAGAAAGTGTTTTGGTTCTTTCTGGTGCCTAGTAACTCAGATTGCCATTAAGATTAATAGCAATTGCAGGTCCTCAAAGGTTTGGGTCCTTCACAGAGATCTGCTGTTATTTATTTCTTGTACTGCCATTTTTCCCCCTCCTTGCCTTTTCTCCTTCTTGGGTGAAGCAAATTAGTGCAAAATCAAGAAGTCCTTTCACAGGGACCCCAATACTTTCTGAGGAGGGTCATGAGGTGGAAAGAGGAATATCCAGCTGCAAACATTGTGTCCAAAATGCCTTCAGACACCTGTAGGACATGCTGCCTGGTATTAAGCTAATGGTTGCTAAAGGTCTAAAATCCCCACTGGGTCCTGGATATATGTGCCAGTCTCTGCTGCCCTTGCTGAACTTATATTCAGGTACCTGGTTTTGTCTCAAAATCCCAGTGGTTTTCTATCAGTTATGTAAGGGGGAAACTTTCAAGAGGAAAATTCAATCTGTGAGCCAAGAAACTCGAAGACAAATGCTCTGATGAGGCACAGTTGAAGTGCACAGGAGCTTCGCACAAGTGCCCAGCTCAGGTTGGTTATCACCACTCAGCAAAACCTTGGCTGTTCCATATCAAAGAATGATCCTTCCTGTGCTGCCAAAATGACACAGTGCTGATAGACAAATCCTGCTTGTTATACACCACAGCTGAGTGCTGCCCACACACGCTGCAAGTACCTAAGGGGAAAATATCCTCAGAGTACAAGAGAGGAGCCAGCACGTGTAGCACAGAATCAGCAGCCTTTGGAGAGCTGAATGCATTTGAGGAGGCCACTGCTACCAGCTGTGCTTCTCTAAGAGGAATTTACATTTAGCACACAATTAATTTCCCTTGCACAAATGAAAGGGATTTTGAAAGGGATTCCTCAGGGACAGGCATCCCTGTGAGCTTGGCCATGAGGCAGGAGATGTTCCTCATCACAGATTCTGGGTCAGCTCGGGGCAGGGAGGATGTGTTTCATTTCAAATATTAACCAGCATAAGCAATTTTTGTTGGATTCCAGAAGCTCCTCAGGGACAAAGTCCTAGTTGTAGGGAATGTGCAAGCAGTGAAATTCCACCCATTCAGCATTGATTGCCCGTGTTACTTGTGCTGCTGCTGTGTCTCCAAAATCAGCGCAACATTAAGCAGTCAAAAGCCATTATAAAACTCAGTCTGTTAGCTGGATGTGTAATGTACTCAGATTTATGGTCAGGTCTGCCCTGTTCCCAATAACCAGGATCAAATGAAGGTTTGGCTTGCAGAAGAATACAACTTAGGCCATTTGTCTCAAATTCTCTGGAGGGGCAGTGTTTGGGAATAAGCCATGTGTACCCCACAGTTGCTGAACTCCCCAGCCTGAAAGCAGATTTGGTAGGTAAAGACAGGTAGGAGTGACACAATACAAATGCAACTCTGAGGAATGCAGCACTAAATATCTAAATAACATTATTGCCTATATGCTGTAGACATAGACTACCAAGCTGTAAAATAGCAGGGAAAGAACAAAGCACAGATAAAACCCTGAGGAAACCAAAATGAGAGAGGAGAGAGCCTGCTTTTTTTCCTGAACAGGCCCTTTAAAAGACCCAGCTTTTGAGTCCTCTGTGCACAAAGCCAGCTTAGTTGATAAAATGATGGATGATTGGATCAAGCCTGGCAAACATGAGAGGAACCCACACTACTGAGCTGGAAGAGTTTTTGTGCTGTGTCCTGGAACGGGCTTTGAGCTCGCATCCAAATCTGTTGAGTTTGGCCATGGCTTTCCCCTCAAGCAGAGGTGTGGAGCAGCACAGTGGAGCAGTTGCATTCTGTCAGGGGAGCTCAGAGAGCAGCAGCTGATGGAGGGAGGCAGCTCAGCTCCCTCCACTTCATGCAGGGCTCGGAGGCGAATTCCGGCTCCCAGCAGCATGTGAAATTTGCAGCTCGCTGCAAACGCTTTTTTGCTGATTGTGTCACACTCAGTTTCCTAAGGAGGAAGCAGGGGAACTCAGCCTTATTTGCATGAGTTTCACATCCCTCTCCTTGGCTGAGAACACACTGTGCTGTTCGATGGACAGCTCCTTTCTGATTCACTGCTCTAATTATGTTTTACAGCCAGAATATGGTACTTATGTCAAAGCTGATGGGTAAAATTCTACTGAGAAGCAACAACATTTTGTAGCATTCTCCTGTTGTTCATTTCCATGACTTTTCTTCATTTTTTTTCCCCTCAAGGCTCATTTTCCAGGCACTAGTCGTTCTGGAGAGAGATGTTCTCACCTCCTTGATGCTTGCTTTTGACTAACAGCCATATTCTTCTTTTATTTGTTTATTTATTGTACATTTGCAGGCATATGGTGACAGAAAAAGAAAATAAGGAGAACAGGTTTATGATTTGTCTAAAGCAGCTGGTAAAGAGCTGTAGTATCTGTCTGTAGGTAGACCTTCACAGTAACAATAATCCTTTTGCAATGGAGAATAGGATCATACAGGTTTAGAGACCTTCATATTTCCAAGATTAATTCAGGCTCTGTGCTACATGAAACTGCTTCAGGTATGCTCTGTTATCCCCACATGCAGAACCTCTCCTGGACCATATGTCAAAGGAGAATAGGCCCCAGTCAGCTTTGCTTCTCATCCCAGACAAAAGCAAGAGCTGGGCACTTATCTCTTGGTCACAGACATCACTGCAGGGACTATCCCAAATTTAGGGATAGTTTGGCTTGCTAACTTCTCCTGAGAGGCTCAATAAAGGTGTGCCTCAGTTGCGAATCTGACCTAATTGCTCCTTATACAACCAGCTCACAGCACTACACAGCCCTTCCAAAGGGACAAGGGCTGGAGAGACCCCTCCCCACCCAATGGAAGAGAGGGAGAGGAATTTCAGAGGGGATGTGGTACAGGACTGCAGAGCACCAGTGCTGCTGGGCTTAGCCTCACATCATTTTCCCTGCCTCCTATCATTTTCCTCAGCTGATGCTGGAGCTGTTCCCGGGGCTGGATGGTTCCCTGGCTATTCCAAGCTGTAAAGTACAGCAGGACCCCAGGCCAGACAGATCCGGATTTTTTGTGTGTGTTTGGCAGGTAGCGAGAGGAGAGGGAGGGGAGCACACTCACTGCTGCAGCAGCAGCAGCAGGATCACAGCTTGGCTAACAGGGGAAAAACAAAAACATGATCTCTCATTTAACTGTGCTAAATGACAAATCGCTTACAGGCAAGGCTGCCCACTGGGGAAAACACCACCAAAGTGATTGTTTCTCATTTCCTAGAGACTGCTGACCAAGGGAGGAAAGGGAAGAAGGTGGATTTGAAATGCTGGTCAGGTGCTTTATAGAGCTCGACCACAGCTATTTTCTCCATTTTTGCAAGAACATTTGGTATAACATTATTCTTGGTCCTTTGGCAATATTCAAATGAAAAGAAAAGGCTCAGGTGACTACTTTAACGACTTTAAAGATACTTTGTTTTTCATTGCTTAACTCTGTTTCAGCAGAGCTAGAGGTACAGATGGTTTCCTTTTCTTTTTTCCCTAAACTTAAACCTGCCAAACTTGGGGTTCAGAGATCTGTCTTTTCACACTGCACCTGCTGATGGGCCAAGCACCTACACTGTGCTGGAACAGTACTTTTTGCACCACCCCTTCTCTGCCAAAAAATACATTCTGGCGTTGCTAAGGAAATCTTTCACCCAAATCTTGGCAAGGGAAAAGAAATGCTTAATTTTTAAAAGAAAAATAACTTTTCATTCCTTTATTGTATTTGTTTGCTGTACCATACGGTGCCTATTCATAAAACATAAGCCTTATTTTCTTAGAATTGTAGAATAATTTAGGTTGGAAGGGATCTCTGTAGGTCACCTCATGTGACTGCCTGCAGAGTTAACTTCAAAGCAGGATCAGGCTGCTGAAGGTCTTTTGTAGTCAAATCTTGAAAGCCCCAAGGATGCAGAGCCACACCTCTCTGGGCCCCTGGTTCAGGATTTCAAGGATTTCAAAAAACCCAAATCAATTTATTTTTTATATATATATATATATATATATATATATAAATATATACAGCCAGAAATTCTTTTTGCTGCAGCTTGTGCCCGCTGGCTCTTGTCCATAGATTGTGCACCTCTGGGAAGAGCTTGGCTCTGTCTTTGCTGTAATATCTCTTCCAAAGGTCCTCTCACTCATTAGCTGATCACTGTGGAGAAGCAAGGATCTCCCAGCCTCACATGTGTTATCCACTGTGCCCTCTCCTCCTCAGGTACCTCATCTGGCTCTTGTTTTCTGCCCAGTTTTCCCCTTTGCTTTGCCTGAGATCCCACACATCACATCACAACCAGACTGAGCAAACCCATCAAGCAGGAGAAGGAAAGATGCATGAAACAGATCTAACCAAAACATCAACACAGGTGTCCAGATAGGGGAAATTGTCCCTGTGGCTCCCCTGCCACCATCTGAACATTCAGGTGGGACTGACTGGCTTCTGACTGTTCTGTAAGCATCAAGAAAAGCCTCATTTTTCCCCATTTTACTGGTTTGTTCCACTGTGCAAGCATATATTTTGCCTAAAACAAGACCTGTAAAGCCAATAATGAGTTCCAATTCAGCAACAATCTAACCTTTTCCTCCACAGTGTGAAGGGACTCTTGATAGAATTAACATAAACTAATTAACATGTTCTTAGTGCCAGAAAAGGTCTTTGATAAGTTTTGATTATGTTTTGTTGCTTGATCCTTGCATTTTGGTTTCAGGATGTTTCATGTTGACTTTTTATTCTTTTCCTCTTACTCATCCTGATCAATAAATTTCTAAATTCTGACAAGAATCCTCAGGAGTATTTGCAATAGCTCTAAGCAGGCCAAAATCTCTGCACTTGACAACTCAGAAGCACATTGAACTTTCCAGGATTGTACAGAGTCATGTTAACAGCTTTGACTCTATTTTCCAGCCAAATTGCAGATAACCTTTAAATAGTCTTATGGAGGGATTTCTCCAGAGATTATCAGGACAGGTTTGTACTGAGAGATCATTTTGTTCCCTGAATAAACTGAGGTTAGCAAGAGGTGACATTTCAACAATGTCAACTGTTCTTATTTCTTCAGTAATGTGTTTCAATAGAGCCTGGTCTGGGACAGAGTCATGCATTCCCCAGATAACTGGGGTGAGCTAAACCTGACTTCATGGCCCAGATTCTGGAAAGTCTCACTCTGTTTCACCAAATTACTGTGTTTGGTTTTATAAGCAAGTACCAACAGGAGAAGAAGAAAAATGCCAAGGGGAGCAGTCTGTTGCTCTCTCTGTCAAAAAAAATGTTTTAAAATGGTTCATTAAATAGGATAAATTGTTTTCTCATTACTATTCAAACCAGTAAATAATGCATTTTTGAAGAACACTTTATTAATTAAAAATGTTTATGTCTTTACTAAACAGTTTGCAACAACTCTTTCTAATACCAAAAATGGTGCTATTTCTCTGAAGTTGTCATTTGTCTATTAAATTATCACTATACAAATGAAAAAGATTAAATATTTACCCCTAGAGTGAAACTTAGCCTATAGAATGATCCATGGACCAGTTCTCCATGTCTGAATAATTTGCATTAGTTGTACCTTTTGGCTTGATTTAAAATACCAGCATGAGAAAAGCAAAAATACCACGAGAATCAGGGAGATGGGCTTATCTAGCAGCATTCTGGGTTGTGCATGTAGCTGAGAAGTATCCTGGCTCACATTGAGAAGAACTTGGAAAAAATAGTTTTTGAGTGTGTAAATTTAGGGAAAAAACGTGCTGGTTCTCACTGTTTGGACTGGGTTATTTTGGAGGGATGGATGATGCATGAGCAGGACTGTGAGACCAACTAGAGCACTAAATTGCAAGCTCAGCTGAAAGGGCCTCAGTTTTAACCTGCTGGACACAATCCCAGTGTTTGCCATGCCCAGCCACATGGCAGTGCTGTGACAGGATGGGGTCAGAGGATGGGTGTGCCCTTGACAGGAATATTCTGCTCTGCCAGTGTCTCAAAGGTGCTGCTGGGTGCTGTATTTGTTGTAATGATCCAGGACAGCCACATGCAAAGGTGGGAGAGAATTGCTGTTCCTGGGAGGTGCTGGGAGCATCCCCCAGACCATCCTGCCCCTGACTCCCTGGGATCTTGGATTACAGCTGTTCCTCTTCCAGAGGAGGTCTGACACTTATCCTTCTCAAAGCACAGGGGAGAGAATGGATTCCCTCCTCTCCCTGCTGTGACAGACTATGATCCTTTCCACAGGTGGGCACAAAGTAAGGCAACAGAGAGATTGAGACATGAGGCAATAATACATTCCTAAGTACAACAAAAATGCAATCTTGAATTTTCACAGCCTGGCCTTTTATACCTCTCTTCAAAAGGAACAAAAGAACACATCCAATATAATTTGAATTTTGGAGCTCCCACTTGTCTATTCCCACTGAAGTAAGCATGTGAGGTGAGCAGGGGAGGCAATGCCATTAAATGGAAAAATGAACAAGGCAATGTAGTTACTCTGAAGCTACAGGACTCTGGTTGCTCTGAACTGATTGCTTAAATGCTTTTTTTTTGTGAAAAGGTTTTTTAAGGCACAGCTTCATTACCAAAATGTTAACAAAGCTTAAGCCCCAGGAGCAGGCAAGAAAATTAGAAATGTTCACACATTCAAAAGCATACAAAAATAATCCCTTTCCATTTCCAGGACAGAAATTCAGGGAGCTGCAGCAGTGCACATTGCCCAGCCAGGGTACCTGGGGCTTTGCAGATCAGAAAGGGGAGAAACCAGCACAAGGCACATGCAGGCAGCAAGTGCTTCTTTACCAATGTGTTATTGTCTGATGATTATTGACTTCAGATTCTTACAAACAGTAAATCTTGCTGATCAACAGGACCCCTGGGATGAGAAAACTTCATTCATCTTTCTGGGTTTTGAGCCTGTTCTGGCCTCAGCCCCCCAATCTGTATGGCACAGCACAAATTCACTTTAATTACACCATGTTATTCCAGCCTGGGCTGGCCAGAAATTCTCTGCAAATGTTTGTGAGGGCAAGTGTCAGAGCTGGGGGCTGAATTGTAAATGCCTCTGACACTTGGGCAAGACAGTGTCTCCAGTCAGTATTCATGGAATCATTCTCATTTAGGGTGGAAAAGACCTTCAGGTCAGCAAGTCCAACCATTAACAAGCACTGCCAAATCCACCACTAACCCACATCCCCAGGTGCCACATTTGTACATCTTTTAAACACCTCCAGGGATGGCGAGTCAACCATTTTTGTGGGCAAACCTTTCTTCTAGCTGCTTATAGAAGATTTAATCTCTCTCTTTATCTTGGTTGGATGACCCATAACAGACTCCCACCAGGATTCCTGCCTTGTTGGCATTCCTACTCTATCCTCTTGTCCCACCATTAGGCTCCAGACAATAAAAACACTCTCTGACACAGAGGGGCTTCCTCAAAAACCAAAAAAACCCCAAACCAGGGCTACCCCAGTGTCTCTCCTTCCTTGCCCATCCCTTCTGCAGAGTTTATGGCCATCCACTGCTGCACTCCACTTGTCCCAGTCATCCCACAATGTTTCCAATGTTTCCTACTGTGTCATAGTTTTCCAGACACACAACTGCTTCCAGCTCCTCCTGTTTATTGCCTGTGCTGAGTGCATTGCTGCAGATGCTTTTTAATTGGACTATAGATCCCTCCACCTTTTTAGGGGGAGAAGTTATTAAAAGCAAGAGTTGCCCAGAGTGTTTTCCCTCACCAAAGGAAAAACAGCTTTCCCATGGGTATAAAGACAAAACCCTGATTTCATTTTGGGGGGAGTGCTTTGAATTTTTTTTTAATTAGCAAGCAAATTAAGAAGCTTAAGGGCAGGCAAGAGTCTCTCTCTGGTTCCCTGGACACCTCAGCTGCTGAACTTCACCTAAGAGAATCCCTCCTTTTGTGCATCTCCCATTAGAAAAAGATGATTAAGTGAACTAGACTAATTCTATGTGTAAAAGCAAACCAATCCCAACTTGAGGAGGAGGAAGCATGCTTCAAGTGCACGTTTCAGTCTTTGTTCCAGTTATTTATTCCTTTTGTCTTTCAACATCTAGCAATCAAAGGAATTAAAAGGATTAAACAGCACGCACACAACAAGTGATGGCTTAATACATCAAAGCAGGAGTGACAAGGAGTGAAATAGAAGCCAGGGAAATAGACAGCTTCCTCAGATTCCTTAAATTAGATCTGCAAGTTCTACATATGAAATGGTCACAACACAACACACGGATCCCCATAAAACACAATTGCAATTAAAAAAACCAGCCTGGGATAAAAAGCAGAATAAAATGCACTTGTCAGTGTTGTAGATTCTGCTATCCTGTGGCACCTCAGATCAGAGATCACCAAAACACATCCACTTCTGCAGGTGATGCCAGCACAGAGCCACTTGCTCAGTACTGCATCAGGCTGGGACACAAAGGGAGGTGTGGATGCATCTGCCCTCTGCAATCTCCCAGGTACTGACAAATACTGTCTTCCTAAAATGAAGGGGTTTTCTGAGCAGTGTATCTCCTCCTTTCTCAGCTGTGGCTAGTGGCAGAGCCTAGCCTGCAGTGACAGGAGTCAGGTTCACCACCAGCACAAGGTTCCCTGATGGATTTAACCTAATTAAAATGTCCACTGAAGTAACATTCAAAAGCTCCATGCAGACTTATAAATATCCTATGCAGCTGTAAATTGAATATTTTCTCACACTTGCAGGCAAGGTTCCTGGCTTGTAGTGCGCTCCAAAATGATCTACAGCTATCCCCCAAAGGGCAGTAAATGAGAAGAAAATGAGGGAGAGAACTGCTGATGACCCACTGCTGCATATGGAGGTGAGAAACAGGTTGAGGACACTGCCAGTGCCACTTCCAACTGTATCATGCTCAGAGCCTGGCAGAAATCATGTTTGTTGGATACAACAATTGAATCAGGACAGTCTGGAGTTGCCTCCATCATGTCCTGCAGATCAGAAATGATCACCCAGAGCTGAATATCATCACCACCCATGGCTGCTTCCCCTCTCCCACCTCCCTTTGGCTGAAATGTGTCAATGGATTGTGCAGGTGCTCCTCAATCCCTTCAGTGCTGGCTCAGGTCTCTTCTCTCAGGGTGATGCTCTATCACTCTGACATGATGTTGCTGTAACTGGCACTCTGAGAATATGATTCCCCTTCTACACAAGCCACTGAGATTTGTTCTGAGGAAGTGCTTTTCATTTAAAATTGGAGCAAAGCAAAGTGAAAGCACACACTTGCTGCCTCAGAGCAATATTCCTGCTCAGATGCCTGGCTGGACCAGGCCCTCAGCATGGAGAGGATCAATACAGCTCATGAACCACCATATAGAATTTCAATGCCATGATTTAAGCAGCTCCTGGTCAGCAGGGACACGAGGGCTGCTGATGCTGCTATAGTTACTCAGCTGTACCCACTCCCTGCAATACAGAGAGTGAGTCAGAGCGTTTGGCCACTTCCAGGGGATGGCTGATGTTCTGCCAGGACATCTGGCAGTCCTGCTCCCAGTGACAGCCACCAGGGCAGAGTACAGCAAGGCACCATCCACACTGGCCAGCTTTGTTCTGTAGTGGACCTAGGAATGATGCATTTTCCAGACACATAATAAATCTGTGCAAAGTGAATATCGCCTTCGTTGCCCAGTGACATGAAAATTTTGCCTTCCCTCCAACTGCTGTCTTGGAAATCCAAATTGATGGGGGTAAGAAGCATCAGGGGAGGGCTCAGGATGCTCTGGATGAATGACATGCAATTCAGCCTGACAAAATGGCCAAGAGCAGACAGCCAGGGTTTCAATTACCTCCCCATGTGATGGAGTCACATAGCCTCCTCTAGTAGCAGTACTTCAAAAGGCCAAAGAAACAGCAACACTTGTCCCCCTGAGGTACCACAACTTCCCCACACACCCAAAAAAGTTTTGCAACTTCAAATAAGCCCTGAGCCAAAGCTGGATCATGATTACAAAGCTGTTAGAAGGCTAAGAAACATGTGATTTGAACAATTGATTATTTGAAGGTACAACTGTGGCTTTCTAAGGAGAGACAGGACAGGGAATTCATTGGTCATTGGCGAGTGGGTCACTGCAATTTTCTCATCTGCCTGCAGATGAGAGCTGTCTCTGTGAGCAGTGCTTGTCAGGGCAGGGCTGTACTGGCTAAAGGAAGCATGTGAAGATCTTAATAGATCTTCAAGGATCTGCAAGGAAAGTTTGGGATTTCTATGAGATGAAGTTTAGATAGGTCGCTAAGGGAGCTGAGCTCTTGTTGAGCAGTGAGGTCTTTCTTTCTCCCAGTTAGGTTCTTCCAAGGAAGAGTTAAATGGGGAGCACATCTGGTGTCTTTGGTGCCCAGTATGACATTGAACAACTTCCTTAGGACATCTTCTAACAGCAGAAATCCTTTCTACCACCATCAGCAGTGCAGTTGATTTTGGAAACAAATAAAATTCCTTCTCCAGTGGGTCAGTGTCCCACATCCCTGCTGGCCTTAAGGAGCCCAGTTCTCCTTCACGAGCACCCCTCACACATAATCCTTTCTCAGCCCTGAAGTTTTCCAATCCTTTTCTTTCCCATGTCACTTGTCCATAGCAAGAAAAAGACCAGTTTGTGTCAGGCCTGTGTATGTGCAGAGCACCCATCTAGACCAAAGCAGGACAGGTAATGCTCATGGCAACCCTCATTAACAGAAACATGCAAATCTCTCTCCTCTGCCTGTTCTACTGAAAGAAATGTAATTTTTGCTGTCCAGAATGGCTGAAATTGGTCAGTTAATTCAGAGACCATTAGAGGAGGTCTGAGGACTACCAAAGGTGAGGGAGCACATGATTATGGACTCTTAGCTTGGGAAACCAGGCTAAAAATAGCAATAGACTGAGGAAGAACCAAACCCTGAGATGCCTCAAAGAGGTTGGTCTGGAGCATCAGCAGAGCAAAGGTAGGTGGGAAAATCCTTCTGAAAAATTGCTTGGAAAAGAAGTTCATCAGGGGGGAAGTCAGTGCTTGCTATTATCTCCTTATTCCCCAGCCTCAGGAAGAACATAATTGCATTTCAGCTTAAGTGTAAGGAAACGAGGGTGAGATATTCCCTGTCTTTGATCACAAAAGATGTTTTACCAGGGAGAACCACTGTCTCCCCCTACAGGGTGATCCATATCCAAGGCTAATGAGCCTGCTAATGAGAATTACTACAGCTGCCAATCTCCAGCTCCAGAGAGATATCTTGCATAGCAAAGTCTGCAGAGTTCAGGTCCTGAGGGAGAATCACTGCAGGACAATGCTGGGACACCCTGGGGTAATGTTGGATATAATCATACAGGGTAACTGGATGAATCCTGGGCTATAAAAATTGTATTACTTCATTGCAAAACTCTGATTTGTCTCTTCCCTCTCATTATAAGTCAAGGGAAGGAATATGTTCTTCCTTCCCCCAGGCAACACTCATTTGGATGCAAGTGGGAATTTCTTTTGGTGCTGTTCCTGGCTCTTCTCTTCGACAGACAGCAGAGTGCTTATTAGAGCAGATGCACAGAACAGAGGAGATAGCCTGATTATATTCCCAGCCTTAGTCAGAGAATATTCAAGAAAATGACTGTCCACCCTGCCCTGGAATGTTTGCCAGTCTGCCCAGGCTGTTCAAGAACAACTTAAACTCAAACAGTGCCTTGAGAGATGCTGCAAAACGCACCACTTGTCTCCATTAATCTGAGGAATGGCAGAGCTAAGCACTGCCTCTTCCAGCACACCACCACCAGAATCGCTTGGCTCTTGGATTAAACCCTGGGAAGAGATTCCCACATCCTTCAGAGGGACCTAGGGGCAGGCTAGCCCAGCAGGGCAGGGGCTGCAGGCTCTACTCAGAGCAGATCAGCAGGGCAGAGCTGTCCTGCACCTCCTGAGTGCTCAGCAAAAGGAAATCTCCCCATTTTAGGCCTGTTTCTGTGCAGCTGCAGAGCCATCCCTCATGCCATCAGACCACCACACACTTAGGCAAAATCCAGACAAGGAGAAAAGTAGAAATAGGTGACACAGGGGTCAGGAGAGGCTGAAGCTCCACTCCTTGTCTGTGCAGCTGGGCAAATGGAATTTGTGATGTTCTGCTTCTGCTGTGCCAGAGCAAGAGCAATGTGAAATTTTCCATTGCCAGAGAAGGGAAATAGAAAAAAAAAAAAAACCCAAAAAAAAAACCCCAAAATCCAAAACAAAACAACAAAAAAACCAACTTTGCAAGAGGCATGTTGCTGTTGCAGAAAAAATAGATACCAGATCAAAAATCTCTGATTAAAGAAAGTACATATGCCAGCTCCAGGGGATTTCAAATATTTATGGTTTGCTACATTTTTAATCTTTAAGATTTCCAGGGATGCTGTGTGTAGAACATGATGCAAGCTCATCCCATGTCTGACATGGATGTGGCTTGTAGCTCGCTGCACTGGTGGGAAGGGGAAAGCAGCATCTCTCAAGGGCTCCTGAGGCTCACACCTCACTGCAGGCCTGATAGAGGTTTTCACTGTACCCTAGAAGCAAATCCTGAAATCTGTCCTCACACCCTGAGCCTGGCACTGGTTCTGCCCCCAGCTATTCCACCCCAGGCAGTGCTCACAGCCCTCTGAAAGCTGCTCTCGCCACAGGCAGGGAGGTGCAAAGGAGAGATGATGCCAAGGAGAGATGGAGCCCACTGCCACCCCTCTGACACCTTACCCTGCCTCTGTCACAATGACAAAGGAGAGTCCCCATTGTACTCCATGGCCTAAATAGATTCCTTGCCTTCTACATGATTAATAACCTGAAAGAGATTAATATTTAAGATTCCACTGGGGAATAATTTGCAAGGCACAATGGAGAATTTTGTTCCTCTGGTACAGCAGCATAGGTTGAAGTGCTTTAGCAGGAGTTTGGGGTGTGTGCACAACACCTTAGGCACACACAGGACTAATGCATCCAACACAGGTGCTGGGGTTATTATTATTTCAGCTCATGTCACCTTCAATTAGAAGAGATTTTGGGTATGCTTGCTCATATGCCTCCACTTCTCTTTCCATATTTCTTGAATAAAATAAACCTAAAATACCCAAAGCTGAGCTAGGATTTCAAGGAACTCTGGCTGCAGCACACTGGCTGATGTTTGCCTCTTGACTTGGGGTGAAGCTGTATATAAATTATTCAGGTTCTTGTGTTTTAACTGTCAGAGAAATTTAGGCTTCTTAACCCATTTTGCCAACTACCATGTGAGCTGAGGGAGTTTGGGAGAGAGAAAGTACTTTCTGGAGGGTAGAAATGTTCATATTCTCAAAGAAAATATAAGATGTGTTATTCTTGGGTATAAAAATCATGTCCTGCTCCACTTTTCTCAAAGAGGCTTTACTTTGCTCACCCTGAGGAAGCTGTAAAAGTACTGCTGTGGAGGTCACCATTTAAGTTGTCCCTCTGTGATTACACTCAGGTCCTGGGTGCTGGTGGTCCAGTGCACCAGCCAGCTTTCCCTGAAAGCACTGTTACTGTGCTGCATCTTCCCTGTTCTCCTCCCTGGGACAGCAGGAACATCAGCTTTCCCCCCCCCATGCCATTCTACACATGCTGCTGGAGCTTAAAGACCTGTGGGTCACAGCAGGAGAGGAGCACATCCCAAAACTGCCCTGTCCACTTTTTAAAAGTGATGGGACTGATCCATCCAGAGTGAGCCAAGTTACCCCATGGGGGGGTTTCAGCCTCCAGCACTTTCCTGTAGGTCACACAGAGATTGATAATTTTCTGTGTTTTTTCCCTGCCTACAGTAATCTGGCATCATTAGACAGCACAAGGACAGCTCATTTGAGCAGCAGTTAAGGGATTACAACTGGACTGTGTCTGGCCGTGCTTTCTTTCTCTGCACAATGACCAGGTCATAATTAGGATGGGAATTATGGTATTCAGCCATGTGGAGAGGCATTAAGCTGTTGAGCTTCTGGCACCATGGCCAGGTACGTGCTGCCAGTTTTCAAAGTTCAGCAGCTTTTAGGACTGGCAGAACCTTGGCTTCCCACTGTGGCACAGCAGAGAGAATCCAGAGCTGCTGCAGAGCCAGGTGGCCCTGGGAAGAAGTGAGGAGCCAGAAGTGAGTGTAGCCAGGGCAGCACAGCCTTGTTCAGCCCCTCCACTCCTACCCAGGGAATCACACGTGGTCCCAACCCTGTCCCTACACAGGAAAACCCTGGGGAAAGATGCACTATCAGACACCCAGCTCTGTGGTGTTTCACAGGGATTCAAGCCTACATCCCAATTTAGGCAAAGCAGCAATGCAAAACCGGCCCCTTCCTCACCAATTCATTTGTAAGAACCCAGAAGCATTGCCTCAATGATGTTTTCATCCCTTTTTATTTTTTGATCCACCTGACCTTTTGGAAAAGAAAATGCTATTGACTGGCTTTTGCAGTGTTACCAACATTCTGCAGTGTTAATTATTTATAACCATATAAAAATGAGGCTAAGCACTGGATGTTCACTTGCCAAAGCTCCATCTCCTGTGCATGTTTTTAATATGCTTCTCACAGCAATCTGTTTGTTGGAGAGTTTTACCAGTTTTCCTCCCTTCTTGTGAGTATTTAGTCAAGTAAAGCATTAGCCAAGCTTGGTCCCTCCAGCATTTGCATTAGGAAACTGGAACCAGCACAGAAATTCCCTTGACTGCTCATATAATGCTGTATAACCCCTCAGAATTGCAGATTTTACAATTTTTAAAATTTACAACTTTTAAAACAATTTTTACGAATGCAATGAATGCAATGTGGTTGGCCCACGCAGATTAAATAAAAAATAGCTTAGCTGTTGTAACATGACAATTTGTCAAGAAATTACCAGCAGCACACAAGACCTTATACCTTACTGGCCATTCAGTACCCTAAGAGAAAAATCTTCCAAGTTGTTTTTATAGATATTCATGGGTGAGTGTAGATTTCTGTGAAGATGAGTCATACAAAGGGGGAAAGAGAAGAGTGTAAAAATACCTTTGGCCTTATGTGTCACAGAAAGGGTATCATCAATAATTTTTAAAGGAGCATTCTACTGGGTTTTTCTTTTTTAATTCTGAAGCTGAACATGCTACAAGCATGTGGTATGACTTCAAATCAGATGATTTGCTTCATCTGTGTATTTATTCAATAAAGTAACTCAGCTTTCCAATTTCAGATGATTGGTTAGTTTGAAAATATGCAAAAGATTTTATGAAGTGTTAAAACAGTTTACTTTTGTGTCTATTTTGTTTCAGCAGTAGTAAAAGGTGATACCAGAGGATAGAAAATGAACTTTTTTTTGTTGAGGAGACTACCCTGAGATATCAGCCATAGTTTCACTATCCTGAATGACAGACCATGAAAGATTATTCATCTGCCTTCCTATCTATCTACAGCAATATGGGTATCATCTGCTTCTGTGATAAAAGCCCCCTGGGAGGCTCTGCTGTTCTTATCAGATGTGGCAGCAGTTGAAATAGCAGCTGAGTAAGATAATAAATAATAAATGAGCCTATATTTTTTAATCTGATGTAGGAAAATGTTAACTGTTAATCTGGATAATGGAGGCTCCATGTCCTAAGATCCCCTACCCATGAACTCCAGGCAATCTCTCTCTGAGAGCTTCAGCTTCTGAAGGCATCAGCATTTCTCAAGGGCTTTCTCAGAGGAAATCACAGCCTCACACTAAATAGATTCATTTGCTTGGCGTGGATAATTAGTACTCCTCAACTGCATTTACCATCTTGGGATTCAGATCCTGTGCTTTAAGAGACACCAGGAAACACTACTGTTTCTTCCATCAGTTTTGCCCAGAACAGCACTGTCTGTAAGGGCTCTCAATCCCTTCTGCCAGCAGAAGCAGCTGGAGCCTCATGCTTCCAAATCAGCCTTTTCCCCATGTTTGCATTAGCTGAAGGATTAACATGTGAAAGCAAGGTGCTATGAGTTTTTAAAGATTCATTCCTAGAAGTTACTGGAGGGAAGAGGCTTGGGAGCTGCAGGTACAACACAATAAAAGGGAATGCTAGCTCCAAGCAGGCTGTGGTTGATTAGATCTGACGGGGGCTCTGCAGAATGATTCCTGCTGAGATTGAGGAGCTGCCAGGGAGCACAGCCCAGCACCACCTCAGGCAGGTGCTCAAAAAAACCCAAAAGCCCCAAAGGGCAGCGATGCTGGACTGGGGAGCTCTGCTGACAAAGCAAAGACTGGAAGCAACGACCTTCCTCCTCCCCATCCTCCCAGGGAGGGACCAAAGCACCAAGGCAAAAGGCAGCCCGTGCATAATTCCATGTGCTTCCCAGCAGCTCAGATTTCCCTTGACATGCCCCCCACCTTCTTGGCAGTGAGGGATTAGGAATCCCCCCCACACTGTGCTGAGGAAGCCATACCAGGCACAGGAACACAAAGCCAAGCACCTGACACCGGAAAACGCGATTTTGGCAATTCCTTAAACAACCGTGTGAATGATGTTTGTGTCACAGGTAGCAGCAAAATATAGCAGGTTTTTACCACTGCCATGGGGAAATCTAGTCTGCTGTAACTGTTAAAGATCTGTTCATATTCCAGACAGCAAACTACCATTTGCAGGATGAAATTGTTTGCTGTTTAAACACTGCCATTCAAGGACATTAATTGCTGTGGGTTAGATTAAACTAGATGGCACAGCAATAAGATTTGAAGCCTGGGAGAGGGGTGGGGAGGAAGGAGGAGGGGAAGAACAATCTTCTCTCATAAATAATGGGATCTAAAAAGGAATCTTTATAGGGACAGATTAATCTGCAAACAGCCAAGTTCAAATCCAGTTCATGTCCTACGAGTACTCCAAGCAGCCCCAGAGGACACAAACACTGTCCTCATCACAAAAACAAGACTTCAAGCTTCTATTTGGGTATTTATTCCAAATATCTGATCAATCTCAAGTGCCATATCAGAAGCCACCCAGTGTGACAAGAGAGGAAATTCTCTCCTGCTGTTTTTAAATACAACCAGTGGCAACAGGCAGGAAAGGGGGTAAGCTCTCATGCCAACTTTTTGTTCAGTTTGTTGCACACATATATACATGTAAAGACATACAGAGCAATATATTCACATTGCATTGCATTGCAGGGAAAGAGGTAATTTTGGTCCAAATGTCTTCCTGTTGTGTTTACCCTGAATGCCTTGCAATAAACTCCTTTTCTCAGCTCATGGGAAGGCGTGTTATTTATTCCTTTACAAATGTAAGCCCATTGTAAATAAATAAATAGCAGCTCTGGGCACTTTTTTTTTGGAGCTGTCTTCAAAAGCACTAATCGAAATGTAATGACAGGCTGGCAGCCAGTTTCACTATCCAGACTGCTGATAACCAGCTAAGGTTTGCAGCCACAAAATTAACATCACAGCAGCAAACAAAACTGTCCTCCTGTCACTCACCCTGCCCCAACCCTTTGGAAAAGGCAAAAAACAAATCCTCAACCACCCAAACAAGAATGCTGCAGAATGTTTTGAAGGTCGAGAAGTTATGACACAGTTTAGATCAAACATGGAATGAATTTTTAGCATAAGACCAGTAGAGGATATCTGCCATTTCTGCAATGCCCACCAGCCCCATCTCCTCCAGCAGTGGTTTCATGAGCTAATAATCAGCAACCACTGCAGATTTCCTGCAATCATCTGCATTAGGTACACCAGAGCACCTACAACCTTCCCAGGATGACTCCTTGGGAACATTCCATGGGAACAGGAATTTCTTCTTCCAGCCAGAGAGGAGGAGAGCTGTATCTGTGGGAAGGACAGCACTTATCTTCTCATCCTCAGCAGAGGGGAGAGGAATCCACAATTTGTTTGCAGCAGTTGTAGGAGATACAACTTGCCAGACCAAGACTCCAGGACTCCAATACCCAGAACACTCATGGACATCCCCTCCATTTCTACCTCGATTAGGAAGCTCTGAGGAGACAGTTTAATAGAAGTTTAGGTAGTTTAATCATAGTTTAGATAGAAGTTGACCCTTGGTGTTAAAATAATTTCACACAGTTCCAAGTAATTTTGTTTAAAGGAATACCTTGCAGCACCCCAAATTAATTGCAGACCTAGTCCAACAAAGACCATATTAACAAACCAAGACCTAATTCTTCAGTCTTCACAATCAATTTTACCCTGGAGCAATTCCGTTGACTGCAGATGATGTGGAATGCACAAGTGAGGATCTGGGGCTTTAATAATTGTTTCCAAAGATGTAGTGCAGACAGTGCTGATAACACCAGCAGTAATCCCATCTCCATCCCTTAGGGCCATCCTAAAACCCCTCGGTAAAAAAATGGCATTACCAGTTTTCAGGTGTCAGGAGAATTGAGTTATTTTCTGACAATACTATACCTAAAGCAGTATTTAAATTGTATGTTAAATAAATGCTGTGATTATTAGGAGCAGACTTCTTGAAGTTGAACCACCAGGTAGCTGATAGCTATCCTATTACAAACTCCAGAAGCCTCAGTAGAGATGTACTTAATAATTGTTTGGCATTAATTTGTCATGCAATAATTATCCTATTAAATCTAAATTAAACCCTCCACTCAGACACTTCATCTAAAGTGTGAACATAACAATTAAGAGAGAAGGGGAAAAGGGGGATGATTTCTGCATCATTTGCAGAGTAAGATTTTGCGCTTTTGTGAGCAACAGCAGAAAAAGGGATTTAAGAAAGAGAAATCATTCTGAAACAGAAATATTCCCACCATAAACAGAGATCCATCTTTCTAAGTTACATATGCTGCACATCTTAGGAGAGCATCTTGTTACACTACAAACTTCAAGGCATTTATTTCTTTACCATAAGGAAATTCTGTATTGCTCTTCCTTTACAAGGAAAAAAAAAGAAGAAAGAAAAAATAAATAAATGTAGACAATCAACAAAGGTTGGGATTTCTCTTGTCAATCTATCCAAATAACAGCTAAAAAAACCAGGCTGAATTTCTCTTTTACAAGCTCCTCCTGCTGTCAACAGGCAGAAATCAGGCTCTCCAGAGAGAGATTCATCCCACCCACCTCAGAGCTCAGACCTGACAGCTAAAATGAGAGAAGAACAAATCCCATCCGAATGCCAGACAGGAAGCCTGGAATGAGAAAGATTTAAACTTGTTCTCATGTCCTAAACTGAGATTTGAGACATAGAGCTGTTCTTCCACATGGGATAATGTAGCTTGAAGTGCTTAAAATGTCATTAAGTAGCACTGCTGAGATGAGGACAGTCTGTGGGTAGTTTTCTGGCCTTTTCCTGACCAATTTAATTTTGGGATCAAGAAGAATGGCTTTTTTAAAGCAAGACAAGATCTATTTCCACTTGCAATTGCTCAATGAATTTCCACATGAGCTGCAGAGCAGCACAGTACATGACAGTCACAGGAGGTTTTCCTCATCAATCCAAACTGGTTTTTTCACATCATTTAGGTCTGAAATCCATTTTAAAAAGCAACTTCCTTCAACAGAAGAGCCTCCTCTTTAGGTAAAAGCCCTCTTTAGTAATTTTTGGTATGTTTTTAGATGTTTTTTTTTAATTATGTTTTCCTTAGGGACAGCAGTTATTCATATCCTCCAGAACACCAAAATACCAGTTGTGGTGTTGGTTTCACAGTGTGTGATATTCTCTCTCTCTTCCCAGGCTGCCTGAGCCAAGCGTGTCTCTCTCTGTGCCATTCTCCTAGGAGATAATTACCTCTTCACCTTTCTCTTCCTCTGCTAACACTCTCTCCTCTGCCAACTGCATTTTCCCACAGAGATGGTATTACTCATCCCTCTAACAAAACTCTGATGATTTCTCAAATTATACTTAGCTCTTCAGTCTGGCACTTGTGTCTCTGTTCTTCTCTGTATCAGTTTGTCTAATAAATGTCTTATCTAGATCCTTAGACTATTACAGTACAAACAACACAGCCTTTTTCAACCAAAATGTTTTCCTCTAAATCACACAAAACTGTGACAGGAAGGTTCATTGTGGATTAAACTATTCACTGCCTCTGTTTTGTTCCCACGAGCTTGTTTCCAACCCCACAAGTAAGCTTGGGTTTAAAGGTTGGTTTAAAAACTGCAGAAAGGAGGCATCAAAGGGTGTAGGAGTACATTACAAAGGAAGAGCAACACACTTTGATACAGGAACAAGAACAGTAAGTAACCAGTTCCCTGAAAAGTTTATTTATAAAATTTAATCACATTAGACTGAAAAGGAAGTTTGTCTATTCAGAGACATCTGTGAATAACAGACTGAGAAAGCCAGCATAAACAGGGGCTGTTCAGGTAATCATAAGCAAATGGAATTCAAAGCAGATTAAATCGGGGAGTGTGTTTTTCATGAGTGGCACCCACACATGGTAAATTTAGTCAAGTTTCCTTTCAGTGAATTTAGTGCTGGTGGAAGTGTGAGACAGAGAGCCCAGGAGGCTCATTCCAACCCACTGGGGGTCACAGCCAGGACAGAGCACTCACTGCTTCACTGCAGCCAGGCTTGGAGAGGAGGAACCTTCCACAGGCAACTCCACACTCACCCAGGGCTTTGCAAGATATGGACGAGCCCAAACCATGTTGTTACATCCTCTTCTAAAACATCGTGATAAAAAAGTGAAACCCTGTGATCTATGAAATATTCTGCCACGGGAACAGGGCAGATTTGTGCCCAGTCCCTATCAGAAAAGGACTGTTCTGTGCTCCAAAGCATCATTACACAGAATTTCAAGGACTCTTAAGCAGCATTACCTCATTCCCGTGATGAGAGGTCTTGGATCCATCCTAACTATCCATAAAACATTTCCTCATTTAGCCTTGATAGGGAAAAGCTACAAAGAGAGCTGCAAAGGAAACCTCTATTTTTCTTTCAAGACAATATTAGAAACGAAGCAAAAGACAGTCATAGGAGGGTTGACAATGCAGTTCTCTGAAATATCTGTCATGGAGATCATTACTGTTTAAGGACTGGAGATTCATTACTGCTGCTGCCTTTATGGACCCAGTGCCATTAATCCCCTACTTGAGCAAAACCATGGGGTGTACTGCTAATGGCTTCCAGGTTCCTTCTTGGATGCTGTGAAGCCTATATGATAATTAGTTCTCTAAATTAGCACTGTTTCCTTCGTAATCACTCCCCTCCCCAAATGATTTCACGTCACCGTTTCATTGTAATATTTTTTTTTTTGTCTCATTTCCCATTATCACCACTGGAATCACATTGATAACATTTATTTAATCTTTTTCCACAGCTCTCCTGTACATTTACTGTCACCATCTGCACACACATTGCATTGATCATATGAGACTTCCTAACTGCATTAGTGTGTATGGACTTATGAACATATTGAGTGCTTAAAGAAGCCTTTTTAAAATTTGTTATTGGCTGGCTGTGTCCCTGCTGGAGTCCTCAGGGGAGACCCAGGGAAGAACAATTGTTTTATCCTTTCTAACAACACTACCACTGCTGCCTACCCCTGTTCTTTCACAGGGCCCTGGAGATCTTTTATAGCATCCTACACTGTCACTGCTGCGCTGTTAAACCCTCATGAATGCAACAACAAATTAATAACACCACTATATACAATAAACAACTGCTAGCATAAAAGTAGCTACAAGATCTGTGGCAGCATCACCATATTCCAAGGCTTAGCCAGTGGATAAAACAAAATTGTCTGGTTCATCTTGCTCAGGCTGCTCAGAAAATATTTACAGGCTGATTTCCTTCCCAGTTTTTATTTATTTTACTTTTTCTTTTCTGGTAGGAGACAAACTATGGCTCAAAGCCAAATCTGAAATATCCTGCGGCTTTTCACTGCCTTATAAACAGTTAGTTACAGTCATTGATACATTGTTGGCATATAATAAACCCTAATGTCCAGATTGCTTGTAAAAATACGTATCTGTTATTGATGTATGTATCAGTTGTGCCTCAAGGCTCTCTTCGAGATGAGTTCCTCTTAATTTTGAGGCCCAGACATGTTTACATTAAACAGACACTTGGTAACTCAAAAAAACTTTAGCAGCCTCAGTGTAGAATCTAGAGAAACTCACTGATTTGACAGAGGTTGTGGTGGAAGTGTGTGGCATACAGAGAAATGAGCACACCTTTGATGGCAATTAAATGCTCTATTTACAGTTCATTCCCTGCTTATATTGGCAGGAGATTGAAAAGAAGAATAAGCTGGGAATGTAATGCTCAGCCATAGGTGGCAAAATTCTGGCTGGGGCCTGCTAGAAAGCCAAGGTAATAATGCAATAAAATATTTTCTGCTCCTCTCTGCTGGTGATATTCTCCCCTTCCAGGGTTTCACCAAGGAAAAGAAACTCACAAGCTTCACCTTTCAACCACAACAATGCATGATTTTTTTTCCAGCACGCCTGCTCTCTGCACCAGGTGCCACAGGTGCAACAGCATGGCCACCAGGGCCAAGATTTCTGTCTTCAGCTTTGAGACCATGCAGGAACCTGCTGTCATCAGTCCCTTGCCAGCAGCCCCTGGGATTGACCCCATTTCTGTCCAGGGTGATGACACTGTGCGACCCAGCCAGCTTTCAGCAAAACCAACAAGCAGCAGCTGCTAAGCCAGGCACAGCAACCCAAATACATCTGTCTAAGTGAGAAAAACGTGGTTTTTCAGGGCAGATTCTTGACCTGCTGAGCCTGAAATGGCTGGGAATACCCTGAGTCAGCTTGTTAAATGCATACAGATACAGGCAGGCAGAGAGGAAGTGCCTTGGCAGGCTGACCTTAGGTACTGGAATGAGCAGCAAAATGCTCAGAGAAAGTGTTAATGTTGTGTTTTCTGTAAATACACATCCTACAAACAGGCAAAATAGGGCCTAAGGAGCTCCTGCTCTGGACAAGCCCTTGTAAAAAAGGTAAGCAGGAATTTTAAAAGAGGATGATGTGCCCAAGGGTTTATGGATCATGCATAATGGCTTAAATCACGTTAAAGTGGTGTTGAGACATGCACATCATTCCCACTTGCTCCTATTTGACTTCAGCATTATACAGAGCAGTCTCACACAAGGAAGACACACTCAAAGCCTTTCTGATCACGCCTGGCACAGGGGGAAGGACACAGAGTAAATTGCTGTAGCATGCTCAGGGCTGAAATATTCACTATTTTCAACAATACCTTCAAAGATATTGAAGGTATTGGATGCTCAGGAGATCCCACCCTCTGTCAGCTTAAAGCTTATTCATGCCAAAGTCTCCTCCCTGTAGTTAGCCCAGAGCAAACTTAAATAAATAATCTATCAGCTCCTTCCAATTTCCTGACTGTGGGACACTTTTGCCCAGGTAGCAGGACTAGTGCCCATAGTACTGTGGTTTAAGAAATGTCACTGTTCCCAGCAGAAAACTGCAAAAAGGCATTGGAAATCTCAAGGGTCTGGGAAATTTGTAAAAAAAAACCAACTCAAAAAAAAACCCTAAACAAAACCAACCAAAAAACCTAAAAAAAAAATAATCACTGGTCTAACACACATATTTGCATGCCAAGTGTCAGTGAAACTATTTTTAAAAAAAGCTTTGCTAATTATGCCTGAATTTAGAAATTTAGATATTTCTGTACATTAAAATACAATGATCTGAGAAATGTAACTGTTAGCAAGGTGTTTCAGGCTGTGCAAGACCTGGATTTGATCTGGTGTAATTTCTGCATGAGGAGCCTGATTCAAACCAAGACAATGTTCCCTGCGTGCAATTGTCATTTTCACACTATTTCTCTGTGACCTTGTTTGTTTGGGCAGTGAGCATGAGAATTTAACTGCATCTTCCCACTCCTGCCTTGTGATGGGGGAGGCTCAAAGGAAAGTGTTGGCTATTATTGTTTGTTTCTCTGGAGCATCCCATGGAGATTCAAGTCTATTTACTGCAGTAGTTCTGAACCGACAGCTGATAAAGTTTCCATTACTGATCTCTAATGAATGGATATAGCTGGGGAAAGAGGATTTACCTTCCCTTCACTCAGTGGCCACTGTTTTCAATCACAGAACTCTTCCCTTCTCCCCTGTTCTAGCTCCTCCTCTCTTTCATTCCTTACATAAACTAGAGGGTCAGCTCTAGGTCAGGCATAGATGGACACAATGCCAACATACACGACCTTGACAGCTTGAGTTTTGCAGATGGTTTCTGGATAAATTGGATTAAAACATTTTAATTTGCCACCTCCTGAGCATATCCATCCTCACTGTGGGACACTCACATTGTGTGGCTGCTTCCCCAATCCACCAAGGTGCACTGGCCATGCTTCCTCTGGCCTGCCCAATTAAAGCAAAAGCCAGGCACTGGAGTGCTGAAGGAAATGAGGTTTTGTTCTTATTCCAGAAGATGTTTAGGCAACAGATAGTTTTCTCAGCACTTTCACTTGCAAGTACAACAGGAAACCATAGGGTGACAGTGCCAGCAACATTCACTTTTCTAGACCCTATCAGCCTCTGCTGCAAAAATCTTCCAAGAGAAACTTTCTGTGGTCCTCAGCAGTCATCATCCATTCTCTGAAACAAGATCCTGTAATTTCTGCCTGTGTTTTCATTCTCCTCTTCCTGGCAATGTACAGATTGCAGTGCACTAACACTTCAGCTTAACCTGTGCATTGAAAACTGTCAGTAGGGCTCAAAATGTGACAGCTGACAAGAGAAAAAGCAGGAATTCTGCAGACATTTATGGAAAAGCATCGAGGGACCCCAAAAAGAAAATAAAAAGTGAGCTTAAACTGCTCTTCAGCTCCAAGATACCACTTTGAAGATTCAAAAGACCAAAATTTGTCTGTCCTTCCATATCCCTAGCAGAGGCATTGAATGCCAACCAGTCATTCCCATCATTGGTTAAAGAGATGGCAGATCCTGTGTTCCTTCACCAGCTTATTCCTAAAACCACTTCGCCATAGCATTAGGAATAAATTTCAAGTAATATGTTTCTGTGAATAACCAGAGAAATGAGAAACTGGATGGATTTGGGCACAATTCAATAAGAAGGTGACAATATATGCTTATAAGACATTTACATGATTGCTGTAGAAAACACATTTTTGTTAAGTTTCCTGTATTACATTTTAGCTGACACAACATAGAGAAAATAAATCCTTAGGAAAGTCTTGTTCTTACACTGTTTCTGCCTTGCCCAAAACTAAGCAGCAGTGTTGAAATCTTGCAAGGAAGCTCATCCCCTTGAGGTTGTTAATCAGCATTTTAGACAAAAGTTTGGGGCAGCTTCCAACTAAGACTTCAAATTTTTTATCTGAAGCAAACCAGACCACTAAATTGCATTCTGGTTTTATAAGACAATCATTAATAATAATAATAATAGCAAAATGAGAATTACAAAGATTATTTTTTCATGTGTTTTACTAACATGAAGTTAAAATCCTACTGATCAGATCAGCACAGTTGCATCAGAGATAAATTTAGTCCATTATTCAATTAATCCTTCAATGCACTCCTGTGGTCAAGGTAATGTATTATTATTATCTCCACTTCTGTTATTCCCATTAGAGACATTAGTTCCAAGAATGTGAACCATTTATTGTTGAGGGTCCTGATCCTGTAATAGGATGTGCTGGCAGAGACCCCAGTGTCCATAGTAAATCCCACTACCTTGAATGAAACTCATCATCCCTCATTAGGACAATTGTTGCAAAGTGCCATTACCTCCTATTGTGCCCACCCAGATGAATAAGTGCCTACACTATTTAATTTAAGAAGGCAATAATTAAACAAAGAACCTTTTTGCATTTACTGTAACTGGGGCATATTTAATTGACCACCCTTCTTTTGGGAACATCCCCTTGTCCACACAAACAAGGATGAGGGAAACAGGCAATGCTCTGTCAAAACAGGAGTGCTCTCAGCACTCTCCACTTCCCTGCTCACCAGTCAATGCACTGACTACTTTTAAGGTGGTGGTAGTAATCTTTTACCTCTTTAAATAAGTAATGAAACAATTCTCCTGTTAGACAGCTGATCTACCTGCCTTCATGCCTTTTTTTTTTTTTTTCATCAGGACTGTACTTTTAAAGAGCATGGAATCATGGAATGGTTTAGGTTGGAAGGGACCTTTAAAGGTCATCCAGTCCAACCCCTGCTGCAATGATCAGGGACATGAACTAGATCAGGTTATTCAGAGCCCCATCCAACCTGATCTTGAATCTCCAGACTGTTGCCACCTTACTGTATTTTGACTCAAATTTGCAGTGATCTTAGCTGGGCTTCTTTGGGGTGTGTTAACCAGATTCCTTTCGGATAATGCTTAGCTTGAAGATATGCTCCAGGACCATTTAAATGCTGTGACCACTAACAAGTATTAACTCTGTAAAGCCACACTAAAGCTACCTCAGGAAAACCCCTTTAAACAGACAGTGTGTGGACACAGCATCATCAGCCACAGCTGTATTGTTCTGTGGCTCACACTATTTACAAAAGCAGAACAATCCACTGTCTCACCCCATTGACCCTCAGCCAACTCCAGTGAAAAGAACATTGCAGGAACCAGTCAAGCTGATTGCAATGCTGTCACAGGGCTGCTAGCACAGGCACCTGCCCATTCTGAGCCACAGCAATATTCTAGCTCTTTCAAGATTGGTCTCTGAACAGCTATTAGGTAGCCCAGGAACCTTAGCTGCAAACACAAAAATTCAGTAAGAAGCAATTCTGCTTCCTAGTTAAACTGCAAAGATCAAATAATAATAGCAAGCAATGCAGGAATGCCATATAATTTATTCATTAGCGTTGCTAATGTGGAAAATGTTTCTTTTCCTGTGATGAATCTTACTCATTACACTTTGAATATAGGAGAACATATTCAGAATGTTGTGTCAAACATACAAGTACATACTATTTATTTAAAGTAACAGGGAAAATGGCCAATTTTGAAATATTTTAGAAAAGAAGGCTTTTCTATTGCCACATATATTGTACACAGATGTTCAACACATTTTCTGAAGTATAATGTATATCAAACATGTAGGAAACCTTCCCCTGATCTTTCTATTCTACACCTTCTTATACCAGCCAGACTAAAGTTGTTAGTAAAAGACCCAAGGGTGATAGATCCGTGGGGTAATCCTTGGATTACCCTGTGCTCCAGGCTGAATGATGCTCCCTAACATTTGGAGACCTATCAGGTATTACAACTGGTAGAAAATTACCTCAGACAGAGCTATAATTTCTTTTTATTACAATTCTTGCTGGAAACTGGCCCTTTTAGCAGAATGAAAACCAAAATAATGAGCCTGTCTTTTTAATCCCCGAGAGGAGCGGTTAATTTACGTTCACTCACTGTTTAGTTTTCATGGGTCCTAAAATTTGCACAGGGCCTCAGGGTCTGCTCTGTTCCATGATTAACTGAAGCAAAAAGCCAGAAATGCTGTTCTACAGCTCCTCACTTACAATCTGCTTACAAACAGTAGATCACTCCGTGGTGTACAAGAACAAATTTTCCTCCTGTCACTAACTAACCCAGACAAACACTCATTTACTGCAATCCTTCAGACCATGGAGAGATCAAGTTTTGCAGTGGGCAGGTCATTCCTAGCTCAAAGCTCCATGTAAATTTTGAGATACAGCCTTTATTCTTTCCACTGTAGGTTCTCTTCCCCCTTGCATTAATGAGGACTAGGCTTTTTCACAGTGGATTCCCTCAGTGAATTCTTCAAAACAAACTATTCCACAAAATGAATGCACTTCATAATCCCTGGAGGAAGTGACAGTTTAATTTAGAAGGCAAGTGTTTATATCCTTTGATTTCTATATTTTCCCCCTCTCCATACCTACACACACACTTGTATGCATATGTAAATATATATATTCCAGAAGACAAGTGAACCAGAGCTTTTATTTGCAAAATATCCACCGTGAAGGGAAATATGAGGTATGAGCATGCACATCATCTCTCAAGTAACTTACTCTGTTATGGTTTTCTTTGTAGATAAACAATGGAAGTGTTCATTGCCAAAATCTATTCATGACTAAGACCCCCAACTTTGGTGATGTCTCTGACAGGACCCCACATATGAATATGGAAATTCCAGAATATTTGGTTGAAGGTGGTGAATTACACTAACCTTTTTCACAACATGAAGCCACCAGCATAAGGCAGGAATAAAAAAAATTGCTCTGACTGCTAGAGCAGTACAGCCACAGAGGAACAGCTCTCACAACATGAGCAAGTGTGAAAAACACAAAAAGCAAAAGAAAAGAAAACCACATTAAAGAACAGCCAACAGTATACTAAGAAAAAAGCTTTTCCCTTACTCTTGTAAGAAATAACGCCAGCTGAAATGGAGATCAAGTTTCCCATTTACACTTTGCATGGCTTTTATTTTCCCAACAAGCTAGAGAACCCAAACATGGAAGATGACATGCTTTCTTGTTGAATGTGTTTCCCACGGAGGCGTGCCAGGCTACCACAATAATGGATTTCCACTTCACATTTGCTTTTGCAGATGATAACAACTTTTGCCTTCGTATTTATAGCAGAATCCAAGCAGACAAAATAACTTCTTTGCTAGAAACAAGCACTTCCATAAGCAACAAAACAAATCAGGGAAGGTTTTGGTTGAGGGAACAAAAAACTCCAAACATCTAAGTGACAACTGGAAATCTGTTTCCTTGAATTTACAAACATAGATAAGGTGCTGAAATATAGGTTTTGTTTCAGCTTATACAAATAAGTATTTATTTCTAGAAGACAGAGCTGCTGGAGAATAAAAAACATCCTACTTTAAGAGGCATATCACTGATATAAGGCACAGCCCTTCCCAAGGAGAGATATGAGAAACAGACATCTCTATTTCTTCCTTAGTCATATTCAATTTCTTCAAGCTATGACTATTAAAATGAAGACTGAGCTATCAATGTGTCATTGAGCTGAGGAAGGAGAAGGAGCTGAAGTTAAAATAAACAAATTATGATCAAAAACAAGGGAATTTATTTTAAGAACAAAATGAATATATTTCATATTCAACTTGTGCCAAAGTCTGACTGCAGTAGAAGAATTTCTAATTTGTCTGGTTTAATTATCACTGAATAAAGATCTTCAGATTTACCTTATAAAATCCTTTAGTGAAAGGACAAAGGACTAGATTATGGTCTTGCTTATGGCTGTGTAAATCTCTAGTAACTCCACTGAAATCACACTGCTATGAATATTTACAGTTCATTGTAAACATTTTGAGAATTGTAGTGGGATGATCTTTATAGAGCACAAGATATTTTAAATATTGGAAACGTGGGCTTTGTACTTTCAAGCACTATATGCAGGCCTTCAATTTACCACCATGAACAAAACTTCCCAGTGTAACACAAATCCAAGTCACAGAGCCATGGAATATCTTGAGTTGGAAGAGACCCACGAGGATCATCAAAGTTCAAACCCTTCAGTCAAGGCTCATAACACTCCAAGGGCATCACTTAACCCCCTGTTTCCTCCATGGGAGCTGTAAGGACTCAAGACAGACACCTCAAAGCAGCATCGAGAGGCATCACATGCAAGGATGGTTGGTCAGCTCTGATTAGGTCTTGGCAGGACCTTGGGAAGTGGCTTATTTGAGAGAATATAGGGCAATATTTTGCTGTCATTAATCCACTGAGAATGCCTGGTTCTTTCATTACCTAAACATGACATGCATATTTCAAATTACACATTTTTACTTGATAATTATTTAATAAGATAGGGATGGAGTCAGCAAATAATGGCTCGAGAAGGAACATTTAATTTCCAAGAGTGTCCTAAGAGACATTTCATTGAGGGGAGCCATAGCAATTAACTTCAAATCCAGTGTAAGGCACATTTCACTAATTCAGGACTCAGGAAGACAATGTGCATTAGCACTAGGAAGGTTGTAGATAGAGATAATCAGATAATGAACATCACAGTGGTGAATCTACAGACAGAAATTACACTGCTCCTCTGCTTGTCTAAGATTTGAAATGCAAATTATTTTGCAGATTTATTGTATGAAGTCTTGATACTTTTTAATTCTTTGCCTTAATTTTGTTGGGATGATTCCTCATTTACTGCTTGACCTCTGACAGATATCTGAATTTGCCCTGGTGATGAGGATTTTGGCTGGTAAATGTTGAATGCAATGCACTTTCAATTTGAAGGAAATGTAAGAAAAAAGTGCAGAAAATCAAAGTACAGCAGGCAATGGTGTTGTGTCAGTGCTATTTGATCAGACTTCATTCATGAGTGAATCTCCAAACAGCTGGATCTGACTACATATTAATATTGTAAATACCAAGCCCTCTTGTCTGAGCCATATGCCAAAAGAAAATATCCTGGGTAAGTTAAGACAGAAGTCATGGAATGCACAGCAAATTAACATGCTAACATCCATGGGTTAGACCACTCTGCTGGTTGAAAATATCAGGAAATGTTTGGAGCAAAACTGCCCTAATTTGGCTTTTGTTGTAAATAATACTCAAGATTCAATGACATAAATTGAAAATTGAGGTAGTCAAGCTTTGGAATAAGGACCTGTTGTCCTCCTGGTTCCTTTTGTGAGGAAAGTCCTTCTATTCACTCCACACCAAGAGATGACATTGAGTGTAAGACAAACTTGATTTCAAAACCACTGACAGGTGTCTCTAATGACTGAGAGATTTTCTGCAGAGCATTAGCACTTCTCCATGACTGTGGGAACAGGCTGTACCTCACTGTGCTCAGAAGCACTGTGCTCTGGGTGTTCTCTGCTTGAAATTATTGGTGGCATGAATCAAAGTGGCAAGACCTGCCTCTTATCTGTGCTCACTTAAATTGAGTACTTTGTATGTGTATCTCTAGTGTAGTTGGGTCCTATATTCAGCAACAGTGATAGAGAATCCTCAAGTACAAACATGCACCAAGTGATATTTCTGATTTAAAGGTTAACACTGATTCAAATTGCTTTTATTCTTCCCTCCTGCTGGGTAGGAAAATGTTCTTTAGCTTTACTGTTCCGGCATGTTCTCTTTCAAGATCTCACTATTTTACCCCCAAGATTTCCTCATTCTCTCCCCCCAAATTTGCAAGAACAAATTACAAATGTGATTAATTGCAAACTTTAATGCCTTTGATAAAAAAAATACCATTAATTTTGATCCTGAACGTTATCACTGGACATTGGTCAAACAGCAATTACCCTTCTTCTGACAGCTGCTGTCCTGACTTCTTTTCAATGCTAAATCATGAATCCTTCATTATTTTCTAATAGATTAAATGATTTGCTTTTGCTGAAAACTGTTTTGATATTTATTATACTCTGTTCATCGCTATCCCTCTGAATTGTGCTGGGAACACTTAAATGCTTTGAGAGAGATTGGATAGATGGGTAGATAACTGTGAAATTTTACAGTTAATATTTGCAAAGAGCCTAGAGATTTCAGAATAAAGGAGGCATGAGAAATGCAGAGATTTCTTGTTATGTTTCAATGCATGAATGCAAAAAGAAGAAGAGAGGGCAGGAAGAACCAAGTCAAACATTATGGTAGGTCCCGAAAAGTCGCTCGCTTTAATCCACAACTTCCCTGTTCTCTGCCATCTCAATTGGCTCTTGCAGAACCAGACTTCATTTGTTTCCCCTGACACGTTCCTGTAAAAAGGATCTGAATAGAGATAGGGATTTCTATAGTGCACAGGTAATTAGTGCTGGGGAACTCTGATTATCTCTTTATACCCCTCCTCACCATTTGACACAATTCCACATAATAAGGCTTCCCTTGAACAAACCTGGTCTGAGACAGAGTCTCCTGGGAGGCTGATTCTCAGTGTGAGGAGAAGAGCTGCAGATTTCCATCCTCTACAGACAGAGGTCCTTTTTCTTCACTTTTCTAATGGTTATGGGAGAGCACAAGAATGATACACTGCATTTAAATCCCTGTCCCCTACCCTTTCCTCCCAGCAGAACTGTGGGACAACCAACAGTTTATTTTTATTCTTATTTTAATTTCCTTTCTATGCTTTCCCTATTTTAATTAAAACGAGATCAACAATCCACAAGAAAGTAAACTCATGAAAGCTACACTGAATATATATCTGCATTATAGTTTAATAAAAATTTAAAACTTAGGGTATTGAATAAAATTAAACAAATTCCCCTAAACAGAGTGGGAATTAAAATAAAACCCAACAGCAACAACAAAACCAGGAGAGATCATGATCAATTAATGATGAATATTGCATTGCTTTGTTTGCAATATATCAGTTCATGCCCAAAGAGATAATTTGGAAGATGGGGAGAACTATTAGGGGTGTTTAGGGAAATACCAACAAAGCCCAAAAAGCTAAACTATAAGAAATAATATCAGGCAACAACAAAAGACCTTGAGGAACACGAGACTAATTAGAGAAGTCAGCCATGCGTTCTGTTATCACTCCATTACAATAAATGGAAATGAGGCCAGGGGTTGAACATCTCTGCTCAGGAACACCTGGGGAGCAGGAGCAAGGAAAAACCTGATCTGCCCTTGTATTAGTTATTTAAGCTCAAAGAACTTTAACTGATACAGAGCTGATTTCAGGCAGAAAGGCATAAAAATTCTCACTACGGATCAGAAGTTCAGAAAACATTAAAAGAGGGACAGAATAAATAAAATTCCCACATACTTTTCTTTTAAGAGTCAATGGGGCAAGCAAGATAACAAATGAACTTATGATGGGGAGAAATAGCCATTATACTTCACAGACACTTGTTTAGAAACAATTTTCTTTTGCCAACAGCTATAAATGGTGCAAGCTTCAATACTTTTATTTGTGCTTAAATGAGAGGCCACTTGTCAAATATTTGCATAGAATAAACCTCAGCTGAAAGCTTTTGAATGTATGCTTTGCTTTAAATATGGTAGTAATCCCACCTCTAGTCAGCCAGATCCTTAAAGTCATGCTGTGCTGAGCCACATCTGTCTCCCGAGATTCCACAGTAAAAATTATTGCTTTGCATTTCAGCGAACAAAGTGATTCCCATGTACAGTTTGTTTGCAAAACACTTTGTCAACCAAATGGATCTTAAGCAACTGCATATTCTTATAAAGCAGAAACACAAACAGAAAAAAAACCACCCCACCCTCTTTATAAATGTGAATGACAGTAGACAAACATGGCAAACTGAAGCCAGCTTGACTGCCAATTCCTCTGGGAAAGACAAGCTCCTTTGCAACTGCATCAAAGGCAGCAGCTGGCCAGCCCAGCCTGTAGTGGGATGATGATGCTAATCAGCAGTCTGAAGGTGCTAAAATAGATGACATGGTGCTGCTTCAAGAATCAGGGCCCATGACAAGTTTATCTGAGGATGGGCTGGTGAAGATGCCTCTTGCTGTTCTTTCTAGCTGTTCTTCACAATGATTTTGCCACTCCTGCCTGAGCTTCTGATAGAGGCAGTGTTTTCTTTTTCCACACAAAGACCCATTGTTTAATTCTTCTGAATGCTCTGACAACATGGAGAGGGAAAGGCACCCTGCAAGTGACAGCAAATGCCCTCTCTCTGTCTTGATATCCAGTGTGTAGATCTGTAATGTACTGCTCAGTGTGACTCTCCAAGGCTGCTCCCACAAGCAGCTGGGAAAGTCAATCCATTGTCAAAACAACAGCAGCTTCTGCTCTTTGCTCAAGAAGTTTGGGGTTCATTGTTTCTACATTTTATGATGATATAGAAGCACCAGCTAGCTGGTGGCATGGACTGACATGGGCTGGATGCAAAGAATGAATTGCATTCCCATATCCAACCAACACTTTTTGTTTGTCTGCTTTTCCCCTTCCTTCTGTAGATTGGCTTAAGAGACCCAAAAAGCCTTTGTGCACAATGGAGAAACATTTCCTGCCCAGCCAGCACATTTCTACTTAAACTCAATGTTCTCAGGACACAATCAAAACAGAAGACAGATGCTTGATAAGTATCTAGTCTGGAAGATGGTGATATATAAGGAAGGAAAGCACAACCTTTTCATTCCTCTTGTGTAAAAAAAACACATTGGTTTTACATTTGCAGTTGAAATCTAGATTGCACCACATAAAGGTGGGCAGACAGTGTAAGTTTGCTATGGATTTTATCCTGGTTTTGGAAGCATTTTGATACTGACACCTATCTCAGTGTAGCAAATTTGACAGAATCTCTTGGCTAGATAAACTGCTCTCCCTTGCAGGTCACTAGGTGGTGATGGGGAATATTAAAAAAGCCCTTAATACAGACAGCAAATCCGCAAACCTTGCTGTAGTTAATGAGAGAAGGAACACTTGCTGCTCCCTGTCATTCCTTTCAATTCTGCTCACGTCATGTAATCTCAGACAGCACAAATTGCCATCACTGTGAGATATCAGGAATGCCTCAAAAACCACTGTGGAGTTCAGTAGGAGAGGTGGAGACTGAACAGCATCTCCAGCCTATCCTCCCGGGGTATAGCTTTAATTAACAAGGTTCTAATAAAGAATTTGTTGAGTTGGTTATTTAAAGGAAAAAAAGTCCATCTGGGCTCCTAGGACCCATTTGAAATTATATTTCTTTTTATATAGCTTGGACACAGCAGAAACAAATGTCCAGAAGGGAAAAAAATCTTCCTGAGATAAAAAGGAGCTGGCTGATCTCTGCTGATCCTTTGGCACCATGCCTGCCAGTATTTAAGAAGAACAAAGCTGAGAAATAGAAATTCAGCACTGCTAAGATGCACCCACTACCTCTGAGGCACTTGTACCCCACACCCCACTAGAAAAAAATCACTCCTAGGCAAAGCCTTTAGCCTGACAGAGACACAGGGAAAGGAAAGCTGAGCCAAGTCTCTTTGAACAGGAGAAATCCAGAAACAAACCAGCCAAAATATTAGCTGACATAATTTGTTACATGTTTCAGGGATGGGGAACAGAGAAATTCAGAAGAGAAGAGGGGACCCATTCTGTGTCCCAGACACCCACCCAGAACTTGCAGCAGGAATTCCCAGAACTACCCACTCTTATCTGTTCCCGGTGACTTGGAGCCAAAAAAAACTCTTCTGTCCTCAGGAAGCTTTTCTTCTCCATTTTTTTTCCTTATGTCTGCTCATATTAAACCACCACAAAATAAGAAATTCTTAAAGTACTGACAAACTGGAAAATATACCAAGAAGAGCAAGGAGAAATGAATTATGAGTGCTGGAGGGACTCACTTGCAAGGAAAGATTAGAAGAACTAAATATGTCTAGCTTGGCAGAGAGATGACTAAGCAGAGAGGGGGAAGTGATAAATGTCTACAAATATTTGAAGGGCGTATACACTGAGGAGACAGAGAGATTCTGCAGTGTGAGCCATACCAGGTGGTGGGATTAGGAGCAAAGGGATGGAATCAGAAAAAAAAAAAAAACTAACTAAAACAAAATATAAAAAAAAAAACCCTCACCAAGCAAAAATTCAACTGAAGGCTACACAAACCAGTCCTCATGGAAATATCTATCCACATCCCCCACACTGGGGATGTGGAGATTTTCTCAGAGGTGGAAAACCGGGTATATGAGACATATGGGAGGACTGCAGGAGTGCTTTGTTGCTTGCAGAACTAAAGGAAAGAGCTGTGCCTTGATGCTGGGAGACCAACAGGAGCCTCAGTGGACAACAGGTGTCCCACCAACACTGTCAATTAGAGAGCTTCAGGCAGGAAGTAAAGGTCATTTTTGTATCCAATTGAAATCACAAGAGAAAGGTTTGTTTGGAATAATTTAATGACCCTGAACTTGGTAGAGCTTCAGGACTTTATAGATAGAGCCCAGCCAGATGGTCCCTGGGAAGCAGGAGGCTTTGGGTTTTGTTAAGCATTCAAAAAGATGATGGTGGAAAACCTAAAAGATCAAGATGGAAGACAAAAGCATCATATTATTGCATGTTAATTCAACCATCACTGCTTTAACCAGGTCCAAAGGAGACAGGGGAGAATGTAGTTCATTCCACAACTCAGTTTCTGATGCAAAGCACACAAGTGCTCCTTCAGCACCTCAAAAAGTTGGGAACTAAATGTAGCCAATTCCTCTTTCAGGAAAACAAAAAATCCCACTTGTCTTCCATTTTCAGACAGGGAGGACCCCAGGCACCACCACAGACATGACCCCAGTATATAATTTCAAGCCCTCTCCTGCTCCACACCAGCACACTCATCTGTGAACAAGCAGAAGGACAATTCGGAGATGACCTCCAAGGGCAACTAATTGAAGGTTTTATTCTACACCCACTTGAGCTGGATTCCAGCCAGGACATGCAGCTCAGTTGCTTTGGAGTCACAGGCAGTGGTGCCTCCTCCTCCAGTACAGGAGGGGCAAACCTCGACTTTTGTCTTCCTGGAGCTTTGTGACTGAGGCCCCTGTGCACACACTCGGCTGTTTAGTCTGAGAATGGGTCCAAGGTAGTGGAAGGAAAAGCTTTGAGTCCTTCCTTAAGAAATTCATTTCAAGTGTTAAACCTCTCCCTTGTGCAATCTTGTGTAAACCAGGCAAAAGGAATTCCCACAAGTCCTGATATGGAAAGCATGTCGAGGTCCTTCCCTTTACCCTGGATTTAATTCAAAGTTTGATGTGAAGTCAAAGCCTCAGCTTATGTTTTCAGAGTACTCCATGTCCCTAGCAGAGGTTTGCAGGGATAAAACCCCATGCCTGTGAGGGAACTCTCTTGGCAAGCAGAGCTAATTCTAGTAACATTGTGCTTTTGTAGATGAAAATTAAAAGAGAAGATTTGACTACAGTGAGATTTCTAGATGATTGCATATTTCTCTAACAACTGAAATAGGGGAGCAAATGGAACATCCAGAGCAGTTGGTGTGGTGAAACAGCTCAACTGGACAATAGCACTGTAAGGAAAAAGCCACACTTTGTCCCTGCAGGAAGCCAACACATTGCTAAGCATGGCCCTCCACACTCAGAACAGCAGAAGCAAAAACCTCAGTACAGAGACAATCCCTGTATTATTCAGGTAAAGCAGAGTAAGGAAGAACTTCGGTGGACCGAGGCAGCAGAGGCAGAGAAGTTTTCCAGGGATTCCAGCATGCAAACTCAAAAACAGACTTTGTTTCCAGTAAGCCAAAACCTCTAAGTAAAAGATGCTTTTAAGAACATAATTCCCACCAGAACATAATTTCCCACCAGATGGCTGACCAAAAATTACACTGGTCAGCCATCACAAGGTCCTCCCACCCCAACAGAGCTGGCTCTCAACAGAGATATTCTCATCATCCACAAGAACCAAGTCCCAGTGCTCCTTGCTTAGGAGCCAGAGAAGCTGTGATGACCTTTCCACATGGAGACAGGAATGAGGCATCTCAAGTCAAACACAGGGAAAGAGGTGAGAGCAGACATGCTCCTCTCTCTGCCCTTCCCAAAGCTTTGATTCTCCTGCTAACATGAAGGATGAGATATCTCTTTCTCTCTCAGTGGAGCTGTTATGCAGCTCCTGCTCTCCTACGCCAGATGAAACAAAATGCCATACCTTGATCTGGGCAGGACAGGCACTGAGCTCTCTGTAGAGGCAGGCTGGGCTGGCTTGCAGCTGGGAAAGACTTTTCATCAGGAAAAACAGCAGCTGCCCTTCAAGACTCAACTGAGCCAATTTCAGCAAAGTCCTGGGACTCGTGGCAATGAAGCTGTAATGGAAGAGCCGTGTTCATCCTCACAAAACAGCACAGATTCCAGTGTCCCAGCATGGCTCTGGGGAGCATGGTGCTGTTGCCGCTCTTTTTATTAATTAACCAGGTGTTTAACTTCAGCATCCTGGCTAAAATCCAGCATGGAGAAATGCACTTCCTTTCTTTACCCAGTTTTCCCTCAGCAGCTTCATCCAGGGCAGTTTCCCCCACCCTGCCCTGGTGCAGTGTCACCCCAGCAGATGCTGCACTTCAGCAGCAGGTGAGGAGCTGCTCCTCAGCCTGCCCAGCCCAAAGGCTCATGGAACCTACTGTGTAAACATAAGGCACTATTATCTCCCCTCTCCACATGGAATCACTTTATGGAATTTATTATTATTATTTGGAGCTCAAATTGAAACCCTCTGGCCACGTATGAACACTAAGCCTGCTTAGGGAATGCAGGAAGCAGCTAAAGTGGTGAAGAGGCAAAGATTTATGACAGTCAGAAAAGAAATTTTCTTTTCTAGCAACAAGCTTCACATTCCTAATCTATTTCTGCAGATTTTGCTACTCTCTACCAAACTTTTGACAGGTCTTAAAGACTAACACTTACCATGCTGCAAGCTGCTCCTCTAAAGTCTATTTTATCATTGTTTATAACCACCTGGCTGGATTCCCTTGGTGGTATTTTTCACTCTTTCTCATAGACCCTAAGAGTATCCATATTGCCTGCACCACAGCCTTCATCTTCAGCTTTTTCCTTCCCTCCAACACTATCTCAGCTGTTTTTAACTGGGCTCCCTTTATCTCCTCCTGAGAGCTCCCACCCTTGCTGATTCCCATTCAAATCATCACATTAGTGAGACAGACTGACTATGGTTTTCACCTGTCACTCAAGCAGGATTGCATCCTCACCCTCTCCCTTAGCTTCAGTAAAACTTTCTTCTGTGAGAGCTTTACAATTATATTTCTGTCCTTGATAAAATGGTATTAGGTAAGGATATAAGGGGAGGCCTGTGAAAGGAGAAAAATAGAGTGACAATGCGTCGTCTCTCCCAAATTGTCTTTCTGAAAGCTCCAAATGGCTTTGTAACAGCATGAAAGTGCTTCCTGATTATTGCCAGGCTGAGACTCAGGAAAGCCCTAAGGGTGGACAGGAGAGGGGGAAGGAATATATAAAATCCTGCAGGGAGAAGGGGTGTGTAGAAATCCTGTGGCCCCTCACACGCTCCCTGGGCTGTTAGAACTGCCCCTGCAGCAGAGTTTCAAGGGGAACTCAGGGCTCCATTTCCCCCCAACACTAAAAACTTCAAGCTATTCCCTATGCAGGAGCAGCCAAGTGGTCTTTAGGTCCCTGTGCACCCTTGTCATGATTTTCAGCAAGATTTTACAGCAGAAGTTTCAACCAGGACACATCATTTTCCCACCCAACAGTCGGACAGATCTTCCTCATTTCCAGTGACTTGTCACTTCAGATCTTCCTCTCACAACACAAGGGGTCTGACCCCCCAAACCCAGACTCCTGGGAGAGCCTGTGGGCAGACGTGGCCAGGTGCCACCAGTGCTGGTCACAGCCACCTCTCGAGCCAGCAGCTCTGGCTGCAGGAAGGAGCACAGCTAACACAAACATCATGTTCTGTTCCCATGGCAACCCAAGTGTCATGTTCATCACCCTCTCATTTCTGGAAGAAAAAAAAGACATAGGTCTGATGAGGAAAAATCCAAGAGTCCCAATGGACTGTGCTGAGCTTGGGCGGATTTTTCACGTTATTGCTGGCACCACTCACCCCAGGCCAGCTGGGAAGGGCAGCACACAGCCCTGTGATGGCCCAAGGGTTTGAGCAGGAGGACAAATGGGATTCAAATCATCCAGCCAGATACAGACAGTTCATGTCTTGTCTGCTCTGTGTCACTTTGAAGCTAGGGATGCACAACCCACTTACCACAGCTATAGAAGTCACTAGGTGTTAGCAGAAGAGCTTTCAGCTCCAGCCATCCCATCTCCCATTTGACATGACCTGGGGGTGAAGGTCCTTATCAGTTATCTTTGCTCAGTGGCTTATTAAACCCCACTAATTTAAGAAGATGGCTGAATTTGGAATTGCTCTTCCAAGAGAGCAGAGATCTTTGTGTGCATCAAGTCCCCTCCTGGACTGGGTGAGCTGCCACCATCTCACTGTCCCATGCTGATATCTGTGCCCCAGAAACGAGATCCAGCTGGGATCCACCATCCCCATTAACATGGATCTGTATGAGCTTCTGTGCAGTGACTGCAGGGCAGCAACTAAAGCATTGCCACATGGATTTGTACATGGAAATCTGACCTCCCAGTTCTAAGATAAACATGCTAGAGAGGCATCACTGGACAGTTTTGGAGCTCTCTGATGTGTTCTTGCTTGAGGCATGAGAAGATGTAAAGCTGGAGGATTCTCTTCATTCACTTTAAAATCAGTTCCACCAATTAGTAGTTCTTTTCTATGGGGGAAAAAAATTAAAAGGAACTTCCAGCCTGAAGAAACAAAAGGAAGACTCCAAAAATTATGCTTGGGAGAAAACATCTTCCTGTAAAAGGAAATTATGCCTGTACTTGAGAGGAAAAGGGGAAGGGAAACTGGGAAGAGAATGACAGCATTCTATAGAGTGCTTGGGTAAGGCAGGAAGAAGTTGGAACACTCCAGATTCTCTACATCCCAATGCTGAAGCCAAACTCCAGGGAGGTGCAATGTTTGGATGGCTCAGTATCCTAAGTCAATGCAGATCAAGGGAAATATCCCTGGGTGCTCAGGGGCAGGGTATATCTAAACAACACTGAAATCCAAAACATTAGTTACCTTGCTATTAATCCTTAGTTTTAACCATCAATTTTATTTTTATTTTGCTTTGTTTTCCCTCCCTGAGCAGTTTTGCTGGCCCAGCAGTGAAGGGTTCAGGTGAGATTTATACCTGTAACTGGGGTGAGCACCTTGGCTAAGAGATTGTCCTTATCTGGAGCAACTTCTTCCTCCTTAAAGACAGACAGAAACCTCATGCAGGCAGCCTTTCATGAGAGGGATGAAGAGAAGCTACTTATGGGCATTCACTTGTGCTTTTATGGGAAAAGAAACTAGGGATTAAGTATGACAAAGGTTAAGGCAGATGGTTGCAGGAATTTAATGAAATTTTGGCCTCTGCATGACACCTACCACCTACCCTGCAGGAAAGTGCTCACTACAGTCCCATGGGCCCTGGGCTTTCATCCAGGGGAGCTGCATTTTCTCCCACTGATCTTCAGCACCACCTTGCTCAAGGCACTTGGCCATTTTACACCTTTTCTCAACTTTTGGGAATCCTTAAGCAACCAAGAGATGAACATTCCAGTCATATCCACTGCCCAGACCTCAACTGTGAGCAGAGGAGAGAGGAATAAGTTTGAAAGTTTATTATCTCCTCTTTGGATACACCCAAACTAGCAATCAGCTCTTGTTAACACAGGTGGCAATGCCTGAGGGGACATTAAGGTTCCACTCAGGCTAGGAAACAAAATACTGACCTTAGGGTTAGGGGATGGGAAGGAGTCCATCAGCCTATAAAGGCCTGGATCATAAATAAAATACTTCTGGATCTCCTTAATTAAACACAGCAGAGCATTCAGTTGTGCCTTGCTAAGTGGTGTTGATGCAAAGGGGATGAGCCCTTCTGGCAAGGTAAGTGTGCAATTCCCTCCTCTTCCCCACTGGAGCAGCCAAGCAGGGTCAGGGCAGCCCAGGAGAGAGATGTGCTGCCTGTTTGCTTGCTCCTGTGACTGGCTGCCCATGTAGAAGCTGGCAGGGAGCTGGAGTGTGCCAGCCAGGTTTTTGCAAGCATGTGAAAATTAACAACTCTCACCCTGAGCTGGAAAGGGCAGATAATTGAGAAAATTGAAATTAAGAGAGAGAGAAAAAAAAAAAAAAAAAAGGAAAAATGAGGGGAAAAAAGAAAGAACATGGAGATGAGCCAAGAGGAAACACTTCAAAGGCCCATAGCCTGTAGCCCATATTAATGACAACAAAAAGATGGGACCCTTACATTTTAATCAAAGGCAATTTTTTTTAAAAAGGTATAATAACTCTGCCATGCAGGAGCTGGCACCCTGCCCCCAGAGGTGTTGGCAAAGGAGGCTGGCAAGAAGCAGCTGTGGCTTCCTCAGCTGCCTTCTTTCTGCACTGCCTTTGAGCATCAGTGAAAGCAAAGCAAGAGTGAGCAGAGCCTTCAGGAGAGATGCCTCGAGGGGAGAAGCTACAGGAAACCAAAAGAATTAGAAACATGACTGAAATCTAAATCCCAGCTTCCTCTGGCTGGTGTCTATGAATAGTGCATGTAGGATGTGAGCTGGGAGCTGGGAGCCAGCTGAACCAGCAGCAGGATGGCACCACAGGGCACTGGGGCAGCCACTGGTACTGCCTGGGCAGATCCAAGTGGAGCTGTCAGGGATAGAGGTCATGGAGAGCCTCATCTGTAAGACACAGACATGTCTGAAAGGGGGTAGGTGTGACATCAAATGCCTGAGAAAGATGCTTGTCTGTAATGCCTGCCCTCCCTGCAGTAGAGACATCCTTGCCTGCTCTCCTCAGGCAGGACCAAAGGCTCCCTTTCAGCTGGGGCAAGTGTTCTGCACAAGAGAGCAAACCAAAGCTTTTCTGGGGTGCAGGCAGTGGGGTCTTTTTGTTCCCTGGTACATCTTTGTGAAGGGGGAAATGGAAAATGGGAAAGGAAGTAGAGCAGCACAAAACCTGAGGGAGGAAAACCAGAATAAGGCTGAGTGTGCCATAGGGTGAATAAACTCTCCTCAGAAAACAACATACAATTGTTTCCATTAGTCTGAAAGAAGACACGGCGAGGAAAAAAATGAGAAAGGTTTACAAAGACAAAGCCTCAATTACACTAAAAAGACCAAACCAAACAAAAAAAACCAAAAAAAAAAAAAAACAGAGAAAGAATAATTCATGTAACACTCACTTATTTACATAAAATGAAGACAAACAATGGTGTATTTAGTTGTAGTCAGAAGCTGACATTTTCCATGGAATTTTAAGGCAGTGCCAAATGTAGCCACAAGTAGCAATAGCCTGGGATTCAGTGAAATTTCCATAACAGCATGAACAAATGAAGGCCAGAAGGAGCCACACCTGGATTAAACTGCTCAATATACTAAAGCTTGTGCCCAGGTAGCAAGGCAATGAGGAGACATCACATTTGGGTAGAGGAGCTGCAACTTGGAGAAAAAAATAAACAGCCCTTCCAAAAATGAAAGGCTATTCCACCTATTCCAGCAGATGGTAAGGTGCAGTAGACAGTTTGAAAAAGAAAAAAAATCAATTTTTTAATACACATAAGAAATTGTTAGCTTCTTTTACTTAGAAACAGCCAAGACAGTATGTTACTCAAAAAACCCCCTCTAGTGCTGAACAACAGAGGAATTTCACATGTGTTGTCTACACAGGTTGTTCAAAACCTTCAAAGGTTTTGAAAAATCATGTGGTGATTTTTGATAACACCTGCAGTGTTACTACAGTCTGGGCACATTCCATAAACAAAACTGTTGGATTGTTGCAATTGCAGGCTGTCAGGAAAAGCCAGCTCTCTGCAAACGTCCCCTCTCAGTCCAAAATTTTAGGGCTTGCTGAAAATCTAATACTGCATGAAATCAGAGTAAAGTGAGCACTTTATTCTCCCCAGAATCATACTGTGGGAAGCAGAACTTCAAGCTTCAAACAGAATATTCCTTTGCACCCAAAATCCCATTTCTACTAAACTCCCTATGAAGTCTGCTGAGGATCTTTTGATCCTCGTGCCAGCATTAGTCCTGATAAACCAAACACTGCTCTCTGTGTAGGTACACAAAGGGAGGTGTTTCTGGAGTTGCAGCTGAAAGCAACTGAGATTTTGGCAGAGTGTGCTAACATATGAGCCACAGGGGGTTTGCTTTGCAAGACCAATCTAGTTCCATTTAATTTATGATGGTGACAAAACTTGATGAAGGAATACTGTGCCTGAAAACTCTGCTGCCCAGTTTTTACAACCAGCCTCTCTGCAAATTTGGGCTCTCTGGCACCCTCAGACTGTCAGGGCTGCACCAGCACTATCCCCCGGCGCTTGTGACAAGTGGCAAGGCAGCTGTGTGATGCTGCAAAGGACAATAGGCTTTTTTTGGTTCCCTGTAGGTGTTTAAGCAAGCAGCAGCACCTCTGAGCCATTTTAAGGTTTGCTCACAGCTAGCTAAACCGGGAAGAATTCAGTGACCTTCAGGATATAAATAGATCCAAAGCCCCTTTGTGCCCGGGGAGTGGGCAGGGGACACTTCAGCATTTATGACCCGCAATTACTCTCCCACCCAACAGAATAGACTCTGTTGTCCATTGTCTACAGCAATTACCAGGGCATGAGTGGGGGGAATTCTAACAGGGCCAGACACAAACAACCATCCTGGTGTGCCTCTGTGTCACTCTGCCTCGGTCCCTCTGCGATGCTCAGCCTGCAGAGCTCTTCCCATCAGTGGCGTGGAGTTGCCAAGCAACATTTGTCCTGTCCTCCATGGGCCCTGCTCATGGCTCTGTGGCACATCACTCTTTGAAGAAAAGGGGTTGTTGTGCAGAGTGAAATAACTTTCCCTCTCTCTTCTGTCTTCCTACTTGATGAGGTGAAAAATGAATCACTCAGAATATGACAGGAATGCAGGATCAAATCCTGCAGTCAGTTGCTCTGGGGTAAATCCCATTGAAAATTGTCTTTGGGGAATGAATTCACTGCCAGATACCAAGGACCAGTGCACCATACCCAGGATACAGCAAATATTTTTTTGCATCATACACATTAGAAAAAGCAGCTAGAAGAAGTCAAATCATTATTGGCAAATAATTTATTCAGCCACAGTCACGAAGGAATTAATATTATCCATTATTCTCAAACATGACTCAACCAATTCCTGGAAATAACACAGCTAAAGCTTCTAGCTCTGAGCTGCAAACCCTAAGATTTAAATTCTTATTTAATTCCACAGCTCTTTCCCTCTTGTTATTATGTTCAACAGTGTGCTGCTGCTGTTCGTGTGCCAATGATACAAGGTTAGAAGGCTTAGACAGTTCAAAATGTTCTCTCTGCATCAGTAAAGCTAAAAAGTACAAAGCAGCTCTTACAAATGAGAGCACTCAGGCCATCTGGCACAGTGGCTTCAGTGTGAGCTCCCTGCTCCAGGGCTCTTGGCATCTACCTGGACATCAGCCACCAGTGAGAGAGCCTGGTCTGGGATCATCCCTCTGGGATGCAGCCCCCCAGATCATCAGAATTCTCTGTATTCAGCTCTGGGAGAGTGAGACTGTCAGAGCAAAGGATGGGGCTACAGAGATGGGTGTGGGCAGCTGTGAAGCAGAGCCCTGTGCTGGAAAGGCTGAAGGTGAGGTTGGCAGATGTGTTCACATAAAATAAGGGTGTATGAACATGGAGCTGAACTTCAACAAAACTATATGGGATTTTCTGAAAAAAACAAATGGATTTTCCATTGTATTTTCTCAGTTATTTAAGTAAAATAATGCCCTGCAAGCATGACTGTGGGATTTCTTCTTGGGGTGGGTTTAGAGCTAGGAATCCTGTCTGATCTGGTATTTTAACTTCACTCAGAAGTTAACAAGGCAAAGAATTAGCTCAACAAATGATCCTTTCCCAGTATCTCAGGATGTAGATCCTGTGCGGGTGCCTGTTTCTCTGCACTTACCCTGTACAGAATAATTTAGACTAAATCACAGAATCACAGGATGGGTAAGGTTGGAAGGGACCACTGGAGCACATCACTCAGGATTGTGTCCAGATGGCTTTTGAATATCTCCAGGGAAGGAGAATTCCCAACCTCTCTGGACAAACTGTTCCATTGCTCAGGCACCCTCACAGGAAATAAATTCTTCCTCCTGTTCAGGTGGAACTTCCTGTGTTCCAGTTTCTGCCCATTGCCTTTCATGCTATTTCTTGGCACCAGGAGGAAGAGCCTGGCTCCATCTCTGTGACACCCTCCCTTCAATACTGAGAGACATTGACAAGGTCCTCTCTCAGCCATCTCTTCTCCACATGCCTAACTTCTAGAAAGCTAAAGTTCTTGGAGATGAAACCTGTCTCTCATAAGTAATTCCTCAGCTAATGTGCACCTTCCTTACAAATACTTCATATAAACCATATTACTTTAATTCTTTATGAAAAGAAAGTATTTAAAGCTTTCCTAAAGCAAAGACATATGTTATCCTCTAAGCCAATTAGCCAATAAAAGAAAGGAATTAGATCAGCTTGACAAATCCATGTTGATTCTCTTTTACCACCTTCTTATCCTATACCAGCTAATGAATTGTTTGTTTCATAATTTGTTGAGGTTTCTCTGTAGTGACTCAGCTTAGCTGGCTGATTTAAATTTCCTGGCTCTTTGTTTTTTTTCCTATCTACACAAACAAATACCCTATTTGCCCTTTTCAACTCTAAAGAACCCTCCTGATATAGGAGAACTTCTTGAAGTGCATTCCTAAGTGTTCACAGACTGCTTTCTCTGGACAGCCTGCAGGGGAATTCCCTCAGGTCAAGCAGTTTGAATTCACTCACTCAGTGTGAGGGTTCTTTAACTCACACCCCTTGGCTCTGGCCCATTCCCATACCCCAGTCAGTGTGACTTTTGTTATACTTATCTAGCACTGACTGTTTTGGTGATAAGGGGAGTCAAATGGGCAATGATGACTCCAACCCTTTGCTCTCCTCCTGTGGTACATAGTTTTGCAGTTTTATTCCTTCTAGCATTTTTATAGCATATTTATAGGATTTCTTTTTCTTCCCTTGTAGCCACCTCAGTTCATTCTTTACCAGGACCCTTCTGATTTCATCCACACGTGCTTTGGTGTCATTCTCTTCTCATTCCTCATCTGCTGCTGCTTGAACTTTCAAAAAACAATTAATTTCTCATTTTAAGGCATCAATGAGGTCCTCACACACTTTTGGTGTTTTTCTTTTGTTCTATTCTTCTTTCTGCCTTAGGAGATCTCAGTCATTGCACCTCTGCTCTAATCTCTAAGTCAGCGCTTGCTGGCCTCTATTCCTTTTTCCTTGACTCAACCTACCAATTCCCTGATGTTTCACAGCCAATTAATCCTTCTTCTGCTGTTCCTACTTTCTCTTTTCCATGTGTCTGGGAAGCTGATTAACTCATAGCTTGGTATATGTACTAAGGCTTTATATTCTTCCTGTTTAGCCCTTACACTCCTAGCCCTTGGGCAGAGACATTTCAGATGTTTACCAGATTGCTCCATTCTTCTCCCAAGTGCCTCATTTTCACCTCTATTAAATTTCCCATTTTCCTAACTCACTAACCAGCATGCTGCCTTGGTTCTTGGAAGACTGCTGCGCTGTAAAAAAATCCAAAGTTTTTGTCGACACTGTCCGTGCTTTCACCTCAAGGATTCGTCTGGCCCACCTGTGCCACCTTCCACAGAGACCAAAGGAAACACAGCAGCCCCTGGAAAGGAGTTAGCAGTGATCCCGGCAATGGGCAGGATTTTTATTTCAGTGATGGCAGATATATGAAGGAAGCAGCAATTAATCCTTCCTGTTTGCCTTCTCTAAGGATATCAAATTGTGTAGTAAACACTGGAGATTTAAACCTCTTTGTGACCCCTTTCACCGAAAATAAATATTAATAACCCCACTTCACAGACAGGGAAACAAACACAGCAAAGCTAAATGGCTTTTTATGGAAATGCCGAGGCCAAGGCAGGAGCTGCCAGAGCAAGCATGGAAACCATTCAGGGAGAGCCGTCAGTCAGGCCTTAAGGAGCAAGGGGGCAGAAAACAGGGTTGTGATTGCAATTACATCAGCTGGTGAGGAGCCAGCCCCTCAGTGCCCAGAGCTCAGTTAGCCAAAGGCTATGGCAGTTTGCTGACACTGGAGTTATTGCCAGAGCATCCAAATGATGATTGTTTTTAGTGGTAGATTTGTCTTCCCTCTCACTGGTCCATGCATGAGCGACAAGCAGCTTAATTAAAGGCTAAAAAAGCCCCTGATGCTAAAATAGCTGCCTTGCCATCTTTCTGGAGATGGTGCTAGACTCATAGCAGGGCATTTCTTTCTGCCTTCACCTTTCTCTATCACTCCCTCGTGTTCCCTCACTTTTAAAAGTGAAATAAAAGAAGCAGGAAAAATGAAAATATGAAGAAAGTAGCCACAAACTGCTCCATCAACAATAATATGCCACGGATCTTCCAGGACTGGTCTGAGGATGTGAGTCCCTGGAGAGAAAGCCCAAGGCCAGGGATGATAGAGGCTCAAGCCTCATGAAAAGCACTCACAGACCCCAGAGCACAATGCAGCGCTGAGGATACGGACTTGGCTGCCGTTTATGGAGTGGGGAATACAGTGGCAGATTTATTCTACAGTAAAGAGGGTTGTGTCTTGGTAGCACTAATACTGACACATTATCTGGGGACGGAAGAGGATGCACAAATAGGAACAATTCTCCCATTTCTCTGCCTGTGTCTCCCCCAAATGCCCCCTACTCCTATTTCCTCCTGTTCTCTTCATTCCTCTCCTTGCACTGAGTCCTCTCCTTCCTCTCTGATTTATACCTTATTTCTTTAACATTGTCCTTCATCTTTTCCCAATGCAATTACATGGACAGAGTACATGGACAAAATCTCCAAGATTTTGCATATTATCTTCAACTGGATAAGCCCTGTGTCCAGCCCTCTGCCTGGAAAACCATGTAAGTGTTTTCAAACAGAGGGTCAAATCCTGCTCTCACAAAAACAGGAGTGAAAGTTTCCACACTGTAAGGACCAGGCCATGGGACAGGATGAGCTGATAACAACCTGACAGAAGAAGCTTTTAAAATTATCCAGCACAGCTCAAAGAGAAATGTCCTAACAAATCATCACTGCTCATCAAGTGGAAACCAGCGATGGCAACTTCCACCACAGTCCTGCACAGAGTAATTCCAGCTCCCCTCTCATCAGCTGAAATCAGTATAGAGCAAACACCTGAGCAGTTTTTTATCCTTATTTCCCCCCTCCTTATTCCAAAAACATGCACCCACTTTCACTACTACTATATTTGCCATTTTTATCTCACGATGGAACAGAAACTGGGAGAACAAACAAATTGGTCAAGAGCACATAAGAGATCTGTGGCAAAGAAAGAAATACGGTATGAGTGTCCCAGACTGCTGCCAAACAGTCTCTGACTCAGGCTTTGCATCTCTAAGGGATGGATAGGGGCAGTGGATCTTGTCCAAGGACAGATAAGACAGGAGATAGCTCTATCACCCACATCTCTGCTGTTTGGCAGCAGCAGAGAAGCAGTGGAGGAGCAGGGCTGCTGTCTTTCCCCCTCCTTAATCTGCTTCCTGCCTGCTTCAAAAACAACCCAGTGCACGGTTGTTTATTATTATTATCACTGTTATTTTCCAGAGTGCTGTAAAACTACGGGATAGAGCACTCTGACAGCCTCATAACAAACAGCAGATAAAACTAATTAGATTTTGTTCTTCCTTCAGTTTGCTGACTTGATTCTTTCTTCTTTTTATTGTTTAATTATTTATTTTTTAGCCCAGAGGTTTACACACACACATGTATTTCACTAGGCACTGGCAAGGCATCCTTGGGATCATCTCTGGCAGGAAAGGGCTATTGTGGCCGGGAGACCCAAGAGCTGGTGAGGGGCTGAGACAGAGGGTGCAGTGTAGTGAGGGCTCAGCTCAGCATCTTCCACCCACGTCATGTCAACTGGAGGGGGGAGGAAGGAGAGCACAGCCATTCACAGCCTCTAAGAGAGCCAGTGTGAGACAAAAAGCATCAGTAAAAAAAGTTAATGTGCCTGGCAGGAGCCCAAAACTGCTGCAGCGCTGGGGACCAGGCAGTGCCTCTAAGACACCATCTCTTCTGGCCATGATGGGAGTATTTGGCTTGAGTCTCAACCTGACAGCCTTGCTGACTCTTGAGGAAGGACAAAACGGTGGGGAGCAGGGCGACTGCCCTCTCCTCCCTCTCTCCCTCCCTTTTTCCGTCGGCTGTTTCCAAATTCTTTGGGATTAGCTAGCGGCAGCAAGGAAAGGCGCTGCTCTCAGCGCTCCGCGGGCTGAAGTGAGGTGACGGGCCCGGCGCAGGGGACAAGGGCTTCATTCACTGCGGGATACCAAACCAGAATGACAAGTGTGCAAGAATAAACAAGGCTGGAGTTAATCTAAAGTTGTTTTACACTTTGTTTTATTAAAGTCAATGCACTTCCGTTCCTCTGTGCAGAGCCTAGCTCTGCTTAATTACCATGACTCAGGGAGAATTTTAATAGCGCGGAGCGCGCAGCGCGCACCGAGGCATTCTCCTGACCTCTAGAGGTCTGTCACAAGAAGAGGAGCATCCGCTCCCTCTCTACAAGTTCCTGGGGGAAAAGAAAAAAAAAAAAAAAAAAGGAGGCAGCCCACAAAACTGCTTCTTCTGGAGCTATCCAGGTGCCACTCCAAGTGGTTGGTCACCCTTGTGTCCTGCTAAACTTCCCCATCCTTGGGCTGGGGGCTTCTACTGCCCTCTGCCTTCTGCAGCAGCCTCACTTGCTGACAATTTATTTGGCACAGGCATGGGATGATGGCAGGGAGAAAGGACTGAGCCGGTTTTTCACACCACACAGCAGCATTTATGCAGGTGTGGTTGATGTCCAGAGACACTGCTCCCAGCTCAGCTGCTGCATCTGGATCCCAGACACTGAAAACACCCCAAGGACTGTTGCCACATTTCTCTTCACAGAGAAAAGCAAGGCACAATTCTTCCCAAGGATTTCTGAGATTCACATTCTCTGAACCTCAGAGAAAGGGAAAACACAATTCTTATCACTTGCTGTCCCTGTGTTGTGCCAAAGTAGAATGCAATATGGAGATTGTTTATCCAAAGTGGTGGTGTTTTGTTTCCTTGGCCTGTCAGGGCCAAGCACGTGTGTGTCGGGACTGTTGGGTGAAAGTCACGAGATTCTGGAGAGTGTGAGCAGTTGTGTGCAGAGTGAGTGCTTGGCAGGTTCAGTTTAGATGAAAGGTATATAGTATAGCATAATAAAGTAATTAATTAGCCTTCTGATATCCATGGAGTCCTCCTCATCATTCTCTCCCCTTCGTCAGAGTTGCCCTTGATTTACAATAGAGGACCTCTGCCATCTCCCCACCTCCTGCAGCTCCTAGCACAGGGGTCTCTGAAATGGTGCTACTGCTCATACACATTTGGCTCCAAACACACATGGAAGAGACATCTTTTATTATATTATGACTACCTCTGCACAGTTTAGTCACCAGCCCAGAACTCTCCCACTGAACTGAATTCCCCCTATCTTAAAAAAAAACTCAGAATGAAACAGCTAGAAAGCCACATATTATAGCCCAAATATTTGCATCTCATTAAGGAAAATGCTGATTTAAGAAGATATTTTTTTCTTTGCAATAGGGTTTACCACTGGCAAGCCTTGGTAGGCACCCTTCAGCTACTCTTGTGGCAGTGTTGGTACAGAAAGCAAAGTGGGTGCAAACATGCATGACACAGATATGCACAACAGCATTTTTTACCCTGTGTTCTGGGGATGTGCTGAATGCTGAACACCCCAGAGCATGGCTCTTGTATGCTGCCATCAGTACCAAGCACAGTATCAAGTTTTTGTCATGCCTACAAACACTGGATTTTTAAGTTAATTATACACATACATTGTTTCTTTATTAATAAGCTCTGAAGCAGTATTATACAAACTATTATAATGGGAACACCTGTTTCACCTCTTTTGTGTCCCTTCCTGTGAGCCACCCTTTTATTAAAATTCAGTATTGTGTGCAACAAGCTGCATGCTAAACCAAGCAGAACAGGACATCTGTACAGAGGCACACACCACACCTAATGAATTAGTCTGGGCTAAGAAGCTCAGCTTCTAAGGACCCAAGCTGCCTGTCTTTTGAGCAGCATCCTAGAGAGATAGAGACACAGGGAGCTCTTATGTGCTAGGGAAGATTTTAAGATCCGTGGATACTGAAAACCAAGCAGGACATGAAGAATCTTTTTATCTAAAGAGCAACTTCCTGCTGGAAAATATTGTCTAGGTAGTCTGAGGAAAGGTGCTCAGAAACACATCAGAGCATTTCATGTTCTGCACTAGAAATTCTCTTCAAAACCGGCATAAAACCAGGAAGATGACACGGTGCTTTTAATAATGCATCAATATTAATAATAATCATCACTGGTAATCACTGGAGTCCTTGCAGGCTGTAATGCTACACACACTCAGCACATTCATCCTTGTCCTTGAGCCTCACAAAGCAGTGACAGAGTTGGGAGCCTCTTGCATCTTAAAATTAGCTCCATTTAGATTCAGGGCAATTCCCCATTTGCAGCAGCAGAGTTTAAGACACTTGGCAAGATCAGGCAGTGTGAAGTGTGAGCTGAAGTGACATGGCTTCCTGCTTTAGAGATACAGAACACGTGTGTGGGTTCTCTGTCTGTGCTGGATTCTCAGAAACTGGGAGGCAATTTTAGGAGAAATCTAATTTTTCTCCATTTGGGGATTAAAGAAACTGTTCTGATTGATGCTTGGGCTAAATTCACTCCAGGGTTTTGCCACCATCACTATTCTATTGGTGAATTTAGCTCAGGTTTCCAGAGGATCACTATGAATTGTCAGTGCTGCTTTCCTTACTGTGGCACACTGGATTTCCCCTGCTGTTGCTGAGACACAACCATCTCAGAAATATGCACAGCCTGACCCAACCTGTTGAATGCACTGTAAAAATTCTGATCAGACAGAAATCAGAGACATGCTCTACAGCTCAAGAGAGAATGGCAACAGGGAGCTCTGCTGAAAGGCATCAATAACTGTCACTTCTCCAGGCAAAGGCCACCTAAAGTCAGAAAAAGAGAATCATCTCTGATTCCTTTGTCTCAAAATACTGTTCCTTAGGTCAATCTGTATGAAACCATGTACCAGAGGCAGCCATGAAACTGGGATTGTGTTTAGGAATGGATGACCCCACACAGAACCACTTGGGCTGGTGGCCCCTCGCTCTGCCTCGGGTACAAAGTGTAAGGAGTCGCCCTCAGCAGATGTATGTATACAAATTACACAAACAGACAGTCAGCTCTCCATTCAGAACCAGGAGCAACACATCTGGGAAGGGTGCTGAAGCTGGCAAACAGGCAAACACGAGCAGTGACCCATTTTCTTGCTGCTCTGCAGGTCTCAGCCTTGCTCACACGGGACTGCTCTCAAACCCACGGCACAGCCCAAGTGCTGATGAGCCCAGAGGAAGAGCTGTGCTGTTGGGTGCTGGCTGGCTGGAAATGTAGAGCCCCCTCAGAGCCCTGGAGCTGCATGTCTGTCCTGTGGTCACTCCTTCATCTTCTGTCTCGCCTTCCACACACGAGAGGCACTCCTGGATCTCTTGGTCTAGCTCCAAGAATTCCTCTTCACCATCAGAGCTACTGGCAGTGTCATAATCAATCTCTTCTGCACAAGGAGGTTCATCATCAGACTCCAGGCTGCTGTTACTGCACCTTCTGCAGAAAAACCACAAGAGAGACTGCACGTCACCAAAGGAGGAGATGTTCTCAGGGGGAAGAGCAAGCAACAGGGAAATGCTTTTTCTGGGTTCAACCTTGGCTCTGTTAATAAGGGATGAGGTGGTACTAAGCAAGCTCTGGTGTGTCCTTGTGCCTGTCTCACCAATGAGAGTGATAAAATGAAGAGTGATACTCACTGACCTCTCAGGAGTAAAGCATTATTATTCCCAGCCCTATTACTGTTATTGCTAATACAGAAACAGACTGCTCTACATACAGACAATACCATTCTTGCCTTGAGGCACTAACAAAGGTTGCAGAAGCTGAAATATAGCAGAGGAGAAGGCATTCAGTTTCCAGAAGTCTGTCGGTTTAATCATCATCCCCCTTGCTGTAGCTCCACATTTAGTGTAAGACCTAATTAATCCAGGTGGTTGAAGTGCCTTGGCATCTTTTCCTCCTGTTCTGTGAATGCTCAGAGCACTGCTAACAAGAGGCAGTACAAACAAAAAACTGAGCCTCTTGGATCTTCAAGCACACTGTCTGCAGGGAGGGCAGAAGCACCAGGAGTGGCTGTGTTTTGTGAAGAACATGGAAAAGTTTTGATAGCTTGACTTCCTGGGAAAGGGCCAAACTCAGAGTCAAGCCTGAATGGCTGAGGAAAGACTCAAAGTGGATGTCACAGCCACATCATCTGGCTCTCAGAAAGGCAGGTTACCCCACCTTGGCCTCCTGCCATTTACTCAAAGGAACGGCCACAGGGGCTTTCCTTGCATGCCCACTTTCACTGCACAGTGCATGAGGTTTGCCTGATGCAATATTTATGGCAGAAAAGTGACCACTAGACTAGATGGCTCTGGGAGTCCTTCTCCTCCCAGGCTGCCTGCATCCCATCTGGCCCTCAGCCCATCAGGGCAACTGGGTAATTTTTTGAGACCAGAAAGAAGCCTGTGTGATTTCAGTGCTGTCTGGGTCACAGTCTGGATGAATCAGGGGAAGAGATACTGCATTTTTCACCTCCAGGTCAATGTTTTCGATCAGACTCAGAGCAGGGGAATGTATTGCTTTGGGGGACAGGCAAAGGAATAATAATATTCCACCTCTGGGGCAGAGTTTTTTAATTTGTCCTGAGCTGGGAAGAATGAATGGCTTGGCAGATGGAGCAAACACAGCTTTAATGTGTGGTCTGCTCACTTACATGCCAGTAGCCAGAATAATCTTCCAGCTTTCAGCTGTTACACAGCACGGCCAGCAAGTGATGTTTCAGAACATACCAAAGGTGTAAAGTATTGCTTTTGGATGTATTGATCCCTCCCCTCTTCTGCACTCCAAGAAAGGTGTAAGATTTTCCTAGGTCTGAGACTCCAGATCTTAACTGCAGAGTATTCTGCAGCAGAAACAGGCAGTGTCAACCCACATCTCCTTCTCAGGCTGATCTCTGGCTTAGTTTACTTCAAAGGCTGGGTATAAAGGATTTTCTGAAAGCTTAATAGAGCTGTACAGCTTAAAAATAAATAAAAGAATAATTATGCACTTTTACAGTTTCTGGCTCTACTTCAGTCTGCTCAGAAATCTGGGTCAGGAAGAACTCATACTGAAAATGAGGATGTGACATGAAACAAAACAAACAAACCAGGACAATCCTCCCAGCACAAACAGCAACAGCAATGGTCCCAGCTGAGTCTGACCAGTGGGTTTGATTTCTTCTTTTAATTTCCATATGCAGGCATTGCATGAATTACCATGATACTGAGTACCTATGATAATGTTCAAAGCTGACTAAACCCAGGGGAACCAGAATTTTCATTTATAAGCCCTGCTCTTGCAGATTTGCAATCAAAAAGAACCAAAGCATACCTACTTTCAATATTGCACTTGTACATTTTTAAGGAGCTGCTAATGCCATTGGGACAAAACATAGCTGTTACCCAACTCACTGATATTTTACAGATGGAGAAGCTTGCAGCCTAGGAACTGAAGGTCAAACATTTACATTAACAGGATAATTGGGGGGAAAAAAGGTCCCTATTATTACTTAAATCTGGGAAGCCAAATAACAGGATCTCCTGAATTTTTCAATAATTTAAGTGATTTTAAGACTGTCTTTCTGACAAAAAAGGGAAAATGCCTCCTACCACAAAAACATTTTGCTAATGAAGGGAAGTCTGGAAGACAACAAACAGAGAATGAAAGGCAAAAAATACAAACCTGCCATTTCTTTACATTGAAGACTGAAGGGATATTCTTTAGGAAGCAAGCATTTAATCATAAAACATTTGTAATGCACTTCCAGAAGTCCCCCTTGTTGCCTGCCTGCACAGCACACAAAACACCAAGAGAGCTCAATTTGGGGGGCAGTTGTGCTGCAGAAAGAGGTTCCCCATGAGTGAGGATGTGCTTAGAGCCTGTTTGGAGGTCAGGAAGGAAGATTTTCTTCCTCATTAGCTCTGCCCTTTGCTCCTCTGATGAGCAAGGCAGTTAGCACTGATCTTGGTAGTGGCTTCTCCAGCCTGGAGTGCCAGCCCTGGATCAGAGCCACCAGCACAGGTCTCACAAGCAGCAAAGGGATGGCACCAACCTCCTTCTGCTGCCAGCACAGGCTGCAGTCACACTGCTGACTTCAAAGCTGAGAGGATCTTCATCACCCTGACAAACTCCACAAACCAGTTACATCTCTGCACTGTACGGAACTTCACATCCCAATAATTCACTTTCTGCTGCAGAAGATTTAAAACACATTAAAATGTGTTTTACACACGTTACAAAGCAACACAAATGGGCTGGTTCCAAGCAGCAAGTTCTTCTGAAAGAGGAGAGGTGGCAGCTTGTGGCACGTGCAGGAGCCAGCCAGTTCCACCAACCAAGTGCCACTCCTTGCACGTGCTTCCCCACATCACAGGGACCATCCCCTTCCATGCAAATGGTGAGACATGGTAAGGAACAGGGTTGCCAATATCTATCGATTATTGTATTCTTTCCCAACAGAGTTTTGGAGGTTTGTTTGTTTATTTTTAATCTGATCTTTAAAAGCTGGAAAAGAATTAGCGCGACAAAAAATGAAACAAAAACCAAAAGAAAAACAACAACAAAAAACCTACCCAGGAGACATGAAACATATTTATCAAAGAATAATGATGTTGTCTTACAGAAGGTAAACAAAGGGGAAAACCAATGACACTACATTATAGAAATCCAAGAAAAATGTAGACTATGAATACCACTGAACATGAACACAGTGCAGAGGAGAGGGGGGAAGGCTGATAAACATATTCTACAGCCAGCAGTCCCCCAGCTTTCACAATAAAACATGGACATATTTGGTTGATCTTCAAAACCTGTGGCCTAATAGCCCTCATCTATTCCAGCTGATGGGAACCACAGCAGCAATTTGCAACTTCATGATGTGATAAATAGAATTTCTTTGTTTTGATTTTTAATTTGCATATTTACTCAGATATGACTTAATCTTAATTAGTTCTCCTTTTCTATGTGGGTGTGGTTTTTTGTTTGCTCAGTTTTGGAAAGCAAGCAAGATTTGGTTCCCTGTAAAATAATTCTGGGTTTTTTGCTGGCTTAATGGGAGAAGAAGGAGAAGGGAGCTCAGTGCCTCCTTAACACAACTGGAACTTTGTGGTATGACTGGAAAACACTTCTTTTAGGTGCCTACTGTCAACCCCTCATTGTGAATCAGCCTGCTAGGACACAGCTGGAGAGAAAGCTCTCATGTCAGCTGTCCTGCTGAGCCACACCTCACAGCACACACTCTGCAGCTGTGGTGATAAACTATAGCTGCACACTGCACATGGGCATGAGTGGCATCTCTCTTCCATACTCAATCTTCATCTACTTGTACATGCACTTCCAGGGAGTGGAGAAAACTAGAGAACCCCTGAGTAATTTCTAGCGATTTTTCACTCCCATTTTGCATTGGTGGCAGGTCACTCACTCTCTGTGTATTCTGCTGGCTGGCTCAAAATAGAACCTTTCATTTTTTCTGCTGGAAAGAATGGGCACTGAAAACTGTCCCTCTTAGGGAATCTGTGACTGCTGCTCAGGGTTTCTGCTTGACCTTCACTTGACAGCCCTCACAGTTGCAATGCATTACAGAAGGAAGTGGAGCATTTAGTTTTCTTTCATATTGCTCCTCTCACTGTTGAATTTTGTTGCAGCCTTGTCAGAGAGAAACTGGAAGTGGGAGGGTTTAAATGCATCACATAAAAAGGAGGAAAAAGCTGAGGCTGGAGACCACTGCTGGTCATGGACATACCAATGATTCTCTCTGAAGGATGTATCAACAAACAAGAAAACATGTCCTCAGCCTCTCTCTGCAATGAAAAATAACCTCCCCTGCCTGTAACCCTATTTTCTCCTTGTGTTAAACCTTCTCTCCATCATGGCATGTCCCAGTTCTTTGGAAGCTGCCCAAAGCAGGGATGTGGCTGTGTATAATGAGCCAAGCACATCTTTGATACAGTTCATAGACTAAATAAGGCAGGAAATAGCTTTACTGAAATTTTTCAAGAGATGAGACATTCTTGTGTGTGAACAGAAAACAGAAAAAAAGATCTTAATGTGATTTAACATGCCAAGTTCTCCACAGTTACAGCATTCACCTGAAGGGTGTGGTTTTTCCCCACTAAGGCAGGGAGTGGAGAGCCCAGAAAGTTCCCTGACCACAATTATCACCTGTGCAGAAGGGGAATTGCCCATTCTTTTCCAAAGAAGTTTTACCTATTGTACAAACAGTTACCAGTGCTGGTAAAAAAAGTGTCCTGAAGCTTTGAAGATATGCTGCCCTCTCTATAGTGATTTGGAATTGCCTTGCCCTTCTGGCTTTCTGACATTAAAATTCCATCTACATCACCAAATCTAAAAGGGATGTGTGGTCTTGCACAGTTTTGCTTTTGAGGAAACCATATGTTTTATTAAAAGCAGGAACACTGCTTCTGAAGGCTTGTAATGAATCTAAAATGAACCTTAAGCAGACACATTTGCAGTAATCCCAGAGTACAATTCTGCCTTTAATTGCTTCAATAAAGTAGTATTTTAGGACATAAATGAAACAACTATGAGGCTTGCAGGTAATTACACCTGTAAGAAATACAATCCAGCAACAAGATGCCAGCAAAGAAGGGCTTTAATTTGCCCTTTGTGTCTGGATTCAGTTGCTACAAGATGCCTTGCACACCTTGTAATGACTTTCTAATTTCTCCTCTGCTGCTCAGCAGCTCCCCAGACAGCAGCCTGGCACCCTCCTGCCTGAGGAATGCCAGACAAGGATCTGTTTAGTCCCTGACCTCACCAAGGGAGAGAACCAGCTCTGTTCTGACGCAGGATGACTCCAGCTTTAGGAGCTATTGCTTTCCCCTCGTTGCTGCTGCACAGCAAACACCAATGATGTTAATTTTGTAGACTCCCAAGGGACTTCCCTTCCCAAAGATCCTTTGACAAGGACTTTTGCATCACTCAACATCTCCTGAGAAAATGTGTGCTCAGCCCAAGGCTGTGCCAGGTGCCCTGGCTCTCAGCCCACCTCGGCCCATCCTTTCACCAGCAATATAAACGTAATTAAACGTGGTCTTGAATCCTGTTTGCTGTGGCTGAGACATGTTTGGTCTTGTTTCGAGTGTAGGTTGGGTTTTTTTTTTTTTCCTTTTTTTCTTCCTGCTGCAAATAGCCAAGAGAAAGGTGCAATTCATCGCTAAGGCTCGAACTAATTAGTTTTTCAGAAGTTCCCAGGCTAATTGTAGACTGCAATATTTATAATTGATTTGGCCAGATTAGAAATGGGTGTCTGGTGCACTAGTTAGATAAGTAAAGGGCAAATGGGTTTTATTTAGAAGAGAAGGGAAGACAGCTTGTAAATAAAAGGAGAGCATGAAGAGGAAGAAACAGGCTGACTCCTGGCCAATACTGTCCCCTAATGTTCATTCAGGCTTGCAACAATTTAGCCCTGGGTCAGCAATTCACTTGCATCTACCATAAACTGTTCTTATTCCCAGGAATGGCTGCCTTCAACAGTGGTGAGAAGGTGGCTGATGATGCTGTAGGGGCAGGGGAGGTATTAGGCACACATCTCTCATCACAGTTTTCCATTTCCATCTTAGGAAATGGAAAAGCCTTCAATGAAAGCAGAGAACTGCATTTAATTGAATTACACCATGCCATTGGGACAGCTTTGATCTTTCTGTGAAAGATGAGTTTGCAGACAGGACAGGAAGGCATTTTTCTCCCATTTGAAGGGTAGCTGACATTGCATGACATTCCTGGGTTCCAGGTATCTCAGCTCAGATCCAGGTGTGCTTCCAATGCTAACCAACAAAATTCACACAAACTGGTCTTCAGACTTGCAGGATGGAAAAGCTGCTGAGGGGCCAGAGGCTGTGGATTCAGTCTTATGAACAATCATTAATTTCCTCCTAATGGAAGACCAATCTATATATCAGGGCAAACGCTGCATCTTTAGCATTCTTATAGCTGTAGGCTTGTAAGCATTAATAAAACCCAGTGACTTGAACAGATACAAGTCAGCCACGAAATTAAGCTCTGGCAGTTGCTGCAGACCCCAAACATAATGAGTTTTTCTTCTCTCACCCTTAGACTGTTCTTAGGTCTTGTATATTTTTTTTCTTTAAATACCTTCACATTTCAGCACAGGAAAGCACCATCCTGTGAGTATTTTATTAAAGATTTGTGAACTGGCATATTCATTTTGGTTTGTGATGATGTTTTCTTTCACATAGTACAATACCTGTCTTGGACAAACCATTAATAATTCCATTAATCTGCTGCTTGCAAGGGCAGATATGAGCAGAACAGCTGCATCCCCATCACCACTGACAAGTTAAACCAGGGTAAAATTTCCACTTAATATGGTGTGAAGTTAATTTTAAAACAACCTAAGCATGGAAAACTCTGACTTTACCTCCACAGACATTCCAGGCAACTTGTTAAACTTCAGTCGCACCAAACAAATTCAGCCACTCCACCCAAGCTGGGGGAACAGCTCATTCACCCAAAACTGGCATCCAGCCCCAGGTTCTGTGTTAATTCCTTGGCAATATGAGATATGACTGAAGAAATCTTGAGACCTGACTGTCCATGTCTGTACAGCACTATATTCTTCACATTTGGGCCAAATCTCAAGCACCAGGGCTCAAGCCCTGGGATACAAATTTTAAGCAAATTGAAGACTTTTATAAGAGTTATATGTGATATATTTATGTGATATATTTAGGCACTGTTGGGAAACAAAAGTTTAGAGTGTTTTGGAAAAGCATAGGCCACATCTTGCTTTTTAGATCCATATTACACTACTACTTGGTGTTTATTTAAGGGATGGTTTAATAGCAGGGCCACTGTGATCTTGTTAAATTCATTAAAAATTAGATATACTCACAGGAAACAGAATATGGCTGATGCAAAATAGATGGAATAATACCCATCCACCAGGCAGCACAAGCAGTGGCTTGGACTTGGAGTTGAAGGATCAGAGGAAATGCTTCCAAACCAGGTAAATTTTGGCTTTTTACAGCTTAAGCTTCCTACAGAAATATGAGCAGTCAAGGCCCCCTGTATGGGAAGATATTTAGTGAGACTACCAGAACTCATTAGGATACTAAATAATGAAAGAGTTGCTGAAAATATGATTTTGAAAGTGTTTGAGAGCTTTTCTCACAGTGTCTCTATCTCAAGCAATTTCTTCTCAAAAGGATAATCATGTTATTGATGATACTTAGCAGTCCAGCCAAAGTAATACAGGAAGATTATTGGAATCCTTTTATTTGCTTTTAGATGCTTCCAGTAGTTGAGATATTGGCACTGTGTGGGGAAAGAAATGTAGAAAGATTTTGGCTTAGATGCTAAAAAATTGTACTGCTGAGGATAAAGAATATAAAGGCAGGCAGGTTCTCCTGAGATCTTTTTGAGATCTTTTTTCCCTTGGTGCTCTTTCACATAATTCCACTGACTCTATCCAAGCTGTATAAGTGGTTCTATATATTTAATTTCAAAAGTCCAAGTTTTATATGTATATATCCCTTAGTTCTCTCTGGGCAACTTAAAGGATTTGGGATTTTGAAAGCAAAATGTTTTAAGACGACCAAGACATGTCTAGCCTGTGCCTTAGTTAAATTTCTGTCCTACGTACAAGGTATTTTTGGGTCAGATAAATACACATACAAATATTTGTTTGCACAGCAGAAGATAGATAGATATCTAATTACTTGACTGAACTAATAATTGCTATAAATTACTAATTTCCAACCACTACACCCCGTGAAGGAGAAAGAAACCTCTTGGTTGCTAGTTTTTCTTCATGAAAATATATTTTTAGCTGATACCCACTTTGATATTTCAGAGAATCTATGGCAGAGGACAAATTATGAGGTTAAATTATTATAAATTGTATGTGTCCATGTATGTAAATAAGCTTACAAAAGCATGTAAATACAGCACCATCCCTTATCTACCTTTCCTTAAAGACAGATAAATAATAGATATTATTTATCACATATTATACACAACACAGACACCCACACATGCACTCAGTTATGTGGGTTGCTCTGTATTCAGAGCACAATTTTCATTACAAGACATGGGAGGTCTCAGGAGATGCTCCTACAGCTCCCTGAGAAATAACAACAGGTGATCACTGAACCTTGATGCTGTTGCATTCAAGTGGAAGCAACCTGAGGGAAAGAGCTGTTTTCTGACCAGAGCAAAGCAATTCTTTGACTCCAGTCCCCAGGTGAGTGTTGACAAAGCAGGAGTTCACCTGAAAGGGAAATTTAGACCATCTGGGTAGGACTGGCAGCAACCGACAGAATGAGAGGACACAGTCCTAAGCTGTGCCAAGGGAAATACAGGTTGGATATTATAGGTTGGTATCATTGTTAAAGTTTTTTACAGAAAGGGTGATAAAGTACTGGAATGGTCTGCCCGGGGAGGTGGTGGAGCCACCATCCTTGGATGTGGCACTGGGTGCCATGGTTTAGTTGAAGTGTTGGGGCTGGGTTGGACTTGATGATCTTGAAGGTCTCTTCCAACCCAGCGATTCTGTGGCTTGAGATATGTTAGGATAGTCAAGAGGCAGGCAGAAATGGTTGTCTAAAACATCCAGTGTTATCAGCTGTTTGGGAGCTTAAAGCAAGACTGTGGCTAAAGATCTTGTCTTCTCAATAAGGAAATCAGCACATTTTCCTATTCCACGTGGGCCTGACTTGTTCTTGTACCTCTTAAAGTAAGGAATACACATTTGTAGAAACCTCTCTGCACAAATCTTTTTTTTTTTTTTTCCACAACCTTGTGCTTCAAATGGGTAAAGAACAGGTGCGACCAAAAATACTCAACTCTGGTAAAGAGAATGATTCTTGTTCTGAAACACCCAGAGAAGGTGTACAGAAATACATGGAGGTTCAACAGCTGTTCTTCCACTGAATTCTGCTTTTAAGGAAAGGCTTCAGACAAATCTCAGCTTAAGGGCCACAGAAAGCAATTCTTGGAGTGCACTGAAGACAGTTAAGGCCAACATGATGGCAAAAAAAACCCTGAAGCCTCAGAGGTTCCAGGTGATGAACATCAATTAACATGGCCACCTCTTAAATGGTCCTATGGTCCTTTACCAAGGTCTGGTGTTATCTATTATCTTTACCAAATCTGTGTTATCACAGATTTCTTGGAATGGATCCGACACAAATCTGCAAAGTCACAATCCTCCTAAAAGTTACACATCTCATTCAGGGGTGCTCATGAGAAACCTCCTGTATTGTAAAAAGTTCTGAGACTGATATGCAACTTTTGTTCTCTCCTCCTTTCCTGAGGAGAACAAATATATTTAATCAATATTATAGTTGGTGGGGGAGAGAGAGAGAGAGACCCTCTGTGTACCCATAAGAATGAAAGACAGCAAGGGCAAGGTCAAAGAAATCTATTGTGCCTTTAAAAGCAGATTGAAGTGGGGTTTATAGCAGAAACATCTGATGAAGTATGTGTGATCATAAATAATCAACAATAGATGCAGCTTAAAACTTCAGCTTCTGACCTCATCCTAAATCTCTTCCCAGACATAATGAGATTCAGATAAAACAAATCTGAATACTCATGTTCAATATCTTTCAAAACATTCTGATCAATTATGTTTTTAACACCATATGGACCCAAATCCAAAATCTAGCTTAACCTCGCTCATTACACAGCTGATTTGCATATGCTTTGGACTCCATTAAGGACAACAAAAAATGTCATCTACTGCATATAAAAATGGCAACGCTTGCTAATTCCCTGATCTTGCCAAAGCCCTGCCAGATGTTTCATGAAGAATAGCAAATATTTCATTATGTTCTCCCTGCTTCCTAAAATTTGTCTGTCAGGAACTGCAAGGATGAACAAGAAAAACAACAGGCATGGAGAGCTGACAAAAACATGAAGCATCAGTTTCAACGTATTTCAGAGCTCAAACAGGGTTCTAAAGGGTTTCTTTGTGCCAGAAGGACCTCCAGCCAGGAAAATATGACTCCCAGTAAAGAGAGGAAAGAGGAAAAACAACCATTTGCTCTGATCTAAGGAGACAGCATTGCCTTGCAAAAAGAACAGAGTAAAGCACATATAAAAGTTGCCATTGCTGTTTGTTGTACAAGAGATCTCCAAATTCTCTTCAATGTTCCTGTTGTAGGTATTTAATAATGTTTCACCTGTATAACAGGCAGATGCAGTTTTCAAATGAATCCATTTGTAGCTTGTAGCATCTACCAACTCCCAGCAGGGAACATTTTTTAAAATCACTGTTAACATGAGTATTTTCTGAATATTTTATAAAAATCAATCTTCAAATGCCTGCCAAAATATTCTATGTGTTTTACCTGAAAGTTGCAATTATATTTTCTTTCTTTTTTCTCTATGTGAATATATATGTCTATATTTATATATGCTTACATAAATTCTTTAAAAAACACTAACCCACCATGGAAGCAAGCATATTCTGAGTGAAAGCTGAAGCAACATAAACTGACAAAAGTATTCATTTAATTATGGCAAGACATGTATTTGGATGGATGGGGCAAATTATAGCACAGCTTGCAGAGCAGTGAAACAATCACTTTATAGAGAACCACCCTGAGCATTTAACGTCACTGTCTGATTTACAACTAAAAATGATAAAAGGTCAGTTCTTGTGCACAGTGTAAGTGACTGAAAAAATGTGTCAGGCTGTACATCAAAAGAAAATTAAATCATGAGGTTAAAACTCTTGGTTTTCAAAGATACAGGTTCTGTACTCCCTGGGCTTGCAGCCACTGTGAGCAAACTGCTTTTCTCTCTTTGCCCCAGTTCCCCAGAAATGGGGACGCATAAGGCTCCATCACTGCACCTGTCTGCATGGCAGAGCCAAGGTGTGTCTGAACCCTTCCAACACCTGCCAAGTCCAAATGAGGATGCAGAGAACTTTAATTGCCTCTTCTATGTGTGTGCCCTTCTCTCCTCTGAAAGCAGTGACAAAAAAGGGTGCTTAACCTTGCTGAGCAAGGTCCAAAAAGGTGCTAAACCTCACTGAGTTTGGTCCAAAAACTCCTTTCAACAAACTGTGACTTCAGTAAAGCAGCAAGTTTCCAGATCCATTAGGGACAGAAGTCAGTGTTCTTGATTCTGCCAGACAGGAATGAAGAGTTTAGCAGGAGAAATGATGAGGATGTAGGACTCCTGTTGACATCAAGAGGGGGGAGAGATGCTCAGTGACACCAAGGATTAGCTGCCAGATCATATTTTGAAAGAGAAATGCTGTAATTCTTACAGTCCTGAAAACAAGTAACATCATAAAAGTGAAGGGGAGATTGTTTAGAAGGGGAAGAAACAGCCAAAAGCTGCCAGATTTTCAGTACCCAGTGTGATTTTAAAGTGCCCAGCAATCCTGGCTGCCAGATCCAGCTCAAGCAAACAAAGGTTGAGGACTTGTGCACAATGGTTCCACTGGACCTGAAAACCTCATTAGTCACAAAATCTTGTATTTCCTGGCATTTGCCTTTGTAGTTATCTTTTCCTAGCTCCTCATTTTGTCTCTGCTTCAGAAAGCTGCTTATTGCACCAAAATTAAGTGACATCTGCTCCTCTCATGGTGGATTCCAGGAACTGAAACACCAGCTGAAGAGCAGGTCGTGAGTTGTTCTGGCTCATGAATTGTCACCAAGGCGTGGAAAGAGCCCACAGAAATTACATTTTCCAGTACAAACAGCACAGATCCAAGTGCTAGAATACACAAACACACACTTCACAGAGGGGATGCATTTAGGAAGGTTATATTCATGGATACATACAGGGTTCTTGATTGATGTGTTCTGTGAGAGAACCTCTTCCTTCCCCACCAAATCATCATGGCCTCATTTTCTCCACAGACATTTCTCCTGCAGCAGCAATAATGAGGTACCCCCACAGCAACATTTCAAGTGCCAGTAACACAGAAACCCTTAAAAAACCCTTGTATGCTGCTGAGGGGCCCAGGCTCTTGGAATGATGGAGATAATAGAATGGTGGAGTAGCTGCAGCCAAGTCAGGCTGCTGCTGACTTTACCCTGAGATTCCCAGGCTTACGCTGGACTTTCTCCTTTTCTGCACAGCCAACCCAGAGATAAAACTGTGTCAGATTTAATGGTGCATGATACAGGCAATTCAGTATCAAGGAGAGGGGGGAAAGAAAGCATTTCTGAGGCAAGATGGGTTATCAGCTCAGCTCAAAAAGCAACCTATCAAGAAACACTGCCAAGGCGACTTCAGAAATCTATAATTTAGGTGTTACCTTAAGCCTGAAACTTTGTTTGGAAATTTCATACTTCTCACAAGCAGACTGGCAAAGCCCAGGAGGATCAGACCAGCTATCAGTCCAGATGACAAAGTAATACACTTAGTGTATATCAAGTGCTGTGCACATGAAAGGTACAGGAAAGATGGCAACATTATACAGTTTTATCCTGCAAGGAATCAAAGCTGTTATTACACAGCAGTTTTCCAAGGGCTATTACACTCCATTGCTTACCCACCAATCAGCTCACCTTACTGGGCTTCCCAACAGTATGAATCACTTTTAAATAACAATGCATTTAAATCAATACTTTACATACAAACTTTGCAGCCTGAAACACCCCATACTGCTTTCTGAAAAGGGAAGAAGCCTGAAGATTTATCTGGAACAGGGCTGTTGATGTGCAGGAAGCTGCACCAGCATGTCCCAGCTGAGCAGATGAGCTCCTGAACACCATCATTCACTACTAATTTTGCAGCCATTGCTGAGGCAGGGAGAGACACTTTACTTTAAATCTTGTCATTTTTTAGAACAGAAGGCAAAGAATTCTAAAGTCAGTCAACAACTGCTGCAAAAATTTTAAGGAACTGAAGAGAAATATGCCCTGTGTCAAAACTTGGCAAAGATGAAAGCCCTAGATCCCCAATTCTTAATGCTCAGAGTATTTCTTGGTTTGCAAGTGAATAAGGATTGCTGTGCAAGGACAATCATTCCATGGAATCAATGATCTGGGCTGGAAGGGACCTTAAAGATAATCTCATTCCAATCCTCCTTTCATGGCCAGGAGCATTTTCCACTAGATCAGGTTGCTCAAAGCCCCATCCAACCTGACCTTGAACACTTCCAGGGATGGGGATCATTGGTTGATCATTACAACAGCAGTGAGAGCCTGTGGAACTTTTCATGCCAGCCTCACACCCCTACTCCACAGAGGGGCCCCGTGGCAAGGCAGGGTGCAAACTGCAGTCACTCCTGGGAGGGCTGTGCCTGCTTGAGCAGCTCTGGGAAAGCTTGGGGCTTGGGAAATGGCAGACCCAGGTCAGGGAAGCTGTGTTCACTGATCCAGGGCACTCTTAGGCAGGCTTTTTCAGCCATGCTCCCAGGTCTCAGTGGAAGACAGAACAAATCCTGCCAGTTGCCTTTCTCTGACACTCATGTATTTGCTGGAGCTGTCTCCTGTGAGTTTAGGAGGAAAAGGCTCAGATTTAAATACACTTACACAATTAGGGTTGTATTAACCTAAGATGTTAAGGGTGAATTCCATAAGCAAAATGTGTAAATTATGTATCCAAAGATCTGTGACTATGCAGGAGCCCAGCCAAGCACCCCAAACCAATAGCTTTAGGTTCTGGAGATGCTTCCTCCCACTTCTTCATGCTGTTGTAGACATTCCCAAGAGGTCCATGAGGATACAATAAAGAGAAAAGAAAATTTCCTGAGCTGTCTGCTCCCTTGCTGCTTTCAAGGTCTCCCCATCCCAGAAGTTTCACATATCCTTGGCACACACTACTCCCTATAGTCAGGAAATGCCTAATATTTCTCTTCTTACAGAGGGTCTTCTTTAAGATGGATTCAACTAAAACTCCTCAAACTCAGACCTGTCAATTTCCTCTGCTGGAGACTCTGGATTTAGATATCTTTGCTCTACTGGAAAATATCCACTGATAACAAGCAATTATTATTATGAGATACATACTTAGAGATAGAAACTGGCTGTTAGGAAAGACTGAAATGAAGGGAAGAGGAGCAAAATAAAAATACTATTCCCACTTACCCTGACAGGGATTTAATCACCTTCCCAGCATGACATATCAAGAGTCCTTGGACAACCTCCTGAACAAGACTCAATTGACACCTATAATGTAAAGCACTTGATTTTTTCACGATAACATTAAACATCATTACTAGAAATGGATGATGCAGTTCAAAGCTAATTTCAAATTTAATTTGAAACCATTAAATATATATGTAATTGCCTCTTCCCACAAACCAGAATTTGGGCCCTGAAGGCAGCATCCATAGTAAGCTAAAAGACGGTATGTGAAGCTCTTTCTGTGAGAATTAACAGGTGTGCATGAGATTCAATGATTTATAAAATACATACATGAGGCCTCTATTAGGAAGAACTGAAATCAAACATTATGTGATTAGGGCTGTTTTAAAGCAATAACTGTAGTGGGGAGGAGGTGCTGTAGGAGAGGAACAGAGGGTTAATGTGCTCTTCTTGACAATGCTGTGGACCTGAACATTCAAGTCAAGATGGAAAAAACTGAGCAAACCAACTGTGGCATATTCCAGAAGGAATTCGGGGTGCATCATGAATCCTCAGAGAGTTCAGAGTGCAAGCAAATTGTGCTGGACAAGCAGCAGACCCCTGAGAATGGATCTGCCTGCTTTAAGGGCAGTGCTGAGACTGACAGCCTCAAAATGAGCATCCCTGGCACAGAGCTGAGCAACCAACAAAAGGAGACATCCTGCCAAAGCACAGATTAGAAAATTAGTTATGGAGGTGAACAAAACAGTAGCTGGTACAGAATTTCAATGGGGATAAAAAAAAATCTCAGTCTAGAACACAGCAAGGAAATGAGGTCCCTGTAAAGCTCAGGAGAGGTGTGAAGTGAGGCAGGAGACACAGGGAGGGTGGAAAGATGTAAAGTATTAAAGCAGCTGCACTGCTCAGATAACCTGGACTCCAGCAGTGCCCAGGACTGCTGACCACAGGAGCTACAACAGTATCTGCCTCCTTGGAAAGGCCCTCAGTTTGATCAGCATCTGCCAGGTGTAGGAATAAGCTGAGAGCCTAGCAGGAACAGGGCTCTGGGTAGCTGACAGCTCTTGCCTAAAGCCTGTTGCAGGAGAACAGGGTGTTCCATGCTCCTGCCAGGACACTCAGTAGCAGGACTTTTGAATGCTCACCAAGGTCAATGAGGCAGCTGAGGACAGCTGGGATTGGGGTTACCTGCAGGGGCTTGTGGGGCTGCTGCAGCAGCATGGGACAGACACACCCCTTAGGTCAGGCTTTGGCCAGTACAACACAGTGGTGGAAATCATTCTGAAATCTGTTATTCCTTGGTAAGGCTGGATACAAAATGGGGAGCTCATATCCAGATTGTGGCCTTTTTCCAGTTCTGAAATCCAAACATTATGTATTCCTGTTTCCTTATCCAGTGTTGCTTCAGTGCTTAATTATCTACCTGCTGGCCTGGCCTTTTCTGCCATACTGGTGCCAGACCATCACTGATGTGCCTATCAGGGTGAAACGAGCTCTGATCTGGGTGATAAATTGTTTTTGCTGCAGCTGCTCACATCTCGTAAATGTTTAAACAGCATAATCACACACATATCTAGTAGCTGCTTGGTTATGTTTATTTTGGATGAGGTGCTATGAAGTTTCTTAGATGTGTGTGTCAAATATTCATAGATGGCAGGCTACTGAAATATTTTTCTTTAGTATTTATTTATAGACTTTATTTATCAACAGAATCAATCTTCACGTTCCCAGACGCAGCATTACTTCTTGCCTTACCCATTTTTCCCAGACAGTGCCTGTCTATCTAACAATATCCCTCTTCCTGCAACATCTATTCACAGAATATCTGTGCAAGGTATCTTCCCATGGGTACTCACAGCATCCATCTCTTTAATTCCAGCCATATATCCACTCCATCTAATGCTCGTCATCTCTCTGAAGCACTTGCTCTCTCTCTCTCCTCACCATCTCTTTATCAGGCAATGGTATCTGTCTCTCACTTGTGATTCTCTATCCCTTTCTCTCAGTCACTCACCAGGGTATAATTATGGATTTTGGACCGCAAGAGGTTTCCTTTTTTTTTTTCCTCCCCAAATTGGGCTCACAAATCACCACTTAATTTATTTGTTTTTATGCAAAGGCTGGATGTGAGAAATGAACTCCAGAAGGGTACAAGTGCCTTTGGGTCAAAGCCTCTTTCTTAGGCTTTTTTTGCTTCCCTGCTGTGTGCGAACTGTTCACTGCTGTGAGAGCTGCTGTTATCTGAGAAACTCATCTTCAAACAAAGATGCTGCAGTGACTACTGCCTCCCTGTTCTCTTCCTCTCTTCCCTTTCCAATTCCCTTTTTCTCCTATTCCCTTTTTCTCCTCCCATGTTTCCTCTCTTCCCTCGCCCCAGTACTTTGCATCCACTACTTCAAGTTTTTCCCTTCCCTTCTTTTGTCTGCTTGATATTCCAAGGATGAAAAGTGAAAGTCCCTCCCTATTAAAAATTCACTGTCAAATAAATATTAAAGCAGGCAGGAAAATCCAGTTGGCTCTGTGTGATTTATCATGATCTGCAACACAAGACCCAGGTTTACCCAATTCACAGGGTTATGAAAGACTTGGTGACCCCCAGCTCTTAGAAACCCCATGATGGGGACAGATTCCCTCCTCACCATCAGCCTGAATGAGATGGGTAGGGCAGGAGAGGAAGAATGTAAAAACTAAAACCTCTCCTTGATTTTTTTCTTCCTACTTTTTTTTCCTCTTACAGAAAAATTGGCACAAAAACTGTAAAAAATATTATCAGGTCACATGGAAATTATTGGAGAGGAGAGGAAATGAAAAAAAAAAGGAAAGAAAAGGAAATAAAGCAGAGCAAACTCTGGTATGAAAGGGGGGAGGGAAAAGCTTCCATGTCTCTGGCTTTGGTTCCCTGTAGAAAGAGTCCAGCAGTTCATAGTTTTTCTTCAGGCAGGGCCAGTATGGTTCAACAGCAGAATAAAACATGCAATAATTCATTAATAGCTTCACAGTTTTATGGATAGGTTTAACTCTCCCTTATTTAGAGCTGCTGGAAAAGACTGAGACAGATGCAAAGCACAACAACATGAATTAACTGGTATCAACATGGAAGGAGAAAATACTATTTTCACTGAAGTGAGCAAATTTGCTGATAGCTTATGGACTTCAGAGGGGACCCAGATTTAATTTGAAGAGTAAAGATATTTCCCCTCCCACCACAGTCTGCCATGTCTGTGTGAGCTGTAGGATTGCTAGCCTGTGCCTTAGTTCTTTCACAGCAAAGGATGGGAATAACTGTGCTCCCAGGAGTGGCCATCTGCCAAATGATGACTAACTCTTAGAGGAGTCAATACAGCTTTCTGAGGAGAAGGCAGAAGAAAAACCCACCACTCCCCTTCCCTATATTGGTTGGGACTGCTTAATAGTGTTTTAAACATGTAACATCCACGAAGGAGACACGAGCTGTGAGTGGGGTAAGCTTCCACACAGGAGCAGCCCATGAACACATCACCAGGTCCACAAGAGAGGTCTGCTGTGAGTGCTTGTCTCATAGAGAAAGAAGCTTCTGCCATGCCCAGACCCACAGCAAGGCGCAGAGCAAGAGGCAGCAGTGGAAGAGGGAAAATGGAGAATGATGAGGTCAGGGGTTAGCTGCTCAAAAGTTTTGTGTCTCTCCTCATGTTCACCCTTATCATGGCAGGAAGACCCAGTATGAACCATTGGAACAGGATGTGGAGGCACTCCAAAGGTAGATCAGAAAGAACAATCCATCTTGTCTGACTTGTCTAATTTACTTCTTGTGAGCAGATGGGTTATGAGGTCTGCCATCAGTGATGAATTATATTCATGATAAGTCATTCCCAGCTAATGAGGATCCATTATCATTATCTGCTAAGGAAGAGTAACGGCTTGCCAAGACAGAGTGGGGGTTTCACAGTTTCCAGGGAGAATATTCTGGGCTGGTAGCCACCTGGCTATTGAATTTTCAGGAAACTGAAAGCTTTCCAAGATGGATACCTTCTGCTTGTTTCAAGTCTTGGTTTTTAATTTCTTTGGGCAAGTTTAGGCAAGGGAATGTAAAGGAGGTGGTGGAGGAGGAGGAAGTGAGGGAAAATAGTAGTAACTGTGTCTGATAAGACTGTGATTAAATCAAGGTCTCACTCTAATTACACTGCATTTAAATAAATTTTGCCTAGTAAGTAATTGTAATTAAACTGCAATTAAACATGTATTTATATCACCATTTCCTCCCCTGCACAGCTGTCTGTTTCCACCTCCTGTTGTTGCTGTCTACCTGCCAAAACCTGTGAATTATCACGAGGGATTTTGCATTTCCTTGGACTTCCTGGAGGAGATCTTGTGGAGGGAAAGGTCTGAGGCTCCCCCACAAGAAGCCAAAAGGAACTTCTGTTTTCAAGCTGTGTTGGAAGGATGGTGCAGCTGATGCTGTGATAAACGAGACCTGAGGAAAATGTTGTGAGGGGCAAAGTCATGAATGAAAGGAAGGAAATATCTCTTTTCCTCTCAGAGGAACAGGAAAATGGACACATTTTCACCTCTTTGAAACTTCTTCACATTTGGGCTAGAAATGAAAGTATCCTCCTTTCCTTCTTCAGAGCACCTTTGTTATGAGTTTCGTTCCTAAAGCCCCAAATCTTTTTGCAAGTTTGTGCATTCTTTTACATTATCTGGAGGAAAAGAGCTCAGTTACCTACACAGTAGCACCTGCAGGTGAGAGTCCAGACCTCAGAATACAACTCTTGAGCTCTGTTTTCAGCTTTTTAGGAGTATTCACTAACTCTAACTGTGTCTCAGTTTCCTTTATTTGCTGCTCTGAGTTCCCTACACATAACAACCCTACAGATGGTCTTTAAAGTTTACTGCAGTTCTCAACAATTGGGTAAGGAAAGTCTGTTATGGAAAAACAGGAGGTTCTAGCTATTTGAAATGAAAGCTAGTTCCTGTTAGGAACCTGAAGGCAGTAAGGAAAGGAGAAACAAAAGAAGAAATAAACAGCTAAAGGGAGAGTGATAAAAATGAGAAGGTGAACATATCGCAGTAGGAAGAATGCCCAGGGCTAACGAAAGCAAACTGGTTTCTCTGCCTTACCTCCCTCCTCATCAGAGATGATAGAAAACATCTCCATTTGTGCCTCTGCTCCCACAAAGCTCTAATTAAGGGGCTGGAGAAATACCACCGTCACCCTCATCTGTTTGTGCTCAGTTGCTGAAAGGACACCATGCATCTCCCTGACAGGTAGTCATTACAGCTGGCTATGGGCACCCCTCCTCCCAGCAGAGCTCCAGCCCTCAGTTAAACACCTCCAGGGAGATCCTCCATGTGCTCCTCTGCTCCAGGGAGGTGAGGCACGGAGCCCTCCTCATGGAAATCACTGCTGGCAGGGAAAGGGTAGCTGGTGGGGCAGAGACTGCATGCTGGACATGTTGCTTCAAAAGACACACAGCAAATGGGAGAATCCACGTGCACAAATGTGTGGCATCCAGAAGTGCAAATGGGTACAATGTATACAATAATAAAAAAATTAATTATTATCCAAAATTAGTTAAATCTATTTCGTTTCTGACAGTAATTAATTTAGTTAATTTCCACATGACTGCTGTGTCACACTCTTTCACTCCCTCTCTTCCTTCAGACATTTCTGTTTTCTCTCTGATTAATTGGTCTCAGGAAGGTCCTCATGGCAGTGTTTGGTGAAAAAAAAAAAAAAAAACCAAACAGAACAAGCATCTCAAGCTTGATTTTCTGATGTGACCAATAGTCAGCCTGATCTGGAGTAATCTGTCATGTCAAAGAATATAGATCCCAACTCTGTGACTGTCTTTTCAAACCTTTCTTTAATCTATAAACCTCAGTTCTACTCTCATAAATAGGAGACAAAAGCAATGCTACTGGAGTGATATTTATCAGAGGAATGATTGGACATTACTTTCCCTGCAGACTCACTCTGGAATCATTCTTTATTTATTGGTTTGTCAACAATATCTTTCACTCATAAACAGTCTGATCTTAATGGTATCCTTTCCACTTTCTAAATCAAAATGGGAGGAAACCCCCAAGGCTGTCATCACCCACAGTTTCCCCACATAGCATCTTTTTTAATCAGGAGCCAGGGAAAGAAATGCCACCATTTTAAGGGTACACGAACTGCTGCCCTTTCCCTTTGGCAAAATGCTGCGCACAAACCATCGAGTACATGACTACTTTCAGTTTGATTCAGCTCAACTTAGAGGTGCAGTCAAAGGAGGAAAATGACTGTCATAGGTCAAAGCCCAAACCTTCCTTTCTCTTTAATGGCTCTGTGACTGCCTCAGGCTTTTTGTTTTCACTTACAGTGAACTCCAATCTGCCAGCAATTTTGTTCTGCTATTAGACAGATGGAATAATGTGAACAATTATCACCTCTGTGTGCATTCTCTGTTTCTCTTTTGATGTAAATACATCTTTTTGCAATCACAGATGGCCTTCAACCCCTTTAAGAGAGACCTAAGACAGATCTTTTAGAAATGAGGCTTAGACAAGAGTCTCCTGAACATTTGGGACTCAGAGGAGATATTCTAGAACCATCTGGATGCAATCCTTTGCCATGTGCTCCAGCATGACCCTGCTTGAGCAGGGAGGTGGATGATCCACAGATGACCCACAGTGGTCTCTTCACCCAGCACGGACAGAGGTTTTCAAGAGAAAATGTCATTTCTGCCTGTGCCTGCCTGTGCCATCCACCAGCCACTGGATCCAGGCTGTGCTGCCGCTGCTGAGTGCACACTCAGTCACTTCCACAGCTGAACATCCACCACGAATCCTCACTTTGGCTGATTTACTGGAATCAAAACAAACCATGGGCAGATTAAAAATGAGATCAGCATCCCTTCCCTTGTGGATTACTTGCTCTGCAGGGGTAGGCAGCACTAACAAAGATGTTTCAATGCAGGGGCTATTTTCCTCTCAACGGTGCCCTAAACTGGTCATTTTTACACATCAGAGCATGATTGACATTCCTAGTCCTAGGAAAAAATGTTTTGCTGATTTAGCCATGGAAGGAAGAAGGATCTAGTTTTGAGCAAAATCCAGATATTCAGTCTGAAATCTCAGACAGGAAAGAAGTGAGAGGAGGGGGAAAAGCAGAAGAGAAAACCTCAAAAGGCAGAGTCAGAATGCTGTGAGGTATTATCCTTCATTCAGCATGCAGATGAGTTTGCCAGGCAGGAAGCAAAATGGAGAAAAGGTGTCTGAGGCATCATATGCCATCCCTGCTGCCACTCACACACTTTAATTACCCCTAAATCAAGTGCAATAGCTTCCCCAGCCCTGAAATGCACGCTGCCTGTCTCCTTATACACATAATAAGCCTGCAGGGATTTCAGAGACTTTAGCCTTGCACGTCTCATTGCTCTGATCCCGAGGCTTCTTTTAGCATAAAATCAGCAGAAAAGCATTGAGAGGCACAACCTTATTTTAACAAATCCCTATCCTGCTCGCCAAACCCACCTGAGTCAATGCATGCCCAGGACTGTGATTTGGATTCTCTTGCACAGGGTACATTTGTGTACTGCTGTTTCCATATGTCATCCTGCACTTGTTATGCTGCTCGTAACTCCACTGGTACCTACACAAGGAAGGAGCCCCAGCAGAAAATCGGCAATATTTCTAATTTACATGAGATTTCTAGGAATGGGCAAGACCTTTTGGAAGGAAAAAAGAGAAGAATCTCCAAATATTTGTCCCCTTCCCAGTTAAGAATCCAAATTAGTTCCTCCTATGGAAATTAAGGTCAAGAAAATTTAGCTTTTTTTTTTTTTTCTTTCCTACTTCTGTCTCTGGTTCTTGGCCTTCAATTTGTTAATTACTGTGGATGACATCCAAGGAGAAATGTACAAAATGAAGTATTAAACACTGTGAGAGGGGAATTAGTCTCAGCCACTACAATGGCATCTGGTCTAAACTAAATTTTGTGGCTGCCCCTCAAATCTATGAAGGGAGACAAATGATACATTGCAACCATAGGTAAATAAAGTTAATAATTTGATCATCTTTCAGCCACCTCTTCCTCTCTTCATGAACTACTGAGGAAGGTAGGTAACCAGCTCTATTTAGACACTCAAATTTTACAGCCAAAGGCTTTATTTTGCAAAGGTTTGTGCTGCTGAGAAAACATGCCCCAAGGAGAAGTTTGAGAAGAGATAGATGAAGGATATTAAAATGGTCAATGAAGAAAGAGATGAGCCTAAACTATTAAATCCATATATTCCTGCAAAGTTCAACACCAGGGCTGTCTGAACATCCTGAATTTTGGATATATATCACTGAAATAGGGAAGGTCTAGGACAGGCAAAAGATAAGTAGAAAAAACCTGTTTTTTGCTTAGGTATTTATTGGCTTTTCTTGGCAAAAACAATGAATGCATCACCCACAATGCAGAGTGTGAACCTTCCTTCCCCCAAAAACTTGCACAGGAGTGGGCTGGAATATAAAAGCAGTGTGATCATATATTAAGGGGCAATATAGTGTTACCCTGAGAATTTCATACTGTTAGCAAATTATGGTCTTACTAAGAGCCATGATATGTGGTTTGCTGGCTCAGCCTTGCAGGATATTTGTTGTCCCATCTGAATATAAGGAGATGATCCAGAGCCAGGTTGAGCAGTCCTTGAGGAGGACACCTGGGATAAACATGGTTCCAGTGGAAGGTGTGGGCTGGAGTTTTGAGTTTGTTTTGTGAATAAATGGAACCAGAAAGCTGCCACCTGCTTGGGATGCATTTGAAAGTAGGGAGAAAGATAAACTTTGCAGGAGCTTATGATATTATAAAAACCTTATTCTTTAACTTGATTCCCATCTTGGAGACACCCACAGGAAACTATTTACAGGAGGGATCTGAGAAAGGAAAGGGCAAGGAATTATGGAATCTTTTCTACAACCACTATAAAAGAAATTGCATTAGAATGTGGGGGATGTAAAAAGGTTTTGAAAGCTGCTTTTAAAAAAAAAAAATTAGATTGTAGCAGCTCTATTGGTACCTGGATTTTCTCTGTTGAACAAAACTCTAGCCCCTTCCCATTCTATTTCTAGTTTAAAGGTCTCCAGCCAGCTTGTTGACCAAGACCCTCTTGCACACTTGGTTATTTTGTGCCCATGCCCGAAACCTGAAGAGGAAGAGGAAGTGTTGGGGGAGGATGTGGGATCTCTCACAGTAGTGTGGACAAAGTTACCACACTCACAGGCCACATTCTCATTATATCTATCTGCTGCTACCACTACTTCCCTTCTGACTGCATTCTATCCACATTAAAATAATTGCTATTGGAATGATAAACAACTGGTGAGCGTGAGGTGTGATTGCTGACCTCACACATGCACCCACACCAGGGAGCAGAGGAGATTTCCATAAAACATAGGAAGAAAATGGGTAGTTCATTTATGATGTGGAAAGCAGCCTGGTGTGGCTTGCAAGAACTCACTGAACCTACAGGCAAAATCCACCACCTGCAGTTGTGTTCAGTTCTGGTTCTGAAATTCTGTCACCTGAGCACCAACACTGCACGTGCCCCCTCGTGTGTTTCAGGTCCTCTGGTATATGACTCAAATATTTCCCTTCTTGTTTGTCTCAGAAATGCTGAGCACAGTGTGAAAAATCAGCAAGAGCAAGGAATTCTCAGCAAATTTGAAAACAATGCCACGGGTAGGTAAACATCTGAGGCAGGAATGAGATGCCAAACATCAGCTCCTTGACTCCTTCGAATATTTTTCTTATTTCTATACATGCACATGCTGTAAAGCCTGTTTATCTGTTTGCTGTTTGCCCAATGAATCTCCAAAGCCTCCTATGCCTCAGCTATGATTCATTTCTGAACGAATTCATGAAAGGCAAATAGCATGTTTCCAGGTCCACACACTTGTCTGATATTACCGGGCACTTCATCATTTGCAGGAAATTTTTTCCCACTTGTCTCAATCTTCTCTTTCCCCTCATACATGCAAAACCATTGCCCCTGTATGCTGACCACTCAGAGATTACAAATCATTTTAAGTGGAGGAGAGGTTGAGCCCCAGCTTTGTGCTTGCTGCATTTTGTTTAAGTTGCTCGTGCTGTTCCAACATCTGTCATATCCTCCACAGCAGTGCAATCAAACTGTCAGGGCTGAGTGAAGTTTTGCTGATCCAATCTGCTCCTTCTGTGATTCCTGTCAAAAGCATCAGGAGGTGGCAGATACAGTTGTGTGCTCTTTAAACAACAGATCTTTATTTTTGCACATTAAAGGAGCTGTTATTGTTTGTTTCTCTTAAGCTCACAAAGCGTGTTCAGATGTGGCGGCAGTCACAAACCAGGTTGCACTTCCCAGATTCCTCTATACTCCCATGGGTCCCCAATTTCACCTCCCACCTTCTCTTGAGAGGAAATAATACCTCTCAGTCTTGCTGGTCTCTGTAATTCCACAACACATCTTGGAGCACCTAGGAGGAAGTTACTTTGTGGATCCTGGATTATTATTAATGAGGTAATTAAACCAAAGAGTTGTAGGGAAAGGGGAAGAGTCATATTTTAATAAGCTCCCTTCTGGATACTATGAGTTGCCAGAGAAATGTTATTCCCTGTTAACTATACCAAAAGGATCTGATACTAATTGATATTATTGATACTAATATCACTAATCACCTTGACTAAAAGGACGGGGTGTTCTTTCATCATTTAAAAAGTATGTACCTTTGATGTACCTTAATAACCAAAAGAATTTGGGGGAAAAAATATCCCATCTGGGCTCTGTTAATATACAACATGTATTTTTAATCAGCTTTCCAGCATAATGCACCTTTTCACACTTCTGACTGAAGCCTTAAACTCGTGCTGTGAAATGGAAACTTAGGGTTTTATCATTTCAGAAAAAGAACCTGAATCTGAGGTGAATCGTATGGTCCTGCCCCATTTCTGTGCTGGCCTCATAGCCTATGGCTTTCCCATCAGGGCAGAAAGTCTTCTAATTACAGCAAAGCACCAATGGAAAATGACACCTAGGATGCCATTGTGCCCTCTTCTCTAATACTTGTATTGGCTGGTGACTCCTGCTGTGATGAAAAATCAGGTTCAGAACTGCTTTGATTCATTAAAGAAAAAATGTTAAAAAAAAAAAAGATAAAAACTCTAAGGTGACAGATTTTTGTTCCCTAATACATTTGCTTCTTTAAAAATCTCAGTTTCCAAACGTGACAGGAAAACATATTCAACTTTCCATGATCTGTTTTTACCCCCTTCCAAAGCATCACAGCCCAGGACTGGATTATTCTGCCTTGAACAAAAAAGAAATCTCAAATTCCTGGCAGAGAGGGATCCTGTCTTGCCTATAGGCATGAAAAAGGATTGGCTCCAACTTCCAGCTTGGATACAGAATTTCCAAATACACACCAAGTAAACCCATAGATTTATGAGAAATTAAACTCGTGAGCCCAACTGCACAAGGCTCAGGGCTCTGAAAATCCCACATGGTATGTGGTTGTCATCACTAGGAGCTGTTCTCTTTCACCTTCTTCAGTGGCTGCTCTGTAACCCACCCTTTCCAGTTAAAGGTCCTGAGAAGAGTGTCCCAAGGAAATGCAATTAAAGGAATGAACACTCAGAGCATGCTCCTGAAAATCTATTTTACCTCAGCAAATACTGCATAATAATATTTCCAAAGTAACAGAAAAGTGAATGGCAGCCCTTCCATGAGCTCAAAGCTTAGGTTCAGCCTGGGAGGGCTTTTGCAGCTCCTGGTTGCACATTCTCTCACACTGTGTTAACAGCTCAGCCTGACTCCAGTTGTTGCTGAAATTTCTTTTGGATCATATCTGTGTTGTATGATGGAGTCCAATTGTGAGCTTTTTGGCAGCTGTATAGACTACTAAGTCTCCACTAATTTGATTTCTTGTCTGAGAGTATACATCTTTAGGGAATTTACTGCTTGCTCATCTCTGAGTTCCAGTAATGTGGCACAAACAAAAACAAAATCCAAGGATGACTTATAACAAGAATTTTGCTGGTCACAGGGCTTCTCCTTATAAACAGGATCCATTAGACCAGATGAAATGAAAAAGCAGTCAGGGACAAAAAATTGCAGTCTCTGAGAAGTAACCACTCTCTGAGGAAGAGAAAACTGTATTAACAATTTTGACTAAAAAGATGAATTCTCAACCATTATCTCAAGCAGAACTTTTAGCAGTGCACCCATCTTACACTGTAAATGAAATGGAGTTTGGAAAATTAAATAGAAAATGGGAATCTGTGGTTGACAAGGAAAGGGAAATAAAAACATCCTCAAACTTTTTTTTTTTTTCCATATTGGAAAAGAGGAAATTAAATCTGAGTTGGCCAATTAGCCCCCACAGTCCCTAAAGGCAAGACAAGATCTTTTTGCAGGAAAGCCTTGAGGTGAAGCCAATTCAATTAATTTCCACGGCAAAACTGTCAAGATCCAAAAAACTAGGTGGAATAATGAACTGATTAAAACTTGTAATTGCAATTCAATGGATGAAACCATTAATCACAGAGATGGCAACATTCTCTCTTTTCAAGACTGTGCTCGGATGAGTTGCCAACAAAAGGGATTGTAGGAATAAAGGGATAACATAAACTGGAAAAGGAGCATCCAGAAAATTGTGTGGTTCCATGACTGACCTGAGGAAAAGAACAACCTTTCCTAGACAATAAAAGAATATTTAAAAAAAAGTATAGGCGCATTTTATTCTTATTCTTAATTCCTCAGCTCTCAGTGGTTTACACCACTCAACCTGAGTGCCCATGATGCAGTGAACACTCAAATCATACTCAAAGTCATTTCTTCCACCTTTAATTTCATGTGTGTGTAGTATTTTTTCTCCTCTTTTTCTCCTCTTACTTTTTTCTCTTACCCAGCCCTCCCCTGCAGGTGCCTTGGCCTCACCCCATTGTGCTGACAAGCTGCTTGTGCTGCTCCCAGAGCAGGAGCTCGGGAGAGGGGAGGCCAGGCAGCTCCTCCAGAGGTGTTCAGACACCTGCACCATCCACACCCTCTGCTGCTTTCCCAGCTGCTGCAGATGGTGCCATGGCACAAACTGCAGAGCAGAGGGAACCGGGAAAACCAACCCCACTTCCCCTCAAACAAAACCTGATTTTAATCAAAGGGATAATTTTTATCTAAGCTTTTGGAGATTACTCCACAGCTCAGATGAGTCGTGGCATGACTTTTCATCATCTACTTTAACGCAACTTCTTCTTTCTCTCCTGCTACTCTTTCAAGATTAAGGCACCATGATTAATCTCAAGAGGTCAGCAAAGTCCCTCACCCCTGTCTTTTGTCAGCCTAGGTTTTTGCCTTGGCTGGCTCCTCTATATCCTCTCTCTGAAGGGATGGGTTAGACTGGGGTGTCCACTAAGCTGCTGAAAGTGTCAGCCAGGCTGGAGTGAGAGCTGACAGGATGATAAAGGGAAGTGGGTGGTGACAGAGAGGGTCAGAAGAGGTCTAAAAATCCTGTATTGTACCAAGTGCACATTGCACATAAAACCGATTGGAAATTAAATAAAGAGCATGATAAGAAGACACCACTGCATTCATGCCAAACCAGAATGAGAATTAGCAGAAGAGGAAAAAAATTGGATGTCACTTCATTTTGGTAGCTGATTTGTCGGTGTGTAAAATTTCCTGATGGTTGGATACCATTTAACTTAAAATTCCAGTGAAGTCTATAGATTTTGTAATTATCAATGGCACCACTAAGCGGCTATTTTACAAGCAAGGAAGGTTCAAACCAGGGACATGAAAATATTTCTGCTGGGAAGAAGGAATATGAAGAAATGGGGTGAGAATGAGTGAAAGCTCCTCTGAGCTGAACAGATTCTTCCCCTGGAGAGCCCTGGAGAAGCAAAGCTTAATTAATTGGAGCACCATTGAAGCTCTGCAAAGAAAAAAGCTTATTAAGTCATGTGCTCCATCCTCCAGAGCATGGCCCAATTCCCTCTGAACTATCCAGAACAGTACTCAGTGTCTCTGGGGGTGAGCTTTCTGGAAATCCCAACTCATTGGAGCTCTTGTGCTCTCAGAAGCAAAAGAACTCTGACAACTTTGGGAAGGAAAAGGCAAAATTTGGGAAGGAAAAGGCAGATCTCATGGTCTGCAAGAGCCTTTTCAAGAACTGGGTCTTTGCTTAAGGAATAAAGTAGAAGACGTGAGAAAAGTAAAAGGTGAAGGAAGTAAAGCGGATTTTCACCTTCTCTTTGGCACTAATCAAATTCATTCTTCCCTCCAAAATATGTTTCCAACCAGAAGAGTGCTCTCCCTTTCAGATGTGAGAGCTGCAGGGAGTGGTTACAGGTAGATTTTCTGTCTCTCACAAATTATTGCAGCCAACAGAAATGCAGATATATACAAACAAGCAAGATCTGAGCTGTTTGCAAAGCTTTTTGAACTCATTGGAGACTTACCAAACAACTGCCACCCACACCACTTTAAGAGCAAATAAATGCAGCTTTGAATTAAGTGATGCTTTAATAGACTGGCTTGCTCCCTCTGCCTTTTTTTTAATTTATTTTGGAAGCCAGCTGCAACTTCCAAATCTTGCTCTTAATATGTAAAAAATCCATTATTAATTTATTATTAGTTTATTTTGCTACTAATGATCCAAATGAAGACTTGCTTGTCAACAAACCCATGTCAAGAGAGATAAAAAAATAACTCTTCTACTTGATTTAAAGGCTGCAGCTTCTAAGTTGTGGGAGCAGTGTGGGAGTTCAGAAGTTTTAGAAGCTCCAGGGACAGTTTAGAGGAATGGGTTCTTTTAGCAGGGAAGGAGGGTGACTGTTTTCCTTTGCCATAGAGAAATGAAGAGCTGCATTGAGCAAATCACATTCTGGACACAACAATGCTTCCTGGAGCACCGGATGGGACCAAAAAAAAAAAAAAAAAGGAAAAAGGGTCACTTATTTCCATCTGGAAATAGCCTTCTTGGCTCTTAACAGGGTGGAAAGCTCCCTGCCTCCAACCTGCCTTGAGGTGGCATATTTTCAAGGTGTTCTCTGAATTCTTAATTCTTTTAATCCTGTTGTACTGAATAACACCAACAGGATTCTCAAAGCAAGCTCCCTCCCAGCAGCCTTCTATCCCACCAAATTCATCTGACCTCACTTCTGCACAGGAACCTATTTCAAGCCTTCATTTTTCCAACAGTAGTTGGGAACAAGCTACCTTGTGTTCATCAAGGATACAGGGATGCACACAGGCAATACTTTGACAGACTTGAGCTGAAAATCCAGTGCCCCATTCACTTGCCAAAAGCTGGTCACATAGCCAGATCACAAGGGGTACAAGTCAAGGGACTGGTGATATTGGACAGCCACTGGGATGATTCTGAGATATCTGGGCATACTGAGCACTAAATATGAAATTATAGTGCTGAGATAGGGATCTGGGGCTTCCACACCATTTACACACCCTGGACTCTCCCTGGCTTCACTATTTTAGGATCCTGAAAAAACAGCCAATTTAGAAGACAGCCAATGCCAAGATCCCTTTTTAGAGTCTCCAAACTCTGCTGTTCCCTTCCAGGTGACCTCACCAGTCTTTCTGAAACCTCCAACACTCCTGTAGGTCCCCTAGAGATCATACTGGGATATGTTTACACTGCCTTTCACTTTTCTTTTCAAGACCTTGGCCATGTTTATTGATTTATGTTTTATTTCCCAGCGCTGTGTTTCTGCTGAAGGTGACCCCGTGCTTCCCAGACTGGAGTGTTACTCTTTGGAGGTCATGCTCTAATGCCTGCCTGGCTCCTGTAAAACATCACTCTCTGCACAGCTCCTGATGGATGTTTTGGTCAAGAGTTCTGCTTATTGCATGTCAAACATGGCTCAAAAATGAGCACAGACTGAGTGCCTTGATGAGGTGAAGCCAGGATCGCATCCAAAGTTCTTTTTGTTCTAAAGGTCAACACATCAACTTTTCCAACAGGCTTTCCTACGGCTGTCATTCCAAATCTTTTGCTTGGTGTAGTCAAATATGTTTTGGAAAATCATGAGTTTGTGGAAAAAGGTGTACTAAAGTAGCATGTGGGAAATAGAACCTTCTGCCTTCAGATCACATCAGGAAATCTACTTTTATCTCTAGAAACCAACTAATCTTGCTATTTCTCAGTTTTTCTGCTGCTTGTTGGCAACTGATAGAGCTCCACTGGAGCCAAGATTTCAGACAGAGTTCCTACAGGTTGGCCCAGCAACCCACATTTAAACTTTTTTTAAGGTGTTAATTTTAAAATGTATTAAGATGAGAGTCATGTCACCTTCATATTTAAAATTGAGAGAGCAACCAAAGTTTTTTCATTGAGTTAAAGACTGTCAGCATCCCCTCCCAGCAGACACCACACCATTATGTGTATGTGCTATGTGTATGCCCTGTACATACACCCACTTCACAGGGTTACCATCCTAATTCTCATTACTGAAAAACTTCTCAAACCAATTCAAACATTCCCTTCACTCATCCAAACCATTGCTGCTGGTGCTACTACATTTAAAGAGAAAATAATTCCACTCTCCAAATAACTTGCATTGTTTTCTGAAGGTGTTTATAGACATCGATGAAATCTCCCCCAAGCTATTTCTTTACTACACTGCAGAGCTTTGGTTCCTCACATCTCTTCTCCCTCTGTTTCTCCTATCCCTCCAAGGCATGGAATTATATGTGGAGGATAAGAATCACACACTACCACAAAGTGCTACAAAGGAGAGTAAAGCAGCAGTGCTAACAGTGCCCGTGTTTGGGGTAGTCTGAATAACAAAACACAAGGTATTCCTGTGATATACAACAGCACAGCCATACAAACATGAAACTGTCTTGATATACATCAGCAGAAAATCTTGTCATAAATACATCTTTATACATCCTCACAAAATGTTGTCCTATGCTTTGCTAAGGATTGGGAGGAGAAATGTATGAAGAATGATACTGTCGTATTTATAAATTAAGGTAGAGAGGACAGACAGAAGAATGGGAAAATCCAATCTCGATTTTTCTTCAAGGGAAAAAGAAATGATCTGAAGTACAATGGAGTCAGTGTGTTTGAGTCTGCATTTTCACAGGGCAATGTAACACTGCAAAATGGGATTAGAGTGTTCACAGCAACACGATTTCTACCATCCTCCTGCAATGCTGAGTCACACAGGCCATCATGAGTGAGATCCCTGAGGTTCTTCACCTGATTAACTCAAAGATGGATCCATGCAAACAGCACTACTTCATGACTTTGCTGGCAGCCCTCCATGAAAGGCCACCCTTGGAGGCCAGGCACACATTCAGGTGGGATGGAGCTGGCATGGATCACAATTCCCAATCATTGTCCATTCCAGTCCTCAGCTGCATGTGCTTTTCCTCATAGAAGAAAAAAACAAGCTTCAGTCCCCCCCCCATCACCAGAAATGCTTTCAAGTTTTACTTCTACAGGATATAGAGCTGTTTAATCACCAAAAAAGATAAAGTTTAATTTTTTCCTATATTTAATAACATCCTTAAACTTTCAGCGTATTTTTGGAGTTTGGAATCTTCTGCATAAATGGACCAGAATCTGACCCTGCTCTGAAAGCATTATCATTTTGCCACAAAGACCACCAATGAGCTCCAGTGTTTTTGTAGTCACCTGAAAGTCTACCAAAAGTGTTTCCTGAAGACCCATGACACCTGATGACCCAGACATCACTTTCCCAGCTTCCCTGGCAATGTCTCTACACCTCTCTCCTTTCCTGAGAAAACACTCCTGGTTTTCAGCATCTCCTGAAGTTTGAAACACCAAACAAGCCCCAAACAGAAGAATATCAAAATGAGACAAGTCAGTAATGCAGATAAAATTCTGCCATTCTGTGTAAAAGTAGGTTTCATCCTCTGCTGGAATAATGTGCTCAGGCTTAGTCACTAAAAAGGCCAAGCAGAGACAGCGGAGGCAGCAAAAGTAGGTTGGATTATTATGCATTATTATAGAGGGGGAAGAAAGTAATCCATTAGAAGGAAAATGAAAAGCTTCAGGATGATGAGGGGTAAAAAGTAAAAGAGGGAGAGTAGACATATGAGAGAGCACTGCAGATAATGTCTAGAAGGGCAATTACTGGTTCCCTTTCTCTCTACTCTTTCCCATAACACAAGACCTGGAGGGCAACATGCAATTAAGGGCCACCCATTGAAAACAGACCAAAATGAAACACTACTTAGTGTGTAATTAACCTGTGGAACTCAGTCCCACATGGCATTCTGGGGACAAAGAACTCAGAGCCCAGGAAGGATTAGACACTACTAAGAAGTGGTAAGATAGCATTTCCCATTCCACCAGCTGGATAAAAATAAAGTACAAAGAATATCAATCCTCCAGCTTCAGGGCCTAAGTTGTTCATTGTGATCAGCAGCAGGTAAAGCTCAGCAGGATGTGAAAGATGCAGTTCTGCCAGTGAAAGCTTTAGTGCACAGCCCTTTCCTGTGTGCTGCTTGTCACTTATCTCAGATGCTTATATGGCTCCTACAGCTCCAGTATGAGTTCATTACAATCAGTAACATATTCATCATCACAATAGCCTGAGAAGGCACAGAAGAACCTTTTTCCCTATTGTACAGACTGTGAACAAAAAGGTTAGGGACATGCTGGAGGTCACACAGGAGAGAGGAGCAGAGCGCTGCGCTGCTCCCTGCATCCATCCTCATCACTGGACCCTACAGCAAGGCAGACCAATGAGCCAGCTGGGAAAGGAGACAGAGCTCCATTTCCAGGCCTCTGTCAAACACAGGTGTTCCAACACTAAGCACAGCAGCAAGTTAATAAACAGCATTCCTAGCACAATCCACACAACATCCACATCAGCCAAACCATGACCACAGTTCCAGGGACCCAGCCCTCAGGTGGGACCTCCCAGCAGGTGTCTCTGACCTTGCTGACACACAGCACTGGCTCAGTAGCCGGTTTGTCCTTTGGGATGAATTCCAGCTGGCTGTGCTGGATGGCACAGTGGCTCAGCATGCAATATTTCCCTCCTGCTGTGATGCATCTATGGGGGTTCAGTGCATGCAGCCCACTCAGGGTCAGCCCATGAAGCTGCTGCATGTTCTATTTACCCAAGGGGTGCCAGCCAGTCCAATGCAACCTCTCCCATGGGTTGCACAATCTACCAAACTTTTAAAGAGACAGATGTACAGAAACCAGGACTTTCCTCCATGTGGAAACGGGCCACTTTTTGTTTTTTGGGGTTTCTTTTTACAAATGGCTATGTATATGCACTCTATATCATTTTTATCATATATTTCAATATACTTAACAGAGTGATTTATCAGTCATTCTCTGATGATAACTACAGCACTCCTTTAACATTCCTATTTCTTTTCTTTTCTCTCTTAGTCTTTAACCTTTTCTTTTCCTGAAGCAGCTTTGCCCTGAGGTGGAAATGTAAAGGTCTGCCACAATCTTTACAGGAGAAAAAAGTCCCATTTGAAGCTGACTCAGTGATACAATGAATGCACAGGTCATTTTGAGAATAAAACATAAAGACACACTAACCATAAAAGTTTTATTTCCTTCACAAGTGATAAGCATGTATGAAGGAAAGACTTTTCTTTTTGCTACCTTTGGCCTGCAGTGGAACACTTGTTAAAAAATGTTCCTTGATACTAATCTCCAACTGGTGTTTGACTTATCTTGAACTCTCAAATGTCACCAGCTTTCAACTGGTGCTGTGAAAAGACCTTACTTACATATCTTTAAAAGAGCTCTATTTTAACCAAGTCTCATTCTTTCTTCCTTCCTCCCTGCCTTTTTATTTCTCTCCTTTCTTTCTATCTTAATTCTGCCACCACATTTCTACTTTGATTTTGAGTTATAATACCAAAAAAAAAAAAAAGGGGGCAAGGGAGAAGCTATAAATTATACAGAATAAAACTACTCTTAATTTGTCTAAGCCCCCTTTAAATTAACACATTTTTCCTTACTCTGACTTAGCACAAAATTTTTAACTTAATTTGCCTTTTAAGAGGTTGTTCTACTTCACCAGGGCAACAGCCAGCCTTTCTGAGCTGGATAGTGGATCCTGAAGAGATGCCAAGAGCACCCTGAAAAGGTGAGGAAGATGCTTCTTCAGAAATGCAAAGACATGGGATGGGAAGGGAAAAGTGGATGCTCACAAAGATTAGGAATGATTTAATGTCACCTGTTCCAACCTGCAGCTCTATACTGAAGTGTTACCATAAACCAAAAATCTCTGTTACTTTGATTGTATGTTCGTGAAAATGATAAATCTTCATTGCACAGTAGATTTCCACGGGCTCCCCTTCCAAAGTGAAATAATGCAGGCAATTGGGACACTCTTCAATAAGGGAAGCATCAAACGTGAAAGGATGAAACTCAGGCTGTACCTGGCAAAGATCAGTAGAAAATTGCTTCCTTAATGGGATCTTGTTATGAATCAGTAGATCAAAAATCTAATCAAGCACATTTCACCACTCACATCACAGGGAGATCACAGGCAAGTGCAAGTCACAGATTCCTTGATCAGTGGCTTGATGGGCTCAAGATGATGCAAAGCTGAGTCACGCAGCTGGACAGAGGGATACAAGAATAATGATGACATTGCCCCTTTGAGGAAAGGAAGGACTCAAACTCTGTGTTCAGAAAGACTGCCAGAAATTGTCAGTGCGCCACATTATTCCTTAATCTGAAGCATCATTAGATTATTGGCTCTGAAGTCCACAATCTGAAAAGTAATTTGGTTCTGTAATAAGGCATCAAGGCAGGGCACCAGTGAGCCAACATAGCATAGGAGGATAATGATATGGGTAGTTCTCTCCTTTCTACTCATGTCTTATCCCTCAGATCTAAACACTGGACACACTTTCCATAGTACTGCTCATCTGAGCATATCAAAATGCTTTATAGATGTTCATTATAAGTAATTACCAGGCAGCACGTGTGAATAATTTACAGGATGGTAGAGAAGTGAAATTTCTACTGCTCTCACACTTTTTCTCTCTTTGCAGTTTTAACACTTTTAAAGTTTGTTCTCCCTCTTTTTCTGGCCAGTGTAAATTAAGAATATCAGTAATTTGAATAGCTTCCTAAATCACATCTGTAGGTGCCTGAAGTTACAAATGCCTAACCCTAAATTTGGAAGTAACCTGACAGAGATCCCTTCTAGAACCAGCTGTGCCTATGGAAAGATTTCTGCCTCCAGCTGGATTTTTTTTAGCTAACATGAGCTGTTCCATCAGCACTAACTTAGCTTTTCTATCCAGGTAAAACATAACAGTAATCAGTAAGGAGGTGTGACCTACAAGGCAGTAAGTGGGAGAGAATCTGACTTCAAAACACACACCACTAATATCTTGAGAAAGTCTGAGAAATTAACAGACCTGAACTCATTAAATTCAGTCAGAGTCACTTCTCAATGTGTCTCATTAACACAAATACAGTTTAAGCATATAAAGATCTTTTATTGATCAACAGGGGAAAAGAAACATTTTCTTTTCAGATTTGCTGGGGTTTCTCCTCCATTTTCTGCAGAGATTTTACACAATTCTGTGCACTCAGTCTCTGCCTTTCATTTTTCCCAGTCAGCTTTGGGATTCCCAGGGCAGTCTACATTTAACAGTCACGAGCATTTAAAACATAACTGTGAATTGTCATAATTGTCATTTTGAGCAGAGGCTGGGGTTTCTAGGGTTTGTTTCCTTTTTTTTTTTTTTTTCCCTACAGGATCCTAATTGCCTTTTTCATCAGAGATTTTCAAATAGAGTTGATGCTTGGGAGAGTTTAATACTTGAAAAAGAAAAGAATGGTGCCCACCTCAGACACCCAGAAGGGAAAGTGAGTCAAAGAAGCAGAACTAGAAAGGTGTGTCAAATGGCTAAAGGTGTGACACAAAGCCCAATGAAGTACAAAGCTGAACACAAAGGAGGAAGGAAAAATACAGCAGCTGTCTACCAAGCCAACACAAAAATGTTGAAAAGTTAAAAAACCAGAAAGGAAAAAAGGGGAGAGCTTTCATGGCAGGAAAAAGAAAGGGCAAAAGAGAAAGAAGCAGCACAAAGACAACAAAGTCTTAGATACAGAGAGGAAAAAAGACATGTCCAATGACAGAACATACGGACAAAGAAAAATAACCCCAGCCACAGATGGATTTCCAAGGCAACACATAGAAACCAAACAAAAATTAGAGGCAAGAAATTAATTTAAAATCTCCACAAAATAATTAAGCCCCAAAAATACTTTTTTTAAAAAAGCAAATAACCTTTTTCAGCTTAATAAAAACGTTCATTTCTAAAAAGGCCGTGTTGCAATACAAGTTTTTCCATTCAGCTAATGTCACCCAGCTCCAGCTATTTATTCCAGGCCTCCAGGGCTAAACATAATCTATCTGTGTTTGAAATGAGAACATCTTTGTTCAAACTTTAGGCCAACAGCAACCAAAAGGATCTCTTAGTGCTCTGGTGAAAAGAAACAGGAAGGGAATAGTAGGGGTAGATTTGAGCATGCTTTGAACATCAGACAGTGTCCAGTCAGTCAAGGATACCTGAGCCAAACTGCCACTTTTAATACCCATAACTCGTTATGACACCCTAAAAATATTTCAGAATGACTCCTTCCAATGTGTAGCCCTGTAGGAACTGCAGTGTGCTGTTTGTAGAGCCCTTCCAGGATTTCCAGGTCTCTGGGAAGCTGTTCTCTAGCAGGTCACTCGACTCACTGCAGTGAGGAGCATCAACACAGGACAGTAAAGGTTCACCCACTGACATCTCCACTATTGCTGTGGAAACAGAGTCCAGTGTACTTTATACTTCACCAATCCAGACCTTTGAGCCCAGCCAGGGCTTTTTTTTCTAAGTACCACAGCTGTGATCAGAGGCACAGATCAATGGAGTGATTAACACTGCTGGAACTGCCTGGCACATCTGTTTGTTATGGCACTGGGCAAGTCAGGATGCCTGGGGAATAAGCAGTCTCTGTCATGGGAAGATCTATGAACAAAGGGAGAAAAGACTGTTCATGTTGGAACATGGACCCCTTGTCCCTCCCATTGCTGCTGTGACAGCCTGGAGGCTCATGAGCATGTGTGCACCACATATCACTGCAGGAACATCTGATTCATGGCAGAGCCTGGGTGGCACAGCAGGCTAATGCATCTCTCCTTCATCTCTGGAGATTTCATGACCAAAAGTCATCGCAATGTCACAGGCCAGGATTTAGTAGAAATGAAAATTGCTCGAGGGGCAAAACTGGAGAAAACAGATATAAATGAAAGACTGGGATGCATCAGCAGAGCTATGATGAGAATGGCTGGAAATATCCAAGTTCAGGAGAAGAAGAGCTGAGGAGAGCTCTGTGGAGACTTGGGACTAGCACAAGTTGCCATCCAGAATGGCAGAGGTAAAAAGTTACTGTGGCCTCTGAACAGCAACACTAAAACTTCTGTTCACCTTCATAAAAATCAGGAAGCACACCCAATGTTTCAATAATTAAACAAAACACCTTACAGCAAATGCAGATTTTTAAAAGAGGGTTCTAGCTGTACGTTCTATCCCAGTTGGTTTTGGTCCACTGGTTTTAGCTGCTTCCTGAGGCATAATTGCTTCCAGTTTTGGAATGCATCAGCGTTCAGCTCAGCTCCAGGCACCATTCTAAAGGAGAGAGGCAGGGTGAATTTTTAAAAGAGCCAGATAGCAGTATTATTCTCACACGAGCCGTTACTGTTCTTTCTCACTGGAACACCTCCCTGCTGGTACTGCTAATCCGAGCCAGCCCTCACCCTGAAGGGCACTTTACTTGTAGTCCTCACTTCACTCAGGGCTGTGAGAGCTCAGCCATGAAAGGAAGCAGTAGGCACATCCCACATCCCAGCTGCAGCTCTCCGCCTCTCCGCTCCTCCACCCAGCTGGAGAAGTTTGGCTCCACTGTGCCCTGACTGAACTAACCCGGGCTCAGGCAAGCTCAGCACCAGCTGTCTCAGCAATGAGGCCACTGGGAATCATTTAGGGTGATGTTATTAGTGCAAACATATAACCTTTGAGTTCTTGGAGGTAATTTCATCTCTGTTTCCATAGCTGATAGAGTCTGTTGTGTACAGACTTGAGGAAACTGGAGTGGGATATTCCGAGTCAATCCCAGCTAAGCCTGAGAACTCCCCCCACTTCCACCTCCTTTATTTATAGCCAACAACTGGACATTGCAAGTCAATGACCATCGACAATATGACACGTGGATCTACAGACCCAGCAAGTCTAATATCAGCTGAGCTGACAGTGCTGGATCCTGGCTATCATCAGAGGAGAGACAAATATTCCAGCTGCCAATAGATGTGCCCTTGCATGGAGCTTACGTGGAGCACCCTTGGCCTGAGGGAGCAGTAGAAATCAATTAAAATTCTTTTTGTGCCGAATTCTTCCTACCTTTCAGCAGCTCCCTCTCCTCCTTTCTCTGCTACAAGTGGACCACAAATCAGAAACCCTTTCTTGTACAGCAAACAGCTAAAGCTTTAAAGAATTAACAAGATGGCAGGGGTTTTTTTGTTTGCTGATGTAATCAGGGATCTCACCTCCTTTTCAAAGCCCACAGGATCAAATGTGTGAAATCTTTCATTGATTCTGCAGCTTCCCTTTCCAATCTTGTTTGCAAAAAGCTCTTGAAATTTATCCTGCACTTGAAGAGGGCATTTACAGTTGTCACTTTTGCCTACTCTCAGCATCCATCCTCCACACAAACAGCTTCTCCCTGGAGTCAAAGAGGACATCTGATAATTTCCAAGAGGCAGGTTTGCAGTAAGGATCTGCTCACAGGGGAGGAGAAGAGACTCTGAAAGTGTGCTCCAGCTGCTCTGCTTAAATGTCCCTTCAGGGTACACTTCAGCTGACTGAGAGGAGCTCTGGCCAGACCCTGGCTAACCCCAGGATCCATTCCTACCATAGACAGAGGTTCAGCACAGCTGAGGATGAAGCCTGAGGTCCCAAAACAGCTCAGCCCTGCTACTTCTTAAACCCACATGTCAATTAGAAGTGAATCAGAAAACAACAGATCATTTCTCACAGCCCACCCAAGAGCTGTACAACAGCATCAATTCTGCATTAATGAGGGCCTGGGCTGCAGCTGGGACAGCTGTCTTGAAGAACAAGGATTCCAGCTTTAGCTCTAATGCTTCCAACCATGAAACCTCCCACAATTCTCTGTGTAGGCTCACAAATTACTTGCTCAGCCATTGGAAAGCATTAATTGTCATAGCTCCTTGAGCTTCCAAGAGTCAGACTCAAAGTAAGGAGCAGAACATGGGAGAACTGCGAGTGTGGACAGAACAATGGGACAAAAAGCAAAGTGAGAAGAAATCTCTTCAAAATAACAGTAATAAATCAAGAAAGCACTGATTCTCTGTCTACACAGTTGGTGGTATTGACAAACCATATCTCCTTTGCTTTTTCCACAATTACACTATCAACCAGGCTTCTGGAAGCAATAAAAACCCTTTATCTACTGTCGATGTACACTGAGATTTGAAATTACTTTCAATGACAAAATGCAGGCTAAAGTGATCTCACTGGCATGTAGCAGGTCTGAGACGTTAGCATCAAGAGATGCTGTGAATGAGTCCTGCTCCTTCATTGCTCTCAGAATAGCAGATGATCTCTGCTGAAAAGTCACTGTGATTTGCTGGGCAGAACCTCAGCTTAATAGGGACAAAGTACCCCCGAGTTTGAGAACAGCTTCTGTCTTCATTACAAGCTCTTCACCCACCTCCACAGACACAGTCCTGTAACTAATGACTGCAAGAGGCTCACCACAGGCTCTGCAGAGCAGTGCTTTAGCATAACAGCAGCTGCTCATCGCTGAGTGGTGATTATCTTGTCACACCAGCACTTCCTTCTCCTAGGCAGACATGGTGAGGTTATCAGGAGAATGCCTAAAACACACATTTTTGAGAGGGAACTGCGGGGTGATGGATTATGGGAGGCTGCCAACATAGGCACAGGAGCCATTAAGACTGACTGAGGTCTGATTACAGTTTTGCATAGTGTAAAGGCACATCTGAAGATGTGTAATTTAATGGCTCATTGCTTGCTTCCTACCCAGAATTGTGCAAGAAGGAAAAACTGCCCGAGTCTGGTCGATTTGAAATCACCTGTTTGTGTTCTACTATGAAATAGTCTACAAAATCTCATTAAATACTAAGCAGGGAAAATGCTTGGCTCCCTCTGAATTGCTTCAAAGTGATCAGCCAGCAATTGAAAAGTAGAGCTGGAATTGCTGAAACATTCCCTGATATTTGCTTTTTGTAACTCCCTTAAAGTAGGAAGCCTCCATTTCATTACTCTTGCTTTCCTGAAGAGAACTAGCTATTTTCTTATGCTTTTCTTCATGCTATTTATTTTTTGCCCTGTACAGCTACTGCTGGTGCACTCATGTCTTGCAATACAGGACCTCTATAAACCAAGAGCTGGTGTAGGAAAATGAGTGTCACCTTCTGCCACTGAGTGATAGAGGCTGGGAAGAAGCAGCTTTTCTTTCCATAGTGACCTTTGTTTCTGGCTCTGCTCTCTTACTCCCATTCAGCCACAGCAGTCAGGGCTGGCAGAGCATGTTTGTCCTGTTAACTCAGGTGCTGCCTCTGCTCTGACCCAGGTAAAGAGCTGAACACTGATTTAGATTTTCTCAGTTTTCAAGTGTGTCAGCCAGCAGAACCTTTACTTTAGCAATATATCATGAAGCAAGGAAAGATTTGGCTTTTGCCTTGAAAACGCAATTCTTCACCAGGTTGTGATGAGGCCTTGGGGTGGCTTTTAGGTGTCTGCTTTATGTTTTTACTGGTGAAGCTCTTGTTTAAGAGAGACAATTTTTATTCTGGCTAGCTTCCACATTCCAGTGCCAAACAACACCCACTCTGACAGCATCACTTTCTTTTTTTCCTGCCAGCCTCTGTCATGTTGCTGTTCATATTCTTGTTTTTCTAATCCCTGAGTCCCTTCTTTCATTCACTACTGTCAGAGACCTTGATCAGGCAGCAACAGACCTAAAAAGTCCTCAAGGCTTAAACATATCCACAGTCAGGCCATCAGGAAAACTACTGCACCAAATAAAATAAAACTGTCCTTGGCCATGAGGAGTAGGCTGAGATCTACAGCTGTCAATTAAAAAGGTGCACTAATTACCCTGAGCCAGGGGATTTCACATGCGGACACATAGTGTCTTACATTTGCTAGAGAAAATCTGTGTTCCCATCAGCAGAGAAGGAAAAGCCCCAAATTTTGTGATTGTTTGTAAATTCAGTGAGCACTTTAAATCTTTTTTGGGATGATTAGAGGTGATCAGGAGCTGGCAGCTGCCTGACCTTCAGCAGAGGTGCTGCAAAGCTGGTCCTGCAGCCTTGGGAATAACAAAGCCTCTGTCCCTGGTGAGCACCTTCCAGCAAGCAGGATATGCTCCAGCAGTTACAAAAAGGGGCAAAAAGTACTATTGGATTTAGAGTAAGAGCTTGGGCTTAGCCTTTGGGGTTTTTTGGCTGGTTTGGTTTTGGATTTTCTTAAAATTTTGATTGCTTGGTTAGTGGTTGGTTGGGTTTTATGTACAACTTGTTTTGGTTTTGTTTTGGTTTTGTTTTTTTCCATAAAACTGTTGGGTTTTTATTCTTTTAAGACTCTAGACTTCTTGTCTGCTGGAGGTGCCTGACTAAGGTGATGAGAAAGATGAAGTGAGCAGGTATTTTATGGGTGCCATTAAAATACCCCCCTGAACTTTTAAAAATACACTGTGATTGGAATCATGCAAGTCCTGCTGAGATCAAGTGGAACACGCATCTAAAGAAATTGCAAGAAGGGGAGGAAGGAATAATAAAATAAAAAGTATTTCACATAGGGGAAGATATTTTTTAGGAAAAAAATAAAAACACACAAAGCCCCCCCAAAAAGACAAACAGAAAATCACAGATTTCTACAGAGGAACACCAAGCAATTTCACAGCAATTCCCTTGGGAGTTGGTTGCTTTCCTGAGACTCCTAATTAATTATACATGCTAGTGAAGAAATATAATATGGCTTTGAATAAAATAAAACTCAAAATTTAAAATGAAAGAGATAGGAAGAGGGAAGACAAAATTATTTTGTTAATTCAAGTTTGAGCTAATTTAACTTTAATCAGAAGCTGACAGGAAAATGGTAAGCTCAGCTGCTTGTCGCATTCAGCAGAGATGTCCCCACTGTCTTTAACAGATAAAACATTTCACTACTGACCTCCAGTGGGAGCAGAACATTGCCTTTAATGCTGTTGAGTGCAGTTTCAACAGATCTCAGTACTTATTATAATCTGTTCCATGGTCATCTCTCCATCAGCCTGAACAAATGGGATTTTTTTTGAGTCTAAAAACATTGGGGCTTTTTTTTTAGGGCAGTAGAAATATCTGGCTTCTACAAGCTGCAGTAACCTCCATAACAAGGGAAGTCAGGACAAATCTGGGTTTAAAAAAAGACTTTGGGCTCACCAAAACAAAGGTGAAAAATCTTGTCAGTAACAGTAATTTCAAGTGTTATCAGATTTAGGCTTTACAAATCTCAAGTGTTCTGATTCCTTGCCCTGAGTCATGTAGAAAATTCCCAGAAACCATGTTCATCCTCTCTGTGGCCTCTTCCCCTTCTTTAGACTTTCTAGAACGTAGCCCACATCTGGGGTTCATTTATGGAGTTTTATTTGGATTTCTCCAATTAAAAAAAAAAAAAAAAAACAGCAAACAAAAAAAAAAAAAAAAAAAAAAAACAGACCCTGGTTGCCCTTGACTCCAGTTATCATAACAAAAATACAACAGCAGCATATCCCAAGAGCCAGAAGGGTCCTCCAAGCAAAACACAAGAGCTGTTATGTGAGCAAACTCTTGTCCATCCACGCAAGCAGATATGCTCTGTGCCTTTCCCTGTGCCATGATTCCAGCTGCTCTGGGCCAGGGTGGGAATTCCTGCCACTGCCAAGCACCCTGAGTAGACAAAGCTTCTCACAGAAGCTCAAATGCCTCCACTGAGCAGAGCTCAGAGCCTCTCTTTTCCCAAGCAGGACATTTCAAACAACTCAAGGCTTCAAGTGAGAACCAATTGAATGTGAATATTAACAGGCAGGGGGCTTGGGTGCTGCAGCACACACAGTGCAGCTGCCATGGAAAGGGACACCCTCTGAACAGTGTTGGTCCTACCCCTCACGGCCTGGGGAGTGCCCTCAGCAAGGTCTCACTGCAGGGAAAAAAAGCCCCAAATAATAACAAATCATCAGAATAGCCATCTTTAAATAAATAAATAATAATAATAAAAAAAGGTAAAGCACCTCTCAACATGCTGCTATAAGTTCACATGCCAACAACACAGGACTTGACATCTTTGTCAGACTGATCCATTGTGTTTTAGGTGTCAAAGGCAGAATCTCTTCATGGCTTCCCGTTCTTCCCATTTATACCAGGGCCTTTTATTATCTGTTTTTATACAATCAGACATTTCTTATTTAGAGGTTATAGGTCCGTTGTTTTTCTCACACAACACCAGCTCCATCACAAGCTTGCTGGATTTTCAAGCAAACCTCTCTGAGACTCATCTCAGACTCACAAGGATATTACAGATATCCTTCAAATTCCTCATTAACCTCCTATTTTCTCTGATGCCTGTAAGAGTATGGAAATGACAGGCCATAGTTTATGAGAATTTTACTGATTAGTACTGGCAAATATCTCTTCTCTTTGGATGCACCCCCCCATCTGTGCTCTTGTGCTGTACCCAGAAGTTGTGAGTTCCTTGGGGAAGAAACAGCCCTTCTGTTTCAAGTTTGCACATTGCCTAACACAGCAGGGCCCCAGTTCACAGCTCCAAGATGCTGCAGATGCAACTGCAAACAACAGCAACAGCAAACACCGCCCATCTCTGCTCCTGCCCACTTGAGTCTGGACTGAGCACGTAGCTGGCATGTTTGTCTAAATCTCATTTTACAGGAATCCTAGGGGCAAGAGTCACATCTCATCTGCAGACACGAGATCTCTCTCCTCCCTGCCCATTTCCCCACAGCAGCAGACCCCAGCTGCTCTCACCAGTTGAAGACCAGATGTGCCCCTGGTCTGATGCCAGTTGGCAACTATTATGTCTCTGTAAAATAAGGGCACTAAAAAAAGCCAGGTTAAGACAACAGTGATTCTCTGGGACCAGCGAGAAATAGGGCAGTTGGAATATGAGCAATCACGTAAAGAGGGATGGATTGAAACCACCAATTAACCTCAAGTAGGTCAAAGAGCCACTGCAGGAGAACACATCCCAGTCACAGATGACAGGGGCTGGATTTAAAGCAATGGCCTAAAAGAAGAAATCATTATACCACATGCCTAAACTCCTGTACCAATCTGCCTTCAGAATTAGGTGTTTTAGACTCTGTTTTTATCCAGACCCATTTCCATGCACAGCACTATAGCTGTTGCTGTGGCAGCACAGATCTGACATCAGTTAAATTTCACTTTCAAACAAATACAAATTACGTGTTACAGAGTAGAAACCCCACTTCACTTTCATCAATTATTAAGAATGTTGCTGCTTTAATTTTCTTCTGATCCTCCAAATAAACTTATTGTCTGGAGTATTGCTGCTTAGCAAAATTTTGTAATACTTCATGTTCTGTCTTAATTAATATCTCTGAATTTGGAATTTTGCAGGTACATCTCTCATTCTCCTGGCCAGATTTGGGTTGGCAAAGTAATTTCTTCTTACAAAAGCACTTAAATCTTCTTGTTTTAGAATGGCTTTTTACTCTCCTGTTTATGATTTTCTCATTTATGTGCTATAGCCTGCAGCTCTCTAAGTCTTCGTTACCACCAGCTTTTTAATCAATGATGCACCAATGATCTCCTCCTTTGTATTTTGCTCAATGGTGCAACATTTAAATTCACACCATGGGATGTTTCTGCCTGTCATTTATGATCTGTAAATTGCAACAGAAGAATTCTGCTACATGACCCCACATACCTGTCAGGACCAGCTCTGCAAACAATGTCTAACTAGAGACACTTTCATTCTCCTGTTATCTCTGCACAGATTACACAGCTACTTTAATTTTATAAACACAAACTCCTCTGTACTTTTCATCATTTCCCATCCACCCAGCACAATTTCAAGAGCATGTCTACCAAGGTATAGTTTAGCCGAAGAAACTCAGTCCTATGAAATGGGGAGGTTTGTACTATACTCAAAAATAATGTCACATCCCATTCTTCCAAGACATGAATGAACCTCATGTTCACAGTTTAGTGAGAAAACATTAAGGGCCAGAACACAAAAGAACCAATAGAACAATGCAGAACAACCTGTAGAGTGCACAGCCTCACACAGATTTCCTCAAGGCTCTTTCTGCCTCTATTTCTCATTCTGGCATCCTCCCTAGCATTCCCCAGGAATTCGAAACCTGTCAATAAGCATTTCTGCTCTTCTTTGCATGGCCCCATCATATGGCCCTGTCAGGAGAAAGGGGCAGAAGGTTAAAAGTCTCATACAGACCCTGATGCACACGATCTGTGCTTTGCTTCCTACAACTCAAGATAGGTAAAAAAAATGAGGGCAAATCTTGAGGTAGACTGGTCTGTCGGAGACCCAAAAGTGCAGCAGGGACTCACAGCTACTTTTACTCCAGAATCCCACATTTCCAGCACAGGATATTATCCAAGACATGGATAATTGGGAAAGAGGTTCCTGAGGACAGAAGCAATTCTTGCAACAGCTGATAAAAGTCAGGTGTAGGCTGTCATTACCTTCTCTTGCTCAAAAAACTCCTTTCAGTTCACCAAAGCAAAATAGCACCAGGACTAACACAGAGACACATTTTGATCATTCACTTCTGTATTTCTTTCACTGTCTGACAAATGAGATGTTACTTCAAGTGTATTCTCCACTTATCAGCCTGGGCTCTTGTTTCACATTGGGTTTTGCAGACACTGTACCTAAGGAGTCAGAGTATGATGGAGTGCCAGCTAAGGCTTGAATAAAACAGTTTCTGAATTGTAAAGATGAAATGGAGAGAAAGAAAGATATGTCTTGTAGAGATATGTCTAACTTTATTCTCAAAGTGGCACACTTCCTTCTGGGAAGCAGCTAGAATCCATTTGAACAAATCTTCAATCCGTGCTGCTCACAAGAGGAAGGAGTTGCTGCTCCATCTTTTCTCTACAGGCATTAGGTCACATACAGGGAAGCAAGGGAAATTTGTGCCACTTGGTACTTTGAGCCAACTCTCCACATTTTCACTGCCTTCTCCCTGCAGAGGCTCCCTTAAACCAGCCCATGTTGATATGTCCAGATCAGGACGAGAAAGTGGCAAAAAAATCTCACAAGGATGTATGAAAAGGAGCTGGACACACTCTTCTTGTCAAATGTGGAGTGGACCCATTATCCAGCAGTTTGAACTAATGATGCTTCCAGGTTTTCAGAAGCACAGAGCAGGGATTGAGCTGGTCCCTCTACATGGGATCAGACTGCTCAGGGACATTCCCAGTAAAACACAGAACTGTGGACCTGCTGCCTTTCAAGAACATATGATTTTATCTTGAACTGAACCTATGCTATTTCATGGAAACCCACATCACTTCCACCTTGGTCAGTGCATAGCTCACAATTTTACAGACACTTCTTTCCCCTACTACAGTTTTCTGTGGGAAATCCCATGCCAGAGGCAGTCCTGCTGACCACCAGTTAATATGATTAACTGTACAGGCAGCAAGTGACAGATGTTGTGTCTAAAAAGCAACAGGAGTTTGGCATGGGAACATCTCTTACAAGCTGCAAATACACTTGTGAGCAGCTCCTGTGAGTATAAAAGAAATAAAAAATACCCCACTGACCTATAACTTGTTCTACAGTTACCCCGGAAGTTACATAAAAATAATAAACCCCAAAATTAATTATATGTAATTCTATTACATATAATTCTGGCAAATGCATTGGAACTAATTTTTAAAGTTTGCTCTTGCTTTTCAAGCCATAGCAACAGTGGGAATCTGTGCAGAAGCTTGGATTACACAGAGCCTCTGTGGCTGGTGGGCAAGGGACAACTGATGAGGTGAGAAATGCTGGGAGGTTCATCACAGAGCTCTGCAGGTATCACATGGACAGCACACATCCACAGAAATACCCAATCTCCCTGGCTGTGAGTCTCTGAAGGTGTACCACACCAATACATCAATTAATGCAAAGGGATTAGCAACCCAGAGCAGAAAATGTGGCACCACTGCAGTCTCAGGGAAGAAAAAAAAAAATCTCACTGACTCCTTAGGGTGAGGTTTTCCTCTCACTTGAGGCTGTGAGTGAGTTTCTTTCAGATCAGATAAAGGACTGGCAGTGGAAGATGAGATTTTGCCTTAGCCTTTGCCAGTGAGACACTCAGTTGAGTTATGGGACCCTTATGAGCCATTCTATGCTGGCTGAGCAGCACCAGCTTTGTTTGACCTGAATTTTTAGCAAATAAATGTGACCCATTTTTTTTTCTGTGCCACTTAAGTGAAAAGCCTAATCTCTGATCAGTTTTGCAGAAATTGGATCACAATGGTAAATTGTGCGAAAGGCCGTGAAATCGACAAAACCATAAATGGGAACATACAGGAAATCAAATTAAAAAATCTTATTCTTGTCCATGTTACCTCTAAATCTTCTGCCTCTTTTTATTTGGTGGAGGGGACAGAAGTCTTCCAAGCCAGAGGTCACTTGTCATTTACCTTGGTTCATTTCTAATTGTGAGGAAAAAAGAGTACAGGCAGGAAGAAAGGAAAGGGAAAAAAAAGAAAACAAACAAAAGACAGGCACATTCTTCAGCCTTTTGTTTTCATAGCATCCACTGGTATTTCACCACTTCTGTGGGTTTTTACTGCATTTAGAAAGTCATTGAAAAATGTTAATGGTCTGGTGGCAAAGCAGCCATTGGGAATGAAGAATGAGCCAGAGAAGGAATGAGGGTGTGCAGCTAATGATTTCCTACAAGAGCTGATTAAACATTGCACTTCCATCTCTTGCCACCTAATTCCCTCCACAGCTGATTTATGGAAAAAGCCCCACCATCTATGGCTCCTGCAGTTTTATTAGCCAGTAACAATTTAGCCCCACAAGAGGCTTTCCCAAGCTTCTAATTTTCTTATAATGAAGAAGGAAACAGGATGAATAGAAAGAAAAAAATAATAATATTGCAGTGTCTTTGCTTAAAGGTGAGAGGAAAGGAAGCGAGGAAAGTTAGTCCAAAAAACCTAATAGAAATATCAAGGAGGGCACCAGGTTCAGCACTCAGGATCCTGTTTATGATGAAGATCATTACTTCACAGAAATAATTATCCTTTTCAAGGCACAGAAGAAGACAAGTACAAGTTCCTATAAATGGAATTTGTCTGGTACTATTTCAGTGGGTTTAAAAATAGTTCTTCACCTCATTTTCTCTAATGAGGTGAAGGACCTGCCTGCTGCTAGGTCCTTTCCAGTAAAAGATTCACAACATTTCTTGAAAAACTAAGCAGAGAGGACAGGGGGAATTTGCCTTATTTCTTATGATTTTGACAGCAGTATTTTTCACCACTAGGCTCAATTCTAGAAAAAGAAGTGCAAGGGCAGGACACTCTACCTAGCTAGCTGTGATCCTTGGAAGAGGAGGAGGTGAAGAAGTGTGAGATACCCTTTGCACAGGAGGCTGTACCACTGCTCATGAGTGACTGGGGGAAAAGCTGCAGCCAACCAACACTGGGATCACCCTGAAATTCCAGGCTGGGGGATTAGAATTTTTCACAGTGGGACTCAGAAAAGAAGTCACCATGAATGACTTCAACCCTCTGGGAGGAGCTATCTATGCATTAGCAAAGACTGTACAGCAGTTCAGATGCTGTTTGCTCCATCTGGCACCTAAAAGCCAATGTTTAATCTAAGCTAGTCAGTTTGGCATGCTGTATTTTAAACATCCCAGACTGGGTCCTCCTGCTGGTCTCAGTGAATCCTGCACTTGGACATGTCAGTGCACTCAGCTGGTAGATGACTCTTCTCCTTCCTTTGTCTGGGTGGGTTTTCTGCTGGCCTGACCAGCTAAAGTGGTTGTGGCAGCAAGACAAAACCCAGAGCCAGAAAAGGAGCAGAGTCAGAGATGTGCAGCCAGGAGTGGGCAGCAGTTTAGATTGGAAAGTATCTAGGTAGGAGTTATAATGTCTCAGGAATGCAGGAAATGACATACTAGATCAAACCCATACATATCCTATCTCTGACATCAATCAGACAGGCATTTTAGAGGGAAATACAAGATAGTGCCTTTAGTAAAAGATTATTTAACCTGTCTTGCTGATTTTTTTTTCCCTCTACTTCCATCACTGGCAGGCTTGGTTTGCACTAAAAATAAAAGGGATTATTTAAGCTCCTTCCTATATCAGTGCAATTTTCATACAAATTATAGAAGTTATATGTGCAGCCTTAGAATTCTTATGCAAATCTTTCTGTTCACTGTGTGAAAATTTTAAAGGCGTTGCTGCAAAATTGATAGTGAAAAATTATTCCCCAAAAGTGAAAGATGCATTTTGCTTCGGACCCTCTATTCCTACTGCAGTCAAGTTGGTTTGGACTCAAGCTCTGTATCATATTATTGGTATGATGGGCAGGGTCCTCAGAAACTGGTGTAAAATTCAACTGCAGTACCTGAGGAGGGATCACAGGCAGAGCTGGTGACAGCATGGACTGCAAAGCTGTGCTGGCTGCACTCCTTGGTGCCAAGAAGACATAAGGGACAGGATTTTCCTGGCTTGTGTGAGCCCAAGGTACATCCCAAGTCCTTCCTTGGCTGCTGAAATCTCAGCTTTCCTCACACTGCAAGGAGCACAGAGGCTAAGCCAGCTTTTCCCCAGCAACCTCCTGTCCCAAGAAACTGCTGTGCCTAAAGCTGGTCTCTGATTTCCTGACACTCATTTAAAAAGATGGATTTTTCACTCTGTAGCATCTGAAAGCAAAAAGTCTTCAGAAAACAATCAAGCTTTTTGTTACATTCCAGCATAACAAAAAATAATCAGCACTCACACACAAGCAAATCTCCAGGATCAAACTGAGTCTCTGTTAGATTTGACCAGAAGCCCAACAACAGTGATGACTGTGCCAGCTGAGGACTTTTCTCCTAAGCCTCCTGGTTTCTTGGAGAAAGCCTTTGTATCTGGATTACTGCCAGTACAATGACTTCATCTTGGACAGGGCTTTGGCTACCACAGCTACAGCAATGAACCAGATCATCAACAGGAAGAAATCAGGGAATTCCATGAAAACCCATGGAGCTGCATCTATTCAAACCAGACATGAGACCAATAATTTCATAAGATCAACGTAGAGCTGTAATTGAAAACCAAGATTCAAGAAGAAAAGAGTTCAACTCTTCTTCTGATTTCCTTCTGGAGATTATCTATTTGGGTTTTCAAAAGCAAGAGAAGCAAATTTGGCAGGGCTATCTCCTCAATTACGGATGCCAAAGAGTAGTCATCTACACCTACATACGTTTTTTATTTCTTCTAACTCTCCACACACACATTTTTTATTTCCCTGGAACAGACACTGACACCAGAGTCCATCATTCTGCTGCTTTCTCCTCCCCAGACAGATATACGGATGATGCAATTTCCCCTGTCGTCGTTTTGGAATGAAAATATTTTGATAAATCAAAGATCTCAAAGGCATTTGTCCATCTCATTCTCCCTGACTTGTGCACTGAGAATATGCTACAGCAGATTGAAATCCAAGAGAGAAAAGAGTGGATAAGTGTGGAGGAGAGAGGATGATTTAAACAAAAGAAAGGACACAGACAGATTTCCCCGGAGATCAAAAATTCACATTGACCAAGAGGTCATCTTGGCATTGAAGGAGAGCTGAAAATTTTTAGAAGGAAGGCAACAAAGAAACTGTTTTGCATGAAGATACTAATTCCATTAGTAATTATGCACTGAAATAAAAGGTGCAAAACTGTTCTTTAACAAAAAGGCTCGTGCTTCCTACAGAGTATGCACACAGCTTCAGGGAATCGTGAGTTCAGAGAAACACATTTCCCTTTGTAATTACACAATGTCAAGCTATGATGTCCCCAAGTCTTAATTGGGGTCTGCAGGCCCTATCATCATCATCATCATAAAAGCAGCTATTTAAGTTGCTGAAAATAACATACATCAGTGCAAGTCAATCAAAGGTCTTCTCAGCTCTCTGTCACCAGGCTGTGTGCAAAGGTAAAATGAGGAAATACATGATCTACTTGCCTGGATCCAGCCTTGCTCCCACTGAGGCCAGCAGCAGAGCTCTTGTTGACTTCACTTACAGCATAATAGTGTTTATAAGAAAGAAGTATTATTTCCCTGTTGACAGTTCAGTCTTTGGGCAATGCCATAAATATAGGCTTCATATTCTCTTCTGTGCTTTTTACCCTGTTGCCCAGAAAATGCAATTTTTGGATTTACAGTCTGTACAAGACAGGTGAAACAGTTCTGACACAGAATGGCACAAGCCCACAATTCAGATTATTTACAAGTGACAGGTCAAATAACAGGAGAATGATTTGCACCAGCAAAATGTCACAGGGAAAGCAAGTAAGAAAACTGTACTTTGGCATGTATAATTATGGGAAGGCTTAAGAGAGTCAGTGAAAACTCCAAATTTATAGAATTTCACCAAACTGGAACATACAACTACTATGATTTTTTCCCCTTGAAAAAGGTATTTTATGACAAATGGCATCTTTTGTATTAGTAATACTAAAATACTATGAAAAATTGAGACAAATGCTAAAAGTAATAGAAAATGAAATTAACTCTTTTTTTTTTTCCAAAAAACCAAACCAAAACAAAAAAAAGGCAATTTCACAAAGGATTTGTGTCAAGAAAATATGCTACAGGCAGATTCTTGGAAACGTTGATTTCTGAAAAAGATCCATTTTGCTAAAGCTGTGTTTTCTCATGGAAAATGGTTTCAATTAAGTTTTCCTGAACAGCAATATGTCACATCCCATATGCAAGTTACAGCTGAGCAGTAGTGATTCCCATGTTTGCTTAGATATTTATGGCATCATTTATAGCTACTCCATTATGGTGAGAAATATTTTGATTTCATTCTCTGGATACAGAGTGATGGGGCCTAGACAGCTGACAAATGACAAATGAGAGTTACTCTGTGCTCACACCCAGCATCTTTTTAGGATGTATTTCAATCACCTGGCTGCATTGCTTCCCCTGACCTGCTGCACAGGGCTGGCAGTAATCACTAAAACCATAGGGCTAATTTGTAAACCAGGAAATCTCTCTTGGCAAAGATGACAAATATCAATTGTATTAAAGGAATAAAAAAAAATGTAACAGGCTTGATGTAAATTCTGGTCTAAGATTTCCAACACGTCCTTGGAAAGTATTTTATTCTCATATATCCTTCGCATCGTAGAAAAAGAAAGATTGTGCTATTGTTCTCATAAATTGTTCATGGGTGTCAGTTTACAGAATATGCAGAGCTGTTTGCCTGTGTACCAGGTGTTCTTGCAGCCCAGGGTGATGCACATAAAAGCCTTCAAAACATCCAGATTACAGATTATTCCTCAAGATTTCCGTGAAGTTCAGTGATAATGCCAATTACCAAGGTTTCAGCAAACACCATATTCAGAAGTGGCTGCTGCCCTTTCATCTGTGTGTGCCTTCCAAGGGTATGAAAGGACTCCAGCAGTCAGCAGGCTGCTGCTGGCCTGGTGAGTGATGCTCTGACAGGCAGGTTCTCCAGCACAGTCACTCTGTGTGGCCCATTTCTCTCACAACCATTACCTGTGGAACAGCTCTTCCTTCTCCCCTTTCTCCTCCTTTATCTCAGCACAGCACTCCTTAATCACTTGGCTCCTGGTGCAGACCAGGTCTGCACAGCATGGAGCAAAGCCAGGTGTGGCAGGAGCTGAGCAGATGCAAACTGTGCAAACTGTGCACTGTGCTGCTCTCATTTTGGAGGAAAGTTTTAAAAGACTTCGCTGTGGAGATCAGGATTTATTGTTCCCATTTCTACAGACAACAAAACTAGAGCACAAAGTGTAAGAGACAGTACTTTGGGCAGTTTATGAAAAATGCAGGAGGTGCTGGCTCCCAGCCACTGGATGTGGGGGACATTCAGCCCAGAACAGCCCATTACTTTCACAAATGGTCCTTGTAGAGTGGTTTCAGCAGCATTTTCAGAATGGATAAGATTAAAAAAAAAGTTTCCAAAGAAGCCCAAGTTCCTATTGATTCAACCAGACCACTTCTCCACTCTGCAGCATCCCAAGTTCCCCAGCAAAGTCCTCCATGAATACCAAAGTGCTGGAACAAGTCCACATCAATTTACAGGATGACTAATATTGGATATGCCAACTAGCCAGGCAGCTTTCTTTGGCCAGGAAATTCTACCAGTCAAGTTCTGCTTGCCCTCACCAGTGAGGGTGCAACCAGGGCTTTCTCTGCTCTATTTTAACCCATTTTCAAACTACTTTTATACCCTCACTAAGATTTTTACTCCCTCTTCCACATTTGTTTGCAATTGAGTAACACATTCAAATGTTGTCAGAGAAGGCAAACTATAACTAAGATACTTTTAAGGAAACCAGCAGCAATACTGACATTTGCTCACCAGTAGCCCTGATGGCTACTGGAGAGTCAGGGTATAACAAAGGTCCAGCTGCATTCTGATTTCTGAAGCTGGTTAATAGGAATCTGATCTAAAGATAAAAAAGATGGTGCTGTCCTGATGTGCCTCTTTTATGTACCAGGAATTGTTCTTTCTTCAGCCTCTACTTTGCTTAACACTTGTTCAGCCATAAATTCATCAACATTTCCTTTAGTTTACAGAAACACACAACTTCAACCACTGCTTCATTTTTGCAGGAGAATATGTCTGAAAAATATGGCAGGAAAAGAGATCCTGAGAAAAACAATAAAAAACAAGGGATGAAGTGGAAAGAAGATGATGACCTGATGCTTACAGCTGTATTCTCACCACCACACAGCCAGCCCAAGGCCTTTCTTCTTTTAGATCTTGCACTTGGGTTTTTTTGTCTCTATCCAGCCCACATTTACAGTTTGAGATATTAAAGCCAAAGCAGAATGATTGATGTTCTTGTGTTCTACCATAATTTGCAGCTTAGTTTTTCTCATTTATTTGTTCTGCGGTTGTGACCCTCAACTGCTCAGTAGTCAGGAAGGTCACTTAGAAAGGAAATTTTTCTACTGGCTTTCACTATGTATCAGCTCTCAGTTCTCTTACTGCTCAAAGGGAAAGCCAACCTAAATCTCAGTTACTTGTTTCTGACAACTACTGGGTAGAGACACACATAGATAGACAGATAAATAATAGCATTTTTCCTAATATTGTTTTGTGATAGCTCTTAGCAGCCTGAGAAAGCAATGAAGACCACTAAGGTAAATCATGTGCAAACCTGCAGAGCTTGACTCAAGAGCAGCATTCTGTAGGGAAACACGCCCGTGTTCTGTGTACATGCACATGATTTCCACTCGATGGTACCAACAGGATGCAGCCCCTTTCACCCTCCAGCAGGTTCCACATGATCTCACCTGCACTAACATGACACTGAGGCCATCCTGGAGCAGCAGGTGTGCTGCAGCCATCTGTGCTGGGCTCTTGTCAAGTAATAACACACCACAGGTTCTCTCCTCAAGCTTCCAAAGGCATCTTCTGAGCTCCATGCACCTAGTTCCGTTTTTGGCAAGGGAACAAAAAGGCAAAGGTAATCCAGATTCCATTAAGAGTACCTGGAACTCCTTAAGAGCACGATTTCATGATTTCTTATTAATCAGGAAAGTCTGAACCTGGATGACGGAATGGCCTCAAAGGAAAACCCAGATGCTGTAAAGATCTAGTAATTAATACAAGATGGTCTTGCTTGTTTTTCTGTATTGAACTAGTGCCCAAAACATAGCTATCTTTTGGATAAGATACAAAAAATCAAGGTCCAGATAACCCATCCTTTTTTTTTTTTTTTTTTTTTTTTTTTTTTTTGCAAGCACAAAATTTTAAAATCAAGATTCTGGACAAATTCCAGTTAAGAAGATTACATTCTGTCTACAAAAAATACTACCATTGTTCCTCTCTTTACCTGTTAACAAATTTTATGTAGTTCTTGATGGAGCAGAGCAGTTGCTGTGTTCCACCCCAGAAGTGTTGCATTTCAGCAGGGAGTGAGCAATCTCTTTGTATGCTGCGACAAAAGCCCTCCGGGATTCTCTCAAATGAAAGGAGTTAAATCTCAGTTATTGCTATTATGACTTTCTCCAGCATTTATCCATGGAATAAATGGATAGGTAAGTTGATTTTCAGGCTGCTCTTCATTATTTCCTGAACAGAACTACCTGAAAGTGGTTCACTATTACTTATACAAAATTTAATTTGGTGACTAATAGACCCAGGCAACTGAAGCAGGCAGAACTCCATAATCAACATAAGGAGACTTGTATTTATTAGGTGGTGACTGGTGAGTCCCAGGGACACAAAGGTTCTGTGAACTTTCCAAAATGCATACTGGGCTTTTCTAAGGTTCCCCAGACTTATATGAATTCATGAAACTTTTCTTCTCCTGTAACACATTCACAGAACTAGATCCTGGTCCTTACTTTGAAATACAGGAAGAAACCATCCACTGCTGGCTTCTCTCCTACCTGTCTGCCCACTGTCACAGCTTTCCCATAGGGAAAAAAGCCTGAAGATATAGCTCATGTGGCCTGGATGTCTTTATGGCCTCTGTTGCTAAGCTACCAGAAAGGTCCTACATGGCTACTGAGCTGGCACAAATATGAGCAGCTTGACACTGCTTTTCTTTACACTGGGAACTCGCTGGATCCATTATTCATTCTGCTGGTGTTTTATTTATGTTTTACTGGGCTTACCCCTCTCCCTGGCTCTATTACTCAAATGAAAGCCAGTGCAAAATGAAAGCACAAATGGCCGAGGTCTAGCTGCAGAAGTTTCGATCTTTGACATCATCCAGAGGCAAATGAACACAATCCTCCTGCTTAATACTTCAGGAGGGGATCTGACAGCAGCACAACTCAGGCATGTTCACACTATTTCTCACACCTCGTCCTAGAAAAGCCTACAATAGGAGCATTCTAAAACCAGAACAAGAAGGAATTTATGTAGCAGGATCAGATTTTTGGAGATTCAACACTGGCCTACTGCCAGCCTTTTGGTAGTTATCTTCCCAAACACTTTCATATCCCCACTACATTCCTTTCACTGATGCAGCAGGATGTAACTGACTACAATAACAGGGAACTTGGACTCTTCCAGGCAGGAAGAAGTATATTCTAACCCAATGGGAAAGGATGCTAAGAGCAGCTGCTCAGGAGAGATGCTCTCACATCAGGGTACCTGCGGCACAGTCACAAGGTAAACTTCTAATGAAAATAATGTTTCCATTAAATGATAATTCATTAAAAATATTCCTAATTCCTGAATAAAAATCCTTGCTGACTGATCCTGGGTCTGCAGAGACTCGTTCTAGCATCTTTTGGAAATCCAGAGGTGCATGTTAATAATCCATGGACATCCTCCCCTCCTGTATTAGATGCTCAGGTTACCTGGCATGGGCATGGATGAAGATACACAGATGCCTAAAGGGCAGCCCTTGTGTATTTATTATGAGCACACTTTGGACCACTGAAATGCCAGAATGATTCTCAAAGGCCTGGTAGCCCCCTGCACTGCACTATCTCATAAATCCTTGCCACAGAAGCAGTACACTCATATTGCAACTCTTACTCTGCAGAGTCTGCCTGCAGCTCAGTTACTGACTCAGCTCAGGTAGTTACCTATATTGATTAAAGAGTCTGTGCAAGTTCACTAATTAATTTTCATAATTAGCAGCTACCTTTTTAAAGTTTAACTTTATGGCTATGCATCTCCCTAAACAGATAATGAGAGGTGGAGGTATCAAGCTTCTATGGAATAGGGGATCTTTTAAAACCTTATCTGGACTAACCAGGTGGAAACAGACTGTAAAAGACCCATGTAAAACTTTCCCTTAAGTGTGGTGATAAATTATTTGCTTCTTAAAGTTCTTTTGTCATAGAGTCAACCATAATTCTTTATATAACTAAATTTTTGAAGATATCTTCCCCTAGGACTGGAAGGCTAGAAGTGCCCATTGCATCTCTCTTCCCTGTAGGATATGATGTCAAGCTGTTCAGGAGAAATCAGGAGTTGTGCTGCCAGGATTAGGTGGAGATTTAGATCCAGACACAAGAGTAAGAGAACGTGGGCCCAAAGAGGAAGAGGAGGGAGCCTTGGCACAGAGATTCTCCATGACTCTCTGGTGGGTGGCCTCAGAGGGGTGATGTACACAGAGAGAAGCTTCCTCTGTGTGTACTGAGCCAGGCAGATGGAAAAAAATCACACAATATGAACTATTAATCTACTGCTCAAAACTGAAATGGAGAAGTCTGTGCATTTAATGACTAGACACCAGCTTCTATCACAGGTACTAAAATGACAGCCAGTAGATGGAAGAGGTCATAGTTTAATCAATTCTCCCTCTTTTTGTTTTACATAACTGAGGGTGATAGGCAGCTAATACATTTCACAGCCATGTGATAAATTGCACTGTCACCTGCACTTTGCCTGGTACTCCTTCTTTGTCAAGGCTATTTCCACCATCCCTACTTCCACTCTGACACAACTGCACTAAAAGTCACAAGTGTGTCAACTTTTCCTCTGACAAGCAGATTTTTTGCATCAGTCTTTCTAGTGCACATCCTTTCTAGGATGGGGAAACTCTAGGGTTAAACCAGTGAGAACTTTTCTGGCCCCAGAAGCTCTATGTTACTGCATGAGGAAAGTCTCAACTTTGCCATGTGGCTGACTCTGTTTCTTGTTGCAGAAGGGACAAAGAAGCAGAGTTTACAGTCATGACATTTTCAAGTGGAAATAAAAATATTTGTGTCTTTCAGTGGTTATTTTCCCATTTCTAAAATCTTGTCTAAGCTACATTCTTGGTGGCCAAATCATTCATTTTTACAGGCTATGTGACAAAAGAGCTCCCTGGCACTTGGAAGGATGACTTTCCACACTCATTCATGTCTTTGCCATGCACAATAAAGCAGCTATCCCAAAAGCAGAACTAAAATCAGTTCAGATTATTGAGATTCTCCTTCAAGCCTTAACAGCATAAGTAGTAGGGAGCTGCATGGCTGGTGCATTGCCTGTAGTCCATCCATCACATTTCAGGGACACGGCTCCTTTCTGGCCTCCTGGATTTATGGAAACAAAAGACTGTGGTACATGTAAGCACTGAACTGGTACTTTGCTAGGGTCCTGAAATTCAGACAAATCCATATAGAAGGGGATGCAAGCAGGACCAAATTCTCATTCCACAAAGGGCAATATTCTACTTATGTACTTGGTCAAATCATTACCTTTGACACTGAAGTAGTAAATCTCAACTGCCTCCATAAAATAAAGTTCCCAGGCACTGAATTGAGCTGGGTTCAAATTGTGGATGAGTGCTGCACTATTTCTCTGCTCTCTGGATTCAGCCATACTGAGTAAATATAGCAGCAGCATGATTGGAAAATTGTCCTCAACAGTGATAAAATACAGGAATCATAGGATTTTGATATGTTCCTGAAAATGGATAGTTGTCCTTTCTCCTTGACAGCCTGGAAGAATCAGAGCTTGGAAAAACACTGCAGGAGGGAGAACATATTCCTGGAAGGGCCAGACTTCACTCCTGCTTTTCTGCAGCCATCCTTCTCTGACTCCCTATTTATCTCTTCCCTTCTCTGATGTGATGCTTTCCTTTTTTCTTCTCCTAAGAGGACTCCAAAGGAGGTGTTTTGCATTCCAGCTTTCATCTAGGTAGAAGCCAAGGAACCATGACCAGATCTCACATTAATATGCTCAGAGTGAGAGCAAAATGCAGAGCCAGAGAAAGCCTCCATCAGTGCAGGGCAATGCTGTGCAGGGTGAAGGCAAGCAGTTCCCATGTCTTTGTTTCTGTTTTCACAGTTTTGTTACCTCAGAGCAGCAAATCCCCTCCCCCTCCACCATCAGTGAAAAAGAATGGCAGTAAGGGAAAATAAAAAGGCTTTATACTGTACTTGGATTTTACTTCAGTGAAGTTCCATGTGGTGGGAACAAGAATGCTCTAGGATGGCTGACTAGGAGGTGTCAAGTGCCTGCCACTTCAGAGAAGTATTCAGAATATCTTTAGAAATTGTTTCCCTCCACAGTCTTTTCCTAGAAAAACAGACATTTTTAATGCTTCTGGATCTAATTCTTTGCTGGAAGAAAAGACATTAATAAAGATGATGGCCGATGGATGTAGGGGAAGTTCCCTTCTCATTAGTCTGCTCCTCCCAGCTGCAGTAATCTTTCACCTGTGAAGATCAGGCTAGAAACATTGCTGATCTTATTCCTCCCAGCCCATCTGCACAAGAGAGGATGTCCCTCCCTGGCATTCTCCAAGAGAGATGTTGAACCCAGCTATGAAAACACAACTGAATCTGCTGCCTAAGATGTGCTGAGTTGTTTCAGCGCACTTGCATGTGCAAACATTCACTGGACTAAAATCTGATTTAGCTAAATTGGAGAATCAATAAATTTTAGCTAATTTAATTTGCATCATTGCTATTGAAGAACCTAAATTGTGCCAAAATCCCCAAAAGGGCTATAAACTAAGGGTCTTTTTTTTTTTTTGTTTCTTTTTTTTTTTTTTTAACTTCTGACTTAGGGCATAGATATACTTCCACAAAGATGTAACTAAACTTTATGACAGGTTAAGATAAAGAAAATAATTTTAGGTCATTAAATAGCACTTTCAGAACCTCAGAAAAGAAAGAACATAATAGTTTCCTTTGTGACTCAGAAATGGGAACAAGGCATTAACACACCACTTCTCAGGATGTTGGGCACAGGCTGCTATCAAGTCCCATCACCATTCAACACTTAAATCATTCCTTCTGAAACAATTATTTCTGTACCTGAAAAAATTACAATGAGTAAGCTTATTTTGCAACCTTTTCCTTTCTTCCATTTGTGAAAATCTGGACATAAGACTATGATTATAAGACTATGATTTTTCTCCAGTGTTTTGCCATATGCACTGAAGTCATGGACTGTGTTTCTGTTTTGTTGCTGGAAAAGTTCAGCTTTCAAATCAGCAATGTGCACCATTGCAAATTCTGCATGTCCTTTCTATGACTGTTTTATAATCTGTTCTTCCACCTCCCCCTGTCCCAGATCACCCCTAGCCCCAGGATGCTGGCAGAAAGCAACACAGAAGGAATGCAACTGTGATCAAAACAAGCACAAACCCTCAAATTTGTTTGAGACATTTTTTGTTGTTATTATTATTGTCTTTTCTCTCATGACACAAAGCCCTGGACACTGGGCAGATAAATACTAGGCATGATGACATTAACAGCATCAAAATATTCTTTGGAAGTATTTATATTCTGTGGGAAACATTCTTTGGTTGTAGTTCTTTACACCAAAAGCCCGAAGGCATATTCTGTTTCCTTTGTGTCATGCAGTACAGAAGAAGGAAAAAGCTAATTAGACATTGAATTTTGTTGGAGCTACCACAATATTGTTATATAAATAAAACAGTTACTTCACAAAAACAGACAATTCTGCTTAGAGGTTTTTGTTTCCATGTTCTGTGTCAGTGCAGCAGCTAAGGAGGCAGCCAGTTGGTCTGGGAGATCTCAGGTGCCACATCTGCTGCCAGAGTGCTCGTGTGACAGGGCTGGGGAGAAAATGTCCTTTGATTGGACTTGGACATCACTGACACTGAATATGACACCCCACAAGCTACTCCTTGCTGCCACTTTTCTGAACTACAGCTGCATTTCTGTGCTGGAGTGAAAGGGAAGCAGAAGTCAATGGAATAACCAGGACTCCAAAGAGTTCAGCACTGCTCTGGCTTTGTCTCAGGCTTATCTGAGGGAGCCAGGTACTATTTTCTAGTCTCATTTTGAAACTAATCTCCTCTTGGATATGTGTTACAAATGCAGATTAGGAAGTCTTGGCTACATATAATGTGGCTGGAACAGAGAGAAAAGCAAAGGCCAATACCATAAATAAAGAAACCATTAGAAATAGGAAGTTGTTGATATGGGATAAAGAAAGCAAGGGAAAACAGAAACAAATGTTCTACGAATTTCCAGCACATTCTCCAGGGTTTTAAAACAAATTTTGTTTTAGAGATTTTCAAAGTTGTCATCCTCCAAAAATACATGTGCTGGGCAAAGGGGTTCTCACTTACACAGTAATTCAGCACAATTAAGGCCTTGTCTCTCAGCACTGCTGGATTTATTCTTTCTTTTATAACACTGAACTTGCAAATGTGTCTACCCCTTCCCTGAAGGTGTAAAGAATAAGAACCCAAGAAATTTTTTTGTCTTTTTTTTCCCCTCTTTTTTTTATCTTTTCTTTCCTCTTAACATTCAGCTGCATATCAAGAATAATTATTATTCTCCAGACTGCAGGCAGGACATCAGATTACCTTTTGCTAAAAAAACCAAAAAAACCCCAACAAAACAAAAAAAGACATTATTAGAAAAAAAATGTGCAGAAAAACTAAATGAAAGTATTGAAATTTTCTTGCTCAAGACTACATTCTCTCATACACTGTGCACTTGAGGTCTAATTCAAAGCTCACTGAATTCAATAGAAAAACTCATACCATATGCATGGAGCTCTGATTCAGCCTCTTTCACCTCAGGTCCACCTCAGACTAAGGCCGTACTCAGAGAACAGTTTTCATCTCTTCAGAAGCATAATTGCATTTAGAAATGATGGAGGATCATGTTTTCCTTCTTTCCACCACTGCAGGTGAGGTGCAGTTCCACTGAACACAGGTAAACTCACCTGGAATGGGCAATTCCCTGAGTGCCAGCACTCCATACCCTCTAAATGAAGGTCATTTGGCAAGCAGTTGGTCCTTTAAATCCTCCTTTGAAAACCTCTGGTCTAAAAGGCCAAAAAGCTTCTGAGCAAAGGGAAAGGGGTATGGTCAACATTTCTTGTCACATTTCCTTTTCTTTTCAATTTCTTCCTTTGTTTCCTCTGTATTTTTTCCAGCTCAGATAAAGTTGGTCTTCATTTTTCATTGGTATCTGTCCTGCCATATAAAACTGCACATCATGCTTTCCATCCTATGGGATACATGCTTTTCAGCCAGCTATAAATCAGGATGAGCTAGAAGACACTGCAATTAGAGGAGACACAAACCCAACAGAGTGCAGCCACAGATTTCAATCTTCAGATAATAAGCACTGGGGAAAATTGATAATACGCTCTAAAACACTGAGGGAAGCACATTCCAGCACCTAAACCCACCCACCCCTGTATGTACACTCAGAAATGCTGTCTGCTCTATCCAAGAAAGCCTACAGCCTTTGTAAAAGAAGTTGTAGAAGTTTAATATTCTGGAGTGCTCTGTGAAACAGAATTATCACAGGGAGTCAAGAAACCTTGACTGGAGAGAACAAACCTGCTTCATGGACATGAAGCCTCTCCTATCAAAACAGGCTGAGATAGCTGGGGCTGTTCAGCCTGGAGAGGAAAAGGCTTCAGGGCAACTTCATTGTGGCCTCCCAGAACCCTCACTCCAGCACAAGGCAGGGGATGGCCAGCAACAAATGAAATAGACAATTACATACTCTTAAGTCAGAAGAAAAAAAGCAAAAAAAGCTGACCCTGACCAGTGTCAAGGCTATTAAATTTACTGTATTTCCCCTCATTGCACAAGGTAGCCCAAGGGTACCCAGCAAGAGAGCTGAAAGGAAATCTCCCTGGGTTTAAACTCATCAGGCACCCAGCCAATATAATCAGATGATTTGTAGGCCAGCTCTGGTCTATTATAGAGCATCACCCAGACTAAAGGAGCAGCAATACACTGGAGTCTAACTCCAATCTACTTTGAACGCCTTCAATCAATCAAAAACCCCTGACAATCCCTTCAAAGAATGAAGAGACTTTGGGAAACAGAACTTGCAGAATAGGAGATAAAGCCAAGGTCTTTAGATAAAATGAGCAAAGGTTTTGTGTGTCATTTTGCAGCAACAAGCATGTGATGAAATTTGCAATCTTTGTTTGAGACACACTTTAACAGAATAATGTGGGTTTATTCATCTTGTAACTTTGTCTGACTACAAATATGGTTTCCAGGCAAAGGTGACTCTGAATAGTTTCCTTCACAAGCAATGAACCCTGATATTAAGCAGATTTTCTCACTCTTAAAGGCCTTGTCAACCCAGCATAAAACATGAACTTCTCTAGCATTAAAGCAAAAACTCACATTTCCCTTGTAAGCAGTGCCATAAGAGAAAGACAACAAAAGCCCCAGAACCATGAAAGGTACTTCCATGAAAGAACTCCACCAAAGCTTAGTGAAAGAGTAAGATCAAGCAGCCAAGGTTTTATGCAAATCTTCCACAGTCAAGAATTCAATGGAGGTGGGTGGAAGTGTGGGGGAGGATCCTTGAGAATTTTCTTTCTATAAGAGACTTTAAAAAAACTCAGTACATTCCTGAGAAAAATGGCAAAGTTGAGCTATTTTACTACAAAATAATGTAGCCAGACTAGCTTGGTCATACCAAAAGGTCTTAACTGACTTCAAATATATGCTGAAAGTACAAAGGAAGTTTAAAAAAAATAGCCTAATGAGTGCAAATGTACCAGAAGAACAGCTAAGGAAAGCATGAAAAATCAAAGTACAAAGTGAGGTGAGACTGGCAAAAATATCCCACAGCAAAGGATATCATTCTTTAAGTTTATGACTAATAAAATGCAACACAATTTGTTAGTCCACTTTTCATAGAGGAAAAACTTATTGACAACAAGACTGAGAAGAGTGATTTTTGCATACGTTTTCATAAAAGGTCGGCTGTGATGAATTAACATTGTTAAGAACTAACAAAGGAGGCCCAGAAGACAAAAGGGATTGGTTAGAGAAGTGAAATTGCTCAGATTTTCCAAATGATCTGAGTCTACTGTATTCCTTCTGCAGCTCTGACTCAATCAAACTCAAAGCTGTTAATGATTTTTTTTTTTTTTGAAGTTAGGAAGGACTGGTGATGAACCAGATAAGTGACACAATAGAGTGACTGTCTTTTGAAGACAGGAAAAAGGAGAAGACAGCCAACGATAGACCTGTCAGGTTAACTCCAGTTCCTCGGAGCAAAGAAACAATTTGGAAGCACTTAGGAGAAAAGAAGTGGGAATCAGTCAACACAGCTTTGTCAGGAACAAATTACAATGGCCCATTCTAATTTGCTTCTCTGAGAAGGTACCAGGGGAATACCCTATGGACAAGATGTCACATAGGAAAGTTTTTTGAAGCCATTTCAAGTTCTTGCAGCAAATAAGCAGCAGCATCTAGGTGAACCACAGCAGAGTAATTATATAAAGTGTTTAGAAAATTGTACCCAGAACAGTTCTCAGCATTTCACTGTCAAAACAAATGTGTTGAATGAGCTTCTGCAGGACTTGGACATGGATTTGGTACAATTCAATATTTTCATTAAAGATTTAGACAAAATGCAAAGTATGTTAATTCGATTTGCAGATGAAACCAAAGTAAGACAAAAATTGCATTAGAATTCAAAATAATTTTGACAAACTAGAGATGTAACCTGAAAAAAGTTGCAATTCAATAGGGTCAAGTACAAGTTACTTCAATTAGACAGGACAGGAATAATCAATGGTACAAACACAGAAAATGAGGAGCAATGACAAGGTAGAATTTCTACTGGGAAAATATACTGATTTGCCTTATTGAAAACTGCAAGCTGAACATGAGCCACCCATTCCTTTCTTTTACAAAAATGCAAATGCAATACTGTGTGGGTATAGAGAATTTAGGTTGACATATAAATTAATCTGTTCTTTCTTGATCCAGTGCTATTAAGATCTCTGCTACAGATCTGTTTCCAGCTTTGGAAAAGCAATTCAGGGAGGACTTGGTTCAACTGAAAATGGTGCAGAAGACACATTGAAATAATTAATTCTATATCTAGGCTGGATAGGTAAGAAAATGACTGTCCAGGCCATCCTGTGGCAAGACAGGGCTCAAGCCAGATTCCTGGAAAATATAAAGCTGGTAGGAGCTAAAATAGATTATTTGGAGAAAGTCTGGTAATTCCATTATTAAAGCTCCCCTGGAAAAGATTAGATTAACATAGCAAGAGTGGTACAGGTAAAGTTGATCCTCACTGCAGGAAGCTGATGACCTCTGGAGATCCCTGCCAGACCTTAACTCCTCCGATTTTATGCAAACACAAATGAAGTTTAAAGTTCATTTCCCACAGTGATAGTATAGGAGGAATAATTTCCATACCAACTGTCAGAGCAGAGACAAAGGAGCAGCAGGGCTGTAAGAGCTCAGGTTGGCCAGAGCTCTGCAGGGTGGCTGCCATCCATTCCCACCAGCCATAGCAGGAATTGCTGCATATCACAAATGGGAGGCAGGAAAAAGTCTGCATATGGCTCCCAAACCAGGAAAATCGGTCTCCACTGGAGATAACAGCATTAAAAGCCAATCACTGTAAGGTCAAAAGACAGGGAGATGAGGAGGTACAGGTCTATATCAACATGTCCTGATTAAACTGGGCAGTGTTAAAGGAAAGGTGAATAAAACTTGCTCAGGCTACATCAAGAGAGCATCACAGGTCACTCCTCTCTTGCAAACTCACTCCTGCTCTTCAGAAGCCCATAGCTGATCAGAAGGAAGGGAATTAGAAGGAGCTTTCACTGATGAGCTTCTGGGCACAAATGCTTTAATGAAAGCTGTGTACAATACATCAGCAGCGAGCAAGCTTGACAGGGCTGTTCTGGCTGGGTATTAATTTACAGCAGCAGAGATGAAGGAGAGAGGCCACTCTGGGCAGAGCTGCCAAGTGAACCACGAGCAAAGGGCTCCCCTTCAGAAGACTGAGCTGGGAACATGGCCCTGGGAATTCTTTTTCTTACAAATCTCATCTAATCTCTTCTCTCTAAATCCCTTTTCTTTTCTAGGCTTTGTTTCTCTGGAGCCACTTCCAACATTCCTTTGCTGTGACTGAAGGAAGGAAACCAAAGAAGCAGCAAAGCATTTTGCTGTATTAAAAGCACAAAGAAGAAATATTTTCCTCCTTGAATGTAAACTGCATTCTTAACTGTTCTGTTCCAAAGCCCAGAGAAGTCTTCAACTGCGTTGTGTCACATTCACTGGACAAACTGATATTTTATCAGCCAGGTGTGGATTACACAGGACTGAATTATCACAGTGTAAACTCTGGACTGAATTCTGTGTAACTGTATAATCCATGAACCTCATATTTACTTTCCCATCTGCATTTGAGCAAAGGCTGCTAGAGTGTGTTTTCAGATTGGGTCTGAGGAGATGCATTTCCAGCTTTCACACTCTGATACGAAGAGGTTTAGACTCCAAAAGAGAAAGGTGAAGAGATTTCAGCCCTAGACCACGCCTTCTGTTCTCTTCTTATTTTTTTTCTGTCCTGCTGGTGAAACAGCACTCCCCAGTTAGTTACCCTGCTACTAGTGGGACCTGTGAAAGGTGTGTAAGACAGATGGGATGAATTGCTCTCAATGACTGTAAAGAAAGGGCTTGAAAACTGGCATTGCCAGATACAAAACTTTTAGATGGTTAATAAAGTTGGTGGTTGCATTTGGTGGGCCTTGGGAAGGACTTGGGTATAATTTTTCTTTGTGTATATATGTTTGCCCCTCTGCCATCAACTCCTGTATTAAGTGGAATAAATTTTACCATGACAAGCTATAGGTAGGCAAAATAAAAAAAAAAACCAAAAACCTGTGCCTCATCTTTTCCAAAATTGAATTTGTTTTGGTGTTGATTTCAAAGGCAAGCTCCTCTAACATTTTATGCACTGCTGCTGCTGCTGCTGGGAGATTTATTCATATCACAACCAAAGTACTTTACTTCACATGTCCAGGAAGACTATGTCCTTTGGCTTTTACCTCTGGTGACATCCTCAATGCATTGCTTTTCCCATTCACGGGCCAGAGTATATTACAGATTAATATGGCTCAGCAACTCAAAACACAGAGATTGTCAGCCTCAGTAATCAGCCTGAAGAATTTTGAGGACAGTTGTTATTTACAGAAGGTGAGAAGAGACCCAGCAGAACGCTTAGCTCTAAATAAACAATGTGGAAACTTCACTACCCAGGAAGTCCTAAGTGGCAAATAGGCAGCTCAGATGTTCCCCAGCGTGGTTTGATTGCGTTCCTGCTGAGACTCAGCAAAAGCAGGAGCTGGGAAGGGGTAAGTGAGGAAGCAGGGGGCCTTTCTCACGTGGATTCACTCTCATTTCAACCAGTGTTTAGCTCTGCTTTGTTAGTTCATTAAGATGGTGCTACAGAAACCAAGCCCAACACTAATCCCAGCTCTGCTGCAGCAGCGTGGCCCAGGGACAGGGACCTTGTGGCACCTGGCAGCAGCAGGACTCGCCACCAAGGCTGTGAAGGGACCTGGCAGGATTTTGCAGCTCAGAGCAGAGAGAAACAACAGAGTTCTTTTCCTTCCTCCTACATTCCCCTCACCAGGGTATCCATACTTGGCAGCACTAAAGGAGACATTTCACCTGCACTGCAAGCAGGCTCGTGCTAAAGTGCAGCGAGCAAGACAGGCAGCATAAATCTTGATTTAACAAGAATAGGGCTGTGGGGGTCCTAAATTAACCCTGAGTTCAAGCTACAGCCTAAGAAAGATTCATAGAGAGAAGCTTCCCATTAGAACAGCAAGGAGACTCCAGCCAAAGCCCATCTACTTGGAAACACACTGGAATTTGCCTCCATCCTCCCCTGCTGCTGAGAACTGGAACAAAGAGGGCGTGCTGGGGGTCCTGAGAAGTGCCACATGGAGGATGGTGTTTTAGCACTTTACCTCACTTAAATCTGCATGTGGTTTCTGCTCACCCTCATGCTAGGGGAAAAAACTCACCAGCAAGCAGCTGCTATTGACTGAAGTATTTGCAATCAAGCTCTAAATTTAGCAAGGTGCCATAACAGAGAGGGCTCCCACACTGCTGTTAACACCAGGAACCAGAGTTTAGTGATGTGAACCGGCTGATAATAGCTTCTGTCCTCACACTTTGTGGTTAGATGATGCCAGCTGCTGAATGCCTTCCTGCAGCTTTTCTGATACACCATTATAACCAGCCAAATGCTGGGCTAAAATAAAACCTTGCCAGAGTTCTGATATAAAATTTTCTGTACCCCAAGACCAGCTCTTGCTGAACTTTGAAGTCAGTGGTTATCTTGAAGAAAACCCTTTTCTGAATTCTGGTATGAACCTAATGAATGAGTTAATTCCCTGATAATCTGTTCTCTTCTTTGTGCCTGTTTCATGATTAATTTGGTTCCAGTGAATTTCCTTCACTGACTGCAGAGTAGAAACAAATTTCCTGTATTATTAATTTCCACTTTTGACCCATCATCAGGGACTAAACAAGGGTATATGTCCCCATGTCTTAATTTTCTTAATCATTACAGAGCACAGGTAAGTCCTAGAAAAAGAAGGTGCAAACAAGGGAAACTCTCCAGTTTTTGCTACTACCATAGAGAAGATGGAGGTAGGATGAACACTCAGAAGGTGTAAAGGCTGTGAAGTAGTTGAAAACCCTGCCTGATTACATTACCCACAAATCTGAGTCCTGCAAGGCTGCAGAGTGCACAGGAACATCATTCAGTGACAAACTTCCCCCAAACTAAACAACAAAACACTCAAAACAAAATAATAAAAAAGCCCACCAGAAACTACAGGCATGGAAAGGTCACCTTCCTGGGATCAAGCTGTCATATGCCTTTGGGGCATATTTTTTCTTTAAAAAAAAAAACAAAAGGTAGCAAAACCAAGCCAGCCTCCCTCTCAAAATTAAAACAAAATGTACTAGGGCTTTCTGTGTGACATCCATGGTAGAACAGTGCTGCCAGCAATTAGCATCACAAGCCTCCCTCCTGATGCCACAGTGTGTCAAGGACGTTTTTAATGACAGATCAAGGGCACTGCTCTCTGTGAGGTGTTTGAGCTGTGTTAACAGCAGCCTTCTTGGCACACAAATCCAGCGTCCCACAAGGGAGGCAGTAAGGGCAGGAAGGCATCACAAGGCAGGAGAGATCTCCATGCAAACAGGAATGCTGCTTCCATGGCTGTTCCTGTCATACCTGCAGGGCATCAGCTCTGAAGTTTCACTGAATATTTTTCTGTTGCTTCTTCCCCAATAGCTGGTTGCTATTAGAGTCACTCTGTGAGTGGATGGAAATGCCAGAAAGGAGACACGAGGAAAAATAACTGAAAAGGGCAAAGAGCTCAACTGTTCTTGGCCATTATCCCTTCTCAGATAATTCCAGCCTCAAAGCCAGAGTATTCAATTCCTCAGAAAATTCAGGAAATCAGTAGATGCTGTGTTGCAGAAGAGCCTTACAGACAACCTGACACTGGTGAGGGCAAACTCCTGATGGACCATGGCCTCCACAGGGAGAAGGGCTGGCAAAGGGAGCAAGGACCAAAAGCCAGGGAAGGGCAGGGGGCACACTGCTCCCCACTTCACTGGATCAGTAGATGCTGGGTCACGAATGACCAGATTTCCCAAACAGCCTGGGATACAGCCAGCTGCACTGCAGGCTTAGCCTTCAGGCCTTGCTCTCCAGGGACTTTCTCTGCTCTAAGTCTTTGATCATGAGCAGCACATTTGCACAAAAAGAGTTTGGATATGATTTTAAAACGTGAGGGAGAAAAGTGAACAAAAGCCACGTTTCTGCATCTCATGTCTCCAATCTGTTTCTCCTTGAAAGGGGCAAAGACACCTCAGAGACATTGTCAAAGTGCCTAAACCAATTTTTCAGCCTAATCCATTATTTATATTTCCACTCAACCCTTTTTTTAATCCTGAGTTCTTGAAATTAGGTTCTGTAATATTGAGAATTACTCCCATGAGCTGAGGGGAAGGCAGGGAGAGGGCTTAAGTCTTGTCCTACCCTTACCCTTCCAAATCCACCTCTGACAGGGACTGTCCATCTTTTTCTCTCTGTTCTGTACCTCTCACAATCTACCAGCATCACATCCTCATGCATTTGTTTCTTCATTTTCTGCTCAGTCCTTTCTGGGATATTTAGGTAAGAATAAGCACTGTCTCCAGGACAGACACATTAACACTGAAATCTAAAAGGTCTGAAAAAGGCATCAATTTTCATGGGCAAACACATGAGAGACTCTGGTGTCCTTCACCAACCCATTTGTGGCCAGTAATCCTCCAAGAAATGTGCTTAAAGGTAAAAGGGTTTCTCCAATACAGTTCATCAAAGCAGGTGAGGATAGAGCTGATTAATCCAGGAAAACACCACTCTTCTTGAAAATAATAAATCTCAATTGCAAGGCCACTGACAACACTAAAAATACTGCAAAATTTACCTTAAAATATGCCACACTTTCCCTAGAAAACCCATTCTGAATTCGTGATTTCCTGTATCTCAAATATACCACATAAATAAGCAGGGTCCAAAGTAGGTGATAAAAGGAGTTAGAGGCATAAGATTTAAAAAAAATTCTCCTCTTTCATGACTAGATGCATGAGAAAAGAGGTGATAGCTGTTTACAAAATGCCTGGCAATTTAGGCACTCTCAATTATTCTGTTACAGTGGAGGATAAAGATGCATTTGCAAAGGTGAAAGAGCAGCGGATGAAAGGAAATATTTTCTTTCCTCACAACATGCAGCTAATCTATAAAACTCACAAGATAGCAGGGTGCAGTGAGGAGCAATGCAAGATTCAAAAAGCACTAGTAAGTTATACAGAAAATGAGAGCACTGGAACATTGCATTAGATTGAATTATTGTTACTATAATTATTCAGAAATGTTACAAATTCTTGTGTTCCCAGGTATAAATAAATCACTTTCTGAAGATAGAAAATCATTCCCCCAGGGGATAAGGGCATTTTGCAGTTGCCCACTATGGCAAGTGGCTGCATCCCTCTATGAAATCTCCAGTGCTGAGCACTGCCAGGAAGGACACTTGACTGTACTAAAGTACTACAGCACATCCTCTCTCATGATTCATTTCTTCACAGATGAAAACACAAGTTGTGTACTAGAACAAAAAATAAGTATTAATTCCAGGAAAAGCCTGACGAGATAAATCCGGGTAGCAACACTTTCCCCAAATTCTTGGCTGCCCCCTGCAGTTCAATGGAAGACGAGGCACAGCTTTATTCTTTGGAATGGGTATTTGCTTTCTCTTTGAATTGCATGGGACTTTTATCTTTTAACGAGATGCTGGTGCTTTTTGGAGGGTGCTATAAAATGGCATCTTCAGAAAATAATTCTCAAGTACAGAGTGTGATGTAAAAACATGTTGGGTAGGCTAGACAGAACAAACAGATTAGACAGAGAAATAGGGAACAGATGCCTTCTATTCTTCAAGTTATTCCTAATTTCTGATCATACTGGCCTGATAGCAGAATCTTGTTCAGGCATTCAGCTGCTTTTATTGCTTATTCTCCCTTACAAGTCCAAATCCTCAAATTCATGTTTAAATAGGGATTTAAGGTAGTAAGTAACTGTTAAAGCTTAAAAGGAAGCCATTATAGATTAAATGGTGAATTATGGGCCATAGATAAAGCTGCTGATTAATTATTTTTAAATGGTTAGAGGTATATTTGAAAGTCTAACCAGAAAGCATACTATTGTTACTTTAAAAATGAAATGTGACCTTCCAGAAATTTAAATTTTCCTCCAGTCAAAAACAAGTTTTAACAAGAACAAATAGAAATAGGAATGGGAGATGGCCCAGGGGGAAGAAATGAAGAAAAATACCCCCAAAGAGAGACAAATAGAATGTTTTTTCTTTCCTCTCACACTGTTCTGAGTCTGTCTCTCCTTGCTGCTCTGAGAGCAGCCCTTACCCTTCCATTAGCACCCATAGTCCAGGCAGCAGCAGCCTACACCCTCAGCATCTTCCCAGAGACACAAGAGCAGCAGGAAGTGCCAATCTTTCCTTGAGAAAGGAAAGCCCACAAGAAACAGGTGTGGTTTGTTTTCCATTTGTTTTGGCCATTTTTTGAATCCATTTGTATCCCAATCCACTTCTAGCAGAGTCACAATTTTCCATAGAGTTCTGCTGGTGAATCTTGGCTTCCTTTCCCACTATCCCCATCCCCTGTGCACTCTGAGCCCTTCCAGCACATCACAGGTCCATCTGCACTGTTCCAGCCTGGAATCAGCCCCACACCTCTCACACTGCACTGTGACATCAATAAGAAAGTGGCAGTGCTCTGTCCTGGACTGGTGCAGAAGATCCCTTCACCTCTCACCAGAGAGGCCATGGCCAGAGACAGATGGGGATCCACCAGTACTGAAAGAGAATTGCTGCACTTGAAAGAGAATTTTCTCTATATTCATAAGAACAGGATCTGGGATGTTAAGCTTGAACACATTTTTGCTCTGCAGACAAAAAAAAAAAAAAAGCTAAGTATTAATTTCATGTGCATCTTCCCCCTCCACATCCTTCTACTCTCAACTCCAGCCTAATTCCCATAAGTTCTTTTTTTACATCACGTTAAGCATACACATCCTAATAAATCCATATGGTTTCTGAGAGAATACAATGAATTATCAGGGGCTGGAGCGATTGCCTTTCACGTTTGCACCTCTGTGCATAAGCACTCATCCACTCTGGTGCACGTGTGTGCTGGGGCTTGAACAACAACCTGCACGGGTTTATCTCCTGTCTCACACAATTCCTCTGCCTGTCTCTCTGTACAGCACCTGGTGAGGCAGCAAGAGGCAGGGTCTGTGTGTGAGTCACAGCCACAATACACTGAACAGCCAGAGCCTCTGACAGAATATACAATGCAGCTGAGATGTCAGTGGAGGTGGCTTTGGAGTGCTTTAAAATGCTGTTCAAGTGCCAACTTTCACCTGCAAATATGACACTTTGCTCGCCCACCCGCTTTCCTTCCAGGCTATGTGCTCCTCTTACTGCAACTTGACAGCTTTAATTATCAATTTCTCTGCCTTCTCTACCCCCTTAACCATTTAGTCTCTGATTTGTCTTGCTAAGTTCTTGGTATGCTCCTGGCTAGCAGCTGAACACTGCCACACGGCAGAGGAGACCTGGTCAGACTCTCATTTGCAGGCTGGGCACCAGACCAAAGGGACTTGCAACACTGCATTTACCTCGAAAGCAGAAATCTCTGCTCTTGTTTTCTCTTTGCAGAGCGAGGAGGCAGCAATGGGGACACAATGAGACTATGAGAGTTGTTAAATCAAATCCATTTGGGACTCTTTACCTCTTATTGTCTGAATAATTTATACAGGTACAAACTTCTGGTGAAAAACTGGATCCCACTGGTGGTTTTACAGGGGATTTGGTTCCTTCTAGCCCTGTATTTCACCCATGACAGTAAAACCTACTTCAGACAGTGGCAATATATGCACTGCTACCCTCAGCACCACCTCCTGCTCTGCAGGACTGGAGCCTCTGATGCTGCTGGTGGGTGGGGAGACATTCTAGAAGCTCACAGAGCACTGGCATTCATTCTGGTTTGCCTCTAAGTTCTGTGATTCTTGGACATCTGAGCCACTGTGCTGGATTCAAGGGGTGAGGAAAGCCACATGGTGCAGCCTTTGATAATCCAGGTAATCCAGATCTAAGTCTCTTGTTCCTGTGTTCTATGCCACGTGATTAACTCCCCAACACATGGGATAGAAAAGACTATTTTGATCCTCAGCCAGTCTAATTTTCACCTGCATGGCTGTGTTCTTCAAAAAGCTCTGGTAGGAGCTGTGGACAGATTAAGTAGAGGTCAACTGAAGTGACAATTGCAATGAAGAGGGGAAAAACATACAACATCCTAAAAAACATGCTTACTTCTAAAGGTTGGAAGTGCATTTCATCTAACTACCATCCCACTCACTCCTTCCATTGCTTTGCCTGCCTGAAAGAAGCTACTGTAGCATGTACTGGTATGAAAAATCTGACTGTTCTCTGGTTTCCATAAGTTTCAAGTTATTTTGGGGCTCTGGGAACACCATTGGAAAAGTTCCACAAGGAAACACTAACTAGCCAAGATCCTTGGAACAACCTTAGTGTTTATTTATGGTTTTCCCCCCACATGAAGACACAAGGACTCCCACTACAGGGAGTGCACAGGGATACACTTGTGCATCCATATCCTCTGAATAATGTCAAACAACTGAAAACAAAGAACAGGGATCACCAGCAGAGTTGCACTGACAAAGTTTTCTCCTCCTGATCTTGTGCCAGAGCTCTAAATCTAATTCAACTGGTGTTCAGCTGCTGCTGCAGTATAGATATTGTCTGTATAGGGCTATATATAGTGCTCTGAACCTGCCTCTTCAGCACTAGACCTGTGACATGCTCAACCTGAAATCCCATCTCTGCCTGCATTCAAAATGATCAATAGTCTAAACAGACTGATTCTCCCATTACCCTTTGCATCCTCTTAGGAAAAAAAAAATCCAAGCATTTATTCTATTCTGGTGGCAGCAGTGTCCTGGTCTGTATCTCAGGGCCACCTCAGAGAAAAGAGTGCACCCCTCACAATGCATTGCTTTGGGGAATGCTCCATAAATGGGGACTTCTGAACCCCTGATGGCTCTCTGCTTTATTTTGCTATCTCAACATGTGAAGGGCCCCAGTGGCTTTCATATTTCAAGTTAGATCTTAAGGGAGAAAGACTGCAGCACAGAAATACAGATGCTCCTAATCAATACCAAAATGTCTAATGCCAGACAGCACCATGGCAATATGCCTCACAGAAAGGGCACTGCAGAGCCCATTTGTTCTGCTGGGTATATACAAGTTCATTATCTGTAGTCCAGTCAGATCTGTGTGAGTATGGTAATTTGAATAACCTCAGACAGATACAATAGCAAGCAGTGCTTCTGTGCATGTTTGAAGTTCCTCCTATGATCTCTTTCTCTTCCCATTTGCTCTTTTCCTCTCCTTTCTTTCTGCATCTATTTAAATTGCTATTATTAGCTAAAAAAGGATAAATTAATTGCCTCTGAAATGAGCATGAATACTTATACCCAGCCTGGCATAGCTGGAGCTGGCATTTGATAGCAGTCAACAGAAGCTGAGCAGCTTGCAAGGCATTTCAGAACAATAATAAAAATCAATAGGAGGAAAATAAGGACAGCTCTAGAAAGTGTTAATGAAAAGTTGCTGAATTTCAGCGGCTCACCTGTGAACAGCCACATGAAAGCCTTCTGAATACCAAATATATTCATTATAGGCTGCATTGCTTGGCTGAGCCTCCAAAGAATTCTCCAGGTTTGTATTCTCACAATAACAAAGGAGAGGCACAGAAAAGAGCAGGATAAGAGGGATGGAGGGGTGGACAGAAGAAGGTTCACATTTTTATTTTGAAAATAAGATTATTGAGGCATATAAAAACAATAAAATCAAAAATCTGTAGTAGATTCAAACTTGAAATCTGAGATTTTTTTCCTCTCAATAGCAGAGGCAGCAAATCTTTAGGTCAGACCCTGGGGGTGCAAGGAGGTACCACTCTTTTGCAACATCAGTGTGAAAGATTGCTGGAGAGTGTTATAAAACAGTCAGGAGTTAAAGCATTTCCTGAACTGATCCTAAATGGTTACAGCAACATAAGACTGCTCTGAAGCCAAAGCCCAGCATCAGCCACTCTCACACCTGTCATACTGAATTAATGTTAGACTGTGCTCTCACAAGTGTTTAATGAAATGCATTATAGAAACCCCTTTTGCCCCGTGCTCTGCACCAAAGTGACAAAGTGGTGTGGCTCACTTAGGTAAATGCAGTCCCACAGCACTTTTCTTTCCAGCATCCAAATACAGAAATACCTCATCCAGAGATGCTCATATAACAGCAGAAATTTCAGATTCCTTTACCAGCAATAAAATTTGTGACTAAGCAAAAAAATAGAATCAATAAACACCCTCCTCTTCTGAAAGCTGCCACGAGGTATTTAATGTCTACAGATGATCAAGGTTAAAAATGCACCAAATCTTTACTTACAGAAAAATGGAACTCCAGTCAAATAAAAACCTGAATCAAATCTGGTCAAATAATTCCTGCTGTGGTTAAATTCTCTAAGGGACCACAGAGCACCCTCATCTTCAGCCAGATGTCAGAGGGCTGCCCAGAGTCCAGCTGTCCAGTCTGCCTCAGAACTGGACACTGAGGCTGCTGCCTCACCTGAGCTGGGAGGGGATGGGGTGCTGTGCAGGCTGAACTCCTGTCTTGCACTTAAACCCTTGAGCTGCAATTTGTTTCGGGATGTAAAACCAAAACAATGTAACACTGACACCCACATTCACTAGTAAGAATAGGAAGACCCATCCCACCCAGCAGGGGAAGCATTTTCCATTACTGCATGTGGGTAAAACACCACATTTCTGCTATTCAAAGATGCACTAAGGATGCCTCAAATGAAGGGAGCATGCTTTGCTCCAGCTGCATTTCTTCTTGTTTGAACTTTCCCTTTTTTGTTTGCTTCATTTCCACAAAATCACTTTCATTTGATCTGAATCACCTTTTGGCCACACAGTTTAAAAGATGAGTGAAATTGCTTGCACAGCTATAATCAGGGGAAGGTGCATTATAGTGAAAAGATGGGAGACTCAACAGTTCAATACTATCCAGGATCATGATGGTGCATCAATGTGGTATAGAGGAACAGCACACACATTTCCAAATGACCTGCAAATCCCTCTTGTCAATTCTGGCTTTGCCATCTGTACACTGACCAGTCTAACTCTGCTCACTGTATGGAAGATGAAGAGATTACATCTGGACAAAGAAACAGAGAAATTATTAAGCCTTCTGTTTTTTGATTAATAGCAGAGCTAGATGTATTTACCATCTGGGGTGGAAAGAGATTTGGCTGTGCTCAAGAAAGGTAAGAAATGATGAAGAAACACAGGAGCTAAATAATGTCAGAGTCAGCAGAAAATGACTTCACAAAAGTCTGTCTCAACACCCAAGATGTCTCATGAACAAATGGCTGCAATTGCTGCAGTGTATGCAAAACATTTCCTAGCACAACCTGGCGGGCAGGGGAAAAAAAGAAAATTAAGGAATGTGCCATCAGTTTAAACCACAAGGAAGGGGATGATATTGGAGAGGAAGGGGATCCCCTCCTTGTCTCTCTCCAGCCTGCTTTATGTGAACAGTCACTTCCCATCCTCCTTGTGGTCATGACAAATGTGAAGCTACCTGGACAGCAGTGACTTAAAACTTATTTACTTTTATAGGAAATGAGGCATGAAAACTATTATAAAAAAAAACATGATGTTCGAAGTACAAGCTGCATTTCACTTTCCCCACAGAAAGGTTCTGAATGCCAGAATTGACTGTAAGGCACGGTGGGATGCTGGAAACATCAGCAATTCTTCCTAGGGCATGGCAATACCATATTATGAGGCCAAGTTTGAGAAAGAGCAGAATAAATTGCTTGTATGAGCACCTGACACACGGCTTTGTTTGTTGAAAGCGGTTGCAAAGCTCAGAAAATTCTCCACATATTTGGCCTTTGATCTTGTCAGAGTGGTCCATAAGATCAAACCTATTCAGTGCTGGTGGGAATATCATTAGTGTAAAGAAAAGCCACATCATCTAAGTCCCTACAGAGGTCTTGTGTAACATGAGGGTGCCTGATTGTGAGAGTCAATATATGTCCCAGAAGCACAGGTTGATAATTAAAAGACCAACTAATGCCTGGAGCAATTTAACCTTTCTTCCTCACATCACACATTGTAGCTCTAATGCATCTTCTGTGCTGCATCTTGTACTTTCTCCATTTTTGGCATGTTCCTGAGACAGCTGCCACGTGTTGAAAACAGAGCTGTTGGACCAACTTCATGGTATCCTGGGACATCCTGTGTTTAGGGGAAATACTCTACTGTCCCATTAGCCACACAGCCCCACTGGTGGAAGTTCAGCCCCTCTTGGTTATTCTCAGAAGTAGCACTGCCTCTGCTGGGAACTTATTCCAAGTGTGGCCCCACTCGTGCTTGTGAATGATTCCTTTTGCACTTGACAATTCAGAGGAAAGAGAGACTGTGGAGTGGGGACAGGAAGAAATTCTTGGCTGCGCACCAAAGTGTGTTTAGTTAGGTCTGCTAAAGGCTTCTTCCACCTTTCTTTGGCTCATTAGAGACAGCACATTGAGCACAATGGACTTGATCTGGTGTGAGAAATCCCCATTCTCACAGGATGCCTCCTTCAGAGCAGGCACTTCCCTGACAGTTATTACCTGCCTCCAATTTACTGACCACTGGCTCTCACAGAGCTCTATAAAGTGCACAGCAAATAGTTTATTCCAGGGAAGCAGGGTCCAGCCTGCTCCTTTATCCCCCTCACAGCAGTGGTGAGAGAATCAGGCTGCAGCACACCCAGAGCACAGAGAGCCTGAAGAGGAAAATTAAAGGACACAAACAGTTATGAACCTTGACAGGTGAAAATGTTTGCTGTCGGAGGGAGATGCTGAGATGCCAAGTCAATGCCACGCACAGCAGACACCAGGGCAAAGAGAGACAAATGCAGGACATGAACTGCAGGGATTTCACAACAGAAGAGATCTCTGGCTCCACAGCTTTTGATCTCTGTACCTTTGCAATGAGACATTTCATCTGGGAGTCAGCTTTATCCAGTGCTGGATTAACTTCTTGTTCCACAGCTTGACCTGTCACCCAGAGTATTACAGAGAAGGGCGCTCAGAAACCCATACACAGAAAACACATTAGATTGAGATAGATCTATTTAACATCAGCACTGTGCAATACATCACGCTGCTCACAGCTTAATTTCAGCCTGATTTCCACAAAACAAAACCCTAACAACTAAGAAAAGCTCATGTTTTCATCCAGGCTGAACAATACTAATCTTTTCTTTTGATTTTGGTGAATACTGCCATGGAAAGCCTCACCCAAATTTGTATCTCTTTCTAGACTCATCAGCAGGACAGTTTTTGGGACACATTTTCCTTTGCCAGAAAACATTAGCTACAGTAAAAGCTATTGCCTCCCACTTAAATATCTGTCATGCATATCATTTCCTGGGACCAGGACACTGCAGAGTTCTGGAACAGGGATAGCTTGTAAGCTGTTCAAAACACACTGCTGTTAACTATTTAAAGCATTTAAGAAAAAAAAAAAATCACCAAGTGACCACCCAAAACTTTTCCTGTGTTACACCTGAAGGATCCCTAAATCTGATTTTGCTTTGGCAAAAGTACACAGAAATGTGGGTATTTTTATTCACACCCACTCACACTTTCTGAGGCAAAGTATAGAAAGCATGTAAGGATACTGTGCATTTTTCTGGAAAGCACACAGGAAAACAGAGCTAATTTTAAACTACAAACATTTCACTCAAACCCACAGAGGTGGGTCTATCCTAGGAAACAGCAGGGTATAATTTCCATAGATGTCATGATATGCCAGCAGTAAAGCTACAAGATTTTGGTGCTACCTCTCAGAACTAGATTAGACTTAATATTTACAGATTAATATTAGACTGAATGCCACCCCTCAGCTTCCTCCAGAGAAATGTTTTGATAAAGAATATATATGGTTGTTTTTTTTCAAAACCTGTGAGTAGAGAGAGGGATGTAGAAATAGTTGCCCTCCTGTCTGTATCAGTGAGCCCTCTGTATTCTGCATTCTTCCATTGGTTCCAATATTCCCACTAAAACCAAACCATGGAATTCTCTTGGCTCGGCTCAAAGAAACATGGGAAGAAAGTATTAATTTTCTGAATCAGAATCAATATGCTGCAAAACCATTTTCCATGAATTATTTATTCTTATGCTAGCAAACACTTTGTCCCTGCATCTCCACACAGCATTTGCAACCAGCTCCTGCAATGTGACACCTCTGGGTGGGATTATCAATTCAGCTGCTTACCTGGTATCCAAATGGTAACAAATTACATCCAAGCTAGTAAAATTTCACAAACTTGCAATTACACCCAGTGAAGTGAAAATTAACAACTACCTATCAGTTGTCTTTTAGCAATGACATTCATTCCTGGATGCCATGGAGTGCTCACTACTGCTGGGCAAACTTGGAGAGGTAGAAGATTTTGCTTTCAACTGCTGAGGACACACGGGAGTTTTACAAAGTAAGAGAACTTTTATTTTTTTTTTTAACTTCTTTAAACATATTTGTCACTAGAGATCCTCCTTCTGTACTGATCAACTACCACACAGTATTGGATAAACAGAATGAATTCCAATTAATATAAAGTCAGCCAAAGGAAAAAGTAACAGAAGGCTACAAAGATCACAGAAAATGCTCACTGAGTTACTGTGACCAGATGGCTTTTTGTCAATGTTTGAGAGAAGTCAGGGTTTGATGTTTTTCTTCCACTACATTATTTTCATGCAAAGGCTCTTCTAGCTCCAGTTCAAAAGTTTGATTTATATCCCAAAACCAGTCACCTAGCCAGGCTCCAGCAGCTCTTTCTAATGACATAGCAATGATTTTTTGGATGGCTGTCCAGAACATGGATGGTGTTTAGCATCCACCTTAATTGCTTCCTTTATATGTTCACACTACAAGTGAGCACAGCTGATCCAAAGGAAAGTCTCTACATTTTATCCCTCTTTTTAAACCGTCCCTCATAAACATTTAAAACTGTGAACAAGCTTGCAAGAATGGGTTTTGGCATGAGGAACAGGTGGTGCTAATGTTGGGTAAATGTTCCTGCAGGGGAGAGACTGGAAGTCTGCTATAAATTACAGGGGTATTTCTGCAACTGAAAAACTTGATGTTCATTGATGAAGCTGAGAGAGCTCTTTGATGACAAAGCCATCGGGGAGCTTCAAATCATGTCACATCACTAAGTCTTCTTTCTCCATGTGTCTTGGAAAAACATTCTTGCAAACATATGTGATGCAGATAGCGCTAACAAGTGATGATGGTCTTATGTATTTCTGCTTCATCACAAATTCAAGCTGAATAGTCTCAGACACTTTTCCAGGTCAAATTCCTCTTGTATTTATAATGGGACAAACTCACTTAAATACTCCCCACTGAACATAGGAAGCAAGTAAATTAATTTTGCAATCTGGAAAAACATGTCCTAAATAAGCAGCAGGATCAAAACTTCTTTCTGTCCATCAAAAAGTCATAAATCTACGCTCTAAATGACTAAAGGACTCCATGCAGTGAGAAAAAGAACTTATAGGAATATACTTGCAGTATGAGGTCCACAATTTCTAAATCTTGCTACCAAAGTCCTTTTATAATCTACAATACTTATTCCCTACAGTGCAGCACTTAGATAATGCCTTTCTTACAAGATCCTCTCCATGGAGGCTCTGAGCTGGACAGAACCCCATGTGACAGTGAGCAGGGAAATGTTTCCTGCTGATGAATTTTTCTGGGGCAGTACCATTCCCACGTGCCAGTAAGCAGTTTTGATAGGAAAATGGAAAATCACTGGAAAACAGAGAACAGGTGCTTCTCTTTCACCTTTTTTTCTCCACATGGATGGCTGCAGGGCATGGACCCACTGTTTCAGTAGTTTATTTGGGAGTCAATTTTATCTCAATTCTAATTACTCTCCATACACTGCAGCTTCCAAGATACAAATCTCAGCCATAAGACGAGTCCATTTCTGCAGATCTAAACCCAAAACATGCCCCACCAACTCCATTCCCACAGCAGAGCCCTCTGGAAACAACAGTCACTGACCTTTGTGCCCTGTCTGTGATCTCCTCCTCCAGATCCAGCAGGAGTGCTGCCTGAGCCATCAGCTCCTTGCTGCAGGGCAGGGATTTGAGGTGCAGAATCAGCAAACCAAGGCAAAACTTGCTTCCCATCTCCTCCAGCTCCTGTGTTCCCAGCTGCAGGCCCTGATGGAGAGAAGCACAAGGTTTCATGATTCCTACATAGGGAAGTTTCCCCTACAGAATCATTTGTAAATTAATTAACAGCACATGGTCTACAGAAGCTATCCTAAAATAGCCTCTGTTTTACAGCAGAGGAAACAGAGGCAAATGGTTTAAATGTCTCAAATAATTTTTTAGAAGTTGTTGCAAGAATTAGACGTAGGAATTGGACCCCAGGAGAATCTGACAGTAAATCCACTTTTATAAATCATCCAGTTTTTCTCTGTAGAGGAGCTGTCTACCTAAGTAATGGGGGGAAAAAAATAAGTCCTGTGATTATAAACATTAGGCAGTGGCAAAGATGGAAAAGGGAACTGGACAAGGAGAGAAAAGAGAGGAAGAGATCTTTAACAAGTTATGAATTGTTTTTTAAGAAAATCAATTGCAAAGTAATTGCAAAATAACAGACACCTCCAAGGAATTTCTCAGTCTCTTAAAAGCTGGTGGCACAAACAGGGTTTGGATTATCAACTTCATCTTTCACAAGACGAGTTCTCCAAGCTGTGGATCCTTGCTGGTTGTGAATAGTCTGTGTTTGGTTTGAAACCAAGGGCCTGCATCAGAGGAAGTCAGTGTAATTGATGGCAGTTTCATGCTTCTGGTGAGAGGAGGGCAGGAGACACACAGAGCTCAGATAAACCAGAAAGAAACTAAAACTGCAGAGTCCCTCATCTTTGGCACTTGGAGACTGCATCACCCATCAGGGGCTGGACCAGCTGCTGCCTCTGCCAATAACAGCCCTGTGTGGTGTTGCAGCAAAAAACATCTCTGCAGCCAAGCTTCTGAGAGACTTCCAGCTCCATTCCCAGGCTGTTTCCTTAGCAACTCTCAGGAGTCCAGAACAAGCCCTGGTCCTAAGTATGGTGTGAGCTGCACATCACTCTCCACGAGATATTTGTTAGTGAGCACCTCATGGGTACTGAACATATTATAATTTATATTATAAAACATAATGTGTTCAGTAATCCGTGACAGGGGACAGAGCTCTGCTCTTTTCCTGTATAAAGTTATTTTTGTAAAATGCTTTGGGATCCTGGGGTCTGAGCACCTCTGTATGGCTGGAAGATTATTTCTGAGGCAAAAACACACAGGTGGATGGAAGAAAGAAGAGATTTCACATATAAATGTCTGCAGCTCTCCTGAGGAGTTTTTCAGCACATTTTTGTTAGAGGACAGAAACCATTTGCACAGCACCACCATAACTTCCTCTCTAGCAGGTCCAGCACATGTAAATATCATCTGGCATAAAAACCACCCTCTCTGATCACATTTCCCTATGGACAAGATATTATAATTCAGTTTATTTTCTGAGGCCCTATGAGCAAAGCATGAATTTTTTAGTTATGATGAACATAATCCAGAGCTCAAACATGTTGGACAGGGAAGGACCTGCTCAGAAGAGCACACTCAATCTGAGGGAACAGCCTCAGTGCTAGGCAGGGTCTGGGGCCCCAAGGAAACTAACTTTTGCCCTCTGAACATTCTCTGAAGCATGTTTATCACCGTGGTTAAGTGTCTAACATAATTTCTACTCTCCTCTTATTCACCTCTACTGCAAGTTTTGCCAAGCAAGATAGGGGTATAAAAAAGTTTAGTAATAATTTATAAGAAAAACAAAAATGTAGGGAGAAGTTTATGGGAACTGAGGGTCATTAACACAAAACAATAAGAATGCTCAGCAGCTCTAAACAGATTCCTAAATGTTTTATTATTTTACTTTAAAAGACTGAAGATATTGTAGTGTGGCAGAGTTACAACCAGCAGGCAGAAGTGGTGACATTTCAGAGAAAAAAAGATGTCATTTCCACAGCAAGAGAGTTATTTTCTCAGGGGCAAAAAATACAAAGAACATCTCGAGGGTTTCCCTGGGGTGCATCTCAGGGTCTTGCTTCCAAGATTAAGGCAACATACTAAACAGCTATCAAGGAGATGCAAACAGTGCCTGAGCTGAAACTCAGTCTGTGGCTTTATGACTCCCTAGAGCTTTACTCAGAATATGGAAAGGCCTTAAGAAACTATGAGAAAAACAATAATAATAATGATATTAACACTATAACACACCTCAGAAGCCTAAGACAGTAACTGTTCATGCACTGAAGTCAGCTGCTGGATGATGCACCCATACTGCTTTGATGTTAGACAGCTCAGGAGTAACAGCTGGAGACTCAGCCAGAGGATTGCCTGTTAGCATACTTTATTCACTTCAAACATGGACATCTATTTATTTTAACTCAGGCAATTTTCTCTCTCCTTTCTCCCTCCCTCAGCAGAGGGAGGAAGGAGCTGGAGGTGCAGAGCAGCACTGCCATTAAACTGAAGCTGAGGACAGAGCTGACATGTTGAGCTAATGTTATTGATGGCATCTGCCAGCAATGCCAGGACCTGGTGTAGTGGTTAATAATTAGTCCCACCTGCATTACTGAAAGGGAAGCCTGACCTCCAGGCATTTCCCTTGTAGCCAAGTGCAACAGCCAACTGCAAAAATTTTGAGATTGTGCTTACAACACAGACTTATGAAAATATCCTAAAAGAAAGAAGGTAGAAAGGTAGAAATGATGCAGTCTGGTTTGGCTGAGGAGCTGGTAGGAAGCACAGCTCCACGGCAGGGAAGCTGGGTGTTACCAAGTGACAACACACGGTCTGTTTGTCGCAGCTGTACAGGAGGAAGCTGCTCTCCCTGCCAGCACCTCCCCTGCAGTGTCCTGCCAGCCTGAATTCTCAGTGACCCCATCTTCTTCTCTGGCACAAGGCTTTGTCCCCTCCTCTGGTCACATCTGTGTGACCAGCGGAGCGTGGTGCAAAGCCTCCCATGCCAAAAGGACCCAGGTGGGTTCTGAAGGAGGAAGCAGCAGCCCTGCACCAGAAAGCTGCAGATAAGCTCATCAGTCCTAATTAGCCCAGCCTCAGAAACATGCTAACTAAACTACCCTACTTTAATGATCAGCTCAAAGCTCCACACAGGTTTTGCTGTCCATTACATCAAAGCACCAGTCTGGACCAGCTTCAGCTTGATGCTCCAGATTCCTCTGCACAATGCAAATTGGTCCCTTGGGCTCTGTCATGCAATAATCTTCTGCAGACATCATGTTAAGGGATAACAGGTTAATTGTTTCCTGGCTATTATAGAGAGTAATGGAGCTGAAAAACTTTTCTTAAACCCTTTTCACATTTTTATACTGCAACAGACAGAATGGGAGGAGGTGATGCCTAATAACAGCTCAACTTCGAGTTATATTTATTTTCCACTGTAATACAAAAGAGGGGAACAAAAATAAAAGACTTATCATTTGGCCTCAACACTGTCAATATAAATTTTCCTAAACAAAATGGATCAAATTGTATTGGAAAACCAGTTCATTCAAGCTCAGCACTGATGCATCAAATGAATACCCACAACCAAATATCTCTCATCTTGCCCTCAAAATTCTTCCCAGACTAAATGACAATGTAATGGAAAAATTTTATTATTCATTACTCATGTGCTTTAAATATTCCAGGAGACAAAGACATTGATAGTTTTGTATCACAGATATTGTTGAAGGAGGTGGAAAGACTCCAGGAGTTAAATTAGAGATTTCTCCACAGGGTAATGAGAATTACAGTAAAATTAGAGCTGGGAGATACTAATAAATACAAGTAGAGAGAAAATTTCAGAGGGATCAATTTTTTCCTAAAAGGGATTTTTGACATTCAGCACAGGCACATCAGTGGCCTCTCCTGCTTTAGGTCACTGCTCAGTCCGTGGGGCAACAGCTTTTCCCTGCAAACCCACTTCCAGTCAACACACAGACACACACACTTACAGAATATTCCCTGCATCTCAACAGCTTTACACATGCACAATGGCCATGCCCTCAGGCCGGGTATAAATAAATTGACAGTCTGGTTTCTCACTAATTCCATCAGTGAGCTCTCCCTCGGAATACTAATCAAAACCATTTGGAAGCTCTAGAGGACAAACTTAGGGAGCTGAATGAAACATTTGGTGCCTGGTGTCTGCAGCCTTAATTTTAGCTTGAGCCAGCCCTGAAGGTTGCTGTACTTTCAACCCCTGTGAATGAAAATACACAGACACCTGCTGGGGACCTGGCTATTTGGACAGCTAGGACAGCAGGGAATAACCCAGGTTTTCCTATGCCCCAGAGATCCCTCAGCAGCAGGAATGGTATGCAAAACAGATGAAGTGGAGGGGATGGGAATTTGGGCCAAAATATATCAAGAGGATTAAGCAAGTGGAAAAGGCTGAAGATGCAAGGGGAAAAATAAAACAGGCTATCAGGAATTTCTAGAAAGATGAGAGGGACTGGAGTTAAGAAACAGGAGATAAAAGGGTGGGGGAGATAAAAGGATGAGAAAGAAGAAAGAGTTGTTGAGGTCAATGGATGCTGATACAGAGGAATGATAACAAGAAGAAAGCTAATGGCAACCTTGACCACCTTGGCACCCTTAGGGAAGTTGCCTTGCTCTGCACATCTGTCCTCATTACATCTGGTGCTCTGCCCACACGGTGAGGAGAAAAGTCCTGACTTGCTTTGAACCTCCTCACAAAACTTCTGCTGATCTCAGCTGGTGTTTCAGCTGAGCAAACTTCAACAGCACAGAAGGAATTATTGTTTTAATCATTCAAATGGGCTCTTTTACTATTAAAAGCCATGTATGTCACAGGCAACACTGTTCAAGGACCAGACTGAAAGGGAAGATGAAATACCTTCCCCTTCCAATCTGCTGGAGAAAGAGTCCTGGACAAGCGGCTCATAGAACAACTGGGGATTTAACAAACAGAACTTGTTGCCAATTTCTCTAGAAAAACCAGTTATTTAGGTTATGAATTCCCCAGCTGAATTGTGGGGAGAGGTATTTTCCTTCTTTCCATTGACCTGCTATTTGTCTGACATTTCCATTTCCTCACATTTCCACTTTTCCCTCACAGTATTTCCACAGATGTTTCCCTCCATTCTGTTCTCTCTCCCAGATTTCTTCTCCTTCTCTGTTCCTTCCTCAGCGTCCTTTGTCTCCTCCTTAATCATCTCCCATGAATGACTCAGTATATGGCAAGTTCATCATGTGTTGGAGGAGCCAAATTTTATTAGTGTTGCACCTGAGCTCTCTTTTATCTTGGCCACTCTGCTGCAACACTGCTACTAATGTTTTATGCCAACAATTTGCAAACTAACAGGAGGGAGACAGGGGTGGATTTAACTTCCCATCTCCTCAAAGACTGCATACGTACACTGAGGTAGTAGTTGGACAGAGAATAGCACAATAACTTTTTTGGTTTGGGGTTTTGTTTGTTTGTTTGGGTGCTATTTTGCTTGGTTGTTTGTTTTTCTGGTTTGTTTTGGTTTGATTTTTTGGTTTTTGTTTCTTTTTTATGCGTGCCATAATTGTGATGGGTGGTCATGTCAGGAACAAAAAAGAGAATGACAAACGAGGTTATTTTCCACCTATGCAGACAAACCATTTAGAAAGATGCTATTCTTTGCAGAGTTCTTGCTTTCCAATAAAATTGAGTAGTACATCGGTTTTCTGTCTCACTCATTTCCTTGTGACATGCTGGGGACCTATTTTAGGCCCTGGATGAACCTGGACTAAGCTTATCCCTCTCTGCAGACACTGAGCAATCTCTCTCCTTGTCCCACAATGTCTTTTCAAACAGAGCTGAAGAGGCTGAGTGAAGGCCAGGTCAGAGCTGCACATTTTAGTGGAATCTGCACTGTTTCACAGTAGCAGCATCAGGAGTGCCCCAAGTTCCTATCTGAGGGCTGCAGACAGTTTTGGGGAGGAGAAGTCTCCCTGTACCATCCAATGAAGATGTGACAGTCCAGAGAGCAATATTTTGACTGCAGACCTAACCAATGCCATAGGCGATGCCATTATTTTAAATAAGAATAATTAAAAAAAAAAAAACAAACCAAAAACCAAACACAAAAAAAGCCAAACCCCAACATGCTAATTTCCAAAGAAAAACATAAATTCTGCTCCAGGACACTTAAGCTGCCAAGAAACAGAACTAGGGACTCTTCAAGTCACACAGGAATTCTGAGGCAATGTAAGGAAATAAAGCAATTACCAGTTACTGGAGGCTATCAAGTGCTTTGTTCCAGAAAGCACATTTCTTCCCCATGCTCCCAGTATTTCCAACTGGCTAACTGGTATCTGATGGTGCCTTGAAAATTCATCTGTAGTCTCACCATGACCTCCTCTCACATATGTTCCTTTCCCTGCTATCTGAACTCTGTGGGGCATGGAACAAGTCACAGACAGGTTATAGCCTGAGGTATCTGGAGATTAAGTGTGAGGTGGGGCTATGTCTCAGAATCTGTGTCAAATGAATTAGCTGTTAAAAGCAGTTTGGGAAAGCAGGAAGCTGAAATTTTTCAAGTCCTAAATTGGCAGCCTAATCCCTGGATGACTTTTCTTCCCCTCTTATTCCACTTAAAAGTTTACCTCTATAAATAATTCTGATGTACAGAAAAGTAAGCAGACTCTTGGCCCACCCAAGCCTTTTCATCAGCTATGAATTTACCCAGTTTAGCCATTTTTCACCATGGGTGTAAAATAATTTTCTAATCCTGGCTGGTGATCATCACATGCCTTGGAAAAAATGATTTATGATACTTATCCTGGCTAATGTAAATGTAGATGCTACTCAAAGTGTCAAACCCACTTTAAAAAATCTCAGTAAGGTATTTGTCTTCATAATGCCATTCACAGTGGGGATCCCCAGGTTAATTATGTGCTATACAAAGAGTCAATTGTTGCATCTTAATTTCATGGAATGGTGATGCACATTTTTATTATATTACACAACATTTTGTTGTTTATCTGCATGGTTCTCTATAGTGCATTCTATTCTTTCCCAGATGAAAATATTTATTGACCAAAATGACGCAGCAAGGTTAGTGTGCTTTAATTCCCCATCCAAAATGAGACACCAGGACCATGGCACCTTTCACTTTTGCACCAACACAGGGACAGGGGCACTAGGACAGATTCAGTGAAATCCATCACAGCACGACTCAGACAGCAGCCCAGCTGCTCCAGCGTGACACCCCACATTATCTCCATCCCTCTGCTGCCACACTAGATCATCATGGAGACCTAACAAGCCACTGAAACTGTGTCTTGGTCTGGCAGCAATGTCAGGTAGAGGAGAGCCCTGTGAGGTGGGTTCTGCTCCCTGCTGTGCTGCCTCCAAGCACCCCCAGCACAGCAGAGCCCCCCAGCCCACGCTGGCTGTTCCTGCAGCTGAGCTTTACTCCTTCCCTCTGTAATGCAGCAGCTCCAGGATCCCTAATGCTTTCCCTGCACTGAAGCTGCCTTCCAGGCCACTAAACACTTTCATCTGTTCCCTCCAGCCCATGGGTATCACTGCTTTGTCTCTTACAAAGGGATGACCCATAACACACACAGTACTCCACAGGAGGTGTTTCCACGCTGGTCTACAGGGATATTAGAACATCTTCCAAGGCTCCCTGTTTCTTCACACACACAGGCATCTTACTCACTTTTTTTTTCCTTTATTGCTGCTGCTTCACATGGCACAGACATCTTTATCAAGCTGTCTTTGTAATAGCTACTTATGTTTTCCTGAATGGTGAGAGCTAATTCAGAGCCCAGCCATGTGTCTGAATGCTTTAAACTATTCCTTCAAGCATGCTGCACCCTGCCACTGCCTATGTTTCATCTTCCATTCTAGTACCCACAATCTTTCAGCCCGTCTTCCCACGGTATAATTTGCATCAGCTGCTAGCAGCAGATCTTATTATCTTATTATCTCCTTGCCTTCCAGTCATTCAAATTAGAAATACTGACCAGCACCAATTCACAGAGTGGTAAATGGATCCACCTCACATTTTTTTCCATCCCAGAGTTGTCCTATCCTACCCACTTTTCCCAGCCTTTTAACTAGGTTTTGACTACACACAGACTCTTTTATTTCTCACTCCATAACTCCCAAAATTTCTTGAATTTTTTCTCTTTGTGTGGGAGCCTCTCCTTTCATCAACTATGACTCATCTGGGATGCCCACTGATACCATTCTGCATGAAAATTAGCCTTCACCCTTAAAAGCCATGAATAAAACTTTATATACTAATTTCTCATTTGTCCTCTAGCTCCTGTACTTCTTTAAAAAAACAAAAAATCATACTATCAAGGCCCTATTAATTCTATTAATACTCTCAATCATTGGGTTTTGTTATCCCAGCGTTAGCCCAGGCCCTGTGAACCACATATTGGTGGTTCTCCCATGACATCAGATAAGGTTTTAAACATAAGGAATCATAATTATGATTATTTACCTTGCTGAACCTGATTTACACAGTCATCTGCTAAGTCTGCTGGCCAGTTTTAAAGATTTCTTTTTAGTAGTTCAATTTCTTAATTTCCTTACAACTCCTACAGGGGAAAAAATTGGGCTTCACCTAATTCTGTGAGTTACAACCTTGATCAAATATCAAATAACAGAGCAGACAATGTGCAAGCACTGATTTGTGTACAAAGCAGCCAGCATGGTCCCACAGCATCCTGCTCTGTTCCCATCCTGGCTGCCTGCAAACTCTGCCAGGGAACTGTGGCTCCAGAATGCATCCAAATCCCAGCCTACACAAACTCTTATTGTTCCAGATCCTTATTGTTTTCCAAATCACACCTTGAAGCATAGAAGCTTCCTTCTTTCCTCCAAGTCTAGCTCTGCTCTCCACAAAATCCCTCAAATCCTTCTGCCAATGGCCTCAGAGCAGAGCTTCCACCTGGGGGTGGCTTTTCTGGGCACATCTGATGGCACTCAGCAGCCTCCATGGTGGGATAATTACATGCACATATCCAGAAGAGATTATCCTGAGGCCCTCTGTGTGTTGATCTCCTTAAAAACTTACTTTAAATAGGCCTTCACAGGTGAGAGGTAAGGACACAGACCAATCCACAGCCCTGCACCTTCCTCTCCCATTTCAGTTTTCATTACTGTAACCTTTCATGCCTTCTATATCCATCCCCTTATTCTGATACATGTCAAAAGCTACCTGAGACTTTTTTCCTAAATTATAAATGGCTCCCCCAGGCTAATTTCTTTTTTCCATATCACAAATTCTCTTTGGTCAACTTCAGCAAACACCATCAAAGCCAGCCTTCCCACCTATCCCTCCCTACAACCTCAGCATCAGTGACAGGAAGCAACTATGATGCTACAATTTATTGTATTAGCACTTCTAAAACAACAAAGGAGGCATTGATTTTCCAAGCCAAAGGCACATGGGAAAGCACAAAAAGCCTCTCTGCCCAGCTCAGATCAGAGGAAAGAGACACTGCAGAGGAGAGGGCTTCCCTCAGCCTGGTGCCTGCTCCCTTTGAAGAGGGAGGATGGAAGTACAAGCAAGGAGCTCGCTGGCTGTTCCCTTACAGGTGTCAGTGTAATCATTCTGACACAGGACCCTTCTTGCTGCTTGTCACATTTAACAGAGAAATGGACAATAACAGGGAAAATATGACCCTTTTTTTTTTCTTTCTTTCTTTTGAATACTCTATACGAGTCACCTGGAGAATGGCTGATAACACTGAGGGTAATTCAGGCAAAAATACTGCAGGACCCTCTGTGATGTCTGCTCTGATTTAATATAGGTTCACAAAATGAACATGTAATACAATAACACCACAGAAAGTTACAGAATACATGAGAAAGCTGGGTCAGAGGGAGATTTCACCAGACAGCCCAAGGGCAAGCTACTAATCATTTCATTCAGAGGCTGGGTTAGGAAGGACATCCTGCAATGAGTCCCAGGGATGTGATATCCACAGTCAGAAATCAGAGATCAGGAAGGTCCTTCCAGGTGAACCAGCTCCCATTAACCACTAACAAGGGTTTGCACAAACTAAACTGAGAGCCATTAAGATACATATGCTGGATATTTATATCTTAAATTTCATTGGAAAAAAAATATTACTAAAAGGAAAGCAAAAAATCAGGACCAAAAAAGCTTCTAATTTATTACAGGAAGGATAGGAACTTTTGGTGCTTGTCCATGAGGAGCTGACCTGGAGCATGCAGATGATTTTAGACATTTGAACACATTTACTAAGGAGAACAAGGGTCAGAACTGGCAGTGGATGCAGAGTTTTGCAAACCAATGTTTTCCCTTCTATAATCCTACCAGCACAGGGTCACTTTAATACCTGCATACTCTGTGTTTTAGGAGAGATAGAGACAAAGAAAGTCTTTGAAGACTGTGAGGAACAGACAGAAGAAAGGGAGACAAGTCCAGAGACACAGAGCTATGGTGAGGAGAGGCAGCTCTCTCAAGGGGGGTAACTGATGTGACCCCCAAAACAGCACACTTGCTCTGCCATGAACATGTCCACATTGACTTTTTCACAGATGGACACCAGAAATAAGCAAATGGAGGGCAGCTGACAAACGTTTCACCCAGAGAGAGCATCAAGTGAGAAGCACACAGGACTTGTAAAAACTAACTACAAGTTTCTGAGTCTTTGAAACTCTACTGACCAGCAAAGCAGACAAACATTTATCAGCAGAGGAGAGGCTGACTCCAGATTACAGGCTCTCAGGATTTTTCATCTCACAGATGTACTACCTGAGAAAATTTGCATAAGAACACACTGCCTTTTTCTTAGGAGTCCTTTTATGATTTCTACTGAAAATAATAATGATAATCCTCTGTTTGTGACATTGCAATCATTTCTATTACAATCAAGTGTTCTGTCCAAAAGGAGGATTACTGCTTCAGTTTGGAAAGTGTATGGACTTTCAGAGGAGCTAAGGAAATTTTCCCAAGAAAATGACCTTGGTAAGAGAGAACAAAGACAAAGATATAAAAACAACACTACATATGATCAGAACTGCCTCTTCCAAGAGGCATCTGAAGCCCTTTAAGTTCACAAAACCTGGTATTCCTACAGATGAGGAGACAGAGACAATGGAGACAAAAAAAGCATCAAGACATTCCTCTGTACTGTGCTATTCCAACATTCTCTCAGCTTTTTCCTTTGACAAGCTATTAATGTTTTAAAACTAAACATCACAGAGACATATAGAAAACCCAGAGCAGTTTTCAACTCCATCCTTTCAGCAGTGTCCTGTGGGGAGGAGCATCACTGCACATGGTGCTGAATGTCAAACAACTCACTTAAACCTGTGCCTCTGGCAGCTGCTCAGAAATCCACAGAACAAACAGTTAAGAAAAAGGGGAAAGGAAAAAAAAAAGCCTTTGTTTTTCTGCCTTTTTTTTTCCTCAAGAACATAATTTAGCACGACTTTCCACAGAATAATTTGCATGGGGTTACCCACAATGCACTGCATTATGGTAATACATTTCAGCCTCTGATGCATATTAGACTGACAGTGCTAAGAATCTGTTAAAGGAAAAATAAATGATACAGGATAAATGATGATGTAAGACAGGACAGTAAACATTCCACACTTGTGTAATCTGCCAAATTTCAGTCTAAAACTGGCCTAAGAAAGAGAACAAGACTGTTGTGCGCTCAGAACAGCTTTAGGGAATGTTCTCAACTCAAGCAGAAAACAATACCTGACTGAGACATGGATGTAATCACCAAGGAGTGGAAAGTACAACAGACCAGAAGTAAGAGCTGAGCAGAGGACAAGGAGTGATTTTCTTCATTTCTTTGATTTCCCAGTGGGTAGCACTGGAGGGAATATTCCTTCCTGCCCATCCAAGGATGGCTCAGTTCACTGTGCTTCACCACACACATTCACTCACTCTGCCTTCTGCTCCTCTCCAAGCCCTGCTGTGCCCCTTCTGATGCTGGTAGCGATCCCTAAGAGATCCTGGACAGATTCTGTGCTCAAAAACAGCTGTCTCAAAATGCTGAGCCTCAGGGCTATGTGGTCACAGAATCCAAACTGCTGACACCTCCTTCCTGCACTCACGGATGGCAACTCAGCCCTTCAGCTGGGGGACAAACACTTCCTTCTGATGTTTTCCAGAATTTGTCTTGCACTTTCCCATAGGAAATATCCACAGGAAAACAGAATCAAATATTAACTGTCCCCCTTCAATCAATTCCACACACTGTTTTCCTAGTAATTGAAGCAATCAGCTATCACTCCTCAACTGAACTCACTCCTGAACTGAGGGCTAAGTCTCTTTTGCTATGTAATGAAGAGCCATTTAAATGGTCAGGGGACTTTCCTGCAAAGCCCTCAGACAAACAGGAGCAAGAGGCAACAAGGAGGGAACAAGTTATAGGGCTGGTCAAGGGGAAGGTATATGGTGAAAAGCAGGATTTTTCCATCAGGGTCTCTTCATTAGTTCTCTCAAAGCTAAGTCACAGAAAAAATGAACAAAATAAGGGTTGAGGCCAAATTATATTTGCTGAAGAGGAGTTATAGAGATTAGTGCATTAATTAATTGAGACAACGATGTCAGCAAGGGCCTGACCTTTATTCCTGCCCTAGTAACAGCTTTGTCCCTGGTGGCTTCCAGCCTGCATGCTGAAGCCATTTAGATACATCCCTCAATTAATCTCAGGATACCCTCTGGGACGTAGGAGAGCAGCACTGTGAGCTTCAAGCAGGGATGCTGAATCAGAGGAGGAGTAACCCAGTCAAAGGCACCTCATCAAGGGCATTGGCAGAGCTAGGGAGAGAGCCCACAGTTCTCTTTACCTCTCACACTTCACCCCTCATGGATAGGAACAAAGCTCTTTGAAGGTATTAATCTGGAATTCTGCCATACTTTATTAAAAAAATAAATCAGAGACTAACAAGAAATAAAGATTAGGTTTCAAAAAAAGCCCCTGCCGCAAAACCACAGTAAAGAGCCTGGTTTAAAAAGAATTTGTATCATTTATGTTCTGTAATAAAAAGCCAGCAATACATGAAACTTGGACAAAATGACAGATACTACTGAGACCAGAACAGCAGGCAGGTCTTCGGTCACATCCTGCTTCTCCCCCTTCCACTGGGACCAAGTCCTTCCCTCAGGCAGAGGAGCTGCCCATTCCCTGAGCTCCTGCCACTCTGACAAAGCATCCCCAGAGCCCACAAGTGCAGCTGGATGGCAGGACACCAGGTAGGATAAAGAGCTGGTGCTGTCCCACACAGCAGGGATGGACAGAGGTGGAATCTGTCACAGCTTGAGAAGACAATAAACAATCACAGTTTTTCAGAGGCAGTCAGGGGACCAAAAAGCCACGTGAGTTGAGGAGAGAGTGGTGATGCTCAAGGATGGAAGGTGCCTGCTGCTATCAGAATAGATGTTATTATAATGACTGAGAGCCTGGATTTGTTTTGCCTGCCAAGCAAAAGCAGCAGACACATCAGCCCATTGATCTTGGCCACAGGCTGCATCAGTCCAGACTCCTGTCCACAGACTGAGTTCCTGGCTTCACTTGGGACCCTCCTTGTCACTGCAGATCCACCAGTGATTCCTAGACTGACCCCAGTCACCACCACTGGACCTGATCCTGTTTCACTTGTTTGTGCTCCTGGCTTGACCTGGTTCTGCTTCATCACCATGGCCCTGCTCAGTGACCTGGGCTCTGGGTGAGATCTGCCCATCCTTCACTGGCCTGCTCTCTGCAGGCTTGGCTGGCAAGGAGAGACATCTGGAATTAACTTGATTTCTCCCATTGCTTGCACTGCACTTCACTCTTCTCAGTACAGCCTCCAAATTCTTTCCACTCTAGATGAGCAATAGTGCAGAAGCTGTAGCTTGAATGAGAAAAATTGTTCCTTCAACATGTCAGGCCATCCCTAACTGAGCTGAACCTGCCTGTTCCTTCCACTTCAGCTCTACAGTCCTTCACATTCAGTCCTGATGCTGGAGAAAGCTCAGACAAGAAGATCTCTGGTGTGGATGGAGCCTAGACTGGCACATACTCAGCTTTGTTCCATGCTCCTCCATTTAGAGGTTACAACATCCCAAACCACACACAAACTTCTCTGCATTACACTGCACTCACTTGTCTGGCACCTTCTTGTCCACAAGGAGCCAACACCTGCCACCTCTCAAATGTCATATTTGAATTTGATAAAAAAATTTTCCAGTACAAGTAAGCCTTTAACTTTAGGTGTCGAATTAATTTTCATTAAATCCTTCAGGGTTACCTCATGTTAGAACCCAGCTACAAAAATAGATTTCCTTTCCTCTTCCTAGCTATTGTTGGCAAACATTAGTAATAGTGAGAGAAGCTATTTTGGGACTTTTATTGGCAAGTCTTATGTTCAGACACTAAAGGAAGTAATTGGCTGACAGTGGGGGAAAAAGCGCTAGACGTGGTTTTCCAGAAAATACCACTTTCTGCCAAGCTCTTCATGCACTGTTTCACTGGGAAAAAACCCCAACAGTAACCCCCAAAACAAAAGAAAACCAAAAAGCTTTATTAACTGCTACTAATAGAGGACACATCTGTGAGGATGAATGAGAGACAAGGGCACATATGCAAAGCTCTGTCTCAGGCTGACAATCACCAGTGTTCAAGGACACATCTCTGAGACACAGGTACCATAGCAAACACACCCATTCATAATTACACAATTAAAATAACTCGTTCACCATGTACAGACACACCAGTGCACATTTGCATACTTGGAGGTGTGACAGAAAGTGTTTTGAACTAGCTCACTCACGTGTGTGCCCACATTCAGTCATAGTCTTCAGCAAAGATGAGTTCGCACTCAAAAAGATTTCCTGCACACAAACACTCCACCAGTACAAACACTCACCTCTTGTGAGTCAGGAAAATACAGGCAGGAGCTAAATAGAAGCACACAGAGATTCATATCTATTTCTCTTGTAAATTGTGCAGAAAGTCTTCACTCATGTATTAACACCGTGCTAATAATTTCTGTTAATTAGTGTTAAAATGGGAAAACATGATAATGCAGATCTCGGTCCTTTACAAGTGAATTAATTACACTCAGCAATACCTGTCACCCCCAATACATACAAAGGAGTAACACAGACTTGTTTTTCTATTTCCCAGGCATTTGCTTCAGTGTAACTAGGATTTATTCATCAATGAGCTAAGAAACAATGCAATAAAATTCACTAAAAGGAAACATAAAAATTAAGCCCTTTCCCACAAAGCCACGCTGAGCAATACAATTACCCAGACTCTTCCAGACTCCTAATGAAAATCAAAAATGATTGGCAAATGATTTAGGAAAAATATAACCTGTTCTTTTTCACTTCTTTGTCTTGTACATTTGTCAGCAAGCAATGGATGATGCAGCTTATATCACGCACAATCATAAACTTGTGCTGTGTCTGGTGCCACCAACCTTGCTGTGCATCCAAACCCACTTAGGATAACGTGCAATCAGTGAAGACAAAAACTTTATTCAGTCCCTGAGTGTTCTTGTATCAGGTTTGCTGTGGGCACAGCCATTCACAGGGACTAATCACTCACTCACACAAAAATCATCAGCTCATTACATGGGTTACACATGCAATTATTCTCTCCATGTACTACTACTGATTTTTCCTTCAAGTGGAAAGCAAATTCTCTACAATCCCTATATAGAGAGACTGAGTTCTGTATACATAGCAAATAATTTTGTGCTGCTGTACAAAAAAACATGCTATGGGCAACAGAGGAAAAACTTCTTAAGGTTATATTTTTTCTTTTTATTTTTTTCTTTTTTCCTTTTAAATTCAAGAACATATACCTGAATGAGATGTATTTTGGGATTATGCCAAGCCTCAGTAGTATTGACACAGAAATATGAGTAAAACATTTCTGGTTGTCTTGGGAGCATTCTGGCTGTCTTAAAGGAGAAGGCCTTCAATTACTGGTTCTGCCTTTTTGGAATCTCTTTAAGGTTTAGATTCTGGGTGAGGAGTCACATTTAATTCAGTTTATCATAGCTGTACACTCTCAAATGAAATCAGTGGAACTGACTGGAAAGAGAGGATATTTAATGAAGCACCTTGGGGCTTGAAATATCTGTTATTCAGTCTTCATGAAATAAACTTCTCTTCAGAATTTTACATTCCCTTATTTCAACCAGTCAGGATCTCCAGCAAAGCCAGCCTGACCTTAAATGCCATCTGGACTGTACTTATGTATTCCAAACACACCGAGAAGAGCCACATGCTTCTCATTCTTGGGCTATATGAGAAGATAATAAGCCAAATCTCTACCACAATAATTTGATTCCTCTTCAGGCTGTGCCTCTTTTAAGAACTTTTTCACGTGAATTCATAAATCTACCCAAGCTTTTTCTTTCCCAGAGAATGCAACAAAAGATTTTTTCCAAAAAAATATGTGAGAAATCCTGATAAGATTTCTCCTTTCTAGCAAGGGAGCCATTCATGCTCCACCAGTGACAGCACTGAGTCAACAGCACACTCACTAAACTGTTATCTCAATTCCCTGCTAGCAAGGTCTAGCCTTGTAATTAGGATCAAGAGCATGAACCAGTCACCATTTACACATCTGTGGGATGCTGAGCATCTCTCTATCAGCAGGCTGAGGGCTCTTCAACAGGCTCTGACTCTACATCTCCATCTCCAGCTGGAATGGTCTTGCTTTGCCCTGTACTCCTCTGCCACTACACCCATCCACCTAATTTTAAATCCAAAATTTTTGTGCTGAGAAAGACATGCCTGAAAAGCTGCAGAAGACCCTAAAGAAAGGTAAGGAAAGTTAAGAAGATATGAAAGCTCCTTTCCACATTTTAATAAACAGCATATGAACAGCAAGGAGGAAACATTACAAGGGATAAGCTGTTCTCCCTCCAAGCAGCAGCTGTGACAGGCATTGTCTATGCTGGTTTGTTTCCCACCACCCCTGACATCAATAAATTTGTCATTGAACAGGAGTGCTCAGTGTGAGGAGCTGCACCACCCTTCTGCTCCCATCCTGGCTGGAGGAAGGGATGGGCTAGAACCTCACAGGGCATTCATCTCCTTTGCTGTCCTGTGGGCTCCCACAGGCAAGCAAGAAATGCACCAATGGCAGTGCTGTGAGCATTGTGTCCTTCAGAGCTCTGCTGCAGTCCTGGGCTCTGCACACCTCCACTCCAATTAGTTACAAATGGAAGGGAACTGAGAGACAGAATTCCCCCCAGCTTTGCATTTATTAAAAGGTCACCAAGGAAATGTGATTTTTTTTTTTTCCTGTGAACAGATATCAGAAGCTAATGAAATCTGAACTCAGTCACTGCTGTGTGCATCTTCTTTTCAGTCTTCCTTTAGAATTGAGCTTCCTGTCCCTTTCACAGGCTACTACAGACTCCCATATGTGCTATAGCAGGCAAGATTTAACAGGAGGGCTGAGGTTATGCACCTCTGCCTTCTTCCTACCCTACCTGCACTCAGTGTCACCTGGCAGCAGAATGACACAGAGTTCATCATCATCATAGTTTATTTTAGCACCTTTCCTGGTATAGACCCACAGGGAACATCTATGTGCATTCCATATATCCGCACAAAGTACCTGCACTCATGTAGTAGAATCATAAAATCATTTAGGCTGGGGAAGACCTCCAAGGTCAGGCTCAATCTTTTTGTTAGGCTCAGGCAATGCTGATACCAATTACCTGTGTTTCGTGTTCTGCCTATAAGCAGAGGTAAATGTGCACTCACACACGTACACACAACCTTGTGCACACCTTCTTCCAAGCACAATCTCTCATTTGCACACAGCCAGAATAAGCAAATCCATGGGAAAATCATAATCATGTACATCCTGTCACTCACCCATGCTGCAATCCCTACAAACCTGCATGCTCTGTCCCCAAGCACACACCCTTCCTGAACCCCACCTCTAGGAATGCAAGAGGTCTGGGAATCAATAACCATTTACAGCCCTTCAATCCACCACTGTCAAGTTTGTTCTCCCCTGTTTGCAGTGACAGACAAGCAGAGTAAAGATGCAGGACATCAGTATGCAGAGGAGGGGAGGTGGGCACTGTGTCAGCATAAAAAGCAGGAAGACACTGCTGAATCCAGTTGAGGTTGTTCTTGCCTCCTGCAACCAACTGAGCAGAGCTGCCACTGTCCCAGAAATCTCCTGCTTTATTCCCAGGACATCAATGCAGAACAGAACAGGGCAATAACCACAGGCCATTTTCCAGAAATAACATAGCTGTACATGGGAAAATTCAGAAAGAAACCCATTCACCTGTTTCCAAAGCCTAAGAAATGACCTTACCCACATAAAAATGTGCTACATGATCAATATTATACCAAAATGCTCAATGCCATATCCTACAGAGGAGACAGCCTGAAACTAAAAACACTTCAGGCACGGCAGGTCACCCTTAGAACTGTCAGGATGCTTTGCTGACCTTTTAAAGAGAATGAACATGCAAATGCAGTGCACCTAAAAGCAGTCAGTACCTCTAACAACGGATTTCAACCATCTTTGCAGCATCCAGAATAACCAAAAATCTAAGAACATTCCCAGAGCCTGACATGAGCTCTAACCATGTACCTCTGCCACAGCCTCACCTGCAGAACCAGCATCTAAACATCCCAGAGCTAGTCAAGGTCAGCCCACAATATAGCCCTGAGTTTGCCACTATCTATATTCAGAGATCTCAATTCTGCATTACAAACAAATCCTATTATGCCAGGCCTGAATCTCTCCTGGGCAGAGACTGGCATTAATATAAATATAATTATGGTTGTTTAATAAATGTACAATGTCTGCCGATGTATCTCGTTAAATTACCCACAAGAGTGAATTTTGCATTAGTCCTGACAAGGCCTATTTTCAGAGCTGACATTTAATACCAGCTCCCAGTACAAATTCTACTTCAGAGTACAAAAATCAATGGATTTGGTGAGAAGTAAATGTGTGAACCACAGAAGCAGTTTTGGTGGCTCGTTGCAGGTACCCAGCCTGTGCAACACCTTTACCTAGAGCTGATCAATCAGATGAGAAATTCAAGTCATTTCTGTGTATGTGGAGGTTAGCAGGGCTGTTCCTGACCCAGAAAAATCTTCAATGCTCTGACCCCTGGAAGTCCTTCCAATCATTGAACACACTGGCTTGATCAGAAAAATGACCTTTCTGTCGCTCTTTCCAAGCCAGCCTGAGCTCCACTTTCAGATCCCATTTATTTCATTCTCCCTCACTGGAAGAGACAGAAGGGCTGCTCTTAAAAGGTCATTAGAAAGTTGGTGTCCAGCTGCCTACTGCACACCCACATCTTTCATCTTGGGTGAAATGGTTCTGTCTGGTGGCACAGGCCACAGGGGTGACTTCAGGTGCCAATTCACCTGGTGTAGGAGAGCTGAAGGTTGGGAAGGAGTCACCAAGTAACTCAGGCTTGTTTGTTTGTGTTGTGTTCCAGGGTTGTCTCCCTTCCTCCCATCACTGCCAGCCAGCCAGGCATACATGCTCTGGGCCATCAGGGTTGTGCAGCCCTTCTCCCTAACTCACACAACAGATCCAAGCCTATTCCTCCTCAAGGCTAGAAAGAAAAATATGAGGAAGGCAGTAAAAATAGAACTGGATGTATAATGTAATGTAAAAAAAAAAAGAGAGGGCTAAAGTAAACACCATCAGAAATGCTAGATTCATACTCCATTGTTTTCATGTAGAGATAGCAATTCAAACCAAATAATCTCACTTGACTTTCAATTATCTTGCAAGATAAAATCATTTTATCAACTAGCAGCTTCCCCTCCAAACCAGAACAAGTCTCTGCACATTCTGCTGAGCAGTATCTTTTAAACAAATGACTAGTTTAAAAAAAAAAAGTACCTATGAGCAAATGCAAAGTGCCTCACGGATCCTGTGTCTAAAGAAAATCTATATATCTGTTCTAAATTGCATTTTATCAAGTAAGTGATCTCCAGCAGGACTAAGTTACTGTAAACTGGACAAAATTTCTAGGCCTTTTTTAGCCCTAGTAGTACACAGCTGTATCTCTCTCCCAAAATCATTTACAGTATCTTCCTGAAACTCATTATAAAACATCTTTTTCATTGTTGCTTTGTATGAATCTCTGATTCAATTTCATTGTGGAATTCAGTCATTACTTCCAGCACCCCCAAAGGAAACTTTCTGCTTTATTCGTAAAACTAAGAGGAGGTGGGAAACAGAAAGAGATTTGGTGAGAAATGTTTTGAGAAAGATGCTTTGTCTAAGCCAAAACTTTGTGAGAGTATGACAGGATACAGGTGACCTTTCTCAGGAAGAGCTGCTCAGCTCTTGGGGGATGTTTTTGATCAGACCCCACAAGAAAAATATCCTTGCAAGTTGAGCTCCCTTCTTCCCTACAAGGGATGGAGGCTGTTCTATTTTAGGTGAGTGCCATTGCTCCTGGGTTGTGCAATTAAGTCTTTCTGGCTCAAGGAACATCTCATTATTTACACAAAATATTACAACCCTACATGAGAAGCAGGGACAAGTTCAACAAAAGACCTTCTAGCAATCTAAATCCTTGCTTTGAAGCAGGCAGACTGGAATCTGAGTTTTCTCCAGCCAAAAGAGGGTAGTGACCTGCTGTGTGATCAGCTGTTTTCAATTTTTGCAAGTTATTTTAAAAGGCTGTGTTTTCACCCTAGTGCAAAATGGGAACATTGGCTTGAAATATCAGAAGATTTCAAAGACAACACCTGCTTTCCCCAAGTACATATCAATATTTTTATCTTCTGTGGCAAAAGGTGCTGAGAAAGTGTTGACTATAGTGAGGATGACGAGAATGGAAAATAAGGCAAAGCATCTTCAGAGGTGTAAGTCGTAGCCCCAGCCTAGTAAGAATTTGGTCTGTTTAAATCCAATCCCTAAAACAAAAACATTTTACTAGGACTAAGCAAACAGCCAACAGAGTAGAAAGTTTCCTATTTCTGGGTCAGAAATAACAAACCGAATAACTGTCTTGTAAGTGCCAATCCATGGCAGATAGAAAAGTTTGTGAAAAGAAACAGTTTGTTCCCTTTGCTCTCAGTCCACTGACCTAATAAATCCCAGAGGAAGAAATGATAGGGCAAAGATAATCAGCATTTAGTATCATCATTAGTGAAAACACCCAGACAAGAACCATAATCTTTGAAAAGATTAACATGGTAATGGATGGAAAAAGAAATGCCTCTAACAAATTAAAGACACTATTTTAATAAAGGCATCTGTTTAAAAATCTCATCCATGCAATAATTTCCATAGTAGTGTTCCAGAACTTATTTTCTGGTGATGGTCTCAAACACTGTTCTAAGGACTGCCATGAATTTTTATCTTCTTATATCCATTTCCAACATTACAATGGCTCATGTCTATTTTCCCTATTCTCTTTGTTCAGGGACAATAAATCTATGCTATCATTTTTTACAAGATTATTTTCATGAGCCACATTTAGGGAAATGACCTCTACTCTTGTTTACTCATTACATTCAGAAATGCTAGTAAATTAGTGCTAACAAAGAAACTGAGACTGAAATAACAGAAATGTGCCTCACTACAATCAATCATGTAGATTTTTCACCAGTATTATGAGTCACTGTCCTCTACACTAATTATCACTTTCTTTTTGCTACTCAACCAGCATCATTTTTAACAAAACATATCCTTAATTCTTGATATAGAGAACTGTGTCTTTTTGGATATGTAACAAAATGCTTTTTTAGAAAAGGACTAAATTTCTATTCATAATACTTCAATTTTTTTTTCCTCTTGTGGTCTGCTTTAACTCTAATATATCTTCAGCTCTGAAAAATCACCCTTATTAAGAAAAAAAAAAATATACAAGAAAATGTGTTAATAGGAACCCTGTCCCCTGCCCACATTAAATGTAATTGGGTCATGATCACTGGTGTCTAGGTAACCACAAACTCCCACAACAAAGATTAATTCATCATTTCCTCTTACAAAGTAGACCAAAATAGAACTGCAGTAGATACTACATCTTTTGTGTTACAAATTAGTCATCTGTAATGTTTGGAATCATTAATAGTATTTACTGCTGCCACACGAAACCTCAAGTAGATCTCACCCAAGCTGAAACCCATGGCTACACATTTACTCTTTCTGCATGGAATACAAGTGCTTCTGAGGTAGCTTATCCCATTTTCTGGTTTAATTCAGTGTGCCAAGGAGGATCATTTCCTAGCCTTTGCCATCCTACCTGCACTATGTAGACCTGAATTGTCAGTAAATGAAGATGCAGCACACTGCCACTCCCCTCATCCCAGCCAGACATGCTGCTGCCTTTTCTGTCCTCCCCAAGCAGGGAGCAGACCAGAAGCTGGAGGTGTTTAAATTCAAGAATTTCCAATATTTTCCTAGCAGGTTCCAGAGCAGCCAGTTAAATTACAGCTTATCAACAGAGATGATCTTTCCATTAGGCTTGCTCATTATTCTTTAGCAGTAGTGTGGAGACATTTGAGCAATTATTGCACCTGCAGTTTTCCCTGCACTAGTTCAGTTTATTTATGACAGGGTGTTTGAGTTTTAGCTGCATTTGTTTTCCTAGGGCTTGCCCCCCTTCGACTTCATGAAAGTTTACTTTTCTTCCAGAGTGCAAGGGATCCTCATCCACGTGATCTCCCTGAGCATTGGAACACAGCTCACTTCTCCAAAAATGGTCTTCTGCTTCAGATCACTTTATGCAACCAATAATCATCTTTCATTCCTCCCTTGACTAAAAAAACCTCTTAAAAACTCTCTGGTAAAATCACCAAAGATTTTTGTCCTTCCTTTTCACCAAAAGCCCTGAAGAATCCTATCATATAGAACTCCACCTATTTCTCTGCCATATGCTCCCAAAATGCATCATCCAAGCGTGCCTTTGCATCTCACACATCTGGTCTGGACAGACAATGCAGTGTCATGTTGTGCTTGTGTTTAATCCTCTGTCCACTCCTGCTAAGTGAGGCTCACTTATGACAACCACTTGGTTGAAAATATCCCAGTGGTTGTTTGTTTTGCAGCAAAAGACATTCAGAGATATCCTTTTAATTCTCTAGAGAAGAGTATCACACAACAATAGCATTGAATGTCTCTGAATTCTCTTTCTTCTCTTGGCTGCCAGTAACCAACTTATTTATTATTATATTATTATTATTATTATTATTATTATTATTATTATTATTATTATTATTATTATTATTATTATTATTATTTCTACTATCTTCAGCCTTGTCAGGTCTGAGCCTTCCCTGCTTATGACAAATATGCAAATGATTTCTGAATTGTCCCCAGTATCTGCATCTCTGCACATTGCATGCTGTGCCAAAATGTCTCTTTCTAGACCACATATCTTCACTTGTAGATCTCCCACCATCTGGCAGCACATGTATTCCTCAGACAAAAATTAGAATGTAACACATCCAAGGCAGATCACAGCAGGTTTTTGGGGTTTTATTTCATCATGCATATGCAGTATGCAATGCAGGGTCTTACCTAAAGATAAGCCATAAAACTTCAAATTCCATCCCAAACTCTCCTGCTAGGCTTAGCAACTTCTGTCTCAGAGTTCATCTGGCATAAGCATACCCCCACTTCACAAGTTTATCACACACAGAAGAACACATTTCTACTCTAGTATTCAAAACTAAAGTGTTTACAATTTAGTTTGGCTTAATTTACTTTAGAAATGAGTTAAGCCAAATTTAATTAAGGCCACCTTAATTTTGCTTCAGAGTGTTGACATGGAGCTTAATGTGGTTTAGCACAAGAATTTCCACTTGCACCTTTAGCTAATTCAGAGGCACTTTCCTGCATGCTCTGATATAGACAAACTATTAAAGAATTAAGCATGTTTAATTAATTATCAAAAAAGACTGAAAGGTCACTTAGGTTGCATTGTGTAAATACCTTCTAGAGAACAAACTCTAAGTTACTAAAGGTCTCTCTAAACTAGCAGAGAAAAACAGCACAAATGCGGCTAAAACATCAGGCAGATGAATTCAAATGAGAATAAGGCAGTCATATTTAACAGTAACTGACACCTAGAAAGTGCCAAGGGACCAGATAGATTTCCAATCCTGTGATATTCTCAAATCCAGCCTGGATATTTTTCTGTTTACACAAATACAAGTTAACAGGCTTTGTACAAAGCCGCCTGGGTGAAGCCCAAAGGCTTATCATGTACAAGAGGTCAAACCAGAAGAACTAACAGTCTCATCTAAGCATCAAAGCTTCATGAATTTGTTATTAAAATTCTGTTTTCAGTGCTTAATACCCTTCCCAGCAACTGCAGCCTTCCCTGCTACAGGACAGGCTGCACCTGGACATGGCAGAGGAGGGCAGGAGCACAGAGCTCCCTTTGCTCTTGCTATGACTGGAATATTTTTGAAGTCTTCAGTCCAGACTTGAGACAGAATTACAGAAAGGCAGAGAGGCTGTGGAGCTGTGCTGCACAGAACACTGTTATCATGCCCAAGGAGCTGCAGTAGGAGCAGAATTTCCAGATGTGGACTCTTTCAATTCCCATCCTCTCTAGCTGGCAGAGCTGACTCTGACTCAAGGACAAGCCCACCACCCAGCACAGTTTGCAGACACACAGGCATTATTTATGATTCTTGAAGTACCAGGCAAGGGCACATGTTCTAATTTACACAAAAAAAAAAATATATCAGCACTTGGTCAATAGGAAAGAATTTAGTACTGTTAATGCAGAGAAATAATAATCAGATCTGCTATACTGGGAACCTGGAAACCACTGGAAACCATTTTTGTGGTACAAGAAAAATAGAGAAAAGATAATAATTAGTAAAAGAGCTCAGCACACCGAAAAATAAATAAATCAGAATTGGAAACAGAATGAGGAAATGAACCAAACAGACAAGAGCTGGGTGGACCCAGGCTGTATCTGCAGATTTGGAGACTGAAGAGAATGAACAGACCATCCAGTGTGATTTTAGGGGAGACCAGAACAGGGGACCTGGATAACACAGAAGATAACAGAGGCATGAGGATGGCAGTCAGTGTGGATACAGAGCTGACAGACAAGCAAACTGGGAACTCCTGCAGCTGTGGGAAGCACATTTTACAAGGATACAGAAACCAGCAAAAGGAAGATTAGATTTCAAAATATAGTTTATGCTTAACTCCAGATGGCATATACATATTATGGGCATCAACTGGTAGAATGCACTGCTGCAGGAAGCCCTGTCTGATAAAAGATTACAAAAGAGAATGAAAAAGTCACATAATTATTCACAGAGGCTGTAGCTCATTATTCCAGGTTTTGAAAATGATAATCAGGGCTCCTGCTGTAGTGTATGAAGCAGAGGAGAGGCGGGTCAGGCTGGTAGGATTATTTCCTTCCTGTGTCTTAGTGCAATTGGATCAGTTGCCTTACAGGCAGGTTTTGTTTCCTTCAGAGCCATGAGGAAACAGTGTCTGCATAAGGCAGGATACCTGATTATTTGGACCAGTGATCTGATCCAGCATGGCAAATGTTATGTTCCTAAGAGGAAAGAAATTCGTCTTTACAGAAAATCCTGTAATCAAAAACCTTGAACTTTAAATGCTTCTAAGATTCCATGCATAGTCAAAGGCATACATGGCTCTTTTAGCCTGTGCTTTTCCACCTACCCATTCTTATTTTCCATGCCTGAGGAGTTCATGATTAGACTAGGAGCTTCATCAAAGGGCAATTTTCAGCTGCCAAATAGATTTGTACAATAAATCCACACGGGGCCAGATTAACAAGCAAGAGAGACATCAGAAATCAAAAAGCTTGCTGCTGTAATTCCCCAGAAAACTTGAAAGGATGATGTGCAATGATATTTGGGCTTTTAAATGGGCGCCATTGAAATGCTGCAGTTAGTTTTCATTAGGAATGTTGCTTTTCTATTCCTTATCCTTCCCAAGAGGTTTGTCTTTAGAAGACTGAGATCCCATGGACACATTCAAGGTCATGCCATTCCCGATTTCTTAGTGGACTTCAAATATGACAGTAACATTTCATCCAGAAAAATCACATGTGTGTGTGTGACTGCAGTTGTCTGATTTGTCAGAAAAATATTTTAAATAGAAAATGAAAAATAATCTTTAAACATTGAGTTTGCTTTATTTTTATACTTTTTCTGTTTGCTGTAATAACTTTTACTGTGAATGTAGTTAAGGCTCTAACACCTGAAGTCAAACCAGGTCCTCAGCTATGCCCATAAACTGAATAAACACAATTCAGAGATTAGCCTGACCATAAATTGCTAGGCATTTTTCAGCCTTCTGGCACTACAAAAGACTGTTTGACTTCTGAGCATGACAGCACTGATTTTAATACTAGGAGAGCTTGTTCCTCCTTGCAGCACATGGCCAAACCTACTCCCTCAATCACAAGGTGACAGCATTTGTTGTTTTTATGTCTCCACATGAGTACACTGGTTTTGTTCATTTTCAAATAGGGACACAATAGCAGTCACTTGTCAGCAGGGTGAAAATATGGAGGTGAGCCATTGATTCATGTCTTGTTCCCTCACAAAATGCAATTTTTTCTCCATGCAACCCCAAGTGCAATAGCAAATAGCTTATTTTGCTTCAAGTGCCTGGGCTGCCCAGATTGGTAATGTCAAAACCTGGGATTCTTCCATCAAGTCCTGTTCTCTCAAATTCTGGAAGATGGATATGACAGGACACTTGCACTTCTGATTCTGTGCAGTCTTGTTGCTCATCCACTTTATAAAGAAACAGTTTGATAGCCCCTGTCAGTACCTATCAACTCCTTTCTGGAGTACAGCTTTGGAATCTGGGAAGACTGGCTTGCAACCAAGTATCTGGGGGAGTGCAAAAGCAGCTGAGGGGGAAAAATCCCATAAAAACCTCAGAAACATCAGTTGTTTACAACACACTAGGGAAAAAAAAAAAAGAAATCTAAAGATCAACATTCAAGACAAGCATTATTCAAGATGATGCCTGTTTTCCACTCCCCAGCCCCATGGAGCTTGCTATGTCTGTCCCTAGGTTTAACAGAAAGCCAACTACCAGCTAGGACACACCAGTAACATTGCAAACATCATAAGCAGTGAAAGGAATGCAGGAGATTTCCAGGATTTGTTGGAATAAGCTCCCCAAGGGTGAGTCCCAAGCTGAAGGAGTAAACAGCAGAGCTAATACAAGTGTATGACAGTGGAAAAGGGTGGGCCAAAAAAGAGGTACATGACAGGTCTGCTTTTCTATTCTACATTCCAGCCATGCCCACTGGATCTCAACAGGGCTGGATAACTCCCAGCTTTGCAGAGTCAAATCTATTATGATCTCGCCTCTGTTGTCATATTTTATTGTGCTGTAATTTAACCATATGGCATGGGACATCTTCTCAAGGTTATAGCAAATTAGGGATACAGCTGGCTCAACATCTCAGGAGAAACAATTATCAAAATAAGATGTGTAAAATTAATTGAGTATCTTCATTCAAGATCCAGTTATCACCAGTGACCATCTTGGTTCATACATACAAAAAAGAAATTATTTCCAATATATCTTTCCTTGGGTGCTCAGCAATACTAAGGAATAAAATATTATTTCCCAATGCTCCTGATAATTCTTGCATTGGGTTTTAGTGCTTCCTGGGTGTTCTGGGGACAGGGAGGCTAAAGAAAGTCCTGTACTGTTCTTCTCCAGAGTCTTTCTCCCCTGTTTCAAGTAGCAGTGTGAGTTCAGGCACAATGGAACATTCCTCCATCCCCCAACACTCAGATCTTGCAGCCCAGGAGCAGCAAAGCAGATGGCCTGAGCAGCAGCTGAAACCCACTGCAGCAGTTGCTGGGAAGGACTTTTTCCAAAATGTCTTTCAATGCAGCATCCATGGGACACCTCACCAGATGGGCCAGAGCAGGCAGCCACCCCTGTAGTGACTTCTTGAAAGAGTTAACGAATCATACAGTCGTGGTAGGAAAACATTTGTTTGTTTGTTTTACAGCAGCAAACTCTGCCTGCTGGACTGAGGGCCCAGGGCTTTTCCAGAATCATTCACAAAGCACCAACATTTGGCAAATGTGGAAAGAAGGGCTGAGTGTTCTCAGTAAAAACTTTAATACAGTTATACTAATGCCAGAAAATGAGTTTTAACCCTGTATAGGGTTGGAAATCCCCAAAACAATTCCCCTGTCAGAAAAAAAACCAAAAACAAACCAAACAAAAACAAACACAAACTCCTCACCGCAAACAAACAAACCCAAAAAACAAACCCAAAAAACAAACAAACAGAAATAAGCCTTTTTCAGATGTAATGATATGAAAAATGACCCTACTCAATAACTGATCTTTTCCAAAACAGCAAGGTTTAACTGGCTCTGCAATGGATAAGGAAATGGGAAAACAGAGCATGGAGACCAGCATTACCTTCTTGAAAACTTTACAGACTAACTTAAATGCATACAAATAGCCCTCCCATATGCCAACATTGAGCACCTCAACAAAAAATAGCAGATGGCAAAAACATCCATGACTTTTGGAAACAGAGATGGTATTTACACCTCATATAGTACTAGTCACACCTGTCTTAATACAACTGTTTTATTCCCCATCAAGAAAGGTGAGATCTGCTGGGGTGGATGGTCCTAGAGACAAACTCAGGTTTTCATGTAGATATAAGGCCCAAAGAATCCTTACAATGTTCTGTAATTTGCTTTTCCAAACAATCAGAGAGCTAAAATCAACACACCTTCAAACACGTCCGAGTGCAGTTAAGATGTGATTTCTCACTTAGCATCCTGTCAAATAATAAAACAAACAGACCAATAAAAAGCACTTAACAAGGGGAAATATGCCTGCAGTTAATTCAAGAATTTCATATAAGAACTTTGTAGATTTAAGTATCTACAGGAAGGACAAACACCCACCATCTCCTGATTTGTTTGCTCAGAAACCCTTTCTCTCTTCTTCCCCCACTTCTTAAATACCATTAGTCCCTACAAAGCTCCATGAAGTGAGGCCCACAAGCCTAAAAGGTACAATTAGAATATCTTACAAAGTGAATCAGCAATCAATTAGTGCAAGGGGTGGGCGGAAATAACAGAGGCAGGAAAATAAAGCAAATAGGATGCAAACTTTTGCCTTGGGTAACAACTTAAGAAAAGGGAAAAAACAACAGCCTTAATATGAAACATCAGTCCTTAGATTAATATTAGATAACGATTTTTTTTTCTATACTTTTCTTGCTGTTACAGCTGCTCCCAATTTGAGCCACTTTGGACCAGAAGTGGAAGCAGACTTATCAAAAAGAAAAAATTATTCTTTCTTTTTCTCAGCATCTGCTTTAGAATGAGATCTCTAGAGCACTGAGGGTCAGCTAAAAAACACACGTTTTAGAGATTTTTTTTTTTAATAAAAGAAGCTTTTGAATGCTTTTGAGACTTACTCATACTCAGGAAAAGTATAAGCTCTGGGGCACAAAAGAAATCAGAAATGGCAAAGAGTCTGTAAGACTTGCAAAGATGATGTAATCATTTTCCAGAAATGTACACCAGAAAGCATAGAATATACCCATCCCATTTCTTTATTTTTTTCTGTCTACAGCTACTTATCAGACATGATTTAGGGCAAGAATATTGCTGAAATAATTTTTGTTTGTGGCTGAATACTGGCGACAGGCCAAATTAAAATTATTTGTAAGTTTCTGCACCAGACTTCCAATTACAACAACAATATACAGCTTACTGGAGAACAGAAGCAGCACTATGTGACCTGCAAACTCCATCAAAACAACTCAGTTTCTGACTATTAACTGTAATAAACTGCTTATGAATAAAAGATACGTAAAAATTCCTCACAGAAATTTGGTAAGTAATCTTCAAAAGTAAGAGAGATATAGAAAATATTTAATTGTGTACTGATAATTATGAAAAAATAGAGCTGCAATTCAGTGGTCAATCATATATGGGTAACAATTTGGCTCATCTGGGCAGAAAGAGATCAAAACAGAGCAGGCCTCTTCTGAAGGATGAGAAAGAGGGGAGGCTTTCATCTTGGCATATTCCTTTAGTTCAGCCAATCTTCCATGGCAAATACTTCATCACTCATTTCAATATGTCAGCCCATGCTGGTCAGGCTAAAGGGGATGGATAATATTAGATCTTCTAATTAAACGAACTCTCACCACTTCTGTCCAGCAAAGATTTTTTTGAATTAATATCAAGAGTGTCTTATGAACATATGACCACACTGCTCAGTGCTGAAGTCTCCAGTTCCATCCAAAGGGATGGCTTCTTCCTCTAATCAAGTCCTATGAGAAAATTTGGGTTTATTCAATTCCTCTGACTCAGAAGAATTAAAATGGACAGAAAAGAAAAATTCTTATTTCTCAGCTCTCCCAAAAGCTTTCTTCAAAGACAGCCCCATATCAGTAGTAAAATCTCCTTCACAGGACACTGTCAAGATACCTGCAATAATTTAAAACTCATTTGTTCATTTGTTACTCCTTGTTGTTTATAATCCATTTGAAGCAAAAAGCTAAAATCTATTTCCATTAGTTCCCCAACTCCTCCATCAGGCACACCATGCCAAGGAAACCACTTTTCCAACATAACATGTACACAAAGAGCATGAAACTCGATTTTTTAGATTAGGTGTATGACCAAGACATGGTTTGGAATTCAGGTGTACACCGTGGCACTAAAAGTATTAACTTGGAGGATGATGGATGCAATAATGAATGGAGTAGCACAGTGGAATATGCTATGGAATATTATATATACCTAATTAGCAGGTGAGGTAATGAGGAATCAGGAAGAATGGTGAAGGAGTGTGACATGACAGAACAGTAAATCTTCCTGGGTCATGGTTCTACCTGCACTCAAAGCTCCTCCCAGCACAGCCTTGCATTCAGACTTTTCAGAACCAAAGATGAGAAGGGGGCTCTGTATCCCATAAAATGGAGGCAGAAATTGAAATCAAGTTAAGCTGGATGGGTAAAACCTCCAACGAGGGACCTGTGCAGACAATCGTCATGTGAGCAAAGAAATGATAAGGGGCTTATCATTCTATTATTAATATTTTCTGGTTTGACCACCGGGTTGCAAACCAGCAGAAAAAGGAGGCAAAATTCACTGTGAAACTTTGTTACTTCGTTTTTAGCAACTTTCAAATGGAGATAGGGCTCCTCGAAGATTGATTTGGGCAATCCAGACAAGATGAAAAAGAGTTTGGATATTTTACCACCTTCTTTTCTTGTTCCTAGGTTGAACAAAACCTTAGATAAGATCAATAGTTTCTTTAGTTTTATGTTTCAGTTCCTTAAGGGTAGTTGGCTTATTGCATTTCCATTGATCACACAGACAGGGAGATTCGTCAGACAAACCATCTCTTTTCTCCTTTCATTTCCATCCTCCTCTCCATTTGAAATCAAATGACTTTTAAAGAAAGCTGGGGTCACTATTGTTTCTCATTTACATATCAATAGTACTCAATTCCTGCCCTTCTGTCACTAAAGTATTTTAAAATTTCAGTCCAAGAGAGGGGACACACATTCCAAGGGAAAAACTCTTACAGCTTTTTTATCAGGGAAACTAAGTTTTGGTTTACCTCAGCCCTTCCTTGACCTGAGATGAATGAGGTACGCTCACCAGCCTTGTGTAATTAATATTTTAACCTCTTGAAGCCTCTCTACAGCTTTCTTGTTCTTACTAAATCCTTTGGGCAATCCCCATCAGATACCTCTGTACAGCTCCAAGTGCCGTACCTGTGCTCACATCCAGCAAAGCAGCTGCTTCAATGAATTCATTTCTTGAATTGAAAAGAGAAAAAGAGCTTGAAAGTTGGAAAAAAGCTAAAGACCAGGTCTGGTGCTCTCTAATAGAAGTCTGACCACTGATTCACTGAATGATACTCGACTTGGGAGCCTCTGCTGCATTTAACAAGATGTTTTAAATCCTAGCTGCTGTTTGTACTTCAAGGTGTAAAAGTAACGAAACATAAGGGTGTGCTTGTCCAGGGGAAATTCTGGATATATCCCTACAGGGAGATCAGTCATATGCCATTGGAAAACTGACTCAATGATCCACAGTTAAACAAATCTTCCAAACCAAATGTCAGAAAGCCTTAAGTATAGAATGTTGACATCTTCTGCCTGAGAATTAGTGTCATTCTATTGCTTGGACACACATCCAACTTCATGGTCCAAGAGTGAGAAACTTGTGTTGCAGCCACTAGAAAAACATGACCTCTTATGTAATTAATTTACAGTTTACAAGAATGATTTTAGGGCTCCAAGATACTGATGAAGTAGCTTTGGCTTGACAGATGGAAGCTGAGGATTAAATGGTATTTATGCAACAAAATCTTCAGTTCAGTCTGTCAATTCCACACACTTATTAATCCACTTGTTGGAGCATGTAAATAGGACCAACTCTAAAGACTACTAAAAAGAAGAGGAAATAGCTTATAAGTATCCACTTTCTGGAAGAAATACTGTATGTATTTATATACAGCTCCAGAATAATCAACATAAGAAATTATATTCTATTTTGATACTATCAAGTTGGGTACTTAATGCATTAGGAAAAAATAGTGGAAATACTTTAAATCTGCCTGAATCACAGAAGCTGCAATAAGTGTTTGTATTATCCTTATAACAGAAAAATGGTGAAGGAATCATTCATAATGGAAATATTTATGTAACCTCCATCTTTGAGATAAATCATAACCCTAAACAAACAAACAAAAAACCAAACCAAAACAAAAATCTCCACCAACTCAATAAACCAGAAACAAATATGTGACCTCATAAGCACAACCCACTGATCCAATTAAGATTCAGCTTTTCAAAGCATTCATAATGGAAATTTCAGAACTGCTTTACAGCTTTCAGACCTCTTTGAGAGCCATGGGAAGATTGGATTCCCTCGCCAGTCACAGCTCTCATACGTGAACTTGCTCTTGCCCTCAGTGGCTGATTGTGGCCCTGATCAGTGTCAACAAAGAGGACAAGAAGCAACATAAAAAATAATTTCATACATTTTAAGAGATTTCTCTTCCTACTATTTTAAGCATCTAATGACACACATGAAACAAGTTTGGTTAAAGGCCTCACATATGCTGATGGAGAGCAAGTCACTAGATATTGATAAAATCTGATGTGTCACTGGTTTTTGATCTTACTGTGGTTATCTAAGAAATCAGTGAAATCCTCCTCTACAGAGATCATTTGGAGCTTTGTCATTGATTTCAGTCAAAGTAGATTTCCCCCACTATCTAAAAAGATTCAAACCCACTCTCTTGACCTGTGGTGCCTATTAAAAAACCATTAGCACTTCTCAGGAGTAGGGAGTGTTAGATATAATTGGCCTGGGCATTGCACTCTCCTGATTTTAACTGTCTGCCATTTTTTAATTCTGCCTTTCCTCTCCTGGAATTGATGTGTGTATAGTAGAGCATAGTTAAATCAGCAGCTGAATACTTCCTCCTACATTCTACAGAGAGGTAAAAGGATTAGTATAGAGCTTACAAAGATAATAATTTGAATGTCTTATTAATTAATTGTTATTTGTAATAATGGCTCTTTCCTTAAGGGTCTTTCAGGATCCTTAACTGCTTATTAATGTTGTACAGATAAGGATTGCTCCCTAGTGGAAGAAATGAGGTGAAATGTAGAAGCCTTTCAAATGAAAGCAACAGGTTTGGAATAAGAAAAAGCAAAAAAAAAAAAAAAATCATTTGAATGAATGGAGAATTATGATCACTCAAATACAATTACCTGACTTTATCCTGTATGCTTAAAAATTGCCAGGAGATCTCCCAGACTGATGCCTGATGCATTTGGTACAAGTACAGCCCTTCCTACCAACCTCATCTGATATGGAATTCTGGTCTGTCTAGATCACAGTCTCAGGCATATCTTGAATTCATTGACATCTGTCAAAAGTAGCCTTAGACTGACTACCTCTGCCTGTCAGGAACAGGCAACTCCAAATGCAGGATTTTCATAGAGGCTCTTAAATTTAGCCATTTAGGTGATTGCTCAGGCAGGGAGCTTGTACCAATGAGTGAGCATTCCAGTTAATTGCCTTAGAATTAGGCTCAAAAGTGTCCATATGACCTGCCAGAACTTTTATTACAAGACTGTGAAAGCCCTTGTAAGGATAAGTCCCTATATCATCCCCAAAACACTCCTTTCTTCAGCTCAGTGCTTTTGGCTGCAGACTGGAGTTTCCTTTTATTTCCCTGCTGAATGAAACCTCAGAGGGACTCTACTTTCTTGGCACTGAAGGTAATAAAACGAGGGGTGAAAGAACGAGATTCCCCAGAAAAGAAATTCTGGCTCCATGGGCCTGGAGAGAGCTCAGCAATGGCCATCTCCTCTATCCAAGCTCGTGAGATGTGCATTAGGAGGGTGGCAGAGGGTGTTTTGAAAGGTTTACTCACTCTGTAGAGTCCGTGGCTGCAGCTGCAGTAGGTGCTTTCCATGGTGTAGCTCCTGAGCACCCCCATTTCCTTCCACACCACCACACGGGCCGTCGACGCCCGCGACTTCTCCACCAGGAAGCTGCAGCTGTTCATGACAAATGCAGGGGCCACTTTATCCAGGATTTTGGGAAGAGTCTGTGAGAAAATGAATTGCACAGATGTGCACGTGTTGATATCATGCACACGCATATACACAGAGATCTGTGTTTCAGCATGTCCACAATCAAATCTAGCCATAGGTACTGAGAGCTCCAACTGGTGCGTTACCTCCATCCCATGTCAAACCCTCAGATTCTAACACTTGTTTCATTCCAAAGACTAAAATGCAAAATTTCTGTGGACTTGACATATCTCACTCCAAATCAAACATTTGTGCACCAAATAGTTTGGGTGAAGTGCTGAAGTCAGTTTTGTTCTCAAGCTGCTTCAACCAACGTACACCTTCTTGTTGAGCTGCCAAGAGCCACAGCTCAGTACCTGACATCCCTATTCTCCCCTCTCCAGCTCTATTATATCTCCTCCCACCATAAATCCAGGGTCAGACAAGGGATTGAGCCATGGGAGGAATTTTGTCTGAAGCTGGTATAGAGCAGAGAAAGGGGGTCTGTTTCCTCATAGAACGTCACACATAATAATGTGAAAATAAAGCTCAGCATTTAACTAACTTGCATTGTGAAACAAACCAAAATATTCTCTTCCAGGTCCAGACAATGTATTGCATACAGTTCACTTAAAGAATCACAATAAAAAGTAATAATAAAACCATTAAATATTACATTTTGGCCCTGAGTGATTTTCTTACTTTCAAAATCATATTTCCCAACAACGTCTATAAACACGCCTGAAGTATCAAATATTCCATCAGTGAAAAGGCAACAATTACTTAGTCATTACAGAGGGCTAAATGTGTTATTTTTATACTCCATAAAAATAGGCAACAGCTACATAGAGCACACCTAGTTCTAATGAATAGACTGGACCATTAGATACACACACATGCCTGTGGGTTATGTCTGTGTGTGTCTGAACTTCAGTGCTGCTACACCAACCACAACATGTGCCAAAACACCATTTGATCCACCTAGAGGAGACCAAGCAAAATTAGAATGTTCATTCTTTCTTTTATGGCAGTTTTCTTAAACACCTGAACTGTAAGGAATCCTCCAGAAGGAGTTCCCACATATTGCTAAGTGGCATTTACCCTTGAATTTCATTCAGTTTGGGTAGTGAAAACTAACCAGCTAATTTCATTTTCCAGTAACCTTCAGCTTCCCCAATTAATTCTGGGGAATTGTAGTTCTGTTCTTTTGGGCTTTACTTCACATCACTGTATGGAAATATTTGATTTGAAAGTGACTGAACAATGTTCTTTCCTAAAACATGCTTGATATGAGTGATACATATTTAGTCTAAACTACTTTACAAAATCTCTTGCAAACTACTTAACCATACATATCTTTCATTTATGCATTTATCATTTTTCAGTGTATTTTGGCTGCAGCCATCACTGGATTCCTCCAGTTCCATGAAGTCCATTTTTCACATGAAAAAAGTGAAACAGAGAAAACTAGAACAAAGCAAAGAACTTCACTTTAAATCTGAGACCACCTCAAGCCTCAATCTTAAGTCAAGATCTCCAGTGTGTTACTAAGAGCTGCAGCACTCTCTTTCCTGTGGGCAGACTGAACAGAGAAACCTTGAAAATTCACTTCTTGCCTTTGATAAAGCATCCAACATTTCTGCACTGCCTTCAGCCTGCTACTTGCTGCACAGAGATCACAAAATTGTATGGGTTCATGCACAGCTTCCAGGTTTTCCTGGATTTTGACTGAGAAGTAATTGAAAATATGCAGCAGAAGCATAGCACAACCATGAGACCCAGTTAAACTGTATGTGAATTGTATGTGCCCTTATCTGAACCCACACACAAAATTTTGTAAACTTATCACATCAAATACAATAATCAGAACCCTAATCCAGTTTAGTTTTTTAGAGCAATTCAAATTATATGCATAATCAATCTTTTACTTTTAATTAAATAAAAATACTGGCAGGTAACAGTAATGTCTCTGTACACAGGACTCATTTAGAAGCATTAGCAAACCCAAATTTAATATTCTTTTCATTTTACCAGCATTCGCTGGATTTCACACTAATGGCTCTTTCTTCTCTATTGATTCTTCTCATTAATTATCTTTCAATAATATATTTTGTGTGAAAACACATCCCTTTAAAGGATGCTTTTATGATAGTGCAGCAGTGTGACTGTGTTGTCTCTCAGCAGCTGGATTTATCATGTGTGGCAGCAAAGGAAGCTGCTCCACTTCCACTGGACCCTGTCCATAAACCTCCAATCCCATTCCAAAAGAATCCAGTTATATTTCTTTACTAATGTCCCAGAAGAGATTGCTGTCAAAGGGGCCTGGAATGTTTATCAAAAGGTTGGGATTATGGTGCCAATGCTGTGCAAGTCACCCAAGGCCACCAAATATTAAAGGCAGGGAGGACTCTGACTGTACATTGCCAAGGGCTACAGCTGAATCTATAACGTATGAGGCCAAGGCTCTTCCAAAACCCATAACTTTCTTGAGGTATTTGGTTTCTGTTCCTGTGGGGAAAAATCAATCACGGAGGCCAGATTAATTCCCATTACCTAGAGGAGGCAGGAGAGAAGGCTGTGCAAACAGGGCAAGGCAGCAGCTCTGAGCCAGGGCTGGAACTGCAGATGTGTCCCTGTACAGACCCAGCCTCCCCAGCCCAAGCAGGGGGAGGGTGATCCATAGGCTGGGTCTGCAGCAGGCACCCACCTCCCATTTTGTGCAAAAACAAGGATTTGTGCCATAAAAACCTCCCTTATGGGCCACTGCAGAGTGCTCTTGGACAGCCTTGGATTCATTGCAGATTCAGGTCAGGCTCCACATGCTGACAGTAACATTTGAATTCTGTCTGTGCAGCAGAGCCCTCCTCAGCCTTTGCAAGCCCCCGGAATTCAAACACAGCCAAAAATGCCCTGGCTGTGGGAATCCCCCCTGCTTTCCTCAGGATCAATGTTTGCCACAGGGACCCCTCACAGCCAGCACTGGGGTACTCTCCTCCAGTAAAGTTGCAGGTTTTTTTCTGTGCATGTCCATAAGATAAGCAGAGAAAACATTAAAATCTCATGGAAGGATGTTGAGTGTTTATGCTGAAGTAGCAAAAATTTTACAGTCATAAACTGACAAAGACTTTTCAACCTCTTTCAGATTTTAGTGATCCAAGCTGCAACTCTGTCATCAGTTTAAGGCTGCAATTAATGTTTTGTGAAATTAACATTTTTTAAGACTAGAATTGGACCTTCTATTTCTTTTTCCTGAAAAAACGTATTTAATAGGAAAATATCATTATAACAGATACAAAAAAAAGGTAATAAAAAATAAAAAGAAAGAAAAAAAGGAGAGATGGACAGGAAATCCAAAAGAGAGTTTGATGAACACGACATTCCCATGAAGCAGAAATAAAATAAATTTTAGAATTTTTTCTAATTCTGAAAAGAAAAAACAAATTCTCAGGTGTGACATCAAACATTTGTTCTGGAGATAGCTTCACTATGATAGATTTATTTGGCATCCATTGAATTATGTCATGTTTTCAGTGGGTCCAGGAGCATTTTGTGATGAAGAAATTCAATTGAGGAGGACTGTGGGACACTATGATCTTCTCAGTTAAAATTACATAATTCCCATTTATTTTCATATCATGGGTAGGATGGTGAGGACAAAATTGTACTTATATTTAGAAATTATAAAACAGACAAAAATATCTCTGTCCTATTAGCATGTAGCCAAATGTTATAGTGCATCATTTTACTGAAATGAAATAAATAGCAAATACACCTTCAGTAGATGGGTCCCTAACATCTGGTGCATGAAGATATAACATGTGACTCAAAATTCTCTGGACTATTATTCCTCTGGAGCAAGGAAAGTTTGCATCCTATTGCTAGAATTTCTGAGATGATCTTAAATATTTTAAATATATAAGCACATATAGGCTTCTAATTAAGGAAGGAACCAAGAGGACCTACCCTGTAGCCAACATCTTCCGTGACAACTGCTGTGTCAACCATGCAGCCTGCTTGCCACAAGGTCTCTTTAATGCTGCAGCCATAGAGAAACACATTCTTTTTCTGGGAGTGCCCATGGTAGTCACAGAAGACCTAGAGAGAGGGAAAAAATAAGGCTAAATGTTGAACATTGGAAAGGTTTCTTGGTTCTTCATAATATCCACTGCTAGACTATGGCAGGGAGGTGTTCCTGTTTGTTTTTTTTTTTTCAGGTCTCTTCAGAGTAGCTTAGACTCTGGGCCGTGCCTTTGACCTGTGTCAGACTTCATTAGTCACTTGTATCTTGCTTTATTTATTTGATCTGACGTGATCTCAGGGGTCCAGAGTCAAGCCTAGTGCACTTCTGTCTGCAGCAGAAATAAACATGACACCTGGGTGAGAATCCATGGCAACTCAGGAACCTAAGGGTTCATGAGAACTCCTGATACCACAACAGAGCAATTTGTCAGGCTCTTTCTACTTCTAAACTCCTAAACTCCAGCTTTGTTCTCGTGGGACTTGAAATCTATGCCTCCCCAAATGATTAATCATTGCTTTGTCTTCTTTAAATTAAAAACCCATGCTACATAATTTTCAGGAAAATATAATTGTGCAATTGTATTGCCAGACCTTTGCATGAATTCCTGCAAGTCAAGCACAGAAAATGACCCATATTCAAGGCAAATAATCTCATTCCACACTAATTTATGTCTGTCCAATCCATCTCTCATGTCAGCTGTCATATAAACGAGGCACAAGGCACATTCCCATTTTAGCGGAAGTTTTGATTGCCTGTATAGGCAGATATTGATTCCCATGGAAATGAAAATCACAATTTAATGACCCGAGAGGTAAATATTGACCCAGGTCTTAAAGAATAATCAATCGCAGTGCCCTCTGAGATACGAAGTCGATGTACACATGGCTGTTACATATATTCTCCATGTCTTAATCAGGAATATTCAGAAATCTGTCAATGAAAATATAAGAATCTCTAAAGAGAAGGAATTATTTCATTTTAAACCAACAGCATTCACTGTCGAGTAGAAAGGAGCTTCAAGATTTCATTGAAACTGTTTTCCAGGACTTATGTTGGAGACAAATGAATGTGTGTAGGAAGGTAGAGAAAAATTATGGACCCACATAGAGATGGGGGAGAACTATGGGGTGCAAAAATAGAATCGTTTAGGTTGGAAAATATCTCTAAAATCATCAGGTCTAATCAGTAACCCAGCACTGCCAAATCCACCACTAAACTCCATCCCCAAGTGCCACAACTGCACATCTATCCAATATCTCCAGGATGGTGGCTCCACCACTGCTCTGGGCAGCCCTTTCCAATGCTTGATAACCCTTCAGAGAAGGGATTTCTTTCTCATATCCAACCTAAACCTCCCCTGGCACAACTTGAGGCCATTTCCTCTTGTCCTGTCAGCCTGGGGGGAGAGACTGACACGCACTCACTGTCGGCCTGTCCAGGCCCCTCTGCAGAGCCTTCCCACCCGTCAGCACATCAACACTCCCACCCATATTCCTACCTAAATACATGCACAAGAGGGGAGAAACAGATGGAGAACATGAGCTTCTTCCACCGACTGTTAGGGCAAGACTTACCCTCATTTGCTTATTTACCAGCTCTACAGCACCTAAGTTTAGCTGCAGCATTTCAGGGAGTTTATTTATCTGGGAATTGAGCACATCCATTCTTTCAGCTCCTCTGACACTGGGGGGGCTGAGGCACACGTAATAACCAGTCAGATGGACAATTATACACATCCCATAACCTACAGCCTGCTGCTTCCTTTGGTTTCTGTCCTGCCACCTTCCCTTCCCACACCACCATCACCTCCAGAGCTTTTTGTGGGGCTGAGGGCCTGCAGGTTCCACACCTGGAGCACGTGAACAGCCACCTACCCAGCAACAGCTCTGATCCACACACAATTATCCTGAAATGCCTCCTTCCAAAGAGCTGCATTTATTAATTCCCCTAATGACAGACATTTTTCCAGCTAGTGTTTCATCTAAGCTACCAGCAATACACAGTCATAGCTTAGGTTAACTACAGTTACCACCTAGAATGTATTTCTATGAATATCAAAGGGAATTTTACAGCTTTTGTCTGATTTCAAGGCAGAAAACTCAGCTCAACTGTGTATCAATTACCTGCCAATTTACAGAATTACAGCACACAAAAGACAATATATTATCTGCTTAAAATATTATTTATCAGAAATCATGCAGGGATGATCAGAGAGTGGAGCTGCCTGATAAGTAGCAGGTCTATAATTCTGCACCTCAAGAAGCCTGCAGACAGGTCCTTAGATCTTGAGACTTCTTTGCTGGTAAAAGATGACTAAAGCCAGGTTCTGTAATATGGCAGCTGGTTCAGGCCATGGAATCTTTCACTGAGTGTCACCAGCTTCCACAGGAGAAGCGTCAGTGCCACTGAAAACACTGAAAATACTTTCATAGCACTACATTTTAATTAATTTGACTGGATACTGCAGTCACTCCTAATGTTTATACTCAATTATTCTCTACAGCACCATCCTTCTGCCTGATTTTCACACCACAGGGTATCTTATGTCTCACCATTCAGCCAAGGCTAAGAGATATTTTGGAGTCTGAGCACCCAACACAGAATTCTTCCTGGGATATGTCTGGGCAAGCACTGAGCAGACTTGGCACCTCCCAGTGCTTTTTCTTCAGCCTGTCCTTCCATATGGCTGGGACACTGAGACACACAAACCAGTCAGACTCCCAAGCCTGCACTCACTGGGATATGACTCAAAGACATGCACAATTTTTAAATCTATTTGAAGTTATTTGCCAGCCCTGATCATACTGATCATCCTAAAGGTAAGGACTGCCTTCTAGCTCAAAAACAACTCTCCTTATGAGTCACAGAACCAGGTACCTTTTAAAAGAAAAGAAAAGCAATATATAAAGTGGAAAGCCAGAAAAGCTGTTGGAAAACTGAACTTTTTGAAATTACTTCTCTTTTTTGTGGAAAGTCTCTTTCTTAATAACATTGTGACAGGACATTAAATTCCAGTTTTGAGGTAGACGTGCTTAGAGGTTTTTTTCCTCTCAATGAGTACATTATTGCAGGCTGTGCATGTTTCCAAACTTTATATAATGACTTTGAGAGGCAGCAAACTCTGCTCAGAGCCTTCTGGTCCACTGGATATTCCTTTCCCCTTTTAGAGGACCCTGCTCTTCACTAGAAATGAGATTCTCTGCAATGTCCCAGTGCACCCAGTCTCTTGGCCCCATTAGGGTTCCCACAGGCAACAAGGTAAGTAAAAAACTCCATTTAACAGGCTCTATTCTTGTTAACTAAAAAATTAAAGTGGCCTTGGTTTGAAGGGCTGCTAAAGTTCTTTGCTTTTCTCCATCAAGCAGCTTTTCTTTGCTTTGAAGAAACTGCTTGCACTTCCCTAGGATAAATTAAACCTAATCAGCTCACAGAAATCATTTGGCTACCAGTGAACTTGGCTCCATGGGATCCTATAGGTTAAAAGAAAACCCAATAAAAATAAACAATAAAACCCCACCCCCAAACTCTCTTCTGAAGGAGGGAAAAGGCATTTTTGAGAATGTATAAACTAAAATCAATGTATTCTTCAAAGGCATAGAAAAATCAGTTTATGAAGTCTGACATGCAGTCTGTGAGTGAGGGAGATGGTGGGATCAATAGCCTCCCTTCACTCAACAATGATGAAAATTTGTACTGAGTATTCAACTTTATGCACCTGAATATGACAAGGAGGGTCATGTACTAAAAGAGGCCAGACAGCAAATTACAGGGTAAAACAAGACTCATCCCACACTGCTCTGAACCAAAGGAAAATGTTGGTGACTCAATTTGCAACTCTGAGTTTCAACAATACTCCTCAGCCTACAGAGATATATTTCAGGGCTGTCAGCTTAGACAAAAAATTAAATTATGCAAGAATTCTCACAGAGAAGATCACAGACATTTTCACCTTGTTTCAGGCTTTTCTCAGCAAACCCAGAGGGACTCTGGTGCACTTGGACATTTCCTGCCTGGCTGTAGCTATCACCAACAGACCTGCCAGTCCCTGTGTCCACATCTGTTTGTCAACATTTGAAGCTCCTTGTGGTTTTCCTCCTGGGGTCTCAGAACTACTTTTTCCTTCTGCTGGGCAACTGAGCAGATGGGATGGATCCCAGACCCATCTCATGAATTTCTGGTAGCCCCCAAACCCAGGCCTTTCCCCATTACCAAAACAGAAGGGAGATTCACACACTTTGAAGGCTGTGATTGCTTGGGGTCACACAGTCCATTTAGACTAAATTTTTTGGAATTTCTCCTAATGCTTCCATGAAGATAGTAATAACTTACTCATAATATTTAGCTTAGTTGGAGCACTTTGGGGATATAAAGAGCTTTCAGAAATTAATTTTCTCATTTTTATTCCAGGTATATAGAGACTCTTGTTAGAAGATTCAATAAGTGATAAATATTCAAGACTTTCAAAACAATTCCACAAGATGAAAGTGCAACAGGACACGATGCTCCAAAATCACTCCAGCTCCCTCACAAAGCTGTTCACACAAGTACAATAATCAATCCATTGACAGAATCACACAAGAGAACCTGGAAGAGACTCACCAGAGGAGCCCGGCCAATGCTGCTCAGGTAATAGAGGAGACCTTTGGCGTGGTAAATTGTTGGATGCAGCTGGGAGCTGGGTGTCAGCCACTGCCTGTTGAGATCATCTCCACTCAGTGAACAACGAAGGCTGAAATCAGGAAGCAGCACATCACAAACTGGCAAAACAATAGCTGATTCCAAAGCATTTCCAATCCTGGCAAGCCGTGGCACAAGGACAGGGAATGTCAATAGAACACAGATATAATGGTTTTGAACTTTGGGCTGGAATGAACCAATAATCCATATTATATTTTTCAGGTTCTTATAGTGTATTAATTTTCCTAGTTGAATTTTATTAATTTAATTTCCTTTCCTTCTTAAGGTTCACATAATTGCCATCCTGCAAATAAATGCAGTTTTTCACTTACCTAAGAAGGCACAAATCAAAAGGCCATTTAGAAAGAAGTCTTCTGAAACATTCTAAATTCTGTACTGTGAAATTCACACTGCTTGCATAGAGCACAGGCTTCTCAAAACCCCCAGAGCACACAGGCACATCCAACTTCTACTCATTCTAATTGAAGACAGGCACTCAAATCTCATTGACCAGTCTGAAACATGAATGCACTTAAATGAGATGAGCTGGGTGTCTCATTTAAGCTTCTCTACTCACAAGAAATGTCTCTATCTAAGGCCCATCAAGGAGATCATGATACCTGCTAGAGCATTATGTAGAACAATTACCAGCTTCACTGCAAAGGCTGGATAAAAAACTAAATAAGAATCCCAGATTTGCACTGAGGAAGCATTTCCCTTAGTTAGTTACAACATATTCTGTTACTGACTCAATGATCAGTGGAAGATTGTCAGGATACTTGACCATGTGGAGCAGTACAGCACTGTGCAATTCTGAAAAATTCAACTCATCTCCCTTGTTAGTGACTGTGTAGATCAGAGCCTTACACTCTTCAAATGATTTGCTGTAATTTGGTTGATAATTTGCAAATCACAGTGTGGTGATAAAATTCTGGAATCCACTCTCCAGCATATGAGATATTGTGGTAGGTCCTCATCATCTCCAAACTATCCACTAGATTGTTTCCAGAGGCACTGCAAAATGGGGGTGCTTCTTGTTCAAAAAAGCTAAAATATCCTAATGCTGGATGAATTTCTAGCTACGGAGTTGCATCCAGCTTTGCTGAAATTAAAATATAAATGTACTAATAGAGATGGGTTCTGCTGGGGTATTGATAGAGGTTAGGGTGTGCTGCATGTGGCATCTTGGGCATTATTAGTGCCTTGCAAAATGCTTGGAAAAAAAGGGTTGTAAAGCAGGAATGTTTTGGTTTGTTTTTTTTTTTTAATTTTTATTAGGTGAGAATAATGGAGAACTGGTTAAAAATGGAAGACAAAGAAATAACGAGTTACTAAGGATATTTCATATATCTTTAATGTAGAAAACAAGGTCTTTATTGACATCTTGGGGTTCCTGGCAACACCACAAGATCCATTCTAAATTTACTCTAGTTTAAGTTATCTGAATTCCCTTATTTCCTCATAATCCATACTTCCCATGTTACTCACTCAGCAAATCAGAAAACACTAGAAGTAGCTAACACTTGGGAAGACAGCAAATGCTGCTGGGAGGCTTCTGCCAAAAATTCTGCATGAAAACGTGACAGTTTCTGTTGTGTTTTCTAAGGGCTCTTCGGATAAAGTTACCTTTAGGCTCACCTCTCCTGATCTTCAGGACAAGAGCTGCTCAGCTGAGATTAGCAGCTGTATTTCTGCCAAGGATTTGTGTGCCTGCACAGCTTCCCTTCCATAGGTACAATGCCACAGAGAGAGTCACTGGATTGCATAAAGAAACTCATCTTTCTCCAGTGTGACCAGCAAAAAAATAAAACCCAAACGCTTCCTTGTCATAAGGTTGTGATGTCTTCCTCCATCACAGTTATACCAGGGAGTAAAACTAAGTGAGAATAACAGCAATTTTCATTCTGAAGGGAAGAATGATAGCTGGACTTGTATTCTCAAGTTTTAGCTTAATATCAAGGAAAAAAACAAAATGGAAGGGAGTCTTTTTGTTTCAGACCTACAGAAATAGTTTTTCATCATTGTCATTGGTCATACCCCAAACCTACTATATCCGCCTTTCCTGTGGGAATTGACATTAGTTTATGCCTCCTCAAACCATCTACACTTCCCTCTGCTAAAATGCCTTTGTACCCACTGGATGAGTCCAACATAAAGAGCAAAAAAAACCAGGGAAATAGAAACTGCTAAAAGGATTCAGTAAATACAGAGATTAATATTAAGCCGCTGCCAAACTCAATTTTTATTTTTTAGACTCAACTAAAAGCTTCTGAAAATGTTGATTATTCCTTCAGCAATTATAAAGAAATCCCAGGATGCGTCACATAAGAAAAGGCCTTACACAATCTACCAATTCTGTTGCTCTGACACAAAATGTGACTTTTTTCAGAGGTGACTATGACAAGACAATCCCCAGCTCTGCAGTTCACAGGTGCTGCTGTGCTTAGGATTAGTTTAAGAAGTGTAATCCAACTCTAAAACAATAATTTGGAAGTTCTTATGAACTGTTTGGAAAGAAGGTATCATCTCTACAAAAAGCCAAGAGCTTGGAGACAAGGTTCAGCTTTGTCCCTTCAAAGATTAACATTTCTGCTCATTTAAAGCTTTAAATATTAGCCCTCAACTTGGCTGTATCCACAGCTCTTAAGGACATGCAGAACTCAAATTTAATTACAAGAGGCTGATTTTTCCCACCCTGCTCTGTCCTTCCTTCATTCTGCTAAAATCTGTTTACTTTTGAACATGCCAATTCCCTGCCAGTCCTGTTTCTCCTTATCCTTTCTTTCCTTCTCTCTCTTTCCTAATAGTGATGACATGCACAGATAATGGTTTTGCCCGTTATGCTCTGCAGCCAAGGGTGAAGGTAAAATATTAAGCTGATTTCAAATGTTGATAGCAAATAAAGGGACTGGAGAGCTGAGACTGGCTTTGAATGTTTGGCAGGATTTCATGAAATTCACTGCTCAAATCAAAGGCCTTTCTTACAACACAATTCCAAGCTATTATATTCCCTTTAAATGCTTTACATGTCTTTTCTCTTTTAAAGCATAAGGAAGACTACATGACACCTTGGATGGGACTAGTGGCAGCTTACAAAACAATTGGCAGAAAAAATTCCAGTAAAAAACACCACTTCAGTGGCTCTATGTAAAGCACCTGAAATTCTGCTAATTTTTACATATCTTCAACCCAAGTGTACTACCCAGAGATATCTCAAATAATTAAACTGTGATTATCTTGTTCAAAAGCCTGATCTGTTTGTTATAGTCCTCCCTCCCCCTCTACTTTTATATAGCCAAGACATTTTGGCTTTGAGGGCAAAGTAACCTCAGAAATTGCACAAAACTCTGCACAAGCCATGTGTATGGATAGAGAGATCCTACCTGGTCCTAACATGAGCCTTGATAAGGTCAATGGAACATTTCAGTGTACTGCACTAAGCCTGTGTCCCACACAGATACAAAAATGGCAGGGGATGAGAAACACAGGAAAAACAAAACTGAACAGGGTTGTGTAGTAAAGAGATTGGGGATAAGAATAATACACAAGATATTAGACAAGAAAGAATGAAATGGAGAGAGAGAAAAGTCACTTTTTAAAGAAAATATGTTGCTGTGCTTGGAAGATAAAATACTTCCCAGTCTCCTGTCCATAACAGATAAAAGGAAAGACAGGAGCCATCATATTGAATGAATGATGTCAGGACTGATAATAACAGCACCTGGGGCACAGGGAAATATAAAATCTAAAGGGATGCATCATGTTTGATATGTAGAGAGAAGCATCACCATTCACTGTGCATCTTAAAAGCAGACAGCAGTACCAGAGTAGGATGAGAGTGTCTGTATAAAAGGCAGCAGGCACAAGTAAACATCAAGATGCCATCGAGCAGCATGAGGCAGCTTCAGCCAGACACAGCATGCTGGACTTTATAAATAACAGCAGCCTAGGATGAAAACTGAAATATTTTTATTAAGATGTTATGGTCCTGCCATTCAGAAAACTGAGAGCAACATGGAGGGGAAAAAAATATAAAATGGATAGAAAACCCTTTGTTTCTCTTAATTTTAAATCTTTCCAGAGATCAAGGCTGGTGATGGGAGGAAGCAGTAGCAGCAGTAAAGCCCTCCTTCATATTATAATGGAGAGTGTCAGAAATATAGCCATTATTTTCTGGCTTGGACTCTGGCTTTGTTCAAGCCCAAGGGCTGAAATCATAATGGCTACATTGCATCCTGGTATGGCCCTGTGATGCCAATGATTATTCCAGAAATGGAACATCACCAGAACAATGTAAATTTTGGAGGCTTTGCAATGAAAGAGTTGTCATCAGCATTACTGCAGTTAACAATTCATTTCCCATCCTTCTCTTTCCCTCTGACTGCTGGGAGTCCAGGAGCTACAATCCCTATTCCTTATCTCTTTTCTTCAAGTGTGTATTTCATTCTTAAGTCCTAATCACACTCCCATCCTTACTTATGCATGATCTCCTGCAATGCTAATTGTCCCCAAACCTCATTTGTACCACATCTGTTTTTTTAAAAAACCAAACAGGTTTTTATCAGGATTAAAGCATTGGAGCACCAAAGCAGGCTGGCCCTGTTTAATTGGCCAGATGATAAAAAACAAGGCCAAAAAGCCAGTTTCTCCTAAGAGATCCCCATAAAGTACCAAACAATGGTGTTTTTTCAACTGCGCTGTGAAATGCTGCCTATTTATTTTATCACCAAGCCTTTAAGAGGAAATTTTTTATTACTCTCTTATCTTCTTTTTTCTGTGGCACCTTACACACACACAATGCCAGACTCATGTCCTGAGTGACACTTTGTGCTACCTGGGTGCCAATGAAATGACCTGCCTCATTTCAGCCAGCGGCTGCTGCACCACCCTCCCCTCCCAGCACTGCTAAACCCACGGTGCACAATTCTTCCTCTTGGACAAACACTATCCTGAGCTATCACTCTGCCAGTTTTTTCCTGCCTCCCTTCAGCTGAGCACTGATACTAATTAGGGTAATGAACCTTCAGCGTTTTACTCGCTGCGTCTGACTGATTTTGTCACAATGGACAATTCCTTCCTTCCCAAGATAAATGATGCAATCTGTGCTCTTCCTGGTCCGTGCATGTACTGTATCTCTATCCTCTGCCTCTGACAGAAGGGCTCTTTTTCTCTCTGTGGACACATTTCATTAAGCCACACTTCGTCACAAATCACTTGGAGATGCAGAACGAGACCTGCCTCACCCCAGCTAATGCTGCCAATGCCATAATCAAAAAAGACAAGGAGTTCACCTGATCTGCTGGAAAGGTGAGCAAACAGCATTGCCAGGGGTGAGCCAACCTCCCTCTCAGTTCCAAAGAATGCCCAACTCATTTCTATTTTACTTCTATTTATAATAGCAGTAATCATTAAATAATAATTAGATAATTCATTCATCTGCAGTTGCCCACACTTTGCACTGTCATCTATGAGAAAAGTTCAAGTAATAAAAGTTTTGTGCTATTTTATGGAGTAGCAAATAAGGATTCAGGGAACAAATAAAAACTGAGTTCTCATCCACAACATAGAGTCATCTCAAGAGTCTCTTGTGAGGCTCTTCAAATACTTTATTCAATACAAAAGCCTTAGACCAGCATACTTAGACACTGGTTTTGGGTGGAAATTTCACTTTTCAGCTCTTATAAGTATCGACTTTTTGCAGAAATGTTGACTTTTCCTCACCAATCCAACACCAATTCCACAGAAAACTCTGTATTTTCTGTCAAAACTCCAAATTTTACTATCCAAAACATCAGTACTGGTTAAGGATATGTCTCAGAAAACATGAATTTGAAGTTTCTTAGGTACCTGTTCCTCTCTTTCAGAGCAGCTCCTTGAGGGGAGCACATTTTCCCTAAATGGAACATCAGGACTCTGTGACAGCAACTCAGTGAGAAGCAGAATCATGATGCAACATGGGAGTTGTAGTTTGTCTGGAGCAGCCTGTGCAAGAGCAGCCAAACAACTCCCAAATGGCGCAGTGATGACAGTTCCAAATGGAAGTTCTGTTTTTAAATTGGAAGATTTGTCTCCAGGTTTGATTATCCATTATTCATAGAAAAGCTTAAACGTTCCATGGGGTGAAAGAAAAAAAAAAAAAAAAGGCAAAAAAATCCTGAAAAATATTTTCCCAAACAGCTCCAGTTATATCCTCCTACAAGCGATGTCAGCAAATCCTAATTTTGCAGGCAGGGATATTGAGAAGTGAAGCCACTCATGCAGCAAAGCAGTAAATCAATGAAAAACTAGGAATAGAACCTGACAGCTGATGAAAGCACATCACATTAACTAAAACTTTGCTTTTAAATTTATGTCCTTCAGCCTGTTTCTAATTCTTATATCCTTTCCTATTTTAAATGTGGCTTGTATCCATAGAGCTGGAGAGGATTCTTAACTGACTTAAGCTAATTGCACACATATGGGTTGCATAGAATTAACTGAGTGGATTTAAAAATCTGTTAGTTAAATCAGTGCAATCTCTGCATATAAATGAGCACTAAGAATTGCAATTTGCAGATGATTGTTCTAAAACTTAAACAAAAATAAACAATGCAGAAGGGCAAAGTGCAACATCATAGAATTAAGTGATAATCACAAGCTAGGTATGTGGAGGCCCAAAAAAAAAAAATGAAAATGAATGTACTCCAGTGATTTCAGATGTTCAATAGTTTTTTTCTACAATCCCTCCTTAGCCAAGTAGTCCAGGAGGTGGAACCCTGGCACCTGCAAAGCTTTGTATGAGATCAGGCTTGTTTCAGCCAGCTGACACCTCCCAGCAAAGCAGGACAGTGGCCTGTCAGCTGGCAAGGAAGAAAGGAAAAAAGAAAAAAGAGAAAGAAGTCAAGAAGACCTCAGAGAGATGAAGGTGAGGAAGCCTGAAGCCACTCCTCCCCAGCTGAGGTGCTGTATGTCCCATTCTCCATCACCTCAGCCATCTCCAATAAAAACAAGCAGCAGGATAAACCTCTGCAAGCAGTCACACCTGCATGACAATGAGGGGTGGTGTTCCAAAATAAGATGCTGTTGAGCACATATATTTTTGGCCCCGTAGGAGGCTGAAAAGTTGTTTTGCCAAATTTGTTCTGTTGATTTCTGAAGAGAGGTTAATAATAAACTTCACAAAAAAGTGTTCAAAACATGGCTGATCTAGATTAGGCAGTGTTGGTTGTGCCCTGTATTGCTAAGTAGGATCACATATAAACCCTTCAGTATTAAACCCCATTGGTCAAAAAAGATTGTTTCTCTTGTCTAAGAAAGATCTGGCACAGGATGGGTTTGCTGTGTCACCAAGTCACTCATGCCAGTGCAGGAGCACAAAAATGGACCTCAAATCACAAGAATCTGCTGTGATTTATATTGAATTGGCCACAGGCTGACATAATTCCTCCATTAGTAAATTATAGTTCTGGAAAAGCAGAATTAACTGAAATGTGCTGATTTGTGGCTTACAAAATAATACAAACCCAAGTACAAATCTTGCTAACTCTTTCCTTTTCAAGGCAGTGTGTTTGTTGCTCATCCTAGAAGGGCTCCCCCTCTTTTTCCCACCTCCACCCCATCTTTTTTCAGTTGTTTTAAACTCTATGTGATTATGAAGACATTACAGCTATATCTTCATCATCACTGGAAATTCCCACTATGGGGGGCTACAGCATTTTGGGACTTGACCTCTACTAACCTCACAGACTACTTGCACAGCAAATATCATCTCTCTGCAATATAATAATATTTCCTCACAGGTTACTCAGCAATGATACATATGAAGCCAAGCTTTTTATATTTCTCCTTTGTGACATGGGATTTCTAACTCTGCCTGTGAATTCCCTTGAGGAGCCAGGAGCTCCTATAAAACACTGTTTGCTTTCTTTGCAATAAATGTTCCCCTCTGTGCAGATGAACAATATTTATGGATCAGACCCATTTGCAATCCGACTTCCATTTCAGAAAAGGCAAGCTGGAAATAGATAATCTTTAAGGTCCCTTCCAACATAAGCCATTCTATGAAAACAGAAAAAAAACCCAAAACAACCAACATACATCACCCCACCAGAGAAAAAAAAATCAACCTCCCCAAAAACCTAATGAAAACACCTCCTCCTATTTTTTTGTTATACATTCCACATGCCCTTGAAAGGATGTGGTTATTTTCCAGGCATATATATCACTGAATTCTTTCTTTGCCAGCACATTGTATCTTCCTTGTTGATGTTCTACTCCTACATAATACTTCTCTCCAGTGTTGTGAACTCTTGGCTAACAACGTGCCTGATTCCCCCACATATTCCTGGAGACCATTAAGGCTTTGAGGCACTTGAGCTGTGAGTTAAAAATACCATCACTACCATAACTGGAGACTGCTTTATGCAGTAGCTAGAAAGTGATGCATAGCTAGTGGTTTAAGAAGTCATTGCAGCTACTGGAAAAAAAAAATTAAAATAATAATAATAATGAAGAAAATCCCCAAATAGCACTCACTGTTCTGTGGAGTTTCCTCCTCAACAATGTGTGCACCATCTCCCCTACTACGTCTCTTCTGTAAATATCTTGGGTAAAGAGTAACAGAGGAAAGATTGAGCTCCTCCAGTGGCCAGGCAAAGGAAATAATGTGTTTTAGGAATGCCAGACAAATGATGAATTTGAACTGCCCCTGTATGGAATCTGGCAGCCACAAGGGCCACACACCCAGCCTGCAGACAACAAAGTGTCACTAATGAAACATCCATTCACCAGGGCGGGCACACCAGCAATAATTACTGAATAATGATAACGGCCAGGAGACACAGTGAGATAACAGTTCTGCATCTGGAATTCTCTGCAAAACAAATCCAGCCCTCTGCTAGCATCAGTCTCATCCTTCAGTGCTTCCTCAGACACCAGGCAGCAGTGCTGGGAGGGCATCTGGGGCACTGATCAGCAGCAAGCAGAGCAGTCACAGGGAAGAAAAGCAGTTCAGGGTTCTGAGCGTAGATGCACTAAACTCTCCTTTATTTGTTTGCTTTCCCCCACGCACATGCACTGCGAGCCTTCAAACCTCAGCTGAATCCTAATTCTGATACTAAAAAATCACAACAAATTGCACTTACATAACTGCTCATCCAAGCATGGTGTCTCTGGGCACTTCAAAACAGTAAAGTTAAACGAAGCATTCAATACACTTATTAAAATAAAGTATCCACTAGAGAAACCTGATGGGCTTGCAGAGCACTGCAAAACAGTCAGGAAAAAAAAAATTAATGTACACATATAACAAGCAGCAGCAGATAGAATTCCTGTCAGAGATGAAAAAAAAAAAAACCAACCAAATTCTCCAGAAAGCTTCAAAAACCCTAGCAAGACTTGGACAAAGTTTTAAGAGAGCTCATTCAAGTGCTAAGTAAAGATGGCACCGAGAATTCAGGATGCACAGAAAAATTTAAAATTCCCAAGAGGTGCTATCACAATCTCAGGGGAACTGAGAGACTTGCAATGGGTACCTTGCTGAACATATTAACAGTCCCAGTCTTGCTGGAAGTTTCTAGTAAAGAAAAACTAGGGCACTAGATAGGAACAAATGCATGGAAGTGGTTCATATAGACTCATGTGAGAAAAAAAAATCTAAGTTGCATTTGCATAGCAATTGACAAATTTTAATTGGGGACTGGTACGATCAAAAAATTCCCTCTTGAAACAGATTTGTAAAGTGAAGTTACTTGAATACTGAAATAAATGACCTGATTTTTTAAAATATGGAGCTATTCATCATAGCCTATTGAAGTTCAATAGAGTTGCAAGCACACAACGTCTTCCAAAGTCAGAAAATTCTTAACTAGCTTCCTGAAAAAAAAAAAAAATAGATTGGGTCAATTAATTTATGGTCCTTAGCATTCATTTTTAACTCTCTCCTTAATATGAATCAGGAAGCTCAAAGCATCAGAAGATATCAGCAGAATTTTCCAGAATGGAAGATACAGTGTTTATCTAAACATTTTGGGCTTTTTCCCTTAGTTCTTCCCTGCCAACCTCTCTACACACTTGTTTTTAATGTAACATAGTAGAAGAAGGATCTTTTAAAGGGGTAAAAATTGTGTATATGTGAATATATGGGGATGGATGGATAATCATGAAGAAAACAGATGATCAGCCTCCCATTTTGGTAGCAAAATGTTTAAAAATCTTTCAGATAAGTGGCACTGCCCTTTTTCAGTGAGTTAAGAATATCAGGTCCTGATCAAAAATTGAAATATTTCATTGGAAAATAGATGACAAAGTACCAGGCTGACAGAGTTACTTATTTAGACAAGGAGAAGAAAGAGAAGAGAGCTGTAATGCAACCTCTATATCACTTATTATAAGACACAGAGAAGGGTAATCTACTGCTATAGCTCTCCTAGTTAGAAGGCCCATGGATAAAAATTGACACAGTGTCACTAAAAGCAATTTATATCTCCTGGCTGGTCCAACTCAGCACACTCAAATAGCAACCAAAGAATAGGCTCACGTTGTTTATCTTTATAGAAATCCACAACCAAGGGGTAGAGTTTTTCCCCGTGTATATAAGAAAACTCATTTTAACCTTCTCATAGAGAGAAAAATATTTTGCATAACTGTGTAGAAGAGCTGAAGCCATTTTAACTGTTAATACACATTTAGGCCCAGCAGGTGGATGACAGCACTGATGTATTGCATTTACAGGGCAGCATAACATTTGCCCCTGAGGAGAAACAGTGCTAAGATCCAGCTTGGAACCAAGAGGCTTTCAAAATTCTCAGCCAAAAAAGACAATATTCTGTCACTGCTAGGTAACTTCAAGATACTGTTTTCCATGCAGATGCAACTGTAGTGTCTCTCTCAGTAGAACCACATTAAAAAAGCAGAGGAATAAAATTTTCTCAATTTCAAGATGGAGCTGAAAGAGAAACAAGTGTAGCGCTTGCTTAAAATAACAACAAAATGCTAACAAAGTCTCTGGAATAATTCTGATTATACCCAATAGTGTTTTTCCTTTTTTAATTTCTTCAGCATTCCTTGTTCTTTGAGCTAATTCTACTACCCAGACCCAAGAGAGAATAAAGACTCAGCTGCATAACATTTAGTCAATACAGATAAGCTCATAGAAATATCCCCTGCAAAAATCAATGTGCAAATTCAAGCAGGCCATTCTGATCAGGTGGAATAAAGGTTGTACAAGGTTGCCAATTATTTTGGCTTCTCTTGTATTTCTGGAATATTTATCAGCAAGGGAATTCTCTTGCTACCTACAAGAAAGGATCTAGCTAAAACTTTGACTGCTGTTCCACCCTTCTTGACCAGCTTCATTCCAATAACATTGTGTAGTTAATAATGCCATATAGTAGATAGGAAAAAATGCATGCAAGTGATTCATATATACTCATGGGAGCAAAAAACTTTAAGCTGCTTGAGCACAACAATTGAGAAATTTTAATGATTTCAATAGTTGTAATTTTTATTAAGATATAACAATGTGTATAACCAGAGAAAAATATAAATAGTTTTCCAAAAAGTTGATTTTTCTGAGCAGTTGGCAAGTTTGATCACAAAATTTGCTATTGAAAAAAGGGGGGGAAAGTACTCCAAACTAGTCATATTTTTTGGCATTTTTGAATGGCCAAAATAAATATCTACCCTCTTTAAAAATAATTAAGCATCCCTATCCTCCCTCAGAATGCAGTGAATGCACTTTCAATGTGAAATCTCCATTTCAATAGGACCATCTCTTTTCAGACTAACACTGGGACATTTCAAACAATTATATAATCATTAAATTAAGCCCAAAAAGCTTCTTTAAGGTATTACTGCCATCACTGTATAGATGGCTAAAGTAACTACAAAACAGTTTAATGACTTGCCCGAGATTGCACAGTAAACATTTGCGAAAAATGGAAAAATGATGATTCAAAGAGTGCAAAACATTCATAGTTTCTTTTAAAGCTGTTCACAGCCTGAAAAGCAATTACTTAGTAGCCCTCAAAGGATGCCATGAAGGATGCTTATCTCTATTCCTGAGCACTGAAAATTACCAGTGACAGACAGCAAAAAGGGATTGCAACCAGAAAAATAATAATAAAAAAGAAAAAAAAAAAAAAAGAAAGAAAAAAAGGAAGAATTTGGTCTATAGAGCTCATTTCTCTCCAGCTCACAAGGCAAATTTGTTGGCCTGAAAATCACGCTCTCTGAATTGCAGCTTTGAATGTATTCCTCATGGTGTGCCTGCACAGCTGCAGAATCCCAGCTGCAATTAGGGAGCTGTGGGGCTGGGTCTGCCATCACTGCTCCGCGCGCTCCTCTCCAGCGGTGGCGGTGGCAGCCCGCAGCTGGCCTGCCATCAGCCCCAGCTGCTGCTGAGCAGCAAGGCAGCAACTGCAGTCGTGTGTAAACAGCAGTAAAACATTCATTTCACAGGTGTGGAAATGGGCTGAAAAGTGCTTAGTGTGGTTTCAGCCCAGCACTTCAGTCAGGTGAATACGACTTCCCTGGGAGAAGTCACAGAGTGGGGTTTTAACACCGTCAGAGGGAGGGGGGATGAGATGAGTGCTGAGTGTTCCAACAGCCAAAAACATAATCACTGGATTTCAAAGTAAAATCACTTTAGAGCCAAAAAAAAAACTCCCCTCATGATTCCAGTTGTGAGCCATTCCCCAAAGATTAAAGATTAGGATGGTGCCCTCTTCTCACACTCGTCTAAGAGGATTCTCATGTTTTTCTGCAGCTCTTAAGAAAAAATACTCCATCAAATGGTTCACAGATGCTAGGGATGAATTAACAGGATGATAGTTTACCAAACCCACAGATTCATTCCTTCCTCAATATTCAAGTTAACCCTAAATGATGCATTTTGGTGAATCCTTCTGAGTACCTCTAAAGGGTGCAAGCAAAGCTCTCATTCAGCTGGTGTAAACCGAAGATAATTGCACCACTAGAAGACACTGACAAAATTAAAAGGACTTAGTGCTTAACATCCACTCAAACAATCATTTATTGCTTGATTTTCTTTGACCTGTGTCATGTGGCTATCGCATCTTTCCCTTCCTGAATCCCCCAATAAAGGGACCCAGGAAGGATCCCCTTAATTCTTTCTCTTCTCTTTTTTTTAGAGAAGAAAAAGGTGTTGAGATTCAAAATAGATCTCATGGGCAGCAACACACTGACACAGCAGATATCTCTCCACTGCAGGTTTTCATTTCAAGCTTCCAATGTTGCTCAGGAATTTCACATTTCATTCTTATGTAGAGAAAACCATCTCTTCACCTCTCAAAAAGTTAAACAAGCCTTGAAAGAAAAGAAAAAACAAACCAACAGTACCCAAAATGTTGAAAGCTGTCACATCAAAGTCAAGACAAAAAATATTCTACCAACCATCCTCTGCAAACACACCTCCTCTCTTTCAGTTTGTTCCAAGTGTAAAGCTCCAGAGGAAGAGGAGCTGCTCCTACTATAAACTGTTGTCTAAGTAACATAAAGACATTAACTAGGCCAGGAGGTCTTTTGTAGATAAAGATGAGGAGATGTGGTTGAGGAGCTGCCAGTTCCCTTCCTGCCTCTTACAGGTCTGTCCCTTTACCTTCCCAATGGGAAAAGCATCAAGGAAAATTCCCCTTGGAAAGGGTTTTCCTGTTCTGACAGTGCTGGCAGTGCTGCAACATTTGGGAAGGAATGTCAGCCCCATCACTGGGAGCAGACTGTTCATCACTGACACCAGAAAGCTGCTGGAATGGGAGGACTTGGGCCCAGCACTGCCAAAAGGGGATGTTTGGCCTGGCAGTGGGAAGAAAAAGGGATACCACAGGGCTGTCCTAACTTATCCCATTACTCCTTGGGTAGAGCTCACTACCTTGAATTGGCAGAAAGACCTCAGAGCTCAATCCTTCTGTCCCCAAACGATTCTTCAATCTGTCACAAAGAACAACTAATGGACATTGAAAAGAAATAGGTAATTTTTTCCCCCCGTGCTATGGAAATTCTCCAATATACAGTTTAAATTTCCCCTTTGGAACAGAAATGGTACAAGCAGGACTTAACCTAATGATCTCTGCTGTTGGCCTACAAAAGGAACAGGATCATTCAGTAGTCAGAGACTGATTTACTGTCACCATTTATTCCAAGAACCTTGTTTACTCTAATAAATCCTTATGCTCTTGCCTTACTCCAGAGGACAAATAATCACCAGGTCTTCCTCCTCTAACAGGGTCAGGAAGATAAATGCCCAAAGCCACTCAGCCTTGCAGACAGCAGCAGCTTTGGGCTTTCATGGTGTTCCTTCACAGCTACTTCTGCTCATGCTGTGGGGTCCTCCAGGGATGATTTGTCACAGCCCATAGCAAGTTGCCTAACAGTTCCTCACGTAATTCAGTGACAGGTTACATCATTGTTTCTCCTGGAGTGCCTCAGGGGGTCTCCTCCTTCTTGCTTTTCCCTTTGCCAGCTTCTACTCACATCTACCATCTCAGCAGGGATGTTATTTGAAAGAAATGACAAAGTTTTGGAACAGGTTCCAAGGTAAATTAGTTTGCATCTGTTACAAATTCTGCTATAAACTATACTTGCATCCCACAAAAAATCTCAGGGATAGGAAACTTTTAAAGAGAGTGGAGGCTCAAAGACCCCAGTGGTTTATTATTGACCTAATCTCTCCCTTAAGAAGCTAAAGTAATCTTGCTGCAGCAGCAGTTTGGGAGATACCACTTGAATAAAATAATGATAGGAATAAACTCAGAAAAATCCCTTTTCTTACAGGCTATTAAATCCTCCTGAAGCTGGGGAAGTGTCAAGAATAAAGCTTAGGACAAATGGCTGGATATATTTTTTTGCTTTCATATGTGTAAAGTAACTCAAGAGCCTTGAAGGAAAGAATCACTTCCTTGGGTATTCTGATTCAGTGAGCTAAGTTGAAAATCATTCCAAAACATGTTTCCCATCATTACAAAGGGACATTTGAGTCAACTATGTTCTCAAAGTATTATTTACATCCACTTCTCAGGATTTCATCAAATGCAAAGTGACTATGCTGATTGAATGGACACAGCTCCTTAATTGCATTCAGAAAAGAGAGCTGCTTGAATTTTATTTATTTACTTACTGATTTATTATTATTATTTAGCTGTCTGCTTCCAACTGCAAGTAAGTCACTGCTGCTCCATTAACCTGATCACATATCTGTGTTTCAAACTCAGCCCAGAATGTCCACACGGGAAATATCTCTGCAACACTTGGGGAGGCCATGTCCTGCGTTTTATGGCCAAATCGTGGGTTACATTCTTAATGAGCACCTGTCCAGGTTTCCTACACAGTAAATAGATATTCTCCAAGAGATTCTGTGTGCACATCTAACATCCTAGCAAGAGTTGCAATGGCAAGGGAGCATCAGCAGATATCTTGTTTTTGCTGTTCCCAAAAGAGAGGTTTCCTTGCCATCACAATCCTTACACACAGTGTTTGCTGCTTGTTACATTCCATCTGCCAGCAGATGTTTAAGCCAGATGTTTCACTGACAGCGTCTGATTGGTTCAGAGCAGACAGTTTGTTCTTAAAACAGGAGTTAAAAAAGAAAAAAACAAAAACAAAAGAACCCAAAAAAAAACAACAGGAGACATTTACACAGCACAACTGGGTTGCACTTGCAGTTACCAACAGAGCAATTTTGAATTTCCAGGGGGGTGTAGGAAAACAAGATCCAGTCACGAGGTACCTATGTTGACCATTTTGCCCTTCAAGCTAAAGGCTGTAGAAATGCTTCACGCAATGTTACTCAGAAGACCATCTAGACAGCTATTTACCATTTCCTGAAACAAGAAAATTAATCAAACCACCGTTCTCCTATTTTGTATGACTGGCCAGCAGAATATGCATTTTCAGAACATTCACCAATGCCAAAGATATCCCTGTTAGAATGCAGGATATTATGCTACACATGAAAATAAGCTATTTAGAACAGGGTAATAACAATTCTTATTCCTTCTGCTCTTGGGCATAAGATTACCTCAGCAAACTTAGAAAGTTTTTCCTTACCATCCCATCATCATTAGAATGGCCTGCTCAGGATTCAGTATTGACACTTGGTGTCCCTATTTAATCTGATGATGACTACAAATGTCAGGCTTTGTCCTCTTGGACCAGGTTGCCATGTGATGCCTGCCACTTCTTTACTATGCTTTTTTACCTTCCTTTCATCTGCTACTACATTGCATGGTGAAGAAGAAAAGATGTTTTCTTTCTGTTGCCTATAAACATCTTCATTGCACTTAAAAGTAGCAGGGGGGAAATAATTACAAATGGTGAAAAATATTGCTCAAAACAAATAAAAAGAGGAAAAAGTGAACCCTTCTCTTTAGTGAATTGATGCATCAATATATATATTTTAACAGGACCTTTCTATACTCAGATGTACTGCAGATATGTCACAGATCATTCTGAATAAATAAGGTGATCTTCCTTCCAAATGTACCACTAGCAAGTCTGACACAATATTTTTTTAAAAATCCAGAAATGATAAACAATATTCATTTGTCTCCTACTAGACACTTATCTTTTTTTCCCTCCAGGTAGGACAGCTTATAAAAGCAACACCTTTCCCAAATCCCTACTGGAAGCAAAAGGAATATTACATTATAATCAGCTCCACACAGACCAACAAATGTTTTATTCATACCTCACAACTAAAAAAAAAAAATAAAATAAATATATCTACACCAGCTAAATATATCTAAATAAAAACCACAATGTGGCTTTTAAATTATTTAAAATTCTTTTCTCAACCTGCTGAGGTATTTTTTTAATTGTTTGGGATGAGTGACACCAAGTCCACATTCAGAGAGTGAAACCCCAGAGATGTTCACAGTAGGTCATGGAATCCTGGGGCCCTTCCACAGATACTAAGAGAAATGGACTATTACTAACACAATTTTTAAAACAAGTCAAAGACAATTTCCTTTCACTTAGCCAAAATAATTTCAAGGAGGAGAAACAGAGAAATCTGCTTCCATTTTCAAGTTTGATGGCTGCTCTTCTCTTGTAAATTCTTCCCCACTACCACCTGTTTCATACTTGTCATTAATATCATAATTACTGAACTGCTAGTCAGAGAATTTACAAGCACCACCTATTATTTCTTGGAGATTAAGGGAAAATGCCATAGAAATGAAAGCTATGGTTTGGAAGATATAAACCCCGGAATCTTTTTCCTGGGATTTGAGCTTGTTCCAGATCTGAGGAAAGTTTAAGGTACACTAATGATTCTGAATGCTATTAATTGGACCATATAACACTCTCTCTTATTTAATATAAAACAGTCTATATAAGTAATGGGGGAAATATTGTAATAGCACAGGCCAACCGGGAGCAAAGCTACTTAATGAATCGAAAAGGAAGAATAATTTTACAAATGCAGGAGAACTACTAGGCCAGTTTCCCCAGATTGAGGTACATTATCTGAGCAGCAGAGGGAGACCAGAAAGGGAAACAAGGCATAATACCCATCAGAACAGGGTAAACTGAGAATAGCTGACATAAAGCACACACTTTTTCAACAATTACTACAGCTCCTAAAACACATAGTACCCTAAATAACTCATGGAATCTTGGGTACCAAATCTAGATAATAATTAGTCTGCTTGAGAACAGCTGGATAAACCTTCCTTTATGCTGTGTGGAAGCTGCTCTCTCTGAACTACAGTATTTTGTGATCATAGAGTGGTTTGGGTTCAAAAGGACCTTCAAGGTCATCTTGCTCCATCCCCCTGCCACATGCAGGGACATATTCCACTGGACAGGTTGCTCCAAGCCCCATCCAACCTGGCCTTGAACATTTCCAGGGATGAGGCCTCTACAGTTTCTCTAGGCTGTGTGTTCCAGCACCTCACCACCTCAAAATATAGAATATTTTTCCCTAACATCTAATCTAAACTTACTTTCTTTTGGTTTGAAGCCATTCCCTTTTGTCCTGTCACTCCAGGCCTTGTAAATAGTCTCTTTCCTGTTGGCTTCCTTCAAGTACTGAAAGGCCACAATTAGGTCATCCCAATTTCTTTCCCATTTCTCTCAGTCTTTCCTCGTAGCAGAGAAGTTCCAACCCTCTAAACATCTTGGTGGGCTCCTCTGGGCTTGCTCCAGCAGGCTGATCTTCCTGGGCTGGGGAAGGAGGCAGCTCTGCAGGTGGGGTTTCACCTGAGGTGGAGCAGAGGGGCAGAATTCCCTCTCTTTTCCCGCTGCCCATGCTCCTCTGGATGCAGCCCAGGATGTGTTTGGCTTTCTGGGCTGCCAGAGCACATGGCTGGGTCATGTCCAGCTTCTCAGACACCAGCACTTGTTCTTGTTAAACCTCATTGATTTTCCATGGGCCACTGCTCAAGCTTGCCCTGGTCAATGTCCTTCTTTGAACCCATCTGACAATAATGAACTATCTTCAAAGAGTCTCTCTACTACCAGGAAAGCAGCAAATATTTCTCTGAGCAGCCCCCACCAGTAATGATAAGCAATGACCATGGAGCTTCAAAGGTCCTTGGTCCACATCATGCTAAAGAGGAACTGAAAAAAAATCCTAGTGGATTACATAAACAAAAACAAATAAAGATGAAAAGTGGGAGACTGGGAGACAAAAGCCAGAAGGAGAACTGCATGGGGAGAGAGACATTCACAGAGAAGGAAAGGGCAAAAGTTTAAGACAGATTCTGAACCGAGAAGAAATCAGGATATAACTCCCTGTGGGAGTAAAGCAGGGAAAAAAACACCATATGCTGGGATAACAAGGAAAAGGAAGCAAAATATTTATATTTCTTTTCACATAACTGAAAAGGTATAAATCATAAAAAAAACCAGCTTGGTACTCTGGGGGTTTCTCAGTATTGTTTTGTTTACGCACAGAGACCCAGGACTTTGCTTAGAGCATCTTCCATTAGCTCTACAGAGCAGAATGACAAATGAGAAACCAGATCATTCTCTGGAAGTGATGCTAATATCAGTCTCCTATGGTTAATAAGCTTCTGCACTGTGGAGGTTTTGGCTGAAAGTTCATGCTGCAAATCCAAATAGCACTGGGCAAACGTCAGATGGGAATCCTGGAAAAAATGCCAAACGCTTGCACCAAAAACCCAGAATGATGAGAAAAACAGCACTCTTATTATTTGACAATGTTGCTTTTCCTTCCCTGTTCCTTGCAAATACTGGAAAGAATCTAATTTTCAGTACAGTCCTTGTTACCAAAAATCCTAACACAAATTATAGACTGTAATTTTAAACCAGACAGTGAAACATGAAGAAACTGAAGACAACAGCTGTTCTCCAATTTGGAGCTAAGAATACATTATCAGTCCCAAAAAGCAATTACAGCCTACAGGACCTTTAAACCAGAAAAAAAGGTGAAAATCAAAGTCAAAGGCTGAGTTTCACTATCCAGCCTGAGATGCCAGTCCATCATTTGTGCCTGTAAGCTATTGACAGATTGCTCCATCAGGTTACAAGATACTGACATCATTTGTCTGTTACTGAAATGCAGCAAAAAAATTCAAATATAATAAAGTGACACCTCCACATCATGTTGGAAGGTAAGCAAGAAACAGCTATCAACCAAAATTAGTGCTCCAAGGGAGGGAACAGCACAAGTGTTTGACACATCATCAAGGATTACTGCCCTATTAACAGCATTCCTCTAATGACAGGTAATGACAAAAGTGATGGCTCATAGCCTGGGCTATAGATTTTGCAGACCAAAGCAGAAGATGCCACATGGCCTTGCTCGTCCTCTGAAGGCAGTGCACAGGGCTCACACTTGCAAGGGCTGTCTGAGTTTAGAGAGAATTCAACACCCAGAACAAAATTACTTAAAAGGTGTCATAACTGGAGTAAACATTAACCTTTAAAATACATGAAAAGATATCTTCTTGTCAATAGCTGCTCTGGATATTATTTAATTGTTGTGGGGTTTTTTGTCACCTATTTTCTGTTAAGGATTCACACTGAAAGCAGAATACACTACAGCATTCTACCAGTACTCACTGCAGTGAGCTAAAGGATCATGGAGAGATGCATGGAGGGTATAGAGATGCTTTTCTTCACTCTATTGTTTCTTATGATTTCTTACATTAAATGAAACTGGAATTTAGAATTCCTCCCTGCTTTGCTTGTTCATCTTTTCTCCCAGCTTAACCTTTCTTTTTCAGCCTTACCCTTAGGATTTCTTCCATTTCTTCCATTCTTTCTAGGATGCCATTCCAAGCACTTATTTTCTCTGTACTCAGCCAGGTTTACCTCACTGTGACTTCAGCTGTAGGAGTTAGCAAAATTGGCTGCTTTGATTAGAAATGTGTGAGTGGAAGGCAGATAATAGCCTGGTTCTTTACACCTGATCTCCCAGTGAGGGGTCATGGACAGGGGTCAACAGCTGAAATAAGTGTCTCATCACATGAAGAGTTTGTGAAGGAAAATCTGCACTGTCAAATGAAGTGGAGCACAGCAGCACTGGGAGCTGGAGGGCCCTGACTTATCTACATATTTGGGTTGGTTTGTGTTTGGCAAATTTTATTCTAGGAAGGAGCTTCCAGGAACTGTAGAACCTGAAGTCCTGCACTGAAATGCAGAAGAGATGCACCTGAGGGACTGACAACTCCATCCTCCCAGAGATGGATTTGCCACGGGGACAAGAGAAGCTGTAAGCACCCACCCTTCTCCAAGGCTATGCTCTCATTCCTGCAATCAGGCTGCAGGAATAATCTGGAAGCAAGGGGATTTCCTTAAGCCAGTTGACTGATGGGCTCTGATTAAATTATCTCCAGGCTAATTAATTTGTTGATTGACACTTGTAATATGAAGACCATCCCAGATAATTTGAGACTGGCCATCGGTGAATCATCAAGTTAAAGCCTTTACTTTAACTGTGACTGTTATGAATGAAATGTCACATAGTGACATTTGATATTTTGCACCAATTACTACTGTGCATGTGGGCACATAAGCACCATTTAAGCAGAGTCAGACTCAGGCTTTTAGGAGCTCAGGGATCAAAAGAGACAGACTACTTGTCTTGTCTAGGTTTATAGACTACATAGCTATTGAGAGTCCATTAATCATGTAGAGGAAAGAAGGCCATTATGGCTAATGAAAAAGAGAGATGGACTCAAGGAGGTTGAAATGGACAGGTGCCAGTTGGGCCACACAACCTTTGATCCTCCTGAACAGCCACTGGTGCATGTATCAATCTGAAATGAATTTTAAAAAATAAAGACCTACTGTTGGGTTAAATGTAACACTGAGAGAAGAAGTATGAGATCAAGTCCCACACTTTCCAACAGTGGGAGACAGAGCTGTGAAAGTTTGCCCCATTACTGTTTACCTCGAATGGTCAAAACAAGTAGAAAGTGTCCTACAGACAAGGTTCCTGTGTCAGGTGTGTTGAGGGTCAAAGCCCTGTTCCTTCCCTCAAGACTCTTTTATCACCCTTACCTTTAAAACAGCACTTGTATCACTTTGCCAGTGCTTCCCATGTGTCATACATGTAGGAAATTACAGATCAGGACTTTCATTCCACTGCATTTCAGGCTCAAACTACCAAACAGAGGTGAAAGGGAGAAAGAGAGGGAAGAGGGAAAGTCTGGGGATGTATCAGGGCATAGAACCATGCTTCCAGTCCAAAACATGGTGCTAAACAGGCTTCCTTTAGAGACAGCTTAGATGTTTAGAACTAAACTTGGTGGCTTTTTGAAACCTTTTGTCCTCATGATTTTTGAGACAACTGTTGAAAAAGGTTTATTCTTGACAAAGATGTAAAACTGGTTACTTCGGAAGTTTCAACAGAAAAAGACTTTAAAATTCTCAGCTCAAGACTCTGAGGCTATTATGCCCATGAGAACATGCACTTCCAGCTTTCTTATTTTCTCTTTTTAGCACACCACTGACCCTACCTACAGCTTCCCCCAGCTGTTTGTGTAGCTGCCTCTTGTTTAGGAGAGTGTGCTGAGAGGAAGCCAGCATGATGGATAACAGGAGTCCTTTGACATACCATGTCATTTATCACATAACAGCCTCAATCCTGCTAAGGTGGCCTTCTCCATATGTCACTGTCAGCTTCTGTGCCACCTCAATGCATCAAAAAGAAAAGTTTGAATATGAAGCACTGTAATTCCTAAGTCACAGCTCATTGCAGCTTTCCAGACATGAAGAACCATTCTGTCTATCTGCCAGCTTGTTTGTTTAATTTTCACTGTCTCACATATGTGAGAAATTAAGTCTTCAGTGTGGAAGAAAACCAGAAAAAGTCAGAGGTCTAGCAGAGGGAAGGAAGATAAAGATCTCTAATTCCATCAGGAATCCAACGTGACATTTTGAAGTGGAAAAAGAAAAGGCAGCCTATGACCAATAGGTATTAGGGAATTAGTAAGAATTCTTCCTTCTTCCCACTCAAGGAAGGAGATTCTCTAATGGGCTGAGAGGTTCTCTAATGGGCTGATGTGAATGTAGCAAGCTTAAAGCAATGCAGATAAGCTCCTGAACTTGGCTGCCTAATGGACATCCATTTCATATCTTCTGCCACTTGAAAGGTACAAAATGCACTGAAGGCTTCCAGGAAAGCATCTTGAGGTTATCCAGCAGGTCCTGCTTTGGGCTACCTCAATTAATCAGAGCTCACCCAGCAGCGCAAGATTTCAGCAAATCAGTTCCCAGGGGACACCTGAGAACACAAATAAGAGGAGGCTGGAGCCTCTGCTCCTCTCTGTCCTGCTGACAGAAACCCAGGAGTCTCTGGGCAGTCTCATGAGCTTTACCATAGATGGCAGTGGAAGCATGAGCCTCCCACACTTTTCCAGGAGCCTGAAGGGATGTAGCCTGGCTCAGGTTAATTAAGTGTAATATCAAGTTTGGGCTGCCTGGAGCACTCATGCCTCATCTGGAGTTATCTTCCCCTCTCCAGTGTGAAACAGTCAAGGCCATCATTCTTCATTTCTAGTCCAAAACACTCCTGCAACAGGGTAAGATTCCTTTTCTCAGCTTGCTCTAAGAAACCTCCCTCCTCCTGCCCTGCTCATAGCCCAGTCTCTGCAGAGCACCCCCAGCACCATCAGGGCATCCATGGCTCTCCAGATGAGTCCAGAACAGGCTCAGTTTTAGTTCTTTGAGTGACCCATGACTGAGCATAGCTCCCACATCGAGCCAGGCAAATTGTCCTACCACCCACCCTGTCTGTGAATCACCATTTAGAAAGTCTAAGTTACAACTTTCCTTTTCACGTTCTTTTAGCAGCTTACAAAGCTTACATTCCTGGCCCAAATTAATATGAATCACAGACTCATTTCCCAGGTTAGATAAATTTGCATATTACTTCCAGTGATTCACAGACTCCCCCAGCATGAATGGTGTTAAACTTCAAGAATTAAGATGTTATTTTGAATCACAATAAGTGACTTAAAATATATGGTTTCCCACTTCCTTCAGCCATTGTCGTATAGGCTTAACATATTTCCATTTGATGTAGTTTCCTTCCAAAAGGATCACAGGCAAGCTACAGCTTGAAAATTAACCAATGAACCTTTATTATGCTAAACCTTAATAGCATTACTAATATGAAGGAACTTAAGCACAAATTTTTCCCCAGGAACTGTTTACTGACAAAACCTCATCCTTCTGTGACATTCACATTGCTACAGTCCTTTCCCAACAACTACTTCTTCTTAAAGAATCACAGAAGGGATAATAAACCCAATCTTCTTTCAAAGCAGTATTTCCACTAGTCGTAAGTCAGATGACTCAAAAGTTCCTATTTTTGGTGCAAATTTCAGTGTGCTGAAGATCTTTGAGCAGTTTAGCTTCAGCCCAAATAGCCTTCCATTTCTGCCTCAGATTGGACATCTTCATCCCCTCTTGCATATTTGCAGTAGATGCTCTATATAGATATATTTAAAATGGGAAAAATAAGAGCCTATTGAGCCTTCAGAAAGCCCCTTTAAAGGCCTTTGTAGTCCAATAGGCAGCTCTCTCCCTGAAGCTGCAGGATGGGGCTCTGAATCAACAATATTGCTTCTCCTATCCTTTGTCTTTCAGAGTTTGGCATAAAGACAGACTTGTTTATGTGCATGTAGGGAAAGTAGGAAGCACAAGAATGATAATTCAGCTAGGGGCAAGCCTTGGCCATTATTTGGGCCACTAGGCAATGGGGTTGAATTATGGCTTGCCATGACAGTATCCTAAATAACTGTTAGCAGGAAATATTATGTTACATTACAGAAACAATTACAAGAGTTAACCATTTGGAAAAGGAAATCATGCTGCTGAAGAACTGCCATTCAGCCACCACAAGCTCACATTCCTCAGATTAAAATAGACATTTCAAAGGGAAAAGAAGATAAATCAATCCAAGTTTATGTCCAAGTAATGCAACATGTTTTTAGGGTAGCACACACCAAAACATATGCATATTTGTGTTGCTGATTTGCACAAACCCATTCCCCTAGGATGAACATCATAATTGAAAATGAGAGCACAAATGGCCACTTAAATGCCTAAACCACAGCTTGAGTAATTGTGCATGCACACACATATCTGTTTTTCAAGCACAACTGCATCCTTTCAGTCCTGGCAATCTGGATCAAAATGATTTCTATTAACATTGTATCTGCATTTACATGCATGGAATACTGTATCATTTGGACCTCAGAGTTTTTGGCAAACCTCAAATCTAACTCCTTATTTAGGCTTCCATGAGGTTTAAGATGGAATTAGCAATGACAGAGTCATACCTGCACCATAGCTAGCTTGTGGAGAATTAGATATGTGCTCTTTGGGGACCAATCCATCTGAGACTGCTGTAAAATAATGGTTTCAGAGCTGCCACATGTGTTTCTCAGAGATTAATAAAATACTCAGGGAAAAACAAAAAACAGAAGGGGGTTGACTGCACCTAAGTGATTTCTTTTCTGTGCTTTGCAACATCTGCTGCAGACCTGGTTGCCACAATTTCTACTCAATGGCCTGAAAGCAGAAACCCACAACATTCACAAAGCAATGGGTCCATCGGTTATGAAAGAAAAAAGTCCAAAAGAGGGACAGTAAGCAATGCCTGAAAGTAAAGCAGGTGCTTTGTTATGGCACTTTGAGACCAAAGAAATAACAAATAAACTTCTGTCATCACACTGTCAGAACAGACAATCATCAGTTACACCACAGAGAGAGCTGTGAACACTGGCAAAGCCAGTTCATCAGAGAAAGATCCACTCAAGGTGGACTCCAAAATTGTGTGGGACCTGCTGCTTCAGCTGGATCCCTACAATCTATGGGACTTGATGAGATTCATCCAAAGATCTTCAAAGAGCTACTGATATTGGAAAACCCTTGTCAATGATTTTTGAGTAGTCCTGGGAATCCAGAGAGATTTCAGATGACTGGAAGCTGGCAAGCATTGTCCCAGTTTTCAAGAAGGAGGACCTCAGAAACTACTGGGGTGTCAGTGTCACAGGTTTGGATCAGATATTAGGAAAAAGTTCTTCACCCAGAGAGTGGCTGGGGACCAGAACAGGCTCCCCAGGGCAGAGGTCACAGCACCAGCCTGACAGAGTTCAAGAAGCATTTGGACAATATTCTCTGGCATATGCTGTAACTCTTGGGCTGCCCTGTGCAGGCCCAGGAGCTGGACTTGATGATCCTTACGGGTCCCTTCCTACTTGGCATATTCTGTTATTCTGTGATAAATAACAGCCCTGAGCTGGGCTTTTGTTTTGATAAGAAATTGTGTAATGAAAAGATACACTTGATTTAAAGTATTTCTACTGTTTACAACAACAGAACCTTTTTCTTAATATTCTCCTCTTTATTTACATTCCCAGCTGTATTACCGTTATGAGCCTGAGAGCTCACAGCCATTGATATGGACACTATTTGATTTTTGAACAGGAAACATACCGGATGGGATTACATCCCATTCAAAGCTGTCTAAAGATAGACAGAGAAGTAGCACAGTTCAAGGGTGCCCTCACCTGCATGTCAGGGAAAGCAACAGAAATTATTGTGACTTCAAACACTATTCTAGCTATTCTTCACCTGAAATCCAGCATGTGCACAAGACCAGACCACAAAGCTATTCAAAAGCAAACTCTCTTTTGTGCAACATGTATGTTGTGGAAGGGAAAACAACTGCTCTCCCATTGTCTTTGGATTGCCACATTCAGCCTCTACATGGGTTTACAGTAGGACACTTGACAGGTAAATCTGCAGCCTTTGGTTTGGCTATTCCATGCAGATGGTTCAACTCACAAAGTGTCAGTTGCCTTTCCACAGGTTTCAATCTAACCCCAAAGATGTTATTTTTGTCATCTAAAAATACCAATGAGAAATATAGCTTAATCTCCCACAGCTCCTTCTACTTTGTGTTCAGACCTCATGTCACCTCTCTGCTGTCACAAACGTAATCCAGACCTGCTTTGGCTGACATTATATCCATCTAAGCACAGAATTCACTGCTACTCAAATGAGGTGCTAGAGATTTCGATTATATAGACCAAGATCTATTAGAAAATTGGATGGGAGATCACCAATTTTTTTTCACATCACTGGAGCAAGGACTTCAAGCCATGATAGAGCACTGTAGAAGTGACTGATTAGTGCAATAAACTACATGGCTACATAAAGCCTCTTTCCCTGGTTCTTCTCATTTCTGAATGGTATTAAAATAGTTTATGAGTGTTCAGCTGCTTTGCACTTTACACCCTCTTATGTGCCATAACTGTTAGAGGGAAGACAGAAAAATCATCGCTTTTTTAATCTTTGCCTTTTGTTTTTATGCTAATGACCTTTTGTTATCTAACAAACAATGAATACAGGAAATGTTCCTCTAAAAGTAAGTTTTCATTAACATCATTCCTCTTACTGCTGGCAGAAGACACCACAGACCAGAGCTAGAACTGAGAACCAAACTTCTGCTTTAGGCAGTGCTCCATGAGAGCCAGGGTCCCTGGGAGGACTGGTACTTCCCTCTCCTTCAAAAGCTGAGCTTATGAGCATTTTGGGAGAAAAATGGGGCAACATGAAATAGGGAGGAAACTACTACTAGAGATGCTGTCATGGGATGGACCTGGAAAGAATTCTTGCACTCACACCTTGTTACTGCTTGGTAACTTAAGAAAAAACCTCCCAATAAAACAACAAAACAGCATTACATGAAGATATTGACTCGATTATGAATTGCTATGTGTGTACGTTTGGCAATAAATCCTTTTTCCTATTGACATTCCATGAAATATACATATATACATGCAGAGTAGATTATAGCAGCTCTTCTCCAACTGATATGAGTCCTTAAGTCTTTGCTATTTGTGGCAAACAAAAGCAATAAAAAAGGTGAATTAGGGCCTTGACTACACTGCTCACTCCCACTTCTCCTCTGTGTTCTGCTTCCCCAGACACTGAAGGATCCTACAAGATATAATGCAATATGTAACAATTTTACATAAGGACAGGCCCACGGTGAAATTCAATAAACCAGTTCTAAAACACTATGGAAAAGTTCCTCACTTCTGCACAGCTCTGAATGTAGCATGATTTCCAAAGAATTTTAAATCATAAATCACCCATTTTCCCATGCAGAAAAACACCAGTACAGTTACCTGAGAGTCCCTGCCAAGGCTATGGCTTCATGGAGGTAGGATGTGCTCAAACACTGCCTTCAAAGGCATGCAGCGTGCACAGACCCAAGCTGCTCCATCACTGGAGCCTTCTCCCTGCCAATGTCACCCCCTGCTTCTCTATTTCCTCCCCTCAGCCCAAACCTGAGCTGTACAACTCCAAGAGCCCTTCAGTTTTTCTACCTCTTCAAAACTCAGAGCGCCTTTGCAGCATTAAAACTGTGCTGCACCTTTCTCCTGCACCTTTCCCAGCAGTGCTTCCCTATTAAGCTGCAGAAAAGGTTTTGATTTCTCACCCTCTCATTGCAGTATTGACTCAATTTTCTGGTCTTTATTTTCTTGATGCTTCTGTGGGACATTCAGCTGGGTTTATGAAATTAGGATGGCAATTTGCTGAAACCACTGGAGCAAATTTTGCCCGTGTAATTACCCAATTGCATGTGCAATCACACAAGCCATGTGCACAGGTAAACAATTCAACTTCAGCTGGACCTCTGTAGGTACATTTTTGCACAGCAATTTTGAAAACATAAGCTCTCAAATTAAGCTTATTTTTGTAGATAAGGCTCTTCATCACTTTTCTACAAACTCCATTTCCACTTTCCAGTCTGTTTCCCCACCCAAGGTCATTTTACATCCCCTCTCCTATCACAGTACTTCACCAGCTTTTAATACTACATTTGAATAACAGATTCCAAAGAGAGGGAAGGGAAAAAACTGAGAGAGAAATACATAAATAAATAAAAACGTTAAAGAACAACATTAGCCAAAACACAAAGCTAGCCCAGCATAGAATTTTTAAAAAGCAAACTCATGGAAAATAAGCTTTACACTTGCAAAACTAAGCTCCTGATTTTTTTGTCCTTAAGCTTTCAAAATTTTCAGTGCATATTTCAAAAAAAATTATGTGTTTTAATACTTAAAAGGGCCAAATAGCAACATAAAATGAGAAATGTCACTTGGAACTCCAGGGATGTCCAGTTTTCATGGCGAGAGAAATACTGCCTGATTTATTACACAGGGTAATATATGAAGGTATATTACAAGAGACAATAACCTTCATTCCCAGGCAATTTCAGCTTTCCAGGTAGTGTGGATATTGCAGTAAAGTACTGGACATTCTTCATTGCATCTATAAAAGTGAAGTTTTTACAATTTCATTTTGTGGACTTCTATTTTCCCATCCTATGAATAACAACTCCATCTCTGCATCTGTAGCTTCCAACAGGCTTTAACTCATGTAAACAGACTTGATCTTGAGATGGGTGGCCAAAAGAGCCCCTTCACTTGTGATATTAGCTCAACTCCCAAATATTCAGCTTTGATATCAGTGTTTGATATCTACCACAATCATCCACAAGGTTCCATCCAAGCTCAGCAGCAATTACATCTCAGTGTAAATCTGCTTATGCAGCCAGCTGGGCCAGGGTTTGCATGTATGTCCTGCAAATCCCAAGAAGGTATAAATTCCTGATTTTCAATACATTTCCCCAATTCCTGCATTGATGATACTGAGGTATCCTTCACAAACCCTCATCAGGTGGTTGTGGCAGTCACTGCAGCAGGATGATTTCCCTGTGCCAGGATGTAATCCTGAGGAAGAGCTGCCACTACAGAGCTCAGAGCTCCATGAAGTGCCTCGTGCAGCCAGGGCTGAGATGTTGGATCAGGCTGCATGGCAACCAAGAGCCCAGCATCCTTTTCACTCCCTCCAACCCCACTGCACAGCCTGTGCCACTAATGCAGCAGGTCTAACAAGGCACCAGCTGCTCCTTTCCTGTCTCTCTACAGAGCCCAGCACGGGCACAATTGTGATGGGAATAATATCCCACAAATGGGACTCAAATAAGCATAATAACAAACAAAAGGGATAATGACACACAATCAAGCTAACAAGAATTATAATATAATTCAATCATCTCATTAACTTTACTAAAAGCTAGCTTTGTACACCAGTCTCCTGGCTCCTGAAAATGTCTTCAAAGGAGTGCAAACATCTGATTGCCAACTCACATCATCAGTCAGGAAAACAGACAAGAATGCAGAACAAAGGCATCCCTTTCTGAGCCTGTGGAACAACCTGTTAGCATGAATATTAGATGTGAACTTGAAAATGCAAGGCAGAACCTATCCAAAATGAAATAGTTCCCAAGGCTAGAAGCTGAAGTGTTTAGCAGTCCAAGGCAGTAACATCTCTGAGCCCACACCCAGTGATTTTTGTAGTAAAATTTCCAGGTGACCTTGCATGACCAGCATAAATTGCACAGGGTTAGAACACAGGGACACACACACAACTCACTGGGCACCTTCAGTGTGTGAGAGCACACAAAGACTGCCCATGCTTTGGCAATTGGCAGCTGGGAGACTGATGAAACATGCAACAATGCCTTGGATCCTTCCAGGTTTTAATACGGCCATTAACTAATTAGATTTCACGACCATTTAGAAGACAGATGATGTTGCAATCTCCATTCTATTAGCAAGAACAATATGGTACCTCCATGAGAAACCTGCCAACAGGAGAATGAGGCCCCAGAATTTAAACAAACTCTTGATCCTGTCCACAGCACATTTTTCAGTCAAAAGGCAGCAGTTGTGATGCTCAGTTATTAGGGTGGACACTGGGACAAGTGGTTATAAGCAACAAATTGGGTCAAACTCTGGGTCAAACTCCTGAAAGCACATGAGATATGCTGAAGATAAAAGGAATTGCAGCAAAGCACCCAAAATTTCGGCTATACTGCTTCTGAGAAACAAAAGCACCAAGCAATAAAGCCAACTACTGACACAAGGCTGGTGCTGAGTCCCACAAACAATGATATCACACAGGCTCCTGTTTTAGAGGCTCAGGCACACTATAAATTAGGTGAGGGTGTTAAAACAACAGCTGGCTGCTAATTAGTCACAGCCCCCCTCAGCAGGGTATCAGCAAAGTGGCAGAGAACATCTCAAGTAAATTAAATTTTAAAAAATCCTACTGCAATCACTCCCCTGACAGACCCTTCCTTCATCTCCCCTCTCAGCTTTTTATTTATTGTAATTACTTTAGTAATAAGATTTGTTTCCCTGTTATTATATATATTACCATGCAGGGCAACAACAACAACAACAACAAAAAATAATAGCTGGGAAGAGTTATGGAGCTTATTTATCTCCTTGGCTGTTATTGGGCCATTGGGTGGAGAGAGCAATGAGGAGGTGGGGGCCTGGGAAAAGCAGTAAATAGAAAAGAAAGCATGTTCCTTGGGAGCAGAGACATATGGGGGCATATTTACGAAGGAGGAAACACTGACAATGAGTGAATAGAGCTAATAACTCAGGGGGCCCAGCAGCCCTGGCTGATAAAGGAAGGAATAAACAACCCTGCACTGGAAGTGCTGTCAGAAGGGAGAGTCCTGGGGTGCAGCTGTCTGCAGGGGGATGTTTATCACTGAAGGAGAGCCAAGGATGGGCTGTCACATCAGCACAGCACAAAGGGCCTTGGATGACACTGAGGCACCTCCCACAGCAGAGAGGAAACTCAGACAAGTGTGTGGTGCAGGGCCAGACACCATTTCTGGTTGTTCCACCAAGGAACAATTCACAGAAATGAGAGCTAAGAAATACTGCGGCTCATATTTTATCTCGTGCTGTGCAGGCACTGGCCACATTTGGTACCCTAAGCTCTCAAATCCATCACTGCCCTCTCAGTGAAAGGCAACAGAAGCAACACCTGAGGCACCAAAGCAGCAAAGAGCTGTAAAGATTTCTGCTCCACTTGAGGAAAATTAGCCCACGCTTCACGTGCACGTCCCAGGGCCACCAAGTATCCCAGTACAGATGTTCACAGAACTTGCATCTTTGGCACCTCTGAGGTCTTTAGGAAAGCACCAGTGCACATGCTCTTGCCACCTCACAATGTGCATCTCAGAGCACGGCCAGTGTATGTGAGGGTTGAGTCTTTCACAATTTAGAAATGCTCTTTTTTCCAGGTATGCTTTGCCTTCCATATAAGCCTACCCAGCTACTTCTGGCAAGGTGACAATTTAGGTGAAGAACTTCTGAAGAAAACATGGGGACAGACTCATAGAGCATCTGCCAAAGAGCAGCACACAACTCCTGCAGTACCTCTCTCCTAGAGAGAGATTCCATTAATTCAAAACCACTCTTTTCCCAGCCTTCTCACATCTCTGCTCTGTCCTTAGAGAAACAAACACATCATAGATTAACCAGTCTGGGGAGAGTCTTTGGAGTGTGTTTGCAGAGTGCATGGCACCAATTTGGAACTAAACTTCTCCTTCAACCCTCTGACCACAGAGAAGCAATAAAGAGAAGGAGGGATGTCTGCACTTGTACAGCTTTGCGTGACATCACCTCAAGATTTAGTCCTTAAGGATGCAGCTCTGCATCATAAACTGACTCCTTAGACCAGCTATTAGCTTTTTTCTCTATCCCTGATCCTTTCTGCCTCTTATTGCCCAGAGAACACAATGTGCCCATTCAGGAGAGTAAGCATTAATACAAGGGAGAAAAAGGTTATTTATACAAATAGTGTCTTTGGGTATAAAGACCAGTGTGGTGATTCTCCTCCTCCTAAGATCATCCTTCCCAGCAGAAGGCTCCAAAGGTTAAGTGGGAGCACACTCCTTTTTTCCCCTTTGTACTTTTTGAGACTGTGCAGAGGAAAGCTGTTCTAGGAGGGATTTTAGTGGGCATTTCTCTCTCTTTATGTCAGTAATTATCAAACAACTGAAGCTTTTCTCTGATAGGCTTGAGGAGGTAATGAGCAAAGCCCCTGAGTAAACAAGGAACAGACAGAGTAAATTAAAGGGGAGGGAGCATCAAGGGAGAGACAGAAAACCCAGCACCTCACCTGCCTTACCCTGGAGATGCAAAGCTTACTCAGCCTGTGCTGGGGGAGGGCAGGTGCCAGAGAGAACAGGATGTTTTTAAAACAGATAAAGAATAGTCCATGGCTATATTCCAAAAGAAAAACCAGGATTTCCTCTACCTAGCTGCTACTATGGTTACCCCACGCCTTTGAAGAAATCATGTGGCTTCCAATAACTTTCCTTCATCTAAAAAAGATCCCCAGCTCCCATCTCCACTCATTGGTTCATTATTTTACAAAATTCATCAAGTTCTTTTCAATGAAAAACCTCCTTGATTCAACAGGAGGGAAGAGTGAGAAAAGGGAAGCAGATGAAAATAAAAAGGAAACATTAAAATCAGGTAAAGGAAGAGGAAGATGATGCCAACTCTTACACGCTCCCACAAGCTCTCACACACCCACACACACTCTTACATGCTACCAGTAAACCTGAGCCCCAGAACAAAAATATTTCATTTAATATAGGAGGAACCATGGCTACTAAAAAGCATACGTACAAAGAAACAAGAAGATATGGGAGGAGAGAGAATCCACAGGAGGATTCACAAGAGAGATGTATTTAATTTAAAGCATAAAGAAATTATTTATTCCCCTCCCCAGGCCTCATGATCAATAAAGGAGACGTGGCCAAGTCCCTGTTCTAGTTTACTAAACTCTTCATCACCAGATTTAACTACAGTTCAAGCTCATCTGCACCAGGGATCACAAAACACATCTCCTGTGTGACACATACCCTTCATTCAGGTGTCACCAAGAGCCACATTCTCCCTCCTGAAGGTCCCTTCTCTGCTGTGCTGGTTCCTGACAGCTGGAGGAAAAGGTCAGCTATTCCCTCCAGTCCTGATGGAAAGTTTAACTAAGTGTTGTGAGAGGAAAAAAATAAGGGGGAAAAGCCACAATTGTTTTCCTGTTCCTTCTGTCTATGAGGATCAAGAAATCATTTGGTGCCAACAGAGGCCTCAAATACCCTGGGGCAGTACCCAGCTATTCTGAACAGTGCTCCCAGACTTCTGGCAGACCCAGGCCCTGGGGAGCACAGCAGCCCAAAATCTGTGGCTTCACAGACTAGAGACAGTCAGAAAAGCCCAAGGTGCTCCCTGGTGAGCCACTCACCCCAAATTCAGCTGAGTTTGGAACCCAACTCAATGCAGTTGTTGCTCAGGATTTGCTTTTCTCTTCCCATAATACTCCATCATCACAACCCAACCCCAAAACAGGTGTGGGCATGCAGCTTAAGAAAAAATGTTCCTCTACACTTTGCTGTGTTCCAGTGCTTATTGAAGCCCAGCTTTCAGCTTTGATATTTGTGTGCTCCTCTGCAATAAGCCAGGGGACACAGTTGTTGCAAACCCTACAAGACCCCATCAGCAGGTCAAGACAGCAGCCACAGGTGGGATGTGATCATGATGTCCTGCCCTTGCACTGGGCAGGACCAACAGTTATTAACACACTGCCACTCCACAAACACCCAAAGTGAACAAATTCCACTGTCTGCAGAGAGGAGGAGATTTGTTTTCCAGCAAAGGATAAGCCTACCTTAGCTTAGTGCCCTCTTCAAGGTTTCACACAACAATATTTATTTCAGCTCAAAATGTTAGGAGCAGAGTTGTACCTTTTGCAGTCATGTACAGGCAGAGGGAAGTTAGTGTGGGTGGGTAGGGAGGGTATAAGGCAAAGAATGCAAAAAGGAATCAATATTTTTCCAAGATCAGATTCAGCATCTCTGAGGAAACATGTGGGAAGGAAGATTGAAAAGAAGGTGGGAGAAGGAGGAAGGTTCACTATACAGAAATATTTCTGTGAAAATTTAAGAAATCTTATTCATCCTCTCCCACCAGGTTATACAAAGCATTAATTACAGTCAGTTTTTCCCAAGCATATCTGCTTTGCAGCTGTATTCTGCCCTGCTGCTTTAGCAGAATGCATAAACCTCCATTTGTCAGTAAAGGTCCTGTTTCTCCAGCACCACTAACACTCCTTCCAGGGAACTGAGAGATCTTCTGACCACAGACAGTACAGAACCATGTGCACCTGACAAATACAGGGCAGCATTTGTCTCAGATTCACATTTTCCATACAGGACTGATAACAGGATGAATAAAACACGGGGCAAAGGGAATTCTCCCAGCACAAACGTTGAAGATGAGACCTGCTGGGTGCACAGACAAACCCCAGGGTAAGCACACGTCACAACTCACTTGCCATTGATGACTCCATCAGGATTAAGCATGGGCACAATCTTGAAGATGAAACACTTCCTCAGGAGCTCAGCAATGGGATCACTGCTCACCAGGAACTCCAGGGTGCCCTTCATCACCCAGCTGGCATTGCTCTCCCCAGGGTGAACACGGGCTGTGAGGAACACGTAAGGACGGCTGCCTGCAAAAAGCAAAGCAAAAACACCCCCAAACTAAACAGGGCTTTCCTTTGAATAAGATCTTTGCAAGTGGATTTTATTCCTTTTGAATTTAGATGACAATCCAAAATGAATTCTAAGAAAAATACATATCCCTAGACGTTCCAGATATTTTCTCAAGGTGCTATTTATAAACTGACCACAGATTTGGTCCTCAGAACCAGCACAGAGCTAATCTCCCTTTTTATTCTGTGATAACTTCTAGATATTTACATGTACCATTAGAAAGCATTCTGCAGGTGCAGGTTACTGCCTCCAAACAGCTTTATCATACTTTCTAGCAATTATTGAAAGTTTGATCCCATCCAATTTCATTAAGGTTTAAAAGGCAGCAAGAAGTTATTTAATTGTCTAAGGTCCTGCTCCACTTTCAGTATTTCACCATTAACAATTAAGAGCTTTCTAAATATCTAAGCAGATTTGCCCACCCATAAGGGGCTCCAAGGACATGCAAGCTGCCTGATCTCTGGAAATAATTTGTGTTGTAAGGTCAAAATCATAATTAATTGAACTAAACTGATATAATTAAAGAAAATGCACTAATATGTTCATCAGAGCTGCAGAGTTTGAGTACACAAACCTAACCATTATTTCATAGCAATGCAACAAAAGCTAGAAATAACAATGCACATGGCTAACTCAAGAGGTTGGTTTTGGTGGAAAGACTTCTTCAATTTTATATAAAATAGATGCTCACTCAGATTAGAAAGGCTGATTTTCAGAAGTTGCAACTAGAAGAGTTCATCTGTTTGTAGCACTACTTTCATGCATGGGAAACATAAGCTGTGGAAATTTGAGGTAGGGGAGGGGATTTGGGGGGTTGCTTTTTTAAAAAAAAACCCAAAGAGTAAATCAAATTTTTACTGAACAGTTCATTGATAATCTGTACTGAACCTATTTCAAAACAGACTTGCAACTTAACAGCAAAAGTTTCCTTGTTATCAGATATGTTATTTGCTGTTCCTGTGAAAAAGCCACTAAACACATTTGGTCTGGGTACAAGCCTCCAAAAACTCTCAGCATACATATGCTTAGAAAAGACCAAGTTTGACAGCAGACTCTTTGAAGATCCCATCTGTGCTGAGCACACTTCAGGGATGGGCCAAGGAAACAGGAGAAGGCAGAAGGAGACACCTGCCAGGCACAGAAAATAAAAGGAAAGGAGAAAGCAATTATCTGTCTTAAAATAATCCTTTTGTGAGCATTCACTATCACAAGTCAAGCTGACAGATTTATTCAGTGGAAAGCTTTATCTCTCAGGGCATCACAGCCATGCCAGGGCAGGTTTGTCCCGCTCCATCAGGACAGTCAGAGCTCAGGCTCTGTTCCCTTCATGGACTGAAGGCCCCCAGCTGGCAGGACTGGGAGAGGCAACAGGACAGAATGCAGAACCAAAGGCAGCAGCTAAGTGCCCTTGTGAACAAATGCTGAATTAGCACCTTACATGCCTTTGTCCTTAGCTCCCAAAGCCATCCTTCTGTTTCCAAATGTGTTACAAATCATTAATCCATCATAGTAAAACAGGGAGGTAGAACACCATCCTCAAAAATACAGAGGGTAATAAAGGATGTTTAGCTGTTTGTCTGACCAAGAAAAGGCTGTGTCAGAGCTGGGAATACAGGTGAAATTTCTCATTTCATGTTCAAACAAGGAATAAGCATTAATTTCTCTCCTTACCTGTATACTCTTCACAGTTCTGCTCAGTATGTACTTCAAAGCACAATTTACTTACATCACACAGGGACACATTCAGATTTGGAAATAATCCCACATCCACACTTCCTTCTTAAGCAATTGGTGGGCACTAGAAGAGTGAACTGCACTGCCAGCTCAAAGAGCTCATACAGAGCAATCCTGTTCTGGTCCAGTAAAGCAACTGGGGCTCTGTTTCTCAATAGCCACATATTAGATTTTTGCCATTCTTACACCTCATCATATTGGGGGGGTTGGTGCATTTTCATCAACGTGTACTTAGGCACTTATGGATTGTCAATGACTCCTTTAGCTCCTGCAGAACCAGCCATTCTGATTTTTTCCCCCAAAATTAGAAGATACTATTTCTGTTCTTCTCCAGTTAATTGTGCATTACCATCTACCTTATAATAGCAACAAACAAAAGCCAGATTTCACAAAGACATCAGCTGCATTTTGCCATTTCCAAACATTTTCTCCTTTCTCCCATCACCATGATTTAGTGCTGTTGTGCAGGCTCATTGCTGAGCTAAACTTATGGGGCTGTGCAGTTATAGCTGGGAATGAGGCTCCTGAGGACTTCTAATGGACAACAGCTGTAAATAGCACAGAGCAAAATAAAATGTGCTCTCTTTTGCAATTGATGAATACAGCTTTAACAACTCTTACCCCTTCTGGATATTGATACAGAGTTCAGCTTCTTAAATGAGAGGTTCATTCCTCAGTCAAAATGAGAAAAATAAAAAAAAACTCTAAGCAACAGCTTTCTCATGTCAGAAACCCAGGACAATTTGCCATAATTCTGCTAATTGCAATAGCATGGGGCTGGCAGAGATCTGACTTCTGTTGTTTCTCTCAAGGCTCATCAAAGTCAAGCTTGTCTTCCTCAGAATCAGTGGTGGAAAAGCTCCTGGAGTCTCCAGATCTTAAACCCAGGGAAACATGAGGGAAGGGAAAGAGACCAGAGATCACCTACACTGTTTTCCTGTGGGTAACAACAGGAGGGCCCCATTGCCTGCAGGTCCAGCCAAGGAAATCTCTCTATTCCAGTGAAAGTTTCCTTTGAAAGATTCCCTCCTGCCAAGCACATCCTCAGCTCTGACATCCCACCCACAGGAGAGTCATAAAGGAGCTTTGTACAAGCAAGGAAACCACAGAGCTTGTTAACTGTCTGTTCCCTTCACAGGAGCCATCCCAGCCAAATCCCACCTCCAAATTCTGCTCCCCCAGAGTGCTTCCAGCATGAAAACTAATGAAGCAGCAAATAGAGCAAAGAGCTGATGACATGGCCATAAAACTTGCTACTCTTGAAACACCTGGAAAACAGCAGGAGTGGCCCAGGCCTATGGTTTACAGCATATCCAGTTACTTTGGAATTACTGTGCTAACTGCTATTAACAGAGCTCGTGAGAGGAGCAGGCCGAGCACTAGCCAGCCATGCTCCACACTCAACTGGCAGCACCAGGGGAGATCTCTGCACTCAGTTCAGCTGCTTCTCTTAATTCCTGACTTCCAGCACCCCCATAACTGCAGCCCTGACCAGACCAGCTCAGTACTACCCAGTACAGCTTACTGGTTTATACTGGTGCCCTTCTCTCTCTGCTCTTCAGAGCTCCATGGTACAATTTCCCTGCTAAACCTCTGTTAAGGACTCACAACCTCAGGTTCTCTCAAATACCTCTCCCAGGACCAGAACTGAGCTTAAGTCTTCAGAATCCTCAGGCCAACACCTAGGCAGCTCCTCTCCAGGTTCAGAGGAAGCTGACAGAAAGCTCAGGTTAGCCATTGATCTCTGCAAAGCCCACAGGACACATAACTTTCTCTGGGAATGTAAATAATGAAAAGGGAAAGTAGAGGAGCCTTTTTGTGCTACATAAAGCCTTATCCAACAAATCATGTCTCCTTGCACTGTGTTATATTTCAACATGCCCAGAATATAACATGGCATCAACAATACCCAAGGTGGGAGATTAAAGAACCACTGATTCCTCTTGCAAAACTTCGAGCAAAGAACCTTTGAATGATAATTTTACTAATGCATCACCTAATTCCCATCTCTCCTTCTCTTCACTCATTTTTGATTGTGTATATATGAATGAAAATGAGAGCTTTGTTCTTCCAGTAGTGCTAACTTGCTGCTTAATCTCCTGCCTCTAAGGGTCCTCCTCTAGTCATGTCATCACCAAGGTTCACTAGGAGGTGACTTTGATGTCACTAATCATGACATCAACTGGGGAAAGAGAAGCCTGAAAGAAAAGAACAAAACCCCATTAACACAGCAGTGTCCCTCATCAAGGGGAGCACACAAAGGAAATGAAAAGCAGTTCCAGATGCCCTGACCTGGGCTGCTGCTCTAAATTATTTCAAGCTGAGGTTTGAGCCGTGCCATTTGTAAAGGGACAGGGTGTTAAAATGATGCAGGGCTAGGATTTTTTAAGGAGTCAAAGGGAATTATGTACACAGCATGTAAACATGTCCAGATCTGGGTCTTGGGCTGGAACTTTCTGCCTGTGCCTCTGTGCTTCTCTTTCCTTTGCACAAGCCCAGGGCCATCAAGACACAGGCTTGTTTTTCTGCTTTATGTCTAAGTACAGCATGCCTACCATGAGCATTACACAGATCAAAGGGCCAAGTTTACCTCAGGATACAGTAGAGAAAAACCAAGAAAGCAAAACTTTTCCTTCCGACTTAATTAGCTGTTCCTATTACAGGCTGTTCTGTGAGTAAATGATGGGTAAACAGAGGACCATCACATAGCTCTTCCATGCATGTCCCAGCTGCTTCATGTCCTGGATCCTTCTGACATGCCCAAGGCTGCTGAGTTATGCAAAGCCAGAGAGAAGAGGGGATATGGTGTGATGTTCAATGAATATATGAAAGTATATTTGTAAAAAAACATCAAATACTGAGATCACAGAAAACAATGAGCCTGATCTGAGGCAGAATCTGTGTCAGATACTTTTCTCCCCTCCTAAAACTTTTCCAGTTGTCAGACTTTCAGTTGCCTTAAGACAGAATAATTCTTCCCTGCCCATATCCACCTACACCAGATTGCTGTCTCTTTGTTGTGCCTGTTTTTGGCTAGATGCTCCAAAAGCAGATACATCTTAATACAGAGGCAAAGCACAAGCTAGCAGGATCAGCTGTTGTTTTCCAGAATTATCAATGAGCTATTCCTTTCTTAAATATTTCTGTATTATGTGTACTATTACTGTTACCTATGGCAAAGTGAACATAACAAATCATCTCAGCTGCCTGTTCCCTACCTTCATAGCTTGATGGGAGAGTTTCAGCCTCCAAGTTGCTTGGCAACCTTCTTTTGTGTACATGTTTTATGAATTCATTCACCTCTGAATCAGAGATGAGCAGGAGCTGAATATGGGTACAGACTGCTCAGCCTCAGCTTGACCTCCCACTAATGCTGGGTTTGAACACCAGGAAATTGGTAAGCAAGTTGTCAAGGCTGTTTTGGGGAAGTTTTCCAAAATCCCAAGCTCTTAAAGCAGCAGGAACCACCATCATTATTTAGCAGGACCTTCAGTGTGACTGAAGGCAAAGGAAACCCACACAAACTAATTCCAGTTCAAATCGAAGCATCCCTCTTGGGGAAAGCTGGGGAACAACTGCACCTTATTTTCAGGACTTACACCCATGAAAAGCCTACTGTAACCCTTTGCAAACTGTCTCAGATTATAACAAACATCCCCATCCCAAGTGTGTGCACCTGCATTAGTCTAGCAGAAATTTCCAACCTCTGCCTCATCCAGTCCTGGGTACACCCACTCAGCATTCACTGGCATATCCAGTGTCACTCTGCACACCCTCTGAGCTGCTCAGATATCATCAGACTTCAAAACTGAAACCATGCAGGTGCCTTATTAAGCTGCTGTCAAGCAAGTAACCTGCATTTATCTCCTCCCAGGGCTGGCAGAGGAATTCCTCTGTGTGGGTGCATCTCCCACACCCTGTGCTCAGTGCTGCCATCCATCTCTGCTCCCCTCAGCCACATGCCCAGGGCACGAAACCAACATGGGGGACAGCTAGGAAAAACTACTGCTAGGAAGGATCAGGGGATTACAGCAGAGGAGATAGTAATGCAAAGCAGTTGCAAAAATGGCAGCTCTCCTGGGACCCACACCAGGCAACATCACAGCGGAGGCAAGGAACACTCTTAGTGTTCCTTGCAAAACCAAAATAGCTGCACCACTGAGCAAAACCAAATAGCTGCAGTGCTGTGCCCACTGCTGCCCACCAAATGTTAAAAAAAAAATGATGAAAACTGAAGAGGTCATTGAAAATCATCAAATGTTTAGAAGTCTTAGGCTGAAAAATTGGAGAAAATGGTTTCAGACACGGAAATAAAAGGTGAACAGAGAGGAAGGAGAAATAACCTTTAAATTGCAAAAGGCTGATATAAAAAGATTGCAATCACCTGTCCTCACTGTCCACTGGGAATAGGCTGCATAAAAAGAAACACAAGTTACTATCAGCTAAGCCAACCTGTGGTGACCTGACTGCCCTCCCTCCTGATGGGTCCTTGTTCATGAAGTCCTGTGCCTCCTCTACAGTACCCAAAATAGTGCCAGCAGAGGCCTACAGCCACATCAGTCATAATAGCTCCTTTAGAAACTTGTCCATGGTTCCCCTTATTCCTCTGGAACGAGCTCTCTGTTCTGCTGGAATTACTATTCCAGTCCACTCTGCCACCTCCTGTGTTCTCTTTGATGCAAGGTGTCTGCTTACTACTTAATGTTAGCCATGTTAAACCATGTTAACCATTAGCCACTAATTAGTGGCTAATCAGAAATTTCAGAAATATTTCATCATCATATTTTGACATCATTAGGGCTTCTTTGCACATACAGAACAGAATTATTTATGGAAAATTCTGTCTTACCTGCTCATTTAGTGACAGGCTTGCCACTTCAACATTGGAGTAATATAATTTCTGGGATTTCTCTCAATAGTAATGATCTTCCAAAGCCTCTCTTTTACCCTTAAGATTACCATTTCTCAGCTTCTGCTTATGTATGCCTTGCAAGGTGTGAGCAGCAACCACTAAGATGAGGTCCAACACATGATCTAGGTAGCTGATGTAGGGAGCTCCAGATTATCTGTCAGAAGGCAGGCACGGATCTATCACCCCCTGCTTCTATAACACACATATTATGGCTTTAATTTGTTCTGTGGCAGCAGGCAATTTCAGATACTCAAGTATTTTGTACTGCCATGGCCAGGCCATCAATCCATGTGTTTTTCAGTCAGCATGGGAGAAATGTAGACTGTCTTGCAGAGATGCAAGGCCTCTGAGACCTGGCAAGCAGTAAAAAGCAGTATTTTCAAGTTAGGCATATATGTGACTTTCACCTTCTGGGGTTTCTGCACAAAGACAAAAAAGCGAGAAGAACTAGAACATTGCCCTAAACTGTCCCTTGCCTAAAAGAAGGTGAAGGCAGGAGATGAGTACACAGAGACCTGAAGGACAGCTGCTGTAACAGGTAGAGTGCAGAGATCCATGGAGCTATAAAATCCATGGGCTCTTTTCCGAGAGAAGGATTTAATCTGAAATGAAATCAGGCAGGAGGAGCAGACTGAAAAAGCTTCCATTGTCATAAAAATATCTCCCTGGGTAATCCACAGTGATGGAAAAAGGAAACCCTGATAATTTATGTGACAGTTTAATGGGATTTTGGTGACACTGGATACTTTAGAAAGAATTTGCCCAAACAGGACAGACAGGACTTTAATAAGGCTTCAGCTCCAAACCAGCAATATTTTCACTCCTTGCTTTACCATTTCATTCTACATACCCACTGCTCACTCACAGCTCATTTTCTCATTTGCAAGGCACATTTCAACTCTGTAAGAGCAACAACTGCTCTTTCTGGTTAGATCCCCTGCCAGAGAGGCTTCTGAGTATCTGATCCCTAAAGGGATCAAGCTGCCTTTGCACCTACAGGGCAGAGCATCACTGAGCTGTGAACTCAGAGGCATGAGCTGCCCTCTGGCCATGTCCCCTGCTCTGTGGATGGCACTAACAGCTTCTGTGTGGAATTAAAGGGCAGCAGATGGACAGGCTGGAGCAGGAGCTGCTGGCAGAGGGGACGCCCCCAGAACACACTGCAGGGATAAATGGCTTTCACACCCAGTGAGTAATGCCTCAGCCCCCATCTCCTGCCTGCGGGGGACACAGCCTTTACCCCCAGCACAACACCCCATGCCCTTCACTGCCATGGCTCCCAGAGCAGGCTCAGGGCAGGAGGAATCGCTCAGAGCACCAAACCCAGGTGAATCCGGGGTTAATGGCATCGAACTCCACAAAGGAACATTTAGACTGAATATCAGAGAGTTACACTCAAAAGTCTCCCCTGTGGAGAGGTGGAAGTTAACATTAAAACCACATTGCCCAGAGCACAAGTCATTTTGTATACAACAATCCTAAAGTGGCTGGGGACAGAAATAACCCAACAGGAATTCATTTTCTTTGCTAACTTCAATGGATCCAGTTAAGAAGCCCAAGTTTTGCTAATTTCTCCTTCTGGCAAATCCAGGCATGAAAGAAATGGTAAAAAATTGGGTGATGATCTCAATATTTTGTCCATTCTGGGATGAACTTAGAACCTGCCTGTGAGCCCTAAAATGGGTATGAGAAACAGCTGCCAGTGTTTCTTTCACTGCTGGGAATAACAGCCAAGTTTAACAGTTTAACACAAGTTTAAGTTGTGTAGTACTTCAAGCTGTTCTGCTCTACAGAAGACAAACTCTATAGTTTATTCTAAAAAAGCTCTTTACTCTTTATGCAGTACATATTTAAAACCCACCTATTACCACCTACAGCATAAAGTAATGTTTATTCTTAAATATGTGTTGTGCTTTTAAGTGGCACAGATCCATCTCTCCCTGACTTGAAGTCTTCCTCAGGGAATGACTTGAAAGTAGTAAAATATATTAAAAGGAAGTACAATCAGAGCCTCTCATTGTCAAATTGATAAAATATCATTTTTTGTTAAGATAAAAAGCATCACAGATTGCCTCTGATGGTAAAAATTAAATTCTTAGTCTTCACTTGATTTGATATTTATCACTCATTGCTCCAGAATCAGTCAAGCAGAGAATGTTTCTTAAAAATAATATTATTCTGTATTTCTCCTGGAGTAAGCAAACTAAGAATTTTAAACTGTGTGTTTTCTTATATATAAAAAGCTCAGAAGAAGGAGGAAATAAACAGAAAGTCTACAAAAAGCCTTCTACTACTTCACTATGTCAACAGCTTCACAGTAAAGGACCTTCTGCAGGTTGACCTCATTTGTGGCATCACTAAATTGACTTTTACATTATTGCTGTCTAAGTCTATCCTAAATCTTGAAACTGCACTGTCCAGAGCTGATCCCAAAGGAAATTCTTGCTTTCCACAAACAAAAGATCAATGAGGTTAAACTGTCTCCAAATTTTGAGTAATGAACCTTGTCTTCATGGCAAGGTCTTAGTTGAACTCCCCAAATACCTGAGCAAAAGAACAGCAAAAGTAAGGGGTCAACATAAAAGGTCTTTCAGTCAGATCATCAAGAAAGCAAATCATGATACACTGACCTTGTATCATGACATAAGCAGCACCATGTTCCATCTCCTAGGCTGCATGACATGTTGTGTGACAGACCATGAGCAGAACATAAGTTTTCCAGGAGAAACAGCAGAGATGAGGCCTGAAGTTCCCAACCAAGTTCATACTGTATTTTTTTTCAAGCAGTTCTACTATTGAGATATCCTAAAGATGAAGAAGGAATCAGGCTCACATAGCACAATCTGAGCCCCAGAGTACATGACAAAACTAGGTGGAACAAAAGCAGAAAACATGCAGAACTTTCAAACAGTCTGTGGAAAGACACACTAAGCTGTCCCTGTCTCAGGTCAGTAAGTTCTTCCCTTCAGATGCCAGCAAAATGATGGCTAGTGGATGATGTCTTCCTGCATCAATCACTGCAGGGAGCAGAGTGTCAAGTTAGGAAGTGTCATCTGTTCGAGGCAGTAAGATGGTAGGAAGGTTAGGGTGAGGAAAAAGGTTCTTTTTATCCCCACAAGTTGCTACAAAGCATAGAAAAACGTTCTCATGAATAAAGGAGTCAGGCTGCAGAACAGTCCTGGCATCCTCAGAAGAAACAGAAGTGGGACATGAGATGCCCTTCCTTGGCACTCCATGTATCACTGCAAAAGTGGGAGCTTTCACACAGGAGAGCTTTCAGTTCTTCATAGTTTCCTAAGTGATATTAAATTTATTTTAAAATCATTCTCCAGAAGGTTCTTTCAGGCAAATAATTTAAGAGCACAATTGATAGTTCCTAATCAGTTTGAATTTCTGATGTGTAGTGCACAGACTGATTTCATAAAGCTGCTAACTGTGATGTTGCCTCAATCCCAGTGCCTTCCTGCACTTTCACCCCAGCACTTCCACAGCAGAACTTTGAACTTCTCCAATTCACCCTGCCCCAGAATCCTTCCACTTGTAGCTGATTCTCTCTATACAGCCTGTAAAATCCACAGCACGAGCTCCTCTCTCAACGTGCCATAAGAAACACTCATATCAAAACCATTATATTGCAGAGTGTTCACAGCCACTTCATCTCCTGCTCTGTAAACTCTGAGTGCTTTTAAAAGAAACATTTATATAGAAGAAAATCCCTGTAAATCATGGTCATGACAAGCTAATGGCTAGCATTGCAAAGATGATTTACCTTCTTGCTGTATCTAACAAAGCTTCTTATGTTAATACCTTGTTTTCAAAATATGAAGAGACTTCTAACTGATGTTTTCTAACTGCAAGAATATGCAGCTAATGAAAAATGCCTTACATCAGAAAATAACCTTCCCCTGCCACCTAACACTCCCATCAACTCTCAAAATCAAAGGATTTCCTTGAATTATTTCCTTCCTCTGTATTACTCAGGGTGCTTCCCTCATGGATGAAGAAACCAGCCATTCAGTCTCACTGCCTGTTTTACAATCCAAATTCATTTTAGGGTTTGCATGCATTACCTGCATGTTTCAATTTGATATATTTTGATTTCTGCTTATTAAATTACATTTGAGGCAGGTTATATGGCCTCATGGGGAGCACTACCCTTTGTGCAAACAGCCATTTTATCAGGGCTGAGCCTAATTTCACATTTTGATAGGCTGGAAAACAAGGTCATGGCCATGATGTCTGTGTGGCAAGTGATGCCCCAGCTGGTGGGAGAGACTTTTGATAAGCCAGGAGGAGGATCCTGGGAGTGTTGTGATTTAAAGGGTATGATCTAGGATATGAAATTAAGGAGCAAGCCATCAGTGATGAGCTGTTTCAAGTCTATTGACAGCAGTCTCCATAGCTGGCAGGGCATCACCTTTCCAGCACAGAGACTATAAGCACCTCACTGCATGTTTATTGCTCATTCAATAGTTAGTAATGGCTAAAAATGGGGAGAATAGGGATAATGGGGACACCACAGCCCTTAATGACATGCCCAGAGGCCTTCATCTGTCTCTTGCTTGCTCTTTCAGCCTCTGGCCAGTAGCTCTTTTTGAAGCACAATTCCCACGAGTTGAGTTGTGCCTCATGGTGACCCTCTGGCTGTTGTTTTTGTGCCCTTTCAAAATGCTTGACAGAACTGTCACAGAAGGAGCTTGGCATCTGGAAGCTGTGGCAGACACGATATGACCTGATTCATAAAACACAGCTAAACAGCTTGGGCTGCCAGAGGCCAGGATTTACAGGACTGAGCTTAAAAATGGCCTCTGCTAAATGCACTTCCCTACTGCACACAAAACAATTCCCAAGTTGTGAGGGTGACCTGCAACTCTGCAAAGTAACAAAGCAGACAAGACACTAGAGATACTAATCTGGGTACAGCCTGCACTGTCCAGTGCCACTCAGGACAGGAAAGGAATGACCTCAGCTCTGGCTGCACCTTTAGCACATGGCTACAGGGGTAGGAAGGACCTAAAGAAAAAAAAAAATTTCCAGAATTTTTTTCCAAAATTCCCCAGCGCAGCAAGCACAAAAGAAAAAAAAATTAAGCCAGAGATAATTTCTGCTGCATTATCCACTACAGCCTCATTTTTACAATAAAAGCCTCTCTGCATTTTTATTTCCAGCAGGCACAGCCTGATCAGTAAGGAATTTAAGGACTTTCTGCCCTCCCATCCATCTACCTATTTTCTTCATCTCTACTTCAATCACTAGTTACAGCCTTCTGTTAGGTGCTCACCATGGGACCTAAACATCCTCTGGGAGACCTGTCAAAGTCACTCTGATGCCAGTGATAATAAATTCCATATCACTCATCTTCTCTTGAAGCACTTCATAGACTGAAGATTACATGTTTCAAGTGTGTTCCAAGTTATGAAGGTAAGGATTTACAGAAAAATCAAGTAAGTTGATCAAGGATAAAATACAAATCAGTCAGAGCTGGAAGCTCAACAGCTGTTTCCAAAGCTCCAGTCAAAGAATTCTGAGCCATCCACATTCACCCTAGAAGTGATTTTCTACATAATCCATTACTTCGAATCACTTCCTCCTCTTTTCATTAGCTATGAAAATGAATTGAATTGTGCACTTAGACATAATCAATAGAGCCCTCTCTCAGTCATGTTATTTGTCCTATATCAAGATCAGCTGTCATTTTCATTCTGGAACCCACCCATCCTTCCCAAAATTATCAAGCACACACACATTTGCAGAGTGCTATGGTATTCCTTTATCCATCACGATCATGTAATGTTTTCAGACTAGAGGAAAAAGCAAAAGATTATAGGAAAGGTAAGGGAAGAATAAGGAACTAAAATAGAGTGTTGTAGTAGGTCTCTCTGGTTCTTAAGAAATAAAATAAAAAAATAAAGCTCCTAAGTTGTCCAGAAGTCCTTCCTTATCTGTGGGCCAAGACATATCTCCAACCCCATTCTGACTTCTTCATTTACTCATCACCTCTGCCCTCATCATGTTTTAATAAAACACTTCAACATATTTAATTTAACCTCACTATTTCAAAGCATCCAGGCTAAGCTAGAAATATTTTCAAAAGAATTTGTTAAACAAATTCAAGGGAAAAGAAAAGTAAAAGCTTATAAAAAGAATTGCCAAGTGGCAAGAAAAATTACTTTCTTTTTCCCCCCACAGCTAAGAAACACAACAATTGCAACTGGTAGAGCAAATTAAATTCTAAGTGCACTGGTGATTTGATAGATATAATTTTCTAAGTGTTAGAGCCACATAATAAGTGCCCTGAAATGATACAGAAGTCCAAGTTTAGCTGTCTGGGAGCACTGGTGCACTTTGCAGTATCTACCATGTCACTCGTCAGCTCGTTGATCTTATCAGCACATTTGCAGTCTGAGCAGAGCAGCTGTCCCCACTTGGTTTTTATTTCTATTTCTGCATTAGAAACAGGTGGGCAAGCTCAGAGAGCTAACAAGTTTCTTTTTGATGTAGAGATGGACAAATCCTCTCATTAACAGAATGGCCTTTTAAAAATCATTATGGGGTATTTTTAGCCCCATTTCATTTCAGTATTTCTGTGTAATTGCAGCCCATTAATCACAAATGCTTGTTTCTAGAATCTGTCAGTTATAGGCAACAAGTAGTAGCAGCCTGTGGCATCTGCAAACGACTACTTTCAACATATTGCTGGCTTATTTTACTAGGGTAAGATTGGCTGCATCAGTCACACAGGAATGGATCTCATTCTCCAATTACAGAAATTAAACTCAGTTAAACAGGTCAGGCAGAAATCTGCATAGACCCTCCCAGCAAAATCAACTTGGTGGGAATTAGAAATAGAATAGAAATAGCAGGTGTTCAGAATTCCAGATACAAAACCAGCAGAAAAACAAATGCATACCATGTATTGCAAATATGCCTCCTCACTCAGTAATGCTCTTGGATAGATTAATATTAAAATCAGCACATAGAAATAGCATTTGATTAAGATCAGCACATAGAAATAGTGTTTGCTACATTTCACAAGAGTGTGGAGCCCCTCACATGGATGTGGGCAGAGTAGCTGAACAAACTATCTGCTTGCAGCTCTGGCAAACATGCACTAAAGCTGCTCCGTACAATCCAAACAACTCCAGGCATTTGTAATGCACGGCTAGCTAGGTCAGCCTTTATCAGACAGAAATGCATAGCTTGGAACATTAAATCCAGAAATTAGATTGTTGTTTTCCAGAAAGTTTTCAAAGCCTTGAGGTATCAGCTGAATGACTTTTCTATTTTCAAGTCAGACGCAGCAGACAGTCTCTCCAACCAGCCAGCCAAGATTTGAAAGCACCAAGAAATTTCCCAGTTTAGAAGGATAAAGGTGAAAGCAACGTGAAAGTTATAACGCCACCCACACTGTTTCCCAAGAGTCTGTTAGTTCTGGGTGTTGAGGAAGGGTTTGCCTGTGCAAGCTGAAGCCTATTGTTAGAGTGAGAAATTCAAGAGTCACAGGAGCATGAAAAATCTACCTCAGAGTAGCAGAGTTCCCTGTTAGCAGGACACACTCTGGGTTCTGTCACAGCCTAGCAGTTCTTTAACACAAACTGTGCAAGACTTGACAAACTGTCCCCCGAGCTGAGTTCCCAAACTGAAAGCAATGGTTTGCTAGAAGAGTGGCAGACCCCATTTTTTGCCAACTCTGCCCAATCTTGCCATCCAAAATAGTTTGTTCCCACAAGATCGTCAGGCACCAGAAAGCAATGTGTATCTACCTCAATCTGTGTACCAGCACAGCTTTTCTGGAACAGAAAAGGAAAAAATATTGAACCAGAAACAAAAACTGCTCTCTGAGATGGCAGGAGTGGTTGTGTGGGTCTGACAGCAGCTGGTACATGTGCTACAGCCCCTGGGATTTCCAGCCACAGATTACTCTTCCACAAGGCCAACCTGCCAGCTGTCCTGCTCCCAAATCTCTGAGCACAGCTTGCCTAGCACTTATCAATGAGGAGGTACAACCAAACAGAAAGGAGAACAACTGGTCACATTTCTACTGCTAGAAAATGATAATTTCTTACCTTACAGGAGGCTTGAACCTGAGGAACTTCTTACTGACCTTTTAATTCAAGGAGCAAGAGTGATTCACAGACTGCTCCACTAGCTACTGACCAGAAGCACCTACTTTAACACAGGTGTCCAAACCCAACTGCCTTCAAGAAAACCCACTTCACACATCAGCAGGTGCTCCAGACCTTCTGATTTGTGCCAAAACAGCCACCCTGTGTAATATGACCCCTGACCAGCTGGGCAATATTGTGGCCAGATGAAGGAACCCCTTCCTGACCTTGGCTTTCACCTTGAGGCACAAGCATTGACTCTTCCCACCTTGGTAAGCACACTGCTCCTGTCAATATTCAATCTCCAGTGACAGTCTGACCCTAAAATTATGTCCTGCCTCTCACAGCCCAAATCCACATTGAGGAGAGATTTACCTCAATTCAAAAGCTTCTCTGGCTGACTTACACAGTACCACAGTGACCTTTTAGCACATGCCCCACAGGACTAGAATTTATGGCCAGGCATGGGAAATGTGCCACTCACAGAAACACGCTGATTCAGGGTTTTTTTGCCACACCATAATTTGGAGCTAATGATAGAAACCCAGTAGCAGTTTAATGCTTCTTCACCATTTTAGGGAGAAAGAGCTGCCTGGGGGCTCTGCTGGGCTGTGTTTCAATACCTTGATTGGCCATTGGAAACACAACACCTGCAGGATTCTCACTGACTGTTTCCACCTAAGGGAGAGAAGGGAGAGAAGATTTTTTTTTTGCCCTTCTGTTAAGGCAAGAATTTGGGCAACCTAGCACTCCTATAGAAGCTTGCAGGTCAATTGCAATGAGAACTGGTCCTGGGGTGTTGGAAGACAGGCATATTCCAAGCAGCTGCCTATAAATTTCCAAAGCAATATAAGAATTACATACAACCAAACCATTTTCGGTTTCATTGATAATTTTTAATGCCTTGTAGCAAAAATACAAGTAGTACCACACTCCTGTGAGAAGACCCTTCTGAGACACTTGACAAACCAATCAAGAAATAAAATAATTATGACTAAGATATGCTAATTTAGATTTTCAAGATGTTTAATTCATTAGTGTATCAGAAAAGGCTGTTATGTTCTGGAAGTCTGGAGGATTGCCAGCCTTCAGCTCTACTGAGAGAATGATAGAATATCTTCGGTTGGAAGGGACCCACAAGGATCATCAAGTCCAACTCTTGATGTTCAAGCCCAAATCCATACCAACCAAGAAGATATCAATAACTTATGTTCCAGAATGTTCTGCCTTTAATCAGATAGTTTTTTCTCTAGAAAGGATATGCAAAGGTTATAAGTCTCCTGGGGCAAAAGTAAGACTGTTCTAAATCAAAGATGGAAAGGCAGCTGAACAAGTGCTCAAAAAAGTGCTACAGAATTTTCTGCCCTATCCCCTAAGCAGAGGACGGCTTAGAAAAAATATCCAAATTTCAGAAGGAATTTTATTTTTAAAAAATGCAGAACATGGCAGCTGAATGAAGAACACCACAAATAATCTCATTTAAGGTGCTTACTCTGCCATCATGCTGCATTAGGCAGAGGGTGGGACAGAATGAGAGATTACCCTAATATTTACTCTTTGCTAAAAACACTGTGATTGTCTATGCTTCAAAGCCCAATTTTAGCATCCTTGCTCAGTGTTTTCTGTCCATTCCTTGCTGCCTTGACTACTGGAGTTCAATATATTAATATGTATTTTGCCAAGCTCACAGAAGGCTGACCACAGTGTCAAAGCTGTGCTGGCAGAGATGGCTCCACCAAACGCTGGGATTCAAAGAGCATTTGCTGCATCGTGAAAAATACTGGCCTCAGCCTGCAGACAACCATGTGTCTGTCTCACAGATTTCATATTCCATTCAACCAACTTCCATCTTTATGGCAGCAAGCTGGATAACTCAAACAGGAGCGTAGTTTTGCAGAAATTTGTGTGCTCTTTTTGCAAGGAGCTGCCAACGCTGTTTTGACTGGGATATCAGAAAGAAAAAGTAGAAGAGATGTTTGAAATTGAGAGGCAATCTTGAGAAAAATTTCAGCACAGACCATCAGTGTTGCATAACTGGACAGCTTTGCTTTGGCTTCAGAAGCTTGAGAAACTGTCTATTCAAGTGGAAAAGAACATTCTCAATTCTGTAATTATTTAGCACTGGTAGAACACATGACAATTTTATTCAGCCTTTCTTCACTGCTGCATTAAAACAGGATAACAGTTTTCACAACAGCTGACTCTTCCTGTCACCAAAAACACAGTGTTTGGTACAAAGTGAGAGAGAAATCAGCACCTCTGCCTGGCAGCCCTGCAAACTAGCAGAAAATCATCAAATCAAAAAGAATACAAAGACACAAACCTCATTATTGCAGATACAAGGATAAAGAAAAAATGTTTTTCTCCAGTGTTCCATAATCATCTCAATCAATTTCTACACACAGTAAAATCTGTTCACTTTTAACTATAATCACAAATAAAGAGAAGAGATAGAGAACTGATGAAAGGAAAAAGCAGAACAGGTCTGTAAATGGAATACTTGAAGGAAATGTAATGCTGGTGGACATTTTCTGCATAAGATTGCAATTTGATCCACGTTAAGTACCTAGAAAGCTACAAAAACAGTCTGTTAGAGAACATCTGTTCCCACTTGGTGGAAATGCCATCTAATGGGGGAGCCCCCAAGGAGCTGGGGCTTTCTTCAGTTCTTGGTTTCTCTCCTGAGATTATCATCAACGGCACCAATGGTTCTTTCTTCTTGTATGACATTAGCAGTGTGGAGTTCTTATTATAAAAGCCTATCAGGCCTTCCCACAGAAACCAGTCAGCAGCCAGACAGCTCTGGGGAGGTGGATTGTTCCCCATTTGGCAGACATGTGTGACCTGAGGGTCCATGAGCAGTGGCTGTGCTGCTTGCACATGCGCTGGAGGGAGCATCACATGCAGTAACAGTGGGGAGCAGATGTGCTTGCTGCTGTGAGCTGCTTCCAGCCAGCACCATGCCAGGTTAGCACTCCAGATGAATTGCTACAGGCAGCCCTTCTGCCTGCTGAAAAGATCATTACCAATCAAAGCAGGTCATTCTACCTCCTTATTTTAACATTATTAGATGAGAGCTTCCTTTAAGGAGTGCAGCTTCCTTTGAGGCCAGCTGACTCCAATAAGGCGTTGAACTAATTTGGTCCCTGTTTCACTAGGAGATGTGTCATCTCCAGGTTTGAAAAAGTTATTCAAGAGAGCTTGAGCCTTTCATAATTAACATGCAACACTGGTTGCCACACGGGGAGCAGGCACAGTTATAATAACTCTGAGTCAATAATTCATAAACTATAATGCATTATTAATCAATTATTGAGGCCTGAATTACATTTAATGAGATTAAGCTGATTGGAGCACTAAGCTGTTTGAGTCATATTGATTTAATCAATGTGCTTAATTAAACTGTGTACATTTTCCACATGATCATTATTTCCCAGTATCCTGCATAAGTGGCCCCTGCAATTCACATCCTCTGTTGTTCTTTGCTCAGGAATTTCTCTTTGCTGCAATTTATATTTAAAGGTAAAGGGGTTGTTTCTTCCTAAGAAAAGATCAAAGTTGCAAAACAACCATCTAAATAGCTTATACAAGCAGATTGAGAAATGTTAGAATAGTTTTCCCAGCAACAGTGTGTTTTTTATTCTGTAGGCCTGAGATGAGACCAGGTAAAAACACCTCATTAGTCCCACTTTATCACTCATTCCAGTTCCACAAGCATCTGCAGATTCAATGGTATGAGCATTCTACCATATCTATCCCAAAAACATTACTCTATCCTTCTTCAGAAACATGCCTAGGCAAAAAATGTGCTTCAAATTCCCAGGAGACTACATTTAAGATAAGCAGGTGTCATTACCTCTTTTTGACAAGTATTCATAATGGTTTCCTCAGCCATGCATAAAGAGGACATATGATGACAGAAGAACAACTCAAATTGACAGATATTACAGATGTAAATGCATTTTCTAGTGTCATTTTTGTTTAATTTCCCTCACCTCTGCTGTTAATTATCTGGGACAATTTGGGTTAACTTTAAACCACAAAATTCAGATCTATAATGCTACCCACGGCTAAAAGAATATTCATTAGGTGTGTTGACTCTGGAACACACATAACACATTGAATAATCACTATTATTAATGGGGATGACAACAGTACAACCAGCCATGAAGAGAGTTGTGCAATTCCTCTGGGACTGTTGGAGTCATTACTCTGTGTTAGCACTAACCAGAATGGCACCTACACTCCATCACTTCTCAGAGGTGTCCTGCCCCTTGCCTCCTCTGACTAAAGGTGAGAGCAAATCCACCCCAACCCAGGGTACAGCCAGGAAACACCTCCTGAAAAACACTCACAGGGCAATGTAGAGTGTACACCGTTCTCTTCTGACCAATAATTTTGCTTTTGGTGGTTTAAATTCCACCATTCTGTTAACATTAGCAACATATCAGTGTCCTTTATTTCTTAACAAGAATACAATTTTGTCATTGCCTGTGTGTCAGTGTTTAGATATTTTCCTTACACTTCTTTGAAGAGTTAATCTGTCCATTTGCTCTGTCACAACAGTATCCTACTGCTTGCAGGGTCTACTCAGCTGTCTGCCAGGGAGTTTAGTGGAGTTACACACTGCACACATGCATAAATAATACTGTGAATTAAGAGTTTGCAAACTATTACTGAGTACACATACATACTGCTAACACTGCCTTCACTGGGCTCTGTGTGTGTGGCAAACAAGAAAATCAGAGCTCTGCAAACACCTATTAATTCATCAAGCAAGGAGCTGGCACCAAGATTTGCAAGCTTTTTGTTTCTCCATTCATTTGAGAATGCTCTGAAAGATATTGGGAATTGCTCTCCGTTCAGAAGTCCCTTTAGTTCTCATCAGGCAGACCTAACATAGCCAGAAATAAAGTCAGAATGATTTTACCTTTATCACAAGACCATGGAGGATATTGCACTTAGAAAGGGTATTAAAGATGTCTCTACTAGCTGGATGCTGAGTCTTCTCCATCTGACGGCAGGAAGGGCAAGGTTAAAGTTAAAAAGCAACCACAAAAAACAAAATAGACCCTCTCAGTCTCTGTTTGTTCAAGTCTATGGAGCTGCAAAGCCCAGCAGGAACCATTGACCAGCCCAAGAACCTACAGACATGGATCAAGTTTGAGTGGAGGTTGTGTGATTGCAACTGAGTGGTTGCATGAACAAGAGTAAAAGCACGGGAGGCCAAAGAGTTCCCACCTCACTTCCTTCTGTCTTCATATCAATTTTACAACCAAACATTTAATAAAAATTATTCAGTGCACCACCACCATATAAAGGGCAGATATAAAGAGTGGAAGGAGAAAGGAGCCTAAAGTGAATACCAAAGCCTCACACAAACAAGGCATAATGCAGGAGAGAAGTAGCCCATTTTTCTTCCCTGCAGCATGGCTTGTGCTTCCTATTAACAAGGTGCACGTTAATAAATTTAACTCAGACAAATTTAACCATCCTAGGACCACATTAATCAAAAGCCTGACAAGAGCAATCTGAAAGAGTTGAGGAAGGGAAGTAAAGCACAGCTGACACAGAGGATGCCATGCCCTCACTCTCCCTGGGCACTTCCAATACAAAATAACTCCTTCCCACTGCACTCCTACCAGGCTGACCCTGCTGCCTTCCCAGTGCTCCTCACTCACCCTGTGCCTCTTTATCTGATGTTTCCTTATCCCCACGTGTCTATACTTGAGAAAGATTTAGACTATTTCAATATGATCCAGTGCAGGAATTACAAGGTCCTGGTGAGATTTGTGCCACTGGCATTGCTGAAAAGAATCTCTCAAGGTACAGATTAACACATGTAACAAAGGCAACATAAGTTTGATAGAAATCAAAATGACTATAGCTCATGAAAACTGTGCATTGGCCTGAACCAGAAGGAAAAACAAGGGCTGTCCATTTTTATTCATTATCTATGTGCCAAGTTCCCCAGTGCTGGAGCTCGACATTCGTTCTCAAGCTGAAATACCCATGGAGACTGTACATAGCCATGGGATTTATTGCAGAGAAATCCTCCACCCTTTGGTCTCTTCATATTTAGCTCTAAGTTGTTGCTCTTGAGTTATGTTTTTAGCATGGAAAACATTGACAAACAGGTCCTTCCATCAGCCAAAACACTTCACAGAAAGATGGGTATGTCATACAAAATGAGGAAGCTGAGAAGTAACTGCTGATCAAAGCAACACAAAGCAGCACAAATTAGACTAAGTGCATCCCCAAAAGCCATAATTATCCAAGCTACTCAAACAAAATAAGCACATACATGATTATTCAGATTTGCCCACAGGCATCCCCCACAGCATAAAACATGGTGTGCTGCCTTGCTGTTCTTCCACTTGATACAACAATAAATATTTTCATCACTTAAGAGTATTGGTGTTTACTTTTACAGTCTTGAAAACTTGAGTGAAACTGTGTTGCCTTGACAATGTCTTTCCTCCAGAAAAACTTCTCTTTCAGTTGGACAATTGGGGTTTCTACACGTTCTCTTTTGAGTTTCATGGGCTCATGGATAGAAAGTCTGCAGTCTTATTGTTGTGCAAGGCTTCAGAGGAAGGGTTAGTGTCACAGGATTTCATGGCATTTCAGGGAGAACTACAAGCTCCCACTGGCTTCAGGTACTACCACAAGGCATGAGATATTTATTTCTATTGAAATAAAGAGGACTTAAGCCACATAATTGGGATTTGAACCTAGCTGCAGTATATTAAACAGACTGAAGCATTCAGGAAAAGTATCTGTCCAAATTATTCATGGATGCCTTATGAATCTTTCAGCAAACCTGGGCTGAATAAGCAAGCCAAGCCTTGTCTGTGTAGACAGGTTAACAACCTTTGAAAACCTGCCAGGCTCTCTTCTAACACTGCAGGAAGGAATCTAATATACTCTGAGAATACAGTGCTCCAGAAAATGGCCTTGCCTCCCAACATGGTCACATTTATATCTCAACATTTTCTTGTTTTTTTTTTTCTTTTTTTGCTTTCCTATCACAAAACACTCCTTTCAGAAAGTCCTTTCAAAACCAAAAGAACAGAAGTCCAGTGTTTAGGACAGTGACTCCTCATGCGACTGACTCACTCCAAGCCCTTGCTTAGATAAACCCAGATGTTACCTCAGTTTTTGCTTTGTACCACCATTGGAAAGGGCTTCTCACTTGGGCAGAAAATCTTGTTCACTGCATGCCTCTTCCAGATGGCTCCAACCCCCAAATAAAATATTCCAACTTACTCTCAGATGCCCCCTTGAGACCCCTTCTGCCAGGAGGTGTCAGCAAATAACACCTGACCAGGTGATCACTGCCATGTGCCAAAGGCTGCTTTAGATAACCAAACTCCCCTTCCCCAACTCCCACCCACTGGTTTTCTGTGTCATCATTATCATGGAAAAGAAGGGCTTAAGGGCAGGAATTCTCCCTTCAAGCCAGGCATGGACAGCCACAATTAAAGCTATGCATGGAGATTATAAATTCCCCATGTATCCTGTACTTGGCTATTTTGCTTTAGTATTTCAACCAAGAAAAGCATGTTCATGATACAAATTTGCTAATCCAAGGTAAAAGCTGAATTCGTAATCAAGTTATTACAGTAAAAAGGTAAGAGCTGTGGATGATTACACTGTAATATCAGCATAGCTGCAGTCACTCTGCTCTAAACCTGGACCAAAAAGGATAGCAATAATTTTCACCAGCTCTCATATTTCAAGTCCCTTTTAGTTTAGAAGAAGACTGCAATGAGAACTGTGGTTCATGTCACAGAATCCCTTTGGAATCGTCTAGCCTAGTGCCTAAGTGAGCTAATGAAGAGTATTCAGTTAACATCTAAAACGATCTTAAGACAATTTAAATATCCACAAGTCTCAAAGGTCTCAACCTGTGTTATGTTTGAAGATGTAAAAAAATTCACTGTACACCTAAAAATCAACCTACATATAAGCAGTTAATGATTTAGGCTCTAAAATCAAAGCTAACCTAATGTGATGCTAATCAAAATCTTAACACTTGCTGTTGAGCTACAGAAACATGCAAATCTTAATCTTGTTCATCAGGGCCACTGAAGGTCTAAATCTTTGGCTCTCACAATGAGAAATAATCAGCTCTAGATATAAAATGGCAATTATAATATTTACTATTAAACAGAACATAATCAGTATGGTCTCAGACAGAATGCAAAGAGATATATTGTGTCCAGATGGATCTGCTGGGCACACTGCAGGAACTGGAATTTCACCAGAAGACTTCAATTACTGGTCCAGCTTGGAATGAGTTATCTTGGTTTTGGTTTTTCTCAATTTAAGACTTCAAAATACATAAAGATTTTAGTAGAAAACATAAAATATTTTTTAAATCTTGTTGAATTAGTTATTTCACAGTTTTTTTTCCCTAGGAAATATTTTATTTTGAACTTTTCAAATGTTTTACATCATTGAAGAGAAATTAGAAGTAAAAAATGGTATCAGTTCTCCTCCCTCTTTCAGGCAAACCTGTAATTTTTAAAAAGCATTATATTTGGCTATTCCTCATATTTATATTCCTTTTTCCAAAATGAGAAAGACAAGAAAATCAGCATGTTCACAAAAGAGGTTGTTATTGTCACCGCTGACATGAGCACAATTCACCAGCATCTTTTTTAATGCTTCCTTGGGCTACTTACAGAACTGCTCCAGGTCATCTCTGTTTTTAGACTCAGGCATGGCAGTGATTGTGAGAAGTGGGCATGGATTTCCTCCAAGAGTCTGGCAGAGTGTCTGCTGCCTCCAGTAAACCTTCTTAGGGTTCCTATTTTGTTCCAGGATATCAAGATGGGACTGAAAAAGAAGCAAGGAAGCAGATTTATAAAGGAGTTCACAGTCTATAAAACCTGATTTTATTCCAGTAGCTGTATATGATTTTTGATACTAATTTCATATCTTGCTAACTTCCCAGCTGCTCTCTTTTGCCAGTTAATATCAGCACCTTTTACATCCCACAAATACGCACAAGCCATTCACAATGCATCCCAGTTCACTGAAGCTGCACAGAATATTTATTCTTATATCATTATCTATTTGAGGAAGTCCCTTTTTATTGCAGAGAGGTTGGACCAGATGACCTTTAAATGTCCCTTCCAGCCCAAACTATCCTATGATTTTGCCTGAACAGTTCCTAGGTGCTTTTGTTAGCATAATGAAATTTCTATGCATACACGAAATCCAAAAGAGAAGCATTTACTCTTTATATTTTAATAAGGGTTTTGTAGAAATGTGAGAAAACTCACCACTTTTGAACATTTACAGAATTGATTGCCTAGCTGTCAAGCACATGCCAGTGAAACTCAGTGACAACTCCATATCAGAGGCAGCCAAAAAGTTTATATCGAAACAACATTTTGTACAATCAGTAGTGGGAAATTTGAAGAGTGTCTTTCCAAGAAGTTATTTAAAAAAGGGAAATTTTTCTCCCCATCCCCCCCCCCCCCAAAGTTTGTGACAGCTTTAAATAATTCTAAAGACCAACAACTTCTTGAGAAATTTGAGGAAAAGAACTGGCAGCCGAGAAGAAAGACTTTTTGGAAGAAATTGCGATCAGCTCATTAGACATGGAGCCACTTGTCACCCACACAGCAGATGAAGTGTGGTTCTGTCTGTCTGTAGTGCAGCTGAGGAGGGTGAGCACTGCCCCTGTGGGCTGGTGCTGAGTGCTGGGCAGCACCAGTTGTCCCCCAGTTGGTAGGAATAGGTGCAGTGAGCACGCTTGTCCTAACAAAAATTAAAACTCAGTGACCCTCACAGGGTGAGGGTTTGTCCCTATGAGTCAGGGTTCAATTTTAATCTACATTTATGGGACACCACGTTCCTATTTATCAAATCTTGGAGCTCACCATGTTTCAGACTGCTTTCTCAGCATTCAAATAGAGCCATGTAAACACAGAACTGAAATTTACAGTCAGCTATGTTATAAAACAATTAAAATACAGCTCTATAAAGTAAATTCAATTATTAAATGCATTTAACAGGCACACATAGATACAGAGAACTCAATATCATCATTTACTTATGTTCCTGGTACCCAGTGAAACTTAATTGGGTATAGCTACCACAGAGATTTCAGCTAGATACCAAAACAATTAATACTGTGATGTAAAAATAGATAAATTACTGTTCATAAAAGAAATGTAATTACCAATGGACAAGAAGTAATGAACTGCAGAGTGAATCCAGTTCAAATAGGATTCTGTAATATTTCCTGCAAATATGCCTATAACCATTAAATATATATGATATTTAAAAACATTTTCAAATTACTAACTCCATATACAAGTTTATCTTCTTCCCCAAAGCACTATGTCTTTAATTGAGCCCTTGGGTTCATAATCAGTTTTAATTTATTATTGATATGTAAAACCAACACATTTCACCAGTGGACAAATGCTTTAAAATGCAATCTACTGATGCACAAACCTGATTTAGTTTATTTACTGTGGAAATAAAAGTAAAATGGAGATGTGTATAGTGCATCACTGGACATTTTAAATTAGCCCAAGTAAAGAAGCCTTTCAGAATTATTAGAAATAGTGATTTTGCTTTAGCTAGAGCTGGACATGACAATCTATCAGCCTTTTCCACCCATAATTCCCATTTACCAAACTTTATGGTCCTTATTGTGTCCGAGTTCATTTAAACTTTTCCTGGGGCAAAATTCCCTTTAACTTCAATGAGCATTTTATTTGAAGAGACAGTGAAATACTTAAAGACCTGGTCCTGGAATCCTAGGAATAACATCTTTTTCATCTCTATTCTATTCACTCGGGAGCAGGTGAGATATTCAGTCATTCTCAGAGCACACAAACTCTCCAAGTCTCTCTTGCTTTGTGCCAGCAAAAGATAGAAATCAATAACAGTAAAATAATGATGAAGCACTGCATTTATGTGAAATGTATGGTGGTGAATAAGTCCAACCAATTCTTCAGTATTGCATCTCTTTTTTTGCCCTGCAGACTGTAGATATTTGTGCCTTCAGAGCTAAAGGTCAGACCCCACCACTGGAGCACAGACTCCTCCCCAAGGAACTTTAGGAGTAACTGGTGAGGAACTGATGAGAAGTGAGCTGACAGACATATTTTGGACTGAAGGCTGGACTGGCCTCAGATATTGGAAGCAGTTTCTTTGAATGTCTATAATGGGATGCAAAACAGTTGACAAGAGGCTTTCTTGAGTGGGAATCAATCCAAGCCTCACTCTGCTGGTGTGACAGGCAGCACAGTGAGTCCTGGGGCAGGACACTGTCCCCTGGAAAGCAGAGCCTCCAAAATCTGCTTATGGCAAACTGATGTCATTATGAAAAACACAGTATCCTCAAACTCCACCAGCCCACACCAGCATGTATTGCCCAAAATGTGTTGACAATGGAAACTGAAGTGAGAAGGGAGGGAAACTGATTTACTGGAACTGTGTGCTTTTATTTGCAGTAGCATTATTCTCATCTTTACCATCAAAGCAAAGCTACTCCCAGAACTATTCATTTCACTTCTTTCATCCTATCTCCCCTACATCAATTATAGAGGAAGCACATTGGATGCATTTCCCAGAAAATTCCCTTACCATCCACCCCTTTCCTCAGAAGAGGCTGTGGAAAACAAACCTGTGCCCAGCAAAAAAACTTGGTACAACTCACTAACTAAATTTATGCTGTGGAGTTGTATTCTTTTAGTTTCTGTACTGACAGCACTGGTGGGAGTGTCACAAATTCCTACTGACACTCCAGCTGGCACTGAGGAAAGAGCTGGTAAAGTATCAGATGAGGTCCAGCAGCCTGGTAATGCTGGGTGCAGCTCTGAAAGCTGGGCTGCTACCCTGTGCCAGGAGAGGAGCAGGCAGCACATCTGAGCTGTCATTAGGTTTAGCCCCTGCTTCCCAGCAGGAGGATCCTGCTGCCCCAGGTGAGTGGAGACACCTTTGGTCTGTGTTATGACTGGCACTGATGATTTGTGCTCAGCTTGTCCCACAGAGAAATTTCTTTTCTTCTACAGCATTCTGGGCTTTACAGCTGGCAAAACAAAGCCGTGACACCAATGATCACAGAATGGTTTCAGTGGGAAGGGAGCTTAAGGATCATCTCATTCCAACCCCCTGCCATGGGGAGGGACACATTCCCCTAGACCAGGTCACTCAAAGCCCCATCCAACCTGCCTCTGAGCACTCCCAGGGATGAGGAGCTGTGAAATCAATCCTCTGTGCCATCTCAAAACCTGCACATAGCCAAGCAGCTCCCACCATTATCTTATCTAGGTGGACATGTCAGCATTACCATCATTGTGGAGTAGGTGTAGGGGTAGTGGTAGGCCAGGTAGCAGACATCATCTTTGTGAGGGAACTTGATGCTGAAGGTGAGGGTGTAGTAGAACCTTCTCCTCACACTCCCTCCTGCAGCTGCACTCCTGCAGCGGTAGTGGTTTCTGGAAGGAGAGAAAGAGGAGGAAAGTAAATGCTTTGCACTTCTAGATGTGCATTTGAAGCAGCTATGGGAAAAATAAGCATTCAGAGAAGCATCCACACAACAGGACACAAAGCCCAGCAGGGAGTTGAGAGGCAGAACTACACGTGGCAGTGCAGGGCACTGCCAGCCACAGGCTGCTGAGGGATGGGAGCCCTCTCCTAGGAAAATAAAATCCATTAATGCTTCGTTTTGTTAAGATGCAAATAAAGAAGCAGTCAGCTAATAGTAGCTCATATAGCAGAGTCCAGACATATTTAAACTATGCATTCAGCTAAAATTGCTGTATTTCTTCAGATATTCACATTATCTTGCTCAGAGAGGCAGGTTCCTATTCACAGCCCTGAACAATGCCATAAGAAAATACTCTACAAAAAGCCTGGAGATTTAGAAAATATGAATACCCTACCAAACCAACTATTCAGTTCCACCACAGGAAAAAAAAGATATTTCAGGAATAAAAATAAATAATAAATAGGACAGTCATAAATATATTTCAAATACCATCAAAGCAACTGCAGAGAAGAAAGAAAAGACTGGGTTTGGGTAGAGACTGGACATGAAAGAGAAGCGACCTCGTGTAGATTTTCCAGTTGTGACCAACCCAAAAATTCTTCTTTGTAACCCTCTTTGTTCTGAAGATTTGACCCTCTCCCTCTCAGGGAACAGTGAGGACTAGCTGCTCCCTCAAAAATGGGGAACTGAGCTTGATATGGAAGCCAGAAGAGCAGAGAACTCTTGAGGCAGGGTCATCTCCCACAGCACCTGATCAGGGCATGCCTGGGGACAGCAGAGGAGCTCAACCACGAATTCAGAGCATCAGACAAGATTGTGGGGGTGAGGCAGGTCTGGGTGCAGCCAGCAGGTCCCTTCATGGGTCAGGATCCAGATCAGGACGCACAGCAAAGCAGGGACACAGCAGCAGGGACACAGCAGTGACTGAGCTGGAGCCTCACTACAGCAGAGCCCTGGGTGAGGCTGGTCAGTACTGACAGGGTCTAAGAGAGCACACAAATCCTTGACACTGCCTTCAGTAAGACTGCAAATCTTGTAACAAGCTCCTCAGTCTAGTGTCAGGAGCTGATCTCTTGCAGGAGACTTACTCTGATGAAGAGATGACTTCAGGCTGAGTAGGAAAGTTTTCTTTCAGCAGAGATGAAGTGACAAATCATACACTTTTAGGGAGAAGCCTCAGAGCAAATTGCATCCATAAGTACATTTCAAACAATATTTTTCCCACATTGCACCAATTATGCTGTTGCCAAACCCTCTGATTCTGAAGGACTGTGAGGTTTCTTTGACAAATGTTATCATCAATGTTGCATTAAAATGCAAAATAGAAGAGGCAACCAAAAGATGCAATTTCAACTCCTGAATTTTACAATACTAGTTTATTTTGCTGCCGTTCATTTTTATTCAAAGGGGTGGAGAGAAAAGATAATTATTCTTGTCAAATTCTCCAAAATAATCAGCTCTTTTTCATAAGGGAGAGACAATACAATGCTGCTGGGTTTTCACTTGAATTCAATAGTTAGGAACATGTGGGGTGAGTGATACCAACTGGATCAATAGATATTGCAGGAACACTGAGTCACAGTGGCAACCTGAAAAGCCTATGATTTTATTCTCAGTTGAATGCTTTACCCCAACATTTCTTTTGAAAATAAAGCACCTTAATATTGGACAAAGACTAAAAGAGAAAAAAAATTCAATAAACCCACAAATATAGAAATATTAACTTAGCATTTATATCTGTATTTCACTGGATCAAGGGTTAAAGTCTGGTATCTTTATGAAGTCAGAATAATGACATTTAATATAGTTCCTGTTAATTTTGACAATGAAGGATAATTAAGAACCATTTCCTGCATGGTGCAGAGGAAAATGCTCACCTCCATGGCCTCTATTATACTCGGGGCCACTTGGAAGGTTAGATCATCTTATTCATAAAGTATGGTCACTAAAGTGCTGAATTCTTCCAAGTCCTCCCCTCCAAGCTGACATTTGTAGTTGGAGGTGTGGGAGGAAGAAGGTCTTTGCAGGCAGATACTGCCTAAATATCCGGCATAGGCATTACTCCCACCTGCCCCAAGCACTCTGGAGTAAAGGCTCCTCCCTCTGTAGTCTGTAACTCTGCAGACAAGTCAGACAAATGTCCTCTCCTACCCAAAATGGCCACTTTAACCCAGGGGTTTTGCAGCAAGAGACACCTCTGACCTTGATACCACACTGGGAGTTCAGTGCTGCTCAGACACGATCCCCCGGGCAGGGATGCTCTCACAGCACTGCTCAGCAGCACATTTCATCCTTGTCCCCAGCATCTCTGCTGTTCCACCCAACTACCCAGCCAGAAAAGACATCTCCAGACTTTTGAATCACTTGTTGACACCTGCTTCAATCCACAGCAAGCTATCTGGCAGTAACAACAAGTTTACAGGTGGCTTTGGCTTCAATAGTCTTCAGTCTTGCACTGAAAAGAAAAGCCCCTGTGTGTAAGCAGTGTAAATGATCATGTACTTTTACTGTATATAATCTGGTCTCCTCACAATCCATCACACAAAGCAGTAGCTCTGAATATTTTTGAAAGAAACCTAAAAAAAATAAAATTTTCCTCTGTGCCTCCCTCTCCTCCTACTTCTGTCAAGCCAAAATAACTCTATTGCTTCCTTTCTCCTCCACCAGATTGATTCCTTTTAATTCCTCACCACTTTTTCATCACAACACTCTACGAAAACCAGCATAGAGCCTAAAGTAACAAGCAAGGAAAAGGAAAGGAATAATAGGACTCTGGCAACATCTGGTCCCCACTACCTTATTTGTCTTCTCTTTCAAAAACATGTTGAAAGTCTCTCATGCTTTCTAGAAGCCAACACACTGGTTATTGGAGTGAAAAAAAAAAAAAAAGAGACACAAATGTAGCTTTCTCAATGAACAGGTAAGCTGTATCTACTGTGTCTTTCAGTCACTTTGTAGTAGTGAAATCACTTTGTTTGCTGCTCTCCTTCAGAACAAAAATGCACAAGTATTGTATTTCCAGCATAGCAGTGATGAAGAGTTAATTAATAATAATTATAATACTACTTATCTCTTACTCTGCAAGATAATTTTTTGAGCTTAAAAAAAAAAAATCTTTGCAAACACTATCTGATTAAAACATGCTTCCCCACTTATCGGTTCCATTCTTTGGGTGGCAGATAAATGACTCTAATTTTCCACCCTTTGTAAGGGGGGAATAACAGACAGGTGAAGCAGCCTGGACAAAGATGCAGGCAGGAAAGGACCTGGGTTGTAATTCAAAAGCACCAAGTGATTCAGGAACAATATCTCTTGGCCATCTGATCTTTAGGCTTCCTATCTGCAGCATTTAGTATTGTAAAATACTAAATGTATTTTAGTACTAAATTACTATTTTAGTACTGTTAGATGATGGAATATGGCATTTTCAGCTCAGACTAAAATGGCCAAAGAAATATCCCAGACTTCTGGGCCACTTCAAAACAGAGTTCAAACAGAAAGTAAAATTTTTCTTTCTTCTAATCTGTTGATGTATTTCCTTGGTCCAAAATACTTCCCACCTGAAGTTTGGTGTCCTCATTTTCCATGTGTGGACTTCTTTACATCTCTAAGTATGGTTATTAAGTGCAAGACACTTTAGTAACACCCTGATCCATACCATAAAAAGCTGTATTTAACAATTTACTGGGCATGGCTGTTATTTTGGGCCTGCCACATTGGAAAGCAGAAAATGCACAACAAAACTTCCTTTCCAAAGGGCAAATCCATGATCAGATATTTTTGTTGTCGATGTTTCAGGCAGAATCCCAGCTGAAGATGAACATTCCCATTGTGCCATTAAGGTGTTCAGCCACACTGCAAAGGCCAGGTGCTCTCAGAGAGAGGCTGATGTCTCACCCTCTCACAGATATCATTAGAGCAGAGAGGTGACCTGCTAATGTATGATGTTTATTTCATCTAATGTGATTATAAAGATGCTGAAAAGAGAAGACCTAATTCTGACATTGTTGCGATCACTAAACAGCCAAGTTTTAATGCTGATGTGAGAACAAAACACTCCATGTACCTCATAACTATCTGACCTGACTACTCTCTGAAAAAGCTGGAGGTTAGATAATATGCTTAGAATGAGCCATGAAACCAAAGGCACAAGCACATTGTCACCAATTCAACACTCAGCTGCCATTATTCCTTAAGTAATTTGCCAGAAAGGAATATTATTCAGTGCACAAAAGCTGCCAAGACAGCAAGAGAATTAGATGATCTTATTGTAACTGCAACTGTTTATCATGGGTGTATCCTATCACTTCACAGAGAGACAATAAAATAGAGCAGAAGTGTCACTCAGCTATTTTCTGACAAGAGCTCTGCTAATATTCCCCACAACATAAAAAGTCTTGTGAGACTTATGAGAAAGGAACACAGTGACACAGCAGTGCCACAACATTCATCTTTATGAGTAAACTACCCCATCCACAGGGAAGATGAATGCCAAAGATCAGCCAACCTGCTTCAGACAGACATCTCACCAACGAGCTTTTCCTCCCCCTGTCCTTCAGCTCAGAGGGGTCTCTCTGTAAAGGCCTTGCTGTTAAAGGCATGTCTGGGTTCCTCTGTGTTTTTGAAAGTGTATCACTATTTTCCCATATTTATTAATAACTCCTGGTAAAAAAAAAAAAATTGGATGAGATTCCCTTCAAAATATGCAGCCCCACCTTAGGATATCCTGAATGGAACTGAAGTGAGCTCTTTCCCCAGAATACTGGCAGTGTGATATCACTGTGGCAATCCCAACTCCTCCTCTTCTGAGACAAAGCCTGAGCAGCCCCAACCACACTAGTTTCACATTCCCTCCCTCCTACAACTTCTAATGACTGAGAATCTCTTTTATAATCACTGAAAGAAAAACATTAAAGTTTCAGTAGAGGTGAAAATCTATTTATATATACGCATGCACATTCTTGTGTGTACAAAAATATGTGAGAACCAGCAACACACAATAAATGGGAGACAACAAGTACTTATCCTAGATGATTATGTTGACATATAATTCAATGTACAGCTAGAAAACACAGAATATTCCAAATCAATAAAACAATTCTCTCATATATTCTGAACAAGAATCTGATTACAGGCTTAATTGCACAATCATGGCTTAATCTTGGAAGTCAGCTGCTGTTTAATCACTGCACAATAGCTGCCTTGCTAATGATATGGGAAGCCACTGCAATGGTATCCAGCATGAAAAGTCTGCCCATTCTCAGAGAAGCCAGAGATTACAGGCATGTAAAGGGAAACCACTGAACCACATATGTGAGCTCTTGAGGTAGAAAAGATTAAGGTCAGGTGCATGAAGGTCAGCAAAAAGTACTTGAAACAAAATAAAATAGCTACTCAAATTGCTGTAGGCAGATGCTAGGCTGAGAGAGGATAATCTGTGATAATGCCCTCTCCTGAAAAAAAATTCAAAGAGAAATTGGGACAACTTCTGAGGCTCTGGCACACTGCAAAAGCAGCCTGAAACAGGCAACCTGCCCAAATATCAGCACTGAGCTTGTCAGGTTTCCTTTACGCCACTGTTGTATATTCAACCCATTCTTTGGCTCCTCAGCTCCTATACCTCTTAGACAAGTCTGAGTATGCAACAGAAAAACAATGATCCCATCCAGCTCTTCTCTTCCCAGCCTGGGGAAAAAACAACTACACTACTACTTCCCTTCCTCCTGGGCAAGGGAATTCTCCACATTCCCTGGCATCTAACAGCAAATCTCACTTGTGGCTGTTGTCTGAGGGTGGAAGCACACAACACATTGAGCCAGCACCAATTTCCAGACATTTGAAACAGGGGGCACTGGTGGCAGGAGGCTCATGACATCAGTGCAGTTAACAGGAGCCAAAGAATAGAGAAAGGAAGGCACAAATTATTCACCAAAAGGAAGGCACAAACGATCCACCAAAGGTGCACTTACTTGTAGTAGCAGATCTCCTGGCCTGCCCGAATCCAGCGAGGCCTGCCCTGGAGAGCTTCCCTCACTGAGTACATCACCAGCTGCATGCCTACAGAAAAACAGGACAGGTTCAGGTGATGGGACATCCCTGGCAGGAAAAGACAGGAGTGGGAAGGAAAGGGCTAAAGAAGAAATATCATTATTTCTTCTGTGCTCTCCCTGCTGATAGTTTATGCAGAGTAAATATATTCCCAAAGCCCTGTGTTTTGTTCTGAGACAGCCATGTCTGTACAAAAAGTCTCTCCAGAAGAAATGAGCTGAATGGAGTTTATTAAAAAATAAATTATTCTTCTGGCCTTTGCAAACCATTTTGTTTACAAACAGAGGAAGGGAAAGAAAATGATATGAATCAAGGCATCAACAAGATCAGTAATTTGGTTAGTCTAATATTTTATGCTTGGCTGCACTATTATTGAACTCTTAATCCTACCGTAGCATCAGAGATCTGTGGTGCATCCAGAACCCTGCCTTCCAAAATCGGCAAGAAAAACTACAAGGTTTTAAACTTACTATTAGTGCTAAATAACAGCTAAGCATCATAAACACTGATAACAATAGCACCCATCTTTGCTCTGCATTATCCCAGAGCACGACCTCTTCCTGACCTCCAAAACATTACCATCTCATGCCCTGAGGGGGCAAGGCTTTCTCCGATCCGAGTTGCACATCCATTACTCACAGCTCCATGAAGCCAGCCCACCTGCTGGGTGTTTCTGTATCAATTTCCTTGGCTGCACACACCTGCCTGCTCTTTAGGGCAGGGTGAGGATGCTGCCCTCCCCAGCAGAGCTCTCCGCACGGGGTGTCCCCGGCCAGGGGCTGCAGGGGAGGCTCCTGTCAGCAGCTCCACTGGACCCAGCACAGCCACAGCTGAGCCCAGCAATGATGCTGGCACCACTTCTGTGAGAGCACAATTAAGAAAGAGAAAAATGCCCTCCCAAGTATTTTTGCATGTTGATAAGTTGCCCCCCGGGCCTTCTCTTGGCTGTTCTTGTGCTGGGGGGAGGTGATGTTTGAAAATCATTAATACTGATGACACATTTCCATTAACAGCTATTCAGTTCCCTTCTTCCTTCGGGTTTCTCTGTTAAATTCTCCAGCACTGCTGGAGCCCAGAGGTATCATCGGCAATGCCTTTCCAGCTCCCCTTGGGCTGTGCTGTGGGGCAGCACTAATTCACCACAGCCAGGAGCAGCCTCTATAATGATGTTTTCTGAACCAGTGCTGTGAGTTATGTACAAGAGGCAGTTCTGTATTTGGTACCAGGACATGGTCACCACGAATTCTGAGAGACACAGGCCTGTCCAGGTGATCAGGGAAGGGATGTGGGGCTCAGTGTCTGCAGGGCACTTGATATCCTGAATGCCAGCTCCTGCCCTTCTGAGTCCAAAGGACTCATGTCGCAGACATCTTTTCATTAAAAACATTTCCTTAGGATTTTTTCTTCCTGAGAACCTGAGAGGCCTCAGGGACAAAATGTAAACAATGATTGTCTGCTGCTGTGGAATGCAACAGGTGGATCTGTGATTGGTCTCCTGTGGATGTTTGGAATTAATGGCCAATCACAGCACAGCTGGCTCTCTCTCTGTCCGAGCCACAAACCTTTGTTGATTCATTCTTTTCTATTCTTAGCTTAGCTAGCCTTCTGAGATGAAACCTTTTCTTCTATTATTTTAGTGTAGTTTTAATGTAATATATATCTTAAAATAATAAATCAAGCCTTCTGAAATATGGAGTCAGATCTACGTCTCTTCCCTCATCCTAAGATCCCTGTGACCACTGTCACAGACTCAAATACAAAATTGTCTCAGAGCAATGGCTGCTACTAATCTGCCATCTCATTCTAATGGAAAAAAAAAAATCAGTTTTTCCTTTTTACTTCCCCTGTGGAAATGTTCAGTTTTAGAAAACAAACTGAAATCTGGGTTCTGATGAAATCTCCCATGGCAGAGTAAGTTAGCAAAAGAGAGGGAAGGAGAGAGGTGGAGGTTGTGCCTCCCGTCTCGCTCTGCTCCTGGCCACAACTATTTCATTAAAAATCCTTTCTGCTGATTTGAAAGTCACACAGTGCCATCTAACCAAGAGCAAATGGGAAAAATCAAACCAGACAAGTAACCAGGAGCTGCAAAGAATTGCTACCCAGGGCACTTTGGCACTAGATCACAACTGCAGGCTTTTTGTCTCAGAGTGTGGGCATTAGCCCAGGAAGGTGCAGAGGGAATGTGACAAATAAACAGCATCTCTTACCAGCTCTGTGCAAATGCTCTGCATGTGCTGGAAGGGGTAGTGAGCCTTGCTCAGCCAAGCCAGAAAAGCTGGAGCTTCACTGCCTGCTCGGAGCAGCAGAAGGAACCCACGGAGGAATTGCTAATAGCCAACCCCACAAACAAGCAATCCAAAAGCAAGCCATGGCTTAGCCTCCCTCCTTAGTCCAGATGGTATTTTCACATCTCTCTTCCAAATATATTATTCATTGCATGCTTGAACATGTGAGTCATGTGCACTTTTCAGGTACACAAAATTAGATTATAAATGCTGACAACAGCCAAACTAGCAGATGACAACCTTCCACCAATAACAGCCAGAATCTCTGGCTACAAGAGTGAAGGGGCTAGGGGCTACATCAACAACTGCATTGTGGTTTAAAATAGGACATCAACATCCTTCATTTTCAGGCTCCTACCACACACACCACACTGAATTGTCTGATAATTCAGGTAAGCAGTATAAGATGACCAGAAAAATTCATTTGGGGTCTGTATGAATACATGAACTTCAGCCCTTTGGGTTAAAGAGTAAATGCCTTTTAATTTATCATGGCACTCACCCAGCCAGTTTCACACACACAAGTGAACCCAGGTCCTCAAGCTGTTTGTTATATGTACATTGATCCTCAGAGAGACATCCTGGTGATGCTAGAGGCTGTAGCCACAGGGCTTCAGAGGAATGCAAAGTTTCATATTATAGACTTATTAAACATTCTAAGCCAGGTCTTGAGCTGGTGTAAATTAACAGAGCTCCATGGAAACAAACCAAGAAAACCCCCAGCCCATGCCAGCTAAGAATTCAATCCACAGTCTCCTTGCACAAGAAATAATTTCTAAAATGGGCATTGAAAGATGGGATTTGCCCTGCCTGTTTCTGAACAATTCTGCCTTCCTCCTGAACCATGACAGGAGCTCAAGGACAGCAAGGAACAGAATTTTTTATCATCATTAATATTAACAGAAATTTCAGTAGGTCCAAAGATGTCTTACTAGATAAAACCAAAGAATTGTGAATGTTTGTTTGAGGATTATCACATTTATTTAAATCTTAGAAGTACTTTTGAATCCTGTGCTGCTCATTCCGTTCTAACAGATTGCCTTTCCCCCCCAGCTCTCCCAACCCTAGTGCCATTCTTCTTCAGTTTTGGTCTATAAAAACAACAGTGATGTTTATTTCCCCCCACAAATCCTCTCCCAGGTCTCAATATTCAGTTTCCTCCTCAGTCCTCCTGAGAATAGACAAAGATTCCTTGACAAATCTAAAGTGACTTTTTCAGTGGACTTCAGGGAAGATAAGATTGAATTTACAGTCTCCCTTATAGACCTGGAGAGTTTGAAACCTTTATGGCATTAAAAAGATATTCTTGTGAAGAGAAGGCTGCCCCAATTCCCCAAAGGCCCATACCATAATTAAACTGGCTGTTGAGCTTCTCACAGTTGATGATGTTGAAGCGATAGGGAACTGCTGACTTCATGTCACGGACCTCGAAGTAGAACCACTGGTGGTGCTGGCTGCTGTTCACATCTGCATTCATAATTAGGTCATACTCAAACCTGTGAAGGAAAATAATAAAAGCAGTGGCCATGAACACCCCCTGTCTGTCACTGAACACGCTGATAGCAGGCTGTGCAGTCAAATTGATTGATATTTTGTGAGCAACACCATCAAACACCATTAAATACTCACACTATAACAGTCAAAACATTTTGAGCTCTGTTTTCTTAATCATGTTCCTTCCATGACATCCAGGTGTTAGAAGGCATAATAAGCTTCACATCATCTAAGCTGCTTCCCTGGCTGACCCTTTCCAAAGCCAGGAAGAGGCCACCATCCCACACTGGGACACCTCTGCGCAGGGGTACTTACTCGCGCACTTGGATCGCCTTCCGAAGGTTTCCTGACTCAAACTTGGAGAAAAATGTCAGACAGCCTGGAGCAGCTGGGCTGGAGAGACTGCTGGAAAGCAAAGCAAGGACACCTGTAGCAGATTGCTTCAAAGACAAGCTTTCCCCAGCACCTTTTCTATGCTAAAATTTGCTTTAATAATTTAATAAGCAAGACCCTGGGAAGGAGGAGGAGGTGAGCAAATCCATAACCTCCCTCTCCAATGCAGCTTTTCTCTCTAGTCTTGCTTGGTAATTCTAAATCATCTTTCCTTTTCCCAATACTCTCTTTTGTCCATGTTTGCTTCCTTTATTCCAGTTACTTTCCCACTGGACTATTCCTATTATTTCATTAATTGCAAAAGGCAGCTTTATACAATTACTCTATATTTACTCTTCCTTCATCTATAGAGTTTCTTTCTCCAACTGCTTAGAAACCCTTAAATTAATCCTAAGCAACTTAATAACTTTCTTCTACCTCAAACTCTCACCTCTTTTCTGCTCCAAAGAATGTTTTCCAAGTCACCCATACTTCCTCTGAATGCAATTTCTTTAAATTTGGGACCCTCTCAACTGCCCAGTGCTACATCTCCTCACAGACCATAGTTGAGTGCTTAAAGCTTTCACAAGGCCAGATGTTTGAGGGGTGTTTTTGAAGTGCTGTGTGAGTGTCACACTTATGAAACACATCTACAGCCTGTGGCACTGGCTGTGCAGACACTCCATGGGCAATTCTGCCACAGGGGGTGGAGAAGATGGATTTGTCAGTACAGTTCCCCGCACCAGTCTTCACCTCTGTTCCAAATCACTGCATGCAATGCAGACGGATCCAGGGACAACCCACAGTCCCTTTGATGTATGGATTTTCTTGTTCTGTCTAAAAGTTCTGATGATTTCCTGCTCCAGTGGCTTCCACAACAAATCCTTTCCCTGGAGTCACCTAGAAACAATCTACCCCCCTGGATATTTTCTCTGTTAGGCCTTTACCTCCTGCTACTTTGCCTTTATCAGAGCTGATCAAGTAAACTGAGCTCAGTGACAGCACTGACAGTGCTCCTGGTTGCAGCACTCAATTTAAGGGACCCACCTGGGATCATCTAAATCAAACACGGTTCTTCCTATCACATCCCCCGGCTGGATTAGGCGGCGAACATCATCAAGGACTTTGTCTCTGGGAAAAAGAAAGCAGCAAATCAGAAAATTGTAGTGACAGTGTGAGAAATATTGATATAGAGTATTCTTCTAGAAAGAGTCTTAGGAAATTCTTTTTAAGGACTGGAAAGGACTTCCATGTGCTAATTCCAGGTGAACTTTTTTTCCCATCGTGAGAACACTTCTGCTCTGTCCTCATTAGAAGTTGCCTTTTGGGTTAAATGACTGATTCTGGAAGATTGTTTATTCACTACTGGATTGTGTCAAATTTGATTTACCCTCAGTTCTTCCCAGTCAATGCCAACCCCCAAGTGGTCAATCTTACCCTGTGAGGAAATATCTGCCATTACTTACAAACCTACTAGTCTGACTCATAGTGAATATTGACTATATTCAAGCTGATTAACACTCATTATTAAAAAGAGCTTCTCTGATCCCTGAAGATGATCAAATGTGGAATACCAGATTTTCCTCCTGACCTTTGAAGCAATCATGCTATGCCTTGAAGCATGATATGATTAGTCCCATTTCAGCCATACAGTTACACATGTTGTTGTAGCCATAAAAGCAAAGCATTTAGAGCTACAGTGCAAGAAGATGGTAGAGTGATTTTCCCTCAAAACAAGATTTCTAGCTCATATATTTATTGCAGAAAGAATCCTAGCAGTCAGAAATCAGTAGTCTCAACTAATAACATCAGTTGAGCAACTCTAATTTTAGCACAGAACCCACCATCTTTTCTGCCTGCTAATAATCCCCTACACCACTAAAAAGAAATATAAAGTCATTGCATATAGGCCTATGTCAAGCCAAAAAAACTGTAATTAAGAGCTTTCTCTCCCAGCACATCTTCAGAACACAGCTCCCCACTCATCTGAGCACCTAAATAATGAGACATCCTTTCTGAAAGGACAGATAGGATTTTCCCTGGAAGCATCAGGTGGGACCAACAATGCAAGAACTAAAGTGCCCGAATAAAGAGTAAGATCAAAGGTAAAAACATATCTCACAAGGACACAGAGGCTTCTCCATCACCAAAATGGACTTGTTTTCATTTGTGTTCTAACAAGGTCGTAGATTCACAACCCAGCTTAGATTCCCATCTAAGCTTCCCATTATTGATGAATTTATCAATCAGTTGAGGCACATAATTGGGTAGCAAAAAATTTGTTCAATAGCTTCCTAAGGCATTCAGAGCTGTTAGAGTCAGAACCTACATAAGCCAGTTTTGAGCCCAAGAGCTCTCAGCTTGGTCCCCAGTTTAAAGCACCATCACCTTTGGAGCCCATGCTTGCGCTCCAGCACGGGCTTGCTGTAAGGAGGTGGCTGGTGACCCCAGAAATCCGGGAATGCCAGCTCTCTGTAGCCTGGGATGGACTTCACACATTTGGCCCTGGCTGCATAGAAACGAGGGCTGTGGAATGGGATATCTCCTTGGTGTTTCTCCAGAAGGTTTCTAACCGTATCGGAGCTCTCCAGCCTCCCTTCAGGACTAGGATTGATCGAGGCCTCACAATGAGGGTAAAACACCTTTTTGTACCAAGCAGCATCTTTGAGAGAGCACAAAGCAAACACATCACTCTTGGCTGGATCTTCCTCCTCACAGAAGTCTTTATCCTGGGCTTTTTCAGCAATGTCTCTGTTTTCATCATTCTTATCCCATATGCATTCCTCCTTCTTTCTCCAGCTCTGCAATGGGGCTTTGAAATCCTGTTCTCCTGGATCTGGTCCCATCTCTGTGACACTTTGGTTTCTCCATCTGCAGTTTGGATGCTTCACAGAAGTAGCACTTGGAATGAAATGAGAGGGAGCAGAGGGAAGACTCTCAGTCCTGTCCTCCAAACTCTTCTTTTCCTCAGACTCAAATTCAAGCTCCTTTAAATTTAAAAAGCAGAAAAAATTAAAAGAAACTACAGACAGATTGTGCCTCCTTCCAGAGGAAACCTTTCAAGGGGGAAAAGAGGAAATATTTACACATCTCCCAAAACTGTACTCAACCAAGAAAACAGCCAGAGCAAAATCACTGCATGGACCACCTGCCAGCACTTCTCTATCCACAAAGCTGTTTCAACAGAAATCCTCAGAAACCAAAAGGATGTGATTGGAGATGACTCGCCCAGATGACTCAACCAAAACCAATCATTCAAACAAAGAAGGGAAGATTATTTTGAAAGGCATTTTTTTTAAATATAAGTGTTACAGGAGGGTAAAGGTGGCCAATCGGTCACGCAAAATTCCACCCCCACCTTCATGCAGGAGAATGATTTAATCCCATTTGGCTACTTATGGTCACAATCTGTATCACAATATTTTGTGTACAGGAGATACATTAACCCAGAGATCTTTTTCAGATCCATATTTGAAACAGGATTTTCAGCTCTCCTAAATTCCAAAACTTGTAATAAATGCAATATTCCTTTTTTTGTCCCAAGCATCACTAGAAAAAAAATTATTTGAACTGTTCATTTCATTCAGTGGCAGTGCAATCTCTTCCTTCAAACCACTAGTTGACAGTATTTACTTTTCACATCTCATTCTGATTTTGATATTGCTGTTGAAATTGCCAGCAAGGATACAAATTATCTGACAGATTTCTCATGTGGCAATTGATTCAACAGTGCTTACTTAATCTACACCCAGACAAACGTGCATCAAACATCATTCCTTTTTCATTTATGATTCACACCAATGAACTACTGCAAAAAGTCATAATCTTTGGCTTTCTAGTCCTGTAAGACTTACAGGTTCACTTTTGAAATAGCCTTGTCTAGCTATTACTTGTCAATGCTCCCTTTCAAGTATTTCTTAAATTCTGGAATATTTACAAATAAAGGAAACTGCACTACAATCATACCTGAAAATTCTGGAAAAGTTCTGCACACAGAGCTTCATATTTTTCAAGTTCTTGTTCTGGCCGGTCAAGCATTGGCCTTGACCTCAATTTATTCACATCTGTCTCCAAGTCACAATCCTACAAAAGCAGAATTAGAAAAGCACGTGTATTACACCTGCCCCATGAGATGATCTCAACCATCAGTGAATTGAGGATAAAAACAGTGTCTGAAACTTTCACAGTCAAAGGCTGCTGTGCATTAATGTGCAGCCTCACCCATATCAGAGTGCTGATATGGGTGACCAAAGCCAAACTGTGTCAAGCATTCAGCTATTGCATTATAAAAAACCCAAATATCCCCAAAATAAAACAACACCAAAAAAAAAAACAAAAACAAAACAAAAAAAAAAAAAAAAAAAAACAAAAAAAAAAGACCAAAAAAAACCACAACCACACACACCAGGAAAAGTTGGAGCAAGAGGAAAGTATGAAGACATGGCATTGATGACTGGGCATTACATTACAGCATTATTCAAATAATTCCACATGTCTGTGTCCCACCAAATGCCATCAAAGAAATTATTTGCTCCTGACAAATAGATTCATTTCCAAAGCTGTTATAAAAAGAAAAAAAGTAAAATTGCCTGAATGCACCAGTGCCCATGACATTTCAAACCCTGAGCCACACTTGGGTCACAAAGCAGAGTCTGAAGAGTTGTTTGGGCAGAGATGAAAAGGCAGTGAAGACCTGCCAGAAACATGAGCTCAGCTGAAAAGGATTTGCTGCTGAGAGCATATTGATGCATAAGAAGCTTCAGATTTTGGATGGAAGAGAATAGATGGTTGATGTGGTGATTTTTATTTTCATAGAGCTCTAAACAGCTCCTGATGGAAGGGTAGAGCCAAGTTTCAGTTTGGTTGGTGTTGCTAGCATGCACGGATATGTGTTTTGTTGCTGTGAAAATGTTTGCAAATCACATCAATACCAGCAAACGTTGTGCAAAAGATCTTAAACAAAAAAAAAAAAAAGGATAAGCTGAAAGTTCATTATCCATTCCCTGCTTGCTTTCCCTTTAGCAAGGTTTTTTACAGGAGATATATGACCAGCAAACCAGACAAACAGTATTTAAAACTCATATGCAGAATAAGCTCTTAGGCAAAAAAAAAAAGGCAACCCCAAAACTGCTTACATCTACTTGGTAAATCCTTATGAATAATGAAATAGCTCAGAAGCATAGAGGAGCTGTTACTGAATGAATAACTAATTAAAGAAGGAGATAAATCCACTATGAGCCTTATTCCTAATGAGCATCTTGACGAGCTCTAATAGTCAGATAAAAACAACCAGACAGGGGCAAGTTAGGACACTCAGATAATGTGAGGGGGGTTTAACTTCCTTTTTTTACTGGGTGACATCAGTTTAATATTTGAGGAGAAAAAGACAGGGCAAGTAATGAGAACTCCCTTTCACAGAAGTCTCAATCATTTCTAATTAGACTGTATTTGCAACTTCATTTCTTTAATTTGCTTTCCCAAGCCACTTTATGTGGATAAGACTTATTAGCAGCATCCAATACTTCACATTTGCATATGAGCTAGTTTGTATTTTCACAACAGAAAAGTTTGCACCCTCATCCTCAGCTGGTAGAAGTTTTTTTTTGCCAGTTAGGCCACTGAAGGGAGAGTGCTAAGGGAGAATTCAGAGAAGTATTGAATAATTCATTGTATTATTTGTCTGTGCACAGCAGCAAATAAAGAAGGAATATAGGTTCAAATGCACCAGCTGTGGCTTAAAAGAACTAGCCTTTTCCTCAGGGTAGTTGCACAGCCCAAATATGCTCTGATATAGGAATAAAGAGAGGGTTAGCCTTTCCTAGATGATAAATCAATTTCCCCTAAGTGCCATTTTCCTGGCATATGCCTAGTGGATCAAAGATCCACCATTTATGCCTGACTGTGGATGTGATTCTGCGCAGTCACTGTGCAGGAACAGAGTCACCAAACCCCCTCCACCCTGGGTGACAAGCATGACAATGAATAGAATAAATGCAGGGCACTTTTTAGTGAAATTCAATGCATTCTCCTTTCCTTTTTTCAAGCATCCTCCCGTTATCCATGTAGTGGGTTCACGTGGGACACGTGCACATCTACATTCTCTGCTTAGTCTTTCAGGGTGTCAAAATAGACAACAATATGTTTTATTTTCCAGTATGCAGATAATTATGGGAACTATGGCTTGTATACCTACTTCCTCTTTACTCTCCACATCCTCATTATCCCAGTCTTTTTCATCCTCTTCCTCTCCTTCACTTTCACTGTCATCTGCAGAAGTAGGAAGGAGACAGAGACAAAGGTGTTCAACCCAATATCCCTCTCATACCCCAAAGAGAAATACATGTAAATTCTTCTATGTGTGCCACACAGTCCACAACCCACCACAACCCTGATTAAAGCAAATCCCATTTGTTAATCTCATATAAATGAATTTGGCACTAATTCACCCAGTTTTTAAAGCTCTGTTCTCTTGGACTCAAGCGCTGCCTTTGAAAACCATGACAAATGTCCCCATGATATGGATCCAACTCATTTTACAAAGCAATATAGAGATTTTCTGCTTGGCTGCAATGATATTACAGGATGCTCTTAATCTGTATTATCTAGATTAGGGTGTTTTACTGCTATGATTGTTATAGTATTTCAGCATCTTCCACACAAAATTGAATGTAGCAAAAATTGCTCTGTGTATCATGGAGCCTTTTCTGCAGAGTAGCTGTCCTGCCTGTGCTTGAGCTCTGCTTTCCAGCAAGAACTCCCATCTTTTACTCATGCAGCATGACTGCTGCCTGCTTTTACTTTAGAAAGGATAATAATTCTTGCAATTCTTCACTGAAAAAGCTGCAGGGCAGTTTTTACCCCCCAAGCAGCCAATGCACAGGCACAATTACATCTCTGTCTGCTACTGGGGAGCAATGGCATCTCCAGCCTCTGCTATACCCACTCTGTTCCTTTATTTGTTGGATAATAGAATATTTTTTTTTTCCTTTTCCTTCCTCTTTTACATCTTCTCTCATTTATTCTACAAATAGACCATTGCAGCTTCAAGAAGACCTGGGAGTAATTTCTTCCCTACTGAGTGACACTGTAGGTTATCAGATTAATTCAAACTGTAAACCTCAGGATTATGCCAAGTCTCCCTTCACCAGATCCCACACTTAATTCTCATGTCATGCTCCTTTTCCTCCTTCTGAACTCCACCCTTTAGTTATTTACCTTCAGATCCCTCACATGGAGGTTCAGCACTGGCATTCCCAGGAAGAGGGAAGGAATAGGAACTCCTTACAGTCACCACAGGCAGATGCTCCTTGGGGTAGCACTTTCTCAGAATATGAGTCGCAGTAGTTATGATAGGATCCAGATTTTTACAGGATAAACAGTCCTAGGAAACAAAGGAGAACTACATTAAGAATAGTCTTTTACAACAGCCCTGCCTGTCATAATCCCCAATAGCAGAGCCACTCTTCTGGTGAGAACATAACTCCCTTCACCACTCATGATTCGCACCCATAAACTGCAGCAAAACATCGTAATCTTGGTTTTCCAGTTCTGTAAGACTTACAGCTTTACTCTTGAAAAAATCTTATCATGTGTATATTTTGGCTGCCAAAACATGCCAAAATCTGTGCTTCTGCAGCTTCAGCACAACTACACCCAGAATCATGCCAAAACTCAGAGACAAACTAACAGAGTTAACACCACTATTTCAGTGGGTTCAGGGTACATAATGTCTTCTCAAAGAGAACACACTCTGTAGTTAAACCATTAGGCCCAAAAGCTATTCTGAAAGATCACTATAAATTACCTAATCATAAAATAATTAATAACTGCAGTATCCCACAATTTCTGCTTCTATAATCCAGAGGAGAAAATAGACATGTAAAGATTTTTTAGAGCCCAGGTATACTTTGAAGACACTGAATATTTTGTATTTTTGTTGTACTGCTGTGCAAGTGAGCTCCTCAGACTTTTGTTGCAAAGAAAACAAATCAAAACCCCCACAGAACTAAAGAAAGACCCCTTGAGACATCATAGAAGTGATCTATGTCTTCGTACATCACAGTGTATGTCTCCAATAGAACATTAGGGAGTTTGGATAAAGGAATGATAATGCTGCACAAAGGCAAAGTTGTTTAAAGCCAATGGGTGCAATTCTCAGAAAACCCAGCCCTTGGATTTGCCCAAATACAGCACACCCAAAGCACAGCCGCCATCAGCGTGAGTCATAAGTGCAGAATTCTACCCAAATTCACAATTTTCACTCTGCCTCTCAGCATGTTTTCTTCAGTGGTTTGGAACTAAGACTGAGCTCATCAGAACAGGAATGCAACTTAAAACCTAGCAGTATGAATATGCTACAAGGCAAAAGAGAACTATTGCAATACCTTCTACCACCATTTCATGATTTTGCATCCCTGAGGTAGAGATAAAATGGAACAACCAAGAGGGGAGAACAGATGCTTCATGTCATTGCCTGACAGCCCATAGTCAGCGTTTGGGCTGGACAAAAAAAAAAAAAAAACCAAGCAGACAATCCAAGCATTCAGCAGAACCAGGCAGAAGGCCAAAAGAATGTAAAAAAAGAAAACCATAAAATGACCATTGGATCACAGCTTCTACCTAACCTCATCTCCTTCTAGGAAAAGGTGGCACTGTTTAGGGGTGGACTTGAGAATGCTGGTTTAATGATTGGATTCAATCTTAAAGGCCTTTTCCAATCTAAATGGTTCTGTGATAAAGTACTTTATTATAACCAGGAACAGGAAAATGGCTGTACTGGGGTTCTTTTGGTTGGGGAGGATTTTACTGTTTTCTCATGTATGATTGAATGGCATTATAAGATTCAGTGGGATTAACCAGGATTCCTGTAGGGAGGCTAGAAAAAATCATCTAAAGCTGACATGCTTACAAGACTCACTACAAGAATTTTAATATGTATTTCTGGTTCTCTGACTGTTTGGAACTAGGGGGAGAGAAAAGAAAATGATGAAAGCATCTCTGAGGAAAGTTTTATTATGGGTAGAGCAAACACCAAGGAGAACTGGTTTCTATTTCTGTTTCAATTTGTTCACTCCTTCATATGGTTGCCTTTGTTTGCTTGTTATTAAAGGAAAGATTAGGAAAGTTTGCCTACATGTGGGAACAAGCTAATATTCTCAACAGTCTACTAGTTTAGTTTACTAAAACTGATCTGTTTTTGCTCAAACAGTGAATGCAGGACTGTTTAATTGCCTGCCTTGGGACAACCTCCTTAATTCATTGCCAAGTGAATTTAAGTAGTCAAGACCAAGGCATGTTCATCCAGACAATGAACTTCAACACATGGAGTTACTCAGTGATGGAATTACTCAGTGATGCTATTTGGAAGTCATTTTTCTGAGCAGCAAATTAGCTCAGAAGTGCAAACAAGCCTTCAGATACCTTAGAGGGAATTTGTGGGACTGTTTTCATTACTGCTCATAAAGTGCTCTGACGTTCTGAGGTAACACTGTTTACAAATGGCTGAAAATGATTACACCAGTGTATTGGAAAAGCCCTTTTTACTGACACCTGGGAAGCAGACAGGAGACTGCTCTGTATGTGTGTAAGCTATCCCATTTATTTTGTGGTGGGATAATGTGAATGAGGGAAGAGTAAATCCTTAGCTCATAAAACTCATGTAAAGCTAACCTGGATTCAGATCTGCTTTTTAATCTCCACACAATCTTTTCTCCACTGAATCTGGAATAGGACAGATATTATGGCATGTGATATATAGGGGGAAAAACAAAAGGAGGTTTCAATATGACAGTAAGACAAAAGATAGTGATGCTGATTGATGCTCCTACTGGCAGACAGAGTAGAATATAGGGTAATATTATCCTAGAGTAGTAGGGGAGGCTGAAGAGAAACAAGGCAAGCTTAAGAAACCAGATGGAAAAGTGATAAACATTCAAGATAACATTCCATGCAGCAGTATCTCCTAAAGCACATAGAAACCTGTTTTCCTGTCTCAGAGTAGGCAGCTCTGGCACTGCACACAAAACCAGACAATGCTGATGTGAATATACCATTTAACTGTCAGGAAAATCAAAGCGCAGCTAGGAAAAGGGAATGGGAACAGAAAGTACTTCCCTTCCATGAATGATTTCATTATCTATAATTATTCTTTATTCTGGGTAGGAGTAGAATTCAAAATACCTCTAAATTCCCTTAAAATATCTCTAAACTCTCCTCAAATTGAGTAGCAGTCACTTCTAATCTATGTGAGGTGACAGTTTTTGAACTACTGGCTACTCCTGTAAAGAAATAAGCTTAAGGGCTATTAAAAGCTCAGGTATTTCATCTGTCCATCAGCCTGGACAATAGGCAGCCAGAGAGGTTTCAATTGAAAACCAGCCTTGTAAATAGAATTTCCACTGGAGTTTAAAACAAACCCATCCTGGAAAAATGGTTTTCATTTCAATAAATATGTACATATAAGAAAAACAAAAAACCCAAACAAACAAAGAAAACTTAAGAAGTTTCAGCAGAACTTTTCTACCCAGATTTTAACACTGTAAAAATCTCATTAGCTGCTCAGAGTCTGGTCCAGGATAATCACCAGAGCCAGTGCATTCCCTAAGGGCACTAAAATACTGTCCACACACAGAGTCATTGCTTTCCCAATCAGGAGTTGTCTTGTCCTGTCTTCATATCTTTCTCTCTTGCTACAGCCTGTTGTCTGTCTCAGGAAACAAGATTTCCCATCCTTCTCTCATGAAAATTATCATTTTTGTGGCAGCAGCAGCCTCTACCTCAGGTTAGATAGGGAAGAGCATGAGTGAGATCTCCTAGGGCTGCCAGACTCCTGCCAACACTTCATGTCTTGGAGAGACACTGCAAGACTGACAATATCCCAAAGAAGCAGTGAGAGAACATTGAGCTTTGAATCTATTAACCTTGGTTATTTCTTGTCCAAGGTCTCCCTAATAGCACACACGGGGAAAAACTGGAGGCCCCTGAAGCTGTCATTTCTGCTCCATTTCTGACCTTTGGAAGGATTAGCATTTTCAGTGTTTACTGGAGCCTTAGGATGCCTTTTCCTGTTTGTGCACCCAAGGTGACCCCAAGTTTGCGCTTGCCGTGGAGTTGCTCCAGGCTGAGCTATCAGGAGGTGTTAGCTCAGAAAGCTGTGGGAGGCTCTTGAGAGGGAACATCCACCCTCAGCAGCTCTTTCCATCCACACTATTCATGTTTCTCCAGACCAGGGACTTCTCATTAACAAAGGCCAATCCCTTGGGAGGTCTGCTGGCTCTGGCCACCTCATCCTACCTAGAGAAAAGGTCAGTTCCTCAAGAGGAAAGTGAAGCAAAAAATTCCAGAAGTCTCCCATAGGCTGCTGGTAAGAAATGACTCACAGAAGAATCCTTCGTGACAGTGATGGAGAAGGAGAAGAAAAACACACTGAATCACGAGGCAATGGATTTATTTTAAGGGGGAAGGAGACAGGCTTTTCTTTCTGATGGTTCTAGAGTGTGATAATGCATAGCCAGTAAGAATGACAATGCAAACACTCCTAGGGAATCACACAGGTGATTTTCTCTAAGTTCAAAGCAAGCTAAGGAAGCATTTTGCTGAGAGACTGAGGAAACTCTCACTGTTCTGTGCCTGCCTTTTCTATACCTTATGGGCATCCCATCCACAGGACCATGGTATCTTTCTTGAATTTGCAATAATGTTTCACAAGATTAAAATTTAACCTCCTGAAAAACTGTTGATGGATGTTTCTCATTAGGAAAGGCTTGGCTAAATGAGCATTTTGTTTAAAAGGCTAATTGAGTGGAATTTATCTGGTTATTGTAAAGGAAAATCTCACAAAAGACCTCAGCAATTTCCCTATAGAGATATTGCATCATTCTTCAGGAGATGTCCAAGCAGGCAGCAGGATGCACAGGGAAAGAGAAATAAGCACTAAAAGCATGAACTAGAATTCCCATAGGAATTAAGATTTGTTTTAAACTGAAACATTTCAGCTTTTCTAAAGTACTAACTGTGTAAACTGTGTAAAAGTCAACAGTTCATCATGTGATCAGTTTTTTCATCTCTATGTCCTATCCTGAACTAATATAATGATGGAATTTCCTGCAGTGAGATGCAGAACCCGGCCCTAACCACCAAATCACCTCATTTAAACACAAAAAGCACCATTTACCTGCACACTTGTGAAGAGAATCTCCATTCCCCGGGAACCAAGGAAAGTCTCCCTGCCCAGCTGGATGTTGGTGATGTACTTTAGGCAGAGCAGGAGACCCCTACGAATGTAAATGTAGTTGTTGGAGACATCATTGCGGTGCCAGTCTTGGTAGAGCCTCAGCAATTCACCCAGGTAGCCTCTGTTCACTGCCCGGCGGCTGTTTGACTCTGAAAAGGAGAGAAATGCTGAATTAAACTCCTTTCTGTGTGGTAATTGGGGCTACTCAGTGCTTGAACTCAGACTTTAACACCTACTCATTCTGGCTTAATGTTCTCAGTTAAAAAAATATTTTTTAAACTTAAAATCTTCTTTTAAAAACTTATTTTAAATTTAAAATCTTGTTTGTTAAACATGACCCATGTTCTTGGAACATTACATGAAAAAACACCCCAAAAAACACAACAGTGTCCTGTCTGGAAATAGGAACCCTCCAGATGAACCAAACCATAAGTCTGCATCTCCTTCCAAGTGCTAATAAACCTAATTCCAGATGCAGCACCACAAGATTTCCTGAAACTACCAAAGCTCCTGAGGAGTAAGCTGAATAAAGTAAGAGTAGTCAACAGCATAAAATCTTCACCACAGTGCTGCACTTCAGTCCTGAGAGAACACCTTGCTGAGATCAACAAATTCAAAAACCTTGTAGTTGTACAGTCCTGCCACAGCCAGAGAAATTATTTTTGTCTTCTAAATGTATTCCCACAAATACCTGTATAATGAAAGCCATGAATCAAGTGATTCTGGAAACCCACAGTATTTAAAAATAAACAGAACACCAACATGAGCAGTAGCAGCTGGGGCTTCTTTTCTGTTGCTTCCTGGCACCAAGATTTTAAAGGTCACATTCAGGTAATGTTTAAAGGCTTTACTGCATGGGCAGAAAAATTACAAAAAAAAATTTAAAAAAAAATAAGATTTATAAGAGCTTGTGATATAATACAAAGTCTGCTGAGTTTCTAAAACACATCCCTTCACCTACTGCATTCCTTGCCCTGGCCCTCAGGACAAAAAGGAAGGCACACCAGACCCCAGGCTCCCTCCCTTTAAACCAACCCAGCCTAAATTTTCCTGACTGGCCTTGCCATCCCTTGCTGTGACAGGCATTAAAAGCTGTCAGGAGCTCAGTAATCAACTGGGGGGCAGGTAGCATATGTAAGGCAGGAGCTCAGCTCTCTGAATAGCACTCAGCACTTGCAGCTCACAGCAGATGGCTCTTGGTACCAGAGCTGGTGGGCTGCAATCCATTTCCACTTCATTAACAAAGTGCCAGAGCCTCTCACACCTGGAGCTTTAAATCCATCAGTGGGGATTCACAGGACAGGAGAAGCAGCTAGAGGTCAAATGAGAGAATAGGAAGATGCTGCCTGAAGAAAATCAGCAACAAGAGAAGCCATGGAAGGAATAAGCAGGAGCAGCAAACCTCAATCCCAGTGATGAAGTAGATGGAGACATTGGAAAGGGGAAAGAAGTCACCTGAAGTGAAGCCTTCTCTCAGTCTGTTCTCTGCAGTAGATGAGCAAACCCTCACCTGGAGAAGGGATTGGAGGGTTTTCCTGCTACCTGGCCTGGTCCTGCACATTTCTCTACCATTGGCACCAAGCAGAACCCCCAGCCCAGGCTGCCAACTCATTTTAATGCTGCTCTGCACCTTCACAGCACCCTGCTGCCATGGCCCTGCTGGCCCCACAGCAATTCCAGTCCCACACAGCCCTGCCCAGGCTCTCACACAGCTCTCCAGCCCTGCCTCCCCTTGCTGGTAAGCACCTACACTAACTCTGCATTCTGAGGCTCAGTGGTTGTCAGATGGAGAAGGTCACCCTCCTCCTCTGACCTTCACTCTGTACTTCTGTTTCCTATTTGACTCTCTGTGAGAAAACTTTAATTGCTTGAGAATCCCTTATCAATCCCAATGATTTTATTCATCATTTCCTGTTAATCCTCAACCAGCTGTCATGTTTACTAACCTGTAGGATGACTAACCCCTTAAATCAGTCAATCTTCCTTGAAGAATTACTCAGGAAGCTCTGTAAAAGTCAATATGTGTATAAAACATGACAAGAAGAACAGAGTTGGAGAGCACAAGGTAGGGACAATTTAGATCAGACTCAGAGCTTCCCTGAGCTGTTCAGGGACAGATGAAATTGGACTAGATCTAGGCTTTTATAGCCTCTAGCACACAGTGCTTGAAGTCTAAGCTTTCTGTGTCAATGTCAATAGGAAGAGGGAAGAACTGGGAAGCACTGTGTGTAGAGCTTCTTGGGGAATTTGTTGAAAAAAAAAAATTCTCTCTCAAAGAGTGTCTGTGATCTTTTAAGACAGATTTCCACATTTGAATCTCAGCTCCACAGGGACCAAAACACACAACTGTCCTATGCTTTAGTTTTAATACTCATTGAAAAGCATGGAAGAAGGTGAGTGGAATAATTTTGCTGTTTCCTCACATGTTTTCTGTAGTACTCACCACTTTCAGGATCAAAACAGTCTCTTTTCAAAATGAAGCTGAGATAGTCTGTTCTGTGAGAAAGAGATGGAGAGGCAGGACTAGATTTCCCTGAACCCTTTGATCAGAAGCAATGAGAATTAATTGCTGAAGGGGCAAAAAACACATTAATTTTGTTTCTCCTGTCTGATTTCATTGATTCTCCTCTGCTCTCCTGTGCTGTCAGTGTTTTTCTTTTTTTTATTTTCCATTTTTTCAGTTCTATAGTCAATAAAGTAGTGAATAAATGAAAGAGGAAGTATGCCAAGATCTCCAGAAGGCAGAATAGAAAAAGGAGGCCTCCCCACCTGTCTGTGTCTGTTGGTCTCTCCATCTAGGGATGCACCAGCATGGGTATCTATCTATATTTTGGCACAAATACAGATGGTGGAAATGAATCATACAGGTACAAGCAGCACTGCACAGATTTGTAGGCAGCAAGAACCACCCCTCCTGGAGTGAGTGCATACAATCTGTGTGGTAAGTGGCAAAATGTCCTGTCTTTTGACCCTCCTCCTGATATTCTTTAGTTAGGCCCTTTCCCTCTCCCTGGGTATGGTCAGTAGCCAGTGGAAATGGAAGTTTTCCTGCCATGCAGCTTTCAGAGGTGCCCAGGGATGGTTCCTCCTATTTTGAGTGAACTCAAGGGGTTCCTATCTCTTGAGGCCATCAGTGGGAATTCAGCACCAACCACAAAAAAAAAAACCTGTTTTGGCTAAAGACTGGGCTGATCAGTGGCCAAAAGTATATTAACAGCAAAAATCTGACTATATATCAACCCCTTCAAGCTACCCCTATGTGCAGCCATTGTGTGAACAGCAGCTGGATGTGGGGCACTGACATCCCCTTGAGCAGGGACAGCTCCCAGGGTTACCCCTCAAGGCTGAGGGATCCCTTGCCTGACACCAGGCACAGGTATCTTGGGAAGTGACATTTTTTTGCTTGTGTGTGACATTCAAGACATATAGTGCTTTTATGTATTCATCTTTGTTTCCCATTCTAACCTTAAGTGTAGCAAATAGAGTATTGCCCTCCAATCCATCGGAACTCATTAAATATTTTACATATCCAAGTTTATTGATTAAACTAACTACTAGATCAGATCTGTCTGAACCATCTCTGACTCCTCCCCTGTGACAGTCTGTCTTCCTAATCTTACTCTGCCATCTCTGACAGGGGAGCATTATCTTCTCCACCACTCCAAACCTGTCCCTGGAATCCTATTTTCTTTGCAAGAGTTTCACTTCTGCCTGATGAGACTGGGGTGAAAGGAAAATATTCAATGCTTTCTTAATTTCCCACATTTCAAGACCTGCCCCTTCATTTGTGGCTTCCAGGGCAGTGCTCATCAGTGAAAATTTGAGCTCTGCAGCTCAAAACATGAGGCCTGAATCACCCATGCAGCTCACCAGAAACATCTGACATGAGTCTCCAGCCAACAAGCAGAAGCCTCAAATGGTTAAATTTACATCTAAATTACCAAGGGGATCTCACTAGAAAGAAATCCCCAGTTTTGACAGAATTCTCATTCTGTGGTGGAGGCCTAAAGTCAGGTTTTCAGTCTAGGAGATTAAAGCCTCATGACCACCAGGGCTACTGTGGACATTTCTGAAGCTCTCTCTGCAATCCTGTCTCCTTTGAAGTGTTTGCCAAGAACACGGGTACCCCTGGAAAACATGCAGTGTATTTAATCAAAAACTGAATTACAGTCAACCTGAAATATGATGAGCAATGCACTGCTTACCAGGCAGAACAAAGAGATATTTATCTTTCTGTCTATCTGCTTAAATCTCTTTGTTGATGCCACTCAGCTGATTCATTATGCCAAGAACATACATTGCTACAGCTTGGAGATAAGAATACTCTGCTAAATTAACCCTATAGCCCCTAAAGCAGTGAAAGGAATAAGAAAAACTCCAACTTCCCCACTCTGCTCTGGTGATTGCCTCTTAGGAATAAAAAATGCAAGCTATCTCCAACAGCAAAGAGAGCACAGCTGTTTTATTTGGTCATTGAGAGGCCACTTTTGCAGAGAAAGGCACAAGGGCTCTGTATAGACACAAAGTTAATTATCCCCATGAAGAAACCAAGTCATGCATGAAGTGCTGGGATCACTTCAGACTTAGTGAGCTCTACAGCAAGAAGGTGGTGTTAGCTCAACTCATGTTGGAAGCCAGAAGGCTGCACTGTAGTTTTGCCCTAAATAGTTTCCCTTTCCTTCTTTGCTTTTCAGAAAACCAGAAATAAAATTAAAAACAAAAATACAGTAGCACAAAATCTACAGTTTGATTTTTTTTCTGACTGAAGTGGTTTGAAAGAGCTTTTATAAGGACACCAGAATTTGGAAGACTTCCTTAAATTGAGGCACTGAATTTACAGAAGTCAGATCATCACTGGAGGGACAAACACTGCCCATGCCAAGAGAAAGAGGTAAACAAGCATCATTAAGGATGTCAACAGAGAATAATGCAGCTCCTCAATACTTAGTTTTTATTACACCTACCCTGAGAGGCAAAACATCAGGAAGTTGCCATGCCCCAAGAGAAAAAGCCAGCACTTTGCTCTGGAGCACTGAATTACATCAGTTTGGAATATGTCTATGAATGAAGAGTCTTGGGGAAAAGAATATAAAGGACATAGAAAAATTATTTTCTTTCCCATAAAGTGGCTCTTCTCAAAGAGATAAAAGTATAGAATCAAGACTGAAATTTCATTCTGAAATTCAGGAAGAAAGGAAGACAGACACAATGCTTGGTTCAGGTTATCATGAAAAGAACTGCAAAATTCAACTCTGATCACAATACCCAAAAAGATTTGATCATAGATTTAGAGCCAGGCTGACACTGGAGTTTGAATCCAGAGGTGGATAATAAGGATTTCAGTGGATGATGAGACATGGGTACCTGGTGCAGTATGAGGCAAATCCCAGACATTGTGCTGTTGGCTACAGGAACTGGGATGGTTTAACAATGGGGTATTTCCACTCGAGATCAAAGAGCTGCCTCACTACATCTTTGTCAAGCATTATGAATTCAGTAGCAGTGAGTGCAGGCCTTTCACACTGCCTAATCTGCTTCTGTGCTAGAACATCACTTTCTCCTCCTCAGTTACTTGCCCCTCCTTGATACCAACATAAAAGGAAAAGAATGACAATGATTATTTTATCTCAGGGGACATAAAATATTTTTATGGTTTGATAAAATAAAAAGTGGGTAAAAGGTTAAATAAAGGTTAGTTGATGGAAGATGGGGAGGAAAGAGTAGGAAAAAATGAGAGGTGAAAAGCTGTGCAAGATCAAGATAGTAAAAGAAGGGAGATTTAGAAAGAGAGAAGGGAAAGGCCATGAGCAGTAACTGCTGTTAGCACACAGAATAGTCTTGATGAAATCAGCACCATCAGGAGGTCATCACAACCTGTCTTTTTAAATGGCTCATTACAATTTTCCCAGGCAAGCATTGCACCAAGGGCCCTGCCCGTTTCCCCAGCCTTCTCCCTCAATATCCGCTCAGCCAATGCCTCTGAGAGCAGCTCCAGCTAATTTCCTTACAGACATGCAAGCCAGTGATTCTGGGAAGCACAGATAGTCGGGAATAACAAACACGACCAAAATTAGATTAAAATAACCTGCTGATAAACAAATTACTCACCCAAAATACACATTGGATTAGGCACGGTGGGGATCCCTATAATCACATCGCCACCGTGTGGCTCCTGCTCCCTCACATCCCCTCCAGCCTCAGCACCCCTGGCCTGGCTTTGTCTGGGCTTGGGTAGCAGGTGTCCAGTTTAATTCCACTGCCCCCGAACTGGGAATGGCTTGCCTGGTTTATTCTGGTGTTTGGGGTCACTAAAAGCAATAGACCCTATGGCTATGAGTGCCCTGGAGGGCATCCCACATCTGCTCAAACAGGCTCCAGCCCCTCCACACCTGGAGCGGTGTGGCCGATGGAAACACGCCCAGGCTAGAATGACCAGCCCGTCTCCAGCCCAAGGGGGCGCTTCCCCAACACGAAGCCGGGCATTGCGCCTAAGGCACTAAACTGCCTTCCGGACGTTGGCCGCTGTGAAACTCCGAGCCGCAGGAAGAAGAAGCGTCTCTCAGTCTCTTTAGTATGATCGGGTTTATTGGGTCCTGAGGGACCAAACACTCCCAATGGAACCAGGGAAAAGGGGCTGGGAGCAGAGAGTTGAGAGCCCCGAGGCATGGAAAACCTCGGGTTTTAAAGGAGATGGGAGGGGTGAGGGGTAACAAATCAGGAGAGGGAAGGGGAGGATACATTGGGGATTGACACAATGATACAACCAACCATGTACAACCAAGGGAGGGGCCCCGGCCCCTGAGCCAATCACCCGACACCCTGGCCAGAAGCTTCTGGAAAAGGAGGCAGGGGTGCCGAGTGACAGGCAGGCAACCAGGGGCGGAGAACAAAAATGATACATGTTGAAACCATAGAAACTGGGGAGGGGTTTGGGGATTGACAGTTAACTGGGATTGGGGCAGGACCTTTCAACATGAACAATGAGGGTGAACAGAACAAATGCGAAACGAACCACAACACACACCTTGATCTTGAAGACACAGGAGTGCTCCACAATGAGCTCCTCAGGCCTTAATACAGAGCTGAATCAAGATATGAAGACACATGTACAGAGAAGAAGTAGAGCAAAGCCAAAGGAGGCTGGAAAAAACCAGCATGTTTACTCTGGGACAGAGAGGAGACTTTGGGAAAGTTTCAGTGCCTCGCCCCACCTCAGTTTATCTGTATCTATCAGGATCTGCCTCCTCCTCCCCACCCTGGCCTGTAATGAGCATCTAGAAATTGAAGGAGGAAGAATGGCCATTAGTAACACAAGGAAGCTTGACTGTAACCACTGTAGATATTTACCAATCAGAATGTTCAGCCTTATTATAAAGTCAGAGTTAACATGGTGGAGAGACAGCAGATTCAAAAAAGGCAGCTAGGCAATGGAGGCAGAAGTTGCTGTGAGCTGTTTGCTGTGTGCATGTGGCCATGGCAGGTGGTGAACGGCAGCTGGGAGAACATGCAAGGGCTGGGATGTGTGCACAGAGATAAGTCAGGAGTGAGAGACCAGCTGATGATCAGAGATCAAGAAATGCCTTCTCCATATCAGTAATCTGAGCTTCCACTGATAGGAAGGTGTAGCACTGCCATTAGAAAGGACTTCAATTCTTCCATTATTCACCATCTCTGATTATCACCATGTGGTAATCACTGGATACAGGGACTGAGCACAACCAAGGTGTCTCAGCTCTCACTGGGTTTCCAAGCATTTATTCCCTGCTGTGGATGAAGCGCAAGTTTGTTGTGCTCCATCACTTATTACTTTAGGCCATCTTATACTTCCCCCTCTGAAACACAACAGCAACAATTTCCCAGGTCCATCTGGGTTGGTAATGCTTTCTTACACTGATGTCTCTTTCCCAGGCATATCTTGCTTCTTGCAGTTATGCACCTGATAAGTGAGCATTTAGCATCAGCTTCTGTGGGGAAGGAGACAGAAGCCAAACAGTTTCCAGCCAGCCCATGGCTCTGCAGGTGGACAAAGTCTCAGGTGGAAGCCTGAGATGAAGATGGATGTTTCTGGCTCCATCAGGGAGACATACTGCCATCTGCCTGCTCCCTTTAAAACTGCTTTCTCAGTGCACAGAAGAATAAAAGCAAGAGGGACACTGAACCTCCAGCACAGCCCTGTGTATAACCACAATCCCCTGGATCTCTTTGGGCTGAAACACTCAAGGGCAGGCCTAAAGGGGTACCCCAGAATGGCCATGTTCTTGTCCTGTCTTACAGCCTTCAGCAACATCAAAACACAAATCTCCTCACCATTTTCCAGCAAGGTTTTCCCTAAAAACCTCACAATAATCAGTCCACTGCTGTAGCGCTTTCCAGGATTCCTGCCTTCTGTTTAGTTTGCATCCCAACTAAAACATGCTCAGGTGCCTCTGGCTGCTTTACTGTGTACAGCTTTACCCCTGTTTTCATAAGCAATTTTCAAGTGCTATAGCATTCACCAGATTTGATTCCTACCTTTCCTATACCACCCAAATGCACTGAGGCCAGGGCCACAAATATGTTAACTGTGACAAAGAAAGATGTCCTGGTGCAATCCTGAAAAAGAATTCATCACTCTTCCAAGCATGGTGAATTTATCTCAAGGAACCAGAGCTGTTTCTCACATCTCCTGACCCACACTTCCCAAAAGACACAACCTGCTCATTTGTATGCAGCTACCAGAGCAGACTGCTCCAAAAGCCTGGAGCTTCTCATGCCCTGAACCACAGGACAAGGAGAAAACCAGAATATGTTCTTGGCCACTCAGAACTGCAGAAATCATCCAAAAAACACCAGTCAGGCTGACTTCTGGTATGTGATGCTCTATTTGATTTTACAGCATCAGCACCATTTCCTAAATACCAGCTCCAATACCTTTAAAAAAAAAAACAAACCTGAAAATAGGTGATGTCTTTTCCTAAAATCACTTCACCATTCACACTCAAACAACATTGCTGTTATTTACATGCTTTTCTCCCCTTCCATGGAAGAAACAACAAATTGGGAAGGGAAATAAGTATTTGTCACTGGCTGGAGAAATTCTCCATTCCTCCCATTATACCAAGCCCCAGGACAATCAATGCTTTCAAAATAAGGGGCCAGCCTGGCTCCCTGGGCACTCAGGGCACCCACAGGGCTGGAGCACCCCAAGAATCAGAACTGGTATAGGAAACTCCTGCCTCTTTCCAGTGCATTTTTCTTTGGGACCAAGGGATGAGGGAATACCAAGGGAGAACGAGGTTTAACAGGATCACTCTGTCCAGCAGCACAGCACAGAAAGGAAAGTCAAAGAATATGAAGAAAAAAAGCTTACTTGATTTCAGCAGAGCTGCCAGAGCCCCAATGGCTGCCCTGGGGAAAGAAGAGAGATGGAGAAATAATGTCAATTTCTTCAATAATTTTTGTAACCTTCATCTTCACAGTCTTCTGGGCCAGGCTTCCCAGATGGTCTAAACTGACAGTTTATGATGGACTTTGACAGAACTGCAATGTTTTACACCAACAGAGGATCCAGCCTCTGCAGCTGACTCAGTTATTCCAAAAGACCATTAGCCCTTTAGCTTTACCGTTACACTGATTTGTAGTGACCATTAAAATTTAAAGCAACACCCACAAAGTGATCTAACAAGTCTTTAAACTGCTGCCCCAGAGCTTTTTCTTTGTACCAGAGACTTAGCACTTGCCCACTCCAGACACAAGTGCTTCTATCTGCATCATCAGATAACTTTCATATCAAGCTGGGACATCAACGTCAATATTTCCAGCAAAATCCACTCCTTTTTCTATTTTCCCAAAACAAGCTTCACCCCTATCCTCCTTCCCAGTTTTAACAGAAAACAAAACTGAATTTCTTTTTATTGAAACCACACCTTACATTGCAGGGGTGTGTAGAGGGCCCCACTCAGAGGAGGACTGGTGCTAAAAGGTGCTAAAGCTCTGTAGTAAAGTGGCTTGCAGTGAGTAAGGGCAGGGACAGACATTTCTGAGGGCCTTCTGTGTCATTTCATTGTGCAGGTTTGCAAATGAACCTGCCTGACTGCTTTGGCTGGGAGCTGGTCACTAACATTTGCAGCTTGAGAAGTTGAACTGAGACATCATTGCTCCCCAACTTCTGGAGGCAGGTTCCCTCCTCGTGTGGTAAAATCTCCATCCCACTTGTCCCACAGAAAACCTTCTTTTCCAGTCATGTTCTGCTGGAGCAAGATCCCTGTTCTAACATGGCTTACTGCTGTGAAGCTCCAAGTGCCCAGATCTGCTTAAATAAATACAGCTACAAAAACCTCCATGTGCTAGGATTCCTTAAAATGTAATCTCGTCACAAACCAATCCCCAAATAAAATTTTATTAAATTCCATACTGAGCCAATTATCATCCTGCAGCAAGTAAATATTTTTTTTGTCACCAAGCTCCTGTTTTTTGTGTGTCCTAACAGCAGCTGAGACAAAGATTCAAGAGCTGGTTCTTGCTGATACTGGGCCAACATCTCCATCTAAAGTCATTCTTTCATAATGAATCTGTCAGAGTTCAACAAGAGCTTTACAAACTGCAAAGAAAACACACTCAAATACAGATAGAACAGGAAATCAGTAGCTAAAAATCTCACCAGTGGAAGCACAGCCATGCTTTCATTACTTCTTTAGCACCAACTGAACAGGAATCATTCAGATGGTGCAAGAGTAATGTCATCCCCCAGCTATTCAGCCTGCTCAGAAGAGGAACACTCTACAGCCACTGATCACTCAGTCTCTCCACAAGTTCAAAGCCTGGGACAATGTAAACAACTCTAAGCAAGTTCAAATTCCACCCAGAGCATCTCCCAAAGCTCACACTCCAGTATGTCTTTAAAGAGGGACTGCTCTGCATACCTATATTTTACAGGCCTAATGTGATGTCTCAATCACCTGCTAGAGCAGCAGAGCAATGGAGGAATTACCAGAATATCTCTGGCTCCAAGCACAAGAGTTCTCAGTATTTCCTCCAGGCATCTGTTTTATGTTGTAGGTGCTTATGAGCATTGCTAAGAGTTTCAGCAGAGCTACACTACTGTGATAAAGACAACACTGCCAGCAAACCTCCCTTCAGACAATAAATCAGCAAATCTGGATCTTCCAATACTTTTGGGGGAGGTCTGTGAACCACATTGTACACAGACAACTTCATTCATCCTCAAAGGATTCCAGAATTCCCAGAGCATGTTCTCAGCCTAATCTCCAGTCCCAACTGTCCAGCCCTGGCAGACTCCAATGATATGCATTGAGAGAAAAAAACAAACTGCAAAACAGGTAAAATAATTTTAAGGGATAAAACAGACTTACCAAGACTAGATCAAGCCAGCCTAATTTGGTATTTTTCGTTGATAAGAAAACGAACTTCTTCTACACAAGGGAAGTGTGGTAGATCAATTTATCTGTACTTCAATAAAGCATTTGATATGATGCCACAATGAAAATTATTAGTCAAGCTGGAGAACATGGGGATTAGTGTAAGAATTACAATGTGGGAAAGGAATTGGTTAAAGACTTCATGACAGGAGTTGTGCTGGAAGAGGAATTATAAGTCTAGAGGGAACTTATGTGTGGAAGTCCTCAAGGATCTTTTCAGACTGATCTTATTTCAGCTTTTCATTAATGACCTTGGCACAAAAAGTCAGACTATACTAACAAAATCTGCTGACCGTGTGAAGTCAGGAACTGCTGCCAATAGCAGGGAGTTCAGAATATCTTTCAGGAGTAACAAGATGTTCTTGAGTTCTGAAGGAATAGAAATGTGATGAAATATAATAGTCAAAGTGCAAGGTTAAGCATTTAGGGTTTAATAAGGATTACCGTTATGATCAGGGGCTCATAATTTGGAAATGAGTAGAAGGACACCCTGGATATATGAGCCCATTAAGGAATAAGGACAAGCATAACCAGCAGGGTGACAACCATGAAAAGGACAGATCAGGTCTCAGAAAACCAGTGGAGAAGGGAGCATGGACATTCTCATAGAAGGCTTCACCTGAACAGCTGTGTGCAGAACTCAGAAGGAGCCATGCAGAAACCTGCCAAGGAAATCATTATGGTACCAGAGACATAACTCATTAGGAGTCCTAAAGATCAGAGTTTAGTCACCCTAACAAAATGATAGCCAAGAGACAACTGGATTGTTCCCCTCAGACACACTTGGGTGGCAGAGAAGTAAACACTGAGGAAGGCAGAGAGAAACTTAGAGCTGAAGAAAAAATTTGGCCCTAGGACAAATGGATATAAAATGGCCATGAATAAATTTAGCTGGAATTGAAAGGATGGGTTTTAAGCACTGGAAAATGAAGGCATGAAACATCCTCTTGGCAGCAATGGGACAAACAACCTAATGACTTTGAAAAGGCAGCCTGGATTGCTTATAATGGGACTGCCAGGCCCAGTTGCCAACGAGGAAGGGGTCTGAGAAAAGTGACCCAGGAATGACTGTACCCCTATAGCCTTACATTTTAAACATGGATATAATGGGAATGAAATGAGAAATATGTATTCTAAGTGCAGAGTTAATCAGCCAGCCCAGAAAAGAGCAGCTGCATCAGCTTAAGATGGAAGTCCAAAGAGTCCAGTGTCCTGTGGCCAGCAGTGCCAAGGAAAGCATGCAAGGCCACAGCAGATACAAAGTGCTAGGACTTGCAGAACAGATTCAAACTCCAGCAGTTTGCAGCCCAGAGATCCCATAAACTTGCATTGGTGCCTTTGGGAGGGGTTTCAGCTCTTAGCTGATTTTGCTTCCATATGTTTGCCTGAGAACTTCTGAACTTCTGTAAACTCCTGATATTCATAATTATCCTGGAAAAGGACTTCACACCTGCATTTGTTTTAAGTTTGGACTTTCAATCAGCATTGTAATTTGCACATTAAGTCAGGTGTTAGCCACCCCCAGAATATTACCTATCTTTGATGCTGAACAAAACCAAACACACAAAACACCTTATGGGAAACAATAAATCATAGAAGAGGAATAGAAGCAGAATAGGCTTTCACTGAAAGCAGCAGCAAGACCATTGAAGCATCAGTGAGGCTACAGCAGGCCAGGCAAAGGGTGTTTGTGATAATACCAGCACCTCTTAGCATCACATGGCAAACCAACAGCATCTTTGCTGGCATCAGGAGATATAATAAGATGAGTAAGCCTGGGACAGGAAAGCAGAGAAAGGAGTTCATAAATTGTGTACAAGAGCAAGGACAGGGCAGGAGGAAGATGAGAACAGGAGGAAAGGTTTGAGAGCACAAGAAAGATGACTTGATGAGCCATATGCCAGACCAGAGAAATTGATAGCATGCCCAGAGCAAATCTCTGTATTTGTCTCAAGAAGGGATGGAGGGGAGATGAGGAGGGGAAAAAGGGATTAAATCATTTTAAAAAGCTTGCCAAATCTGTCCAGATGCCTTCCTCTGATTTTCTGTGAATTTTGTGTGAATTTCTGTGGTAATATATTAGCAAAATCTTAGCTGTTTCATCAAGTCCAGTGTATCCCAAAGGAGACTCATTTATATATTAACTAAAAAAGAGGCATAAATAAAGTTGCACTGTCTTATAAAGCATAATAATAAATGCTGCTCCATAATCAGAAAACATTAAAAACTCCCTGTAGTAGCAGTCGAGACAGCCACTCTGCAGAATGGAAAACTTTGAAGTGTTTCCAAGTCAGCAGCTTGGATATCTGGGCAAGAGTACAACTAGCAGACAGATAGACAAATGCAACTTCCAGATCCTTTGCTTAGGAACCAGGAGCAACAACAAAGAAAAACTCCATGTCCCAAGCCAAAGCACAATTGGATTAGCCAGTAAAACCAGGCTGTTAAAGAGCTGGACAAAGGAGCCCTGTGCCTAGGTCACCCTTTCAGATCTGAGCTGCCAGGATATTTTTTGCTGGAAATCACTGCAGGCAGGGGAGCCTGAAAACCAAGATCCCTTCTGTTTTCTTCTGCACTCTAATCTCAGCACAAAGCACTCTGATGGACAATCCTGGGCCTGTTTCTGTCTCTTGAAGCAAACAAAAGGACTCCTGAAAATACAAAACCCCAATCCAGAAGAGATAGAGGGTTGACTGCATGAAAGGATTTAAATACTCACACATTGATGGTGCACAACCACCCAGGACTAGCCTGGAACTATGGACAGGGCACAGCAGAGAAGCCCAAGACTGGATAAAGAAATGAACCAAAAGGACTCTGCAGATCAGCCCCCAAGTAACTTAACCACCCTTCCTTCTGTGAAATTGTGCTTTCTACATGCTAAAACACAGAACACCCTCTTCAAGTTATTGAATAAAATCCAATGACTTGGTGCTTTATTATTAACATGTTCAACCTGATGCCTATTTCCTTACAGCAATCACACCTGGATGATAAAGACATAAAGCACTATTTTTATAGAAATGTAAGAAAAAGTTCTGCCCTGACTGAACCCATGTTGGTCAATGCCTCCTGCCCTTCACTCTGCTGTTTCTCATGTACTGACTTATTGCTTTCATGTTTCTCTATACCACAAGCAGTGTTGTGGGGAAGGAACCCTGCAGTATGTATTTGTACAGCACCTGGCACAATGGACCCTGACTCAGAGCTCAAAACCTCTAAGCTTCCACAACCCCTCTCTCCAGGCAGAATTAAGTGCCCTCAAGTGTACACACAACCTGGCTGCATTTTGCCTCAAACCCCTGGGACTTGTACTCAACTACTGGAATTTATGCAGTCACAGAACCACTGACTGTAAAGATGATTGCACATTTGACAACTGAGACATTCAGGAACAATACACAGGCACCGCAGCAATAGGTGCTTTATAAATCCCACCAGAAGGAAGATGTCTTCTGAGGTAGATGCCTTGAAAGTCATTTCCCCATGGCCCAGAAGTACACACCTGAAATATTTCAGGCACTTGCACAGTGATTTGTTTTAAAGACTTAAAAAACCAAGAGTTTCACGAGTCTTGGAAATATGGGTGGGGGAAAGCTGCTTATGCTGCTGGCATTTTCATAGCAGTGCTAGTCTAGGACTTATGCAAGAGCACCCATCATCTTATCCTCTTTAATTCTAGCTTGTTAGCAAGGCATTAAAACTTACACTGAAGGCAAAGTTTGCTTGCAGTCTGCAATGTCCCAGACCCTGCCAACAGGTGGAGTTGGGAGATCCAGCTGTTGTGTACAGATGTGGTTTCAGTGTAATGCTGAAAGATGACAGCAAAAAACCCACACAATCCTTTTCCTAATGGATACATCCATTCCAGTGGCCAGCATGTCCCAGGTTCAGCTCAAAGCCTTCACTGCAGCATCTTCCAAACATCTCTGCCTGCTCTGTCAGGTTAAAATCAGAGAAAAGGCACAGCCTTCCAGCCTCTTTCATCTCTGCCTCCCAGAAAGAAGAGTGACTCCAGGCTTATGCTCCAGGCATCCTTACAAGTATCCTACTTTTTCTTGTGTACAAGTGCAGACGTGGAGACAGCTGTATCCTAGAAAGTCAAGCTAGTCTTTAGAGCTCTAAATTAAATTAGCTTCAAAGTAGTAACAAAGAAGAACAAGGTACATGAAATGCCCTTAAAAGCTTGCCAAAAGAATGCCCAGGCATTTCCCCCAGTGCAGTGCAGGGCTGGCACTGCCTCCCCAGGCAGAAGCCATACCTCAGAAGATTGTGTCAGCTCCCTCCCCAGGGTCAGATGTCACCAACATGGCTGAGGCTGTGACAGCTTGTCATTCACATCAAGATAAAGAGGCTGGAAGGTTCATAATCAGACAGAATTCTTAACAAATTCATCACCCAGGCAGTTCCAGGCTGACAGTGTGAGAACCCAGCTCTCCCACCCCAGGGACACAAGGAAGGGGACTGGGAAAGGGGGTCAATACTATCCTTGATTGATTAAGAGGAGTGATGAGGACACTCATCGAGGCCACATCTGCTCACAAGCACCAGCAGAGCCCTATAGAACATCTCATACACAGTTAAAGTGTGTCAGGGAATGTGGTTAAATCCCCCTCCTTCCCCCAGGCAGCTGTCTTCCACTCCCCATCCACTTACTACTCATTCAAAAGAGCCTGGTGTTCTCTTGGCTCACTCCTGAGCTGTCACTTTATTTGTAGCTCATCCATTCCCAGCAGCTTTTTGCTCTGGAAACCACAGGGATTGACATGAAGACTCTGCTGACAGGAGAGTGTGTGCTCCACACATGGGGGAAGACACCCAGCCTCATTTTTTTTTACTTCTGGATCATTCAGCCTTAAACTGCTCTGAGTGCTGTGTACACCCAGAGTAAGGGCAGGGAGAGGGATACAATCCATGCACCCTCCTTAGGGCATGGTGAAGTCAAATGGCACTTCTTGGTGACATACCCAGCAACCCTGCTCAAATCTCAGCAGGACAACTGGCACTTCTTCTTTTAGAGAAATTGAACTGCAGGTGCTTTGTCTCTGATGGTGAATGATTCAGGGAGAGTTTGGGGGTACCCAGGGGTTTATGATGCCAGAAAATAAGGCTGCACACACACCATATTGCTGGCAAACCACTGCAAGATTTTCATTTTATGAATACTCTCAATTACTGGCAGTGAAATATCCAAGGGCAGCTTGTGTTGCTGACAGCCCAGGTAGAGAAGTATCTAACATGTCACTGCTTGTGCCCAGAGCTATTTGAGAGCATAAAAGGGAGGCTGGTTTCAATGCAATCAAGGCTAAAAGCCATAGCTCTTCCTGACTGCTGGTTAGTACAAACCATCTCTAAGGCAGCAGTAATCTCAGGGTACAACATCTTTAAAAAGCACTTTGTTGTGAAAGGTTCCCTTGAGCTGTGTTTTAAAGAGTCACCTTTCCTGCATGGAGCTGGGCTGCTGCAAGGGATAGGAGACCTGAGGTCTCATTTCAACTTTTCCTGTGGTTTTCAGAATTTTGAGGTCTGTTTTGTCTGAGCGTTTAGGTTGGTTGGTCTTTTTAACCAAAGAAACAAACACCTTTCAGAGAAGCTAATTAAAAAAAATGTGTACAACAAAAGAGACTTGAAAAGGATATGAATTTTTATGAAGCTGAAGGACTGAGAAAGCATCATCTTCCTTGATGTCTTCCAAGAAAGAAGGCTGACTTGTACAGAAGCCTTCTATTTAAGCAAAAGTCAGATGTTTAAGAATAAAAGAAGGAATTACTTATTTTGAACACAAGATAAAAAACTCTATTCTTTTTAATCTGATGGTATTGTTTCCATATTACAAAGCCCTAGAAATAGATCCACCAGTTTGATTTTATACTGCATTTCACCCCTCTGGCCCTATTCAGATGAAGCACATCCATAAGGTCCAGCCAAAGGAAACTCAAAGCTTAAAATCTCTAGGGAAGAGGGCTGGATTGCAAAGGGTTGTTTTGAATGTGCCAAAGCTGGAAGCTGTTTCATGCAGCAGGTGCAAGTGCAAAAAGAAACCTATGAAATTAATCTTCTTGCATGCAATGCATTTATCAATCCCCATGAGCTTCCCAAGGAGGTATCGCTGCCCCTGTTATGCACACAGGTCAGGCTGTTTCTATCCATTACCAAATAGCAAAGGATGGTGGAGAGAGTTAGACCTGCCTGAAAAGCTCATATGCAAGTGGAATATCAACAAAATATGCAGAAGAAAATGTGCAGAATAGGTCACCAAATCTTTCCTGTTGTCCAGCTTCTCCCACTTTTCAACCTCTCTAATGATTGTGGTCCCTAAGTACATCCACACATAGCCCCCCAGCACTAAATTCAGTGTGAATTGGGCACTTTACAGTTTGTTGGTCCTAACTGATGCTGCCTAACAGGAACATCCTTGGAAATACTGGGGTATTCATTTGTATGCCACACGTGCACACAATACTGAGCTTAATTGGCATTATTAAATCAGCCTCAAATTGGGAACAATGCAAAAACATGCTCGAGAATCACAAAGTAACATTCTCTTACAGATTCACAATAGGCATCTTGACCTGAATTTAAAAAGTATTTCTATGTCTAAACATGCAGGTAGCACTCAGCAGGATTTTTCAAAGCTCCTTTGTATACTAAGGTCAGAACTACCTTTTAACTGTACAAGTAAATCCATTAACCTGATGCGAGCCTTTCTTTTAAGGTTGCATTCTCTTTCATCCTCACACATTTAAATATCTCTGAAAATCTGGACATTCATTCAAAAAATTAGATCTCACCTAGGTACCTTCAGTCAGTGCCAATATCCAGTTTTAAGAAATTTTTCAAATGTGTCTTTGTGCTAGAAAAAAACGCTCATTTTACTCATCACGTGTGCCAAAACAGAAAGCTGCAAAACATATGTAGAATGCTGCTAGAAATGTATAATACTGACTAGCTTTGCCACAAGGTAAGCATGAAGTTTCAGGGGGGAAAAAAATGTTGCAAATGCAGAGCAGGGAGAAAAGCTTATTAATTTGCCTGGGATTTTCAATAAGGATTTAGCAGAAAAAGCCATCCTGCTCTTCACCTCTCTCTGCCATTCTGTGGTTTGTCTTGCTGGATAGTGAGGGTGGGGATTCTGCTGCATGGTGCAGTATATCCAGAGATACACCTGCAGGAAAAGGAGCCAAGGTGTGCAAAGCAGACAGCTTTCCCACTGCCCTGCAGCAGCTTTTTGGACCTGGGACTGCCAGGCTGTGACAGGGGAGGCAGCAGAATTGCCTGAGGACTGAGCAGGCTCACTCAGAACAGGGCAGATGCTGCAAATGAGGATGCATTGTCTGCAGAAGCTGTCCCTGCAAGCAGGCTGAGCCACCACCCCCGACAGCAGCACCCCAACACCTGCTGTGACCCTGTCCTCGTCCTGTCCTCCTCTCCACAGCTCTGCAGGACAGAAGTGGGACATCTGACCAGGCTGCAGGTCAGAGAGGAGGCTCTCTGCATCCACAGTTCCTTGAGCCTTGCAGCATTTCAAAGAACAGCCTGTATGAGACAGCAGTGGGAGCAGCATAGGTAGGGTCCTGAGAAAGAATGAGATGTTTTTTTTCATTTCCCTAGAACGCACAAGAGCCAGAGAAATAGGTTTAACTGCTAGATCACCCACATAGCACTTTGCCCAGCTGGAAGTTCAACATGCAGGAAGACTTTGAGTCAGACTTTGAGTCAGACTTTGAGAGGATGGGCAGGAAGACTGCCAGGAGCAGCCACAGCACAGCCTCAGCTTCCCCCCTTCACCTACAAAGGAGGGGATTTGAGAGGAGGCAGTTCACACCAGCCTCAGTTGCAACACAGGTCACTCCAGCACCATGGAGCACAGGAGGCTGGTGCTAAGGCAGCCTCTGGCTGCTGAGGTTAGACCCAGCCTAACCTTAACCCTGATCTAGCCACTCACAGACTAATGAATTTTTTCAGTTGCACATGTCTAACTCCTCATTAAGCAATAATCCGGTCACATCATAATGCCTATTCTTCACAACATTTAGCTAGAATGTTTAAAAGGAAGATAAAGTCAGTAAATGTCAAAATGCAGCACGTTCTGGGTCAAATTCTCTTGATATCTGCTGTTTGAAAGCTGCACTGTCACACTGGCATAACTGCAGGGGCTTTTTGAAGCAATAATTTCTAGGAGCCTAAATAATGAAAGTTAGGGGTTGTGTTGTTTTTTTCCCCTTCCTCTCCATTGGAAATGTTCCATTTGGTATAATTCAGCCAAACTCTGGGAGCTGAAAACAGACCATATCAAATCCAACGCTGGTAGAACTTAAGGTGTAAATATAATAATGAAGCAACAGGAATAAAGAATTAAAATTAATAGGAAAAATTCTGAGCATTATTGGGATAGTTCTGCCACATGCCTGTTTTTTTCCACAGAGTCAAATTTGTAAGGTGCTTAAAACTGGAATGACCACGAAATTTTAAGTGCAATTTTAAATAATGAAAAACAAGGAGGAAATTAAGCTTTTGACTAAGCAATAGCTGTTGTGCCATTGCAGCATATGCCCTCTGGTCCACACAAAGCCTGAACTGTATCCCTTCAACACAGGAAAGAAACACATGGATTTGGTGTGCTGAAGTTATAGGATGGTGCTCTCTTTTCTATTCTGCAATAATCTGTCTTTCACTGTCTCAGAGCCATGACCTTTCCAAGGTTTGCACTTCAGGGGGAGTCTCCACTCCCATCCCCAGAGCTGCAGCCATCCATGCTGGGAATCAGCAGCCCTGCTCTTCCTCACCAGCCACTTCCTCAAGTCTTCAGGTTCTCCCCTCCACATTCCAAGCCCTGCCTCCAAACACCTCCCACAGCAGCTCAGCCCTGGGTTTATTTACAGATTTTACTGGCATTGCTGCAATTCCGAGTGTTGCCCTGCAGATAAAGAGATTGAGAAGAGCTGTGCCAGCCTCAGTGAGCCAGAGCCCTATGCTGAATCTGTGCCACTGCTGTTACAAAACTTTCCCTAAAAAACTCATTTCACCTTCATTGGCAAACACTCTATTATTTATTCTCTCTATTTCATCCTCTGTTATAATTGTTTAATAACCATTCAAAAGAGCCTGAAAGACTGAAGAACTTGGGAGCTCTCTTTCACCCACTGGAAATGAGTCTCCTGTGTTGCCTCTATCTCTAAATCCAGTTACCCTGCTGCTGCTACAGCTGGTGAGGCTCCAACAATGCTATCAGGACATGGAACCCTGCAGCAGAAAGGCTGTTGCTAAGGCTTTGACAGTGTGTCATATAGCTCTGCTCAGGGCAGGTCTAATCACTGCTGTGTTTAAAACCACTGATAGTTCTAGAGACTGGCTCACACTCCACCTGCCAGCATTGTCAGCACTGCAGGAGATGGGGAAAAGCCTCAGCAACCACAGGAAGTTCTTGGGGCTGATTTCCTTGTAGGGACAGCATTGTGCAAATTGCTTCTGTAGAAGTTCTGCATTGAGGCTTATTTTCATTGTTTCTTCCAAGCTTCCCTTGTCTATCTTTGGACTGAAAGCTTTTGTGGGGAGGATTTCACAGCTGCTTTCTACCCTCTTCATAAGGGCAAGAGGCTTCTGGGGGGGAGGAGAAATGGCAATAAATCAAGTGAAAGGCAAAGAGGAGGAGATTCCTGGGCTCTCACATGTGCTGACACACAAGTGAGTGCCCTCAGCTTTATCTGCTCACTCTCTGGCCTCTGTCAGAGATTCACGTCATTACCAAGCCCAGTGATTTCCGAGGGGAATTCTTTCCTTGTCTCCTTGACACAGGAAAACCAATGTAGGCAAACAGGCAGGGTGGGCACCCCTTCATCATCTCTACGTGCACATTCAGATAGGCTTTGTTTGGAAATCCCTTCCCTCCAGTCCCCATCCTCCAGGGCTGCCTGGCTGAGGTTTTCTGAAGGCTTGGCACGTCACAGCCACCCCAAACACGATTACAAGGTCACATAAGCACATTGCTCAACCCTCTCCTCACTGCACCAGCTCCACATTCACTCCACAGTCCATTTCAGCCACATCCCACCTGAACATAAAACCTTTCACTAATTCACTACTGTTCTTCTCTCCCCTTTCTCATTTCCCCCATCTATGGTCTCACTGAATGCCTCAGACAGAGCTGAGTGTACCCTCACTACCCTTAGTAAGGCATGAGAAAGGTGAGGGTTTAAGCATATGAAAAGTCTGATCTAAAGTGTCTTGCCCACAGAAACACACAGTTTTAGTTTAACTACTCAGACATGAGAGATCCTTTGTCTCCTAACCTTAGACTTTTTGCCTTCTTTACTCTTATAGCCCCACCACCACTGGTGAAAGATCTCCCTGCACCTCCAGACCAGGAGTCTGCACACTGCACATCTCACAGATAACCCACCAACTTCCAGAAGTCATCCCAACCCTTCATTTATTCCTGAATTATGAAATATTTCATAATCCTTCCAGCTGTGTTCTATTTTTTTAAATTAATAATTCCACTCTGATTTTGATATGCCTCTTACAAAATGCTTGGCATTTTCACACCAGTCTTGGCCTAACTTGCTGTGGGGGACTATCATATTCAGCTGCAAGACAGCATTAATAATATTAACAATTCATATAACTCTGGGAAACATTCAGAGGTGCAACTGATGTATGAATTTGGATGGGAGTGACAGTAGATTCCATGGGATGTATTCCATGGGATGGTTACATGGGATATACACCTCAGAGAGGTCCTAGGAGGCAGGGGAATTGAAGTGAGGCACCCGGGTGTTAGTTTTAATCCAGTTAGAACAAAGACCAACAGCAAGACAGACACAGCAACATGAATAACACTGCCAAACTTGACAACATGTCCTAAGAAGTTCAGGCAGCTCACACTGGAGGCCCTGTTGCAATGCTGAGCATTTGTTAGGAGAAGGAGGAAGATTAAAGCTCAGGCAATCTCCTGCCCAGCAAACGCAGAGCTGCCTGCAGTATGGACGTGCCCAAAGCCATCACATGGGCCCAGCCATGAACTGCATCTGCCATAGCCACTGGCTGTGAAAAGCCAACTTGAGAACAGCAGGGACTTGCCCTCACAGCAGCTTTCCAAATATAGCACTCTAGCTCACCAAAGGGGAGGAATAATGGGCAGGCAAAGAAAGGCCTTCAGCATTGTTTCTCTTTCAAACTCTGGCCTGAAATAGATGTACGACATAAGCTAGACCTAAAAGAAAAAGTCAAGCATCTTTCAAAATAACAGTCTCACCAACTTGCTCCATTTATAAATCAGTTCCTCCCTTCCCACGACATATAAACTTCAGCCTAGAAGTGAATTTATCTCCATATAATGCTCATTCACCAATTTTTAATGCCTCGAAGGTGGGGGCATCTGTGGTGAGACATGCCATTCCAAAGGCTACCAAGAGATGGCACCAGGATTTCTGAGAGCCCCATGTTCACCCAGACCTCTGGAACAACCTTGGGAGATGCCGCTCCTCTCCGCCTCATCAATTCCTCATCTATTTTCAAATCTCTCCTGAAAACATCTCTTTTTCTCTTGTCTCTACCTCTTAATTTTTCAATTTCTTTCATCTACTTCTATTAACAGTACAATGCCAGTAAAGTGTAATTCTGAAATGCAACTCTATTTGTTCTGCAAAGCAGCACTGACATACCACCAGTCTGAAATGAGATTTTGTAACTGATTATTGATATCAGAACAGGTCATTCTTTGAGAGAAACCACACCGACTGTAAAAATAATGAAAGAGAAGGAACTGCATGAAACTGGGACACCTCTGGCTCCAAGATCATTACCTCTATTACACTGGCTCATTGCAATAAATTTGCACAGTAGGGTTTATTTACTTATCTTAGTGATGCAACCATCCCTGCTTCATGTTATCTGAGATTATATAAAGTGTGTCTTCAACTTGACTAAAAAGCAAAATTTTCATGACAACACTCTTTCCTTTGTTGCTGGCATAGTCTCATTCAGAACAGTATTTTCTAGTTTTATTTAACAGGACTTCCAGGATAAATCCCATGTAGATCAAGGCCAGATGGGAAGCAAGTCATTTAGCTGTGATATAGCTCAACAGAAATTATTTTTTCCCTTCCTATGAATTTTCTACACGAATGAAGTGAACCAAATAGTGTCTGTTTATTCTCAAAATGCTAAGCATTGATTAATTCTGACCACATTCCAATAGAATCATGTGTTACTTTCCAATTAAATATCCAGACTGCTCAACATGATTAATGACAAAACACAGACTAACAAGATGAATTAAGAATGATTTGCTTTTGATCTTCTATCAGGAACCATTGCCAAATAAACAAAGGCATAAAACTGTACATAGAGCATTCCTCAAAAAGAATGCATCACAACAGCTTCTCTATCAGGTTGAAGAAAAACCTGATAACCTGAACTAATCACCAAGTTTGTGCCTTGAGTTTCTGCTCTTCCTCAAAATACAGTCTGCAGTGGCCAGATATACCACATATTTTGTTCAAGAAGAGAGCAGCTGGAAGTTTAGACCAATCCAGGAGAGGGAATTGCAGTAAATGCTTATGGTGGTCTACCAGAAAGACATTGTTCCAGGATTAAGGATAGGAAAAAAAAATCAAACTGCCTGCACTGGGGTCTAGGGCACATTTGCAGTTGGATCTCTTCCATGCCTCTCCGTCATTTGCAGCAGAAGAGGCAAGTCCAGTATTCAGGTCATCCCCAGTACATCTTCTCTCTTTGACTAAACAGCAGAGTAATAAATAAATATATATATATAACCCTATACTCAAAGCCTAATTCAAAGTTATGTGATGTACAGCCTCTTAACTTATATCTTCAGCATTTCCAGGGTCTTCATATTCTCCTTGGTCAATCTGACATAATATCTGATTAAATATATTAAATATGGCTTTTAGCTTTACATGTGCTCTTTGATCACCTTGGCATTTCTCTTTTCACTTGTATGAGCTCTGCTTCCTGTAGCCAGTAAAAATCTCCTCAGCTCCCACTATGACAGAAATATGTGATACAGGAATCACTTCATGGCCATGGCAACAGTGCCATCAATATTGCTGCACGTTTCAAGCTCATCCCTCCCCACCTCAAATCACCCCTGAGCACTTATCAGCAAAGAAAAGACATCTGTGGTATTCTCACTCCTCCTGGGTTTTGAGCCCTGACACCAGATGGCTCTGACTCCACTTGACAAATCTCTTTCAGCAACCTTCTACCTGACCCAGCTTTAAATGCCCATTATGCCACTTCCAGGTTGCCCACTGCAGAGTCATCCTCCACTGCACAGAGAGAAATAAACATTTGCAAGACCCCAAGTTTCTAGAGGCAAACATTTACCACAGGTGAAGAGAACTTGCTTCTTTTTCCCTTCAGTATGTCAGGAATCCAGATATCCACCTCAGGTGAAATAGAGTTACATGGGAGGATTTCCTCCCTTTAATGAAAAGGTAGATTATCAGCAAGCATTTGAGACTCTGGAACTATCCAATAAGCACCAAACATAAGAAGAATTGTGATCAAATGTCAGAAGTGGGTAATGCTGGACATGAGCAAAGGCAGATAATTTCTGCATATCACATTTTCTAGTGAATTAATTTGGCACCATTCCCAGACCCTTTTTATTCACTTTCCACTTTTAATTAAGTAGTCAAACTTTACTGGAATAGCCCAATGTAGAAAGCCAAGTACTCTGAATACCCAGAGAAAGAGTTTTTATTTCTGATGAATACTCACTCTTGTTGTAATCTTTCATACGAGGTTTATGCGAACACTTAGCATGAGCCAGCTCTGCTCAGTATGATAAATAGATGTACTCATAGAGGTTTGAAAAACAAAGACATTTTAACAGACTATCCAAATTGCTTCAATAAAACTGTGCACCAGCCTTTTAACAGCAGAAAAGGAAAACATAATGGAGAGAATGACCAATACACCAGTCACCTCACCATTTGCCATTTTCTAAAATGGCGCAGATCTTCTTCCTCTTATGAAAGGAGAATAAACTCTGAGTTTTGGTTTCAGTCTCTTTGATACTCTATTTTCAACATGAGGAGTCTTAGAAGAGCCTGCACAACATGAAGCCACAGACAACTCATGGCCTCCAAAGCACTGGTGAGGATACCTGACAACCTGGACAGAGTCATGCTGGCTGACCAGAGCAAACATCTCCCACTGTCACATCCCACAACCCATCCAAACACATCTCAGAACAAGATGGGAAAACAAGCAACAGTGTTGAAAGGGACGCTGGAAAGTAGGAGAGGGGTGGAAGCTGTGGAACATAGAGGGAATAATAAGGATGAAAGGTGAAAAGAGCAGTGATCATTGCACTGTGTGAGGCATCAGGGATGCTACATTAGAGAAGGTGTTGATGGAGTGAAGATTTGAGCATCCCACACAGACTCCTATCAGATATCCCAGCTACTGACACAAACAGAGCTGAGAAAAGCAGAACATCATCTGGCTTTATTTTAAACTGTCCCTGTAAAAGGTATCACAAAGCCTTCTCTGCAGCACAGCATCGCGAGAGATGGGCAAGACAGCCTTAAGTCTTAGATTTCACAGTGGGTAACTCAAGAGATCTCAACACCACAGAGAGTTTCATGTTTTTTCCATGTACCTTTTACCTCAGATATGGATAGTTCTGGAGAGATCCACAGCCATGGCACCAGCAAGCTGAAGACCTCAAATGCATAACTAAAGCCAATAAAGCCCATGAGTCACAGTCTCAGGGGAATCAGAGCTACTTGGCACGTACCCAGAGAAGGTCAATTGGAGCATGGGGAGACTATTTCTAAATACCCCAGAGCTTTGCCACTGGGAAAAATAAATAGAACTATGGATCTTGTTTCCATATCTTAGCAGGCTAAATAAATAGCTCTCACTATAGGGCACTCTCCAGGGCAGATTCTTAAAGTGACCTTGGCCCTGCTGCTGCCCAGGGCAGGGGAAGGCGGGTGCACCCACCAGAGCAGTGGTGCATTTTCAGTGCTGCATTCCTGGCAGCTGATCAGAGAGCCAGGGTAATCTCAGCTCCCACAGTTGCCGGCTGTTCCTGCACAGCAGAAAGGCAAACCATGGTGGCACATAGTTATGAGGTGGAGAGAAGGTATCAAGAGCAAATACAAGGTGAGGGGCAAAGGATTTCTGGGACAACATTGGAGTTTTTGTCTGTCAGCAAGTTAGAGGCTGGTGCTCTCTACAACTCATAGGCAAAAAGAAACAGATGCTTTTGTGACCAATACCACAGTCCCAATTTCAGCATAGCCACAGCAACTTTGGGAAGAGCTGCACCAGTGTCAGATAGCTGGGAGCACATACTGAGCTAGACAAAGAACATGGCCCCTTTTTATCCTTTCTCCCCAGCTCAGAAAGCTCATCCACGAACTCCCTACCCCAGTCACCTCACAAAGCTTTAGCTAGAGCAAGTGAAATCATGGAAGGACATTTTCTGCAAATGTACCTACCTCCATTTTCTGATGAGCTGCAAAGATGCTTAGGGCTTTCAGACTGCAGCTATTCCAGGCATTTGCTAATACTGGGAGAGAAGATCTATAACCCACTCTACAGTCTGTTCTTCTGGTCTCAAGACCCAAATTCTTGCCAATAAAGTCTCCTAAAGCCACTTTCCACAATGAAAGCAGCATATCCAAGTGAACTGCAAACAAACAGAGCCTCAACTGACTAATGAGAAACTAGTGCCTTTTAATGGGTTGCAATTGTGTTTTAACACAAAACAGGCTTGTGTGGTTCTTCTGATGTAAAACAGGCTGTCTCCACTCTGCCACTGAGCTTCTCAGCTGCCCCTAGTTATGAAACAAAAGGCACAGCTCTAAGCCCTGGGCAGGCCAGCTGAGTGGCCACCAGGCTTCAGCTGATTTATGGTTCTTGTTCATTAGACCAAGAGTAGTTGGGAGACAAATCATCTTTTCCCGTGAAAAGATTGGGTAAAGATTGTATGAACCGTTTGCAAACTCCTGAAATATGTTTTAAGAGCACAAATATTTTAGGAAATACAGTGAAAATTAGGAAACTGAACTAGCAGTGAGAAAGCTCAGGTAGACAAAAATTAATGCACAAGACACCTTTTTTCAAATGAAAAATAAATTAAAGATTTTCAGTAATAAGTAAAAAGGCTTATTAGCTGTAAAATGGGATTTACTGAGGGCAATTTTGAATTTGCTTCTCTGGTGTTTGTGTCTGTGTTCCAAATGGGAAAAAATATCCACAGAAGAATTCAAAAGAATCCTTGTACACCAGACAAAAGGAAGTAAAAGCTAAATATTGCATATTGACAATGTGGAATCATTTAAATCAAAATCAGCATGTTTCTCTGATTGTTTCCCTTAGAAGTGAGTATTTTAGAGCACTTTACAGACTACATTTACAGCAACCCTCAGCAACACTCCCTGCATCTCCAAATGTATCTCAGCAAGAAGCCAGGCTAGAAAGGTGTGACAGATACCAAGGTTTCCACTTCCTCTATGGGAAACAGTCAATGGTAAATAAAGCACTTCTGCACAAAATTCATTCTAAAAGCCTTAAGGCAGCCAGTCCCATTGCTTAACAGAAAACTGATACAGGCCCAAATCCCATCACAAACAGATCCTGGTCTATCACAGAAGCAGAACTAACACTGATCTAATCACAGCCAATACTTCCACAGGAAGGAAAAGAGGGAGTTGAGTGGAATTTGCTTAGTTAAGCATGGACTTGGACCCATCAATCACTTTTGGTTGCCTCAGAAGCCAAGCCCAGCTCTGGGTCTAACTCATCCTGGACGCCCCTGTCATACATAAAACAGTTCTCCAGGCTGCAAAGTTATTACATGAGGCCTGATGGGAATAATATCTTAGTGGTAACATTCTTTGGATTGGGTAATATCCAAACATCTGTGTGAGAAACATCCTGGTATCCCCATGTAGAGGAATCTCAGGTACTTTGTCTAAGAGAGAACTGAAGCTGTGAAGCAGTTCCAGGTACTTGGCACTGTGCTAGAAAGCCAAAAGCACAGGCAAAAGGGAGTTGGCTCCCATCAACAAGGCAGCTGCAGGAAGTTGTGCATGTGCTGGGCCCCCTCAGTATCTTATTTAGAAAAGCAAACTGTCCAAAAAATTGTGTATCTCCAGTCATGTAGGCAGAGGAAGAAGAAGAAAGCTGCACTTAGCAAACAACAGTGCTGTGTGTTGATGTGCAGCTTCAGCACTGGTGGCTGATGGAAATTAATTCAAATCCCTTCCCAGCTGTTGTGTAACTCATGATATTGAGAGAACTGGTATCAGTCTTTGATGGTGACAGCAGGATGGACATTATTTAACACATCCAGGGTGACTGGCCCCCATTTCAACCACAGCTAAACAAACTGTGGCCAAACTGTTGGGCTGTGTCTGTCCGTCCTTCCCACCTCGTGCTCTACCTGAAGCTGCTTCCTCAGTAACCACCAGCCATGGACCTCACCCATGTCAGGTCCATGCAGAAGCCAGAACTGGCTGAATGCTGCCTTGTGCTTGCTGACACATGCCTGAGCAAGTAGGGACAGTGCCCCACAAGCCATTGCCTGTCCCAGCAGGAGAACAGGCAGGTTCTGTGTGGCTTAAGCAAATGGGATTGTGTGGGCACAGCTCACAGCAGCAAATTCTTCCTCCTGCTTTTAAAGAGCAAGCCAGAGATATGTGTTTTGCTCTCATAAAGTTTGCCTTGAAAGGCATCTGGGGAAGTGGTCAGAACAGACAGCTTGGGGACTAACATTCAGCATTGAGATGAAGATATAAAATGGACTTGATGTCTTCAGAAAAGAACGATTTGAAATATGTGGGATGGGCTTAAAAGCAGACACAAATTAATACTAGTATGAGCTGTCATACTTCAAAAATATCATGATGACCAGGTCATGACCCTCTGCAAATGGAGGATGAGGCAGCACTGCCTCAATTCCACTCTATCTGCCCCCAGGCTGATGGTGGCAGGCAGTTCTGGCTGAGTGGGAGGCAGGAGTGGCTTGTCTGCTGCCAGCACAAGCTTCTCCAAACCCAGTTGTGTCTGGGAAATGAAGGAGGGTACCTTGCAATCAAACTGCCATCACTGTCTAGGGCACACTACAAATAAAGGGCCACCAGCATGAATCATATGATGAATCACAGCATTAACATGTCCTTCAGGGAACTATTTCTGCCTCTTAAAAAACCCTGCAGGTTTAAAGTGAGTGGAAACTGCATACATTTCTGATTTCTTTGCCTCTTCAAGTGGAACCAGAATTTTATTTCTTCCTGTCCTGGAAAGATGAGTTCCCTTGGGGCTACTGCCTACCTGACCGTCCTGACGTGTCTCTTGCTGTAGGGAGTGATGACTTTGAAAAGCAGCTCCATGGCTCCATTGATGCCAAGCATAGTTCCCGTGGCAACTATGGCAATAAAAGGAAAAAAGCAGTCAGCTCTGAAGGAGGCAGCTGGCAAACACTGCTTAGAAGAGATGTGGGGAAGAGTAGCTGCCCCTGGGGCTATGAGCTCTCTGGGCTCCCATCTGGACTCCACAGGTCCCCTTACAAACACAGAAAGTGAAGCACAAAGCTGTCTGTGGACACAACCTGAGCCAAAATCAGGTGCAAAAACCAGTCCTGCAGCTCTTCCCAATTTTCCCAAAGCCCCTTCTCCTGTAGACATTGTACTCTCCAGAAAACAGATTATAATTAAACAGGGTCTTCTCCCAGAAAAAGATGACAGAGCTCAAATTCATCCTACATTTCCTACATGCACCTCAATGAGGACAGTTCATTTCATGGGGGTTTAAAAGGCAGAGTTTTCTTTTCTGTGCTGTTATTCAGCAGAGTGGAAGTGGGTTTGGGGGGGCTTCTGAATGCAGTTTAATTTCATCTAGGCCAATTTTCCCTTTAATCCTTCACTTTTTAACAGACTAGTAACTTTTTTAGATAGATTTTGCAATCAGTTTCAATACCTAATGCATAGCCTAGGTGTTTAGCCAGTCCTCCCCACTATGAGACAGGATATCTCTGTGTAATGAAGGAACAAATACAGCCCTGAAATATTAAATGGATGGGACCAAGGTGAAAGGATCAGTAATCAACAGTAGCCAGAAGGAGCCCTGGCTGCCTGCCCACTGCTGGGTTTTGGCTGTTTTGTAGATATCTCCCAGTGGTCATCAGAGAGCTGCCAGAGGGCTCATCATCTCCTGCTGTCCCATGGTGTCCCTGCCAAGCTGCCCTGTGATGGAAAGCCTCCAAGGCCTGCCAGCTACATTCACACTGGCTGGCAATTCATTAGAGCCAGGCTGGTGGACACGGCTGCTCAAACTCATCCTGCTCCAGAGCAGCCACAAACATCTGGTGGCAGTGAAGGGAGCAGCCCAGAGTGGGGCATGAGGTGAGGCAAGGATTCATCTTTCCTGCTTTCATACCTAATCACTCTCAAGAGTTTTGTATGGTTCTGGCTTCCCTTAAGTTCCACTCCATAATTTTTAAGGCTGGGATCATGTAATCCCCTGGTTTAATATCTCACCTATACAGATTTTCACCTCACCTCCCCTGAGGCTTCCCAGCTGGGCCACAGAAGCCACAAATTCAAAATTATTAATGGAGAGTGCTGGAGATACCTGGAGAGTAACAGATGTTCCAGCAAAGGTGCAGAGCTGGGGTTCTGGGGTCTGACATTAACAGAAAGGAGGGCAGGCTGCAGTGTGCATCCTAAAACCTCTGCAGGAACAGCAGCTGAGCTGAGTGCAGGTGCACTGAAGCAGGGAGCAGGGAAGTAGGCAAATCATAATTTTGAGTGAGAGGCAGCACAGGGTCACTGCACAGCTGTGAAACCCAAATAAAGGCACATTTCATCTTCTGGCTTTGGCTGCATTTTCAGCCACACTCAGACTTTCAAACACTGCTTATCACGGGGAGAGGGGTTGAGTGTTGAGGCTTGGCTGCTTGCCTGAGGAAGCCCAAAGCATGAAGCCAGCTCCTGTCCAGGCAGAGGGGACCTGCAGGGCTGGGTGCCAGGAGAGCTAAATCTCAGGATGCACAGAGCAGACTGCAGACACGATGGCCATCAAGAATTGTCTGCTGGGTGAGGGATGTAGGGAAGGAGAGGAAAGGGTTAGAGTGAGCAAAGGGAAATTTGTGCTGACGAGCTCAGTGCTTTATAGCCTGTATGAATCTGTAATGATCCCTAGAGAGAATACTGGAAATCCCTTTGCTTGAATCATTTAACATGAGAGCATTGCCAAGAAAGAAAAGCTGGGAGAGTGAACATCTGAGGGGATACTAGCCAGAAGACCAGGATCTAATATCTGCCTCCTGGGGAACCTTGAATAAGTAACAGATTTCTCTCACCCTCTCCTCCACCCTCATGGAGCTGCTCTGAGGATCAATACAATCAACAATAGTGAGACATTTGGCTGTTATGGTAATGGCAACTGTATAGAGACTTAAGGTACCCAAGTCTCAGAGCAAAAGAATTGACTGTCTATATTCCAGAATAGGAGATCTTTGCCATGAATATTTTTCACTACAGCACTTTTATTTCCATAGCTCACAGATGAAATGCACTGTAAAGGCTGCATAGGCCCCTTGAGGAACACCTTTTTCTAAGGTTGTTCTGGCTTTTGTGCTTTTCTGTATATTAATGGTGCATGCAGGCACTAACCCTACCAGGAATAATGTTTCTTTGCATTGAAATGAGCAAAAAAGAGCCCTGGTGGTTGTCACACAGAAGAAAAGAGGAAAATCCTGGCACTCACCATTAGAAGCACAAACCCTCAGGACCCAGAGGCAGTGGGTGAGGTGCAGGTGGTGGCCCAGGTGTCTTCTTGTCAAGCTCAGTATTATATCAGTGGCTTCTGCCTTCTGCACTTTATGCCCAAACTTCCTATCTGTAAACAGAAAATGAGAATTAAACTGTTGCAAAGGCCAGGTCATTGTAGCTGTGCTGCTAAACATGTGTTTATTAAGCTTTCTAACTCAAAATCTAATAAGAAAGGCATTCAAATGTATCAATGAGTTAAACCAATATTAATCTCACTGAAAATGGAAAAACATGGGGTTCACTTTGATTCACCATATATGAAACATAGAATAGTCTGGATTGAAAAAGGTCTTTAAAGGCCACCTAGTCCAAACCCCCTGTTGCACCAGACAAGGTTGCTCAGAGGTCTGTCCAACCTGACCCTGAATGTTTCCAGGGATGGGGCATCCACCACCACGCTGAGCAACTCGTACCAGTGCCTCACCATCCTTATCATGAAACATTTCTTCCTTACATCTTATCTAAACCTACCCTCTTTCAGTTTAAAACCATCACTCCTTATCCTCTACCAGCAGGCCCTACTACAATATCTGTCCCCTTGAGCTACCGGAAGGCTACAATGAGATGATCCTAATATTTGACCCCCCTCCAGAAGCCCCCCAGCACCCTTAGCACCTCATTTTTGACCCCCATCCAGAAGCCCCCCAGCAGTATCTCGTTTTTGCCCCCCTCCAGAAGCCCCCCAGTAGTACCTCGTTTTTGCCCCCCTCCAGAAGCCCCCCAGCAGTACCTCGTTGGCCCACCCTGGCCAGCAGGCGCAGCAGGGGCAGGAGGGTGCCGTGGTCGGGTGGCTCTGTCCGGGCAGCCGTGGCCAGGACCTGCAGCAGAGCCTCACTGCCCCCTTTGCTGACCACGTAGTGAATCCTCCGTCCTGTGCCTGGGGAAGAGAGGAGAGACAGCTCAGAGCATCCCCTCCCTGAGCCACAGCTGTCACAAGGCCTCAGTCTGCAAGAAGCACACAGAGCTTCCGTGGCCTTCCGGCAATATTTGAGTGCCGTGAACGTGCGAGCGTTTGCAGAACTGGCCATGAATCTCTGGTGTCCCCAGCCTGGGGACATTGATGGAGCTGTGTGCTCTGTAGTTCCATGGATGGAAGTGCATGGTGGAACTGTGTGCTCTGCTACCTGTTGTGGATGCCATGGGACACAGAGAGAGAAACAGCAAGTGTTTCTCACAGCAGCTTGTGAGAAGTTTTAGGGAGTTGGAAAGATGTGATAACTCGTTGAGTATAAACAATTTGCAAGTGGTGTTTTTCTACTTCGTTTTTCTGTTCCTCTCAAGGAGAGTGTGTGAGGAAGGTGTTTTTGTTAGTTAGCCAATAGAATAGAACCTATAACCAATATAATAGAACCACTCTATAAAAACCGCGCGGTTCTTTTGAATAAAGTCTTCTTTGCCTTTTCTACGATCCTGCTTCTCTCCTGTTCCTGCCTCAATCTCAGCACAAGAGCAACAACCTGTTACCACAACAGTCCTTGTCTCCCCAAACCCACATGCTGCAGAAGTTTTTCAGTGTGCATTGAAATGTGGCAGGGAGGAATGAGCCCAGACACCGACAGGTTTCAAAGCAGCAAAAGGCTCAGTGATCTTTTCTTAGATACTGGAAATTAAACAAGGAAAGAACTAAAGCTGCACTGGGTTTCTGCCAAATGAAAAGGAATCCTAGGGAAGCCTTGGGGACAGCTTTCAAATAAATGTAGGTCTCCAAAGGAACCGCACTCTAACCCTTGGAGCCTTACTGTGTTAACAAACATTGATCCAGCTCTGTGGTTGGGAGATGCTGCTCCTTCTGTTCCTAGGGGAGAGCAGGACCCCCTGTTCCCCATGGAGGCATCCTTGCACCCAGCTGAGGAACAGGGCTCCAGGGCTCCAAAAGAGAGAAAAGAGACCCAGATAGACAGGTGATGTCTCTGGTGGGGCTTCCAAGAGTGAGGGACCCAGGAGGATCCAGCACTCACCAATGCAGCCCCCACAGCCTGGCAGCTTAGCTGGGTTGGGAATTGTTTAGTAGATTATATTTTTGTGGTGGAGCAGAAAGGAAAAGGAACTTGACTATTTTTTTTTTTTAGTCCTCTTGCCAATACACTTATTTTTTTGTGCAGCTTTGAGCACATAAAGTGACATCCATTCCCTGCAGCCCCAAGGCAGAAGTGCCTTTTGGAGAGAGGCTGAACTCTCTGCATTAGAGGGTCCCTGGGCTCTGAAAGGTCAGGTTCCTTTCCCTGTCTCACAGTCCTCTCTCCAATGGTACTGGTGAACATTTCCAGTGGTTGACTGCCAGGGTTTATGAAATACTTTGCAACCCATGGGCATCTTCGAAACTAAAAAGAAAAAAATGAAACTTTCTCTGAGTCTCTTTTTCTTTTCTTTAATACATTGAATAAGCTCAGTTTTCCAAACGCAGGAGTAAGGACTGCTGATCTATAGATACAATTTACATTTTTTTTCACCTTGCAAACACCTGGTCAAGTTTAAATGTAAGTATGAATTCCCTGACTTACTTTAAGACCCCCTTTCTGCCATAGCCCACAGCCATTGCCCCAAACCTTTGCTTCCTTACCCAAAGACAGCAAGTCAGTGAGGACACTGAGAATGTTCAGGATGACATCCTTGTCACAGGAGCTCTGGAATGGAAACACACCAAATTTACAGATCAGTTCAGAACAGGACACTGTGCTGCACAGGGCTGCAGTGCATCATGCAGGGCAGGGGCACTGAGATCCTTTTTTGGATACTGAGCACTTCTGTGCCATCTGGACAGTGAATATGTGGAAACATATTGATGACACATTTTAAAAGCCTCTAACATATCATGCTACACTGTATTTAATACACAGTAGAATTTCTGTAGAACTTACATCCAAATTCTAAACTAAAGCTCTTTTTTTATTTGATCTGGCTACTTCAAAGTTGAGGAAATTCTGTATCACACAGAAATGCTGAATGTGAGGTGGTTTTCCATGACAGCATCTCTTATTACTGGTGTTGAAGAACAATATATTTAAATTATATTAATCCCATCTACAAGAAAATTCGCCTGTCTTTGCAGCCACAACCACGTGGAAGCCTTGAACTTGAGAAGAAAAATTCCTAAGCTTATTTTTAAACTAATATAATTTAATTTTAAGACCAAGTTACCACCACACTTTGACATGACACATTCTGCTTTAGAGTCACTTTAAATTTTGCATTAGAGGAAATAAGATATAATGCACTTGAGGAGAAGGAAACACATGATATCTACCATCCATCTGTGTGATACACTAGACCCCTTCTTTAATCCTGCTCCAAACAGATTTCACTGCTGTGATTCAAGAATTAATCACTGGTCTGTATTCCAATTAGAGGGACTTGGTTAAGACCTGGATGTCTTTATTTCTGAACAGATACAACACCATACAAATTTCTAATATAATACAAAACTTGCATTCGAATAGCCTTGGTCCCAAAGAACCTTAGGATCACACAAACTATAATGGAATCACTTTATTTTCAATTAAATGATGACAATAAGATAACATCTCACAAATATATGGCTCCTATATTTCTGAATGTTGAACTGCTTCAGAAACTTAACCTACCTTGTAACTTAAACTAACCTGGTATGTATTCAAGGTATTTGTGATCATTTTACCAGCCAAATTGATTCAACCATTCTCTGACACATTTAAGATTATGCAACTGTATATTTAAGACGAGGAGTCGAAAAGCAACACCTATCAAAAAGTAACTCTACCAAGAATATTAGAGAAAGTCTAATTCAGATCTCTAATAATGACTATTAATACAAATGGATCTTTTTTTCCCAATGGATCCCTGAAAAAGTCACAGCCACAGGCTGACAAGGTGCTGAGGATTGTGTAGGTAGTTAGGGAGCTGCAGTCCACACCTCCTCCTTAGTTACAGCCTGGGAGGGTATGCATTGGGTGAGACATGGGATGAAGCAGAATTGATCAGTCTGCAGTCAGAGCAGGTGACTGCCAGCCTGGAGAAATAGATTTCCCCCCCTGTCACAGAAATCCTGTAGGATGCTTGGCAGCTCCCTGCAACCAAATCTCCTTCTGTATTGGCAAACTGTACGTGCCATTTTCTGCATGGAATAACTACATTAGTGTGCCAATGTTTCCTAGCTTCTGTATCCTAAAACTACTAAAACTAGTGCGTGTTCTTTGATTTCTTTTTTTCTTTTTTTTTTTTTTTTTTGTGGGCATAATTATTAACAAAAACAAACTCCAAATCTCTGAAAAACAAGAGCTTTCCCATCATACTGGTTTAGGTCAATTAGCAGAGCTACCAACCATTCTCTATTCAATATATATTCCAAGGGAGCCACAGGGACAAGAGGTGTCAGCAGGGGAATGAGAGAAAAGAACAAGATGTGGTCAGGGAAGAGGAAGGAAGGAAAGATGAAGAGTCAGATGAGGTTGAGATTGGAGAATCACTTCTGAAATGGGAACCCAGTGGAGAGGCTCTGTGAGCACTGATGGCTTTCTCAAGGCTCAACTTGCTTTTGCTCTTAGCTAAAATCCACAGGCAAAGTGCCTGTCTCATCCCATCAGAGCTGGCCCATGCCCAGAGGGGGAACCTGCTGTTTCTCTTGGTTATTAACTCAACAAGCAGAGATCTCAGCACTGAACATGGAAGTTCAGCCCTTTTATGATCCCTGCTGAAATCAAAAGGCTCAGTATGATAGGATTACTGCTCCTTTCAGAGCCAAGACAAACAGGATATGTGACTTTAATGAAGTCCAGTAACTCATTTTTCACCAAGTATTGCCACCCTCACCTTAGAGGAGTCCAGATTTGTGCCACTGGCTCAAGCAGGGTCAGAGCAGTTCTGAGCAGCATTACGCTTGGGTATAATATATCATTTTAGTCCTATGTTAATCTTCCTAATTCATGTCTTTGCTCATTTGAGCTGGCTCAAATCTCCCAGACTAAACAAGGAACATTCAGAGCTCTCCTCCCAAGAGTTTCTTGGCATTTTTTAGCATAGGGACTTAATAGTCAGGGGCAGGTTGTCAGGAATGATGAGTATCCATCAGATTTACAGACTCCAGGAAGACTTACTGTTCTCAACACCTTTTTAAATACCAGGGTTGCCTAAATCAGACTGTCCTCTGGTTTTGTCTTGCTGCCTCTCAGTATCCCTTTCCTCTGTAGGTGGATGGATTACACATTAAGGTTTCAGTAATGAAGTCTTCATTGATTTATGCTCCTATTACACTGGGTTGTTTATTTTAACTGATTGGATTGTGGGTTCCTAAGCCATTAACACAAATAGTGATGACATAAGATATCCTCTGACTTTCCATGCACTTTATCCAGGGACTCAGGCAAACAAAGAACTTGAGGGAACATGAAAGATCAACCTTTAAAATGTGAAAATTAAAGCTGGGTGATATTGCCAAATATTTTACCTGAGTGTTTACTCTTGATGTTTTAACACTAAAATTCTGTATTGGTGCCTCATTGCTCCCCCTTCCTGCTGCACACCACTGAAGGAGTCGGATGACTCATGTGTTGGCTGAAACAATGGATAAAACCCCAGTCCCATTACAAATTCTAACATATTTCCCCCTAACTTTAGTGGCAAATAACACTGAATAACAGAGACTTCTGCAGAAGAGCGCAGCTCCCATTTATAATAGCAAGACAACACAGAAAAAAACACCCTAAAGTTGCTATTGTCTTGCTAGATTACACCTTGCCTCTTGAAAAGAAACAGCTCAGTTTTGACTAATTAGCTTCAGGTTTTAAAAGTCATCAAAGATATTTGGACATTGAAATCCATTAGAATTGATTGTTTAAATTAATACACATAACAAACTCCTTGTGGATGAATTGCCAATATATTCATTCATAAAAAATATTCAGTAAATCTTTTTGAACAGTAAGTACAAATGAGAAAATCACAACTTGTGCCTGATCTAAAAAAGATGAATAGAGTAATTTCTTTAATGCAAATTTCTTACCCTGCTCTGGTAAAAATAAACACATTAGTTATTTTTATTGAAAGAGATGTTTGATGGTTTAAGAACAAACCATAACCAAAGAAACGAGAAAAGTAAAATTCCTCTTGCTAAGTATTTTCCATTCCTGCCAGTACTTACAAATGTTTGATACAGCATCTACATGTGCACAGACTAATGAAGATGCATTTGTTGTATATGGGTGGAATGAGAGGTGAGAAAAGTTCCCAGAAGCTTAAATTAGATTACAAAATTACTGACCTCCTGCAGAATTTCACTAAAAGGATTTAAAATTAGAGCCAAATTATTACCTACTAACCACAGCCTGTAGTTGCCTTTCACAGCTTGTGGCTGGACAAAGGCTAAAGTAGCAAAAACATCACTTTAAATATCAAGCATGGCTGTACTTTTTGGTCAGAGCCCCTCATCTTCCTTAGCCTTACTCCAGCAAAGCATCCTGTCTTCCTCACCCAACCAGGAGTATCACAGGGCTGAGCTCAGATGCATTTAATCAGCTCCTGGCTGAGAGCTCCTCTCTGAGCTTTTTCTGAGAATTAATCCCCGAAACACTGGGGTTAGCTTGGCAGAAGCTCCTCAGAGATAAACAGCAGAAGGATGGAGAAAGCCAGGAATAAAAAAATACCCCAGCACATCGTCATTGATAGGTTACAGGCAGCAAGTGATTAATTGGTGACATTGGGCTTGGAGGACAACAGCTCGATCCCAGCATTTCTGACTGGCAGCTCAGGTTATTGCACTGACCCACAGTTAAGCAGGGAACAGCTCCTGTCTCCTTGTTCTGCTCCTGGGAACATGCCAAGACCAGCTGTTATTTACTCAAGACAAGATTATAAAATTGCCACTAAGCCACAGTACCAGGTAACCTCAGGGAAGTCTCTGGGGATGTTTTCCACAAGACTCAGAAGCCCAACAGAGGTGGGGTTTTTCTTGTAGCACCTGGAGGATAGCAGCCATCAATGCCATACCCCCTCCAGCACTGCCTTCAACAAAAACATCCCATAAGCTCAGTCTTTTGGGCTTTTTGTCTTTTGCCCAAAGGCAGGTATTTCCCTGAGTGAGACACACAACCTACTGAGAGTGTTTGTTGGGAGTCTAAGCATTAATGCTGAAAAAAAGAGGACGCCCAGAAAGAAATCAAACAGCATTAATTTGCACGGTGCAACATTTACTAATAAATATTTTATTTGGGGGAAGAAATACAAAGCAGTTATTCCAATCACAAAAATAATGAATGCAAAATGAAAGAAGTCGCTCTTGCAAGACAATGCATAACATGGTTCTTACCAATACATCTTTTAAATTAACTGTTGAATTGTCTCACAAAGCTGTGTGACTGCTTAGGAAAAATCTCCCAAACAAACAACAAAACAAAATGGTCTAATTTTAAAGAAAAGGCACTGCTTCACTGGGCTAAAAAAACTTCCAGAGCTGTTTGTTTGGGTCTTTTTTAGTGAGACTAAGGAATAGGATATCCAGTTCCAGGGTTTGTTTGTTTATTTGTTTGTTTGTTTGTTTTAAAATAGCCTGTTTCTAAATACGGAAGCAGGGTTTGACCTGTCCAAAATATATCCTCCTCTCTTCTCTTTCCCTTAATAAATTTGCTCACGCAAATAGCACTCAGCAGCCCAACTGCTTGTGTAATGAGACTTATATCTGCAAGTCAGATTTCTCACTCTCTGTGCTTGAAGCCTGTTGAAGAGAAATTCTGGTGCAAAATTAATACTGGCTAAAATCAAGAGCAGGTTAGAGGCTGAGCAGCATTAGTCCTCACTGTCTCCTGAGAACTCTAGAAAATATTAGGTTCTAATTACTCTCTTAATGCTTAAATCAGAGTCCTCTGCCAGCAAGGCAGAGGTGCCTACCAGCCCAAAGTGCTGGGCACAGCCACTCACCACTGGCATTATGGATTTGCCAGCTGGATATCTCCTTCCCACAGCTGACTATCCAGCCTTACAGTAACTGTGAAGCCAGGTTTGGTGCCTTATGTTCTGTGCTTTGTCAGAGTAAATTGCTTTTTCTAATTTAAGAGGAGCTAAAAATTCACACTTAACTAAGAGAGCAAGATACCCTGGAGAGTTTCTTGTCTGAATGCTCCCATCCTCAGCCTCAATATTCAGCCAGCAAAGCCTGATTTCTTCTAGTTGGAGGGTCCACAGTATTTGTTACGTGGAGGTTTAAAAATCATTATTTCTGAGGGGGGGAAAAAGGGATTGATAGACCTCTGAAATATTAGTAGGCAACCACAGAGTAAGGGAGAATTCCAATTAAAGCTATTATAGTCTGAATTTTGGCATAAATGGAGCACCTTCTTAACAATACTGCCATTATCCACCTTTATAAGGATCCCAAGAAATTATGGCCAAGCTGCCCCTGCTCCCAAAATAACCATCCAAACATCCTCAGCATCACAGGAGCCACCATCCTCTGTGGTAAACAGTACGCGCATTTCTTTGTCCAAATCTGCATTTCCTCTTCTGAAGAGTCAGATAGGCCTGAGCAAGGCAGGAAACTCAGAGGAGACATGGGAGGAGAAGGGGCTATTTAAAGCCTCAGAGAGGAGGACCTTGCTGCTCTGGGAGTGTCCTAAGTGACCTCTTTAATCCTGGGAGAAAGGCGTCCACAGCTGTGGGGGATCACGTAGCCCTCAAACTGTACCCGGGGCAGCCAAGGGGCCTCCAGGGACAGGACACGTGGCCAGGCAACCTCTTGCTCCTGTTCCCAAGCCTTGGAGACAGGTCCCTCTCGCTGGCGCTGGCCACCCCTGTGAGGCATGGAAAGCGCCAGACGTTTCTTTTCCTGCTGATGCTTCACACCACACCAAGCTCAAAGCAGAAATTATGGGGTTTAGATCAGGAAATATGGCAAAGACTCATTAAAAATGTTCTTCCCTCTGGCCTGCTGCAATCAGGTGGGTGGCTTTTTTCATGGCTTGCAATGACCTAAAGGTCTGGTTTTTTCTCACCTTTGTTGCACTTGGGTATGATAACCTGCAGCATCTTTTTCAGTAGCACCTCAGATCATGGCTGGGTGCTATGATTACAGCCCTTCTCAGTGAGTGGCAGCTCATCCAGGTGAGCAGGAGTAGTGCCTCAAAGCAAACTTCTAACATGCAAATGAACAGGGCTTTGCTCCTGTTCACTGAGCTTCAGGACTTCTTCTCAAAGGATACAGGCTACACTCTGCAGGACTGAACTGCTTCAAGGCAGGGATAGGAAAATTCCAAACTTACATCCTGATGTCTTCAAAACACTGAAGGTGTTGAGATGAAACAGCTTGGCTTAAACTGATCTCTAGCCAAAATGACTTGGTGAATAACATGGTGAAAATCGTCTGTGCCAAGGAATCTTACAAAATTTAATGCAATAAATTGCACTAACATAACACTTTGTATCAGAGGATCACAGACTTCTACATAAATATTAGCTAACACCTGCCCAATAGCATCCCTCATCAAGATCAGATTGTTTCTTATTTTCCTGGTGGGAAATTCACTTAGTCAATGCCTAAGAGGATAGCTGGCAGAGCCAGGATAGCTGTTACAACAGAATGAAGCAGAAACACTGCGTGCACAGAAGTACCGTGGCCCTCAATCACACACTTACTTCCATCTATTTGTGAAGAGTTCAAAACTTCCCTTCCCTGAGATCAGTCTTCTCCTCCTAACTTTCCAGAAGTGCAGCAGAAAAATCCATGCCCTGCAAGGAATACTGATGCCAGATTGGGAGAAGAAAGAGCTACTCCCCACCAGCTGGGTCCCAGAGCTGTTTGAAGAGAGATTCATCCTTGGGCCAAGGGATGAGGAGGGTGCTACATTTAATAAATCCATACAGGAATTAGGAAGCACATAGACCATGGCCTGATCTATTTCCCAAGGATATTTTACTGGCTGTGTCCAAAAGGCTCAAAGGTGTTTCCCCTAATTTCAGAGCAAGGTTGTTCATCTCAGTGCCACACTATTAGTGTGTCACTCCAATAAAATATATTAACACCCAGATACCTGCAGGAATTATGCCCTGACAGAGTACAATATCTTGGATACTGTTGGCAAAGTAAACTGCTTTTTTTTTCTCTCCTTCTTTTTCCATGCCAAAGTTCTCGATATTCTCAAAAAAGCTTGTCCTTGTGCAGAAGTTCCTCCTGATACAAAGTTCCTTTGTGTCACTTGTTCCTCTCACTAATGCTCCTCTAATAGAGCAATTACTTTATTATGCAGAAATGGTGGTAAAACATTATTATATAACCCTCAAATGCTTCTGTCAAATTGGAAGTGTTAAAAGAATGAGGAAACTTTGAGATAAATCAAAACACGTGACACTCTGCAAAAGGCTTTTAGACTTTCTTTTGAATATTTCTAATGTTCTTTCTGTAATTTCTACTGCAGATAAATTCTCACAGGTTTTATCTCTTATTTCACAATAAGTTACCTATGACACCTAAAGATTTTGACTGGATTTAATGTTATATTATTCTCCTTTTTGCTCTTTTTAATCTATTTTTATTTTAATGCCAAGATTATCCTAGCATATGCCTTTCACACTCTCTTATTAAGTTTTTGTAAGGCATTAACCATTCTTGTACAATGAATTCTATATGCATGCCAGCACCTACTGTTTATTGCTGTTTCTTGGATTTATTCCTATATTTTATATTACTTTTGCTGTTACTGAACTATTTTAAAATATTAATGTTTCATTCAAACACCACTCTGTTACAGATATTTAACACAACTGCCACCCAAATTTTATAGGGAGGGATCTGTTTTCTCCATTCAGTTTTAGTTTTATTTTCCCCACCAACAATGAAAAAGCAGCATGAAACATGCTACTCTCTTTCTTTTTTGTGAGATTTGATGGGTGTCAGTCCAGAGAACACTTTGTCTTTCAAAGATGAAGCACATTTGGGAGTTGACAAACTTTTTTTACAAGCAATGGCATTTCTTAAAGTACAAATGAGTCTGGGGAATCTTGGAAAATTTCCAGATGTACTCACTTTTTAATGAAACCACAGATTTTTGAATGCTGTAGCAAATGTGAGTATGTGCATGTGGAAATAAATGGCCATAATGAAGGTGCTGCTATGCTTGCCTTCTCTGGGATGTTCCTGCTTTGAACAAAAATAAAGCCCAAGAAAATTATAATAAAGCCCAAGAATCCCTGGGTCTCACCTCAGTCTGCCCTAACACTTGCCTGTGTTCAGTCCAGGCTTCTCTCTGTATTCCTGTACAAACAATCCCACTTTTTGCACATTATTCTTGTACAGGCTGAAGATGAGGATCACTATAAGGTACAGTCTGGTTTAGAAAAACACCAGTCCTTTCTCTTGCCAAGTGTCCTTATGTGTCAATCTACCCCACTTCCAAAAGCACCTTCTGGAACAGCCATGCAAATGCTTTTAATCAATCACATTTAATAACAATGATTGAGGTATGGGCAGTGGAGACAAGCCACTAATAACTATTGTTAGTCACAGCTTATTTTCTTCAGAGATGGAACCTGAAAGTGAAAATGATGAACCTATTTTTGCCGTCCAGTCTAAGTGAAAAATCAAACAACAAACAAAACTCGGCATCCATAATGAATAGCAAACTGTGCTTTGAAATTCTAATGATTTAAAGTAATATTACCAGTAATATAAAGCAGAACTTCAGTTTAACTGCATTGCTGAGACCCATCTGTCTAGATTTAAACAGCAATCTCACAACAGCAAAGCCCTCAGTTCTCTGAAAAGGTTGCCAAATTTTTAAGAGGCATGATAGGGGTATGTCATTTTCCATCCAGAAGGTAACAAAGATTTTTATCTCCTTTATCTTCAGTCTACACCCCATTCAAGACACCCAACAGCAGCAAGCCAATGCCACCATGCCAAAACCAGGCATGTTTGGGGCTTTATTCCACCCTTGTTACTTCATTCAGTAGCTCAGAAGCACCTGAAAACTAAGTCAAGTTAAAAGGTATTTTGACTTGGTCAGTCAAGCTAAAAGGCCTTTTATTAGTTCCATGAATGAGCCCATGTCTGTGTTTTTGCTCCAGGAAAAGGGACAGGAGTTATATTTAAAAATACCCAGCTCTACACATTCTGCCAGGATCTCCTGTGGAATTCACCCAACCAAACCCCTTGGGCTGTCCCTTCTGAGACTCCCTCACATGGGAATGGGCTGAACATGCCATGGCACAATGGGCTGATCTCTCAGAGAAAGGTGAATTCTTCAGTAAATACCCAGTAGGAGATTTGATCTATGTCAGAATCTACTTCTGCATCCATTGCCAGCAGGGAGAGATGACCAAAAAGTTGTTGTTGTGTCCTGTTTTGTTTAAGCATGTTCCCAAGGAGCCCTGTTGGTGTAATAGTGCTCACAGGCTTTGTAGGACATAGCAGGAGACTCTCAGCTAGGGAGATTTCCAACTGTTTGATCACCCAGCCATGCAGACCTTTCAGACAAACCCTCCAGAGTTTTTAGTCAGTGAGGTACAGCTGCTGCTGTGAGAGCTTTTGAACCAAGCTGTTAATAATCATGGTTTTCATCTCACAGAGAAGTCGTTTTAATGCATCTCTGCATCCAGCTGTCCCCTTGAAGTCCCTGTGCATCGTGGGGAGATCAAATGACCTTAGCCATATGGGGAGAGAAATTGTCAAAGAAAACAGAGCCAGGCACACATTCTCTTTCTCCTTTGTCACCTCCAGCTCTCTCCCTCACTTGCAGAACTTCAACATGGAGCCAGAGGCTGTTCAAATTGCAGAAGATTGTCCCAAAGAGAAGGTCAGTAATGCTGCTTTCCCCTAGCCTCTCCAGAAACTCTCTCCATAGGGATGGTGCTGGTTTATTCCTGGAAGAATTGAGGGTTGAAAGAGGCAGTTCAGTTTGTTCCTCTGACTTCATCAGATCAGCATTTTAATCATAGGGAAAGGTCAGGTGGTCCATTCTCCCTCCTCCCCTCCTTTGAAGTGAGACAGGTGGGCATTCACCATGCCAAGTAAACTGCTTATGGGAGGATCTCTCTCTCCCTGTCAATCTTCTGCTTGCCAGGTTAATCCTGAATGAAATGGAGGGTCAGCTTTATCTTCACTGCAAATCTGCTGCTTTGGCCTTTCATCAGGAATCCCATAAAAACCACAGAAGATGGCAGAGGACAACAGGCACTGCACTGATTTCACCCAGGCTGCGTGAGTGTCGTGTGCTCAGGCTGTGAGTTGTTCCACCCTTTGATTTGGGAAACAATGTGGGCTAAGATTCCCTTTGCCCTACCCTGACAGATGAACCTTATCTCCATCTACTGTCCAAATGAAGAAAGCAGAAGGCACAGACATTGAATGAGTTTGATGGGGTTTGCAAGAGCTCTGAAATAAAGCCCAGCACTCCTGCTTTATCCATCAATACAGCATCATTCCCTCCTTTGAAAGGAAAGGAATAGGTACCAGAGAGTGCACTGAGATGATGGGCCATGGGGAGAAGAGTCTGTCTCAGTTTACTACAGGGATCAAATTCCCATTAGACCCAGTGGGAATTTTTTGCCTGTAAATTACACCAAAAATTAACGTGCATTAAAGGCTTCTCAGAAGTTGATTGCAGTAAAACACAATGCTGTGGTGTTTCCATGTCAGAAAAAAATCCCCATATATTTTGGTTTCAAAGCATCCTTTGTTGAAAGGCGGGGGGAAAAAAGCCAAGATTTCTTTGGTAGAGAGGTGATTTCTCCCGCAGGAATTCTGTGTCAGAATTACTCAATTTTCTAATAAGAATCATCATGAAAGCTTTGCAGTTCTCATTAATTCCACCTCAACCTACACTACCTTTTGAAAATAAGGCTGTGTTCTTCCATGAGAAGAGACCATGAGAAGAGAAACCCATCCTTGTTCTCTAAACCCCCAAAGAAAAGGAGATTCAGCTTTGCCTGTGTAACTTCTTACCAAGAAAATGTCATTCTATTAATCAATAGTTGGTCTAAAACACTAATTCTCTTTTTTGTACCTTAGTAGTGCCTGCAGGCAGAAGAATCTCTATTATGTTATCTTTGCCTTCTCTAGAAGACACCTTGTGAAATCAAAGATGAATTCTTGATTTCTGAATCACGTGTTTGGTCCGCACTCAGTAAAACAAAAGTCATAACAGTACACAGATCAAAAGGAAATACTAGGTCATGGATATGAATGGGCTCTGTCTTCATCAGCCTCTGGAGAATGACCAGGTTTCCCTTATTTTAAGAGATGATCTTCATCACATTAGACTCTCCTTCCCAAAATTGTTTTGCCTGTATGAAAACGAAAAAGTCTATCCAGTTCTTGGAGATTTGAATCTCCACCCAAAGAATCCACCTAGATTATATTTAGGTCAACTTCTCATAAAATGTAACAATCAGGGGAATAAACCCAGATTTTTGATAACAGAAAATGTCTACAAATATTTTATTGATTTGGATAAATGTTCTTGCTTCTTACCCATCTTAAATTAAGCTGTATTTTCTGAAATAAGCCGTCTCTTCTGAAGCAGCAGCACAGTAATGCTCTCTATGGCACACAAAGCTTCAAGGATTGCAGGCACCAGTGTCAGCTGGGCTGGACAATGCATTTGTTCAAGAACTTACCACACTGCTTACCCCTAACACTCCTCCTCACCTCCTGCAGCAGACCTGGGTTTGTCCAGGGCAGAAGGGAGGCTGGCTGATGAGCTACTGCTCCTGGTCTCCTTGGAGAAGGTTGTTGCTCCCTTTCACAGAATGTCTCACCAATTCCCAGGAGCGTTCTGACCTCCCAGTTCCCTGGGGACTGAAATCAGCCAGCTTTTCCTGGGAATCCCAGCTCCCCATCCTTCCCTGCGGAGATTCCCGGTGCTGGATCGGCGCCTCTGTCCTCAGGGGCAAACAGGTGCAAATAGGCAGTCTGTGAGACAAGAGCTTGTTAAAAGAACAAGGGAAGGCAGGAGGGAATTATTTTCTGTGCTGGCCTGGTGAGAACAGCATAGTCAGGAGATGGGAGTCAGGCAGAGCCCAGCGGCTCGTGTGGGCACTGCGCGTGGATTTGGGATCTCGGAGCCTGAGGGTCCCAGGTGCGCACACACCAATCCAACAGGAATTGGACACAGGAAAGGGACAGCCCTGCCCAGCATCACAGCCAGCTCGTGAGCAGCTGCTAGCACACACTGCCTTATTCTGCATTGCCTCTGACTGCTCTTGGAGCCCTGAGGAAGGAGGGGCTTTCACCTGCACTTCAGAGGCTTAAATCCCCCCAGATTTCACTGCAACAGTAATGATGGTACGAGTTGTGTTATCTATCCTGGCACAAACAGGAGTGATCACACAGAGGAGGCAGCATGTCCATGACAACAACAACTCCAGGAGCAATTTCCAACCCTGCTGTCCCAGACCAAGCAACACAAAAATCCCTCCCCATCTCTTAAAATCCCAGTATGTGTATGAAATTGTTTTCTTTCTGTTAACTCACGTCAGTAAGATCTCTGCTGGTGCCAGTAGACACTGCTGGAGCCAACCATTATAAGCCCATATGTTTTTCAATACAAGCAACTTTTTGTGTCTGCTTTGCTGAACATAATATAATAAACTTTAATTCAAAATGCCCATGAACTCATTTTCTACTACAGACATTTTTTTCCTATTATAGATAAAACCAAGAGGACTGGACCAATGCATTGGACAGAAAAAATGTGTCTAAGCCATCACAACAAATGCAGCACAATATACTGAAAATAAGATTATGCTACACAAAGGAACACTAGCAACACCTATTCAGGCAAACACCTCTCTGTATGAAAACATCTCTTCTTCTATTTCAAAGAGGGAAATTATTGAAATCTGAGAAAAAGAGAGGGTGGAAATTTTCCATTGTCATAAAAATATTGATGTAATGTATAAACACATCTGTAGGCATACAAAACAGCTAGGGAGGCTAGATAACTACCAATAATTATCCTCAACTTAGAGATAGGTAAACAGGTGTTTTTTAAATATATTTGCATACTGTATGTGAAAGATAAGTAGTTTAAACAAATCCATATACCTCCTTCCATAATATGGTTTATTCTATTAATTTGTTTGTGCCTATAATGCAGTACCAAAATACACAATACTGAGTTGCATGACATGGCATAATGTACCATTATATTACATCCAAATAGTCTAAGTTAAACAGCTTGGCCATAAGCATAAAGTCAGCCCCTCAATGGCTAAAAAGCACCAGTTTTAAAGCATTCCTGATATTTCATTTGGTCCCCTGGAGTAACTGCATTTTTTAATTTCCACATGACAACTTGTTTTATTTCACAAAACCTCTGCTTCAGGATGAACAGTGCCTGTTGCCTGGAAAATCACCCCATGCAGCATTTTGTCCTCATCATTTAGCATGTGGTTCTGTGCATTATTTATTGTGCAGGATCCCAGCCCTGCATGAAAACAAATTATTAATTTGCTTCTCAATTTTTTTTTAACTGTGTTGTTACCAGAACTTCAGGGCTTTTTTTTTTCCAATGCTCATCACCTGGTTTCTCAAACACTGATGTGAGGCATGGTGGGATTATCTGCCATGTTACACATGATTAACTCAGAAGCAGAGGTCTATAAACCATTTTTCCATGCTGGCACCCAACTGATCCAGCAACATGGCCATCCTGTCTCATTTTCATTGCTGCAGGGAGGGAGAAAGGGCTCTCCTCAGCCATTCATGACACAGCCTCAAAGCACAAACCTTCCTAGATGAGGATGAGGGACAGCAGAAGATGAACAGAACTCCACTTTCCTCATCTGACACAGAAAGTTCTGCTGAGCTCAGACTGTGACACACTCTTGTGCTCAGCTCAGCCACCACTGCTGCTTCTCCAGTCGCTCTCTGGGTATATTTTGCACCCCAAGATCCTCAATTCTCATTTATTCAGCCACAGAAAATTCTGGATAGCCCATCTGGAGGCATTTGCAGAGGAGCTGGCAGTGTGCTCAGAGAAACAGCTGTGGCCAGCCTAGGGACAGAGAGCAATTCTGGTCCCAGCTCAGTCTGTGGAAGGATTTCAGCAGAGTCCAAAACCTGTCACAGCTTCCTCTGGGGGCTTTTAGTGCTCTGTGCTGGTTCACAGGAGTGAAAAATCTCAATATTTCTTCTGTGGCCTGGCAGGAATTTGGGATTAATGTCTGGATATTAGCTTCCTTTCTTCTTTGTTGCTTAGCAGTGCCCCATGGTGGTGAGCCAAGGGTTGTAGGGAAAAGCTCTGGGTTGCCTTCAGGTTCTCCTTGGACAGGGAGGAGATGACAGTGGAGTTGGGAAGGAAAAGCAGCAGCCCTGAAAGCTGAGGCTGGGACCTGCACTATCTCTGTAGGATTTTTTATGGAGGATTATGGCTTTTCTTCCATGATTAAAGCAAAATCAGGCTCATGCAGCCCAAGTGGCATTGGCAGCAGAGACATTAAAAAGTTGCACCCACTATTTCTCTTTGAACCCTACAAGCCAAGTATTTCCCTGTCCTAACTGCACTTCTGCTGTTCTAAAGCTAAAACAGTTTTTATAAGGAACAGCAGAAACAAGTCCACTGCTGCTCACTTTAAGTACAACAATCACAGTAAAATTCAGTTAATGAACCACATAAAAATGGCCATCTGGTTTTGAGTTGATTTTTGTTCCCTCTAAGGCTATTCCACTAAACCCAGACTGCCAGGCTGCCTCCCAAAGACACAGATCCAAACTTTGAGCTCCTCCATCCCCAAATGAGTGGCCATTCTGCTACCTGAGCAGTTCCTGGGAGTTTTTTTTGCATCTATTTCCCTCAAAGCCAGGAATCTCAGCAGTTCTGCTGACAGACCAAGTGCAAGGATGCAGGGCAGACAAAAGCATTTTGCAAAATGCATTTCTAGTCATTGTCAGTGGAGCAGCACAGATACCTTCCCACTTGTCCTTAGGATAACAATAGCTCTGCCTTGTCAGCCAGCCAGCACGACAGCTCAGAAGGGGCAGCACAAAGAGCTGAGAGCTCCAAGTTAGCAAATAGCAGATCCTGTGTCTGTTCTGCTGGACACTGCAGCCACTCACAGACAAATCCCTGTGCAAAACCAACATCCACCACTGATACATAAGATTTGCATCTTTTCCCTGTCAAACCGTAGCATTTGGGAACCTGTGAAGTCCAACACAGCAAGACAGAGTTTGAGCCAAAGATCTGCCAACAGCCCCAGGGGCTGCCAGCTTTGCAGAATATGTAAGCAGGGACTGTGGCTTTGGGAAACATGTGAAAACCACTCTGAGAGCCAACAGGAAATCTGGGACTCCTCAGGCAACACGATGTATCCTGCCATGGAATAAGATGTTCTTGGGGGCAACCAAGGCATGGCCAGTGAGGAGGACAGCAGGCAGAAGGAAAGAGAAAAATAAAATTGTTTCTTTTAATAATAAAATTCTTTCATTTGTCTAAATGATCAGAGGGTGGGGTGAGATGAAGGCCAGGGCAGTGAGGAGGAGGAACTAAAATACTCTACAGTCTCAAGGGATTCAGGGTCACAAGGCAAGATGTTGGCTCCAGTTTTCTATTGCTCTTCTTAGCAAGCACCAGCTGTTTTTAACTAACACCCAGATACCTCCTCCTAGCATTAAAATAACCAAGAGATCTAATCCCAAATCTCTTGGGATTTTGCATTGAGGAGGCTGCCAGTAAGATGGGATGTCAGACTTTTTTGCCTGGTCAAAAGCCATACATGCAGAGGGTGTTTACTTCTGCCACACCGTGAGAGTGGCAACCAGCCCAGCCTTGATTGAGGACCTGCATTGTCTGTGTGTGAGAGACAGAGTGGGGCTGGGCTGGGGCTGAGGAGCTCAATGTCGTGCAGTGAGAGGTGTGAACAGAAACAGGTAACACCATCCAGGCCAGAGGGATGGGAGGTGATAACTGCAGGATCACACTGGAGAGGGACAGTCAAGAAGAGAGAGCAAGGAAGAAGGTACCAGGGTTAGAAAGAAAATGAGAAATGACAGTAAAATCCTCAGAGCTCGGCTCTGCCATGCTGATACAAAACCTGTGAGACAGGGAGAGGGTTTTCTTAAATCTGAATTTCACATTTTTAAAGCCGCACACTGTAAGCAGTGAAGCACTTTTTACCTAGAGATCTGAAATGTCACGTCTTCCCTGCAGTGACATTTTGGTGACAAAATGCAGCTGCACTTTGAAAGGAGTTTTTGCTATTCACCTTGTCACTTTGCAGAACATCCATAGCACGTTGCACTTCCAGGGGTTTGAGCTGTCTTTGGAGGATCACGCTCCCTCATAGCACTGGGAACAGTTTTGAAGAACTAAAAAATGTGTTTCTTTCCATGACTGCTCAGTTACAAAGTGCACTGTGTTCTGGATTTGTTCTGCTTGATACTGCCCTTACCAAAGCCAGGCTGTGAGTCTAGGAGTGAAAGTGTCTATGCCAGGAAGAGACAGGGGAGATTCCTCCCTCAGCAGAAGGTGACAGACCCTGTCTCAGGTCTGGACATTCCTCCAACTGGGAATAAAAATCTGTGCCAGTGCTTGGAAAAGAGGTAGAAGTTTAGTCCTGTGTGACTGATGGAGAAAGGATGATTTTATTCTCAGTTTATAAAGACTGGCTGAACGTTCCCTCATTCTTCACCTGAATGCTTCCTGCATTCAAAGCAATATTATGTGCTAACAGAAATGGATAATGCCCAGTAATACCCTGCAGAATAGCCTGTTGTAAGCAGCAGATATGTTCTTCATGCCCAATAAAAGAATACAAACCAGCACTGACAGTCCAGCAGGTCACAAAAACAAAGCAACCATGTTTTGGACAGCTGTTGCAGAAAATAACAAAGTGTGGAGAGATGTTATCAGCAAAGGCAAACATCATCCAAAGTTATTATTTCCCAGGCCAATACTTTCCAATTGTGTCAAGTAAAGGTCTTTTTTATCACCTGATTTTTTAGCAGAGATAGGTAATGGTATTACAAAGTTAAGCTGGTAATTTTTTTGGCTGAAGGCAGAGGAAAGAGGCAGATGAGAACAAATAGTTGTCATCAACCCCTTACTTTCTGCCCTTCGGCGCTCAAGCCTCCGCATCAAATTGAAGATACAACAAGATGTTTTTATATCCTTCAAGTGAATATAGAATTTTTGGGAATAAGGGTCTTGTACCAAGGTGGGATTTTGTGGCACTGGGGCTGAATGCTGTGCTGCCTTGTGGTTTTACCAATACCATGCCTGCAGTGTTCCTAACTATTTCTAGTTTCGTTTAGTTTCCGTGTAGTTTTGTCAATGAACTGCACTTGTGATTTTAAACTATGGGTTCCAGTTTAGGTCTGGATCTTGTCCAGTTCGGTTCCCAGATCATGCAAACACCAGGACTGTCATGTTAGAGAGCATAAGAAAAACAGATGTGCATTCAGCTCTCAATTAGCCAAAGAGGGAGAGGACTATAGCCTGGATAGAGCACAAACACGATCTACTACAAAATATGAATTAAATAAGCTGTAACAACACAGGGCAAACAAGTTACGCTGCCAAAACATGAAAGGACAGCAGGATAATTTTCTTCAGCATGCCAGTTTACCTGCAGAACTCACTGACACAAGGGGCTACAGAGGGGAAACCAGTGTTTGAAATGAGAAGTAAAAGTTGTTGACAGTTACATAAGCTTGGATAAATACGTCAAGGTTGATCAGCCCCCGCAATTATAGTTTCAAAGCCAATTGCTATCATTAGGTTTTATAACCTCCGCTGCATGCTTGGAGCTGGTCACAGAGACCTCCTGAGACACAGTGCTGGGATACATGAATCCTTGGGCTGACCCAGGTGGGTCAGTGCTTTTGCACACCCTCTCCCTCATTTTCTGTGCCTGCAGTGTGTGAGGCTTTGATGGCACATGGAGCAGTCAGAGGATGCTGCTGCTGCCTCAGACACAAAACTCCTGTCCCCACAGGGCTCTGGGCCACATCAGCACAGCTGCACACGACGGCTCAGGGCACCTGAGGAGTGCACACAAGTGCATTTTAGACAGGCACTTCACCGTGACTGTCTAAAAGCTGCTTTATGTGCAAGCAGCTTGCCTAGGCAAAACAGTTCCCACCCATCCCTCATGACAAAATGAGGCTTATAAAAGCACAGGTTCCCGCCCAAAACACACTCCCTCTTTCACAGGGTAGCTCATGCCACAACCTGGGCATCTTCTCCTGCCAGGAGGAACACATCCTTGCAGTGGGAAAACAGAGCCAGAGATGCCTCTCCATCCCATGGCCAAGCTTGTCCACCAAGTATGATCCTGGCCTGGGACACTTCCTTCTGGTCCTCAGGACCTGTCATGGAGCACACTCAACACCAGCACCTCACCAGTCTCAAGAGTTTTTGTCACTTCCCCGGAGTGCTTGAGAGTCCTGGGCAGACAATTTGATGGGGAGGAACTTGCTCCTCACAGGCAGAGCTGCTTACTTGTGCCCCTCAGGCCTTGGACACGCTGAGCTCTGGCTGACAGTGCTGTCAGGTCCCATTCATTTCACAGCAGCCCATGGCTCACACCTCCCCGCTGCCCGCTGAACACAGCTCAGCAGAGCAGCCTCTGCCCTCAGCTGGGCCCTGAGATTGAGGCATAGCAGTAATTGCCAGCACTCATCACTGAGCAGTGAAACTTCAATTCATAAAGGCTTTTCAGGGTGGGAGGTGCGGGTGCAGGTCAGGGCTCCTGCTCGCTGATGCTTTTAGAGCCAAGCCAGCCAGGAGCTCGTACCAACAGCCTCAGCCCAACAGGTCACTGATGGGGGATTAAAGAGGAAAACAAGCCCAAGCGCCTCTCTTGTTAGTTCAAGCTGTTCTTACCTGGAGGGTGGAGAGAAGGACTTGCAAGCCACTGGCTTCTTGTTCTGCCATGCTGCTCCCCACTCACACTCCCTCCTTGTAGCAGCAGACACAAAGCAGCTCGAAAGCCAAGCTGCCAACTTGCCTTGCTGCTGCCCCTGCGTCGTTTAAGAAACGAAGAACTAAACACAGATCCCCAGACACACGCACACTGCTACCACCAATGATCACAGCAATGCAACTCTAGACCTCAGCAGGAGAGATAAATGTACCCCCTCCCTCCCAGCTCTCCCTCTGTGACGAGAAGATTAATTCCTATATAAAGAATCCCGGGGATTAAGTAAAGTGCCCAGGAAAGGTCTGGGTGCTTGGTGTGTGGTAGGGGGAGTGTGGGGAGGGTGGCAATAGCAACAAGAAAGCAGAAGAGCTACAAACCTCAAAGAAAGCCAGGGAGAAGGGAGGGAGCAGCGCTGGCTGCCTGACAGGCATTCCCAGCTGACCTGCTGATCCGTTCCAGACCCTGCCTGTGGACTGGTCTCCGTTTGACTCCGTTCCAGTGAAACCGGAGACCCGGGGAAGGCAGAGCGAGCGGGAGAGATGCCCTCGGTCTTAACGAGCGCTGACAACGAACGGAAGATACACCCGGCATGAGGGACAGGTGGAGCGAGGCTCGGCAGGGCTTTTGGCTTCCAAGCCTGATGATTGTCCCAAGTGGCAGCTGCTGTGGCCACAGGCAGTGCCCTGCAGGGCAGGCAGCGACCGCAGAGGGGCATCTCGTGGCTGCGCAGGGTGGAAAGCCACCTCCTCAAGGTGTGGTTTGGGGGAGAGTTTGCTCCAAAGGCCCCCCAGAGTGATCCACACATACCTACATCTGCCTATAAGCACAGCAAGTCGGAGCCTGGTCGGCTCCCTGGTGCACAAGACACGCTGTAGTACAGTTGTAGTTGTAGCTTGAATTCCTAGGAGGGCACCGAGTCCACTTTTAGCTTCAGCCCAGTGATATCAAAGGGCTTGGTAAACAAGGAGGAGCAGATAAAGAAGTTGAGTAGAGGGTTAGATGAGGATTTTCCAGCAAAATATTTTCAATGTGAAAAGGTCAGTTGGTCCCACAACAGGTATTTTTTTCAGCTTTCTCAACACCAGAATGGCATTTTTGGTCCTGAGAGACATCACTCCAGGATGGTTAGAAGGCTGTCTGTTGAGATAATTACTGGATATGAAGAAGACATATGTTAACTCTTGTCTTTCCAATTTGGGGACACTAATTTCAGTCTTTTATCTCTAGAATAATTTCATTCTAGTGTGGTTCTTTTTAATTCGTCCCTTTTGAAAGAATAACTAAGGATTTTTGGAGCAGTAACATAAACCTGGGTCTCTGGGCACAAGGCAGATGCTTACAGAACTCAGTGCCACACAAAGACATGGCAGACTCTCATTGTGCACACACTTTCCTTTGCTGATGCCAGTATAAAACACTGATCTTCTAAGAAGCAGTCAAATGAAGAATAAAACACTCCAGTCTTGGCCAAGGACTATTTTCACATGATGAACCTTCATTGATAAGTGTTTTATGCAAATGGTAAGACTAATCCTCCCCAACTCATCCCAGCAATGTGTGAACAAATGGCACAAGCATGACATTCCTCAGTTTCTGTGTGTGCCAGCAGGGTCCCAGGATGTCACTACCAGGTTATAAAATGAAACAGATTAAAATGCCTTTGTCATAACTATGGAGACACATCAGTCCCTTCAGAGAGAGTGTTGGGAAGACCATTCATTGATGGACAAGATACTCTACAGATAGCTAGGCAGAATAAGACAAGAAATTTCCTTTCCTATAAAAATTCAGGTTTAAAGATTTTAATTTTCTTTAAAACATGTTTTCTTTAAATTTTAAAAATAAATCTCTCACACTTCATGAAATACTGTATTTTAGACATAGAGCTGGTGTTCAGCCATTAGAACATTGAATTTTTGGGCAAGTTTCTGGCAGCTTCCCACAGAAGTCACTCCTGTATCCTCCCACTACCAAAACCTTGCCACACAAACACAGTACAGCTTCGGGGGTTCTTTCCCCTCTGCAGGATTCAATAAAACCTGATAAGAGACCACAAATAAGTGGGGGTAGAGGCAATGCAGGCAGTGTCCCCAAATGTGCTGGGTGGGAGGAAGGTGGGTACTGGGTTTGTGAGCAGTGCCAACACATATCTCTTCCGCAAATTATTACAGTGACAGAAAACTACTTCAGAGCTAATTAGAAGCTGTTTAAAGAAACTCTTCCACATTGTCTTCACATTCTCTTTCTTGTGACAATTGTTCCTGTCAGCAGAGCTGTGTGGAACTATTAATTCCTGCTGTGTGGATTTTCAGAAGGCAGCAAGAGCTGATGGATGTAAGCAGGGAGTGGCTGCAGGCAGCCTGGATGCCCTGATCCCCTTCCTAAAACACAACTTTGGCCTCTATTCTGGGATTCTATAACAGATTCTCTAACTCACCAGTGGTCTGGTTCTTCCTCTCTGTGTGAGCTTTAGAAATAATTGCAAAAATTTCACTGCAAATACACCAACCCAAGAGGGAAGGGACACCAGCATCAAAGCTTGGGGGTGGGGGAAAAATCTCTTGAGTTCCTTAAAATTTTGGGGTATTTAGCTTGGTTGTACTGAGAGAGTAAAAGAAAATATTGTACACAGAAACCTCTGGAGCTCGCATTTGATTTGAAAAAAGAGACAACTGAGAAGAGTGATTAAAGAATAAGACTCTCATGAAAGACCCCAGCAGTGACAGTGATGTTTACATTGATGTATAGTGTACAGCAAAACCCCTTTGAAACCAAATTTTAAGCTATAAATCATAGAAACTTCTAATTATTCACCATTCCCAAGCAATTTCCTCCAGAAAACTTGTTGAATTTCCAGTGTTGTTGCTCTCTAAGAGTAGGAGGTCCCCCACATCAACACACAAAGGCTGAATGAATTAGCAAACCTACAGGGAACTAAATGCCAGAATTAAAGCATTCAGATTCTCCCATTCATATTACAATGCAAACTCAGTTTGAAGATTAGCTTGTTAGTTTCTATCGATGGCATTGTTGTTTCCCCTGTGCCCTCAGGATTATGTGATTCTTAAACAAAATGAAAATTAAACTCCTATCTCCAGCTTCCTGCTAGTGCCAGTGGTCTTGTGGGGAGGACAGAGGGATTATAAACACAAAGGCAGGACCTCTGAGCTCCCTGCAGGTGCTGCACACACTCAGACCAGTAATTGCCTTTCCTTGTGCTCCAGGGCTCAGACACACAAACAAGCTGGAGATGTCATCTGATCTCCTGTAAATATGTGTACATACATTTAGCCCATAGCAAAGGGAAGGTAATTCAGGATCGTTTCACCTACATTAAAAGAGCACTCAGTCCAATTATTTCACATTTTATGAGCATATGCAGAAACCATTACCATGGATCAGCTGACATTAAGTAATACACTAAGCACTGAAACTTGTTCTTGTGATTAAACCAATGTTTTCCCTACCGCTGAAAGCCTGAAGTTTTCCTCATGGAGATGTTGTACAGCTATAAAATTGGTAAGCTTTCATCCAGAAGCATTTTTGCTCAGATAGAGCATTGCACTAGAGTGATACAAGCTCAGAAATCTTCCTGGATGAGATAATCTGGAAACTGATGAGAGGAAGACAGAAGTCCTCTGCCAGGTATCTGCAACTATGGTGTTATTGGTTTGATATTTAGTAAAAGTGGAAATACCATACAAAGAGATATATTTAAACAACATTTACTCTGTTATTAGCACTTTTCTACTTTTTCCATCACCTCCAAAACAGAATTCATGCTTATCCATCTGAACCCTGCAGAATCACATTTGAAAGTAATTTACAGACTAAATCAAAATTACCCTAAAGAAGTCTTAAACACTACAAAAGCAGCACCAGAATCAGTACCAGCAGAATAAAGTGACCAGCCACAGCCAAGCTTCACATTTCCTGTCCAGAGTCTATACCAAGGAACTGCAGAACTCTTTTTTTTTTTTTTTACGTTAGCATTAAATGAAGTCCAAATACCAAAATCAGCCTGGAAACCTGTGATTAACCTGAGGAAATTTTCCTCCTCATTCTGAAAATATTGAGAATTGCACACCTGATTTCTAATAGGATTATTTCAATTTTTAAACCAATTAGATAGATAAGAAAATGGGCAGGTTATATTAAAAATGGGAAGAAAAAAATCTAATTGGATAAATTATTCATTCCAAAGTCAGCCTGAATTTTGTGAAATGCAATTGAAATATCTCTGTGTAAAATACCCAGTTAACTGTCCATATTTCATTTATATTAAATAGAGGATTGACTTCCCCTATCAAAATTATGCATAGACAAGAAATATATCTATTTTAATAAAGGGATATTGCTTTTTTCTATTTAGATGCTTTTCTCTCTAACAAACTCTTCATTTTCATTCTCTTTCATTCAAGCACAATGCTTATTGTAAGTGGTAACCAAAACAAATTTAATATATTTGAATGTAGAGGACTGATGATGTTCCATTTGTGCATGACTGTGTAGAGGTTTACCCCTCTGAAAAATGTCACGTTTTCCCTGCTCTCTGGAAATAATTTACTCTCCTACACAAGGGAAAGGGTTAAAATCAAAGTGAAAACACAAGTCATGACAGTGAAATTGATTTTCAGATTCTGCTGGAAGCAACTCAAGGCTCCTGTAGCCACTGGATGTGAAGATAACATCTGGGTGAAAACCAGACCACTGGGAGCTGCTGGTGTTACTGGTTCAGTGGGAGGCTGGGACTGTACAGAGCACCAGGGGCAGAGAGGAGAACAGGCAGGCTTGGTTTCTCTGGGAACATCCCCATCCAAGCTGCTTTCCATTTGTCACTGCCCAGTGGCATGGCCTGGGGAGGGACAGGACAACAGGTAATGGCTTTAAACCAAAAAAGAATGGGGTTAGGTTGGATATAAGGAAGAAATTCTTCCCTGTGAGGGTGCTGAGCCACTGGTACAGTTTACCAGAGAAGCTGTGGCTGCCCCATTCCTGGAAGTGTTCAAGGCCAGGTCAGACAGGGCTTTGAGCACCCTGGGATTGTGGAAGGTGTCCCTGCTCAGGGCAGGGGGTGTTGTCATCTTATTTCAAAGTTCCCATACCTTCTTGGTGACTTCTCATCGGCAGCTCCTTGCAGCACTGACTACCTCTACTACTTCTTCTTCACAGCACAGCCAACAAACTCCAACTCTCTCCACAACCAGCTAACCCACTCTTTTGTAGCATTCTTCTTATTGGCCACCGCTGTGGCCTATTAAGGGCAGGCCTGTTCCTAATCTTTGGGGATTAGTACAGCTGCAACTCCTCAGGTGTGAGATTACCTTCCACACTATTCTCTTACATTCTATCCCTCCACAAGGAGGTGGGATGGGGTGACCTTTAAGGCCCCTTGCAATCCTACAATTTTATAGCTCTGTGAAAAGTCATATCTTAAACACACAAACACAGCTCACCTTGAGAAAGATTTATTTACTCTCTTGACTGCTGTGAGATGTTCCCACTTTTTCCCTACGGAACATCCTGCTGTGTCCTTCAATGCCTCAGATAGAGCAGGTGTAAAATCCCTGCCCTTTTCCTGAATGCTGCAAGTGTGTTCCAGTCAGATTCTACCCGTGGAGCCGCTGATTGCACCCAGTGCCCTGGCAGAGGGGACCCCTGTACACCTCTGAGCCTGTGAGATTTGCTGGGCTGCTGCTCCTGTGGCTGGTGATAGAGCCCTCACAGCATGAGGCTCCCTGTCCCACCCCTGGCCAAATAGCCCATAATGCCACCCCCCTGTTGAATGATAACAGTAAAGATGTGCTAAAGAAGCAAAAGAGGAGGATGAAATTATAGAAAAATACTTAAATTAAGAGCTTTGATGCTTTAATCCTCTTTGGCAGATCCCTGGGCAGCAGTACAAGGCAAAGCCCTCTTTATCCTGGTGCTCAGTAAATGTTTCTGCTGGACAAAACATCTTTTCCCACAGATTTAACTACATCAAGCTTTTCTATTGCTTATAAAAAGGAAACAATTTTTCCTACCTTGACAGCCTTTCTTTGCCACTTGTGTCATCTTTTTTTTTTCCTGTTAAAAATGTCTGTGTTCTAATTTAAAAGTACTTGGCACTCCCATTGCGAAACTGAGCACAGACACATGCAGGAAGAGGAAGAATCTGGTTTTTTGAATGTTTAAGGAAGTGGACTTTGCATCAGCTAGATGCAGCAGTAGATAAAACTTTCCAATTAGCAGAACAAATTGTGTTATATCTGTCTTTTTTGTTTGTCTCACATTTAGCATCTCTGACACACACAGTATGCAAAGGTGCCAGAAAAAAAGGTGGCTGTGAAAGGGTAAGAAACAAATAAAAAAGAGAGAATTCAACTCAAATGATTATTTGAGTAGCATGTAGCATGGTAAAACCATGGTAGCAGTTTAATGAGTCCTGCAAGTGAAGTAGAAGATGGAAAGTTGGGCTGGTTTAGGTGATACCATATTAGGACTTAGAAAATTAACTCCAAAAGGGGTTCCCTACTGCAATTTTTGTAGTAGCACATCCTCCTTCTTGTTTTGCATTGAGGTGTGATGAATATCATTCATCTGTCTCACGAGGAAGCAATGACAAAAACAGTGATGGTGGGAGAATCCCTACTCTGCTTCCCCTGAGTCCATAAAAACTGGCTAAATATGAAGCTGAACTGTCCAAATCTGAAGGAGTCTCAGTACATTTACTGAGATTGGCTAAGACTGAATTTGAGTAATGGTTTGTGACCTAATAAATTTATCAGTGCTATGGAGGCCTTGGAAGGAGCTGTCATCATGAGAAACACAGTTGGAACTAAGAATGGCCTGTTTTTGCAATACTTCATCATTAAAATCCTGTCCATCCTGAATGATGAACAGTTCTCTATAGGAATACAGAATACAGCAAAATTTAAAATGTGGGGGAATTTATACTGTGGGGAAGGAAGTCATCTCAGAGACAGAGAAGCTGTAAGACAGAGGGACAGCATTTGTCTACATTTCACTTTGACTGATTGAAAGCAGGCAGGGTTCCCTGAGACTTGGCTCTGGAAGCACCCAAGAGGATCTCTTAGGAGATTAGATCCTTCTAACTTTCCTCAGAAATACGTATTTACACTCTCAGCCCCGTGGATGTGCAGAGCAGTGGCTTTTTGCAAACACTCCAGATGGAAGTGGTTCAGAAAACTGGCCCAGTTTCCCACATCCCAGAACCCAGTGCAAACACACACTGCTACAGGAGCCATATTATGCCCACAGATCCTATTTCTGGTTCCAGCTTCTTCTTTCTCTCCCCATCCTCGAGTTTTTTCCCCTACTCTGCCTCCCTGGAGGAACCTCTGCAAACCTGCTGAAGAAGATGGTTTGGTACCATCTCAGAAGAACCTTCTAGTCAAAGGCACAGACCCTGTGAAAATCATCCTGGGCAAAAGCTATTTCTGGAAGCAATGGAGTTACTGAAGCAAGGCTTCTTACTGAATGCATTTGCACAGCTGGCCAGCTGTGGCAGAGAGCACAATCTTTCCAGCTGAAGTGCTTGGGGTAATCCTTTCCACACTTTCCTGGTCCACAGAGCCTCCAGAGTGTGCTAGGAAAGCCCTTTCCTCACCAGTGGTATATCACACATGTCTCACTTCTACCCAGACACCTATTTTTCCTAAAACCCTAGTAACTACATTATCTTTGGGATTTCTGCTTCTCTGTACAACTCATTTTAAAAAAGGCCAATGAGCTTGTAAGTTTTTAGGGCAAGGGAACAAAATCAGAAAGGGAAGGATTTTCTCAATCATGTTTCCAAATGAAACTAAATTAAAGAACAGCTGTTGGAATAAAAATCTTCAATGCCACTTTCACATAATCTCTGAACACATCAATAATGTGACCCACCAGTGCTGGAATGTTCCAGGCCCCTCCTGCTCAGACCTGTGGTGGTTGCTATGAACGTGACACAGTTCCTAACAAACCCCAGGCTGCTCCTTTTGTTCCAGCTGTGGCAGCTCATCCTTTTAGCTGTGGATGTGCCTGGTGCATTCCCTGGTGTGCCTACCAATAGCTCTTGACACGTGCAAAATGCCGCAAATATTAATCCATCAAGCCTCACAACCCCCTCTTGGGGAGTGAGACAATTTTTTCCAGCTTACACTTTGCAAATCCAGGGAAGAGCCTCTCAAGGACATGTCCAGCCTTGGTGGCAGAGGGGAGGGGACAGTACAGGTCACACAGCCCCCAGTACCACCATGGGAAAACCCAAGGCAGTAATATCTGGGACAGAAAGGAAAAAATGTTGTCATCTATTCAGTTGTTGCATTTTTCTCCCAAAAGTCAAAGAGGCTGTGGCCAGGTGCACATTTGTCAGTGTTTCAAGCAGGCAGAGCTTATTACTGATGCCTGAGTGTTCATCTGAACATCTGCACCCTTTTGTCCTTTGGGCAGTGTTTGGCGAGCCCTTGGTTTGTCCCAGCAAGCTTCTGTGTGCATCTGCCTTGTTCTGGAGACAGGCTCAGTGAAATCACGAGGGTTTTGACTCATTTCTAATGAAAACTTGCCTCAGAGGCCAGCTTCACTTAAGAGTGGCCACAAAGGTTCATTCCTCCACCTTTCTCAACACAGGCCAAGTGTTGATTATTCCAGGACGTGTCCCTGCAGGCTGCTGGTGGGACAGGGCTGGCATTCATACAGACTTGGGCTCTCAGGTGGAAGTCAAAACCTTGTGAATTCAGGCTTATCCTTGTGGAAGAGGGGAAACAAACACAGAGCCAGGGAGAGCCACAGGAAGCAAACTGCCTTGCAACTTCATTATCATAAGTGTTTCTTCTTCAGCTCATTATGTGAATCCAGTTCTCCATGTATTTCCTCCAAAATTTGTTGGGGAAGGGGAGCCCCATGGCTTGATATATCCACTTCACATCCCTCCTCCAACCAAGAACTCGTCAATCACTGCTGACTCTTTTTCAGCAAAACCTTCATTTCATTAAAATTTAATTATTGGTTTAATTAAAATAGGCAAGCAGCAGTGTGAGATGTGTGTGGTTTTTTATGGCTGAAGGAGATTGTAAAGTCCTCATTCATTTCCCAAATGAGCTTCCTCTAAAAATTGGGCTGCCTTTTTATAGGCCAATTCTCAATGCTGCTTTCAAATGGATCCCACAGCCATTCATACAGATTAATTCGGGCAGTGAATCAGATCCTGCTTATTGGCTGTCTTTCAGAACACACTGAAGATGCTCCAGGACCCTGTGGTAGAGCCCTGGGAGCCCATGGGTCTCTCCAAATGATTAATTAATCCTCATACAGGAATTTTTCTGTTCCATCTTAATTTATTCACATTGCAAAACAAATTTAGTCTTGGTGAAATGGGCCAGATTGACAAGCCTTGTGTGACTGACAACTGCTCTGTTATTCCTACAGAAAGTCTGACATGGGCAAGGTTCTCCTATGCTGGTGAAACTTGTCCTGTGACACAGGAGACAACAATTATCTTTGGGGTTTTTTTTTTCTTTTTTTAAATACAAAAATACAGCAGTCCTTGTCTCTTCTCTCAATGGCTTCTCCAGCATCCCTGTCCCCTCATCCAGCATCTTGGGAACACATGTCTGTGCACAGTGAGAAATCAAAGCAGACAACACACAAAAACCTGGCCTGGGTCACTATACAAGGAGGCTTCCTGCTGTCCCATGGAAAAAGGGGGGAAGGGACAGTGACACACTGGAGTGTGTGGGTGTATTTCTAGGGGAAGAGACAGCACCACACAAGGACTAGCAATGAGACACCCCAGTGCAGTCATGGCTTCCCTGAGAACCAAGTCCTTGAGGTGTTAATGATTTTCAAGTAATAAAAGTGGTTTTCACCTCACAATAGAGATGTGAATCTTCAGACTCTCTCGAATGCCCAAACCATCTGGTATTTGGATTTGTTTTAATCACTCTTCTCTTTGCACCAGTGAATTGGGTTTCAAAGAGTTGTGTAGCTCTTTGTAAACGCTGGTTGCAAAATAATCACAACAAAAAAGAGGAATATTGAAACTTTCAATTCAGCTCATGCTCCTAGGCAGTGCTGGGCTGCCTTCCCAGGGCTTTGCAATCTTCAGATCTCTTTGGCCATAGTCTGTGAGGAAATGAGAGAAGCAACCTTTCATTTTGAAGCAACCCCCCAGACACTTTTGCAAGCACCTGCAATGACCTCCAGTTACCCAACCCTCTCCAGCAACACCAGCTGAGAAAGCAAGCACAGGGCTGGGAACAGAGTGTGCTGTTTCAAAAAGCTTTTACATCTCCTTTGTACTCTAGTCTCATCATTTTTCATTTTAAATATCTCCCTACATATTTGTGAAGGTTGTGGATCTCTTTGTAGCAAAAAGTGTAGATCAATATGCAGGTAGAGGTCTAATTTTCAGCATTGTCACTGAGTTCCCAGGGAGCCTGGAAGCACTTGAGAAAATCAGGTAGCAATACTGGCACCCTGTATCTTTCTCCTAAAGGTGAGAGCATTGTATGATATGAAATGGAAGGATTTCTCTTCCTCTTCACATGGCTTGACTGAGCAATACCTCATTAACTCCTTGTTGTTGATGCTGAAATGGTACTTGACTCCGTGGATCCTATTGGATCTTTGTGAATACATTAATAGGTTGTCATGGTTGCTGTTTGGAACACATAAAACCACAGACTGGCAATAGGTTTGAAGAAAAGAATGCATACAGTTTCAAACTGTCATGCCCACAGGAGAAACAAGGCTGGGCTAGAGAGGCTTTCATGTGAGACAGTAGATCCACAGGACACGGCTTTGTGCCTTCATGTTCTGCCTCTTTGTGCTCTCTTGCCTTCTGCAATAGCATTAGATTCACATCACAAGGTCTTGTGAGGCTCTGCACCTTTGAGCTCCTCAGCTGAAAGGAGCCATGTAAGTGTGGACAAAATTGTATCTTACTGAGGAATGCTGCTGTAATAAACAGCCTCTATTACCAACTGTCCAGCTGTAATATTTGTGTTTATGTCAGCACTTAAAAACCATTGATCTGCAATAAGCCCAGTGTGGGGAAAAGAATCTGATCTAGAGGTCAGAGAACAGAAATTCAATTTTTCCTTATCAGGCTGGAGAGCTCAGCCAGGCAATGTGGGACTGCACAAAGCTCTGCTGCTGCTCCCTTCCCTGCTGCTGGAGCAGTGCTCAGGGAGATGACCCAAAGCCGCTTGCAGCAGCAGTCTGGCTGCAGGGATAATCATCCTTGCTCTGCTCGGGCTGCCAGGCTGCAGGTGACCACCCACTGTGTGTTTGCTGCTGTGCCAGAGCTGCACAGGCACTTTCCAAAGCCAGAGCCTCCCCAGAGCCCTGTGTGTGGCAGCAGCAGGGTGAGCTCTGTGGGTATCTGCTGACAGGTTCTGCTCCTCACAGAGCCCTTGGACCAGGAACTGCCTCAGTGTTTTCTCTGGGAGCAGGAGGGCTGCTGAACAATGGGGGTTATGGAGAGCAGCAGCCCAGGTGGATGGAGCCTGCCCTGGGCACACACAGCGAGCACACAGCAGTGTCAAACTCTGCTCTGCAGCACCCCAGGGCAGGATGTTGCACACTTTTAGCCCCCAAGTACATTTCTCTCTCCAAAGGCAGACCCATTGTCTGAAGAGAAACCTGAAAATCTCTCCTCAAGCAGCTGCTGATGTGTTCCCTTGCTCATGAGTAGCAGTGACCATCCTGCTCCAGCCAAACAATTCTCCTTTCTCCCATCTCCTGCAAGGCAGCTCCTGCTCGACTCCCCTTCCTTCAGTGAGGACTCAGGAATCTGGTCCTGGACTCCTCAAGCATCTCAACAGTCCACTCAGGGTCAGTGTCTGTGTCCTCCTATCCCAGAAAGGACCTGGGACTACCCATGCTATTCCCCACCTACCCTCTATGACCTTTTTTCCCTCACTTTCCCCATTCTTGAAGGCATTAAGCGAATGGACACCATGTCCCAGCAGCTGGGCACTTTGGAAATGGGATGACTGGAGCAGTGTGCTCCTCCCAGCTGATCTCCCTGCTCCATGCCTTGCCAGCTCCCTCCTCCATGGGCTGCAGGGAGTTTGCACCAGGCCTCAGTGGAGGGAACAGAGCAGGAGGCAGGAACTGCCCCACTGGCTCTGCGGCAGCTTCGAGCTTGCTCAAGGATGAGCAAATCTGCACTCGGAGGTCAAGGAAGTTTCAGTTCCTCTCTGAGTCCCCACTGGCAGGTTAAATGGGATGAGAAGTTGGTCCTAGCTCATTACAGAGAAACTGCAGGGAAAAAAAAAAAAAGATAAATTAGTGCTTGCCCTTTCCAAGCACTGGGATGTGGGAGAAGAAGGGGTGAGGCAAGGGAAAGGGCTGGTGATGGGAAACAGGGCTCATGGAGGGTGCCAGGGCTGGCTTCTGTGCTAAACCAGAGTAAAACAGCACAATATCATCACCTGCCAGCTCCTTCCTTTAATCCTTCTGAGCCTGCAATCCATAGCTGGGGACTTGTCTCTACCATCCAGGGCACCTGGCAGCCCACAGCTGGCCTCCCTGGAAGAGAGATTTGTGATCAGATTAAAGCCCATTTCATGTTCCCCTGCTCAGGTCCTTGTCTGCTCCCTGCTCCCCTGATGTTTACACAGGATGCCTGATTCATTTCCTCACGAAGAGCTGACATTTCCCCCTCAAACCCAGCACGGGAGTCATGGGTTGCTGTGTTAAAGGGAAAAACTACAATGAAGAGATTTTTCTAATCACTGCATCAGATTACAAAGGAATGTAAATCACTGAGCAGTATTTTTTGTTAGAAGGAGAGCAAGGTTACTCCAGGTAGTCCTCAGGAGCATTTGGATATCTCACATCATACACCCACGTGCAGAAGCTCACACGAGTTCACATGAACTGCAACCCTTAGGAGAAGTTAACCATGGCATGGGAAGGGAAGATGCTCTGATATTGAGGAGTGCCTCCACCCTGTGCTGCACCCCAGAGCTCCCCCTTCATCTCCACAGGGTCATTTTTTTGCTCCCTGTCCCTCTCTGACATCTGATAAACTGGGGTAATGTCCACTCTTGGCAATGGACAAGTATGTTAAACATACAGCAATGAGAGAAGGCCTGGAAGGCAGATATGGGACCATCAGCTGATTTATAATGTGGTTATTCACAGAAATGTCACTGTGGACTTGCAAAAACATCCCCAGAGAGGCTGTGGCCGCCCCATCCCTGGGAGTGTTGGAGGTCAGGCTGGATGGAGCTCTGAGCAGCCTGGTCAGGGGGAGTGTCCCTGCCCAGGGCAGCAAGGATGAAACTTTAACATTCCTTTCCAATCCAAACCATTCTGTGATTCTATGATTTAACCTCAGTGTTGTGCTCTCCTCCTAATGAAACTGAGGTGCTTCAAGGGAAGATGGGGAGGAGACAAACCAATAAAAGGATATGGCAAAATTGTTTCTCTTTTGTGACAAGTGTTGGAGATGGTGTAAAACAGGGTAGACTTTGTCCTGGCCTCAGAGGTGTCAGGCACTGCCTGCAATGCTTTTGCAATAAAGATTGAGAATATATTTTGTGTTTCTCACTATTTCCTGTGATTTTTGGAGCCACCTGCTACGGTCCTGCTTCAGAAAAAGTATGATAGAAATGGGGAGCAGTTAAATGTGACCTGAGCCCCACTGAAATGCTCTGGAGGGGTCTCCATGCAGCCCTGCTCCAGCCCTTTTTTTGTCTAGAATGAGGAGACAATGAAGAGGAGGGGAGGAGAGATGGGAGCTACCTCTCTGGCAGGCAGCAAACTGCCACCCAAATCAAGCAGCAGAGTCAAGGAAAAAAAAAATAAAAATAATAATAGAAGAAGAAAAAAAAAAGGCAGGAGCCCATAATCATTTTATGATTCTAATTTAACTTTTATGAACATGTTTTGAGCTCCCCTAGTCAGACTCTGGTATTGATCTTTTCAGTATTGTTAACTCATAACCAGACCATATTTGAAGACATAAACTTTAAGAGGCATAATAAAGAAGAGCCAGACTGCACCAGCCTTATTCTTCTCAGCACAGGGACTGGGAGCTGTAAATCCTGCTGGAATCAGTGAAATTATGCAAGTGGAGATGAACTCCTGGCTGTGCCAATTTTTTTAGATGTTGGGCACCAATGACATCAGTCCTTATTTCTGCTTCAAAGTGGAACTGTCTTGGGATTTAAAGCAGTGGGAGAGTAAGAAGTTAAACAATGGAAAAGAGCACTGACTTCTCTGTCTCTGTGAGCTTTTGAAAGATGGGCCAGCTTGCATCATTTTGGCCCATCTCTGGACAAGCTGCAGATTCTCCCAAAATTATTAATTTCTTAGATTTGGGTCCTTCCTTCCAACACCATTCAAGATTTGAGCTAAGCAGGGACATTTATATCTTGCAAATGCTTTTGGGGTGAGCTGCCCTGAGCACTAGCACAGGGTGATGGATCTCCTGGCTTTGCTGTACTGCATGGCTCCTTGTGTTTTAGATCAGGGACATTTCTGTAGCTTGCTCCCTGCTTCTGACTGATAACATGAAAAGCCTTAATAACAATGTTAATGGGCTTTTTTTCTCTCCATGGTAACAGCACAAGAAGGACAATTTTCCAGCCTCTGTCTGCTTCTTGGAAAAAAAAGGAACATGAAAATATGAGACAAATAAAATAAATAAACATGTGATGTATTTCTTGTCTTTATTAAATTAATCCCAGTCTAATGAAGTGAGAGCAGGGATGGGGCACTGCTTTCCACCCTGTTTATGCAAGATGTGAAAGGTGTTCTCAGTTTGAGTAGCAAGCTGAAAAAACTGGAGGTGTGACTTACACAATTCCTCTGAGGCCTAAAACAGTCTTCAAACTTAGAACAGCAAACAGGAAAGATTAGGTGTGAACCTGCAGGGGCTTGCTGTCAGACTGAGTGGTCCTTGTGAGACCTTACCCAGCCACAAGCCACAGGGAACTGCACACTGAACCTCACAGGCTCAAGGTGATGCTGAAATCTCAGGAACTCAGGGATACTTTTTGTTGAAAACGATCCACAGCTCTCAGTTCTCGGTTCTGAGCAATGCCCTGAAACAGGTGAGTTGTTATAACTTCAGGTCTTGTTGCTAACACTTGAAACAGAACAACTCTCTTCCTGCTCAGCATCTCCAATCCCCCCGACACCCTGCAGCTCCCCAAGCTTGCCAAGGCTGGAACACATCCCACAGCCCTAATTCTGCATTTTCCAGGACTCACACCTCCATACTGTCTCATGCTAGTTGGAATTAAAACACAAAGGAGATCTTGAAAAAAAAAAAATAAAAGGCTGTGGATGGGGTGTGTCCTATCCTGCCAACAACTTGGAGGGAGCTCAACAAAGAGCAGCTGGAATGATCAGGGTACTCAAGGCAGTGACTTTGGAGGAAAGATTAACATTGCTAAAAATAGCCCACATGGATAACCAATGACTAGCAGGGTCTGTGATAAAAGTCCCTGTGTATCAAGGGGTATAAATAATCAAGGATGGAATTAAAGTATTTGGAGGGCACAGAGGGCAACTACCCAAGTGCACTGCTAGGAGTGATGATATTAAATAAGGAAAGTAGGGGAAACAAAATAGGGACATCACCTTCTCTCTCCCTAAATGAACTCTGTTCAACCAGGTCTTGAACTAAAGCATACTGGGGTCCCTGGAAATTTCCCTCCAGCACAGCAGTGCCCCCTGCAAGAAGGTGACAATTCTAATTTACAATTAGAATTGTAATTAGAGGGTCTTTTTTAGAGGCACACAGAACCCAGGACCCCAGACTGGGCATCCCTCTTTTTCTCTCAGTGGTCTGTCTGCCCTGCAAAACTGACAGTGACTGTGTGGAGCCAGACCTTGGTCTCTTTATCCAGAAGCAGCAGCTCACTGGAGGGTTTCACCAGGGGAGATTATTCTGACCCAGTGTGAGACACACGGTCCCTCCATGCTGCTTCTGCTTCCTTGGGTAAGAAAGGTGCAAACCACTGAACAGAGTACACGCTGCCTCTGCTGCTGCTCTTGTCTCTGTGTGTCCCCAGAGTTACCATGGCACCAGCACAAATCACAACTACAAGCTCCAGATTTGACTCACAGACAGGGAGAAAGCTGCTTGTCCCTTCCTCACTCGTTTCTGCCCATCCTTGGGCACCCCTTCTCTTTGGGGTGCACCCACACATTTCTGTGCCAGGAAATTCCCTCTTGCACTGAGATCCATTCTGCAGTCTTCTTTCACTGTTTGGGCATTAGCAGACAAGGACTGTGTATATATGTTATGTTATATGTGTTAAGAAAATCATAATAAGTTATTCCATCCTTCCAGAGACTCTGTTCCTAAGCAAACACAGTAGCTAAGCTGTATTTTCACTTTCTATGGTTTTAACTCTTTGTTGCTCATGACAAAGTAAAGAAACATACTCATCTTTCTTGTGAAGAGCTGTTTGACAAGCCATATCCAGAATAAAAAATGGCTCATTGTTGGACTAGCAGGGTAAATCTCATGGAGGATTTACATGGTGCCTCTTAATTCTGGTGCTGCTCAATATTTTCATTAATAACATGAGTGATAAAATAGAAACAAAACTTATTAAATTTAGTCCCAAGATTCTATTCAGAGCAAGTAAATTTACTCCAGAGGACAGGCTTAAAATGCAGCAGAGATAAGCAGGGATGGTAAAAAATGTAAGTACAAAGTGGCAACAACTGGTGAAATAACTGCATGGACCACTAAGCAGAAAAAGAGGCAAAAATGTCACACTGTTGAGAAAGGGACAAGCCATGCTGGGATACACACAGCAGTAAGGCCTGTGGGATGCACAAAATCAGCTTTTTGTTGACTTTGGGCTGGTGCAGGCTCAGCTGAGAACTGCAGCCTGTGCCAGGCACTGCCTGGGTCAGCTGGAGGAGAGCAGGGAACAGCAGGACCTGCAGGAAACAGTGAAGGAATTGGGGCTCTTTGACTCACAGAGGAGAAGATAAAAAGGGAAAGAAAAACCCACTGTCCTGCTCAGTACACAAACTGGGGCGTGAGCAGGGGACTGAGTGTCCAGCTGGGGTTAAAACACAGCAGAACCCTGCTTGTTGTGACCTTCATCTGTGCTTGAGACCTGCATCCTGACTCCACTTTACAGGGAGGTGACAATGGAATTCAATCAGGAATTTTTGGGATGCTGTTTTATTTTATTTGCACTGAGGCAGTATTTATTTTATTTCATCTGACAGCTGTTTTAGACCATTTCACTCTGCTGGAAGCATGATCAGATCTGAAATGTGGGTTGTAAATAGCTGGGAAAACTGCACATTTAAGTCTAATTTTATGTGTCGCATCTTTTATTAATGTTACAACATTTACTGTGTATTTTAAGTCATCATTGATTTTTATTAAAAAAGATATTTCTATTATATGTGCATGCTGCCAGCAAAATAAAATATTATGTTTTTTCCCCCTCAGTATGAATTCTCATTAATCTTCTCTAAGAGCACAAGAAAGTATGAAGGCAAGTCTCTCAGTTCAAGGCAGCATCACTGCCTAAGCTCTGTGACTGAGACATTGTCACGCATTCATTGCACCAGGATGCAGAAGAGCTGCTTTAACTGCATCAGCCAGCACGTGCAAGGTGGGGGCCAAGGCAACAAAACACTCCCTTGTGACTTATTACATCTGGGGCTGATTAGTGCTGTTAATATATCATTAAGATTCAGAGGAGAGGGATAAAACAGCCAGAGTTTTCTGAGGTGTGTACAGGCAGCTGAGTAAAGCCAGGCACAGGAGAATTGCTGCATTCTGCACTCAGTCTCCTGGTGCTCTCTTCAGTCAGGCTGTGCTGGGTCTTAGCAATGACACAAAGGTTTTCCAGCAGTAGAGCAGTGCATGCTGCAAATACAGCCCACCCCAAGAAACCTCATTCATTAGGAGTTTTATTACCTAGAATAGGTAAAAATGTAATGAGGACAATGATTTTTGTTTGATTTTCAGCTAGATCAGGTAATGTTGCTTTGCATTAATTGAAAGCTTGACTTTGACCTTGCATCAGCTGAGAAGCAGACTATAAAATCTGGTTGCTTACTGGAGCAGAATGCTGGTAAACCAAACCTCAGACACTTTTGGTTCTGGGCATTTTGATAAGACACCTGCAAGCATCAGCTTTAATAATAATAATGAAGCCATGACAGTGAGGTTAATGCAAACATGGCCCAAATTTGCATGAGTGAATGCTGTTGCAGTTGAAAAGAGGGTATAAGAATGTACATGATTAAGGAAATTTAGATGTAAACTGGATACAGGGTGTATGAAAGAACATATAGAAGTCTTTACAACTCTTTTCTCTGAGACTCTAGCTCCAGCACTGGGGGACCACTGTGTCATGCCACACCAAGGAGCCTGTGAGCACATGAAAGGCAGAACTGCCTGCTGGCAGGTTTTGTGTGCTGGAGCATTGCTTTGATTTTAATGATTAAAAAAAGGCTCCTTTTCCTCACATTTATCTCTTACCATGCAGGTGTGCAAAAATCAAAGTGTTAATAATTTCAGGGACCTGTTCAGACACGTGAGCCTGCACAGGGAGGACACCTGACCCAGATCATCCAACCATTTGCAGTCCCAAGCACCTCCCTCAGCATCACCTCACAGGGAGGTGTCAGCTGAAGGTGCTGCCAGCACCAGGACGGGGCTGCTTGTGTGGGCCTAGCTGGGAACATCAGATCTATGAGAAATCCACCTCCATTTCCCTCCCAGAAAAACACCTTCAAGAAAGTGGCTCATTTCTGAGCTTACTTTCACCCAAACACATCCCAGCACTTAGGTAGCATCCATCAAGGAGGGAGAGATGCTGGTCCAGGTGCCATTAAATGCTCCACAGATGCAAGGCCCATCCTCCCTGAAAGTTTTAAGGCTTGGTGGCTTTTTTAGCCTTTTTCTAGTCCTCACAATTAAGGCCCCCTAATCAGTTGTTCAATACCACAATCAGCCCCAGCAATCAGCCTCCTGCCTCTGCCACTGATGAATGCCTGGAAAGGACCTCAGAGTCAAGAGACTAATTGACCTCTTTGTTAAAAAAACAGCACAACAACAACAGGAGAGGGTGGAAGTGAGTTTATTCCCCCCGATTTGGGGAGCCCAGGACGGAGGCTGGTACCTGGTTGATGCTGAATTTGCCAGCAGCTATGTATTTGTTGTGAACAAAAGCTTATGTCACCCAAGATTCTGATCTGATCTAGCTCTGCATGAGCCTGAAATCAGGAGCAGGGTTGTTATCATAGGTTATCACATGTGTTACTGAACTGTATTAAAATTAGTATCAGAACTCTCTCTCCATTCAACATTTTTAGAGGAACCATCTCAAGCATTCATTCAATGGGCAGCACTTGCTTCCTCTCTAGTAGTTTGGGTAGAAATAAATCTAGGATAACTGAGATCCTGTTAAATTATTTATTGTAGGTATTTTCATGGTCCTTAAAGTCCAATCTGTGAACTGGGGCACTGCTTTGTATCCAAAAGAGAAAACAACATGGAGTGAAGACATTTTGCATATGAATCACAGCAGCTTTCCCAGTTTAATCTTCATTATACCTGCTCTTAGCACACCCAGCTCAGTGCTGCTGATTTCTTTGCCCGAGGCTCCATGACAGAGGCAGATGAGGAGTGGCTGAGAGGCAGAGGGGCCATGGTCCTGCTGTATTTCTTCCAGACCATGGCTGGAAAGTGGCAGTGTTCCTGCCTGAGAAATCATCTCCACCTCAGAGCTCACCTTTGAAAAGGAAAGATTTGTTCTCATGTTTCAGATGCATCACTCGCTTTGTTTATTGACCCATTAATTATGGTCTGTGTCTTTCAGTGGTCAGGGCAGAGCAGCAAACTGGGATTACAGCTCCAGTGTGACTCTTAAGAGGCAGAATTAGCAAAGCTATTCAGCCCAGTCTCTGTAACAAGGTTATAATGTAAAGCACTAAACAATTAGCTGGGAGATTTACCTCCCTGTCTTAAAAGCATTTTTATTACTTAATCAATCACAAGCAATTTATAAACAAGGCTGAAATTTTACATGGAGCCATAAGCCTGTCTTATTTGCTTCCACAACAAAGCAGGAAAAACAGACCTGAAGTTTCAAAAGACATTTGATCAATTAAAAAGAAAAAAAAAAAAAAAGGCAAAACTACCTCAAAAGAAGATAAATGATTTTTCAAAGGGAGGAAGGACTTCAGCAGAGGGTGGAGGTAAAAAAGTCCATCTGTCTATTTGCTAGTCTGTAACATCATCAATAAGTAGCTTGCAGTAGTAATAGTAAAGTGAAAATTTGAATTGTTTGGAGCAGAGACTTTGTTTGTCTGTGCATGCCCTCCTCAAGCTGGATTGCAGCCACTGAGTGCAATTGCAAAATAAATGTATTGAGAGTGCTGAATCAGCAATGTCACATGTGCTCCAGGTGCCCTTTTTGCTTTCAGCTTCTGACTCAGTGCCAGGACAGGGTTGCATTAAGAACCTGTTAGGTAGAGACAAGATACTCGACGCCTTTGAGGAGAGCTTCTCCAAGCCACAGAAGTGCTCAGACTGCCCCCATTTTCTCTTTTGATTTGCCTTGGCCTCAGGATGGGTTACTGGCAGTAGCTCCCAGGCTGTTGGGATTTTTGGCTTGTCAGAGTGACCCTGAGGAAAGTTAGAAAGTCTCTTTTCCCAGCCCGGCGCTTGAAGAAGGAGTCAGAGCTCTTCATTGCTCGGTCTCAAGGTTGTTCATTGCGTCTTATCTATAAAAAATTGTCTCCTGCGTGCCAAGGTCCGTCCAGCAGGACAGTTCCAGGCACTCTGCCTGTTATGTCTTTATGTGTTATGTCTTTATACTAAAAACCACGTGTACAATGTTTACAATTACTTTCCAATACCTATCACCTGTGTTAGACAGTGAGCTTCTACTCTGAACCAATCTGTAAGTGCCAACATCACAGCAGAAGATGGAGGCCAAGAAGAAGAAGGAGAAAGGCTGGACATGCCCAGTTTCCTCCATCTTTCCCCCTGAACCCTCATTCTAAAAACCCCAAAATCTACTTTTTCACCCTGTGATAAATTCACTATCATTCTACTTAATTTGTCATGGCTTGCAGATCTTCATCTAAGGTTGGTAACTTGCTCCACGGCTCATAATCAAAACCCCAGGTGTTTTGGGCTCTGTGCCACGGTGTCTGAGCCCCCTGGCAGGGGTCTGGGCTGCTCAGGACAGCCAGAGGGATGTCCTGGGCCCTGACACCAGGCAGGATTGGTGCAGACAGCAGCAGCTGGCCATGGGCTGCACCACAAACAAAGGCGCACAAAGATGCCCCAATCTGGACCCTTCCTCAGCCACTGAGGCTGCTTTGCATCCTTACACCACAGCTCTCCTGCATAACTGGTTGGGCCAGTCAGATTTCCATGCTGGGCTGTTGGGATAGCTGCCTTGACAGAGATGGGATCAGCACTTGCTGGCTGTGCTTTAGCTGGTTTGGCAGCAGTCCCAGCTGTGCCAGCCCTGCACCTCTGACATTCAGTGCCTCAGCAATCCTGCTGACGGCTGCGAAACCGGGGCACCGGCACAGACATCAAAGCCCCTCTTTGGAGAGAGCTGCTGAGGAGCTCTGGGCTGCACTGCCTGCAAGAGCTTCACTGGAGGCTAAATTCCCCTTGGCTTGTGGTGATCTCATTCTTCCAGCATCAGCTGTTTACTGGCTCTGACTGCTCTGATCTTACAGCTCCCAGTCCTGATTCTTCTGCCATTTCCCACCCCACCTGTTGGCTCTTGATTTATGCCTTTGCAGAGTAGAAACACATTGGTTTGATTCAGAGAAGTGTTACTTCTGTATGTCCCTTGCTTCTAGTAACTACCCAAGATGCAGATGGATGGAAAAGCACCCAGCTTCAGGATGGGATGATTTTAGGGGAATAAATAGAGGGGATGTTCTTGTGTTTGTGTGGGGAACACAACACAGTGTGGCAAGTCCAAGGCAGCTTCACCCAACCCCACTCCACCACATCTGCAGCTGAGGAGAAACAGAAATCTGTGCTGCTCCCCATCCCAGGTCAGCAACCTGCTGCTGTGAGGAACATCACCCTTCCTCTTGCCAAAGGCAGTGACAGGACCTTGAAATGCCCTGGCAGACACTCACTGCTGCCCTTCACTCCTTCAGGAGAACCCTGGAACCACCCACATACCTAAGACCTTCCTTGTATGGCTGATGACAACATGAAGCAGCTCAGGGAGACCCTTTGGACTTTATAGGTTTTCTCAAACTGTCTGCCCCATGTTTCAGTTCATAGGTACAGGAGGCAGCAGCAATTCTCTACAGCTCCACAGTGACAGGAGAGAAATGCTGCCTTGATGAATAGCCCTGTTTCCAATGTTTTCTTGACTGAGATTTCCTCTCCCTGAGCCAGGTGGGAGTCTCCTGTGCTGGGCAGGCTCTTTGCAGTCTCAGCTCATGCACGGGCAGGTCTGTGGCTGAGCCCCCAGGACCCCTGGGTGACAGCAGGCAGAGCTGCCTGGTGGCATCACAAGTGGGTCTCACATTTCAAGGCCTGGTAGGAACAAATGTGTCATCACATTGTTCAGTGATTTAACAGCTCTGAGTGTTTTTGACAAATAGGGGCTCCCTGTTTTCAATTTGTGCACTTTTGTGGCTGATAATGAAAGTCAGATGCTCACTAGTTTAGGACTTGCACAGCTGAATCCCAGCTTTTGCCCAGAGAGATGGGAAAAGTCACAGTCAGAAACTGTCACCCCTGCACCTTTGGGGTACAGATTCCTGCCCCATCCTGAGATCCTAGAACATATTTAACAAAAGAAATATCTGTCATAAGAATATTGCAAAATATTTTAAATTTAAGAAGAGAGGAAGTGTTGTCCCAACTGATTTTTTTTTCCACCACAGCAGTCACAAATAATACCTGCATGTATTTCTTTAGCATGGAATTATCACTGGATGATTTAATGTCCTGGCCCACCACGCTTGCCTGAAATAAATACTTCTAACTGGCAAAGAAAATGCAGGTTAATTTTCATTGCATCCTGGCACTTATTATCAACATTATTTATTATTGATCAAGTACTGACAAATGCTTTCTATGTTCTACAGCCATAAGGAGATAAAGCCCCTGTCCCATTAAATATACACACAGTGTTTAACCAAAGGCCACTGAGAATCCCACTGAAGTCAATGCCCATTTATCTTCTCAGGGGAGTTTCCACAAACAGAATCATTTGGACATGGGAAATTCTCCTGTTGAAGCCTAGATACAATGTGCTCTGAAGGAGACTGTCCCCAAAACTGTGCTCCATCACAGATTTTCTCCTCTAGGAGGGTATGCAGGGATTTAACACAGAGAGGCAGTGAAAAGAAGGTGATGTGTAGCAACATCCATGTTCTGATAAATACTCTGGGAAACAACAGGACCTTGGTATCCAAGCAATCTAAATAACATGTTTTATTGACAAGTTTTATTGCTGCAAAAAGCTCTGGCTGCCCATGCCAGAGAGAGAAATGTGGATATTGTTTCAGTGGACTCACTGAAAAGCTTTGACCTATTCCTGTTCCAGAGCACCCAGTAACTGATGGGTCCACTGCACTTGTGGGAGAAGGTTTCCTTCTGAGCTTGTTCCAAAGAAACATCAGCTGACCAGAAATTTTACCCATAGCCAACATAGATTTTTTAATTTCTTTGTAATGCAGAGCTGTTGGTGGTCTAAAAGCAGACTTTCTAGTGAGATTCACAGGGAATGTTCAAATAGCTGCTAAAAATACAAAAAGATCAAGCTATTATGGCATCTCAGCATTTGTGAGTCCAATTTTTCTGGAGACTGAAAGTGAACTTTACTGTGCTGAGAATATTACAATACCCAGGAAGATTTTAGGTGGAATTCATTGAAAATTCATGAAACTCTTTGAATTAGCCAACCCATTTCATATAGCACTGCTGCAAAGTCTGGCTGGATCAGCAGAGGTTTCAGGGGTGAATTTTACAATTGTGCACTGCTTCCAGACCCAGAGATCTTCATCACCTCTTCAGCTTGCAGGGCTTGTGTTTCACTTCTGCAGATGTTTAAAATTGCATGCAGGATCTAAAAAGAAATATTCCGTTTATTTATGTGCACCTGCACTTTGACATTTTGGGAACTGCTGAATTGAATTCAGTAGAGAAGATTTAATATATTTCCACTTTTTTTTTTTATAGGATAAATGATATTTCGTACTTCACCCTGTTTCTTAAGCCCAAACTGGCATCAGTAGTGATGCACATCCATCCAGATTCTTTCAAATTATGAAATTTAGATACATTTACTTCCCAACCCACTTCTGCCATTTTTCTGTGTTGCAGGCCATTGATTAATACAATAAGCCTCATCAACTGCAAATGCAGTACAGCAGTAATTGAGCTAATCTATCTTATTTCTAAGCAGTATTTTATCATGTAATTATTATAATTATTTTAACAGACAAAAAACTTTAAGTACTGGGAGCTTTCTTCTCCACTCAAGCCAGAAATTAGCAAAAAGAGCTTTTCTCTTGTTTATTTAAGCAGCAGCAGAAGTACAGGATTTTCAAAAGAAAAAGAGGATATCACAAGTTTTACAGCTTCTGAACAAGCATTAGCTTTTAACTGTGGGAGAAGATGACAGAATTGAGGGTTAGTCAGAAGAGCAGTTGCTCCATCTAGGATGGAAATCTCATCTCTAACTTGTAAGTAGCAAATATGAGCAGTGAATTTTGCTCTCAGCTTCCATGAACAAAATCAGAGGGTGTTTTGTAAGAGTGAGGATGAAATCCAGTTCTATGGAAATTATTACATAATAATGGAATCACAGAATCATTTAGGTTGGAAAAGAACTTTAAGATCATTGACTTCAACCTTTAACCCAGCACTGCCAAACCCACCACTAAACTGTGCCCCTCGGTGCCCCATCCTTGAAATATCTCCTTTACAAACCATATTTTTATTATTTAGAACATAGTTTCATTTGTTTGGTTTTTTAAAAATAAAAATTCTATATGAAACATTGTTTTAATATTCTTCACTTCCTCTTTCCCCTCAGTTTTCTTTTTCTGATATATTTTTCTTCATGATTGCTTTTTCCCTCCCATTTATCACAGAAAAGGAGGCTCAAAATAGGAATAAACAATACATATGGAAAGACTTAATTGATCCAAATATTCACATATAAAAGAAAGAAAATGTAGCCAAGCTCAACAGATATTATCAAGAAAAAAATTCACTGTTTCTCTGGGAAGGGATTAAACATTGAATGTAAATAATGTGCACCCTTGGCAAGTGTCTTCATACTTCTGCCCTTACCTCAAACACATCATAAACCAGCACAGCTGTGAAAAGCTCTCTGGGGACATTCAGTTTAATTGCCAAAGCTTTTCTCCTCGATACAAGGTTTGCAAATGCTGCAAAATGTGTGCCTGAAACCTTTCTGTGCACCATTAATTCACAGTGCTCAGTGTCACCAGGTACTGAACACCTCCTGGCTGTTTCCAGCTCTGTGCTTCTGGGATCCACAATGGGCTCCACTTTCTGGGGGCACTGGGCACACAGGCAGCTCTGATGTGACAGGGCATTGCTCCTTCCAGCACAGAAATGAGCTTATCCACCAGCCAGGACAGAAGTTTGTCATTGCTAAGGGAAGGTGTCCCTGCCCGTGCCAGGGGGATGGAAATAGAAGATTTTTGAGGTCCCTTCTGACCCAAACCATTCAATGATTTTATCATGACAATTCTGTGATCACTCCCTTCCCTGCAGTTGCTTGGCAAATCTTAAATCCCTTCCTAGCAGTTTGATCTTCAGTCAGCCTAATTTCTCTCTTTTTCACTGTTAGATTCTTCCCAGCTCTCTGGGCAAGGGCAGAGAGCAAAGCAAAGGAACCAGACACTACAGCATGAACAGCAGAAATACTCAGCAGCTTGCTGCCCTCCCTGACACCTGCTCTCTTGGAGGTGCATTTTACCCCATAAATCATCTCTAAACGGGGCAGGCATAGTTGTGCCCACATATTTCTGCCTTTCAATGCTCGCTGCACCTGCAGAAATCGTGCCTTTTATGCCATGGGCTAGTTAGCCCAGCTAGCCAGTGTATCAGGGAGGTCCTGGGGAAGCACACCCCAGGCTCATAAATTAGGTGCCAGCAACTTTGGAAATTGGCCCTTGTCACCTCCGAGCACGTTCCCTTCCACACCATTGCCGCAGAGCTCTTGTGGGATTCACCGGGGCAAGGAGCATTTCTAGGCACTGTGTGAGTTAGCACAAAATGCACATTGCTGCACCTTGCACAAAAATAGAACTTTCAGTGTGCAGGAGCTTGCTGTGCCAACTTTGTCAGAGGTGGTTTCTGCTCCCTGCACCCTGCTAGGCTCTTTCCTTCAGAGCAGAAGATGTGATGTTTCTCAGGGAAGTTCCTGCCTCATCATCCCCAGTTCTTTTCAACATTCATTTTAAAATTCATTTCCTCTCTTCTCCTTGCATCTACCTCTTAATTTGGCTCATACACTGTTATGAGTTTTCTGACTGAAATTTATTCACAAGACAATGTCTTTATGACTGTTTTTCCTCATGTCATTCTAAAATATACTTTGCAATCCAGTTTCTCTAGAAGCCTGCTTACAAAATAACTTTTTGTTTTATGGTATGGGTAAAATCTGCAAAGCTCTTCGATTGCTGCATGCAGGACATTAATTTCAGCTTGTGAACAAGTTTTTTTCTGGAATCCTGCAGCTCTATAAGTGGAATTACTTTGATGAGTAAACTGCTAAATCAACACTTGTCTCACTCTCTTTAAAAAATAATTAAATCAAGCCTCCTTCACCTGCCACTGAAACAAACAGAAAACAGACAGATCCCTTGTTGTGACTCAACATTTTCAGCAGCTACCAAGTGCTGTCATGATTGCATTTTTCTCTTCTGTGAATAGTTTTAAATTCACCTTTTTTGGCAGAAGGAAGAGAGGTAATTTTTCCATTTCCTTCCCACTTGCATGTGTTTCTGAGACTTGAAAAGATTTCAGAAACCACAGAAAGGGATGGATTAGCATTGCCAATGGGCCAGAGGTGACAGATAAAGCTGGGTCACTGCCTAGCCCCTGTCCACACAGATGGAATAGCACTGCTATCTGGTGGCTGCTCCATGACTCATGGAAAATGCCTTGGTTGTCTCAGGCCTCTATTTGGAGGCCAGGTATACATAGCACAGAGGTTTGCCATACAGCTGATCCCAGAAAAAAAGCCAAGGATTAGCCAGCCTGCCAAGCTTACACTCACTTTCACTCACAGGCCAAAAAAAAAAAGTAAAAAAAAAAAAGCAAAGCGCTGTTGAGAGGGGTGAAATGGGGAGAATATATTTGCCAGATTGCTGGGGGACAGGGAAAGGTTTGCAAAAAGTTTCCAACATGACAGTTTCCTGATTGTCATCAGATTTTACTCTGCAAAAAATGAAACGGATAATATCAGCATGTCCCACTTGTAACAGTCATGGAATTGAAAGCTGTCATATTGTTGCTCAAAACATGCTTTTGAAAAGAAAATGGATGTTTCTTTTGTTTAAAAAAAAATTGTTTTAAAGAGCTGACATCTGAACTAAATGTTTCAATCGTGTTGAAATGTTACATTTTGACCCAAGATCAATGGGGATGTGAGGTGGGTTCATTTAGTTCCATGATTCTGGTACAGTATTTCCAGTCTTTTCAGTCCTATCTGAGTCTAGTGACAAAACCAGCTTAAAAAAATAAAATATTTTCAAGCAGAGAATCAGGATCCCAGCCACATTTTGTCAGGAAAGTAATTTGGAAGGAAACTGTTCCCATTAGATACAATGCAGACCATCACTGCTGTTTGAGTCAGCCATGGGCTCTGGATGCAGAGGCACAGCCACGAGTGGGGCTGCTCCCAGTAAAACTGCCTGTGGCCACCCAACACCACCCATCCCAGCTGTGGATCTGCAGTTCTGTATTGATGAGCAAAAGATGTGCCACAGAGAGATCTGGAGTTGTTAACTACAACAGACCCTGGCCTCACCTTGAGCTTGACCGCCAGAACAAACACTGGGATTGACCAAGGCGAAATGAAGCAGCAAAATCCATCCTGCAGGGATTGTTCAGGGACTTTCAGGCCCATCTAAGGAAGCCTTGCTTTCTCCTTGACAGTTTAAAGACCAGCCATGAACAACTGTGGCCGTGACTTGCTGCTCTAAATATAGAATAACACAAATTATCACATGCTGACAGGTTTCAGTTCCAGGGATGAATCTGCCAGCAAGGCCTTGAAAGCATCTCCACTCAGCTGCCTGCAGATAAACTCGCTGGGAATAACATGGTCAAACCAGCAGTTTTCTTCTTCCAGCCCATCTCATGCTCTTCCCCATCCCTCTCAAGTTAAACTCAGCCTACATGAGCACCCTTCTCCTTCTCCTCACACTGTAGAGGTTTTTTCATTGACATAACCTGATGGGGGGGAATTACAACCCTGGAATTAGACAGCACATGATTTTTCTTATAGCAACAATAATCAATGAGGCACAATAATCAATGAGGCACAATAATCAATGTGCCTGGCACTATATCCTGAATCTGGCCCTGCAGACCCCCAGCCAATGTCTTTTCCTACTTCTCACACAATTAAAGGTGCCAAAGCTTTTTTCCCTCTTAAGTCACACTTGTGACAATTTCACAAAAACAGTATTACAGAGGGAAAGAGTCAGCATCAGACCAGCAAGTTGTGAAATGTAACAATGTTTGGATGTTTGCATTCTGGCGTTTCCTAGAATTAACCTTCCTCATGCAAATTTATTACAGTTTTGAAATAAAAAAACATTGTTGTGAATAAAAAAAGGAAAAAAATCACAGCAAGTGTTAGGAAAAAAGCATTCCAACACTTCAGTGCTATTCCTTAAAATATTAGTTGTGAGATTTGTAATGCAATAATTTGTGGGATGTTTTTGTACAAATTTTACCCATTGGCTGAAATATGCACTTTGTACTCAGCAAAGGCAGTGTGTACTCATCACCAAAAAGAACTGTCATTATGATTCAGGAAGGAGTAGGCACATTTAGCCCTCTCAAACACTAGAATTAATCCTTTCCCCCACTTTTCCTGCAAGGAAATTACCCCTGAAGGAGCACTGTCACAAAGGCTGTGAAAAGTGGAGTCTTCATAGAACTCACCAAGCAGCAGAGATGAGCAATGAGTTTGTGTTGTCACAGCATTGGGGATGGCACCTGGCTGTGAGACCAGATGGAATAAAAAAAGAAACTGAATTGTAGGTGGATGTAGGGGGCAAAGAAAAAGGTGGTGACATAAAGAAACTACATCTGCAAAGCAGACTCTCAGGATTCAGAAGGACTCTGACCAAACAGACAGCGACCAGGGAAAGAGAGCAGGCAAATGCAGGCAGGGTTTTATCCTTCTGGGGTGAATTGGTTTGTATTCTTCCCATAAAGTTACTCAGAGTGCCTGGAAAATCCTGGGCTGTTTGTTTTATTATCATGTGTCCCTGGAGATGTAACTGCAAACCCCGAGGGAGCAATTCATACCACCAAAGTCTTATCACCTGTCCAGATAATCATGGAAAAGAGAAAGGGCACTTCAGCCTGCCCAGGATACAAATTACACTCCAGAAGTGCTTATCTGTCACCGCTGGTTTTGTGGGGAGCCAGGGGTGATCAGAGCAGAGCAAACTGAGTCTCCCTGAGCCCTGGGGACCACAGGGTAGAGTTGTGGCAAAGAGCAAGACCTTAAGCCATGGGAGAGCAACTGGAGCATGGGCTCTGTTTCTGTGATGGCAAAGGAGCCTCTGCCCAAACTGTGCCACAGCAGGGCACCCCCAAACCTGTCTGAGGTGTAGGATTTGTGTCTTTGACTCACCATGGCTCACTGACCTCTTCCAGTGTGAAATTGCTCAGCCGGCAAACTCACAGCCAGCAGCCTTTCCCTCCAAGTGTCCTACACAGAATGTGGCAAGCCCCAGAGGTTTTTTGTTCTCTCCTCATGGTGTTTCATCTCCTGAGAGAATCAGCATTGCAACAGGGAACGGTTTGTTCCCTTGATCCTCTCCTTGCTGATGCCTCATCCCCTTTACTTTCATGGCTCCATTAATGCCTTGCTTCCAGCACATGAATGCAGGTGTTTTGTGAGTCTCCTTCACTCTGGGGACTGGGATAACTTCCTATTCAAGATGAAAAAGGATACAAACAGAATATTTAAATAAAATGACTGTAAGCACCAGTTATACCTGAACAAAGAACTGCAAATGGCCCTGTAATGTACTTTATACCTGCTTCTTCTCACAGATTGCACTACAGGCTATTTACAATTCACATTCCACGTACCCCTGCAACCGAAATGTCTTTTTCTCTCACTTACTTGCTGATTAAGTGACAGAGTCTAATCTCAGCACAGCCTCCATAGCCCCTGCAAACACAAATCTTCCCAGAGATAACTGAAATAGCGGATTTATTTATTTCCATTCTTTTGCAACTCAATATTTGCATATTAGAGTGGTTATGGGGAGGAGAAAAGTCACAGATGCAAATCTGACATTCAGATGTCAGCTTCTCCATACATAAGGTCAGCTCTGATGAGGACACTTGCTAGTCTCCAATTATAGGTGTCCTAATGCGTAAATAACGCTAATGAATGGCATCTGCCATGGAGCACAACTCATAAAGAAGATGTTAATCGAAGCCAACCCAGCTGAAATTTGCTCCTCTTGCTGTTTCATGGCCTTTTGATTCTCAGGAGATTAAGATGTTGACTTGAAAGTGGTTTGAATCACTCAGCACACATAGCTGGGGTCTGCCCAGCCCTCCTGGATCAAAATGTGTCCCCTGTCACCTTCTCCCTCCCTGGGCACCCTTCCCAGCCCAGAGCAGAGTGGCCTAATTTTACAAATTAGGGTGACTCCAGCTCAGGTTCCAGCCCAGGCGTAACCACCTGCAATTCAATCCCTGTGGAAAGAAGATCTTGGTCCTTTCCAAAGAGGACACTGGCCACTGCTGCTAGGACAAGTCCTCTCAGCCCATCTTCAGGAGCTGACAGGAGAGATGAGAGTTCAGCTTAGTGCTTTGGAGAGAGGGCTCTGCCACAGACATTGCTGAGCCTGGTAGAAGTGTCAGTGCTTGACCTCTCACTGCATTTTCTCAGGCAAATAACTCCCTGCAGGGCTGAATGCTTCTGATGGCACAGCCCTTGTAGCTGTAGCTAATTGGTGACTCCTTTTTATCACCTCTCCAGTATCATCTGGATAAACTGGCTCTATCACTCTACAGCCCCAGAAAGGTGAGTAGGGTAACAGGCTAAAGATGAGAACACGGGGCTGGCTGCCAAATGCTTCTGGGGCTTGTTCTTCAGGCATCTCGGTTCCTCACTAATACTTTTATCCTCTCCCCATAAATCTCTGTCTTCGGGTTGGTATTTTTTGCTTTTTTTAGAGCAGTGCAATGGCAGTTCCTGCAGTTGGAAACACTGGTACAACCTTCAAACAGAAAGTGAAAGGCTGACAGGACCAGGGATGTGACAGTGGCACAGGCAGCAGCACACACAGGAGCTGCTGAAAACCTGGGTTCGTTCTTCACCTGGTTTTGCCTTGGCTTTCAGGGGAACTTAAATAAGCTTTTTACACCTCAATTTTTATTCCTGCAAGCAGGAGCTGCTTGCAGCCATCTTTGTAAAGTACTTGAAAGCTTTGTGGATGGGAAATGCACAGCAGCAAGGACTCAGTAAAATCAGGGGGAGATATTTTGTCTTTCTCAGTTCAGGGTAATAAAGTACCAATGCAAAGAGAAAGGCAGCAGTAGTTAACACTAGGAAAGAATCGACTTCCATCTGGTACAATAACTTCCTTTGGGCTTTTCTCCAGCTCTACCTCAATAATCTCCCTTTTATTACCCTTTATATGAGTTTCAAATTCCCTAGCTGCAGAGGCTGGCAGGGTGGGAGGTGGAGCTGCTCTTCTGAGACAGATCCCTTGGCTTTCTCCAGCCTGGTGACTGTAAAGCTGGAGCTCAGAGCAAAAGCTGTGGTGAGAAACGTGGGTAAAGAGCAAGTCAAAAATGCCCACAGCTCTGCAACCTCCAGATCACTCCATATAGCAGCAACATGCACCCACCAGCCTGGAGTAACCCCAATGCACTTTTTGGGGCCACTCTGGAGTTGAAGAGGGAGATTAGCCAGTGAAAGGGCAAGAGGCCAAGGATAGAGGGCAAGGCAGAGGCAGGAGCTACCTGCAGAGAGACCTGCAAATGCTAAGCACTTGAAAAGCTTTGTTTGCACGCAGCAGGAAAAAAAAAGCTGTGGATCAAAGTCAGTCTTTGGAGTAGTGATAAGAGAGTGGCACCGCTGTGAAAGCCGGTGCCTCCCAGCGTTAACAGGAGCTTTTTAGCCTTTTCCCAGCCTCCTTAGTAAGGGGTTTATTTACAGTTTCCAAAGAAGAGAGAGCTGAGAGATGTCTGGGAGTGGTTAGGGGAAAGGCAGAAATTTTCTCCCTTTTTAAGAGGCACCAGTGAGCTGTGAAGCCTGGAGCATCCATCATCTTTGCTTCCCTTCTTCTGTATCCCTGTAAGGGCTTCCCTCAGCACTCCAGCAAAGTGATCCCTGGAGCATCTCTCCCTCCATGCAATGAGACACGTTCAGTGTGCAAGTGAAGACAAGACCAAACCTTGGTGAAGTCAGTGCAACACCACCAAACCTTGGGTTATTCATGAAATTAGTGCAAAAGTCTGTGAATTTGCTTGAAGACCATTTTCTTTTCAAGCTAGCAGATAACCATTCAGGCAGGTCAATGATCTCAGTCTCTAAAACCTTTCTTCATTACTACATTTAATGAAAAAAATTTAAAATCCTCACATCCATCAGCCTAAAACCAATAAAGAAGAACAGCTGACACTCAGGCAGCAAAGGCTGGCTCTGGGAGTTGCCTGTGACCTGAGACTCTCTTGCCTCATACCGAAGATGTTCTTATTAACAGGAATTCACCGGCACAAAAGGAATTGCTAACAACTTTCAGACCACAAAGTTTCCCTTTTGTATTCAATGGAAATGGGGAAAAGCAGCCACACAATACAAAACTTGTTAATATACCATTATCTGCTCATATATTAAAAACTTGCTTATTGCTCTAGTGATTGATATATTTTTAGTATGCAAGAAGCTGAGCATCATGTGCCTTCCAACTCCTTGAGCACAATTATTGTATTGATTTGATGTGACAGTAGCTCTGTGTTTAAGGTGGTTTATGTTTTTTAATTTGCAATTAAATAAAAGGATGTCTACTCTCCAAGATGGCTGATGGTTGTTTATACCCTGCAGCAGTTGATGAAGCAAACTTTTATTTGGCTTCATAAAACATAGTTGTTCTGTCACTCTGCAGCACATTAGCTAGAGTTCTCAGAGTGGTTTCTTACCTAGCAAAAGATAAAACTAAACTCCAATCTATTTTAAAGTAGGCAAGGTAACAACATCAATGTTGCAATGGGACTATAATGAAGTAAGTGAGCTGGTAATATTGTACTATTGATAAAAGTAATGGTGATAATATATTTCTATAACACCTTTCATCTTGAAGTGCTCCAGGTAGTCACGTGTTCCTTTGCTCTGACTCTCCCTCCCTTCCTCTCTTTCACTGTATGTATGTAAATACAGTCATATACACATATATTTTATTTAAGTCCTCCTCCTCTTTCATGGATTATATCTTCCCAGCTTTGCAGAAAGGAAGAATCTTGGCAGCTACTTAAAATCAGGTGCTGCACAAGAGTTACAGAGCTATGGATGAGATTGCTCCATCGTCCATGACTAGAAGGGAATAACCCTGCTGTGGGAGATCCCCAGTGTCTCACCCAGGAGCAGGAAATGCTCATGCTGCCTGACTGCTTCATCAATCTGAGGTGCTGCACGAAAAAATGGGAACACAACATTTTCTCTCTGTAAATGTGCACTGTAGCTTACAGTCAGAGGAGGAGCCATAAATGTGAGCTGGGCACATCTCTGGCTCTGTCTCTTCTCTACAGACCCTGTGTGACAATGGCAGAAGATGACTGATCTTCCTCCCATACACACCATAACCTCATCTCAATGTCCCACTCTTAAAGCTGGAAATTTCTCCACCAGGGCTGCCCAAGAAAGAGAAAAACCACTGAGTGCTCCCTTGAAAACTTGATGCAATATCTCTTGAAGTTCACAGAATATTTTCTACCATCTTCAGTAGCTCTGAATTGATCCCACGTCAGTACGGAGGCACTGGATATTTGCCAGCACCACATAGTTCAGCTTGGTGCCTGCCAAGCTAAAGAGTTAAATCAGCTGGGGTGGGACATTTAAAACCAATGCACATTTCAAGTATAGATAAGGCCTGGTCCTGCTGAGCTCCATCCAGCTGGCCTGTGCCCAGAGCTAAACCCTCCAGGAGATGCGATCGCCATCTCTCCATTACCTTCGTCATTCCCAGGATTCTTCCCCACACAAACGTGGCAGGCAGAAACACAAAACACCAGCAGGGTCAAATGTTTCCAAATGTTGAGTAGCACATCTCTGCGGCCTCGGGTGGGGCCTCCAAAAATTCCACAGATTCTGGGCCATCCATTCATCAAGCCCAATTGAGTCCTCATGCTTGTCGTGCCACATGAAACATGTGTTGGTTATCACATGATAGACCACAGCAAATACACAGCTGAATTCCTGTGTCACCTTGTGCTCCTTCTGACAGAATAATCTATAAATACCAGGTCTGACCCTGACAATGGATTTGTTTAGACTGCAGCAGTGCCACTTCTGCATGAATATTCCAGCAAGCAATTACAAGGGGAATGTAGCAGAGAGTAATATTATCAAATACTCCCCTCAAGGAGACTATTAGACAAGCCATCATGCCATCCTTCGCCTTATTCAGTCCAGAGATCTGACACAAGGAGTTGGATCCATCCAGTGTAGGAACCAGCTTGTGCCATGTGATCTCATCTACCTCAAGCATCCAAAGTAATAAGTTATGAAAGTCAAGTACACCAAACACTGTCGATGGCCAACATTTTTAAGCAGCTAAAATGTTCATTCCATTGTCTGATCAATTATTAGGGCAGACAGGACAATTACATCATCTAGCTACCTAACAGGAGAGGACATTAGATCTCAGTTTATCAGCTTTACATAACAGGACACAGACTGTCATTTTGGTGCAATGCATTGGTGCACACACCCCACAGCTAGTTTTGGAAGTAGTTGGAGGCACATGCAATGCGAGTTTATGACATACAGATGCATTTCTGGCAAGTTCTGCCATGAGTGAAAGTGAGATTAACACCAGATTGGCTTGACAAGGGGATGGAGAGGGACAGAAAGGGACATTTACACAAGATTAAAGGGGAATTCTGTAATGCATTAGTTATTATGTGTGTCATTTCTGAACTTGATGCCTAATCCCAAATCTTCTAATTAAATGGGGAGAAAAGACAGCACAGGAAGAATAAATACTTAGCACACAATATATAGATAACCAGTACTGCAGAGTAAAAGAATTCAAAAACAATTTTTCTTCTACTATATATAAAGCTTTTATTCCAAAATCTTTTTAACTTGACATATAATAACCTTTTATTTAACTACAGGTGATGCTTCTAAGTGACTGATTTTGGAGATATTAATTTTCCAACAATTTCCTGTTGCTCGCAGTTTAAAACACATTTAAAGAAACACTTTGGGGGTTTGTGTCATTTTAAAAGCATTCTCAAACACCCAGCTTGTAAAAGGATATAAATTTATTATTTCTTTCTTAACAGAATACAGGTTATCAGAACATTGTAATTTACATATTTTTCAAACTCCTTGGAGTAAAAAACCACCATAATTATTGGATGAGTATAGGAGAACCAGAAGAAATATCTGGAAAACGAGGAAGCCCCACTAGAACAGACCCACTGAAACCTGGAGTGTCACACAGACCTCAAACAACCACAGCTTTGTCCCAGGATTTTTGATCCCACAAAGAAACTTATAAAAATAGGAAAGTCTACATAAAAAAGAAAGATTTATTACATGCTATGCAGGTGTCTGAGAGAGAGATATGTGGTGGTGGGATTGATAATGACACAGCCCTTCTGGTGTGAAGAAGTGACTGAATTGGTCCCAATTCTCTCAGCTCATGAAAACCTTGTGGCAAACCTTGCCATGACAAAGAAAGATTGAATGATGGGGACTTTGTGGTTTAAAGAACAGCAAATTTCCACCTTGCTTACTTAAGTCTGAGCATTTCCCTTTTGTAGAAATACATGTGGCTGTCTCAGACCATACAGGTGCAGGACCTGGCTCCAAACCTTTCAGCAGACCTCTGGCAAAACAATCCTGGGGATTGCTTCCCACATGGCTGCTGACAGGAGCCACACAAATGTAGTTTCTGAGCACAGTGTAGGTTTGATAGTAGGAAGAAATTCTTCCTTGTGAGGGAGGTGAGGCACTGGCACAGGGTGCCCAGAGAAGCCGTGCATGCCCCATCCCTGGAAGTGTCCAAGACCAGGCTTGGATGGGGCTTGGAGCAGCCTGGGACAGTGGAAGGTGTCCCTGCACTAAGAATCATAAAATCAGAGAATGGTTTGGGTTGGAAGGGACCTCAAAGATGATTGACTCCCAATCCCCTGCCATGGGCCAGGACACCTTCAATGAGATGAGATTCCTCAAAGTCCCATCCAACCTGGCCTTGGACCACAGTAGAGGGGTCGGATTAGATCTTGAAAGTCCCTTCCAACCTAAATTCTACTATTCTATGTCTATAAACTGCTTTGTGACACAAACCAGATTCAGATGTCCCTTTCTAGGAACAGAGGATTCACAAAGCACATTAAACAACACTGTCTCTCCCCACAGGAGTTTAGGACTACAGCAAGGCCTTATGTAAAAACAGCTTTTCACACACCACACCTCCCAAAAGTGCCAACAAGATCCCATCATGCTCCTGCTTTTCACACATTACTCAGTTTCAGTGCTGAAAGCAGGGCCCATGACTTGGAGCCTGCCCAGAACAAAGCCACCCTGACACTGTTATGTTTTGCTGCTCCAAAAAACAGATTCCAACTCAGCACCAGTGCAATGTTGTAATCACACTGTGAGATGCAAGACCACAAACAACAGGCACAGGAAAAACCTTTCTAATCCTGCAGAAAAATTTCTAGAACTACAAAGCCATTCTCATTCCATGCTGGAGGAAAATAAAACAACCCCTTTTGAAGAGTTTTGATGGCACAAGAACTGTAATCCATATCTGATCCAGTTACTGGAATCTCAGGGCTTGCCTGTGCTGTATGCTTCTGAAATGAGGCAGCATATCTGTGTCAGTGTGATTACCAAATTAATGCCTGCTTTTTAAAGAGGGCTATTCCTGGCCAGGGCAGGCATATGGTGCTGGGAACCCCAGTGCAGAGCTGGATACATGCACAGGCATATGGGGGTGCTAGGATGCCTCTGCTGCAGGCAGCACAGTGCACTAGCCATGATGCATTTCCCACAAACCAGTTTACAATCCTGACCAGAACACAATTTTACACTGTTTTAAGGAGACTGCAATTCTCTCTTCTGCTTTTTCTCTCAGTCCCTCTCAGAGATCTTGGACTCAAAACCAATGCTGACAAAACAGCTCTGAATGCCACAGTGAATATTCCTGTGAATATTTAAATTTCTTTCCACAGATAATCTATACTGTGAACCTTCAATTTTTACTGTACCTTACAGCACCAAAAGTAGTCACCTAAGGCAGTGCAGAGAGAGAATCTCCATTGCAAGGAGCTGTAGAACAAAACAGATCAGAGAAGCAATTTCCTTCTTGTTCACAGGAAAGCTCATTAATTGCACACAGTCCTTCAGGTCACGGGCACAGGCACTGCATTTACTGGAATTATTTCAGGGATTTAGGCTCAGATAGGGACAACTGAGCCCCTCCCAGACAGTCAGGGATGGCCAGTGAAGCCTTTGGCAGCACCACACATGGGGACCCTGCTGTGGCTGGTGAGCATCCTGTGCCCACTCTCTGCACTGCCCTCCCTTCACTCAAACACAGATTTCAGCAGCCAAGAGTCACCTCCCATCTCTCCCTGGGACAGGCACAGGAGTCACCAGAGGTAACCAAATGAATTCTGAATGTGAGTCCAGGGGGCAAGAAGAGCAGCAGAGAAATGGAAGATGTTTGCTGGGTGTGCAGTGCACTGAGTGCATCTCCAGCATGTGCACAGATTGCAGCCAGATTTTTGTGGCAGTTCCTTTGGGAGCAGAAGCTTTTATTTGTGAAGAGATCACAAAGGCTGGGAGTGATTTTAACCTAGGAAGGACACATATAAAAACACAAACCTGCTATCATTGCAGTAACTAGGTGCTTTATCTTTAATTTTAAAGAATATAAAAGATTGTAAGCTGAGAGCTTGGCGGTTAAGAAAGAAAATTAACTCTGTGGTGAATGCTGACCTAATGCTCCTCTTTTCCCCTCCTCCTAGAGTGATGGAGGATTTTTTGTTAAACTAAAAAAGCACATAATTTAGAAGTCACAAGAAGAAAGCTGTTTTTTTTTTTTTTTTAGCACACTGCAGACACCCTGTGGAATTAGCTATTGCAGCAGGTCAACAAGTCAAACAGTTTGTAAGGATTCAAACAGACTCAGGTTGTCTTATGAAAACAGCCAATCACTGGGAGGAGCACAACATCCAGCTGAAGGAGACAGGGAGAAAATCAAGCTGCCTTTTCCAGACCCAGCTTTGCTGGTCAATCTTACCCACAGAGAAGGTGGAGGAATGGCCACTAATGCAACAGCACAGGAGGAACAGCCTCAGAGGAGGATGAGGCATCCATTACAAAGTGCTGCTAAATCTCACCCACTGCGTCTGTTCTGCTCTCCCTCCTCAGGATGCTGAAATAACTCCCCCATCAGCTCCTGCTCTCAGCCTCATGGGTTGACAGAGCTCTTTAGGAGACAGAAATCTCATCCGTGGGAAATATTTTCAGACACAGAGAAACAAATCAAGTTACATTTGGAAGGACCAAATGAATTGTTTCCACACATCACATAAGGCTGCCTCTACATTAGCATTTTGCTTCAGAACAGGAGTGGGATTTTGAAGTAAATCTCCCAGTCATCAATTTACCATGTATTGGCTCCATTTGCAGAGCTGTTTTGATGCCCATGAACTAGATTCCTTTCAAAGAAAATTAAACCAGAAGCTCCAACCAAAATGTGCAGCAAATGTGCTCCAAACCCTGAGGCAGACACAAGACATAATGACCAAATTGATGTCTGGTCCTCCAGACAGGTTTGGATCCCATGTATAATGGAGATATTCAGTCCATGGGACCAGATTAGGTCTAGGCAGAAATAAAACTCCCAAACTTCATGTAGGACAGCAGAAGTGCCCCAGCACAACCTGCTCCAAACCATTCTTGCACCTCTATTCCCCTGGTTTGCTTGCTGATCCTATATAACCTACAAATTACAGGTAGGTCTGCACATACAGCTCTCCTCATCTAGCCAAGAGACGAGAAACCCAAGCACACAGAAAGATTTCCCAGGATAAATAATGAAGGCAAATAGGGGCAATTTCTGCCTGGGCAGGAAATGCCAGTCTGTGTCCTTCAAGAAGTGACAGGGTGACACCAGAGGTGTTTTCTGCAGGTCAAAGCCAGGCCCAGACTCCAGGTCCTTTGTGTTTCTTTCTGAAGGAAATCTCACAGAGCTGAGTCATAAACCCCATAAACATGCTACCAGAGAGCAAACACATTCATGACAGGCAGCTCCAGATACAAATTTAAGACACTTTATTTCAGCAGTGCATGTAGGAGAACTATGCCAACACTGAGCTCTCTCTTTGCTTTTTTGAATAGAGAAGCCCAAGTACAAGCAAAAAAGAAATCTACTTATTAACTAAAATATTTCTTATATCAGCTTGGTATATATAGGCCTTCATTCTTGCACTCCTTTGGGTTATTTCAAAACTTTAAAGAGAAGACAAATGTTAGAAGTAAAAAGATTTTTTTTTTCATTTTTTTAAGATCCAACAGCCAACTAAATGTTAATCTAACATGTTTTTCTAGACTCAGGTCAAATCCATCATCTTTAATCTTTGGGGATTGTCATCCTCTGATTTTTTCATTCAGCTTCCAAATCTTTTTACTTAACAGAATTTAAACACTTCTTCAAAGTAGTTAAAGAACAATTTTTTTTTTTCATTTTCTTTTTTTTTCCTTCTTCTTCTATCGGGACTTGCCAGCAAGGGGGGCCCTGTTGATCTGCTTTACTTATTTGTTGGAAATAGAGGCAATCTTACAGATGTTTGTAGGCAGTATGGAACTTTAATGGTTTTGATCAGTCAAATCCATTTAAAAGATGGTTTGTGGACTTGGTGTAACAGTACATTCTTCAGCTACACAGTGGATAAATATTGAAGAAATGGGTATCTCCTGTTTGCTTACCTTTTCCTACCCAATAGTAACAATTCAAAATAAGCTGCATTTTGCAAACAAGCCATATCTTCACCCTGTTCTAGTCAAGGAAAAGATCTGCTGTTATCACTCCTGCTGTGAGAAGTCAATCCATGGCCTGTACAACAACTCCAGAGCAAAATGATGCAGGTGGTTTTCCAGCATCAGAGCTAAATTAAGCACTGCATTCCTCTGTCTCCAAAGATGACCTGGTCCAGTCTAGGTTTGGAGCAGAACCCTGGGGAAAGGTTAATTTTCAGAACTCTGAGGTGTTCAGACCTGAGGTTCCAAGCTCTGGCTCTTCTCTGATGAGTAACAGTTTGTGCATCTCTTCACACACCAAGGGAATATTGCTCAGCTTGACCCCCCTCCAACTTTCTGATTGGAAGGAGTATGATACACAGGAAGCAAAATCTCCAGACCGAAGCACTGCCAGAAAATTCCCCCACTGAGTGTAAAAATGAGAGACAAAATTGGATCTCAACCAATTTAAAGTTTCAGGAAAAGAACAGACTGTGGCCTAGCATATCAGTGCAACATTATCCCACTGATTCACTCTAGCAGCTTGACCAGGCTGCTCTCATTAGCTCCAGCACAACCATAGAAAAATCTGAATATTGTCTCCAAGGCAAAAAATGAAATCAATGGAGGGGAGCAACTGTGTTTCCAAGAGATACTGACCGGTCTATAAAGTCATCACTGAGTGATAAATGGGTGCCACAAGCCTTTCTTGAGACAGCAGTGATATAACAATGTGTGTGTGGGGTGAGAGTGACCCACCCCTGCCCATCCTGGGGGCAGTGCAGCTGCTGGCCATGGCTTTCCCATGCTGTCACTCATGCCTTCTTTTCCACTCTGGGCAGGCACCAGTTTCTCTTTCCTTTTGGGATGCTTGAATCCCTCCTAACTGGGGTCCTTTAAGCAGTTCCACCCCCGATCAGTGAAAGCAGAGTCCTTTTCTCAGCACTTGTCTACCTCAGGACTGCAAAATGCCTGGGCATATTGTATACAGCACCCAAGAGCATTTTAAATTGCCTGGGTGTAGGTCCCTCCTGCAGAGCTCTGAGCCCCTCTCTGCTTCAGAGGAAGCCTGCTGCACTGTATCCTGCCTGCATTGAGTTGCCACTGTGGTTTTCTCTGAGAGATTAAGCAGAGATTTATTTCTCCACTTCAAGTGTTGTTGTTTTTTTTTTTTTTTTTTTTTTTTTTTTATGCTGCCACCAAGCTTGGATTTCAAACTTGAGCTTGATTGGGCCTTAATGGATTTTCTACACAGCATGGCCATTGAGCACCTCCCGTGTACTTCTGGAGTGACTTCGCTGCACAGGGATATAAAGTGCTTAAATGGTAGATGGTGCTGTTACTCACTTAGCTACCAAGGTCTGCTCCTAAACCACGTCACAAAATTCATCCAGCACTGCTCTCCCTGATAGCACAGCTTGCAGGAGCCAGCATCCATCTTTTCAGCTCAGGTTAATCAGCACCAGAAAATGTTGTACCTTAGACAGTATTTATTCATTTGTTACAGGGCTCAAGCAGGGAGCAGCTCAGGCTGTCAGGCTGCCTACAAAGAGTGCCTGCTTTGGACTGGAAGTAAGAGAAACACAAAGAAAATCAGCCCTTGGTGAATCTCCACCCAAGGAGGAGCTTTGCAACCTTTTCTCCAGAGAAATGAGAAATGGAAAAGAGAACCCACAGGAAAACTCTGAGACAATGCTGCAGCAGTGGGAGAAAGGCAGGAGTTTGCATAATATCCTGGATATCCAGACTCAAACCTGGGTTCTAAAAGCTGGTTTTGCCTGATGAGAGATCCACAAGAGGATCAGCTTAGTCTGACTGCCAGCAACAATTCTGGCAGGGCACAACAACGGGGCTGGTCAGGAGGAGTCTGGGACTCAGGAGTGTCACCACACGACACCAGACACCCACCAGATGAGGAGACTGAGGTGGCATCAGCTGTGATGGGGCTTCAGAGCTCTGGGGCATTAGTTCTGGGTCAGAGCTGTGTGCTGGGCTGGCACAGGGCTGGCACAGCCTCTGCTTTCCACATCACACTCTGAATCAACAAGCAACTCCCCAGTCCACAACCTGCCCTTTGCACATAACCTGTACATGACAGCAAAACACACAGGAACTAGCAGCTTACAGGCTTTTTCCCCTAAAAAAAGAATCTAAACAGTCCCTATGGATACTTTGATTATCTCAGGTCTTCCAGAGCTGTGAAGAAATTGAAATTTCCCCTTTAGTGTTTGCCCATTGCCTCTTCAATAGACACAAGCTTCACCAAGCACCCACACTAAATCTGCCAACACTTATTTTCCACCATCTGCATAGTAATTGCACTAGGAGCTGAGTTTAATATCCTTAAATTTCCTTTTTGACATGCTGGAGAGCTCCTGGTGCACAAGGTGCAAGGGGATATTTAGTCTCAGATTATTGACCTGGAATGAAGAAATCCAAGTACCAGCTTTCCTCTCATTCTTCCCTCACCTCAGTGGCTTCATCAATTAAATGTTCCCTATCTCTTCAGCAGAGACAGCTCTCCTATCATCCTATTCTTATTTGCTTAGAGTGTCTCCTTCCAGCTGTATCCTACTGAGTTTGTTGCATGATGATCTGTGTGATTGTTTTCCCTTTTCCTTCACTTTGCCTCAAACTGTGTTTATCTGACATATTCCTGTGGTTTTGGGCAGGATCTCCGTGATCCCCCATGCCAAGCTACCAGGGAGCAGCTGCTCTGTGAGATGAACTTCTCAGCTGCCTCAAAGGATCCCCAGCAATCTGAATGGAGCTGCAATTTTTGCAGCCTCAAACCTATTCTATCTGTACTTAAAAAGTAGGCTGTTTTCTCAGAGCAACCCTCCTTCTGCTTCCACCCAAAGAAAGCACACTTGGAGGCTGTGAAATCAGAGGTGGGCAGGCCCTGCTGTAGATCACTGACTGGTGAAGACCTTGTTCATTCACTCCTGTGAGCTGTCTATTAAAAATTGTGCTATCTAGCCTCATGTCACTTAGGACTGAATGTAAAACTCATCACTTTGATTTTGCACTCCTAAAAGACCCTACCAGTGCCCACACAGCCCCTCAGGCACACCTTTGTCCCCATGAGCTCCCTCAGACCTCCCTTTCTGTAACTCCTGATACCTTAGGATCAGGTGTTCTGATCTCAGCTTTATCCTGCCATCCCTACACATTCACTCAGAAATTCAAAACCTTCAACAACACAAAAAACACCCCACCCTGGAGTACCCTGAGATAAAATCTTATTGTATGAGAGGGTAAAAAGTCCAGGGTTGCTGGTAAGTCAGGGAACTGATTCAGCCCCACCACCTCAGTGCAAGTCAGCATCTTGTTAAGCTCTGCAGGGCAGGTGTGTCTGAGCCTGCCCTGCACTGCTGGCCAGCCACTGCTGGGGGAACTCTGACACAGTTTTTTTTCCATCCAGCAAACACAAGAGCATAAATTTGAGGCAGCAATCTGGATGGCAGTGAAGCTTTGCCAGCTCCCCCATGTCCATACTATGACTCCTCCAAGGCATCACCTTGCTGAGGGTGGAGCAGAGCTCTGTTCACTGCTTAAAAGTCATTTTTAGAGTTAGTTGAGGCTGCCTCAACATGAGTGTGTGTGCAAGCACATGGGTACTATAAAAATACCTGCTTCAATAGGTCCCAGGTAGGGTTTGGCTCTGTTTTACACATTGAAAAATCAAGCTGCTGATCAATGCATTCCTCAGCCTTTCCCAGGGGAAATGGTGCAGCTCAGACACGACAGAGAAAATTACTGCTTAGTGTTGGATCTTCCTTGAAGATTCCTTAGTGTTGGATCTTCCTTCCTAGAGCTGGGCTGGAATGGGGGATCACAGCCACAAAAGGCTCCAGCCATGTTCTGTTGGGCAGCAGCTCCATCAGCACAAGGATGCTCCCACAGCTGATGCCCTCCAACACCAGCAGGAAAACCACAGGCCTTTGGTGGCTTTGCTGTGTGTCAGCAGATATCCCTCAGGGAGCCACACATGGGGAAAAAACCCTTCCAGGTGAAATCTACAGCTCAGCCAGAGAGGAGAAATTTGGCCTTGGACAGGAGAATAGATGAAAAGCTGCCCTGCTCTTCAAAGTAGAGGTCAACACAAGATTTTCGAAATGCATCTTTCCTCCTAAAGTGAGAACTTTTTTTTCTTTTCTAAGCATGGTGAATTTATCTTTAGTGCAGACATCAAACCTTGCAGCACTGAGAACAAAGGAGCCTGTACTATGTAGCACAGTTGCTTTTTATGGTTTTATTTTTAGTAGCATGCAATGACACAAAAGCATTTAGTTAAAATAAAACGGTATTTAGTGTGAAAATAAGCCATGAAACACACTACAAGGATTATATTTTGTTTAAGCTTTACTAAATATATGGGAAAGACAAAAGCTTTGGAGGATTTTCCATTAATACAAAATGTTATTTGCTCTTTGTCAAGAGAGAACCATCACTTAGTGTTTTAAAACACAACATTACCCATAAAAAGCATGAAAACTTCCTAGATTTTCTGAAAGTTTAATAGCTAGTGACATGTTATTAAAAATAGCAAGCCTCCCACTTCACAAATTCTGCTGTAACTTTTAATTTGAGGAACCAGATAAACATGATACCCATAGAAGAAAATTCAGATCTAGTTTGGAGAACCAGTTGCCAAAAGCAATGAGGAGCAGATACCAAAACTGACATGAAACAGAAACTGAAACAGGTTTCTCCAGTGCCTGAGCTGACACAAGTGCATAAGTATAGAAATATGGTAAAAAAAAAAAGAAAAAAAAAAGTGGTTTAAAATTATTTTGGTTCCCTTAACATTGAAAATTATCATTAATTTAAGCTACATATTTTTGTCTACCCATCACATTGTGCATTGGTAATGAATAGTAAATGTGTGGAAACATTGTCATTTTGGGGTTAGAGGGGACCTTACTAACTTTAAGTTTATCCCAGTGAAAAATTATTGCAATTCCTAATCTGCATAAATCAGAACTAACTTTCCAAATTCACATAAACCCTGGAACCCTCTTTCACAATCCAATCCTCAGAAGCCCCCTTTTGCTTTTGCAGTTAATATTAAGATTTTTTCAGAGTTGTAATGAAAGTACATCCAGAGAAAAAGCTGAACACTCAGACTCTCATCTTCCCTACACTTTTGCCCTCCTTATCAAGTAATGTAGGTACTTGGGTGCACATATAACCCTGTGGCAGAAATAAATGCTGCTCCTGCCTTTACACAGATTGGAGATCTGTGCCCCTGACTGACGCCTCTGCTGCTGCTCCAGGAAGGCAGAGGAAGGGATTATTCAGAGGTTTCCTCTTTCCCTCATCTGTATGCATGTTGCATAGTGCGTAGTACTTTAACATCAGGACCAAAATTTTTATTATGCAAACTTATTGTGACTATCAAGTCCTCATTGAGCCTTAACAAGCTCTGAAAGACACTATTAAATGTGTCACTTTAACTTCAAATGGAAGCCTATGTATTTTTAGTTAATAAGTAGAAGTGTGTGAGTGTAGCAGATGCTGCCATTAACCATCTTATGGGGTTAGGGGATGGCAAGAGCTCTTCCCCAGCACTGGCTGGGAGAGCATATGCTCCTTTTATAAACTTGGAGGCCATTGTACAACCATGTGCATCACAAAGCCCGGGCTGCAGCTCCAGAGCAGAGGGCACACATAATTAGACCTTTTGTTTCATCTGTGTCTCTGATCTCCACCTCCTCACCACCACGATTTTGCCCTTTTCCTCTCTCGTTCCCATCTGCAGCTGGAATCAAAGGGTGTGTGTAGGAGGGCTGGTGTGGGCAGGATTTCAAGGGGATGGTAAGATGCTTCAGCTGGCTGATACATGGGAACAAATAAGCTACTGGAAGGCTCCCAAAGCCTGCAGAGCATGGCCAGAACATGGACAGGAACTGGGGGAAGAAGCATTCTCCCCCTGGTTGTTGCTTCCCACCCTCTGAGCCAGTCCCTCACCAGCTACAGACGGGAGCAGGCCTGTCTGAGGTGAAGGAGAACACTGACAAGAGGCACAGATTCAGTTTCTACCCTTCACATCCTCTGGAAATACACTTTCCTTCCCATGGTAATTTGTTTTAGCTAGAGTTGGCTCTGACACAGCTTGTCAACCCTCGATTCCGTAAAAAGGGATGGGATATTCAGGACCCTTCTTCATGGGAATCCTAAATCCCTTAAAATCCTCCTGGCTTTGGTCAAAAATTGCCAGGGCTACAAATGCCTCAGGCACTATACCCAGCACCTGGACTTCCTGAGCTCTTTAAAGAGCAGGAAGGGGGCCTGAAGAGAAGCAAAGTGATGGTTATCTTTAATAACAAGCTGTTGCTGAAAGGTGGGATAAGCTGATTACAGTGCAGCCTGGGTGTAATTTTAAATAATTGACATGGCACTCAGAACTCATATCAGGATGCTTTTTCACTGTTCATGCATCAAAAGGAATTAAATACATTAAATAAACGTATTGGAGGGGTGAAGTATATCAAGCTGGTTAATGGATACAATCTGATATTATGCAAATTCAGATCAAGTAGCAGGAGATGATTTTGCTTGCATTGCCTCTAGCTAGAAAGAACAGTAGAAGGACATTGCACCTACTCCTTCCTGTCTTTGCTATTGGGCTTTGTTATCTTTATTTCAGAGCCTGCTGCCCTTCAGACCTAGACCAGCACCCAAAATGAAGGGGGAATTTGCTCTTTGCTCTGATCCCAGTAACCCTTGCACCTGGTTGTTCAAGGTCATGTGTGCTCCTTTCAAATGGGTTCCTGGGTGCCATTTGATCTATGTCAGATATAAAACCAGGGAAGAGGAAGATCCCAAGAACCTTAACTGAAAACACAAAATATCGCTGTCTAAAGTCCCATAGATTCCAACCATTGAATTCAACCCTGGTATTTCTGTTGAGTATAAAAATTTTTGCCTGTCAAAGCTGTCCAAGCATCTGGTCTGGGAACTGAAGAGATTTTCAGGTGAAGAAACTACATATTCCCTTGTTAGTTCATTCCAGTGACTAATTTTCCTCATTACCAAATCATATGTAGGTAACATTTCTGCAAACTTCAGTGTGATATTGCCTTTAACAATTTGTATGAGAACACTTCATATGCTCTTGTGCTGCTCTGTGTGTATTTGTGTGTCTGTGCTATCTCTTCCCATTTTTAAAGCTATTTAAGCAAAAAAAATCTTAGGTAGGACACTGGTAGAGAGATGAAGTTATCTCCCTAAGTTTAACATAGAAAGGGAAATCTAACCCAGAGAGGGACCTCAGAACTTCAATTGTCTTAAATGCCCATTCTGAAAAAGCCAGTAAATTTTAAGGGTATCTTTTCCCTGGCAGGAAGAGCAGCAATTTAAATCAGTCTCTTACGGTCCCATTGGTTTAAGGATCTGTATCTTGTGGATGTTAGCAAAGGCAAACTGTTCTGCTGAATGTTTATAATCTACCAGGCCACTCCAGCATAGTCATGGTCCATTGCTCTAATCTAACATGTCACCAATTTCACCAGCTGGCAAACCCAGCAACAGTGGTTTTGTCTGCTTTATAGATAACAAGCATCTTAATAGGCAACAATTAAATATTCATTTAGGAACTGATGGAAATCAAGTCACTAGGGATTCTGCCTTCTAAAAAGCTCTATTCCATCAATAATTGCCTCACCCATGTAAAAAGTTTGTGTCTCCAAATTAAGGCTCTAATCCTGGTTGCCTCAACAGCTGGTAGAATTTCTGCCTCTATATTTCTCCCTCCCTCCCCTGTCCCTGTCCAGGGTTATTCACAGCAGGAAATGGAAAGGAGAACGCCAGAAGTTCACTCTGTTCAGCCATAAAGGAAAACACTGATTGACAGCCAAAGAGGGGAAGAAAAACACAAATCAAAAAAGGACTGAAGCAAGAGGACACTGGGGGCAAGAAGGGGCATTTTCTTACAATGAATTTTCTTTACTCCAGCTATAGTAATACAATTCCCAATGCACTATCACTTCATCTCCAGTTCATCAAATTCTTCTCTGATGGGCAGTTAGTTGCAAAGCATCTCTTTCATGGCACGAGGTGGGTGAGAAAGAGCTTCTTTGTCTTCAGAAAGAAACCATCTCTGCTTTTGAACTACTTCCTTCAACACTGATAAAAAAGGCCTTTCATGCTCCTTTCAGTGCATCCATTTTAAGCTGGAGTCAGTCAGCTTTTCAAAGTTAGCACAACTTGATCAAAACTGAGTTTGCCTTGGAAACTGCACATTAACTAGGATGTTGATGTTCGATTAAGGAAGCAGAGAAGTACAATGAGAAAAGTTCTCTGACTCTTTAAATATCTCCTGTAGGAAGCATTCAAGCACTACCTCATCTTTTCTGTAACTCAAACAGGAGGCAAAAACAATAGAGTGTAGCTTTTATTTAATAACCTGGGAGGGATATGCCAACTCAGATGCTCTTCTACAAGAAGTCTGACTGATTTTCTGAGTTCTTCATGGGAGTATAATTAGTGCTGGAAGCCGCTGGAGGGAACTAAGGATGCAAGAATTCTGCTTATCCTGCCCTTCTGTGGAAAAAAAACCCATGTATTTGTCCCCGTGGCACTTTTACCCTCCAGCCTGACTAAAGGCATTGTGGCACAAAATACACCAGCCAAAGGACTAAGGAATTATTTTGGCTATTGCATCTGAGCAGGTGTTGGCTTGTCAATTCAGCTTAGTAAGGTAAAGTAAGGTGTGTGGATGCAAATATGGATGATCTGGGGAGAAGCAGCCTAACTCATGGAAAACAATAATTTTGGGAGTCCAAGTTATTTACATATAGATCACCAAACAGTAAATAATTTTGGGATGCTTCCATCTTGGCTATAAGTTGCCTGAATTCTCTGACAACATTTTAAAATTTCAGTCACTGAGACATCTGTAAAGCCTCAATTATCGGGAGAGAAAAAGCAAATTCATAACATATTCCTGCTATTGCATTCTGGAACTGATGCCCTGAAACATCTCACCCCATTGCACTGGACAACTAGCAAAATCTACCCTGGTCTGTATCTCTTCTTCAGAGTATTTTATTGTAGACACTGAAAAATACTAGAGATAGAACAGAGATTCTGACTTGTAGTAACACAAGTAACTGCAATCCTGTATTGCAGCAACAAATTATAATGGCATGGGTATTTCAACTCATAAATCAATTTCTTGATAATCTTCCAGAGAATCTGTAGGAAAATTAAGTCCCATAAGTTCTTTTAGAGGTGTTGATAATATTGCTGCTGCAGGAGTTCATGTGTTTCAGACCTTAGTGACTCTTTTTAGCCCTGCTTCCCGTGATGTGCTTCTTAAGACAAATATTCCACAGAAAGAGCTAAACCAATTTCCTGTACTTTAGAGCCAATTTACTAAACCTTTCTTTAAGAACAGTTAGAGCATATTTTTAGTGATAAGGAAATCTCTGCAGTGCCCAAGCTATAATTTTACTGAATATTCCACTGTAGGTTATACACATTTACGAGAACGAAAATAATAATGTAATTAAGCTTGCCACCTAAATTATTATGTGTTTTTCTTATTTATGTGGCCAATTCCTCCAGTGGAAAGTGATTCTAAAATCACAGTCTACAGAGAAATGCTGAAATCACAATTTCTGCACTACTAGATCTAAAATGCTCTATCTCAGAAATGCTTTAATGTTCTTCAACCCAACGAGGGGTTTCCAAAGGAGAGAGGAGCATTGCAGCTGAAGGTAACTGCAGTGGTTCAGGGTACCCTTGCAAGGAGGGGCCAGTCTGACAGCTGGAGTGAGCAGAGATACCTATTTCAGTTCCCTTCATTTGGAAGAATTGCCCCAGGAGCTAAAATATGCACAGTGAGAAGGGGAGAGAAATCCCTTTCTCCACAGGGAGGGTCCTGGTGTCATCTCTGTTTCAGGGAAAAATGCAGATATTAGAGGTATGCCTGTGCTGAAAACGTGGGGAAGCTCCCCAGCAGACCCCCTATGGCAAACTGCCTTTCCATCCTCCTGGCTCCTTTTGGGTGCCACAGGATAAGGAGGCATTCAAGCTGTCAGAGAGTGCCAAAGGAGGGCTGTGAAGATGGTGGAGGATCTGGAGGGGAAGAAGCTGAGAGCACTGGAGAGGAGGAGAGTGAGTGAGGGCAGAGCTGCAGCTTCTCGGGACGGACAGCTCCGATCTCTGCTCTGTGCAACCAGCGAGAGGAGCCGAGGGAACTCCGGAATGGGTCCAGGGAGGCTTAGGATGGATATTGGGAAAAGGTTCTTCACCCAGAGCGTGGTGAGCACTGGAACAGGCTGCCCCAGGCAGAGACAAAGCTCAAGATGTATTTGGACAATGCTGTGGGACATTTGGTGGGATTTTGGGTGTTCCTGTGCAGGACTGCATGACCCTGTGTGGATGCCCCTCAGGGCTGGGGGTGTGATTCTGTGATGCTGTGATTCTGTGATACTGTGATTCTGTGATGCTGTGACTCTGTGGTGCTGTGATTCTGTGATGCTGTGACTCTGTGGTGCTGTGATTCTGTGGTGCTGTGATTCTGTGATACTGTGATTCTGTGATGCTGTGATTCTGTGGTGCTGTGATTCTGTGATACTGTGATTCTGTGATGCTGTGACTCTGTGGTGCTGTGATTCTGTGATGCTGTGATTCTGTGATGCTGTGATTCTGTGGTGCTGTGACTCTGTGGTGCTGTGATTCTGTGGTGCTGTGATTCTGTGGTGCTGTGATTCTGTGGTGCTGTGACTCTGTGGTGCTGTGATTCTGTGATGCTGTGATTCTGTGATGCTGTGACTCTGTGGTGCTGTGATTCTGTGATGCTGTGATTCTGTGGTGCTGTGATTCTGTGATGCTGTGACTCTGTGGTGCTGTGATTCTGTGGTGCTGTGATTCTGTCTCCCGGGAGCGGAGCTGCTGGCCTTGGGAGCCGAGCCGTGCCAGGACACAGGGATGCGCTGGCGGCGAGTGCCATCTTGTGGGGACAGAGCCACGGAGCGGGGACACGGGGACACGGAGACACGGGCAGCCCGCGGCACCGCACGGCCAGCGGGATGCTGCGAGCGCCGGGACCGCTCCAGCACCAGCGCATGCAAAGGCTGAGCCGCGTGTCGTTCTGTCGTTCTGTCGTTCTGTCGTTCTGTCGTTCTGTCGTTCTGCCACTCCGTCAGCTCGCCAGGGCGCAGGGATTAAACCGGACAAGCAACAGCTCACTCGGAGTTCAGGCAGGTGAGGGTGTTCTGTGTCTTTTCCCATCTCGCAGAAAATGGGGGCACCTGGCATCAGCTGTGCCTTGGAGTCCAGCCTGTACCAAGGTCTCGTGCCAGCACGTTTCAAGACTATCCTTAATCTGGAGTGTAAAATCTCCATCCTGAAAAAAAAAAAAAAAAAAAAAAAAAAGCATTCATATTATTCATATTTTAGATTTACACACAGTTAGAGAAGTAAATTCTAAATCTTTGCATGACTGGGGCCAAGGAAGACCAACCTGCTATTATGTTTTCTTTTTTTACTGGCTGTCACACTTCAGTGGCTTCAGCAAGTAAAGGTGAGAGAAATCATTTAGTGGCACATTTCAAGTACATTTTGCTCATTTTTGCTCCCAGCTGCAATTGTCTGTGCTCCGTGGTTTGCAAAACCTCCATGCATGGTGCCCAAGGAATTCTGAGAGCAATTTCCTCATGTAAGACAGGCCAACATGAATAAGCAGAGTAAATCACAGCACAGAAAAGTGACATTCCAAAAATCATGAAATGAGTCATTGGAACAGCTGACACAAAGCAGGTCACTGTCATAATCATGAAGTGTGTTCCTGTCTACCCTCCATAGCATCTCAAACAAATTCTGCCATCACAGATATCAGAGAAACCTCATGGATGTAAATGGGGACAGAATTTGGCCAGCTCACACTCTATAGCATTTGTAGATCTCATTTCATAGACTATTTAGCTGCAATTATCCTTCAGTGCTGAGCCAAATGCACATCTGATAAAAGCCACTCTGGGTAACATCCATAAACATGACAGAAAGGGATCAACTTAACATCTTTTTAATAGATGCAGGTCATCTTCCAGCAACACTTATACCAGGATACCAACTCCAGAGGCTGTTCTTTCTTTCAGGCTCTTCATCACTTCAGTTTCAATAAGCTGAGGTACTCTTCCCTCTGCAGAAGTTTTTTCAAGCCCTCAAGAGCTCAGTAAACCACATCTCTGCTGTGGCTCTCCTGCTGCAACCCACCTCCCCAGTAAACATCCACTCTAACTCCTTCACCTCCCAGCAGCTCCTCAGCCTTCATCTCCTCTCTTACTGTCACTCTCGGCCAGTTTGAGCTGCTTCAGCCCAGTTAGAAATGAGCAGCATTGGTCTGGCTTCTGGTAAGGCTAAATTTGGCCTTCTATCCCTTAGCCAGCCACATTTAGACCCCTCCTACTTCCCACATGGTTCTGGGGAAATCCCGACCCTGCTGTTAGCCTAAACCTCCAAGGGGGTGGGTTTCATCCCGGTTCTAAGGGGTTTGATGTCATTTGCCAGCACTGGAGGGGCCATTTTCCTGGCTAGACCTGTCAATCTCATCCCTATCTACTTTGAGTACTACCCAAGAGCACCAGCAGACAATGGAGACAGCTTGCAAGCCTGCTCCATTTTTAATTGAAACCGTTTTAATTCCTCCTTCCCCTCGTCTTTTTGGAAGGCATTGGTCCCACGCCACTGCTGCTTTAGGGTGTTTGAGGTTTCCTCTGAAAAGGCTGTTGTGCTGAACAAGCCCACTATGTTCTTTCTATAGGTGCTCTGCTGTTTTCCCAGCAGACAGACATTCACTGGAGCAATTCTTCCATTCACACCAGCTCTGAGCCAGTTTGCCATTTTCTGTGGGGAAAATAAGACATTTCAAAATCAGGACAGCATGTGAGAAAGGAGTCTAAGAACCCCATCCTCCCTACAGCTTCTTCCCAGTAGGGAAAGTTATCCTGGGAACGCACCAAACGTAATGGAGAAATAAAATGCTTTCTAATGCATGACTGGAATAAAGCAGCATGACATGGTGAGCTGGGTGTTGCATCCTGAGCAGTCAGACAGCAAAGACATCATGCTTCACTTAGCCCCAAAGCACCCACTGTGTGACAAGTATGAAAAGATGTGTTGGAGGGAAAGGAAGAGAAGGCTGCTTTAGGTCCAAAAGACCCTTTTGCCCCCGCTGCACTCACAAAAGAGGTCCTGAATAGGAACCCAAATGAGCCCGGGGAATATTCATATGATCTTAATTTACCATGACTGCTGCCTACCAGCTCCAGATAAGTTGGATTAATAAACTGCCTTTCACTTGTGACACCTCGGCATGAATTTTGCATTAGACTCAATTCAGTAAAGTTCACAACTGACATGCTTGCTTTTATGACAATCCTTTTCAATTGTTTTTTGCACTGGGATGTCATAAAGATGTTTGAGCTCTTTTTTTTTTTCTGGTGAGGAACTGTCTTTTATCCTGAAAAAGAGCTTTTATAACCCACTCATGCCGATAGCACTCTTGAATTAAGCTGGAAGGCAAAGCCCCAAGTCCATTTATACTATTAACAAGACAGGATTTTTCAGTGTCAATGAAAGCAGTGACGTGCTTGCTTCAGAGCTAGGCTTGTCACAGCAAAAAATTTCAATGCAATGGGGGTGGGGATGATTAAAACAAAAAGAGCACACAATGTGTGATAAGATCAGCAGAACCTTTTGGAATTAATGCAAAGCGAGTGGATCATGCCCACCAATTAGAGCTTACATGGTACTTGCTGAATTTATCAGACCATGAATCTGTTCTTCCTTAATTGATAAGGAGGTGGCATGGCTGATCTGCATCCAGATTCGAGGAGGAGAGATAAAAGTGGATGGATGGATGGATGGATGGATGGATGGATGGATGGATGGATGGATGGATGGATGGATGGATGGATGGACAAATGGATAAATGGATGATAGGTTTATGAGATTTTTCATCTCTTAATGATCCACCCTGGTTTGATATTGCCTCTCTCAGCAGCAGCTACTCAGATCCCTGACCTGAGTAGACCTGAGGATCTCTACTGGAGCTAGATGAAAATGAGGGGTATAGGTTTGGGGAACTATTTGGGAGAGAATTTGACTGACAAAATAACAGAAATTAAAGTTGGCTGCAAGATTTCATTCCTGACCTGAGGTGCTGGCTCAGAGCCATCATACAGAACTCAGCCCTGCAAAACCTCACAGAACCCAGCTAAAGTCAGTTCCTGAGTAGTTTCATCTGTGAAACAGGGAAAATATTACCATAATACTTTAATACTTTTTTCTCTTACCCTTTGTCTTTTGGTCCCCTTCATACAACATGTCCTTCAGAGAAGGAAATGTTCCTTACTATGCACAGAGCTCTGATCTCACTTGGGGTATCACACATACTCAAAAACATCTGGATAGATTGCAAAGTCAGAACAGGCTTATGTGTGCAATGACCAATTATCCACCTGCTCTCTGTAGAGAGATCCCCCATTTACTCCTGGGCTGCATGAAAGGGAACTTGGTGGCTGTGCTTCAATCCCAAATGTACTCTAGTTCCTTTTTTTTTTTTTTTTTTTTTTTTTTTACTCTGAGCATGAGCATGAGCATGAGTGGAGGCAGATTTAAGGCTTGCTGTGTGGAAGGGAAATACATTTCTAGACAGCAGGTCCAAAGTGGCTATGCAGATACTTCCTCCATGAAATTCTCTAAGATAGGAATCTTTAGGAATCTTAATCTTAAAATTATTGAAATACTTCATGACCCTGAAACATCTCAGCTTAGATATAAGGGAGGCAACCTGGAAAGAGTCTGGTTTCATCTGTGTGTACTTTGGATGATTGCTCCTCTGTTTCATAGCTCCAGTTCGATAAACCACAGATTGGTTCAGGGGCTTATCCTAAATAAGCCATCAAGACCTATATATTTCCTCAAAATTGCCCTGTAAAGTGATTCTTCAGTTACATCAAATGTTTTGCAATTACTTTTATTCCTGTGCTGTCAAGCCAGGTATCTTAGCTGTTGCTACAATCAGAGAAGGAGGAAAAGCAACACATATAAAAAAGGCTTAAACCAGCTCTTTGCATAACCAAGGCAGGACTTCAGGGATATCTGCACATATTAGTCTGACTATGCTCCCTTGCAAAGGGTCAAGCCTCCCATTTTTCACCAGGGACAGAGCTCTAGTTTCTGTCTTCTCAGTGTTCAGCTGTAATACCTTGATTTTACTTGTTCAGAGCTGATTCTAGGCTGTTTGGGCTGTGAATTAGGGAACATTTCAAGGAGAAGACAAGATTACTTGATCTACTAAAGAACTGGTGTTTCTCACAGGGCTCAGAGGAGAGGATTGATGCAGTCAGGAACTATCATCCATAGGAAGGCAAAGGACACAGGAACACAGGAGACTTTCCCAGGCTCTGGTAACTTTACAAAAACACAATTCTGCAAATCCTTGTCCCTTCAAATCAGCCACGCACCTCTCTGCTACAAGCAGCTCCTTCCCTCCCTCCCTAGAAACACCATCCTCTGCTTGATGTGCTGTTTCCATAGCAACATTTAATTAAGATAAACCCCCTGGCTGCTGCACAGCACAGGTAGTATCTATAAGCAGCATTAAACATGAAATAAAAGCAGGAAGTTCAGCCAGCAAAAGGCCCAGCTCCAATCTCAAGTGTGTTTACAACACTGGAGTGGAGCCTGTGCACTGAGAAGGAGAAGAGTTGCTCTTGCTTTTAATTACACGAGATGTACATAGCATTTAATTAATGTGGAGCAAAATCTGGAGGTGCCTGAGCTTCCAAGCCTCTGATCAGCACCTTGGATCACACATGTGGGATGCAGCAGCTCCATACTCCATGCAGCATCCTCTGAACACCTCCACAGCTGCCTGGGAACCCCCAATGCACAGTGATTTGGGGACAAGGACCTGGCTTTTCTGTCCACCTGCCACCTGAGCTGTCTCCCCCAATCCCCCTTTCCCCAATGCCTGGGAGGTCAGAGCCTGGTATCTCTGATTAACACCCCATACACCCCCTCTCCCCTCCTCCAGGAGCCACTTTAGCATCTCCTGATGGAAAGCTGGGGGGATGCAATTACAATGGGGCATCAGAAACAAACTGGATTTATGGTTTATAGGAATTGCAGATGTGTGGACGTGTTTCCACCAATAAATTCTGGGCTGTAAATTGATAACAGGCTGTAATTGATAACAAAGCTTCCATTTTTGCATTTTCTGGCACAGCACCTCCACCGCACAGTGCTTTCAGGGAGTTAAGAACAGGTGAGAAGATCTGTAGATATAGAGGAGAAGGCACAATGCTCCCTCTGAGCCACCAAACCCCTCTTCTGATTGCTTTGGTTTCATTACTTGTCCAATTTCATATGAAACATTTAATAAGTCACCTGGAATAAGGGCCCCCTGAGCAAGGCCTGTTATATAATTGCATAATCCCTGGGATCACAGAGATTTAGGGAGAAAATCACTCTAATTTAAAGACACCATCCAGGTAGACACCACATAATAAGGCCTCCTCTCCACTTCCATTTTAATGATCTAATCCTTGTTTTTTGCTTATGTAAAACTTCTTGTGGGTGGCAGTAGGATTCCTTGCATTTGGAGAAGTCCTTAATTTGGTGCTCTGAACAATATATAGAGAGTCACAACTAAACAGGCAGCAAGGATCAGTGTTAGGATACCTCTGAAGAAAGGTGCTTGGACCCTGCTCTAAAAGCCAGTATTTTCCAGCTGCCTCTAAAAACTCATTAAAAAGGACACAGAACATCTGTCTCCCCTTTGTGTGTGAAATGGGTTTTAATTCACATCCCTCAGATTTTCTGGTCTCTTGTGGGAAAAGAAGGGAATCCTGAAGCTTGAGGAAATAACCAAAACTGTTCACCTTATATCCAGCACTCAGAGAAGCAGGTTTCAGTCTCTCTGTCCCTGGGGTGTGTGGAAGGGATTTGCTCTGGGTGTCAATACTTTGATTTCATCCTGGAATTCAAAATTACCACCTCACTTTTCTAAAAAAAAGTGTTATCCCAGAGCTTCTCATCAAGTCTAATTGTTCTGGCATGTCAGTTACCTGGTACCTGAGTCAGTTTCTTTCCTGAAACTTAATCTTTATAGAAGTAAAGAAACTATTACAGTTAAAATTTTACAGTGAATATTTTTTAATGGAAAAGGGTTTTACAGTGAAAAAAAAAGTACAATACATGTAAATACACTAAAAATAAATACACATTAAATGCACATTAAAATACACTTTTTGTTTATCTTCTACTTTAAAAGACTGAAATGTTAACTACAGAAAAAAAAAGGAATTTGGAGTCAGTAGCTGAAAATGGTCTTTCTGGTTGTCACTGGAATTCAGTAGAAGGTAAAGATTTGCATGAATATGCTACTTTTTTTCTTCTTGATTTTCACTGGCATGGAGAAAACGGGGAGGAGAACAAAAGGAAACTTTCCCACTTGGATGCAACAATATCTGCTCTCCCAGGGCCTTGGCAATGGTCTGTTTGTTAATGCCCTTGTGAAAAGCGCTTCGAAAGTGCTTTGAAACTCTCCTTTGGGACACGGAAAAATCAACAGCTAAACAACAGACCCCAGGGGCTCATTTCTGTGGCTGAAACAACACTCTAAATCAGACTTCAGACTTATGAAACCCTGAGTATTTACTAGTACATAATACTATTGATTTGGACATGAGGGGATATAAGAACTAATGGAGGCAGGCAGGTTTGGTGTGGGGCTGGCAGCTCAGTTTAATTTTGCAGTGAGCACTTCTGAAATCAGCCTAATTAACAGTGACACCAGCAAGCATCTGGACCCTGCTGAGGGTTTGGCAGAGATAAACTTAAAGCTTTACTTCTCAGCAGAAGTATTCAAGGAGGTGTCTGTGCTTACTGGGGGGATGTCAGGCCTGAAGAAAAATAATTAAAGTAAATCAGTGGGAACGGACCTGTAAATTCAAACACATTCCAAGTACTGCAGCTTTCAGCTGGAAAAGCTTCACAACTACAGCACAGAGTCTGGCTGCACAGAAAGATGAAACATTACATGACTTATTTGAATATGTGTCACATACAAGGGCCAGAAAGGTGGAGGAATCTCCAGCCTGAGAGACATTCAAAGCACAGCTCGACAAGCCCCTGAGCAAGCTGGTCCAGCTGGGTTTGTGCTGATGTTGGGCCAAATGACTGCCTGTGATCTGCTCCAGCCCAAATTATTATGTGACTTTAGGACCATATTATTTGTATGTGCTGGTTCAAATACAGGGAAAATATTTTTTTTAATTATTTTTAAAAATTCTTAAGGCTTTTGTCCTCTGAATTGCATGTTAACATGGGTGAAGCAGCATTTTAAGTGGCAGCATCCTCCAGTCTGCTTATAATTTTATGATTTTTTTTTAATTGGTATTTTTGATGCTTCTTAAATTACACAGCCTGTCAATGACTAGCAGGTTGTCTTCAGCAGGTGTTAATACAGCTATTCCAATGCAGAAGCTGGAGCTCAAAGAGCAGTATTGGCAGGTGATTATTCACAGGTAGAAGAAAAAAGACTCTTAGGAAAGAAACAGTGTCCAATTATTTGGTTGCAGCATGTGAGACTATATTTTGTAATAAAGTCTTAAATCTTTGTAAGTTTTCTTCCTTGGTTATGAAGCAGAAATTGGAACACATTTGAGAAGACCCAGGCCTGAAGAAGAGAGCAGAGAATGGACATACTCATGAGGAAGGGGAATTCCTGCCAAGGGTCATGCTCACAGCAGGCAATGGCTTTTTTTCTCCTATATCACATATTCAAATTAATGCAAACACCATTTGACTCAGGATTTTGCATAAGGCCATGTCCTTTGACTGATAGAGCCCAGGAACAGAAATAAAGCAGGTTTGGGACTGGGGTAAAGGGGCAGAAAAGGATACTGTGAAGGATCCTTTAAATTACTTGGGTTTGAAATTGCAACTAAACTCAGCTTCTCACCTCAACCCACTGCTGTGGCTGCTGGAGACTGAGCTGGCCTGTGCTATCCAGCACAATAATGCTGCACCACCATCCAGTTTTTACCTGGATTTTAAAACGACAAGGGTTTTGGGATGCATGTGGCAACAATTCAATTCTGCAGGCTCTCTCTACTCAGTCATTTCTCTCAGCAGCAGCAAAACCAGAAGCAGGCTAGAAAAAAAAAACCTGAGTGGGCAAGATGTGGAATTTTTAAGCCTATAGTGTTTTAAACCACCCATCTGGAGGAATATCCAGCCTTGGATGGAAGGGAGAAGATTTTTTTGTTTAATTCTGGATCATTGCCTTTGACACGGTTCACAAATGGTTAAAGTAGTTTGGAATTTGGCCACTGACATTTTTTGTATATGCAGTTTTATGTAAATAGAAAATAAACAGAAATGGGAGGTTGATTTCATTTGGGTGCACACTTGGGCCGTTTGTGAAATTAATGTTCACCACTAGAGGACTCTACAGCAATAGCTAATTGTCTTTTTTTTCTCTTCTTTCCCCCCCCCCCCACCTTTTTTTTGTTTTCACTTCATGCTCCCTCTGGTAATCCTTTCTCTGAAGACAAGAAATCCTGCTCTAGAAGCCCCAGATGACCCAGATTTTGAAACAAGTTCTCAGACAAGGCCAGTTGGAAGTCACTGAGCTTCTTGCCCTGTTTAACATGAAGAATAAATGATCCCACTTTCAAGAAAACAACTCACATGCTATCCTGCAGGGGCGTGCTAGGGGCCTCCTGGGATCACATTTTCATTTCCTTCACTCACCTCTGCCAAAACAAAGGAGTTTGGGAGGTGGGCAGCCCAGGGACACAGACTTCAGATTCTAGGAATGAGTAGGAGGCAGTGACACAGTGCTGGAGCTGAGTCACAGCAAGGCTGTCTGTCCTCTCTCTCCTCCTAACTCGATGCAGTCAGGACCCCTTCCCAGCTGGAGCTGTTTGCTGCTTCCTCTGGAGTCCCTTGGCTCCCCTCAATGCCCCCAAGGCAAAGAGGGCAGCCAAAAGGCTCCTTGTGCTGCCCGGTCACACTTCCTCTCTGCCTTTCTCAGATTCAAGGAATTGAGAAAACTGGCCATTGATGGATAAATTAGAGTTTTAGAAGCACTCCTGGGCTTTTTCTTTTCCCTCTGAAACCTCTCAGAAGGAAGTCTGGGTCTAAAACACAGACATTTAAACTCCAGGCAGGCGGCCAAAACCTGCGTCTTCCCATGAACGCTGGGAAGCTTCACAGTGGGTCAGCAGCAGCCTGCTTGGAGCCCCATGAGCTGATGATACATGAGGGTGAGCTGGGACCAGCTCTCCAGCTGGCCTTAGAAAGCTGAGACCTTGTCACATTCACTATTTGTCATGTCCTTGAGCTTCAGCACCCTGGAGTCAGCTGAGTCCAAGGCTTGTGCTGGCAGGATGGTGCTATTTATCTCAATCTCATGGCGTGAGGACATCTCTCCTTCAACCAGGCTGCTGGGTCTCCCAGTCCTACCAGTCCACAGGGCAAAGAACAGCAGGAGAATGGCAGCTCTGGCACCTTAGACATTTCATCCTTCACCACAGGAAGATAATGCTGGAGAATGGTTCCTTGGACTACCTTTAAGGAAAATGGGGACACCCATCCATCCACCTGCATTGCACAGAAGACCTGACTCATGCAGCTCACTGCTAAGAGCTTGGTTTGTGCCATCTCCAGGAGAGAGCAGCACCTCTGCACTTGGCCTACCCTGATTTCTGTGACTGTGGACACCTGCAATGGGTGCCTTTCTCCAAAACCTGCTGCCAGTGCCTTCCCCACCACACACCATGGAGATGCAGTGCTTGAGAGCAGGCCAGCTGCAGGTCAGCATGTACAAGGGCACAGCCACCACTTGCACCACTGGAGAAGGGGAAATAAATCTGCTGTCAGTGAGCTACAGACAGTCAGCAAATCTCCAAGGTTTCTCTCAAAGAGACATCATGGGGGTCGTGATGTTTAATGGGATACAGAGCACACTCACAGCAAATGGGAACAAATTCAGAGCCAGACAGCCAAGCCTGGGGACCAAAACTGTGGTGGGGGTGGGTGAGGCACAGCAATCCCTGGAATGAGTGAGCAGGACCTACAGCTCCATCATCTGCAGCTACATCCTTGGTCAGGAGAACCATTTTCACTTCTAGCTGCCCAAAAGTTTGTGCAGGATCAGGACTGACATCCCTTTGAAGCAGAATGCTGCTGAAGGCAGAAGTGGTTTAGGATACTCATGTTTCTCTTCACCACTCTGGAGTTGCTGAAGGTTGCCTCAGTGCCAAGAAAACTCTTCCCTTTACTGCTTCTCTAAGTCACTTGTTCCAAAATTCCTTTAATCTCCAGTGATTTTTTGGCAATGTTTGGAGAGCATTGTTTGGAATCAGCAATGATCCCTGTTAATTAACATTTTTTAGGTGCAAGGGATATGGGTGCTGTTTAACCCATGTGGAATCTTTCCAGAGCTATTGGAAGTAGGACATGCAACCAGCAAAACAGGGTCCCTGTTGGCACTGCCCTTGAGGTGCACATTGTCCCAGGCACCTGGGGGGAACATGGAGTGCCCAGAGCAGCCCCAGGAGCTAAGCTAGGACAAAGAATCATGGAATAGCTTGGGTTGGAAGAGACCTTTAAAAATCACCCAGTCTAGCATACCCTGCCATGAGCAGGAACATCTTCCACAAGACCAGGCTGGTCAGATGAGCTGCTTTGAACCAGGCAGGGGAGAAAGAGGACATTAAAGCAAGATGGGAGCTTGAAAGCAAAGCCTCAGCACAATGGGGATCTCTGCAGTGCTGGCACAATTGGCAGCTGGGGCCAGTCTCTTGGTGAAACTCTTGGCAGTCTTGTTTCACAAACAGCTCTGCTGGCTCCAGATTGAGGGGGTGCTTTGATACTCCTAAGAGAAGAGGCTGAAACAAGGACACAAAGCTCTGCCTGGCTGCCTGCACCTCTGGAGGAAGCTGGCAGGGCTGAGGCAGGGGAGGAAGGACAATGTCCTCACATGCACAGGCACTGCACATCATGGGACTCCTTTTGTGCTTGAACACCCAGTTGGAATGAACTGGGGGACATTTTCCACCATCCTCCTCTTTACTTCGTGTTTCTATAGAAGGATCAGTTATCCTGTTTTTGATCTTTCTAACTCTTCTATCCCCATTTGCAGTACTTGCTATAAGATCTCAGCTACCCTTTAATCTTGCTACACCTCAGCGAGTCAGCGAGCTGCCAGATCTCATTCCAGTGTTAGGCTGGAATGATTTGCTTTGAAACTGAAAACAAATTCACTGACCATTTGCAGACAAAATAAAACAAGTCTTTGACAACTGCATTTTTATTTTGAGTGGCTTGGATGGATTTCAGCATAGGGAAAGTCTCTGGGATACCCTATCACATTATGTGCCACATTTGGACTTGGTCCAGTGAGGATTTTTGATGATTTTGTAACTGCTTCCCTGTATTTTTCAGGATCATGTACACATGGCCATTGTCCTGGGGATGGGACACGGTTCCCTCTGAATGCCTAATTAAGCCCCGATTAGCATTTCTTCTAGGAGCAGATGCAGCTTTTCCAGCCCAGCAAACAATGCCATCTGTTGTTCCCTGGCTGGAAGTTCCATCCCAAAGTGTGCTCTGCTTCTATATTTAATTGTGAAGTTTCCTGCTGCCAAAAAAAAGTGAGGTTGTTTAAATTTGGCATCAGGAGGAAAAGGCGGAGAGGGAGGGAGATTGGATTTATATTGTTACTGCAGGGAATGCTAAATTGGTTTATTCTGACTGGCAGCTCTGCAGCTTGCCCTGCTGTGCAGGACAAGCCAAAGGGTGAAACCTTCCATCAAGATTCCCACAGACACTTTCCACCCTCACCTTGATGTCAGGGCTGCCTCTGCAGGGAGTCTTCAGCAGCTTCTCCTGCCTTTGCTACTGCCAGTTCCCTGGAGAGCTGAATTTGGGGTGACAGCAAGATCCTCAGGCACTGGCACTCAGCATTGTGCTGTGACCTTCTCTAGAGACTTTTGGCACTCACAAGAGAGGAAAGTGTTTGCAACCAACCTTGTCTCTGTTCCTGGCCCCGGGGAAATGCTGAATTTGCATGGCCTTGACCAACCTGCCATGACTGCCAATGAGGAAGCAACTGGAGAACTGATTTTTGGGCATCTGTCAACTGGCTTCTGGCTGGAGACCCACTAAACTAATTTCACACAGACCACTTAGCAGCCATTAGCTGGTTGTGGCATGACCTGTGATGGACTGGAAACAGTGACCTAGAGGAAAAAACACTCATTTTATTATTTAACCCAGTGGAAAGCAGGGTGTTGTAGGATGGGAATGTTCAGGGAAAAACAGAAATAGATGCAAGGAAGTCAATGTGCTTTGTGGGTCAGATTTTATCCCTCCTACTTCGATGAACATCACCTACTTAGTCAGCTACATCAGGAGATTCAGCTCCATGATATAAATGGGTAAGGCCAGCTAGTGAATTCTGGCTAGGCTAAATCTTTTGATTCTCCATTTTTGGGAAAGTGAGGATTTAATGGGAACCAGGCAATTAGTGTTGATTTCTATAACAAACGGAATACTTTTCTGTAGTCAAATCAAATGTTTAACTTTGCAAATGTTTACATTTTCCATCATAATAAATGTTATGCTAAACAAATATAGCCAAAGGGTAAATGCTATTATTTAAAACTTTGGGTTTGGGTTTTTTTCCCTCCAAATTAAAAAAACAACCCAAAACTCTGATGGTTCATGATGAAGGAAGGGATCTCAGTCAGCAGTTTTCCAATTTATTCTCAAAATACCAACAAGTTGCAGAATCCTGTCTCCCCAGCTGGCTGACATCAACTATGCATCACCTACATCAAACCATAGGCCAATGCAGGGCATGATTTGTTTAATAATGCAAGAGAGTTTCCCCTATACACTGAAATCATAACCACAGCACAAGTTCCTCAAAAACCCTCAGGGATGCTTAAGGCCAGTACCATATGTAAGGAGCTGGTATTAACATTCATCATAAATTAAGCTTCTTTCCCCTACATACGCCTCATTCTTAAATCCTCTTTAAGAAGAGATTTAAAAATATTTTAAAATGTCTGCTAGTTTGTTGGTTTTTTTTTCCTTTTCTGTTAGGCATTCCTATTGTGCTGCCCCTGCCTTTTCAGACATCTGGCTCTGCATCTCCTCCATGGCAAGGAGCAGGTTGCCAGTCTGTGTGTTTGGTGTGCCCATCACTGCCATCCATATCTGGCCTTCTGCTGCTGCCTTGGAACAAAAGCAAATATCCTAATCCCATCAGCCTGAGCATCTTAACACCAGATGTGTGCACTGCTGCAGCACAGGATGTTTCCTGCAGAGTTTCCTGGGACTGCCCTCTGCTTAACTCTGCCCCAGACAGAGCAGTGAGAGCTCCAGCTCAGAGGTTGGGGGTGGAGATTAGTGATAGACATCACGGTTTTGAAGCGTCTTTTCAGGCAGAGTTTTGCAGGGAGCTCTCCTGAGCTTTGTGTCCACCTGGGACAGGCAGCTGCCAGAATTCTGCCTGCCAAGTTGTAGATGATAGTCTGGGTTCACACACAGCTTGCTGGGACAGCATTTGCCTTTTGTAATAACACTCTGAAAGTGGTTTGGAATTAAGAAATGCGACCTTGCTTTTCTCTCCAGCTCCTTCATACTCAGGAATAGCTGGGTGGAATGCAGCAGGAATACGGAAAATCAATTTTGTCTTTTATGTTTTTGTTGTTTTACAGATGTATTCAGGATGCCACCACACCCACCTATTGCACAAATCCCTGTTGTCTTCATGAGCAGCTCATTAAAGTCATTAGCAGGCTCCCAGACAATTTTCAGCCTCAAGAGTAGCTGGGATTGTGGCTGGGAAGGCAGCAGCACCCTAAGAGTTAAACTGCAATAACCTGGAAGAACACAGATCAAAAAAAACCAGGAATTCGATACAGTTCAACATCTTCAGTGTACTTTGTTATTTACCATGCACAGCCTGTGCCAGCTGTAGCTGACCTTCTGTCTCAAGCTGAGAAGAAAGGACTGTATTTTGTACTTATGGGAACTTGTGTTTCAATATATCCCCATAGCAGCAACCTTCCAACCTGCTCCCATGCCAACACCGTGTAAAATTGGTGATGCAGGCAGCACTTCAATGGAGCCACCACCGCTTGTCACCGGGACATGTAGTGGTAGTAACTTCAGTGGGCAAACTGGGGAGATTGCCTGTACTGGGTTGGAAGGAGTAGCCCCCAAACAGTGCATCCCTGAGCATATGGGAGCTTCAGAACACTTTGGATATTCCCATCCAGCCATTATCTGGGGAGATACACTTAGCAGAGCAGTTAGTTTTTCACTTGTCTCTTATTACTGAACATTTGTGACTGCATATAGGAGTAGGGCCCTGGAGAAATGGGGTCGTGGGAGAAGATACTGAACAGCTCTTCCCTGCCTCCTCTGTGTATTTAAAATTTGTGAAACCAAAGAAAGCTTCCAGCTTCTTTTATTTTCTGGTAGATGAAGCGTTCCACAAACCCCAGGGAAGGCACAGTCACTCACAGTGAAACTATTCCACAGGGCAGGTCTGCAGTTACCTGCTGTGCCTCACTCCAGAGCAGGGCTTGGAAAACACGGGTGGGACCAGAGGCACTGCTGCTTCCAGCTGCTCTCGTGTTATGCGAAAACGTTATTGCTTTGAAAAATGTTATTGTTTCTAAATGAGCGGGGTTTTTTTCCAGCTTCAGCCCACACTGTTGCTGAAGGCAGCGCTGCCACGTCCCCCCCCGTGCTCCCTCCAGATGACGGCACCGTCCCGCGGGTGGTCCCCACGCAGGGGCACGGCTCTCCGGCCGATCCCAGGCTCCCTGCAGGCCCCGCGGGTGGGCCTGCTGACCTTCACAGCCCCCACGCACCGAAATTCTGCTGAGCCCGGCCATTTCACACATCTGCCTGAACTTCAGCCCGGTTTTGCTGACTCTCCCTGTGCCGCCACAGGCGCGGGCGTGCGGTGTTTGAGTGAGTGAGTGAGTGAGTGAGTGAGTGAGTGAGTGAGTGAGTGAGTGAGTGAGTGACACGCAGGGACATCTCTCCGCGGGGTGCCCATCCTGCGGGACGCGCGGGGGCCAGGCGCGCTGTCTACGGGGGTAAAAGCCGGGGCACAGCGGGACGGGTTCGTGCCAGAGCTGCCTGCACAGTGGGGGCGAAGCGCAGCGCGGGCCGTTCCCCCAGAGAGCCCCGCAGCAACCGGCGCGGGGCCCGCACCGAGCGGCCGCAGCTCGGCAGGGCCGGCCAGCGGAAGGCGGCCCTCAGCGCCGAGGCTCGCCCCGCCCACAAACCGCCCCCTCGCCCACAAACCGTCCTCCCTCCCTCCTATTGGTCGTTTCCCTCTCAGGGGGCGTGGCGAAATACTACGTCACGAGAAGAGCGTTCGCTGATTGGTGTCGGCGGCGGCGGGCGGCCCCGCCCCCGCGGTCCCACGCGCGGCCGGGCCCGCCCGGCGGGTACATTGTGCGCGGGGCCGCGCCGGGCCCGCTCCGCGCTCGCTCCGCGCTCCAGCCCTGCATTCCCGAGCTCCGCGTCCCTGGCACCCCGCGCGGGGAGCTTCCCGCCTCACGGACATTCCTGCTCGGCCAAGCCACGGTGAGTGTTCTCCCCCCCAGGTCTGGGTCCGCGCGCCGCTGGCAGACCCCCTCCGAGCACGGGGCTTGCGGGGGTTCGGAGCCGCGGGGACGGGGATGAGCCGGACCCCGGCAGGAGGAACCATGAGTGCTGCCCCCGGTACCGGCCCGGGGCTCGCTGGGGCTTTGGAGCATCGTGTTCTATAGGCAGGAAGCGGTAGGAAGAGGTTTAGGGAGGGGAAGGTCTTTTCACTTCTAAAGAAAAAAAAAATTAGTAAATATTAAACTTTAGCTATTTATTTCATTAATGAGAAAGTCAGGTGGCATTGCCTTTTGCTTTGCTTTTTTTTCTGCCTCTTTCGTCCTTATATATACATATATCTCAAAACTGTGCTCTAAGGGACACAACTTCCATGGCCTCTGATGAAATCAGTATTAAATCAGTTTGAACAAGCCTGTCTAGAGAAGTGAGCAGGTTTGTGTGAGTGACTGAGCTGAGCTGACAGAGGAGAAAACTAGTTCTTTCTCCTCCTCCTGTCCTCACAGGCCCCTTCACATTTAAACAAGTTAAGAGCCTATTTGGTAGTTGGGTTGTCTAAATTTGTTTTGTCTTTATTTTCTTTATCTCTCCACTTGTGATTATTGGGGTAGGGGGCTTAGACCAGCCAGACCTGTGCTTGGAAAATCTGCCCTCAGCTTTGCATAAGCAGACAGCTGAATGTTTCATACTATTCCAGTGGAGAGTCCAAGTGTCATGACTGCTCTGTTTTCCTGTCCTGGCAATCTCTGCCTGGGTTCTCTTGTGATCTGCTGGAGAGATTTCCTCAGCCAGAGTGCTGTGGGATTTTCTAGCCTTCATCCAAATGTACCTCTTCCTCTCCAGGACAGATCCAGAGCCACAAGAAAAAAACAAGCAGCTCTGCAACCTTTATACTTTGACAGCTTCCCTTGTTTTTCCTTCTTCCTTCCTGCATCTTGTGACACTTGTTTTTACTGAAGTTACCTTAGGAGCAATCTGAGATGTGTAACACAGCCCATGTGTTCTGGTGGTGGCCAGCTGCTGCTGTTGGCTCAGCTGCCCTGGTGACAGTCTCAGTCCAGAGTTCTGAGCTCTCCTCTTTCTGCTTTCTTGTCTCTGCTCCTGAGCTCTCCTGTATGTTCTGCTCTCTGTGCATCTCTCAAAGAGTGACTCCTTAATGCTATGGGATCCTTTCTGGGGCCTCTCTGTGTTCCTGGTTCTGTTTTCTGCTGAAAATCAAATTTTATCTGAAAGCATATTTTGTCTCTTTTGTGTCTTTAACCCCAGCCATCTGCTCTGGCTTATCTTTGTGATAAGCCCAAGTAAAGCACTTGGGGAGGAGGCATAGGTGGAAGTCTGCTGTGCAACAGGAAGGTGTGGGGTTCTCAGAATTAAAAGCAGAGTGAAAATTGCTGCAGAATTGCACCATAATGTGGAGATGGGCGACTCAGCAGCTTCAGCACTGAAGAACTTAAATTTCCCATTCCTTTCTTGTTCATTTTCTCAAGTATTTGAGGATTGTTATCTGAAGTCCTCCTGCCTCAGCATGTGTGCAGTGTGGTATCCTCTCGTGCTGTGTTTGGGGCAGGCTCAAGTAACTCAAGCAGAGAGGTTGGTGTCTCAGATGTGCTTTTGCAGAGGAGTTCAGGCCAGTTGAAAATGGTTTGACTGAAGGAACAAGGCAAAGTAAATTTGTGAATGCAACAGCTTGGGGACAGATGACAAGGTATTGCATAACATGTATTCCAAGTGTGTGAAAATGAGCATTAGTCTGATCCATAAGATGATTCTTCTGGCTATGGAGGGAGTGCTGGACGTGGTCTGGCATGGAGATAAAGGAGTGTGTGCATGCATATCTGTGTGTGCGTATGCACGTGTGAATTATGATAGCATTTTTGTCCCTATGGCGGTGACCAACCATTCCCAAAGCTGCAGGAGTTCAGGTCCTTCTTAGCAGTCAGGAGAAATTTCAGGCAATGTTTAGGAGGTGGATGAGTGAAACAGGAAGGACAGGATGTGGCCATCTGTGGAGGTGGGAGAGGAGGGCAGAGTTGGAGGTGCGGATGGAAGTGGCAGCGTTACAAAAGTGTTGAGCAGTGCCTTGGCTTGGCCCCGAGTAGGTGGGGCAGGACGGGCAGAGCTGGCCCAGGGTGTTGGTGGCAGCCACGCTGTGCTCGGGGACTGTGCAAGGGGCAGCTTTGGAGCCCTGTCAGCACTTGACCTGAGGGCCAGATTTGCTCCCCTCTTTCACAGGCTGGAGTTGAATTGCAGTGAGCACAGCTGGCTTTGCTGAAAACAGTGGCTGCAGAGATGCTGCCTGGGAAGCATTGAGCTGTAACAAGCTACCCCAAGCCCCCTGGCCTGACCTTTAACCACCATCACATCTCTCTGTCTTTGCTTATCAGCTTTATATCCCCATAGTGACTATTAGTATCACTCCAGCCAGAACAGACAGCTCTGTCTTTTCCCCATTGCTTCAGCCTGGGAATGCTGCATGTCCCATAACTGCTCTCTGCTTGCTGACCATTAGGCTTTGCAAAGACTACCAGTTTTATATGATAGCCTGTCACATTGTGGTGAGGCAAATTTATTACTGTACCACACTGGCAATCTGCTCTGCTTGCAGTGTGTGCAGGATGCCCAGGGCAGCCTGGGTGCTGCAGGGATGCCACAGTGGCACAGAACTTGCAAGCTGAGTGTGTGGTTTGATGCTGTGTGAGTACCAAAATGGAAAAATCAGAGTTTTTTGTTCCTTCTGTCCAAAGCCAGCGGGCAATAAGCAATGCCCTGTCTTGCAGCCCCAGACCCTTCAATATCTGTCAGTGCCTTACAATCCAGTTGGGAATGGATGTCCTCCTTGCCCAGCAGCATGAGGGGCTAATCCATTCAAGAGGCATGAGGGCCTCCCATCTCCACAGCTCTGAACTCCAGCCAGAATTGCAAATGAGCAAACCAAACCTGGCAGTTGTACCATGATCTCCTGCCTGGCAGGGGTGTGGGGAAGGCAAAACAAAACCCCAGCTTAACTGGCCAGGCCCAAAATTGAAATCCTGCCCTGACAGCAGGCAGGCAGACAGACCTGTTTGGTGTGAGCATCCATGACAGGGCTTTTGGTCAGCCTGGCCACCAGAGCACTCAGCTCTGCCAGCCTCAGAGCTGGGAGAGTGGGAGGATCTGAGTAAGATCTCTGGAGTCAGCAGCTGCTGTGGTTATTCTGGCATTAATTTGATGTATACCACATCTCATCTCCTAAACTCTCCCTGGGAAGTGGCATGTGGTTCCTCTGTGTTTGAAGTACCAAAGGCCTTTTGCCTTTGCAGCACATTAGCAAGTTTGGCTTGCTTGGAAAGGGCTTTATCCTGCCCATATGGGGCTGGGGTAGGTACTGCAATCAAGTAGGCTGTTCCCATTCTGGAGCCTTTTTGGGTATAATTTGGAAGAGGGGATTGTGAACTCGCTTGCCTCCTCTGCAGCCCCCCATTCATTTTGCAAAGCGCCTGTGATTGATCTGGCAGAATGGGATGTATTCACAAGCAGAGCTGGAGGGCAGCAGGAAGGCCAAAACCCCACCACAGCCTCTGAAATGAATCACAGGCTCTGAAAAGATCCGCTGGGGTTAAGGCATAGCAGTGAAAAGCTATTGTCTGGAGCCTGGACTGTGGCTAAAAGCATTATTTATCCCAATTTGGGTAGTGGTTGTAGGAGGGCGTGGTATTCCCAGGAACAGCAAAGCCAGTGTGCTTAGTGGCGAACATGAACTTTATTTGATTGTGTCACAGGTAGCTCAAGAAGCTTTTTGCAGTATCTCAGGTGCAGAGTAGCAAGTCCAATACCTGAATTGCAAATAAACTGCATGGATTGCATGCAAAGAGGATTTCCTACAGGTAGTTTTATTGTGGTTATGGCATGGTTGCTTTTGATTCAGATGAGTGCATGTCGTAGATTTGAGGCACTACAGCCCCTTTTACCAGTGCTTTTGTGAGACAAAACAAGAATCTCACTAATTGGTTCAGCTTGGCAATAATGTTCTGATTTTCTGTCAAGTAAGTATAGGCATTTAGTAGATTCTTGTGGTGGCTGTAGGCTCAGAGTGGGGCATGGGTTTAAAGGGAGGAATGGTGGGTACTGCTGAGGATGGGATATGAGAATATGAGTGGGATATGAAACTCAGACTGAGTTTCAAAATGTTCAGATATGTACCCGGATCTTCTCCAGACAATCTGATTCCTGGAGCCTACAGAATTGGGCTTGGAAAACCTCCCAGTTTCTGTCTGAGCCAACAGAAGGAGCCTTTCACATGGTCTCTCTGTTTTCTGTCTAGGATGTACAGGCTAGACTAGGAAGTGAGAAAATGAGAAGAAATGATAAGGATGCCTCCCATTCTCAAAGGTTGGGGCAGGATCAGAAATTCTGCACTGGGGGGGATGGAGTCAGCTGCCTTTCCTTTGTTTGCCTATTTACAAATCTGGTGAAACATCAAGAGTTGGTCAGGAAGGGCAAATCCAGAGTGATACCCTCTGGTTCACAGCAGTTACATTGTCTGAATTCCAGCCTGCAAAATCCCAGTTGCATCTTTGCTGTGTTAGTCATCCTGAAGAGAACAGGAACAAATTTGGCTGACACAGGCAAACCACTAAATTCACTGGAATGGCTGGAGATGAACCCAACCTGTAAGAGAGCAAAGTCTGCATGCAGGCACACAGTGGGGACAGAGCAGAGGGCATGCCTGGGAGATGATGTAGTGAAGGTCCCGTGCTGCCCACCTGGCAGCAGCCCAGGCTCCACACTCAACAAGTGTGCTGCTGCACTAAATGCCAGGTGCAATTTTAATTCCTTTCATCTCAAGCACTCTTGACAGAAGAGCATTATTAGTGTTGAGCATTTCAAGCAGCTCCAAGCTGTGTACCTGACGGTCTGCTGTGTTATGCAAGGACAGGAAAATCATCAGAAAACATCTTCACATTTGTTCCTTCCCCTTTCTTGTTTTTTATGTCTCTCCCCCACCATCCTTTCCTGTTTTCTGTTGGTTTTTTCTGCTTTTGAAGCTCAAGCTGCCTCTGAGTACGTGAATGCCTGCATGTAACAGATCCCCTTTCTCAAACCTTTTGATGGTGTCCAGTGCTGGGAAATTGCATCTGAAACACAACTGGATCTGGCTCTGTGTTTGACAGCGTGTTGCCTCACTGCTCTTTTCTCCTAAGCAGTTTTGCAAGGAGCTCTTCCCTGTGAAGACAACACAGTAGGTGACTTTTATATTTCTACTTTGCTACTCTCTACAATAAAAAGGGAGAAACTGGTTCTATAGCAGTAATTTTGGCCTGGGATAATGCTGCTGGCCTAAGCACCAGGTGGCAGAGTCCATGAGAACATTGGAAAGGTACAGATATTTGGGATGAGGGAGCAGGCACATTAGTAATTAAAAGAGAATTGATCCCCCCGCTTTCAGGGAGAACTTAAACTTCGGCTAAATTCAAGACAGTGTGTCAGCCACCAGGGTTGATTTTGTGAGATGGAGAGAAAATAAAGATGAATCTTATGCCTGCTGTCACAGACCCCATTCCAGGTGGGTCTGCTCTGATTTGGAAGGAGTGTCTGTATGTTGTAGTACAGCCCATGCATAGAGGGCCCATATGGCTTCTTGGGAATGAAACTCTGCTGTAGTTTAAGCAGCTTCATCCAGGTCTTCTAAGCTGAGCCAGCAAGGAACCTTACTGCTTATTTATTTACTTATTTACAGCTTTAAATATTGAGTGGGGCAAAAAGAAACATGTTCTGCTTGCTGCTTCTCTCATGGGTGTAACAGAAATTGCCAGTTTTGGATCATGGGACTTGGGGTCTTTGTTGGTGTTTAGCCAGCCTTTAGGATCTTGGGAGATCATAAATTTATCATTCATAAACCGTGGGATTTTTCTCTTCCAAGCAGAAATTATTCTTGATCCCCTGAAGTCCCACTGGGGAGCATATTAATCACTCTCAAATCTTGTCCTCTTGAAAGCAAGCAGGATCTCAGCTGGTGATTCCCTGCAGGTAGTGAATGAAATTGGAGATTTGTGGAGAGCCCCTTGGTTTGAGATGGAGGGGGAACCCCAAGCCTGGCTAATGATAGTTCATGTATCAATAGCCTTTCTGAGCTGTTCTCATATGCAGTTCTTTTGTGACTGGGGACAGGGCCTGATACAGCTTCAGAGTATCTGTCTAAGAGGCACTTGGGTTTTTCAAGAGGTGGTAGAGTGTTTCCTGAGGTTCTCCTAGAGGACCATTCCAGCAGGGCTCTGGAAGGGTGACCCATCAGCCTGGGAGGGAAAGTCCTCTGCTGGAGTGTGGTTTTTAGGAAGCAAAAGGCACTCGGACAGGAGAGCTGTGGCTCTTCATGTGGGGAGTTTGGCCTGCTCTCTGCTTTTGTTTTTCCCTTTATTCTCTTTGCAAGCTTTGTCCTGTCCAGAGAGACTGCTGGGGCGTTTTCTTCATGAGCTGAGATTTGAGGGGTCTTTTTTTCTTGAGCCAACTCCTTCCCTCTTTCAGGATTGCTGTCTGCCCTGTCAGGATGAGTGGAAGGATTTTCAAAGCAACCTTATCTTCCTCTGCTGGAAAAAACCTGTCTTTCCCATTCTGGCTGCACAAAGGCTGCAGACAGCCAGGGGAATACTTCAGCCAGCAGACAGCATTGGATAGCTGTCAAAAAGCTGATGCCCCTCTGCCCTCATCCATATGGAAGAAGGATTATTATCTGCCTCTGTGTGCAGTAAGATCCCTTTAAAGGTTATGCAGTAGATACTTATTTTTTCAATAACTGCCTTTCGAGGGAAAATAAATGAATGCAGCGTGGAGAAATTCCAAGCCCCAGTTTGTTCAGGTCGTGCCTTCTGCTGTTCCCATTGACATGGCTGTTCCACAACAGCTTCCTGCATGATGGAAGAAGCAGCTGGGAGCTCTGATAACCCCCAGGCTCTCACAGAGCAGGTGGGAGCTTGGCAAGGGCCACTGACAGGTTGCTTTGTGTAAAGTGCTCCTCATTCAGAGTGGTTCTGCTTTTTCTCTTTAGCTCAGTAGTTGGGTAAGGGAGCAAGGAGTGTGGTAGGGACCAAATTGTGCTCTGCATGTGTGTGCTTCAGAGAAATGCATGTGTCACAGGTCCAGCCTGCCCATGGCTGCAGTTAAACATGGCTTAAATCGAAGCACTTCTGTGCATGTTGTGAAATTGTAGAAGACATTTTGCCTACAGGCTTCAGAGGTTTGTCAGCTGCTACATTGTGGAAGAAATTTTCCAGATGAAGTAGCTGCTGCCTGCAGTTTCTGTTTGTCTGATATGGGTGAGATGATGCCAAGGTCTCTGGTAGACTGAGGCATGCGGTGAGGGGAGTTTGTGAGTGGAAGGATTAGTGTCTGCCACTTTTCTGCTTGTGCCCAGCTGTGGCAGGATCCAAGAAGCCCTCAGAAAAAGCTGTTTGGGTGTTGCTGAAAACCACAAGCAAGACTTTCTGGTGAGATGGCTGCACCCCAGAGTTCAGGAGCTGCTTTAGTTTCAGTTTAATGGTCTATCTAACCCTGCTTGTCTGTGACCAGTGACATCCAGTGTCATAAACCCACTCCAGGAGAGGCCAAGTAAAGGGGCTGTGACTGTGTCCTCTTTAGCTTTCAGAATTCCAGCTGGGGGTCGGTTGGTGCCTGTAGTGAACATGATAGCAAGAGCAGTGGACTACCAATTGGAGCTGGACTACCAATTTCCCTGGATGTTTTTCAATACATATAAGATAGAAATATTGTTTGCCTCCAAGTTCCCTGGGATAGATATTTGATGCTGGAAGTCTGAGATTTGAAATATATGTGTGTGCACACGTGTGATATATGTATGTGTCCTTACGTGTATGTATATATATATAAAAAATGTCTTTGCTGCAGCTTTTATATAGACATTTCAATTTTTTAAATGACCTGCTCCTTGCACTCTGAGTAGGTGCTTTTAATCTTAGTGTCAGAAAAATCATTGCTGCCTTCCTGCAGTCTCTGTGTTTGTTTCCATAGCTGTCCTATATAAATTGCTTCTTTTTTGTGCATAAGCAAATCAAAGGTTAACAGTGAATAGTTGACCTGAGCTGTGAGAAAAGAAAGCCATAGCAGTGGCAGGGTGGTTTCTGAGGTTGTAGGAAGAGGAACCTAAATCAATAGCTTTTAGCAGACTCATAAATGTTTCATTTGTATTTCTCGCTTCGGCGTTGACATGGGAATCCAAATAACCCCTTAAATTAGTGTTGTTCCTGCGCTGGGTGTAGATGTTGGAAACATTTCCTTCAGATGCACTTCAAAGTGCTGTTCCATAATGGCATTTTCCTTCCTGTTTTGGAGCCTTGCTTCTGCACAGCCTCCAGTCATGAGTGAAATGAACTTGTCAGCCTCTATCCCAGGCTGCCGGAGTTTGGGCCATGGATATGGACATTTCCCACCCAACAACCCACATCAGTGTTCCTGCCCTCACTCTGAGGCTGAGCAGGACTTGTGGCTGCTTGGGCACGCTGTTGTTTCTGCATGGAGAAGCGCAGAGACTTTTCCCTGGACTGTGACACAGCCCTGAGGAATGAGTGAGGCCTTGAGAAGACCAACCTCAATAACTCTTGACAGCGGGTGGGGAAGGAGCAACATGCCCACAACTGTTTGTCTCATTCAGACTCTTTTGGAGGTGTTGGAGAAGCAGGGGCAGGAAGCTCATGAGCAGAGCCTGAGTCAGGCAACTTATCTGGCCATCTGCCTCTTCCTGAGGTCATCCACCCATGGAGTGTGGGAGGGTTGAGCAGCTCCAGGTCAGTGCCAGGTCAAGGCTGTGACCTCCTGGCAGCCTGGGAGTGCAGCAGCCATTCTCTCAGCATTTTGTGGTTTCCTCCAAGACCCCAGTGCTGGCTGGGGAGGACTGGGCTCATCTGCAGACCTTGTGTTTGCAGGCTGGAGAGACCCTTGAGAAATCCCAGCCTGCGAAGAGCAAGTTAAAAAAAAAGCCCATCCAACCAACATTAACAAAAAGAACCCATCTAAAAAGCCTTCCCCAACTGTCTTGTCTAAACAATTCAGTGACTGGAGTGAAGGTTGACCCCATTTTGATTTTTTCAGCTTCATTTTTCAAACCTCAGGACAAGTTCTGTATTAACTTTCTCCTGTAAGAGAGGGCTGTGCATGTGTATCTGTCTGTCTGCTTTAGTTACATGGGAAGCAAAATACAGCTGGCTAAAGTATTTTGGAGTAAATGACTTGGATTTTATCATCTAGGTAGTATTAATTTAATTAGTCCAAAAGGGTTTTCTTCTACAGGCAAGGATTGGTATCAGGTAGCACTAATGTGAAATAGTAGCTAATAAAAGCCTTGTGTTTGATTCTGCCTGTCTGGTAAAAAACATAATTTATGTCTTTCTTTTGTCTTATTCTGAATAGAATCTGCCCTGAAAAATGTTTAAGTCACATGAGGTGTCTGGTGAGTTTTATAATCAAAAAGTGCAACAAATGGGTTTGGTAAAATCAGTTCAAACTTTTGGCTTCTGCCGGTAATTAAATATTTTGTAAATAAAACCTGTAGCAGTTGCTTTTCCTAAACCTGCAGTAATCTACATGAAAATCAGAAGCCAAACTTAATTTCTGCTGAGCCAAGAACAGACCAATGCCCTTTATCCTGGATAGTCTGCTCTCTCTATGCTGTTTTCTAAGGAAAAATAACTCTTCTGCGGTTTGCCAATACCCTCTGGGGGCTGTTGAAACAATCTACACCAAGTTTGGGGTTTGATTGCCTCACTTTGTTGCTCCTTTGTTGAAACCAAAGCAGAATTTCCCCCTTCACCCCGCTCTGCTTTCTCATCCTGCTCAGCCTGAGTTAGATTTTTTGGAGGATGCGAGAGTGCAGGAGGAAAAGGTGCAGGAGCAGCCATGGAGCAGGAGCCACAGGGATGTCACCTGGAGCTTTGAGATCCGCTGGCAGCGTACCAGGGTTGGATAACTAATGCGTGTGGTCTCCATGCTTTGTATCAGTCAGGATGAGGGAATAATGCTTTCCCTGTTTGTCTCCCTGCAGGCAAGAGCTGTGCCGCCATGTCGGTCAGCGTGCACGAGAACCGTAAATCCCGCACCAGCACCGGCTCCATGAACATCCTGCTTTACCACAAGGCCTCCCACCCGGACTGCGTCCTGTCCCACCTGAACACCCTGCGCAAGCACTGCATGTTCACCGATGTCACCCTCTGGGCAGGGAACAGGTCCTTCCCCTGCCACCGGGCAGTGCTGGCTGCCTCCAGCAGGTACTTTGAGGCCATGTTCAGCAACGGCCTCCGGGAGAGCCTGGATGACGAGGTGAACTTCCATGACAGCCTCCACCCGGAGGTGCTGGAGCTGCTGCTGGACTTTGCTTACTCCTCTCGGATCATTATCAACGAGGAGAATGCCGAGTCCCTCCTGGAGGCTGGGGACATGCTGCAGTTCCACGATGTCCGAGATGCTGCGGCTGAGTTCCTGGAGAAGAACCTCTACCCTTCCAACTGCCTGGGCATGATGCTGCTCTCGGATGCTCATCAGTGCCGGCGGCTCTACGAGCTCTCCTGGAGGATGTGCCTGGTCAACTTTGAGACTGTTCACAAGAGTGAGGACTTCAACAACCTTTCCAAGGACACTTTGCTGGACCTCATCTCCAGCGATGAGCTGGAAATCGAGGATGAAGAAAAGGTCTTTAAGGCTGTCATGCAGTGGGTGAAATACGACCTGGACGAGCGGAAGGCTTATCTCCCAGAACTTCTGAGGAATGTTCGTCTGGCTTTGCTTCCTTCAGAATGCCTCAAGGAAGCCTTGGCTTGCGAGGACTTGATCATGGTGGATGAAAGGAACAAGCTTGTCCTGGATGAAGCTATTCAGTGCAAGAAGAAGATCCTCCAGAATGATGGGGTGGTCACCAGCCTCTGTGCCAGGCCTCGCAAAGCTGGGCACACCTTGCTGATCCTGGGAGGACAAACCTTCATGTGTGATAAGATCTACCAAGTGGATCACAAAGCAAAGGAAATTATTCCCAAAGCAGACCTGCCAAGTCCACGGAAGGAGTTCAGTGCCTGTGCCATTGGCTGCAAAGTGTACATCACTGGAGGCAGGGGCTCGGAGAACGGGGTCTCCAAAGATGTTTGGGTTTATGACACCGTGCATGAGGAATGGTCCAAAGCTGCCCCAATGTTAATCGCTCGGTTTGGGCATGGCTCTGCCGAATTGGAAAACTGCCTCTATGTGGTTGGTGGACACACTGCAGTAGCTGGAGTCTTCCCTGCTTCTCCTTCTGTTTCCTTGAAGCAAGTAGAGAAGTACGACCCCATATCCAACAAGTGGATGATGGTGGCTCCGTTGAGGGACGGCGTGAGCAACGCCGCGGTGGTGAGTGCCAGGCTGAAGCTCTTTGTCTTCGGTGGCACCAGCATCCACCGAGACATGGTGTCCAAAGTGCAGTGCTACGATCCAGCTGAGAACCGATGGACCATCAAAGCCGAGTGCCCGCAGCCCTGGCGCTACACGGCAGCCGCTGTCCTGGGCAGCCAGATTTTCATCATGGGAGGGGACACGGAGTTCACGGCAGCCTCCGCCTACCGCTTCGACTGCGAGACCGACCAGTGGACGCGCATCGGGGACATGACGGCCAAGCGCATGTCCTGCCACGCCCTGGCCTCGGGCAACAAACTCTATGTGGTAGGAGGCTACTTTGGCACTCAGAGGTGCAAAACGCTGGACTGCTACGACCCCATGTCAGACACGTGGAACTGTATCACCACGGTGCCTTACTCGCTCATCCCCACAGCTTTTGTCAGCACCTGGAAGCACTTGCCCTCGTGATGAGGGGCAGGGCCTGGGGGCTTGTTTCCAGGAGGTCAATGAAGGTAAGGGTCTCCTCCTCTTAAATTAAAAATTACTGTCTTGCCTCAGTTGTATCTCCACACACCATGCTGAAGCCACAGGTGCTCATGAAGTAATTTTATGGGAAAATACTCATCCTCGCAGCATCTTTAGAGATACATCTACATAGACAGCTGGGGCCTCTCTCCTCCTGCTCCAAGGTGGCTGGATGTACCAGCCTCACCCTTCTGTGGGGGGGTGGATGGGAGATGAGTCCACACCTGCTCTCACCATGGAATGCATCCTGTTCCCATGCAGCTGAGGGAGTTAAGGTTCCTAAAAACACTTGTATGTGACTCCTGGGAGATACCAGGGCAGAAGTGCTTTGGAATGTCTCAGTAGTTTGATATTTTTGCTGATTTTCTGGGTGATGTATTTAGAACTGTTGAATATGTAGGCAAGTGACCCTTGGAATGCCAGCAAATCCTGGTTCTCTTTTTATGCTCTCTGTTTACATTTCAGTGGGTAGCAGAAGCAAAAGCACAGAAGCCATGGTGCATTTGATGGTCTTGGTGTTTATTTATCATCCAAACAGTTGCTTGTTAAATCAGAACTTCTGAGACTTCTGTGTCAGACCTGAGTGGGAGGGAAAGGGTTTTGTAACCAGAAGAAGAATGTGTTTATCAGTGTTTTGGGTTGTGTGAGAATAAGAAAGTTGGTGGAAACCCATGATGTTGTGTCTCATTCTGGCGCTCTGATTTTCTCTTGCTCAGGGAAGGTGCTCCTGCAGTGCCCCTGGGACAGGGTTTCTGCTTCCTCCCCTTTCCTCCCCAGTGGGGTATTTGGTTGCTGTTCTGGTTGTCAGTGTGGCTCCACAGGGCTTTGCATGTCCTCGCCAACTTGTGCTGAGATGCAAGCTGGCCTGGCAAAGCCCAAAAACTCTTCTCATCTTGCATTGTGAAAGCAGATAGTGATACAGGCAGCACTTAGATAGCATCACCTTCCCAGGAAGTCAGTAACACGTCTGCTAGCTCAGTGTGCAGGTTTCTCAGTGCCAGCAGCACACACAGCCCTGCTCTGGTGGTTGCAGCCTGCATCCCAGCCAGCTGAAGGAGCTGGGAATCCCTCACTATGGGTGTGGGATTGACAAGCTCCACTTACAGTTTTATTTGGAAAGTGGGGACTGAGGGGAGGGAAATTCTTCCACAGACTCATCAAAATCCACTTCACTTAATACAGGGAGGAAGGAATGCTGCCCAAACCCTCTAACACCCTCTCACTTCCCTGCTTTCCACTTGGTGTGGTTGGTGTGCCTGGGAATCGCCCAGCGGGTGAAATTGCTGGCACCTCCCAGTGATCATCTTTTTTGATGCCAGGTGGGAACCAGGGAGGAGTTCCTGGCACCTCAGCCAGGGATTAGCCCAACGTGACCACCTGCTTTTCTCAGGTGGGAAAAAAACCACCCAGGGCATTACGCTGGCCTCTGTGAAACACCTGGTTTTAACATGGGTTGGACCACCATGAGGGCAGGGCAAGATTGGAAAGGGTTAAAATGAGACCTTAAAGTAAGGTCTGTAAGATAATGGCCTTTCCAAATTCTCCTCCTCAGGCGTTGCCTAGCATCTGTCACGGTGGCTCAGTAATCTAATTAACTGTCACTTGGCTATTAAATATTGCAGCAAAGACTGTGAGGACTCCATCATTTTCAGCTCAGGTCAATGGGGCCTCCCTTTAAGAGCCATCCTAGAGCTGACAGTTAATTTTCTCTGGTAGCAGATGCATCTGAATATTAAAGCTCAACACCAGCCACATGGCTGGGATAGGAATAGGGGGTAGTTTGAGATGGGAGTCGATTCCTCAGCCACTAAATAAAAAACAGTCTTCAAAGTCACAGTGATGTTATTTGCCTCTCCTACCTTTTTCCTCCCTACTGTATTTGGGTTGTTCAGACCTAATAAATAGTTTTGTGGGGGTTGTATTGATACTTCTTTTCCCCCCTGTAACTGGGAGCCTGACACAAGCACAGAAAACCAGAAACTGCAAATAAAACTGGTGAAAAGTCACTGTGTGAGGGTTTTATGTGCTTTTTTGGCTCTGCCTCCAGTCTTCGGTTTAAAGAACTATTTGAAATACATGCAAGCTCTTGCCAGAAAGAATGTCTGTCCACGTGGTTTTTCTAGAGTGGTTTTTTTTTTTTTTATTTCATTTAGTGAGTGAATGTCCCTGATGTGCACATCCCATGTGCCTGCCTTGGCTGTCCTGGCTGTGCAAAATCTGGACTTGGGAACCGGGGTAACTGGTTGTAGGATCCTATGGCTGTGATCCAGTTCTTCCCATTGTCCTATTGCAGGTCTGGCCAAGGGGTTTTCTGGTTTGCAGCTCCCACCGTGAAAGGTCTCTGCTCAAACACCTGATTTAGTCCTTATGCAAGTAGGGATGCCCAGAAGGCAGGCTGGCCAGCACCTGGCCAGTTTCCTATGGAACTGCCTGTCCTCACCTGGAAAACCTCAGGAGCAGCCACCCCTCGGAGCAGAGCAAGGTGGGCTGGTGGAAAAAGGCATGGGCAATCACGTGGCAGGAGACAGAACTTTGTCCTCATGGAAAAAACAACCTCCTGCCCATAAACTGGTCCCTGAAAACCAAACAGTCTGTCCTTGACTAATGTTGGTCATAAAGCACCCAGCCTGCTTTTCCTGTGAAGCATAAAACTGATCAGCTGGAAATGCTTCCTCAAGGGCATGGCCTTTGCCCTTCCCAGACAGAGCAGGGACACATTTCAGCAGAGGTCCCAGCACTGCTGCCAGGGAGGCTGTGTGACATTAATTTAGTGCTTATTACCCACAGTTAATTCCAGGAATCAAGTGTGATTAGCAGTATGAAATGTGAAAGCCTCATCCCCTCCCAGCCGAGGTGGTGGAGCCATAGGGGAGGCAAAACATGCCAAATGAGCACTGGGCTAATCAAGGCTCAGTGTTGATAAGGACAAGCACAGCCCAGCCCAGGGGAGGGGGTGGGTGGTTTGTCACAGTGCTGTGCAGAGACACTTGATGGGGACAACTCAGCCCCTCCTCAGAGGTGACTTCAGGCAGCTCCAGGAACAGGTTCTCCAAGCTGCCTGTCTCCACATTAAAGTGGCTTCTCCACACTCTCTGTCCTGTGTGACAGGGGCAGAGTCACAGATGGGGATGGGATGGTCACTTCAGATTTCATGGTCCAGCCAGGAAGGTGAATTAGAAAGAGGAGTCACTGCATCCCTCTGTGCTGTGCTTTCCTGGGGTGGAGATGTTGGAGTTCCCATCTCCAAACAAACAGGACAAGCCAAGCCCTGTAGCATCCAGGAGCCAGGGGTTCCCCTGCCCAGAGGTTCCTAATCAGGTACTTTTTAGCCCCTACAGTACCCTCCTCACAGTCTTCACTGTAGGGAGCAGAGATTGGTGGCTGGGCACTGCTCTGGCACTGATTCCTGGGGCACATCAGAAGCTCAGAGTTGATTTTGTGGCTTCCATGGAGCCCTTTGGTGTGTGCTTAGCTCCAGTGAGGGCTGAGGGTGGCACCAGCAGCTGGTGCCTGCCTTTGGGTGGGCACTGAGTGACTGAGGCTGAAGGGTTTTGAGGCTGTTCTGGCACCTGAAATCTGAACTTTGGCCCCAGAGCTCCTGCAAAGATTTAGGCTGTGTGCCAGGCCCTGAGCTGTATTCCAATACCACACTCACACTAGGAATTGGGTCAGTTCCATGGTTTTTCCTGGTTATTATATTACAGCTTAGATAACAAGCCTTTTTTGCAAGCTTACACAGCTTACAGCTGCCTGGTGTGGCTCCCTTCACACATGCAGCTTGCATCATTCCCAGCTCCATCCAGAGCCCTGCTCACAGAAAGGCACCTTCCCATGCCAAGCCCTGTGTACCTGCAAAGAACAGCCCCAAAAAAACCTCAGGATCTCTGCTGGCTCCTAGAGGCTGCTGCTCACCTGCATGCTGCTGGGGTGGGTGGTTGCTTGGGACCTGCTGGAATTCCTGGAACAGAGTCACAGCTGGTTTCTCCCAGTGGCTCCTAGGAAACCCATTTGCATGTGTATAATAGGGAGGCCGGATAAACAGGGATTGCAGTTTTTCTGCCGCTGCTGCTCTTTCCAAGTGGCTGGTTGTCTCTGAAGCCAGTTTATCAAGCAGTGTTGGAAGGGAGTGGCTGGCCTGGGGAGGAAAGTCGATGAAAATCAGGCTTTTCCTAACCCTGGGCAGATGGAAACATGTGCAGTCTGAGCTTGGCCCCAGACTGTATTAATCAACCCCTTGGAAATGTCAGTGATACGGATGTTTTTGGAGGAACCTGTGGAAAAAGAGAAAAAGGGTCTTTTTGTTTTGTCTGTTCCAGTTTTTGGGCCTTCCTCCTTGCCCTAAAAAAAAAAGAGTGAAAACTTTTCCCTCAATTTTTCATTCCCTTATCATGTCCACTGAAGTTTGGTACCTGGCTCTGAGCCCTCCCCAGCTGCAGCCCCCTCTCCTGTCCTGCACAAGCAGAGGACACCCCAACTCCTAAAGAAACCAGCTGCTTTCCACCTCAGGGAGTCGGGGTAACCCCAGTGTGGGCTGAGCTGAGCACCACACCAGTTAATGAGCTTTCTCTTTCCTTCCCCAGATGCCAGAGTCACATCCATGTCCCCTCTCTTGCGGCTGGAGCCAGCACAGTGACCGAGAGCCTCCTGTCCTCCCGCACGGGACTCCAAGGCAGCTTCCACATCCCTTCCTGGCACCAGGATGGGAGGCACAGCTCCTGCCTGCATCACACCAGGGGGTCACCAAGGGCCACCCAGTCCCACCACTGCTCATTGGCCTGCATCACATCAAAGCCAGAGCCCTGCCTTGCTAGGCTAAGCACGGGGATGGCTTGTGGGCCCCCATGGACAAATAGGGCTGGGGAGATGGAGGCTGCATCCCTCAGCAAACATGGCTGGGTAGCCCTTTTTGTTACTCAGTTGTGGGGGTTAAGAGATATTAATATGTTTTTCTCTAAGGCAGTGAACTTGCCATTGGCAGTGCTTGCTGCGTGGGTGACTTGGAAGTGTTTGTTAAAGGGAACAAGGTGAGAGCACCTGGCTCTCCCCATCCTCTGGCCATTTCATAGAGGCAATGGCTATTGAAATATTAAAACACAGGAGTTTGGGATGGCTGCCAGCAGCACCACGTACTGTGACAAAACAGGGCAGATGCCTTTTGGTTTGTACTTTGGGCCTTTTAAATTCCTCCCCCCCACCTTTCCTCACTGCTGTGATTTGGTCAGAGGCCGGGTAGCTCCCCACACACAGCTGCTGGGAAGAGCACAGGGCTCTGTTAGTGTGCCAAGGCAGCAGCACCACTGCTGAGATATTCCCCAGATAAAGCCCACTGCGTGCTCAGAGCCGGTCTGCTGAGCTTCCCTGCGCGTGGGTGAGGCTCTCACTGGCAAAGGAGCAGAAAAAGGGGTGCAGTGGGGAATGCTTGTGCCTTGGGAAGGGGCACCTTGGCTCCAGCAAGGAGGGAGAGCAAGAGGATTAGGATGGCGTTGCAGGGTGGGCTGGGGAGGGATCCCCCTCCTTCCTGCTGCACCCCACACCCTGGCTTCCCCTTGGAGAGATGTGAGCGTTTCTGACGGCGTGCTGCCTGCCAGCACTTGGGCTGAGGCTGCCCCAGGTTATCCACGCACGCTGGCTGCCAACTGTGTTTGGGATTATGCATCCAAGAGCTGTCAGCCTGAGCCATTCCTCATTTTGCTGTGGAGGAAGGCACGTGGATTTCAGGCTGTCAGTACAGGGATGCAGCTCCTGACCAGCCACTGCCGAGGACTGGTCCTGCACCGCCCCAGCATCCTGCTTCCCTGCACAACGGATTTCCAGCTTCTCCAGGCTTGCCTCTCTCCCCTGGATGAGCCTGGGCTGTAGCCTGGCCAGCTGAATGATGCAATGCCATGAAAAGCCTTGACACAGCTTCAAACAGCAGAGGTCTTTTGGGAGCAGCGGGTGCTGTCGCTGCCGGGAAGAACACACGTTCCACGCCGCCAGCCTGCCATGAGCTGGATGACGTTTATTTACATCTTCTGGGCTTTTGTTTTGTTTTTTTTTTTTTTTCCCCTTCAGCTGCTTGTGAACTTTAATAAAAATGATGATCTGGGAAACTGTTTGTGTGTTTTTCACAGGAGTCTTCATTCAGAAGTTGGATTTAGGTCTAATAACAGGGCCGAGGACTAATAACAGGGTTGGCACACCATGGGGTGGTTCACAAACAGCCTCCAAAGCAACCAGCCTGTCTGTAATTATTATTGCTTCAGTGCTTGGGAAACTGAGGCACAATGTCAAGTGTCTTGTCCAAGGTTAATGGTAGATCTGGGAATTAAATCCAGGGCTCCTCATGTCCTGAGGACATCATGTGGCTCTCTGTTCTACAGCTGCTCTCACTCAGCTCGTCCATGCCATGGTTTCAGGAGAACTTGCAAGTCTGCAGTGCTAATAACACCTGCCAAATAGGTTGAGGGGCCCAGCACAGACACAGCCATACTCCTGCAGGGAAAGCCAGTAATTTCTAAGGAAGACAAGAAGAATTCATGCTTCTGTTTTCCTTATTTGCCTTCTCTTGGCTGCTGCAGCTCCCAAGAAAGGGGCCTTTTGACAGGAGAGATGCGCTTTCCAGCTGGAGCTCCTTTCCACGCTCCTCTTCCATGTGCATCTCTCTCCATCCCAGAGGAGCACACAGAGGCACAGGGAGATCCAGCCCTGCTCTGGGAACACTCTGGGAGGGTTTTCCCTCCCTACAAGACCATCAGCTCCAGCTGTGCTCAGGGCTGGGATTGTGGGAGCATTGCTCAGAGCAGCGAATTGGCACCAGGCAAATTTGTGTTTGCCTTCTCCTCTTGTAGCAGGGGCTGTTGGGCTTGGGAAGCAAAACTTCCTATGAGTGTTATACAGGGTCTCAAAGGGATTTGGAGCCTGTATTTCTGAGTTGCAAAGGAGACAGGGATCCTGTCCCCTTGCCTGCAGGAGCTGGGTGGGCAGCAGCATTAGCTGACGTGAGCTGGGTAGATATGAGTGTAAGGCTCCATAGAAAAAGCTCATTAAAGACCCCTTTGGGAAACCAATTCAGGGTAGAAATTACTGTTTGATGAGCAGGAGAGGGGGAAAAGAGGAGGAGGGGAGGTGAATGAAATCCCCTATAGTTTTGTTGATTCAGGTTTCATATGCGACTCTGGGACTTTAAATAGCAGCTGGGGAGGCTTTGCAATAGGCTTGCTTTGATATGAGCCATGCAGAGACCTGCTCTTTTGTATTTATTCTGGAGCTTGCCTGAGAGACAATTCAAAAGCAATCAGCAGCTGCTGTGACAGCAGCGACCTGTTGCTATGGAATTAGAAGTAATGAGAAATACAAAGGTTTCTTGGTTAGCAGCAACAGAATAAGAGGGGAGCAGGAGATAGAAGTGGATGTAACAGAAAAAAGCTACAGCCAGAGCCGGGCTGGCATTTAAATGGGAGGTGCAGGGGTAGAAATGTAAATGTGATTTGTTTTCCTTTTTAAAAGAGCTTTTTTTGCCATCTCAGCAGGTCAGGCTCAGCTTTGTCTGGAAGTGAGCACTTGGGAAGGAGTCCTGTCTGGTGGTGGTGCTGGAGTTGTGTGTTCCCAGGCTCCCGGGAAACAAACCCACACTCTGTAGCCAGCCCTCGCTGTGGGGTGTCAGGAGCTCAGACATCTTCCCCACGGAGTGCCAGGAGCCCAGCATGGAGATCCCTGCAGGAGCAGGGGGGCTCATCCCACACCTCCTTTGTTTTGCAGGGCCCAATCCTGTGGGAGAACTGGGGCAGGATGCAGCTCCTTTCCTCCCACCCTCTGGCCCTGGCTGGAGCCTGCCCATGAGCTCTCTCCACCTGAGTTCCCAGCTCAGTAACAGGGCGCTTCTCACTCCAAAAAACACCTGGGAGGAGAGGGCAGGGAGATGCTTGGAGGTGGAGCCAGGCAGGCAGCTGGCATGATGGCAGCTCCTTCCCCAGGGCCTGAGCATGCTGGATGTCCCTGGATGCAAAAGGCTGATAGTCCTGTGTCTTCTTTAAATGAAACTCATGGGGCCTTATTGGGTTTTAAATATGCATTTTCCCAGCCTGACCCCAGCTGCCCTTGAAATAATACTGCTTTGCAATGAAGCCCTGCAGGGAATTATCATCTGAGCCCACTCCCTTTGTCATGAGAGTCAATTAAAAGCAGAGTAGCTGGTGATTTAATAGCTCTGGTGTCTGAGGGAGCCCCACATCCATCCAGAGGCTGACTCTGGTATTTAAACACATAATTGGAGAAGAAGAGCACTTTTTCCAGCTATCCAGCAAGTTTTCAAATTCATCCACGTCCATACAGAGCACTCACTCCTCGTGCCCGTGGCTTGTCATCTCCTGCACATTAATCAGTGCCCCAGCATTGCACATTCTCCTTGCAGTATATCCCACGTGGAGTTGTTTTCTTGTTTCCCCTGCACCCTTTCCCTTGGGGTAAATCAAACAGGTTTTAATCTCTGAAGATGGTCCAGGCTCACAAAATGCCTTGCATGGAAATGCTGCTCTGTAAGCAGTGTTTGAGTTAAGCTTGCAAGAGCAGGAGAAACCCTTGCCTGCAGCTCCCCACAACCAGCAGGGAGTTTAAACAGGGCCCAGTCCCTGTTGCTGCAATGCAGAGCAGGATCCCTGTGCCCTCCAGGCACAGGCAGCAGTGCTGGGGGCCCCGAGGTGGGAGCCAGCAGCAGGCACTCCCGGTGGGAATCAATAGCCGAGGCTGAGCTCATTTATTCTTCCTTCCTCACAGTCTCCCTTTTCTTTCCATTTCACCACCTCCTTATTTAACACCCTGGGCTGTTGTACAGAGCCATCACCCTGGTCTGCAGCACTGTGACCTACTTTGCCACAGCGTCCCGACTTCCTCACTGGAATTGCGAGCTCGGAGCCCACCCAATCCATTCAGTGTTTCTCAGCTGAATAACAGATCCAATTAGGTGGAAAAAGCCTGGCTTTCATGCTGTCAGTGCCTGGACATCTCACTTCCCACTCCCCAGCACAGTCTGCACCCCTGAGGGCTGCGGCTCACACACAGGAGCCCCTCTGTGTTTGTGTGTCCCCCGCCAAATGAATTTGGGGGAAGGGTTCAAGAAGAGTGATCCTGGCTACTCAACCTGTCCTTTCATTCTTCCCGACAGTCTCTGAGGACTACAGAGCTCAGGAATCAAGTAATTTGTGTGTTTTCAGTTCTGTCTGTCCTGGGAAGCTCTCCTTTCCCAGCAGAGCCTGGGGAGCACAGTGCCTGACCAGGCCAGGATGGCACAACTTGTGCTTGTGAAGAAGCACTTGCAGCCAGAATGTGATTTAATGACAGACAGAAAGACCTGTCTCCCTGTCTCTCACTCCTGGCATCATACCTGTCCCCAGTCCTGTGGGTTTATCCCAAGCAAACATTTTAATTCTGCCTTTTTCTGCTGCCATCACTCTTCTTTTCCACTGCAGCAAGGCTCCTTCTCCCTCCAGCCCCAGCAGGCAGCCAGTCCCCAGGATTCTGGCTGCACTCCATCATGGGGCATGGCTGATTGTTAAAAGGGATGAGTAGAAACCAAACAAGGAGAAAAAAGCCTGAGGGCCCCCAGGAAAAGCTCTTTTGCTTTCTACCGTCCCTGGCTGGGTGGGATGCACGGCCATCCCCTCGCCCTGGGGCCAGCCCAGCAGCACTGGGGCCGGCTCAGCTCCCTGGCAGGTGCAGGGAGGAGGGTAAACAGCCTTCCCTCCATTTCTGGGTCACGTCTGGAGGAATTACACACGCACACACAAACAGGAGCTGCTTCCCCATGGCAGCTTCCCAGCACCCGGCAGAGCTCCCGCTGCCTCCGGCCCCTCTGCCCACGCTGCCGCCCCGCCGGGATCACGGCTGCTCCCGGCCTTCCCACAGGGTTCTGCTAATGACTCACCCCTCCTGCTCGGCTCTAATTAGGCTCCTGTCTAATTAGGCTCACTGGGAAGATGTGGCTGGTGAGAAGCAGCCCTTTGGTGAAAGGAGAGGGGAAAGAAAGAGCATCTGGAGACGCTGGAGGGAGAGACGCCAGGCTGTGGTGAGAGGACAGGGGGGATTGGGAATTGTCCGCTGAGCTGCATCTGTGCAAGGGATGGACCACAAAGGGACTGGAAACAAGTGCCCTCTGTACTGGCATACAGAGGAGCTCCAGAGTGCAGGGAGAGTGGGGCTGGGGGAGCCCATCCTGAACCTGCACCCTTGGGCATCCTTGGGAACCCTTGAGCATCCCTTGGGAACCCTTGGGCATCCTTGGAACAGAGGCAGGAGAGCAAAGCCTGGTTTGGGGGAGATTCAAGAGGTGTAAAGGCATCTTTAGGGGAGACAAAAACGATACCCACTGTCTGCCCATCCCTGAGAGAGCTGGGGGTGCTCATATCAGTTGCTAGTGTCAAATATTATTTTCTACTTAATTTCTACATGATTCAACCTCGTAAAAATCAAGACATTTACTATATTTAACATTCCTGTAGCAAATTAACAAGCCCCAGGTGCCTTCAATGGCAAAGGTAAGTCATTACTTTGCCATTCACCTTGTATCTGATCACAAGGCATCTCACTCACTCACTGCCCTAATTAGGGTTTTGCCTTTCCTTCTCTTAATAAACCCTCCATGAATGAGTGGCCTGTCTGCAAGCCCCAGCCCAGCTTGCACCTGTGTCCTCCCAGACCTCCAGTTTCTCTCCCTGAAGGCAGTGCCAGGGCTGAACCCAGCAAGGGCAGGGAAGGGGTAATGCAGATAATGCAAATGTTTAGGGTATCACTAAACCATATTTCCAAAGAGCCTCTCCTGTGCCTGTCAATGCTCCTTTTAGAGGCTCATCCCATTCTAAGGATCCTGTATGATCCCTTTTAGGTCAATGTGCCAGTGAAAATCCAACCCCATCCAACAAAGCCACAGAGATATTTTGCTCTAACTTTGGCTGCCAAGGAAAGGCTGGGCAAGAAAGCTGGGATGCTCAGAAACCCATCACTCTTTCTTGGGACCATCTAAATTGATTGATCCCTGTGGTCTGGAGAGAATATCCATTTCATTGTCTTAGCTGTAATGGCTCAGAGCATGGAAATTTTGAGCATATGAAACTGTGGAAAGCTGGTTAAGGACAGTCACATTAATATATGAGGGTGTCCTGGAGCAGCAGGGCCCTTTGCTTCCTCCTCTGCCAAAGGCAATTTGTATTGCCTGCCCAGACTTCTCCCTGGCCAGTGGAAACAGGGGGGTTTGGAGTGCACTGTGCAGGACCAGGGTGCCTGGTTAGCTCTGCAACCCAGTCTTTCCCTGGAAGATTGGTTCAGAAAGGATTTGATCTTCTCCATGTGGTTTGTGATCAGTAAACGTGCTGTTCCATCTCCCGTGACCAATGCCTGTTCCATCAGAGCAGCATCTCCCATTCCCAGCAGCTGCAGCAGCTGCTGTTTTACTGCAGCAATGCAAAGGCTGGGGGGTGCCCCAAGGGGTGCTTTTGCCAGACATCCAGGCTGCAGAGCCAAGAGGGGCCACAGGAAAACGTGCTTTTTAAAAGCCACATCCAGGAGCTGACAGTTTGGGCGAAGGCTTTTATTCAACTTCAGCAAATAGGTGAGCTGGGACGCCTGGGAATGCAAATAAACCCAGGGCTGGAGATAAACGAACTCTTTCATCTCCTGTCTCACACCCAGGGGTTGCCTGTCTTGGAGCAAGTGCTGCGTGACAGGGTGTGGGTTCAGGTACACTGCCCTGACTCAGGCTTTCAGAACAGCATGTGCAACACAGCTGAGAGGAGGGGAAAATACCAGGCAGGGAGTGCACTGCTGCCTAACGGGGGCTGATGCCTGCTGAGGAACAGCACAACACCCCAGGCAGCTGACAGCACAGAGCTCTGATCAATGCTTGATACTCAGGGCTGTCTTGTGCCTGCTCAGGAGCTGGACTCCATGCTTTTTGTGGGTCCCTTCCAACTCAGGTTATCTGATTCTATAAATACATTTCTGATTCTCCTCAAGCAGTCCTTTCTCCTTCCCAATAGTACTTCTGAAGCCAAGTGGAGAAACAAATGAAAATGAAGCAATTCCTCTGCCTCAAAATCAATACATGGGGGTGAAGGGTGCAGGTCTCCTGCTTCTCCTGCCTGGGGAGAGGATGCTGGAGTCCCTCCTGTGCAGGACTGGCAGGACGGGGCCAGCAGTAATCATTTCTATGATCCAGCAGTAATCACTTCTATGATCCAGCAGAAAATGGTTGTGGGCAAACCCCAGCATTGAGGTCCTCCATGACTCCTCATCGTCATGGCTCTGTACTTCTGGCACCCTCTCCTGCCTGGACCAATGCCTGCAGGCACTGGGAACACCATGTGCCTTATCATGGAATCACAGAATAGTTTGGGTTGGAAGGGAACTTAAAGATCTTTTTTCCACCACCCCTGCCACAGGCAAGGAATTTTCCACTAGACCAGATTGCTCCAAGCCATGTCTGACCTGGCCTTGAACACTTCCAGGGATGGGGCATCCACAGCTTCTCTGGGCAACCTGTTCCAGTGCCTCACCACCCTCACAAGGAAGACTTTTCTTCCTTACAACACCTCTCCAGGGGAGACCTGGATGCTGGGTACAGCATTTCTGATGGATCTCTTCTTGCAGATGTGGGAACACCTAAACCACACAGCATCCTGGGCCCTGTCCTGTGATGAGATGCAGCATCTCTGGTTCTCTAAGCCAAAAGAACCAAAACCTTCTCTGTCTAGGATTTATTAAAGACACTGAGCTGTTTTAGGGGCTTGCAGGAACTCTGTGTCACTTCCCCTTCTTGTACAAGGATGAAAAGCCCCGTGTGTGGAGGGGAGGAAAACCCAAGGAATATCACAGGGCCATCTGTCCTTCAGTAAAATGCTAATCTTGTAAGGGGAGGAAAATAAATTAAAGAGTCCAGTGGGTTCAAACTGAAATGGGGAGGATAAAGGCAATGCAAACATTGGATTACAGGTTGAGGTTAAGGCTCTTCATTCAGCCTTGGTGCAAAAAAGTCATTGGCAAAAATACCAGAGGTGTGGGAATAAATCAGGCAGAAAACTCAGACTTAAAATCGAATTTATTTAGAGGAAGAATGACTTTACAAGAGGTTGATACTGATAACTAAAAAGGAAGATAAATAAAAGCTTGTTACAAAACCCTGTGGATTCTGGCAAGTTACAGGAAAACTGAAGAATTTTACAGTCAACAACTTTTTGCTCACTTTTTACATAATTACAAATTAACATACAGCAATTAAGTTTTACCCTCTTCTTTAAAAATCCTTTTTTCCCCACTTTTCTTTATGGGTTCAACACGAAAAGGCAAAGCTTTTTTTTTTTTTCTTTTTTCTTTTTTTTTTTTTTTAATAAGAAACAAACCAAAACCAGAGGTATATCAGGTTATTACAATACACCTCAATGTTCTGGGAATTACTCAAGTGCATTCCATATTAGTACAAAATAAACACCAGGCTAAACTTTAACCATAGGCGAACTGAACCGGATTTTTATTTCATTTTTTCTTGAGGCAGTGTTTAATATTGATAAAGAAAATAGTAGCATTACTTTACAGCATGGAAAGGATGGATACCTATAGACAGCTTACATACATACAAAGCTCATAGCTGTATGCAAAGCAGTGAGTGTTATCCTGTTCCCCCCTCCCCCCTAGCAACAGAAGCTGAACTATATTTGGGCAAAGCATCAGTGTCAGTGAAATGCATGTGGAAGGAAAGGGCACAGAGCCCTGGAAATGCAGGTGGGAATGGAGCTGGTGTTACACTTCTCATGACATGTAGGAGATGCAGCCAGTTCAGCTCGCCTATATTTAAAAATTAGCTGTATCACCAATGAAGAATTGTCGATTGCTGCCCCTTCTGACAAATGAGGCAAGAGTTATGAGCAGCAGGGGAGGTTTTTTATTTAAAGGGGTGCCCTAAATCATGATAAATTTCCAGACCTGGCCAGCAGGCACAATAATTTCCAGAGTTCTGGTTAACAAGGAATGTTTTGTGGGATTTTAGCAGATACTCTCCTGTGTCCCCTGCCCAGCACTCCCTTGCTCCATGCCATAGATAACCTAGACAGCTCCCTTGAGATTTGGCACCTGAAGAAACTCTTCTGACTAGGTGGCATGTGGAAGGACTGGAATTGGGTGTTTCAGCAACAGCTGGGATGTCTCCTAGTGACTCAAGGAAGGTGCAAAGGTGATTGGACTCTCTGGATGCAAATCCACACGAGCTGATGGCATTACTGTGCTGCCACACCTCCAGAGGGACGAGCCCACCCTCAGTGGGGATGACAGCTCCTGTCCCAGGGAGGTGAGCAGTGGCCGGGACAGTAAACACCTCGGTGCATGGAAAGGGCCTCACTTGTTTGGATGCATCCCCTCACATCTCCTTCACTCTGAGTTTCTCCAAGGAAAAGGACATGGAGGGAAAACCACTGGGGGGGCTGCTTCCCTACCTGCCCTGAGGAAGCTGATGGTGAAGCTCTCCTGGGGGATGTACTTGAGCCAACAGAAGCCAGTTCTCTTGTCCTTCCACTTAACCTGTCTGCAGTGGGACTCTAGATTTGACAGATTCACACCCACTTTGGTCTAAAAATAATTCAAAAAGCTTGGTCCTTCCTCCCCTCTGGGGGAAAAGCCAAACCAAACCAGGAACACGCCTACTTGAAGCTCTGATTTTGCTGGGGATACAGAGGGGGAAGCAATGGCAAAACTGATTGTCTCCAAATAACCATAATTAAAAGGGGCAAGACCAGTTCCATTTAAAGTGCTTTATGGCATCAAACTGACATCAAGTTACATGTTGAGATGATCACTTAATTTAAAAGAATCTAAGGCCAAGCCCACACAGCCCCATCGAGTCTCCCACCCTTTGCTACAGCTGCTCTCTGCTGCTGGGTATTCTGGCACCCCCAGATAATACTGGCCACTCCTGTCCCTGTCTGAGCCCACACTCTCACTCTCCCTGGACACTGAAACCCTTCCTGTTGGGCAGTGGCAAAGACCAAGCCAAGAAAAGCCCAAAAAAACCAATTCTGATTTCTGCCCTGCAAGAAACACCAGCTCAAACAGCTCCAAGAACCCTCACAGGATCCTCTTCTCCTCCAACAACACGTGCTTCAAAGAGGTGTTTTTGAACCTACTCTGAGTCCCAGGAACCCCATGCAAAACAGGGTGGTTTGGGTGCTCCAAATGGGATCTAGGGACTGGCAGCAGGCTGGGTGAAGAAATAACATGCTTTCAACAACTGCAGGATGGATGCCAGGCATGGAACTGGGGCAAATGCAATTTTAAGACCAGGAAGAGGAAAGGTTTTGGTGCTGCCAAGCTGGGGCAATACTCTAGCAGACAATGCTAGACAACCTTCAGGGATCAGAGCAGGAGTCTGACTCTGGGAACCTATGCCAAGGCTTTCCAAAGAAAACCTGAGATGGGAAAAATAAAAGGCTAAAGAGATAAAAACAAGCCCTTACCTTCCTAAAGGTGAAAGAAGGAGGAAGCAGTGTGGGAGGAGAGGCTTCATTCCAAAAAAGTGAATCATAGAGTAACAGACATCCGCCAGGGACAAAGGGCTGTCCACCAGCATTTAAGACAAAAACAGCTTGGTACACAGGATTTCTGGTCAGTGTATTTCTCACTCACACCTGTGGTTTCTGTCAAGGAACCACAGGGACCTTGGGAGATCACTTAGACAATAGCATTTGCACTTCAGGCACTGAATGCTCTTTTTGATTTGCACAGGTCAGGAGAGATGGCGAAGCCAGGCAGACTCAACCCTGCTGCCCTGGCTCCCTCATCTGCCTTTTGGTGCCCTTCCCAGAGCCAAGGGACACGGCTGTGCTGTGCTGATAGCATGTGCTGGGGCTGGGGAAAAGACAGAGGGATAAACTGAAAAGTTCATAGTGGCAAAGGCTGTTCCAGACTGAGGGAACTCAGAGGTACCAGTGCCCTGATCTCTGCTCACACAACAGCACACGAGCCATGCACTGCTTTGGTTTCCAGAAATTTCAGCTTGGCCCATTCGTGTTTGCAGATGTAGGAACGGGAGGGCAGAGTTACTTTCTGAAGTTGGTGGTTTTCTCATGAAAAAGGTAACACCACACCACCAGCACATGCCTTCTTCAGCACCCCTTGGGTCCTGGAGAGCAACTAGAGCCTCACATCACTGCAAGGCACTCCATGCTTTGCTTTTTCCTTTGCCTCCAAAGGGAATGAGAAAACCTAACCAAAATGTTTAAACATGGAAACTGACTGACAGGAGAAGCCTTGCCTGAAGTCATTGTTGTCTTTTTCCAGACTTTTTTTGGCCTGAAGATGCTCTGCCTTGAAGAAAGCTCTCAGCTGAAAATTGTGTGACTTTGGGCATGGAATGAGTGCCAAGCAGCACTGCCCAACCCCATGGTTTGTAGGAAACAGGGAGATGAGAACATTTGGTTACCAATCTTTTGGTAAGAAAACAAAACAAATAAACAAACAAAAAAAAAATAAAGGGGGAGAAAGAGAAAAAAAAACTCAAACTATTCCCCAAACAAAAGCAAAAGTAAAAAGAAATAAAAAAATAAAACCAAGTAAACTTTTTTAAAAAAACTCTTTCAGATAAAATGAAAGATAAATATTTTTGCAAGCCCTGCTTGCAATTAAGAACAAGCACCAAATAATAGTTAAAAAAAAAAACCCAAAATAAAAATAAATCTCAACCCTTTTTCCTTTCTATTTTTTTTCCTCTTTTTCTTTTGAGTTTTAATAGTGTAGAGAGCTTCCAAAGCAAGCAGGGTTCCTGCACCAAGACAGCCCAGCCCAAGCATCCATCTCACCATCAATGCTGCTGATACTCATCAGCACTAACTCTGAAAATTGCTGCGGGTCACCAGCTCATGACAAGCCTGAGAGCAAACTGAAATCAAACAATAGTACAGGAAGAGAAATGATTTGTTATTTCAAAGAAAAAAACAACTGGTAGGAAAGGAAATGTACCTGACAGCTTCAAACTCTTGAGCAAAACCTTGACCTATTCTGAAGCTGGTAACCATTTACAAATCCACTTGGGTAATTCTCCTGACAGGGTTTGGAAGAAAGGTGATTTTTGAGAAAAATATGTCTTGTTGCATTTCTCCTCCCCCACTGAACACATGCCTGTATTCCCCAACTCTACAGACACCCCACAGCTGGCACAGCAAGAGCTGCCCTTGGACCTTCCTGTTCTGCACAGACACTCCCCCCCAGAGGCCATGGGGACACACCACACTGGCCCCCAGACCTGTCCCACAGGGGCTTTGTCCATCAGAACCTTTTTCTACCCAGAAATGGTTCCTCAGTGCCTGGTATTGCACAGCCATAGGGCCAGGAGCCATCTCCCTGGAGCTTGCCCTGTCTCACAGACCTGCTCGGACACTGCTGCTCTCACTCTGCCTCAGAAACCAGCAGGGCAAGTGAGAAAATCCAGACAAACAGAAGCCCAGCAGCAGCACAAAAAGCAGGCTAAGAAAAACACAAAGAACAGAACAAAGATCCCTAAAAGCAGATTTTTAGCCACCCCCCGACTCAGTCATTAGCCTTGTATGGGGATGTCAAATGCAACTGGAGAGATCTGGCAAAAACATGATCTTTACTTCAGGGATGGGAGGGAGTGAGCTGGAGCTTGAAGAGATTGTGTTGAAAATGTTGCTTACTGTTGTTTCCATTTGAACAGTCTGTTCTGGCTCCCTGGGATTGCCTTACCAGCCTACCAAATTCTCTTTTCTGCGCCATTTCAAATCTACCCAATAATGTTCTGCTCGACTCTAGAAACAGTTTGACATTTGATTCCTCTGTCCCACAGAAATCGTTCAGAATTATTTTAAATTTTAATTTTTATCCTCTGAGTTGCTGTTTCTGAATGCTGTTACTGCTTCCTGGTGTAATGTACCCTTCTGAAACCAAACATCCCCTGTCCCATGAGCACAAAAGGGGTGTGCAGGTCACTGTGTTACAGTCGGAGCAGTAAGGGCAAGATATTTAATATCTACACACTCCCTGAAAGTCCTCAGGTATCATCCATCCCCATGGGTGGACCTTGGCTGTAGGGACTGTAAGCATATCCCAGTGGATACATAGATACATATATGTACATATACAGTATATCTATATATGCCAGTGTGTACGCACCATTTGTAGAGTCCTAATCTTTTGCTAAACCCTTGATTTTGGTTCTTTTCCCCAGAAAAGGGGAATTTGAAGGCACAGACCCCTTAAGGCTATGTTCTCTCATCCTTTAGCAATAAGAAGAGACAGACAACATCTATCCCAATCCGTTTGACCCCAGGTTTGCACAGGGAGATAGATGGTCCTGTGTGCTGTGCAGGCACAGCCTCTGCAGGGAGAATTCACCTAAAACAACAGGAGAGAGGCCCTTATCCACCACTTAGCAGACTTCAGAACTTTTTTTTTTATTTAAAACCTCCAGATGCTCGTCCAGTGCAGGCACCAGCCGCGTGCTGTGTCACAGGCAGGGAGATGTCCATGGTGCCAATGCCACCACTGGAACAGTCCATGCTCAGCAGAAGATCTCCTCACCCTCTGCAGGTGCTTCTGACGAGTGAGAATCTGTAAAAACAGCATGTGGGAATCACTATGGGAACAGAGGGACACAGCAGGCAGAGCAGGGCTCCACGTGCACAGAAACCCCACTGTCTGCCAAATCCACCAGGCCCCTTAAAAGATGAACCTTAAAAGATGTTCAGTTCCCTGATGAGCTACCGTGAAATTACACCTTGTAATGGGTGAGATTTCCTGTGCACAAGGAGCTGGAAAACATCAGTGAGCTAGCATGAATGAAACTGGTCATCCGAGGGCATGTGATCAAATTTCATGTGGGTCAGAGGTTTGAGGTGCAGCTCTGAGTCCTAAGGGGATGCAAAACTATCAGGCCAAAAAAAAACCAAACCAAAAACCCTGTATGTTTTTGTTTCAGATCAAGAAACAAAACAAACCAGCTTGAGGGGAGAGGCCAGCAGAAGGCTTGTGGGTATCATTTCCACACTGCCACAGAGCTAACACAGACATCAGGAGCTCAAGAGCTGCAAGAGCCAGGAGCATCCCAGCAGCAGCTCCTTCTGAAAGCACTGACACTGAAGCAGAGTATTTTCTCCTTGAAGCAGAGAATCCAGCCCATGGAGGCTGCTCAGGATGGGATGGGATGGGAAGAAACAATGAGAAGAATGTGTGTCCCTCTGACAACCCCAGGGGCTGCAGAACAGGCAGAAACACCCACAGAAGATCATTTCAGGCTGAGAAATCCACTCAGCACAGCTGCTCTTCCCCATCCCTGTGTCACCATCCTCATTTCCAGCCAGATTCTGTGGCTTCCACAAGTTCACTGGCTGCAGGAAAACAGCCAGCTTACCAACCCTGAAAAAACACCTGTGAGCTCCCCTGACACTCACCAGACTGCTGGGAGCGATGTCCCCTGCCCTTTTTCTTCTTTTCCTTCTTCTCCTTTGGTTTGGCTAAACTGAAGAGGCGAGTAGGCATCTGGGTCTGTTCCTCAGCTGCCTTGTTAGTCTGGTTTGTTGTGCTAAGCAAATGGAAAGTGCTTTTCTCTTTGTGTGTCCTTGAAAGACTGTTCCTTTTGGGGGAGACAGACAGTTCTGCATCAAAGTGCCCTTGTTTAGGAAGGGAAGGGTTCTTCTGCATGGAGGATTCGTGAATGCTGGACTGGGAGGAGACTCTGGCAAGTTTCTCATGTAGGTTTGAAACCTAGGAAGGAAAAGGGTCTCATGAAAGAAGCTAGCAGAGAACATGGACAGAAAAGGGGTGTTCCAGACCACTCACAGGGGTGAACATCCAGCCCATTCACCAGGTAAAACAACCTTCCCATCCAGGCAAAGTAAAGAGAGAAAACCCCTCTCTGTTCAAGATGAAAATACGAGGCACGGAAAGAGTAACACTCCACTATCTTTTGCTCCTACATGCACTCTGCTATGTATCAACAAGCCAAGGGCAAATATTCTCTAAGATCTCAATAGCAAGACTCACCCTGCATCATTTGCACACACAGATGGTGGCAGGAGGCCAAGGAGCAGCGTGCCTCTCTGGGAAGGGAACGCCAGCACACGGCACAGCAGCCCCACGTGTCAAAGGAAGCCTTCCCAAGCAAAAGATGAAAGTAAAAGCATTTTTCCTGATTTTTTTTTCCTAACGGCTGTCTCAGGATGTAATTGAGCTTGCACATTCAAAGGGAAGATCAAAACAATCCCAACAAAGCTTGACTGAACACTCTATTAATAGCTCTGCAATGTCAGTCAGATACCTGCTTTGAGAAGGTGCTTCCTTCTCCTAAATCTCTTAGGCCTTGCAGGCATTTTACCTCTCAGCTTCTCCCACAGCACCCATGGCCCTTGTCTGCAAGTGCTTGGAGCTGGAACAGCTTCACTGGCTGCTTGGAAAACTTCTGGCTTGATCAGGAGCCAGGTGGGAGGGAGCAGGACCTCCTTTGGTGATGAGCTTTTCAGAGCTCACTGCTCAGCTCCACAATTAGGCCGTTCAGGTATCGAAAATCATTCCCATTCTGCAATCCAACATTTATAAACTAACTCTGCTATAGCTCTAAGCAAATTACAGTCAGAATTAGTGACTGACAAACTAACAAATGATCAACAGGCTTAAGGATTAAATTCAGTCTATGTTTTGCCAGCGGTGCTGGCTCTCCTCAGTCAGACTGCTGCACAGTTGTAAAGGAATAAACCTCAGCTTGCTGAAAATGCCCAAACCAGGACCTGTGTGTGAGTTTTCCTTTGTGCTTGTGAGCAGTCAGACACCAGAAGCCTCTTCCAGCAGAGCTGGGAACCTTTGCTGACTGAGCCACGACTGGACTGCAGGTGCTTGGTCGTTCAGGACAGGGGCAATGCCATCTTTTTGCTGGATATTGAGAATACTTTTGGGGATGGATGTCAGCATGTGAACTTGCCCTGCAATTATCAGCTTCACAAGTGGTTTTTGTGACAGCTGGAGACTGGAGGTTACCCACAACACTCAGGCTGTTTCTGTGAAGGACTGACTGCTCCCCAGAGCTCAGCTCCTGGGTGAAGGCCAACATCATGCAGTGTCAACCCCCTGGGACTGCCTGCCACCTCCTCTCTGCCATCCCTCAACACAGACAGGGAAGTGGGCAGAGCTCACTGGCCAGGCAGCCCCAATACACCATGAAGCACCAACAGTGGCAGTGCCTCAGCAGCTCCAGAGGTGCAAAACCAGCAGCGCTGCACATCACATGCAAGGGGAAGAGCCAGTTATAAATAGCAGTGCCCAGATGTCTGGCAGCTGTGAGGGGCACGCAGTTCACCCAGGAGCTGGCTGGGAGCTCCCTGCAGGGCTCAGCTTCCCAAGGAGCCTGGCTGTTGGCATCCTTTACCTGGTTGTGGTCGGGCTCCTGCCGCATCTGAGCAAATCTCTCCACGTCCTGCTTCAGCTGCACCTTCTCCCTCTCCAGCTGCTTCTGGGCGGCGCGCAGCCTCTCCAGGTCGAGCTGGTAGGCCGCCTTCTTCACCTGCAGCTCCTCCCGCTCCCGCTCCAGCTCCTGCCTCTGCCTCTGCAGCTGCTCCTCGCGCTGCGCCAGCTCGGCCTCGTGCTCCGCCAGCTCCTTCTCACGCACTTCCCACTCCTTCTCCCTCCTCCTCCTCTCCTCCTGGTGCTGCGTCTGCTGCTTCTTCAGGTTGGCCAGCTCCTGGCGCTGCTTCTCCAGGCTGCGCTGCTTCTCCTGCTCCAGCAGCGAGGTGGGCCGGGAGGAGCCTCGGCTCGGAGCCCTCTCGCTCAGAGCCAGCTTCTGGTCCTCGATGTAGGTGTCCTGCTGCAGCACCACGACCTGGCAGAGGGGACAGAGATCACTGCAGCACCCCATCCCATCCCTGAAAACCCCAGGGTGCTGTACTGAAGCCCTTCTGATCCCAGCCCAGCACTGCTGCCCGGTTACCAAAGCATGCTGGCAAAGCAGATCCCCCAGCAGCTTCCCAAATTCAGGCCAGCACTGGTTCCCTTAGGCAGCAGCTCATTCCCACAGCCTGCAAGCTGGCCGAGAAGTGTCCAGCCATGCAGGGCTGTGACACAAGGGGCAAAGCACAACAAGCAGCTCAGGCAAAGCAGTGTGTTGGGAGCAGGATGAAGGGCTAAGCCTACCTGCAAAGCAGTGAGCAGCTTATGGAGGCTGGTAATGGTTTGGAGGACCTGCTGCAAGAAAACAGAAGTGTTGCTGTTAGATCTCACTGGGTGCTGGGTACGTGGACAGCACCTTCTCCTGCTCTGTGTCCCACCAGTGGGTCTGACAAGATGCACAGCCATCCCTCTGCACCCTGCTTTTCCTCACTCTTCCCTTGCAATGACTGCATCAGCCCCCAGTACGCCAACAGATCCCTTGAACATCTCCCAGAAGTGCCTGGCATCACCTTCCTCCCTTCTTTAGCTGTCATTGCAGCAGGGGAAGGAACATCTGCAGAGGCACCTCCTGGCACAGAGCTCATGGGAAGTCCTAGGTTGTCTCTGCAAACCATTTTCCACATCATCTTGCTCAAGAACAAGGTGAATAATTGAGATGATGCCCAGAAGTCCACTTAAAAATTTCAGGAAAACAAAAAAAGCAATCTTTAAATAGATGTGGACTATTTGTACCCTTCTCCCCCAGCTGACCCATACAAGACCCACTGCCACCAGGCAGAAAAGCTGCACTAGAGCAGGCAACACAAGTGCAGAAGGTGTGTTCTTGGAAGCTTTCTGAAAACACAGAAATGCAAACACCTCATGCATCAATACAGAGCAAGCTACTTTGGAGGTATGCTCTATCCCTAAATTTAGCCTAGCTAAAAATTTCTCTGAATCTCTCATATCCTACAATTAATTTCAAGAAGAAAAAGGAGCACTTCAGTATTTGCAGTAGTGGAGTGATAGCCAGTATTAAGAGAACTGCTTCTCATTTTGTCATTAATGCTAATTGGGAGTTATGAATGTGTATCAAAGGGAGAATAGAAATCTAATTGCCCCAATTCACTGCACCTGCAACATAAAATTAAACTCTCTCTGTCTGCAGATGCACAATAAATACAGCCCTGTGCATCCTGGTGGTAATTAACCCTTGCTGCTTATAATCAGCACACATCATCTTGCTGGCAAGCAGATGACAATCAGTGAATTCTCTGTCTAAACACCCAAGGTTAAGCAAATAAATGACACAGTGGGTTCAGCTTAATATATTTAAAAGTCTAGATGTGCTTCAGCAAATTGAATGTGTTTTCTTCTACATTATCACCTATTGAGACAAATTCTCTAGCCACTTAAATGAAGGGAACAGCTGAGCAATGGAATCAATTCTTACCTCGTTATCCCTTTTCAGCATGAACATCAAATTAGCATTTCCACCCTATGACAAGATCACAAATTTAATATGAGGACAATGAAAAATCATAGCAAATGTCTTCTGAAGCTGAACTAATGACACATCCATTAAACACTCCCCTCCACCTTCCATTTTGGGAGAATTCATGCATGTTTTTAGGCCATTTAGAATCCTATAGAATAAAATGTTAATTAGGTATTATTTTGCAGTTATGTGATGGATCGATCCCCAGAAAGAAAAGGTGCAAGGTTGTAGCTGACCTTAGCATTTCAATAACAATGCAAAATTAAGCAAATGCTTTGGCTGACCTGCAGACAGGTGGTAGCTAACCTGTGCCATTAAGGAGTACAACTGATTTGCAGTGGTTTTCAAGTCAGTCGTTTTGCGTGCATATTTCACCTTTTATTTTATTTTATTTTTAAGTTATCAGGATGTATCTAATTGTCAATAAATTTTCAGGCATTTTTTTAAGGCTAGAGCTGTCACTCCTGAAATCTGAACTCAGTGGTGGCAGACACACAAATCAAGCCATACCTTCTTTAAAATGCTGTCTGACTCTGTTCTCCGGAGGTCCTGAGCATCATCGCCTTCATCTTTCGCTCCACCTAAAGGAAGAAGGCAGCATTGACATCAGTTATTCAACATTTTAAGGCAGAGATGAACTTGCTAAAGTCTGAGGAATTTAATACAGGAAACTCACGTGTTCCACAAAAGCGGACACAGAGCTCTTGACATTTTAACTAAATGAATTTGAGCCCTAAATATACAGAACACGTCAGCACTACCAGCAAAAGTGGATGTGAATTTAGATTAGGGTTGACTTTGGTTTCAGAGAACGTGCTGATAAATTCAGCTATTAGCTGGTGCTCTGTCTAGCCCCTGCACTGCTGTCTACTACCACAGAATACTTGCTGAGAAGACATGAGGCAGCATAAGAGCAGATGGAGGATGATAACAGAATCATATCAGGGTATATTATTGCAGGTATAGTTTCAATGCCTCTCTTGTGCAAGTTAATTTACATCTGGGTCAGATACTGCTGTGCAACACCCTGTGTAATTCTATGCTAACAATTTATCATTAACCTTAGCTATCAGATACCTGGATCTTCAAAGGGACACTGGGCTTCTCTTTCTAACTTCCCCCTGGATGGCTCATATCAGTGCTCCTGAGCAAGACTGAGCTGACCTGTGGGGACACGAGGGCTCTGACCCTCCCCCTTTGCTGCCTTTCTGCTCAAAAGGAGTCACACAGACCTTCCATCCTCTAGCTCTTGCCAAGACTACTGTACTCCTGTTGCCAGCTGAGATGCACCCCATGGGGAAAACCCACACCTGCAGCGGCGACTTTCCTTCTGCCACTCTTAAAGACTTTACACAAACCTGAATCTGCAGCAGTGTGAAGGACACCACAGCTGGTGGAAAGGCCCTCTCCTCCCCCCGCCCCCAAGGCTGGCTCTGCTGTTAGAGGCTGACCCTCAAGTCCTCCTAACAGACCTGCTCTCCTGCGCCACGTCCTGGGACCTTCCACCTCTCTGCAGGAGGAAACTCCTCCCTTCTGCTTTGCTGGAGGGGAGAACGAAGGGGAGTCAGGTTATAAGCCTTGCCCGAGGTTTCACAGGTTGTGAACAGAAGAACTGGAGAGAATGCCAGGTTTCATACCTCCTGGGCAGAACAAATAGGCCCTGCATTCTTTTCCCAAAATCTCCCAAGACCCTACAACTACTGAATTAGAATCAGAGGGTATTTCTACAGAAAACTTAGACTTTGGGCAACAGCTCGAGGTTGTCCCATTCATCGTTGCAACAGAGAGAGGCACAGCCCTCGACAAACCCCTCCAGTGTGAGTATTTTGTCATCATGATGACAAGGCCTTTGGGGCTCTCCAGGAGAGCTGGGAAAGCCTCTACATAGTTCTCATGTCTGACTGTCTGGAGCTAACACTGCTCCTTTAATGCAGGAGGTCAGACGAGGTCCAACGATGCCAGTGCTGAGACAGACACTAGCACAGCAAAACTGGTTGTATTGGGAGTGTGACTAAGACCACAGAGAAAGGAATTTGAGGACAGGGAAGTTTCTGATGACTAGAGCAAAGAAAGAGGGCATTGGGAAGCAGCCAAGTATGCAGCTGAAATAAGTAGTCACGCATTTCTTTGGGAGAGACTTAATTGGAGGAATAATACATGCAGACGTAGGTGGAACATAAATGCACAGAGAGCAGAGACGGGGAGAAGGTGTTTGATTCAGCAATATGCACATCCATTTGTAAATGCAACAGCATCAGGTTCCTGCTGGGAAGAAAAGTGAAGAACAAAGAACAGACCTGTAGACATTACAATAATAACATGAAGAAACTAATTTATTGAGAAGCCAAATGCTTTCATGTGGCACATAAGTAAAATAGCAAGTATTACTTAGAGAGAGCACAGAGAGGAGTGAAGAGTTCAGATGTTTAACTCTTGTATAGCCACAGGTTCTCAGCTACCATCAATCCACCTGTACATAAGCTTTTTTTCCTAATCTGTGATTTAATCTGTCACCTATTGTTGGAGAGGAGTTGTGAAACCCAAACCACCAGCTGAAGTCCTTCTGAAGCAAGAGGATACGATGACGTGTGTTATTAACAAATTCCGATGAGCACACACAGAACTACTCACCCTTGGAGGCGTTCATCTGATGACTGTCAAATCCTCCAAAAGTTTCTGCCCTTCTAGGGAGTGAGATGGGGCCAACTCCTCCCTCCTGATCCATGGCAGTGCTGCTGACCTGCTGTCCAAGGGCAGTGCCCAGGCTCCTGTTCACCAGGTGTTGCAGCAGTTCAACTGATAAAAAGCAGCAAAGTCTTTGTTAAAGCCCACCTCAGGTTTCTGAGCTATTTTCATCCCCGCCTGAGCTCAGGTCAGAAATTATTTGGTGTACAAAGAATCTAGGTTTCTGTGACAATGACGTGAACAGTACACACTGCCCCTGCAAAAACTCACTCTGTCTGACCACTAACTCCAACTCTTGGAGCTCTGCAAAAAGCTTACACCTCCCTCTCTTCCTTCAGGCAACCTCAATGTTCTCTGACAACAGCACTTAATAATTTTAGCCTCTCCAAAGATCATACTGGAAAGTAGCCTGAGTTTCCACCTACCCTTGCCTTTGTCAACAGAACTGCTTGTCCCTTGCAGGCACCACAAGCTCCTGCTGGAACCGAAGCCCCACCCTCACATCTTGCTGAGACTGAAGAACAGCAAAAGCCTGGATGGTCCAAATTTCAGCCAAGGATAAATCCCATGCTGTTCCTGACCCCAAAGAAGGTTCAATGCATGGTTTTCTTTGTGCTGACTTTCCTGCCTTCTTTCAACACCCCCACAATACCTGCTTCCTTTCCTGATCCTCATGATCTGTCCCTGAGACAATACCAGGAGGAACAGTTTCTCCTTATCTTGTTATTCTGACAAAGAGAAGATGTCCCCTGCAAAACTGGTGCTTGAGAAATGATGCCTTCACTGATTACTATATAGTAACCAATTATAGTTGGTTACTATAATTTACATGTCACATGACTGGCTCACCTTCATTTATTGCTGATTTCATGATTTCCTCTCCTTTTGGAGCCTCTTCTGTGTTGGCTCTGAAGAGCAGCCTGGAGCCTGATGTCTCCTCCTGCACAGAACTGTCTGCCATGTCCTGGAAGATCTTCGTCTTCTCCTCCAGCAAGAGCAGGATCTGTTTATCCTTCTGCTGAAGTTGTTCTGTGGGGGTGAACAGAAAACAGGGATGAAGACAAAATAAAAGCTTTGGCAAGGAAACCTGAGCTATTCCTGAGATATTGGCCCCATCTAGTGGAGCATGACAAAATGTGCTGGGCTTGGCAGCACAACAGTGCCCTGGGCAATCTGGCACAGCAGGCTCGGAAAATAAATAATGCAAGGAAGGCAATCTGCAAACCAGGACTGCAGTTATTTGCTGGATGCAGGACTGAAAAAAGTCACACTTCGACCACAAAACCCAATCCAAAGAACTCCCATACACTTTTCTACAGGGGCTCCCCAGCTCTGTTCCAGGCAGATTTTACCTTTCAGCCCTCTCACTTTCGCATCGGACAACTTCTTTTCAACCTCAGACTCACAAGGGACTCCTTCATCTTCATCTCTATCCCTGGACAGGAGACACGGCTCAATTACTACAGGAACACACCCAGTGCACCCCCTGCCCCACAAGAAGAGCTGAGTGCCTTACATGGTGTGCATTGTGTCCTGAATGATCTGTATCCAGCCGTTGCGCTCTTCTTTGGAGCTGGCATGGACTTCCACCATCTCGGGATCCTTTCCAACCATGCTGATCAGGAACAAACCCTTCTCTTCATGGGCCACTTCTCGTACAATCAGCTTCTTCAGAGAGATCACAGTGGATTTCTGGTCCTTCAGATGGAAAGAAATGGGTGAGGAGGGGGACCAGAGCTTGCTCCCAGATTCAAACTAGCATTGAAAAGGTCTCAATAAACCATAGTGCTACATCTCTCAGGTTTGTAAACATTTTCTGAACATATTGGTTAATTAAAAAAAACCAAAATCATTTAAATGGGGTCAAACAAAAGGGATGGGTTTGCTTTCCTCCAACAGTTATGTAGGAAAAGCAATTTTACCTCACTCCATTTCAAGAAAGAATTAATTTTAAATTGAATTTGTGGTTTTGTAAACTGTACCATATTTTGCTCTGATCTCATTCTCTACTGACCACACTCTTCCTGTCATTAATATCACAGCTTCTTACACTTGGTGCAACTTGCTAACCTGCTTACACACAGTGTCTTCACCATCTCTCTCCAGAATAAAGCCTTGTTCCCAAATCCCACAAAACCTCTGCTGTTCTCAGACACTCACAGCTGACTGCTGTGTCAGAACCCATGTGTGAGGTGATGTTCACCGTGTGCTAGGTGTCTCTGTGTCATCAGTCTGCTGGGTTACAGTGTCCCCAGGCTGCTGTGTCACCTGCACAGGAGCTAGCCCCTTTGTGCATTGTACCACATGCTGCAGCTGGGGTGATCTGGTTCACTGGCAGTGCCTGTATGCAAATCAGCTTCCCCTGTGTAGGGCACTGAGCCCGTGCAGAGGGTTGGTGGAACTGGAATAACAAATTATCAGCTTTCAAAATGCTCAGAGTGGAAAGGTCACAAGGTTTATCCAGTCTAGACCATGCCTGGAAGGTACAGCCCAGCAGACTCCATCAGGCACCAGGTTTTCTTTATCAGGTCAATGTGCCCAGCCCTTTTTGGGGGCTTGCCCTCAAGCCTAATGTTTTTGCTCCTGCACATTACAAATGTATTTCTCTGACATTTATTTTCAAGCTGTTCTGTTGAATTTACTGCCCTGGCATTTCACCTCACTGCCCCCTGCAGCAGCTCACAGTGCATTTGGACATTTCCTTCAGCTGAGGTTCATTTTTGCAAAGTTTGCATCCCCTCACCCCCTCCCAGCCCAGTCACTACTCCAGTGTGCACAAACTGCAAAGCACAAGTGTTTCCAGTGACAGTCAGGTTTTCAAGGCCAATTATCAGCTGTGCCAAGGCACTGCAGGAAGGGGAGGTGGGGCATGAAGACATGTTTTCCCATCAAAAAGAATGGAGTCTGCTCAGCAAACAAAAATGTTCTGAGCAAGAAAATTAAGTTGTTTAGCAGGCAACTGCTGGCTTTGCTGCACAATACAACATCAGGGGTCTCTCACATAGGAAAGTAAGGAGGAAAAAAGGTTGAACCCTTACCAGTGAGGCGAAGACATATTTCTGGTCCTTCTCCTGAAGGAACACGAGCATGTCAGAGAGGAGAACAGCCTGGACTTCTGCAAAAGGAGAAGCACACCACTGCAGTATAACCACACAACTCACCCCAGATTTCTTGCAATAACACCAGTGCTGGGGAGCAGCAGGGCTGGTTCTGCAAATCCTGAAAGCAAGATCAACCTCCCAGCTGGCAGGAGGAGCAAGGGCAGTTCCTGGAGATGCCAGATCAGGGTAGCTCTGAACCAGCTTTGCATGAAGCAGGACACATCAGCACCTGGGCATCCTGCAGGATTTGCTCTCACCCACGGGAGCAGGGGTGCTCCTCTCCAGCCACATGCTCACTACCAGTTAAGACATGGGCATAACAGTGAAAGCCAGAAACATTCATTCAATAGAAGCTCTGTTTTCTCAAACAATCAATATTTCAGCCCTCAAGCAAAATATCTGCACAGGAAGTTTTGGATTTTATGGTTCTCTTGATGAGTGGTTTGCAGGGTGTAAATTATCGTGCAATAACAACATTTGTCAGCTGCAGTTTCTTTCCCAGGAAATACTGACTTCAGGAGCCACCAGTAATTCTGCTCTCAGACAAACACAGCTCTGAGGGGAGCCTGCATGAGACACAGGACCTGGCTTTCTTTCACGGGAGAAGGAAACACAGCCTCAAGCCAACAGAGGATTTTAAATCAGCCTTTTCCCAGAGTACACGTAGAGCCTTCCAAGTCTCCTAATAACATATCATAAAGCTGCACAGCAACTACCAAGTGTAATGCCCCACCCAGACCCCTCAGTACAAAGAGGTTTTGTGTAATGTACTTGGGAAATCTTGTGATAGAAAGGAAGCAAACCAGAAACTTAAATCATCCCATGGGTAAATCCTTCCAGTCTGTTTTGGGAAGACAGAATCCATTCCAGATAAAAGAACCACCAAACTTTAAGCAAAGCTGCAAAATGAAATCCAGGCTCTGGGAGGTTTGCAGAAGGCGGCATTTGACTGCCTTTTTCTCTGTTCCATGCACTTTGCAAGAGTGGAAATGCTAAAACCCTTAAACAAAAGTTCCTCCTATAATTTTTGGTGCTCCATTTCAAATACCACAAAATAACCTGAATATATGAACAATTTACTCTCTCCCTGGGTCTGCAGCCTGCCTGCAGGACCTACCTTGCCTGGGAGTCTGCACTAAAGACATGTTTGTGCATTTCTATGACTAAGAAATGCAAATGGAGCCTGTGCTTATCGCAATTTCACAACAGCAGCAGAACTTGCTTCATCCACCATCTGAAGGCAGTAGCAGTCTTGGGTGCCTAGAAATCATCTGTAAACTTCCTGCTTCCAAAACCTCAAAATAAATCATACCCCATACGGAATTCCATGTTATCACCACCTCCCTGCACAGCACGGCATCAGGCTCCCAGGCCCCATTCATGCCCACAGACCATAATTTAATCAGCTAATGCTGCAGGGAGGAAGGGAAGCCCAGCCTTCCTGCCAAGCCTGAGGCACAGCCCTGTCTGCTCTTACTGCTACCGTGGTCCCAGCTGAAAGTTTCCTTGGGAGATTTAGCTTTTAGCTCACTAGAGAACTTCAGTGCACAGCACCTTAAAAAAACTACTTCCACCTGATAACAAACAAAAAGCAACTCAAGAAAACACTGACCCAACAAGAGGGAGCTGCAGGGACACCAGAGCCTCTCCTGAACAGTTTGTGTCAATAGTTTACGAGGTTCAAGAGCAACAAATACCTGGGACACCTCCCTGGATCCCAGTGAAACTGGGATGGTACTGCTGCAGATGTGCCACAGCCCTTGGAGGGAAGGAAAGGCCTGGAAAGTTGAGGCTGGGTTCTACATTTAGCCAGCACAACTCCTGGAACCGTGGCACAGGCATGGAGATCTGACTCCATGCTCTGGGCAACTGCAGCCCCATCGTGTCCTCCTGCCCAAAGCATCCCTCAGCAAGTCAGTGACACACTGAGGTGTCACTGCCACCCGAGCCCTCAGCAGACATGCAGTCACCATGAGGAAAAGCAGCTCTCTATCACCTCAGAACCCACACAAGTAATTGGAAATGCAATGGGGAGTGGGGGTACAGCAGGGGAAAGCTGGTGTCACAATCTATCAAAGCAAAAGAACACATCAAGGGTGGAGGCACCGATCTGAGCACTAATCCTACACCCAGAGAAGGTGAGCTGCATCCTTTCTCAGCAAAAGGCAGGAGAGCCTTACCTTTTAATCGGCCTGCTGAGTTTTTTAGTGAAACAGGCCCATCTCGGATGAGTTTCCGATGCGTCAAGTCCTCTCTTGCAAACATCTGGCCACTCTTCATCCTCATGATGGACTTGCTGTCTGTCCGGTTGTAAATCTCCCCAAGACGCATTTTCTTTTCATACTTGCTGACTTTGCTGTTGACTGCAGCAATCACATCTTTAACAAGGTTTAATGACTGAGTCAAGTCTTCATGCTCCGCTTCATTTTCTTTCAAAAAGAAACAGAAACATCTCGATTTGACTTTGTGCAATCTAACTTCCCACTTTTACTTCCTTCCTTCCTCTTCTCCCAAGTTCCCACATTATAACTTTTTAATACTTAAATGAGACATTTTTATGAGACATTTTTCTGCCTTAAAGAGAGCTTCACAAAACCCTTTACATATACATGGTTGAGACTGGAGAATATTCCAATACACTTTGCATATAAGACAGTAGAGATGAAATGCACAAATTAACTACATATTTTAGCCAATACCAAAAAAAACAAGCTAGGAGACTTTGGAGTCTAGGCATGTTGCTCCATAACTAGCTACAGACAGTCTTCTAACAACTAAATCAAGGTACCTAAACAACTAATCCTAAGTGGAAGTACTGAATTTAGTAATCTCTTTGCAGTGATGTGAGACAACGACTGGATTAGCTGGTAAAAAAATCTGCTTCAGCTGTAAAGGATCAAAACTTCACACTGGACAAACAAATATGAGCTTAGAATAAAGGAGCTGGTCCCTACCTTTGGTGTACTGCAGTATCCTTTGCAAAAGGACTGGGTACTTTGTAATTCTCTGTGTTACCAACAAGATACATTCAGGAATCCCAAGACGCCTCACTAGGGAGCTGCTCATTTTTTTCTAAGGAGCAAAGAAGAAAATTTCAGTTCTGCAGCAAAACGCTCCCCCAGAGTGCAGAAAGGACACATCTTTTCCATTGGGTACATCTGTCCTTCCAGGTCCTACCTTGATAAATGCCTGAAAGCGCTTTTCCTTTGTGTAAAGATCTTTGAAGTAATTGACGGCCTCGTTGTGGTGCCCGCAGAATTTGCCGTACGTTTTCTTCATTCGCTCAGCGTTCTCCCCAGAGAACTGCAAAGAAAGGGACACACAGCTCCAGCCTGCACTCAGCTCCTGGGGTGACATCCCAGCAGTGCCTGCCAGGCTCTCAGAAGAACTTGATGAAATCAAATTAGTCCAAAGCATGCTCGACCATGCAAGGAGATCTCTAGAGAGTAAAGAGCTGCACTGGGGACTTCACTGAGCTCACACCCACGGCAAAATTTGCCAACTCCACTCCCATGGCTTAAAAGCTAACGACAAAAAGAGTCAAAACAAGACAAAAAGAAGATAGAAACCGTGGATAAAGAAAAGTAAAATGATCCACTCTGAGTTAAACACCAGGTCAGTAATGCAGCCAAGAGACATACTGGGCATATTTAGCTGTGAGCTCCTGTCTACACTCCAGTCTGTGGTCAAACTGTTTTGTGCCTGTCAGTGAACGCTTCTCTTTCCCACAAAATGAACTAAATTAATTTTCAACAGTGGACCTTCCTCTCAAAGAACATAAAGTGCTTCAAAAAGCAGAGAAAAGATTTTTATGTGTGAAGAGTAAAGGTGCCACCAGCTATGCTTATCTGACAGGCACAAACAGGAGGGAAGGAAAAAGCATCTGGCTTCCAGTTGTGCTCTCAGAACTGCAAACATTTTCCAGCACTTACTTGATTCACTAGGATGTCACCTATCCTCCTGATAACAAAGTTCTTTTCACTTTTGTCTGCCAGTGACTCCTTCTTCCTTTCCAGAATCCGCTGGAAAAACTGACTGTGGATGTGCAGCAAGTTTTCCAGGCAGGGAAAGAGCTTGTCCACGGCTTGCTGATCGTATTGCAGTTCCTTCAACATGCCTGCACTGTACACATCGTTCATGATCTTCAGGGTGCGGACGTGGTGCATTTCTGTCTGCATCAGTTCTGCATGGGATGAGGACAAGAGTTCATGGGTTAGAGCACAAGGAAAAGCTGCCATTAGAAAGCTTTGCCATAACTGGGCTCCTCTAAGTGGTTTCAAAAAAATTTCATGTCAGGAATTGTAACATCAGTCAAGAGTTTCATATGTGAGAGAAACAGGGGGGAAGAGGCATCCCAGCAGAGAGCTTTGGATGTTGCTGCTGGGGTCTCAACCTTCAGCCCTGGTATCTTCTCCTTCCTAACACCTCACTGCCAGCCTCCACACATCCATCCCCCTTTTGCCATACAGGATGGCTCCTGAATCCCTCAGGAAAAGACTTCGTAGTTAGCTGCTTGTGGTGGAACCCAGTTTGAAAGTCATCAGCAGACAAATGAGGAGAGGCAATTCCTGGGGGTTTTGATGGCTTCTGGATATGTGAAATGCAGAAAGACAGCTTTCACAGAATACATTACATTTCTAGGAACTTCAAGAATTAAAGTTTGGCTTTTGAGGAAACCAAATCAATGTTCCTATCAAGGAGCTGTTTACAGTGAGTGAAAAGTGAAGATGTCTCACCATAAATCACATCTTGCCGCTTGACAACATCTTTGTATTGCTGCTGTAGGAACTTGCTGTCCACTACTTGGCTCCAGGACTCTGCCTCCAGCTGCTTGGAATCTAATTCCAGGTCTCCCATGAGCTGTCCTTCATTCATGTCTGCACCTTCACAAAGCAATAAAAGTGCCATTAAGATGTGGGTAATTTGTCCCATTTGAGATTCCTGTCTAATTATTCAGGTTTAGGCTTCGTCAGTCACACCACAGACATCACACACATTCTCCTTTACGGACACAAATGATCACATACCACATAAAGAGTAGTTATGAAAAACATTTTAAAAGTTATTTCCTAGTTTCCTGTTCACTGTTTTCACATGGACCAAATTCTAGCTCAGATAATGTATTCCTAATCTGCCATGAAACGACATTGCAGTTAAATAAAAAACCACAACAGAAGAGGAAATGTTTGTCCCTAAGCTAAATTCCAAATAACTCAACTGTAACTGAAACCTTCTAAATGTTTTTCTGTAATTCAATGAGCTAAAGAAATTACTATGTGGGGTTTTGTTTTAGTTTATCATACTAATATTCTGAGATTAAAATAAATGCACTTTAATTGTCCATTATAAAAGAAGACAATTGCTGAAAATGGATTTTCTATTTCTGGAAAGCAGCACTGAGACCTTCCTTCTCCTATAAATGCCATGGAGATCTCTTACCTTCATCAACCAGCGACTCCATGGATTCATTAACCCGGCTGATTTTATGTAAAGAGTCTGTTGACTGCGACAGGAATTTCCAAGTGTGTATTAAGCTGTCATCGTTCCCAACTCTGCAGAAAAACAGAACACACAATATTGTTTATGACAAAAACCCAGCCAAATGTACTTTCAGATAAGCAGAATAAATGCATTTAAAATATGAATTGAAAAACAAAGCCAGCACTGCATGGTTATGTACAGAAATGTGCTTTTATGTGTTGTTTACTAACTACCCACTGGAGTTTGAGAAGCTGTAAGTGCTACAGTTGTGAGTGACGGTACTTTCCATAAAGAACCACTCCTGAGCTTTCATAGTTTGGACAACTCCATTCCAGTCACGTCCCATCCTCATTGCCCTTGGAGCAAACAGTGCAAAAAAACACCACACCAAAGGCTCTACAAGAATCCTTATCACTAGCCCTGGGAAAGATCAGAAAATGGACTGAAGTTCCCAATGAATAGCCAGGACATCCAAATTGCCCAGAATAAGCCAGTCCCTGCCTCACATGTAGAACTGCTCAATATGCAAGTACAGTAGGAACCATAAATTAGATTTTCTTCTATGTTTTTTTGTAATGAATTATGTATAATGCAGTCTAAAAACAGGAAGACTGCAGCTCTGTGCCTTCACCCTCTTGTTATGGACACAAAAGTTAATATTATACCTGACCTGCAAATGTCAGAGCACCTGGCCCAAGGCAAGGGAATTTCTTCCTAGGAGCCCAGAGCATCCCTGGGAAGTGGCCTTGAATCTACCAGGCAAACTCAGCTGTGCCTCTGAACTCCTGCCTTGACTAAACTAACTCACATAATATTGTGCAGAGGATAACTGATGGTATCATATAGAACATGACTATTTCTCTGTTTGTGATCCCCTTTGTACCTTTAACGCAAGTCACAGCACGTGAACTTATTTTCAGTGAGATCACATTTCTTCATGTCAGCAGTGTCAGATAACACACACACAGAGTCAGGTGTGCAGGGAGGAGCCTTACCCTGCAATGTTCTGTATGGAGACACTTTTGGAGAGTGCAGAGGGCTGCTGTGACCTCCTGTTGCCGAAGCTGGAGGTGACGGTGCTCTCGTCGGGCGCGAGGATCGCGGAGCGCGGGCGCTCCTTGGGCTGCGAGCCTGCAACAGAAGGGTGGGACAACAGTCAGCCCATGCAAACACCTGAACCACTGCTCACTGGCATGGGGACCACTTAAAAGGATCCAGACCCTGAAATTCACTGCCTTTTTTTTCTAGAATCACCCCCAGGGGGTGTCAGCAGTTAGGAACAGCCATAGGAAGGGAAGATCATTGACACCTGAGCAGAACTCACTGCACTGTGCTTGAGTTACCCAGGTGGGATCTGCAACTCCAGAAACACAAATGGGGAACTGAATTTAACTGTTTTGATAATTAATCACATGTCACAATCCACCATGTTGCTTTTTTATTTCCCTGGGCCCATAGTCATATAAATCTTGCTGTTTCTGGTCAAACTCTTTGAGATGGTTTTCTCTTATCAATAGGTACCACAGAGAAATGATAATCCTGATTTCATTATACAATCACATACCCTTAGGTAATCTGTTCATATTAATTCCAGATTTCTCCTTCTTCAGATGCATTTCTGCTATCTGGAGCAACACCTCTGAACTTCATAATAAATACCACAGTGATTACAACTGTATTGTATAGTGTGGTTCCATATAAGCTATCATTTATTTTATCAAAGCTTATCACTTAAGCTTATCAAATCATGGCCCTACAAAACCAGTCTGGGCTATTTCACACCTATTCTTCATCCTTGGTGACACTGGGTCACTCTGCAGTGCAGTGTGTATCTCAGCAAAGTCAGGAACAGTTTGTCAGTATTCCTCCCACTCAAAATTAAACTTTCTATTTTGCCTATCTCAAAGCCCAAGAGTATTTAAACAAAACATAATTGTGTTTTAAATCCTCTCCACTTAATAGTCATAGTTCCCATGTCAGACACCCATGGACATAGGCTGCACCTTCCAAATTTTGTGGCCTTAACAGGTATAGGCATTCTGCAAGCTATGACAAGTGATTTTTCTAAATCTGAGATGATTTTACATTTCCTTAAACTTTCCACAGACACTGCAGAAGGGGATGAACTCTGTACAACTTCTGAAGTCTCAAATATTGCTTAGCATGCACAGAAGATGCTCTCATCCCTGCTTTGTTAAAACCTTACTTTTCATAATATCAAGTATCAGTTGTCAGAACATTTAAGAACTGCAGACACAGACCACTCCCAAAGCAGAGGGAAAGAAATTGTCTTACTTTTGTTTCTCATGGTTACTGTAGGTAATGAAGAGGTATCGTGTGCCTGCAGCATCCCTCTCTGTGGCTGAAAGAAAAATGAAATTCACTTTAATTTCTTCATCCCTTCTCCCAGAAGGTTGTGACATATAACTAAAACAAAAAAAAGCTAATTTTTTTTTCCTGAAGCCTCTCAGTGTATGTGTATTTTAAAATATATTTGTATTTTCTCTGAATGAAGTGGGCAAAATGACAGATGGAGAAATGTGCAGCAAATATGAAAATGTGAAAGTGATGACAATACTGAAGTGAACTGAAATCAAAATTGCACAAATATTACTTAGCTTGGAGAAGCAGGTTCCTTGCATTTGGGGCAAGCAATGAAATCTGTATATTCCTCATATAAACAGTATGCTTAACAGTTTTTGTTATGTGAAAGCTTCAGCACTGGGGCTGAAGTTCTTTACAACAAACTGGAAACTTTGTGACATGTGGCAGAAAGTGTTTTATATATATATACACACACATATATATTTTCAGTAGAGTAGGTGAAATCCCTTACCTTCATTTTGACCTTTGCACAAGAAGCAAAATTCTCCTTACAGCCTTTGTGAACAATTGCATTACAGTCTGTCAAAAAAAAACCCAAAAACCAAAAACCAATTAATTAAACAAAACCCCACAGAAAACAGGTCCATTTTTGCTGTTTGTAATCTGAACTGTTAACTTACACAACTGAGAATTGTAACTTTTAGGCATCATTGTGGTTTGCATGACTAGTTGAGACAGAGGCTTCTTTCCAGGAAAATTAGCCTTTTGTTAATAATATTTCCTCAGAGAATTTAACAGGAAGTTCTGTTTAAAAATCAATGCAAGGTTGGATTGTCAGGGGTCTTAGATTAAAGAAAAAAAAAAGGAAAAAAAAAAACCTGATGGCATTATCCCTCTGAAAGTAAGGTGGAAAGCAGAAGCATGAGACAGAAACAGAAATCAATTGTAGAGCCAGTATTTCTCTGAAAAGACAAATACTGTTCTCATCAAGACAAGGACTATGAGAACAAAAAGACAGGAGGAGGATGGAGAAATTAATTTACATAAACTCAGAGACCATGGATAAGATCTATGGCACAGAACCCAAGTGCTGCTGTATTGCAGGGTTACCAGAAAAGGTAACAGGAGCAGCATCTGTCAGGAATCCTTGAGGTTGGGACTTCCTGCTGGAAACTGAAGTTTTGGTCCAAAAGCATCACATTCACCAATGCAAAGAGCATCATACTTCAAATTTGCTGCATATATGCCAGAGCAAAAACTGAGTGACTTGATTTTTTGGTTTGTTTTTTTTTTTAATACCCTGAGTCTGCCCATGACTTCTGCCAGCAGATTTCTGGGAATCAAAGTTTTCAAAGATGAATAAAACTCCCTTTTTTTTTTTTCCAATAAGAATTGAGAAATGGGTTTCAGGCTTTAACTCTTTTGGCAGATGCAAGATCAGAGCTCAAGATGAGATTCAGTAGCTTAGAAAAAAGTATTTCCACTTATTCATGACAACACTAACACAGATAATGAACTGTATTTTACAAGTAAGTGTGAAGTTCTGAATTATTTCTTGAAGCAGAAAAAAAATGAAAAAATTCTATGTCCAAAATGACAAAATATGCTCATGCTTCTAGAATCTCTTACATTTGGGATGACTCAACAAAAGCCAGTAACTCTGCTACTTTGACAGAGATGAGGGTAAGGTCATAGGGTGCTGCTATTTTGACAATGTCTCACAATTTCCTGTGTACAAGAAGACAGAACAAAGCAACCTGAAAACTTTTGCAAAAACCCACAAGTGCTGTAAGCTTGCAGACAAAACAAGAAGGAGGAACAGAACCTGCTCCTCTGGTGCATGAACAGAGGCAGTGAGCCAATTCAGAATCATGAAATTCACACTCAAGCCTTGAAAGCGTGAAGACAGCTCTTTAGTGTGTACCATTTGGCAAAAAAAAAAAAAAAAAGGATTTTTCATGTTATTAATGTTAAAAAATCTGGTTGTAGGGACTTTATTCCTCCAATTCAACTCTTCAGCAAGAAGGAAGTTCCTCTAACTCCTGTGTGTCACTAGTATTAATAACTACAACCTCCAAAACCTTATTTTCTGCATCACTGATCAAAAAAAAAGGAAAAAAGACAAGGCAGAATGCTACTAAAAATCAGGGTCTTTTGCTTGCCTAGTTGTTTCAGAGTATCCACAATCTTTCAGCATTGAGTAGATGTTTCAGGAAGCTGGGGAGGCATAACTGAAAAGCTGAGACATTGATTTAAAAGACCCAGTGCTTTAAAAGGCATTAAAAGTCATCCACAGGTGAGACAGAGCAGTGGTGGTAGCACCAGCCTACATCAGCACAGCAAGATCAGAGCCTCTGCTGCTGCTTATCCATCATTTCCAAAGCATCTGAGGCTGATTTTTAGATGTAATGGGAGAAAGAACCACTCGCTGATGTGAGCTCTCAACATAGGCCTTCACCAATTTTTTATGACATTCATTTCCTGGCCAATGCAGAAAACATGCAACAATTGTGCATCGTGCCTTGAAAACAAGGAAAGAACATCTGTACTAAAACACATGACATTGTTGGGTTATTTTAACTCATTAGCATATAGAGCATTAAACTGGGATATATTTGATGTTCTACGTGGCTTCAGAAGCTGTTAAGAAAGTCAAGTGGGGAAAGGGAGAGGATGCATTTGAGGGTTTGTAATTGTTGATGTTTTACATTTCCCATCAGGCTGACACAGAGTGTGTCTCAGACAAACAACTCTGCTGAAATCTCTTCCAGGAAACTCAGAAGTGGCATTTGGGATTCAGCTGGCTGCTCCTTCCCCTGCTCACATCCACCAGCAGGAATGGAAGGCTCCAGCCTGGGAGCAGTTCCCGCAGTCGCTTTGACTCATTTCTAAGCTCGTGGAGAAAAAAATTACTAACACTAAGGAGAGGAAAGCCTTTTCCACTGAGCTATAGTGGGAGAAAAAATGGGTTTTGTCTGCATGTTCTATAGCTTTGGGCTGCTGCATGAGCCAAGCAGCATTCTGGTCCTGACCACACAAACACCACTGACCTTATCGAGCTGCAGGCAGGGGAAACCGTCTGATAAGAAATGAGAACAAAATCCCCAATCTCTGAGAAACCTTCAGTGAGGTTCCCACCATGCCTGTCCTGTGCTGCATGTCCTTCACATGCACACAGGTACCAGTCATTTGACCTGTGATGCAATTTCTTGTTCAAAGGGAGCAGGGGGTCACCATTTCCTTTTTGTACCATGTGGTTCCCACTGTGGGCTCAGTATTTCAGAGAACTAAAGCAATACACCACAGAGGGGTGGGACTTTTTTTCCCCCCACTGCACATAGAAGCCATGATCCAAGCCAGCTGTCCCTGTCCTTTGTCCATCCATGATCCAAGCCAGCTGTCCCTGTCCTTTGTCCATCTTATCAAAGCACCTCAGCTCCAAGCCACTACATGCAGCTGAAATAACCAAAGTTCTCCTGACTGATAGAGCCCAACAAGGGGTAGAAAATCCCATGGCCTGTTGTGATGGCTGAGCTCAGGGTTAGGAGGGAGGTTTCAGGACACCTCCATGCAGCCACGACTCATTTCAGTCCAGTTTCCACAAGGCAACACACCACTCCATGTATCATTATCTCCAAAGCCTCCCTCCCACCTCATATCCTCAAGCAAAAGGAAAATAAAGTGTAAGGTTTGCATTTTCCATGCCAGATTCAATGAAAAATAAAAGGAAGGGGGGGGAACCCCCCTGACTTACTTGCACAGTAGTACGAATCCTTATTGAAAGGCTTCATACAGTGGTAACAGGTTGCTTGGGCTACAACGGAGGTTGCAGTGAAGAGATGTCCATTCAACAGCTTCTTATCTTTTTCCTTCTCCTTGGAATCTTTGTCCTTCTCTTTAGTCTTCTCTTTATCTTTCTCTTTTTCCTGCCGAGACAGAATGACCCAAAGCCTTGTCACTGGCTGAGGTCTCTCCCCCAGTTACAGATTGCTCAGTGTTTGCCTTTGGTATCGATCGAGGTGCACCTGAACAATGGCCATGTGTCTGCACAGCTCTCCCTTCAAAAAGCCCCTGTGGAAGTGGATTTACATACTACTGACTCACACAGGTGTCTCACCACTGCAGATGACACCGAGTCTGTTCTGAAGGCACTTATTTCCTTCTACTTTTGTTTTATACTTGCTTGGCTTTAATGACTTTACCTCTTTTCTTTTTCTGGGCTCTCATCAGCCTCTTCAGCACGTTAAATAAATTGTGTTAAATACAAATACCACATGTAGTGTGTATCAGACTTTCAACACAGCTAATTTTTAAGGCCAAACCATAAGGCTCGTGATTTTCAACTGCATTTCTAATGGAGAACACAAGCTCTTCCTCAGTGCCTCTACAGCCTTATTGCCAAAATATTTCCACCTCTGTTTTCCTTCCAACTAGCAACTTTTTCAACAGTTACATGCAACCCCAAGTAACTGTGTGAAGCTTTTTGGCAAAATGGATCTTTTACAAACTCTCAACCTATGGCACCAAACAAAGGCTGGGGAATAACAGCAACACCATAAAAGAGCCTCTGATCTTCCACAGGCCACGACTCAACCTCTAGGCTACTCAGCTTTGGAAAGATGACAAGCACAGACAGCTTCTCCAACTCTTAGCAGAGTTTTTGCTTCTTTTCTGTCTCTACCTTAGATAGAAAATACTAAATACTAAAAATCTGAAACATTTTTCCCTGCAGCCTTTCATGGATTTGGAATTCTTCCAAACAAATTTTAAAGGAAACTCCACAGAAAAACTCTGAATTTGAATTACAATAACTCCTTGTCTTTCCATACACCAACCTACAAAATGTTTATGATATGAGTCAACTCCAGGTCTGTACTTTTGACTGTTGCTGCAGATTTCCTGGCACTTGAAGGAGAATCTTTACCAGAAACTGGTAAAGGCTTCTGTCAGCTTATCTTTGCATTTTGTTATTTATTTTGTTATCTTTGCATTTTGTTATTTGTTACTGTCCCAGCCTGAATATCAGAGAGCTGCAGAGCTGCCCACATCAGCAACTGCCATGAAGTGGCTTAAAGAGGGATGGAGCTCTGCAGCCACTGCAGGGAAACTGTTGAGCCCTGGATGATACACTCACACCATGAGGAACTCAGCCTCAGGACTCCTCTCCCAACACATCCCAGGCAAAATGCCAGTGCCTGAGTCTCTCCCTGCAAAGTGTCAAACAGAAAGTCTATTTACTGGCCCCAAACACTGTTTTGTTCTGCAAATAAGCAAAACTAGGAGTATTACCATATGGAATAATCCTGTCTGAAGCAGAAAAGCTGCCAGAAAAGAAGTCTGCATTGCGTCACATCTCCGCCTCCTCTGAGCCATCAGCTTGGCTCACACCACCCCACAGGAACCTCCACTGCCCCATTTTCCACCCACTGACCCGACCACTTTAACCATATCCAGTCTGGGAGGATTCAGGAACTAAAACTCTGCAGTTTAGGTCTGGGCTGATGGTACCAAGCTGATTCCTGGAGTTTTGCTCTACTTCCAAGCCTTGTGAAGCTCCAGGAGAAAAGATCACTCTAAGCTCCAGCCAAATCTTGTGACTCTCATGCTGAAAGAGATTTCCCATCCTATACTTTAAACCTACCTGAAGTTCACTGCAAAACACAGCAATTCTGAAGTCTAATTTTAATTTCATATAAAGCCCCAGGAAAAACAGGAAATCAGTTCACCACTTTCAAAAAGGAAACAGCAAACTCCACACAAGGGCTGCCAGCCACTCCCCTTAAGGACAAGGTCTCACAGTGAGATTTTTTTTTCAGCTTTTTCTTTTCTCCTGCGGCAGTTACTGGAACTTTATTTAAAGAAGGACTGTAGGAACAAGACTATATTTGTGCTGTTGGAGCTGCCAGTGAGATTTGGAGCCCAGCTTCGTGGCTGAAGTGATGTGCCAGAGCAGGCACCACGGCAGGTACGGCGGCACCGCCGCGGCAGAGGCTCCCACTCCCCGGGAACCACGCAGCTCTTACCTCCCAGTGCTTCAGTCCCACCAGCTTCACTGTTATCTGAGGCACTTCTGAGAATCTATTCCATTTCATGGACATCCTTTCCCTGGGCAGGAGAACTGCTCCCCACCAGGAGCTGCTCCCCGCTAGCCCATGGCGATGCCGGAGGCTGCGGCAGGGCCGGGGACAGGAGGCACAGCACGGAGGAGTTGAGCAAAAAGGGGGAGGGCAGGACGATTGCTGACTTCCTTAAAGATGATTTTAGCTGTTTTGCTGTTGCTTCCATCTTGCCCTACCTTAGCTTCCACTGCTAAAAAAATACAAAGCTAAAAACCAAACCCATACATGAAAAAAAATGACGTGATTAATGTTTTACAAGTCAATATAAGACCACCTTTTTTAAAGGTAGAAGGGAGTAAATCAAACACTCTGTGATGTTTGGGCTACAGAAAAAGTGAATTTTCACATACCTCAGTGTTGCTATGTAGTACTTCAGCAAACAAAGCGCTGCAGAAGTTGCCCAGACAGAGAGGTTTTGTGTGTTTGAGCTCCTCCTGCTCTGCAGGTCACATATATTCCCTGTCTGCTAATCCTTTCAAACACTTGCAACTCCTACAATACACCCTGAAATGCTGCTGCTGGCACAGCACTGCCTTATTACTGTGCAAGGCCAACGAAAAAGAGAAATTACTCATGCTAATTGTTGTAATTTCTCAGAAAGTCTTGACCAAAATTAAAAAAAAAGAGGGCTTTTTCCAGAACTGAGAAAGATAGAGCATGTTTAAAACTGCAAATGTGAATCAGGGCACTCTGCTAATGGCAAGAGATTCACTGATAATCCAAAATAACAAGCCAGGCAAGGGTAAATTCCTGCCCACTTCTATCAGTATCCCCTCCAGTTAGTGCTCCAAACACCCCTTTATTTTTAATGTTTTTTTTACATAACTCTCTGCATTTTCCAAAAGGCTCAGATGTGCTTTATTTTACTTAATTTCATCTGAGAAAACTGCATTTCTGAAGGTCAGGAGATAAGTAAAACTAAGCTGGAAAGACATTGAAGCCTCCCTCCCTCCTGACAGCCCAGAAACCAACTTCCTGTGTCAAACTTCTCCTTTCAAGGTTTCTTTTGTTGCTTCTGTTTTTAACTCTTACAGGTTTTTCTCATTTATAATGTTTCTGAGAAATTAGTGTTCCAACGAATTTTTTGGTCAAATTATTTAAATGTACTGGTGGAGCCTTAAAAATGTACATAATGCAAACATTCCACCATGAGCAGACAAGAAATTGTAACTTGAATGATATTTTGGCTTTTATTCAGTAAAAGTATGAGAGTTGATATGAGATGCAACTTTTGTAGTGTGTGTTATGGCTGGGATTTTGGAGCAACTCTTTATCAACATTTTCAGACACAATCATGAAATTAGTGAAATCAAACTGCACTGAGCAAGTATCTAAAAGCATTGCTGTTACATCTTCTATCCCAAGCACATCTCTTACCTCTCTCTCCAGTTCTTGCTTTAGAGATTACTCACATTAAGTGCAGGAACCAGTTAATGAACTTCCATTCTCACTGAGAGTCTGTGCAAAATGCTCCTGGACTTCTCACTGGTGTTTGCACAGAGGTTTCTATATAAACAGATTTACTTTTGCAACACTGCACTTTGCAGCAGGAAAGAGCATTGTCCTAAAGCTGCCCAGAAGCAGCTCTGAGCCACTTGTGGCTATCTTGAAAGACAGATCCATAACAAGAATCTGTGTGTCATCACATCATCACACCTCTCAAGGGCCTTCCAACATTATTTACCAACACATTAACCACACATCGCCTAACAAGACAGCAAAGTGCTCTGAGCTTCTGTCAGACAGATGAACTGAGGTGAGATTCAAGCAAAAAAATCCAACCAAGCCAAGAAAATCTCCAAACGTATATTAACCTTCAAGGGACAATCTAAAGAAACAACAGCCCATTTGTGTGAATGATTTAGCATTAATGTAATTATTTCTGTAATCAATACTGTTCCCAGGAAATTCAGCTGTAATCAATACTGTTCCCAGGAAATTCAGGGCTTAACTTTCAGCAAATTAAATTTCAGGGTTTCAAGGCTGGAAAAAAGGGAAAAATATAAATATTGGCCATCACTAAAATCATTGTTTGAGCAACTTCTCCTGTAGTGCACAGGAACTTTGTGGCAAAAGTAAAAAAATGATGAGAAGACAAAACAGCCTTCGGCAGTCAGTCCCTTCTTACAGCTCCTGTCCTTGTTTTATTAAAGGTTCTCAGGTTCTGTAAAAATTAGACTCATTAATCACTACAGAGCCCTAACTCATGCCAGGGCAAAATTTATTCTCTCTGGGGAAATGAGTGAAACTATAGAATCATAAAGGCTGGAAGAGACCTTTAAGATCATCCAGTCCAACTGTCCACCCAGCCTTGTCACTGTAACCCAAATCCAGGACCCAGCACTTGGCCTCACTGAGCCCCACACAGGAGTCCCTGGGCTCAGATATGGGGTGCTACGATTTCCCATGGAGCCAGCTCCTATCACCCCACAGACACTCCTGCCCTTTTAAAAAAACAAAAAGGAAGGAAGGAGGAAAGTAAAAAAAAAGAAATTCAGGCAAAGACTTAAACACAGAACCCATCTCTGCTGCCTGTGGGCATCCCACAAATCACAAGAAGCACTTACTTTGCTCTTCTTGCTGCTGGACATTTTATTCCTGAGGTAGCTGAAGGTGCGGCTGACTTTTGTTACACCTTTGCCAGCAGAGACACTGCTGCTCTCTTCAGATATGCTAAAATAAAAAAAGGATAAAAGTTGCTTTTAGTTTTTTTTCTCCTTCCCAAAGCATCTATTAAATGGATAGATTCTTTTTAAAGGATGAATGCATTTATTAGCCAATGCAGTCTAGGTCCTTCATGGTGTTTTACCAGAGAAGGAAAAGTAAAAACAAAATGCCAATCCACTCATTTTGAGATAAAATTCAAGGAATCCTCATATCTGTTTTGAAGCAGGCCATGCCATAGCACCCTCTGCTGCTCCCCTTGTCAAATAACCAGGAATCATTAATGCTGTAAAGAACCATTTCCTTCCAGAGAAAGGCATCTAATGAACTCTGAAAAGGCAATGAATGCCTTTAACAGAAACCACACTGTCTGCAAAGGCTCCCCTGAGAAATGAGAATACCAATATTAAGTAATAAACCACAATGGTTATGTATATTAATTTAGGAATTTTTAGGATCACAGATAATTTTTGCCAGCCTTTATATGCACAAGCTTGACTTCTTCAGCTCTGATAAAAGAATAAAGAAACTATTATTGCATTAAAGGAGATAGTCTGTCAATATTAAGTACAACACAAACCAAAAGCAGAACACAAATACTAATTAAATCAAGGAGGAGAAGACAGCAGAGAGCAGAGGTGAAGAGCCTCCCAGTCACAAAATAAAGCCAAAGCTGTCAGTGGCACAGAGACCAGATACCCAGTGCCACAGACATCCTTCCTCCAGGGAAGCACCTTGAAAGCCACCAGGAAGACTGTCTCCTCTGTGCAGCTTGCAAGGATGGAAAGGAACATACAAACACATGGCCTTTGTTACAGAGAGACAGAGAGAATTAGCTACAGGCAGAAAGAACTACTTTTAGTGTAACATAAAACTCGGGGTAAACCAATACCCTGCAATAATGCATAATCAACAAACAAATTTTTAATGCATAATATGATGTTATTAGCTATGAATAAACAGAGCCTTGTTCAGAGATGAGACTTAGACGTTCATATTCTGTGATCTAAAACATTCTTCAGCCTCTAGAGACACAGGACTGATTTTCACAACTTCTGCTTTCAGCTGAAGTGCCCTGGTGCCAGGAAGGCTCTGGGGTGCCCAGGGTAGAGGCCAGTGCAGGAGTGGCCCCAGCAGAGGCAGGGTGTCCCGAGGATACTGCAATAGTGTACTGTAAATACTGCAACAGTGTACAGTGTATACTGCAATAGTGTACTGTAAATACTGCAAGAGTGTACTGTGTATACTGCATTACTGCACTGTATATACTGCAGTGCTGTACTGTATATACTGCAATACTGTACTGTAATCAATACTGTAAATACTGCAATAGTGTACAGTATATACTGCATTACTGCACTGTATATACTGCAATAGTGTACTGTAAATACTGCAATAGTGTACAGTATATACTGCAATAGTGTACTGTAAATACTGCAATAGTGTACTGTAAATACTGCAATAGTGTACAGTATATACTGCATTACTGCACTGTATATACTGCAATAGTGTACTGTAAATACTGCAATAGTGTACAGTATATACTGCAATAGTGTACTGTAAATACTGCAATAGTGTACAGTATATACTGCAATAGTGTACTGTAAATACTGCAACAGTGTACAGTGTATACTGGAATAGTGTACTGTATATACTGCAAGAGTGTACTGTGTATACTGCATTACTGCACTGTATATACTGCAGTGCTGTACTGTATATACTGCAATACTGTACTGTAATCAATACTGTAAATACTGCAATAGTGTACAGTATATACTGCAATAGTGTACTGTAAATACTGCAATAGTGTACTGTACCTACTGCAATAGTGTACTGTAAATACTGCAATAGTGTACTGTATATACTGCATTACTGCACTGTATATACTGCAATAGTGTACTGTAAATACTGCAATACTGTACTGCATATACTGCAATACTGCACTGTAAATACTGCAATAGTGTACTGTATATACTGCAGTACTGCACTGTATATACTGCAATAGTGTACTGTAAATACTGCAATAGTGTACTGTACCTACTGCAATACTGTACTGCATATACTGCAATAGTGTACAGTATATACTGCATAACTGCACTGTATATACTGCAATACTGTACTGTATATACTGCAGTACTGAAATATTGTATATCCTGCAATACTGCACTGTATATACTGCAATAGTGTACTGTGTATACTGCATTACTGCACTGTATATACTGCAATACTGGACTGTATATACTGCAATAGTGTACTGTAAATGCTTCATTACTGCACTGTAGATACTGCAGTACTGTAAATACTGCAGTACTGTACTGTATATGCTGCAACACTGCACTGTATATACTGCAATACTGTATACACTGCAATACTGTATATACTGCAATACTGTACCTCTGCACTGAGGAGCCCATGGAGCTGCCCAACGACTGTGTACCTGCAAAAGATGGGAGGGGAGAGGGGGACAGGTTAGACTGCAACCTTAGCCCACTGATTCCAAAAAACAAGGTTTGCATATTGGGATGGTTCAAGAGGAAACAGAAATGTTTTCTGGAAGTGGGTGTTTACAACAGATTTCACGTGCTCAGGATAAAGCTTGTTCCCTGGATCTTTAGCTGCTCTCAAATTAGATGCTGAGGTGAAAGCCTGTTTAGTATTTTTATCACTCTTCAGCTATTAAGTAAAGACCATGCAACTGTTAAACTTGCTGGTAAATCAGGGTGGCTGAAACAGAACTGCCAATTCAATGACAATAGGTATAAATGAGAATCATTCTGACACAATGCTTTTATTTATACTCCGCTAGAAAGGATCTATTGTACAGCACATCCGGGTTTCATGTATGAAACTTTTCTCCTTGATAAAACTGCAGTTTATTTTCCCATCAAAATCCTGAGGCACTTCATAAAGAGTAAGGGAAACAAGGGAAGCCTTATTCTGTTTTCCACGAAACGTTACCAGCCTGGGGCTTCGTCACGAAGCACTGCTTGAGGAAAGGCTGAATTTCAACACAAAGCTGAAGCTCTGCCAGAGGCACCAACTCTCTCTACCCAAGAAACCTGCTTGCACAACGCATTTGGAGCAGATCTGGGAGCTAACACCATTTACCAGAACCATTGAAGAGCATTGAAATATCAGGATGAAATGATCCAGGACAGAGGGCTCTCTCTGAAATAACTGGGCTTGCCAGGACTCAAAAAAACCTTCACACAAGCACTGTTTGCAGCCCTATCTGAAATTCAAGAAAAAGCATGACTGCCACCTTACTAGGCTTCTGCAAATATACTGCAAGAAAAACAGTATTTTGGCTCAAATTCTCTTAATGCTAAGGGTGAATGCAAAAGAGCTACTTGCCATTAGAGGCCAAGATGGCCCTTTATCCAAAAGCAGTAAGAGCATTAGGAAAAACTGTGCATGCAATACTAGGCTTTAAATATGGATTTTCTAACCACTGATTCAAGTGCCAACAGAGTCTGAAACAGAAATATAATTTCTTCATATTGAGAAACTAAAATACAGGCATACCCTGTTACCTAAACCCTGCTTGGAGAGCTCTGTTAATATTTCCCTTGCAAAATCTTTCACCTCATTAATGATTTATCCCAAATACACCAAAGTTAGTAATACTGTAATATGTATGAAATGAAGTCTACTATTCCACTTCTAATAGTGATATTATATTTTTATAATATAAAACTATAATATAAAATCTAAGTGCCTACTAGGATCTCATAAGTAATTTACAGACTCCCAAATCCTTGGTTAAAACTCCAGTAACTCTGGTTCCCATTTCACTTCTAGCTTGCTTTTAATCTGGGTTAGACCTCCTCACTCTTTCCTTTTTTTTTTTATAAGATTCATCAGTTTGACTGGATTTAAGTATTTCCCAAGCCTTTTTGTTTCTTTGCAGTTAACATCAGAAATGTGAACAAACAGTGAACGAAGAGCTGCAATAATTTGATATTTGTGACTGCTTTTCACTACCTTGAGAAAATATACTGCATGAGAACTACAGTTATGTATAATTTATCTTTAACTTCAATAGTTGTTTCATCTTAAAAATGGGATATTCTTGGTGCTGGCAGGCAAAATGGATCCAGTGAAGAATTAAGGTCTGTTTATGATTTCATATTTTAGATTATAATATAACATCCCATGATCAACACCGCTGCAAGCTGTAAACCCCAGAAAGATAAGCATAGAAAAAGACACATCTCCTCACCTTCTGGTTTGCTTCTGAAGTAGAACAGAGGAAGGAAAGCTTATTTTCATAACCTTTTTGTTCCCTGTCATGACCAAGACCAAAACTGAAATCTGACTCCAGAACCCACAAAAAAATTAAGTTTTTGTTTCAAAAGCCAGAACTCCTGTCTATGTCCAAGGAACTGGGATTAGCAGCCAAAATTTGCTGTATTTATCTGAACACCTTTTAAGCACCACCCACAAAAAATAATTCTTATGGTAGCTGGACTTGAAATAATTCATCAAGATCCATTCTGCAGAAAGCAGTGACTGGACTAGGATGTTGAAACCAGCTTGCAATGCCTTAATGCTGTCAATAATTAAACTTTTGTGGCTCAAGAAATCCAAAGGCTTCATAATAATTGTCCAGTCATCTGAAATCTGTGTCTTAAATGTATCACCAGACAAACTTCAAGTAATTCTCCATTTTCTAAAGGAAAAGCAGGAATGGAAAGGTTGAGGAGTGGTATGAGAAATGAATCCTAAAGATGTGAAAAAACAAACTGGTCTGAGATTACTCCATGAAAAACACCCATTGCCAAAGCAGTCTCAGAAAGAGCTGTGGCTAAATCAACCTTTATAAAGTCACCACAGTATCCACAAATATGTAAAGAAAACAATATCATTGTTTGAGACAATATCTGACATTATCTTAAAAGATCATTGTTAACAAGAGCACTGTTGAGGGAGAGAAGATAAATACTGGCTACTTTAAATATCCTCTAAAACTGTCATACCCTAACATGAATATCAAGTATTGGATGCTTAAAAGAAAAAAAAAAAAGCCAATAAATAATAATAAAATAACCCAAATGCTTAAAAAGACAGAACTCACCAAACAAACAAACAAAGAAACATACTCCACCAGAAAGTTTACCTAAGGATATTCTTTACTGTGGAGCATCACATGAATGCAGAGCTGTGTCTTTGCAGTTCACTTTGTAGGGACCATGAATTGTGAATTTTGTTAAAAGCAGAAGAAAAGGACAGAGAAACAAGGAAGGAGCTTAAATATGGAAGTGGTAATATCACACCTGGGCACAGGACTTTGCTGAAGGAAAGGACAAACCCACAGTGAAGACCAGGAATGGAAAGGAGGAGAATTTAGATGTGTACAACGTGGATGGTGTGGAGATTGTTTTAAATTCAGGAAGCAATCAAAGTCTGTTGGACTGGAAAGCAATTTCCCCCATCCCAGTAAGGACACAAGGAATGTGTCTGGCTTATTTCAACAGTCTAATAAAACATGCTTAAGAAATAGCAAGCATTTTGAATAATCTTTGGTAAGCCTATTTTAAAAAACAAGAGGAGTCTAAATTACTTTAATTCAATCTTCTGCCTTAGTTGGGCTGCTTTTAGCAATGGAGTTTGGAGGAGAAAAAAAAAACTGCTGGGGAATTCCCACCTGTTTCCCACAGAACTATTTTGATAACAATATCAGGACCTAGATATGAACACCTTGAGGATTTAAGGTCTTTGACTGCAATTTCTGTTTTTTGCATAGTGGGGGAACTGTGAAGTTGCTGTGAAGATTTTCAGAATTTAATAATCAGGGCTTCTGTCCACTTTTATTTCACTGAGCAATGCACTCACTGTCACCTATGGAGGGCAAGGATTTATCTCTTCTGCTAACTCCATGCCCTGCAACAAGCTCAAGGCAAATATTTTGATTTTAGTAAAAAAGTAAAGATAATTTTGCTGCTCAGAGTGGCAGGTGATGATATCTGCCACATGGATACAGACTAAACTAACCAGATAAGATGTGATGGTGCTGAGGTAGAAGATTCTTTGGATAATAACCCTTTAAAGTCTGCCATTAGTTAGTATTCAGATCCAGGACTAAGATAATGCTGTTAGACACCATGCAATGGAAAGGGGAGTTCAATGTTTGCGAGGTGAAATTCCAGTGTCTGAAGCAGAAAAACAGATTTCCCTGTGTTTCCACCCATTACAGCTGCATTGCACAGAAAATGATTACTTACTATCCAACTCCTCCTCCTCATCACTGGAAGAAGAGCCAATAGAAAAGAGAGTTTTAGACTTAGGAATGAGTGGAGAGATGCTGAAGGAGAAGGAGATTCGTCTCGATGGTCGAGTCCGGCCCTGGGCTGAGAAGTGGGTTAACAGCAGACATTAGAGCATGCTTGAAAATGCATTTAATAATAAAGAGGAGAGGAAAGCAGCCAAAGCAAACTAAAAGCAAAGCAAAGGAAAAGTCTGCAAAGCAGCTGGCTCCAGAAAGGCACAAGAAACAAAGAACTGAGAATGTGCAAATTCCAGAGGGTGCAGGTTTCAGAGGGCACAGGTCTCACTGCATGCACAGCTTGAGGCTCCAGTCTTTCCCTATTTTTGCTCACATTTTTTTATAGGAGCTCTTAGTGAAGAACCATAGGCAGTTATTTTTCCAAACAGAATACCAACAACAAAATGAATCTCTGGAACAAAGGGCATCAACTTCAGTGAAAGAACTGTCATGGAGTCAAACTACAACAACTCCAGATATCTGTTTGAAGGTGCTTTCTGCAGTTAAATGATACAACAAAGCTACCAAATATTAGCAAGGACAATTTATCTGAAGTGTTGACTTTATCTAACCAGGGAGGTTCTTGCCCCCTCTACCTCTAAAAACAATCAACAATGTTGGTAATATTAAGCCCTTCAAAATTTCCAGCATTAAAACAAAGACACTTAAACTTCCCTTCTCTTCTTCCACAATAAAACAGAAAAAACAAGCATCTCTTCTGCTTTACTTTAAAATTTAAGAGTCCTTGTTTTAAAGAAACTGCCTAAACCTGAGAAAAGCCCCACTACATCCTCTTTGGCCCTTGCCTGGAAGATGCGTACCAAACATAGTGCCAAACTCAGCAATTAGTCTGCCAATATGGGATTTCATATATCCCATCATTTATTTTTAAGAGCAGCCCTTGCATAGCAGCAGCTTCCCAACAATTCTTTCTAAGTACATGGTCTCTGAAATGAGAATTAGCAGCCAGCTAGCCATTCTCCACTGAAACTGGATTCCCAATGGCCCTATTTCCCAAATCTTCTCTTCATACAAGCACAAGTGGAAACCTCTGAGCTGTGAGCTGGTAGCTGGACACCCACTGCTCACATGGTACATCTGAGTGTCCTCATGAAAGGTGACTGGGACAGGGCTGAGGAACCCCTGCCCCTGGGACAGGTCTGACCCAAGGGTCCTATTTAAGCACCTACATTAAACATCTTCATATTATTCAGCACAGGTATTCAGGTACTATTAAGTCACTCCATGGACACATCAATTCACTTGCAGAACAGGGAAAACAGGCTAAAGACTTTAGCAGTACTACTCTTCCAAGAGAAAGACAAAGCAATTATTTCTCTCTTTGAATAAAACATGGCCTTTCAGCCAGTACAAGGAGGGTTTTTTGCATGGCTGGTATCATACATCAAAACTGAATTCAGAATATAAAAACACTGTCCAAGGAATAGCCAATGCTACAAAAGCAATGCAGAACAACTGCCCCATAACACTTCCTCCAGCCATTAGTCACAAATGCCAATTGTCTACAGGCAATTGACTAAAATGTGCAGAGTAAAGGCATGTAAATGGAAGAACTCTTAGGAAGACCCATGCATTAGTTTTGTTTAGACTGCCTTTTGAAGGAGTTGTTCTAGTGTTCCAGACCTGAAGAACACGATTAGGCAATATGACTCTTTCTTCTGTAGTCTACTGTCTATTTAGACTAAAAGTCAAGATGAACAATAATACTTTACTGTAAATCGAACCACCTTTGCCAGAACAGTTCAACTTCCATTTCAGTGGTTTTATTTATAGCAATTCCTGGCTTTGTAACAGTGCTCCACACTGGAAATTTGCTATTCCAACCCTAAAAGCATTCTTCCGAGCACTCCAGCCAACAGCTCTTGTGACCTCCCTCTATAAAATGCTGAAGGATTAACAATGTGAATGGCCACATCAGCTCTTGGAACATCTGACACATCAGATGCAGTGTGGGCTAGGAACCTGGTCTTGGAAATTGCTCCTGCCTCAGCACATATGACAATAAACAGTAAAATAATAGAAAACCCTCCATATGTTTATTAATCTGGACTCAGTTTTTGAAGTTCTTGAGCACAGCATGCTTTTTTCCCATTCAGACACATTTGGAGGGATCACAGGGTCTTTTTTTTTCTAAACACCTACCATAAAATTATGCAAGAGGAATAAAGAACTGAATTTGTCCTATAATTCACTTCCATATAATTCTTGCAAAACTCTTAAGTGTCCTGCTGGAAAAAACTTGAACATCAAACCCAGGTGACACAAGGGAGTTTATACACCAAGACCTCCTTGTAAGAGGCACCAAACTGCTTCACATGTCCTACGGTCACAATTCAAACATCACTGTTTGAACAAAGAGGAAGAATGAAGCAGAATAATGGAATGGTTTGGGTTGGAAGGGACCTTAACACTCATCCAGTTCCAGCCCTCTGCCATGGGCAGGGACACCTTCCTCTAGAGCAGGTATCAAGCCTTATCCAACCTGGCCTTGAACACTTCCAGCAATGGGGCAGTCACAACTTTTCTGGATGATTTACTGAAGTTTCTGTAGTCAGGAAGGTGTCAGGACTGGGAAAAAAATCCATGAGCTAAATTTTCCACATTATTCCTTTTGGATGCTTGCATCAACCCCTCAAATGCTCTGATTTTCAAAAACCACCTTCCTATAAAAATGTCACAAATTAATGACTGAGCAAATAAAGCTCAGAGGAATGTTAGTCATGTTTTCATTCAGTGTCCCAAACCCACAGACATCTGCCTCAAAGCAGAAGACTAACTCTGCTACCTTGCCCACAGCCCCTCTGGAGAGGTTACTACATGTTCTCTTTCCCTTCTCTCTCCAGGGACCAGGGTGGCCAGGCTGGCTCTAGGAGGAGATGGGATAATCAAGCCTTCATGGCATTTTTAATGCCAGGTCACAGGACATTTTAACAGCCTTGGCCATCCAGGCTCCTTCAGCCACCAACAGCTCATTTCTGGGGAGTCAGCCAAGTGTTTTGGTGTTTGGTCAGAGGCTGGGGGCAATGCCAAGAAATTGGTTGCCTCAAAAAACAACAATGAAGACCTTCAGCCCAAGGAGGGAAGAGGCAGTGCCACCACACAGGGCAGGATCTGGTCTCTTCACAGGACAGAGCTGCCCTGGTTTGGTTACTGCTGCTGGGGGACACGTCTGTCAGGCCCCATCCTTATTAATCATGGAATTATCATGGTGAAGAATTTAAAACCATTTCCTACAAAGCACAATCCCTGTGAGCTTTCTCCAGCGAGCCTCCTCCATGAATAAAACACTTTTCTTAAAGCACCTTGTTGTCCTTTGCAAGGGAGAATCACGTTAATAAATAGGAAAGATCAGACACCATCAATAATTGACACGAGCTAAAATGTCAATAGGGTTTCTGGCTGGCAATTAATAAAATGAAAACATGTGTAATACATCCAAAGTACATCCAGCTGCAGCCTTCTGAATGACTTTTTCAGCTGAAAGAATCAATTCAGCTAAGTTGCAAAATTAAGTGCTTGTTATCGCTTCAATTAAGCTAAACTGGAAAATTTTATAGAATCATCTTTTATTCTTTTCTCCAGGAATGAGATTCAATAAATTACACCCAACTGCTCCAAAATATTTAACTCAGAATGAATAGCAACAAACTCCTCCAAGGAGATCAAGACATAGATTCTCAAATTCCCATATAACATCTTAAAAAAAATCTAGATGCAGGGAAGAAAGACCTCAAGTGGAATTTACCTGACATCAAAAGAAGAAACTCTGAAAGGTAAAAGGATGCAAAATAAGATTTTTTTTTTTTTTTTTAGTTAACAAACTCAATAAATCATAGTTTCCATACAAGTAGTCTAATTTAGAAGGAAAAAAACAACCCACACAAGGGAACCTAACAGAAAGAAAATAGCAGGGATACACTGGGAAGAACAAAACTAAACTGAATGAGTACTGCCTTTCCACCCACAATTCCATGCAGCAGTGAAACGTACTTCATGTAATAAAGGAAGCAGGAGCGGGCAGTAGCACATTTTGCCTTGGGAAGGAAGCAAAATATACTCAATTATACAGATGACAGAGTGGATAAGGGAAAACTGGATTACTCACTGTCGAGCACTGGTTTGCTAATTGACATTAGAGACATGGATTTGGTCAGTGGAGATGAAGCAGCAGAAGAGCAGAAGTTAAATCCTTGTGGCTGTGATGTCTGATGCACCTGCAGAACAGGACAGAACCACGCTGAGTATGTCAGGAATGACAGAACCACCCCAGCTTCAGAGCCCAGTTCAGAGCTCAGGTTTACTGCAACTCTCACTTTGAAACAGTGAAACAGTGTACAGGTGAAATGCAACATTTTGTTTTGCCTTTTAAGTGTCAGACAACTAATTATGCAACACAGAGACTATGTGTGCTTGATTTTCTTGCAAGACATTAAAAAATCAGATATTGTAAAAACTCTTTGATGGCCATGGAAATTGCTGTTGTGACTCCAATTCCTCAGCAGAACTAGGCTATGGTTCAATAAAACAAAAAAACCTGATGCTTAGCAGTTTGTTCCCCAAAAATGCCCATCCTCTAAGCAAGAGAAGACACAAGTGTTGTGTTTCCCTAAGGACAAAGTAGAAAATTTAAAATAGCTGGAGATTCCTCCATGTTAAAGACGGAAGATTTTTAGTATTATGTATATGCACATATAAGGTGGAAGCCTTTGTGAGACTGTCACTTGGGAAAATTACTTCCAAAATGTTGATGTAGCATTTCCCAACAGTAGCTGGACAGCTTTACCTGGTGGTTGTAGTCTCTGATTTCTCCTTGCTCGAGCTCCTCAGTGAGCAGGACCAGGGACTGATTGCTGGCAAGTGGACTCCTCCTGAGGTCTTTGGAGCTCAGGGAAGAAGCCTCTAGGTTTGTAGAGGGCTTCTTGTTCTCACCAGAGTCTCCAGTAAGGCCTTCTAGGCTGTAACTAAAGAGAAAGCACAGAGGTCAGGTGCTGCCAAACTCTCAGGGACCAGGTCTTTCAGCACAGAGCACCTGCAAACATAAAACACAGAGCAGGCACTGAAGTGTGCAGGCAAAGGCAGGTGTTATTCCTCAGCAGGTTCTTTTTTCTTCAGAGCAAATAGCAACATCTTTGTGCTGCTAATGAGACATAAAGGTTTGTTCTCTGCTTGAACAACCATTGAAACTCCTGGTCAACTGCCTTTCCTACTGGATTTTTTACTCTTTTTGAGTGGTGCATAGGAAAATCCAGAAACACCCCTTCTAAAGATTTTGGCATTTCCACATATTCTCTTTGATAGCTTTTTATTAGGCTCTCCCTTGGAATAAAGCCACCCAAATCAAACTACCAGGTGCTATCTGTCCTGGACCAATACCCCTCCCAGCAGCCACATCAGCTGCTGTAACTCTCATCTCTGCAACCACATCCTCTGAATCTATTTTAAATCTTGACACTGCACAGTTTTGGCACTGATAATGTCATTTATTCTGCCAAAGGTGGTTTCTCTTTTATCCATGCTGTGGTTTTGTTTTTAAATTCAATAAATGTTGTTTCCATCACCCAATCAATTTTATTTTATCATCTATTGAGGGAGCTAGGTCTTGCCCAGCAGAGCTGGGCAGTAACTCAAAGCTAAATAAAATATCAAACTTTTGCTTGCAGAAGTGTTAGAAATAAAACATCTGGCCAAACTCTGTAGAGACAGGTGCTGACAGACAAGGGGCTCTTTCACTTATACAAAACACATCCTGTCTCACATGGGACTATTTAATCTGATAAATCTTGCTCTAATATTCTGCTTCTGACCCTCCTGCTCCTCATGCCCAAATGAACCCACTGAAATGCCAGTGTGAGTTCACTGGGTGGAGCTTTGCAGATTCCCCTCCCAGGACAGCAGCACAGATCCATGGCCAATGTTTGATTTGATACTCACTAAGTGCCAGCCCTACCCTGGATTTATATCCCAACATGAGGCTAATCATGATGCCTGTGGTGAACAAGCTGCCATGAAACACATGAAAAAGAAAACATACTACAGGCTGTACAGATAATTTAAACAACCAAAGGAGCTTTAAATTCAGGTAGACTTGCATAGCAGTGATTAATGTTCTGCAGTCCCTTAGAAGCATTACAAGGCTCATAAATATGCACCTTGAAAGCAAAAACTGCAATAAACCATGAATAAGAAGATTTAGTAATTTAAAAAACCTTTTTGATGGTAATTAATGAGAAAAAAAAAGACTGGTTGAAGCATTTATAATTTAATCTGCTTTAGGAAGATTGTGACTCATCAATGTGTATCAACAGCAGGCATTTTAAAGTTTATTCTAAAACACCTGTAGGTAGAAATCAGTCCCATTTCTACTGATTATTTAGGATAGAACAATATCTCTTTTTTACATTTCAAGGTGGTAACAACGATGCTACACAGTAGAGAAAAAAAAAAATCATGTACTTGTGACAAAACTAACTAAAACCTGCAAATATTAGCCCATAAAATAGTTATCAGTGATACTGGTCTATAATTTGCTGATTGGCATACATACACCAAACATAATTAACTGTCCATGAAGGGCAGGTTTCCTTCTCAATATCCACTCTCCAGAAAAAAAGAGTTTTATTAGCTCTACCCACAACCAGCAAAAACTGCTAGAGAAAAGCTATAAAGCCATAAAATCTGGGGGACTGGCTTCCAAACAATATTGGGTAAAGAAGTGACCTGCAAACACCAATTTCAGTGCTGGGACTTTCTACAGAAGATGCAAACTTTAAGAGCCTGGGAAATTTTCATCTGTGGTGATCAGATTGTTTTTCTCAGGGAAGGTTTTACATGATTAGTCTCCTTGAAGAAAAGCCTAGGTCTTTCAATTTACAGAGAGCAAGTCTGTGTGAACTTAAATCCTTTATGAGACTGATCTGGTAGAGAGAAGTGCTGAATCATATCTAATCTTGCTTTGATTCCTTGCTGCTGTCACCATTATCATTTTGATCACCGCTGCGGAAAAAACCCCGGCTCGAAGTCATCACGGAACAGAGCAGCTCAACCCAACAGTGCAGCTCCTTTACTACCAGAGGCCAGTGGAAAGCAGCCACCACCTCCACCTGCAGCCCAGCTCTGAGGCTCCACTCCCAAGAGTGATTGCTGAAAAAGCAGACCAAGCAAACAAACACGTGCACGCTTCAGCCAGAGCAGCAGTGCAGGATGCACGAGAAGCTGACGACAGGGTGTTTGCAGAGCTCCTGTGCTGCTGCACATTTATTCATACCATACCTTCTACAAGTAAAGTCAGGACCCATGGCAATGTACTGTACGCCTGAGGGACACCAGCTCAAACTAGGAACAGCAAAAGAGGCAAAGAAAGGAAAAGGGCAGTGATTATCGGATTGTTATGGAACATGGGGAATGCTAAAAGACTCTCACTCTCACATACCTTCAAAAAAAAAACCAACAAACTCAGAAATAATGCAGTAGCACATGTCTGGTTGCACAAACACACCACAGTGCCCCAAATGCCCGAGGTTACCCCTGAACAGCTCACACTTCCCCCAAACCAACCCCATCAGTGAGTATACAATGTACTGGGAAAAGTACTCCTTGTGGGGAGAGAGGTTTTTGGGAAAAACAAGGCTAAAACATACCAAAGCCAATTTGTAAGTAATCACACACAGCCATTGTGTTAGTAATTATTAGTATTTTCCTGGGAACTCTCATTCTCAAATCAGAAAAAGAATCCCTTACAGATTTCATAGTCTAAGACCCCTCCATAGAAATATTAATAACCTCAGGCTAGGCTTGGAAAAATAAGGAGAAAGACACATTCTTAAATGCTGCACAGTCTTTCACAGTCAGTGAAAGAGACTGGAAGAAAAAAATAGGCTAATCTTACTATTAACTTGGAATTAAATCAAGAGTGCTACTAACTAAAAAACCTTTCAGCTCCCATTCCCCAAAAGAGTCCCAAAGTTGCATCATGAAAGATATAAGAAATGCAAATACAGAATGCAAATATTTTGGTTGTTATTTTAGACTGCTTTTGTTATTTTTTCTCTGTTAGCTCATGGCCCAATTGCAGGTTTTGCAGAAACAGAGAAATCCATCTTATCAGCTATGACATTTATATGATCCCTAATTCTTGAAAAAGCTGTTCGGGAAGCATACAGTGTCTGAAGGGAATTTTGCATAAGCACAAGTCCTGCTCCCAGGTCCTGGTCTGAGATCCATGCAAGGAGGGGACATGGCCAGAACATGCTTTGCTTCATGACAGGAGCCTATGAAAAGGGCAGAACAAATTTAAGCCTTCCTGGACAGGGAACTGTAAATGCCAGAAGCCTCTGAGGGCACAGACAAAGATTTAAACAGACTGAATGCATCATGTCATGCCATCTCATATTGTGTCCACACACACTGCAACACTGGAAACATTCTGGAAGGGTGTTCAATGGCAGAGTTCAGATAATTGCTGCCTGTTTTATAAAGGATATTAAGTGGGTGAGGACACACCCAAAAGGTGTGCCTCACCTGGAGCTCTCAGCACAGTACTATAAACATTCTTCATGAAAACATTCCTTCCCATAACATCCAATATTTCCAAGTACTTCATCATCCTCACCCACTTCAACCACAATGGCAGATGTTTAAGTATTGGTGGGGGATGGCAGGGACTAAAATACTTGTGTGAAATCATGGAGGAACCAAGTCCAGGCCACAGGAAATCCACCCATATCACACACAACCTGCACTCTCAGGCCTGGGTTCAGCCTCCCAGTGGGTGACTCAGACCTGCTCAGGGGCAGCAGAGAGAGCATCCCAAGGAAGGTGTCCCACATGATTCCCCAGGCCATCTGCTTGTGGCCACAAGAGCACTGAGCTTGGCAGACCCTTTGAGATAGCCTTATGCCACTTTGCTCTTCAAAGCCACTCATTCTTGTGTGGTCCCTTTTCAATCAAAGGAAAGAAGATTCTCCTCATGAATCATGTAATGTTTACACTATAAAAGATGCTTCTATTCCTGGAGATGATCCCAAATGCTAAAACTGCAGGGGGAGGAAGAAGAGGAGCCGTACATATGTAGGAGGAAGCTTGGAAGTGTTGCAAGGAAGGAAGGAAGGAAGGAAGGAAGGAAGGAAGGAAGGAAGGAAGGAAGGGGATCTGTTGGCAAAGGCTGTGGAAAGCACTCTTGCAGAACCACAGTCCTGTGGGGGAGCCACCCACAGCCTGTTGGCAACACCCTAAAATCCTAAGAAGATCAATGCATAGCATGCAAAACTCCTTTACAGAAGACAGCTTGGGGAGGAGGAGGAGCTTTTATCTACATCAGCCTTGTGGGAAAGCATGAACAGCTGGAATCAGTTTCAGGCTCCTGCTCCACAAGTGGAGTTAGAGACCAGCAATGGTTTAGAGACCAGAAAAAGTGAGAAAGTGTTTATGAAAGGATTATCATATCACATTTCAGATATGACCAGGTATTCTAGATGTTTTCTTTATTCTACATGTAAGCTCAGTGTTTCAGATATTTTGACTCTAAATAATAACACAGCTCCTAGAGAGGAACCTTAAGAAAATACTGATAAAACTATGATCATTTGCATGAGCTGAGAAGACAAGCACTGCACTGCTTCCTGCAGTGATGCAAATGAAGTGGCTTCTTAGAAGTAAAAAAGCATGTTCTTCCTTGTGCCTTTTTAAAATAAAATCTTTTTTAAGAATGTTCTTTTGAACCGTACAGCGCTGCTGGGGTTCATTGATGCTGATGCACGGCGAGGCACAGTGATTTTTTTGGTCATAACATCATGGTAACATTCTTTTCACATGTGAGAATGTGGTAGTTTGTTTGCACACACAAGACCCCAGCCATATTTCAGGTGCAGTGAAATCCCAAGCTAGGCTGGCACAGGAGGGGAGGTAGCAGGCTATGGGAGGTTAGATAAGCTTGAACCACTGAAGGACAGAAGTTCAACTTCTCTTTTTTCTTTAGCCTAAAATGTCTATGTGCGGACATTTCACACCTGCTGTGTCAAAAATTAAGTATCCTCTTTTATAAACTAATAGTCAATGCAAAGGTTATGTGAGTGGAACTGTGTATCTGTGGGATGGATGAGAATCTGAAAGTTTGTTATAGAGAGGAAAAACACATGGAAGCAAAGAGAAAAACACACCTTATTTTCTATTTTTTAGGAAGATGGTTATAAAAACCATCAAAAGAGCAAAATTAAGGCAATTTAATTCAACCAGCTGCAGATCTGCAGAGTGTTCTCCAACTCTGAGATCGTGTCTGACCCATCCCTTCCCCCAGCTGCCCCTCCTGCAAGTCCTGCCAGGAGTGTCTGATGTGCTTTAAATCCAAATCACACACATGCTCCCAGGTAAACCACTGTCTTAACCAACTACAAATCTTATACATGGCAAAGGCCAACAAAATCATATCTGAGATTTCTCTTCATTATTAACATAACATCCTGGAGAACACAGCTCAAGCATGGGCTCTGTGGGGCCCATGGGTCAGACTGGAGAGAGAAAGCAGCCAGGTGCGATGCACAGCTCCAATGCCAACACTTACAGAGGTACTACAGGTTTACTAACATGAGAAGATGGAGTTAGTAGACATTCAAACACAAAACAGTTAGTCACATTAGTTGGCTTTGTACCTTCTCCTATGAATGGGAGGCTTCTTTATACCATCCCCCAGAATTCGCATTGAACTGAAAATGAATCATGGAGAATGGTCAGCAGCTTGAATGAAAAAAAAATTAACAAATGGCAGCTAAAGGATTGATATCCCCAACACACAGACAGAGGGAATGGACATACAGGGAAAACACAAAATGGAATATGAAAGGAAGTAATGAGTCTCTGTGTTTCTCCTCTCTTCTACAAATAAATCTGGGCTTTGGTTGGTTTTATTTTGTACAGAAAGAAGGCTGCACAGGTATTGACCATGTTGCGACTTTGCTGCTGCCAAAGCCAGGTCAGTTTAAAGTTTAGATAGGGCCAAACACTTTGACAGAAGCTGTTAGCAATAGTGATTAACAGCAGCTCCAGTTCTGCAGTGCTTAATCCATCAGTGAAACATGAGGGTGTTTCTTTGCCCAGCCTGGACATTTAACACACACACTGCAGCTTTGTTGAAAGACAGGCATTTCAAATCTGCTATGAATGTCAGGAATTAACTGAAGGATGAACATCCTTTTGTGCAGCCTTGTTGGTTTTCTTTGTATTTTTAATAGTAAAATGCAGACACAAGGATTATCTGTGAAGTGCATTTGAGGAGAGATGGGAAACGTAGGGGAACTGAGCATCTTTTCACATTTTCATTTTTTTTCTAATCTTTTCTGTGAACAAACTTTTATGCTCATCCCTTTGACAAACACATAACAGTGGGAAAGATCAAATTCTACAAAAAGTTGATTTTTTTTTTTTTCTGTGGGCTTTTTGGGTCCTCTATCTAAGCTTGATTTAGCTATCTTTGTCATCAAGGTCTGGACTATTTCTGCTGTGGACAGGGACTGCAAGTCATTGCTGGGGCAGGAAGCACCTCTCAGAGCTCAGCTGATGGAGCACTCTGTCACCCCATTCCTCCTCCTGGCTGCACAGCCCAGTTCTGATCCCTGGGCTGGTTCTGGTGGCAATTACACTTCATTTGGTTATTTTTCTCCTCATTTAGTGAGGGCAAGCTGCTCACCTACAGAGCAGAGAAGTGCCATGGGTGCCCAGAGGAGGGGAGGGAGCACAAAGGGTGGTGGGAGCAGCACAGATCTTGCCCATCAGCAGGACAAACCTCAGCCAAGGCTTGTGCTCAGTGTTACTCCACTTCAAAGGTTTGCATAAGTCAAGTTGCAATAAGGACTTTTCCCCTTCTACTGGAAAACTATCTACTTCATGTGAAATAAATGAATAAGCAAACACTCCAAATTTAACTGATTTGAGTGAAAGTCACTTGTTAGCACTTCCCTTCCTCAGTATTTGTTGTTTCTCACTAAGCAACGAGAGTCTCAACATCACAACAGCCACATATGAAAAGAACAAAGAAAAGAACAAAACAACACAGCAAATAATCCAAATTCCTTTCTGAAAGAAGCATAAAAACAAACATGAATCTAATCAGCACTACAGACCCACCCAGCTTTTCTTTTTTAATTACCCTACATGACAGCTATCCTTATGTAGCTGCAGCAGAATGTGAGAACATATGAGAAGAATTACTGTTCCTTTAACTCAGATTTTCTTACACTTACAATGAATGTATTTTCCCATATCAGAAACAGCCTCCAAAGTGGGATGCAGGAGAATTTAACCCCTTCTGTTCAGTGTTAGCAGTGACTGCCAGCTTTGCAGTTTATTACCCCCAGAAATCCTTATGCATCAGGCCATACACTTAAAAATAAATCTCCCCAAATGAGTTTAGGAGCTTATAGACTCATTCTGTCATAAACATGCAGGTATGCTGACTCTTTTGTTGCTTTTAAAAATTGATGGGGATTTCTTAACTTATTTAAATACTACCTGGGGACCAGGAATGAAGCCCAAAAAAGGTGACAGTGTTAAACAACAACAACAAAAATCTTTCACTGTATGTTACTCAGAAAATCCTGAATGGTTTTCAACATTGACTTTAAAACCTAAAGGTGATATTAATTAATTATTATCCTTTAGTGATACCCACAGCTGCTGTGTGTAAAGGATGCATACATTCCTGATGGGAGGCTGCTGCCTCTCCTTGGATTATTCAAAGGGGTCAGAATTTTCAGGAACCTGTTGTGAGTGGTGAGTTTTAATTAAATGCCATCCAGCCCCACACTCAATGGCTCTGTTTCTGTTAACAGCAGAACGTTTGCCATGAGGACACAACAGGCAGCCAGAGAGTGGCACTACCCTGCACACCTGGGCCTGCAGCCTCTGGGAGCTGTAGGGAGGATATGGCACCCTGACCCTGCTAAAGCAATTCCTGCTCTGAGGGCATTAAAGCACATTAAAAACACTGGCCAAACCTCCACTGGGCTCAGAATACACAGGGTTTGCCCCCATAACCCTGCAGCCCAAATGCTGAACAGTGCATGGCATGGCAGGGAGCCTCACATCAATTACTACTTTTTGGTGTGCATCTTCCTTTATTTCATCTCCTTCCCCACTGAAACAGGGGACTCAGCAACTTTTCTTCCCACAGTCACTTGGTACCAGCATGGACACACTCACATGGCTCTGCCCCTTGTACCTTCTGAAAGAATAGATGGGAAAACTTCTCTTTTGAACCTTCCTGAACAACACCAGGAACAACAGTGATGAGTTAGGTAGAACTTACTGTGCATGAGGGACTGAGGGGGAACCAATTCTGTGAAACAGAGAGGACCCATCTCACCATTAGGAAGAGCTTCCACAGAGTTTTTTTTAAACCCTGGTGCCTGTGCTATCCCTTAATACAATCAGAGCAATGATGGTCATGTTTATTCTGTGGTCAGTGAGATTTAACACTCCAATAATTCCTTTGTACAGAAAGGGGTGGTGACAGTTCTAATGGAAGACCTGTCCCGAGGTAATTCCATTTACTCTGGAAAGCTCAAGCATACTGTAGGTATTAAGTACTTTAATCCTGAAAGTTAATTTAAGAAAAACCAAACAAACATACATTAGGAGATTGTCTTAACCTCTTCAAACCGAAAAAGAAATAATCAAAAGTGATGCGATAAACTCTTCAGTTTTATCACGCCAGCTTTAAAGCTCAGATAAATATGCATGAGTGGGTGCAGAGTAAATCAAAGCAGCTCTTCACTCACCTCCTCTGATTGATTTCTGCCTCGTTGGTGGCATTCTTGCCCGGCCCCCAGCTGTGCCGGCGGAAAGGGGACAGCGGCCGCATGGAGCTGCGCAGGACGGACGAAGGCGTGGGCACATCTGTGATGCTGTCCAGCTCCTCTTCCTTCTCTCCTCCCTCTGAGGACACCATGTTGGTGCAGCTGCCATCCAGGCTGTGCCTGTCCTTGGGCTGGGGGAAGCTCCCCACGGGTGGGAAGGGGAGGGACGTGTCGCTGCCCAGGGATGAGTTCCTCTCCAGGGACATGGTGTCGTCTGCAGAGGAGCTGGAGCTGGTGACATCGCAGGCAGACTGCTCCTCTTCAGGCTGCTGGTGTAAGAAAAATCAAAAGTAAGTTAAACTAGAATCATGGACTGCTTTGGGCTGGAAGATCTATAAAGATGACCTCTAAAGATCAGCTAATCCAACAGCCCTGCTGTGGGCAGGTTCACCAGATCAGGTTGTTCAAAGGCCCATCTAGCCTGGCCCTGAACACTTCCAATGAAGTAAATACATTTAACATTTTAAATGAATGCAAATATTTTGTATTTCACACGAGCTGAGAGATTTCTCAGCTGGTGGCAAATTAGCCATCATAGAACTGAGACTTTTTGCTCTGGTTTCAAAAGAGCCTGAAATGCTCTGCAGGGTGATCTCTTCCACCCCACAAGTCCCTGGCTGCCGTTACCCAGCTCAGATCCTCTGCCTGCCTTCCTCTCCCCAGTTCTATATTTCATCCCACAGAGCAAATCCTGTTCCTCTCCCCATTTCTGGCTAAACCTGTAATCAATCAAGGTGCCATAAAACTGCCAAAGGTTTACTGAGAGCAAGTAATGGGGAAGGGGGTTATCACAACTCCTGATGACACACTCCAGCCTCTCCTGTGGGACTGGGATGGGCTTGTAGAGCTCAAGGGCAACACACTGTTCCACTGCACCATGCAACACAAAAAGGAGAATTACTCAGCAGCAGAAAACAGACAGAAAAAAATATAAGCTTAATTCCCCATCCCCAACTACTTTCCATTAAGCAGCAAGTTAATACCAGGGTTTGCAGCATTTTTCAAATCCAACTGTCATTGAAAAATACTGTTCTACAGGAACAGCCGCCCTGTATTAGAGATTTTGAGTCATGCTGTAATTTTTGGGTTTAGTTTGCTCCAAAAGCAGTATGTAGAAGCCAAACTGGCTCTCTCTGGCCAAAGGCCACATGCTGACCATACAGCTCCAGAAGATATTTCGTTCCCTGTGGCCACTATAAAAAACACAAGCACCTCTCTGACATCACCTCCAGTCTGAAATGGTGTTTGCCCTGAGGGACTGACATGGGAAGTTTCAATTTATCCTGCTGCAGAGCCCTGTATCATTTAAAATAATAACAGGCAGAGTGCTCTGTCAGGCCATACCCCACAGAGCAGTCAGCAAAGCCCTGGTGGTTAATTGTCCTCCCACAGTGGGCTCAGGGGGCTGGGCAGGAGCTGAGTGCCCCAGGGGCTGCAGGCTGTCAGCAGGCATTTGGCAGAAGAAAACTGGATGCAAAATCCTGATCTTGGAAGGGAAAGATGGGCATCAGACCACATGGAGGGAAGGATGAGCAGGAGTGGTGTTAAACAGTCCAGAGACTTTTGTTTTTCTGTGCTTTATTATTTATTGGAGGGGTGCACACTAAAAGCTATAAGTTTTTTATTTGACTGAACAAAAAGAAACTGAGATATTCAAAATATCTTCTAATAGAATATTTCACTATTCAGAGAGAAGCCCTGTTTAAAGCTTAGCTATTTTTTACTCTTAGTTCAGTTTAAGAGGTACACAATAATGTTCCTGAGATGGTTTAACTAAATGCTGTCACACTGCTTCCCCCCTCACATCCATCAAAGGGAAACAGAGAAAAAAAAAAGACAGCACCCACAGCACAACACCAAAATACAAGAACCTTTTAAACACAAAGCATTAAAAACCACACTATAAATATATCCCTCCAAAAACATTCACTTCATGTTAAGGTGTGTCAAATACTAATAGTGAATTTCAGAAAACTGTGTTCTGTAAACTAGTGAACTATTGGATTTGATACATTTGAATAGGAAGCTGAGGTTTAAAGAAAAGAGAGCTGAAATGGAAGCCCTGAGAAGTTTCTGATGATGTTCAGCAGTATTCAAGATAATCTGTTATTTGTGTGAGTCATGATGAGAGCTTACTGAATTGCTTAAATACAGACAAATCAAGCAGTCATTATGTGGATAACACTCCTACAGTGGAGGAAACAGTCTGCCACTTTTCTAAGACAGAAAAATACTGTCAGACATTAGATCAGACTGGATGGGGCTTTGGAGCAACCTGGCCTAGTGGAAGGTGTCCCTGCCCATGGCAGGGGGTTGGAACAAGGTGAGTTTTAAGGTCCCTTCCAACCCAAACCATTCTGTGATTCTGGGACTGGGGCAACAGAGCAGGAGAGGAGAGGACTGACTTCACCCCATCAGCTGTGAGAAGCATGGGAGAGTTTGGAAACTTTGAATCTGGATGCGAATCTAAAAACAACAGTGCAGAACACCAAATTAACTAGAGAGGAATTAGAGTAAAAAGAGGAATTTTTATTTCCCAGATGAGAATACTGCTGCACAACAAAACCCACTTCCCTAACAAGGAAGATTTAGGGCTTTTATCATAAAATGCAGCTCAAGGAGATGTCTGAAAAAGGGGAAATACATTTGATCCATTTTAACTTTTACCTTGAGCATTCCACTGACAACAGAACACAATGAACAATTCCCTTGAACTCGTGGCCCATGATTATTCTTCTAAAAATATTCTGCCGTCATTTCAATGATATTTTTTTTAAACAAAGGAAAACAGTTAATATGAAAGACGACTCTGTCTGAAAAATGCCAAGTGTGGCTGACACATCTAAAACATCTATATTGTAGTCACCACTGCAAAAAAATTGGCTATCTGGCCAGTAAATATGCATTGTTCTTTAATCCTATTTGAGTAAGAAAATACCATGTTTGCAGAACAGAATGTGTTCTTTTCTTAGAGAAAAAAAGAAACATTACAGAAATACTAATTTTCTTCAAGTTAGGTGTGCTGGATTGCACCTCAATGAATTTAGGACTTAACTGTGGCCAAAAAGAGCCTTTACAGACGTTTGCTAATAGGCATTTTCTTTGCCCTCAGTATTTGCTGAGAAGTTTCTGAGAAAAAATAAGATAAGGTGTAAAAGTGAGTATTCTGAGAAAGGACACATGTACTTCTCCATGCATAACAGAAATCACTGAGATGGTGGGGGTAAAAGATAACTTTTTCAACTAAATCCCTCCACTGTAGGAGGTCTTGATAAGGGGAATTCAAATATTCTTTCAATCATTTCCAGGATCACAACATGCAAAGTGCTGAGACACAAACTTTCCCTGTCCCCTGACCTGCAAAGACATTAAAGGTGTTAGGGTATTTTAAAAAATAAGATGAAAAAAATTAAACCTTGTAATCCTGAAGTTTATTTGGAATACCATTCCACTAAAGGAGTCAACACCTTTAGTTGGCTTGATATAGAATTGAGCAGAGTAATTTTTTAATTTGGATTTGCTTATGGTTCTAGTTACCCTAAATATAACATCAACAGTGGCCTTCTACAAATTATTTATCACAACTTGTATGATTTGGAGTGGACATGAAAGCCTTTCCCTTAAAAGTTTAATTCCTTTGGGTTTGTTTTTTTTTTTTCACAGCTGTTGGGGATTTTTTTGTTTGCTTTAAGAGATACAGCAACTCTGCAAAAATAAACGCAAAACATTTATGTATTTTCTTTGAGAAAACCAAAACAAAGGCAGAAATTAAATAATATTCAAGACTCTGAGTTGCAACCCCTTCCTTTGACAACGATCTGTGGGTTCCTGACTCCCTTCAACTGAATCATTTCCCAAGAGGCACATTAAAAAGCTTCCCAGTAAAGCTGGATTTTGGTGGCTGGTTGAAAGTTAAGATGAGCAAAGCACATGGGCTCCACCCCAGGATGCTGCCAGATGATTGTGAGAAATGACCTTATGCAGCATTAATCATTCCAGAAGGAGGATGCTGCAAAGCCTGCCCAGATGGCTGTCTGGGACAGAGAGGGAAAAGCAGGATGATGAGGACATGGGAATGAAGTGCTGACGCAAAAAAAAAAAAATAAATAAACATTTTGCCGAAGCCATAGACTTGGAAGCAACCTCTGAATCTCAGTGATAGCCTGTATATTCTGAAAAAAGGGAAGGTTTTAGTGTTAAAGCTCCATGAACCTCACAGCTCATGTTCCACAGCTCAGCACATGTCCTAGAGAGAAAAAGAAATGCAACAAGCACAGGAGAAGGGAAGGAGATGGGAGAGGAGCACACACCAAACACCAGGGACAGGGTAAGGCACCTGCAGATTTGTGACCCCACAAACCCCAATTCTTCATGGTTTTGGGACAGAAGAAGGGCTTTCAGTCAATGCATTTCAAGTGGAAACAGCCCAAAGACATTGCACAGACAGCAACTTGCTCTCCCTACATTTATTTTAATGCATTAAGCAGTTAGCAAAGAAGGAGTTATTTCTACAATAAAAAGAAAAATCAAAAAACCCCACAAAAAACCACTCTAGTAGACAAAAGTTCAACTCTTGCTCCACAGAAAGGGGAAACAAGAACAGAACTAGTAATAACAATAATCACCATGACACTGAAAGGTTTGAGATCCTCTTTTTGTTCATAAATATATTCGGTCTCTTCCCAATTTGATACAGAAACTATTTCACAGGTTTTGAAATAATCAACTACAGCCACGACAAGCATCTTACACTATTTTTTGGACAAAAGATTATAGCCACCATTTATTTTGGTAGTCATTTAAAATACCTATAATTTGCATTCCTACCCCTGGATTCAGTGCTGTAAAACCAAAAGAGATTTAATTAAGGAACAAGCTCACAATTCTAAATTAGTTTTTCTGGTCCTTTAGAAATAACTTCGACTGTAGAAAAAATACTCAGATAAATCCTGAGAAAGGAGACAAGGAAACAGATTGGTCAGGAAAACAAAGACAAAGCAACTGAGGTTGAGATTAGCTTTAAATAACTTCCTAAATTCAACTCAGGAACCTTTTGAAGCCATTTGAAGACAAAGTCTGCAACCCACTGTAAAATGAGAACAGTGCAAAGGCTACCAAATTAAGGAATTCCCTTTCTACAAAGAAAAGAATTCCTGCCTCTGCCCTCTCTCCACTGGCAGAGACCTGCTTTCCCCACCACCTCCTCCCTTCCCTATGGCACCCCTGCTACACTGCACTACCTACTCTGGTTACATTTAAGTCTTTCTTTCTCCTGTTTGAAGAAGGAAACTTTCCACATAAGAAAGGGGAAAAGCTAGAATTCTGTATAATACAAAATTTGCTGTGTTCCCACTGCGCTCTTCTCCCACACTTTCCCATACAAGCATTAAATCAGGCTCAAATGGCAGCTGCCTGTCACAGCCTGTGACACTCTACACAAGGGAACTGAAGACAGCCTGCTCTGCCAAACAGCCTTGTCCTCTGACAGCCTAGGGCCCCAGATCCTTCTGACAGCAGGATGGGAAAGGGCGAGGCTGGTGAGCTCTGTGCCCTACCACGTGCATGAAGGATGACTTTACTGTTCATTTATAGCTCATGAGATCACTGAGCCTGGGCTGTGGTGTTTCCCATCCTGCTGGAAAATATTCACCAGCAACTGATTTGATTTCAGCAAACAGAACTCTGTTTCAATCAATACATTTCTCTGAAAGCCAGTGTGAAAGCTACTCTGAGAGTTATGTTTTTCAGAGCAGGAGCTGTGCCTGCCCAAACCTGTGAGCTGCAGCTGAACCAAAGAGTGGGATTTCATGGAGACCACAATCATGGCTGCTCTAAAGAAGGGTCACATCCCTTTTGATTCTACATCACTTTAGTCCTTCTGGTTGCTTTTTCATCATCTGCTTATGCCAAGAAGAGTACAAATTACCAGCAAGACAATTCTTCAAGAGAAAAAACCTAACGACCCCCTGAACAAATTCAGGCTGCTCTGACGTAGATGCAAAAGAGTGATGCCAAAGGGAGGCACAACCTCTGCTCAGCTCTGCCTCTCAGGTCTCTCCCACTCCTCAGCAACACAAAGGGTACAGGGATGACTAAGGTTAGCAATGACTTCTGTTGTTGATTTTAAGCAAACTTGAAAACACTTTCATTCTACTTGCACGTAAACAGGCATTAGAGGCATGTCGCCTAGGCAACAAAACTATTCCCTGGAATTGGCCTGAAGTATTTAGAATGAGTGTTTCCTTCCTTTGACACTGAATTTACAGAAAAACACTGGTTCCTCTGAGAATTACAGCATATAAATCTGAAGGTATCAGCACAGAGGTCACGGTTTACTGGAGAAAAGCTCTTTGTTACATGAGTTAAAGATGGATTTCATATCGTCTGTGCAATCCCTAATGACCTTGCATGAAAATCCACCTTTTCAACTCTTTCTCTGGTGCCTGATTTACTTTTGGACAGACAAAATTACTTCCATTTTTTTAACCACTGGGGGCTGCACAGCTTTTGGAATTCTGCTGCAAGTAAATACATCCCTCATGCTGCTGCATCCAAGGAGGAGACCGGATCCTTCCCATCTATTTGGTTCCAGGATAATCACTTCCAGCTTTCCAACTCACCAGAGAAACCAAGATGATCTGTGTGTGCTGCATGGGTTTATCAGGGGCTTTTTTAACCATATCCCAACCAGGCTTTCTTACCTTCCCAAAGACAAGGTCTTCCATCCCATCACCAGGCAAGGGGAAAAGGTCAGACTCGCTCCCAGACTCTCTTTTAAGAGCACCCTGTGACGAGGCACAGACACTGCTCAGCCCATCCTCCAAGAAGTTCTCACATTCTGCAGGAGCAAAGTACAAAGAGTCACAACCTGAGGCTTTCTGCAGCATCCACACATTTATTTTGGTGGTCATTAAAAATATCTATAACTTGCATTTCTAGTCCTGGATTCAGTACTGGTAAAACCATCAGACTCCCATTCCCTCAGTGAATTCCAGGATTTAAAACACACAGCTTTACAAATAAAGGTTCATACATTTGTTCACCTCTCAAAACTGCTTGTGAATTCTCAAATGATTTATTCCAGAGTTTAAAACTCCTTTTTAAATGCATCATTGAAGTACATGGTGCAAACTGAAATTCTGCATGAAACAGCTGAAAACACTTGTAGCTTGAGGTGCTGATAAATATACTACATATGAGGTATCCCATAACAGTGCATGTGGGATGTTTCCTACTGATTTCAACAAATGCAAAATTAGATTCATATTCAATAAATATAAAAATATAACTTGTCAATATTTGCTTGCTTTCTCAAAGAATCAATTCCCTCTAAATGCCAAGGTGCTTTTAGTGCCTATTTGGACAATTATTTAATTTCTTCTTCTACACTCCTTACTGAAAAAGCACTAGTGTGAATTCCATTACAAGCTTTACTTTTTCAAGATTCAAAAATAAAGTGTTTTTTTTTAAAACCTCTCAGCTTTTGTAACTCCTGACATTGAAATATAAGCATGTTGCATCTCTTTTTTTCTCAAGTGCTTCCAGCTGTCTGCACTGGGTTAATCAGGAGTACAGAACTAGACTGCAGCCCCTGCAAAAGCCCTCTTTCCAAAACCTTTAACAGACAAGTATTTGCCTAAGAAATGCCTGTACATATTTTATTTGTTCACCCTTCAGGCAAAAGTATAAATTATAATTTTGGCAAAAATTGAACACTCAAGTTTCCCAGTTCAAAAAATATTTTCTATTTATTAGTTAATTTGGTGGTTTTTTTTTTTTTAAAGAAAGGTGTTATTTTGCACTTCCTCTAACTAAACAGATCCAAAACGTGCTCAGCTGTCTGGAGAGGAACCAGGGCAATAAAATATTAGTTCAGTCTTAAATTATACCTCACTAACTCCATCCTTGGTGACATCAAGCTTAAACATCACTGAAAGGATGACAGGTTTGATAGCTTAAGGTCACCTCTTTGCCTTCCCCATCCTTAATCTGTGCCTGACAACAGCTATGGAACACCTTGGCCACATCCCAACTGATGGCAGTGACTCCACTTCTGGAGAAAACAGAATTACTTTGATAGTGGTGGGGCTGACTCCATTTAGGGCAGGGGGAGTTGAAGCCAATCAGAAACCCCATTACCCCGTAGAGGAATTTCCACACTGTGGAGAGTTGGAAAAGCACTTATTGGATGCTGCAGCTGCTCCTGTTCCCCTTTCAGTAAACCTGGAAAATCTGAACTGCTTTTCCATCACCGAGGGGGAGAAGGGAGGGGAGAGAAGAGGGGGAGAATGAAGGGAAAGAAGAGACGGAGCGGCTGTGGGGACATGGGCCAGGTGCTGTTCATCCAGCTGGCAGCCAGCACAGCATGTCCACAGCCCAGACTGAAAAACAAAGGGGCTCCAGCCACGTTCCACTGGAAAATCAGTGGGGACAGCTCAGATGTGGATGGATACCTCAGCCTGAGGATAAAGCATGAGAGGCAGCAAAGCTCCCCATGAGGAGGAGATGAAGCAGAGAGGAAGAAGGATGAGGAGCACAGTGATAGGGACCCCTCCACATACCTCAGCTCATTTGTGCAGAAAAATTCATTCCCAAGCCCTCTCTTCCCTACACTCTCATTTACTTTTGGTTGGAGGTGTGCATATTTTCTCCATTTTCTCCCTCCCCTTTTCTCAGTTTGCTGGGTTTGTTTTTAATTGCACAGACGCTGCACAAAGCCAGGCTCTGTGTCTCACACCCCTGGCAACACTTCTGTGCATAATATAAAGGCAAAGAAAAATACAGAGAAAAAAGCTCTAGGAAGAACATTTCCAAGCAATATCTTCTGTACATTTTCCAAACTCTTGTGTCTCCCAAGCCAGGGGTGAGCCCTTCAGTTCCATGCTGATAACTATGTATCTGCTACACTCCTCTGCACACCTAATTTCAAAAACACAGACAGAAAATGAGAAGCTCCAATTTCTAGAGTTACCTTCTAAGATCCGAAGTCTCTGTCCTTTAAAGTCATTTCAGTATATTAAAAGGTCTAATTCCTTATCAAGTACTGTTTTTTTAAGTTAGCCACTTTGGCAGCTCGTGGTTTTATTGCTGTTAAGTATTGCCAGATTTTTCTTGCCCTCTCTACACTGCCCAGCACCACAGAGCAGCAGGAGGATGCCTGTGCAGTAACAATATTATTTCTAGAAAGGCCAGAACCTGCATAACCTGAGATCCTTCTGCTGCTTCAGTCCATCTGGAGAGCACATTTACTTAAAAAAACTATCTCTTTATGTGTGTGTTACAGACATGTATTACTGTAATTATTAATATAAATTTGTAGATACAGCTACCTAATTACATAGTTAGTGTTATGTTTCTATAGTGTAATATTGCATTAGATAATTAATAGATGTGCAACTGATAGTGATCCATAGGAATATGTGATTATATAGTTAGCAACTCAAATGAGTCCATGTAGTTTAGCAGACAAATGGTTTGCAGTAACTGTTGCCTGAAGCATAAAAAGACAGTACCAAGAGGCAAAGGATTCATAGATACAATTGGTAAAGAAGAGACATAGCATTACCACAGGTTCTCTTGTAAAAACACTCCTGAAACAGCTATTGCTGTTAATGATTTTTCTAAAAAGGTCGCCATTTCTGTGGTTTTGTTTTTAATAAAAAAGTACTTATTTAACTTTGAGTGAGCTAGAACTTCTATTTAGGATAAATCCCTCAGGTCACTAACCCACACTATCCCTTCTTAGCCTACAGTCTGAAAGACTGAGTTTAAATTTCACACTGACACTCGGTCATTTTCTTTCAAGTCTCAGATAAATTGAAGGAGATTTGAGTGAGACCACTGTTCATAAGGACAGCAGGGCAAGAAGCCTCCTCTCCATGAGCAGCCTAAGCAAAGTCCCTATTCAGGGCCCTGATAAATTACTCTATTTGTTTCAAACACGCATAATCCAGTGAAAGGAAATGCTTTTTTTCTTATCTTGGACACCAACCCTTCTTTGAAGCTTGCCCAGACTAGATTTTCTGTCCCAGTGGAAGAGCCAGAAAGCACCAGCCAGCACGCAGGGCTGGGATGGGAGCTTGGCACAGCTGGTGGGCAGGGTGTGGGAACCATGGCTCTGAACAGCCTTCCTGCTTCCTCAGCTTGGAATCATGGCAACTTTCAGAGCAGGGGGAAAAAAAAGTAAAAAATCTCAAGCCACTCATTTGGGTTTAACTATGGTTTTAGGAGTTCAAATTTCTGGCTTTTTTCTTTTATGAAATTATTCTTTTAGCTAGAAATCATGTCTGTGTGCTGCTTGCAACATCTTTAAGTTTATTTAGAAAAAGAAAAGGAGGGGGAAAAATCAAAATACTGAAGCACTTGAAATGCAGAGTTATTTGAGATGGTGACACACTACACTGCTCCCTGCTAGTCAAGTGCTGCAGCCATGTGCTAACAATGACTCACAGCATAGTCATTACACAGTTTCTTTAATTTATGTGTTTTCCCCATCCAGGCCAGGATGTCAAAAACAGGGGGAAAAAGAGGGATAGAAAAGGTGAGGAGGACAGGGAGAAAAGGAGGGATAGAAAAGGTGAGGAGGACAGGGAGAAAGGGAGGGACAGAAAAGGTGAGGAAGACAGGGAGAAAAGCAGGATAGAAAAGGTGAGGACAGGGAGAAAAGGAGGGATAGAAAAGGTGAGGAGGAGGACAGGGAGAAAAGGAGGGATAGAAAAGATGAGGAGGACAGGGAGAAAAAGAGGGATAGAAAAGGTGAGGAGGACAGGGAGAAAAGGAGGATAGAAAAGGTGAGGACAGGGAGAAAAGGAGGATAGAAAAGGTGAGGAGGACAGGGAGAAAAGGAGGATAGAAAAGGTGAGGAGGACAGGGAGAAAGGGAGGATAGAAAAGGTGAGGACAGGGAGAAAAGGAGGATAGAAAAGGTGAGGAGGAGGGCTGCTGGTGTGGCTCACCTGGAGACTCCCGCGTGCGCTTGCGCTCCAGCAGGGAGGGGTCAGGACATGGCTCCAGTGGACACCAGCTCCCACGGTTTATCTGCAAAACACATCACAGCACATCAGAGAAGGGCCACTCTCACCAGCACCCCTGTTAGTCTCTTCTCCAATATCCCTCTGCATCAACCAGCAGATACAGACTTATGGCTTAATTTTTTCCCAATAATAAAAATGTCAAAAGTAACATACGATTTTATTTCTGCATCGCTAAACAAACCATTAGAATATGCCAAAACCCTTTATTTCTCCATGGAAAGTTTGATTTGAAGGTGGCTCCTGCTCAAGGAAGGAGATCAGAGGGAGGATGAGTCAGTGTTTAAGCTACTAGTAGAGAACTGGATAATCTTGGCTTCAAGTCCCACCTCCACTTGTAGTGGGACTGCAGGGATATATTCTTCTGCTTTATGCCTCAGTTCACTACCTACAGAACAGAAATTCCTTACCACCCATACTGCTGTACAGATAATTAGCTCAGAGGTAGCAAAGTGCTCTGGTGATGTGGAATAGAGGGCTTGGGAAGTGCCCAAGTCATGGTGAGAACCAGAAGCACTTTGGGCCTGCATTAACTGAAATGACGACGATAGAAACGCCCATTTTAACACTAAGACACATCACATGGTTTATTTCAACATCAGCCCTTATCACCTCACCCCGTCCTTCACCCTTTCCATGACTCCCAGTCTTTCAGCAAGGATGACTGATCTGTTCTCAGCCTCCTCCTCCCTCTGCCTGTGCTTTCATCTTCCTCACTTGGGTTGTGCTGTCCAACATTTTGACTCAGAAGTCTGCTGGACTATCCACAATCCTTGGCTCATCCAACATTCACTTCCAATCACTTTTGTCTGCAGCTGGCAGATTCTGGAAGCCCTTTTACTGTCTCTGCCATTTCTTTGGGCCAAATGCCTTTCCTTACTGTCAAATGCATGCAAATCTCACCTGTCCCACACCACAAAACCCAGAAGTTACTTCCCCTCCTGACCTGTCTCAGCACACAGGATCTCACATGTTAAGTTGCAGCTAAAGAGAAAGCTACTGAAATGGATAACTCAGCCTGATTTTATATGTCTAGTATTTCTCCTACCCTCTCTCTGGCTTTCCTTTTATCTCCTGAAATAATTTCCTTTCCTACCTTTCAAATAGCAAAGTTTTACTATTTACTTTTAGCCTCTGACCTATGTTCAAATCTCCTCCATGATCCTGCTCTATTTTTGCATCCCCTTGATGTATTCCCATCCCCTCAACGTTCTCCTTCCTCCTATGCTATGAAATGCACTGGTTTTGCCTTCTTCTTATTTATTTTCTAAATAAAACAAATTAAAACCAAGCCTCTCCTACCCTTGACTTGACGTGCTGCTTTGACTAATGACCCACGTCCTTGTTTCCTCTCTCACTGAGATCATGGAATGTGTTACTGCAGTCCTTGGCTGGCTCCTCCCTGCTCTGGCTGCGTCCCCTGCCTGTCACCCGAGGGGCTCCTGCCAGCACCTCCTGCTCTCCACACCACACAGGCAACCCTGCACTCCCCCACACCTGGCAGCTCCTTGCTACAGCACACTCTTCTTCCTCAGGCTTTGTCCTCCTCCATACTTGTGCGATGACAAGATGGGGTTGGGAGGGCCTTTGACAGGTCAGCTAGTCCCTGCCTGCTGCGCCAAGTTAGGCTCCATTACCGTCTCAGAGGTCCTAATCCAACTCTGTGCCCTTAAAATCCTCCAGTGGAGGGGATGCCATGACCTTCCCTGGTCAGCAGCTCTTGCTGACAGAAACAGGGAAGGAACAGAGAAGTTCTGAGAGGGGGAAAATGAGCAGGAGTTTCCTAGGAGAGGTGAAGGAGATGTTGAGCTCTACCAGAGTCAGGTCTCGGGGTGACCTCAGCGCATGTCCCACCCACCTGGATGTCCCTCCCACCTCCATGGAATTTTGCAGGCTATTTTTCCTAGGGATGATGTAGCACTTTGTAGGTCTTACTCCCTGACTGCATTATACAGATAATTCACTCAAGACCCCATCATACCCCTTTATGTACACACATCTAAGATCCCAGTCTTCCCTGCACTTCTGCTCCACACACACCTGTGTATCCATTTTCTCCCTTTTACATACAATACATCCATATTAAATGAGAGGCAGCAAGGAAAAGAGAAGCAATCTTAAATCTGAAAAAGGATTTGTAAGCAAAACTTCAGAACAATGTGTTTTTTGCTTTCCAAAGTAACACAAGGATGTTGCATTTTAACTGTTGCATGGACAGTGGGTCATGTTCTGATTCTTTCAACAGAGGACACTCCCTGTTCTCAGAAAGGCTGTGTGGCATCTAACCTTAGCATCTAAACTTAACCACAGAATTCATTTTTTTTTAGTCTTAAAAGAGCTGTAAAGTCAATAAATACCACTTGATGACTGTAAAGTCAATAAATACCATGCTGTTATTCTTTTCTCTCCAGACAAAGCAGAATAAATTTGCACCACACTTTCCTATATTTTATTATATCTAGAGGTTGAGGCTGAACACACATAGAAGGAAAAATGCAAATGTTCTCAAGTCCCCACAAATGAAGGAATGACCTGTTTCAGATACAAAATCAAATTCCGTCTCCTTCTAACTGACTTGCACCTCCTTCCTTCCCCCTTAAGAAGAGTCTGACCCTTCTTAATTTTAAACAAATCACCATCAAAATCAAAGGAACTGCTCCTGATTTATACTGGTATCCACTACTGGAAATGAATAATTAAACATCCCATTCAATAATTAGCAGTAAGAAAGCAAAATAGGAAGAGGTTCAAGTTGTCTGTTCAATAAGCCATATTAGGCTGAATTAACATTATATATTTTTCCTTTAATAGAACCAATTGAGTCATTCACTGAAAATGCATTATAGACATTGGCATTTTTTCAAAAAAGATTTGAGCATTTTTCCAATTTCCCAGCCAGCTCTCTCCTCAGCCCTGTGGCTTTGCCAAGTATTGAAAATGTCTGCTTTTCTCTATTAAAAAAAGTAATGAGAGAGTAACACTGAGGTTTAAGGTGCTTCTTCAGATATACTTATGTACAAAATAAAACATTAGAAATTAAATATTTATCTCAGTAGCCCTAATTCAGGAAAAATAATAATCACCATCAAAACAAAAACAAAGGAAACCACTACTATATACAATATTCCCTAGGCCAAAATGAGCCCAGACAGGCTTTGAGGGAGGTTTACTGCATGATCTCAGGGAACTGGGTGGTCCATAGATACTCAAAACACAAACCCCACTATCCACAGCCCAACACTGAGTACTGGGATCCCTCCTCAACACCTGAATTCTGCTTGTATTTACTCAGGACTAGTGACTACAGGTACAGACAGTGAGAGGAAATTGTCTTTATAAAAGCACCTGAGCATCAGGAGCTGGGGAATGTACCAGTATGGAGAAATTTGAAATGAGGCCGTCTTGGGATTTTGCAGACACGTGTGCATTGCATGTGAGAAAATTCCTCTCTTTTTCCCCCAGTTTCTTGTTTTGCTGAGAGAAGCCCAATGAGAGGACCACAAGCTGGTGGCCACAGAAGATGATAAAAGCCCCACACTTTCTTGCTTGCCCACACTGATTATAGCTCATTGATTCCAGGCATCCCAAGTCTTTGCAGCAGGAGCAGAGGGTGCAGCGCTGTTCCAGTGGCAGAGAGAATATGAAACAGCCTCTGGGAACAGAGTTTCAATACACAGCCCTTGAAGAAATGCCAGGAGAAAACCAGCTATTTTTCCATACAGAAGCCTGAATGTGTTTATCTGCAGCTCAGACACAGAATGAATCATGGAAGCACATCCCCAGGCACCAAAAACTGAATCCTGCAGGATTTTCTGTTTGCCTGTGAAACTCCAGCAGGCTAGATGTTCAAAGATGCCTTTAGGACACCAGCTGGAGCCAGATGGTTCCATTGCTCTTTCTGGGCACACACAGGTATTTCCTGACTCTTCCTGCAGACCCTGAACTTGAAACTTGATGTGATTTAATGCATAAGAAAAGGACAGCACTGGACACTATGAGACACCCCAAGTTGAGGCATCCTCTGTCCTACAGGAACTGTGAGTGAACACCAGACTCCACTCCCAGGCTCTTCCTTCCTCTCCCCTTGGTCTTGGACAAGGAATTATCTAATCCATAAAACCAGGCTCAGGACCTCCTTCTCAAAGACATTCCAACAATATCCAGGGCAGAGCCATGTGCTGGACGCTCACTAGGAACAGGGCAGGGACTACCTGGCTCCTATCTCCAGCATGGAAAAGTCCTTTTTCTCTCCCTCTGGTTTTATTTTAACTCTTCTTGCCTTCCATTTCACAATAAAGAGAACACACTGACCTTCCAGGAAATCTTTTGCTATTGCAAAAGTTTGCACTTGTCAACCTCACTGGTCGTGACATAAATCAACATCTCCAGAGCACAAGGAACCAGATGACTTTAACTTTCATTTCCTAGCAGATCCCTGGAGATTCATCTTCCCTCCATATTATTTTAACTTTGTCCTAAATGTACAAGTTTCCATTTTTCTCCTTTTATTTTCCCCAGCTTCCAGACTATGATCTACCTTGCAGCTAAAACCAGATACTACTGCACATAGGAAAATATTTAGGAGAGTAATTGTAGCTTGCTTAGTGTATCATTAAGTAATTGTGCACCACACTGAGTAATACCCATTTTAATATCCATTGTAGAATAAAAGTAGTAGAAAAAAAGCAATACTTCAAATTCAATTATAATTAATTTGTTTCATAAGCAGAAATTATACAATGATTTTTTTTAAAACTTCTATGCATATTTTGATTATTTTCTAGGAATTTCCTGTTCCTGAAAATTTCGTATAGGATTAAAGAAATTTGTACACATAACTGGAGTTCAATGTTTATGCTGAGCAGCTTTTAACTTTACAGTTCCATTTACAATGAAATTATCCAGTTGCCTGCAATTCCTGCACTAGAAACTAAAGCAACAGTTGATTTACCCCCTTCACAAGAACCACCTTTCAAGATCCTCCAAAACCGTCTGAACAGGAGCATGAAGGATGGGGCATCTGGGGAAGGAATTTCCACTGTTTTCCTTCAACATCTGTTGCTGCAGAAAGACTCCATACACACAAAACTCACATCAAGAGCAACAATCACTGCTTTGGCAATCATCTTGCCAGACAATATTAAGAGCAGACATATCAATTTGCTTGCAAGTTCCACATTTATTTTTTATTTAAATTATTATGGTAATCTCCCTGTGTATTTTCTTAGCTTTGTGGGATGATATTAACAGGTGGATGCAGAACCCAAAGACATTCTCAAATGTATGCCAAAAGGGACAAGACTTGCAATTCTATGGAGATTTTTTTTCTTCTAGCACTGTGAATATTCTACACTGAGTCTTTTATCTTTACAGAGCTGGTGACACCATATCAGGACATATTTTCAAGGAGGTCCAAACTGACCTTTCTCATAGTAACAAGCCAGCAGTGTTATAGGAAACTATATTAAAGGATTTCACCAAAAAAAGGCTCCTACAAGCACAGGACATGTTACATGAGTGAATAAATTAGCTCTTTATGGTGCAAGAGCAACACTAAATTCCTAGAGTGCATTTATCGCCCAGCAATGTCCCAGCAGGGAAAAGGAACGTGTGCCCCAAGAACGTTTTCCAGCCCTTGGCATTGAAATGTCCTCCACCAGCAAAACTAAAAGTCAACAGACTTTAATTAAGCTTCAAAAATAACAGCATTTTCTTTCCCAAAAAAACCCATCTCTTAGCTAATATGGGAGCAAAATTCCTACAAACATGTATGTGTCTAATGTGAAAACACAGTAATTTCATTTAAGCTGCCCTCCCAGTTGTAATTCTACATGAGACACAAACAGAAAAACTCAAAAACTTTCTACAGCATTCTAAAGACACATCTCTCCTTCTGTCCTTCAATGACCAGAACAGCATGGACAGATGTTGGATTAAAGCTTAGTCATTCTGGGCCCACAAAGTTTGATGAACACCAGATACCCATCAGCTGGGCATATCCTTCCCCCAGAAAAACTCCAAAGAAAAAATGAGCTTGCTTATGTGCTAATAAAGAAGAAAAACTTCCAACATAAAATGTAAGGAAGCCTAATTCCAGTTAATTCAGGGACTTCTCCACAGACTACTTTTAGCTTAGGATGTTGTAGATGTCACTTTGCCTTAGGTAGGCAGGGATAAATCAGAGCATCTTCCCTGGTGCTGGAGTAAAGATACCAGAGCAGCCAGGAAGCAGAAAAAACAATTAATAGAGCTGTTCTTTTAACTTCAAGATACCTTGATTAATTATTAATGCTGGTTTTAATTCCACAAATAATGATCTGATCTTCAGCTGGAAGTTCATCTGAAAAGCAGAAAAATCAAACCTCATTGCCCCAGCTGTGAAAAAATTTACTCCTGATGCCTACCCTTAACAGCTTCAGCATTCACATACAGAGGTGAAATGCAGATACAGGCAAAAAATGTTAGAAAACATTCCCAGCTGTGATTACTCATCTCCCATTCCCAAAGCAAGCCCAGTTCTTACTTGGTAACTTTGCAAAGCAACTGCCTGTTCATCCCCATTGAATGCCTGTCTGACATCACATGTATCTATCTATCTATCTATCTGCAAGGTGCCAGCCAGTGTGGTTTTTGTATCCTGTCTGTGTAGTTTTATTTGTGGTAGCAGGCACAACATAAAAATGAGACAGGGCTGCCAAGGCACACATAGGCACACTGAGACTTCCCATTTTGGGCTTAGACCGCTTTACCCTGCACGTAGCTGCTCAGAGCTCAGCAAAATGTTCAGACAAGCAGGCATCCCACACACCCCACAACTTCTCCCTCATCTGCTGCAATGCAAACCCAGCAGGAACAATGACAGCAAATTTTTATGTCATTTCTGCATCGTCCAGGCTTCCCTGCATTCAGTAAGTTCAGGATCCAAGTTCATCGAGTTTGCATTGCTGTAGCAGCCAGTAAAGGACACAGAATCATGGAATCATAGAATGGTTTGGGTGTGGAAGGCACCTTGAAGATGATGCAAATCCAACACCTTTCCCTGGTTGCTCAAATCACCATCCAACCTGGTCTTGAACCCCTCCAGAGATGGGGCATCCCACAGCTTCTCTGGACAAGCTGTGCCAGGACCTCACATCTCTCACAGTAAGGAACTTCTTCCTAGGATGAAGTCCTACCTCCAACAGGGACTGGGACACTGTTGGTAACCTGCTGCCTCTTGCTTTTTTATATGTGGAGAGGAGGAAGAAACTATGCTAAAGCCAAAAATAATTGTGTGCATCAACCCTCAAAATTGCTGAGGTTCATTTTTTTCATAACTTCACAAGCCACCGTTTCAGGCTCAATCTAAACATGGAAAATTTGAGTCTCAAGACAGTGGCCCTTCAGATGACAAAATTATGGGTAGGAACCAAAAGTTCTTTTGCAATTCTGTCTAAGAATGGATGCAATCAATGCAAAAATAATCTCATCTAAAAACATTTATAAAATTCATTCTTCACCACTTGTTCCCATTGTCCTTTTTCAGCAGCTTATTTTCTTTCCTGTGTCATGACTGAGTCACCATCCCTGGAGGCATTTAAAAGATGCACAGATGTGGCACTAAGGGACATGGTTTAAAGGTGGACTTGACAGTGCTGGGTTAATGTCTGGCCTTGATGATCTTAAGGGTCCTTTAAACTGAAACAATTCTGTGATTACTGAGTTCCCTGCCTTAAAATGAAGCAAAGAACATATCCATCTACTACTCAAGAAATGACAGTTTGTCTGAGTCAACCTGCAGCCAAATTGAAAGCTGTTTGGTGCTTTGCAGGTATCTTGTTAAAATTTCATCAGCTCAAACACTCTTGATGGATCCAATTTGGGTTTGCTTTTTTCTATCAACATGTACTTGCTTTTCAATATTTAAGCAACCCTGTCCTGTGAACTCCCCAAAATACAATAGCCTAGATAAGGTACAGTTTTATTTCAGTATTTTAATGAAAACCAAACCCAACAGAAACCCCACCCCCAGCTCCCTCATTAAGGGCCTGATCCAACTCCCATTAACGTCAAGAGATGATCTGCCACTGACGCACTCAAGCGCTGGCTTGGATCCCTAGGTCATCAAAATTCAATTTCATCTACCAGTTATGTTATAGAAACCAGAGAAAACATGAAGGACAACTGAAAATCGAGCTAGAGTTGATTGTAGCTGTAGCTGTCACCAGCACCCTCCTATTTTAAACATCTGCAGGCTGTACAGCCCATGTTGGGAGCAGCAATGCGTGCACACACGCACACATATATGGACACTGAGTCATTTGCAGGAACAGACAGTATAACCCACAGTTCTGAAACTCAATTAGGAAAATACCAGTTGGAACTAATAAGAGCCACATTTTGTTATAAAATCTAAGCTTTGCTGAACAAAAACTAATTTAAGGAACTGATGACATCAGAAACACTGAAGCTGGATAATTGTAGTGAATTGTATTTTAACCCAGGCATTCAGATACTCTTCATAAAGAAAAAGATTTTGCTTTTTATTGGCAACCAAAATTATCAGAGGTACCAGGTCTCCTCCCAAGAATTATTAAGAATTGTACACACACTGTTTCTGTGGAAGAAACAGTGTGTGAACAATGCAACAACATTTTTAATGTCTCCTACTGTGTCTATAGACTGAGTATCATGGGATTCAATCCTCAACCAGCATTAGTAACATCAGAGGTCTAAAATACTCAAAAAAAATTGAGCTGGTAGAGAAAACAACTTACAGCTATCTGTGCCACCAAAACCACTAGGTACACTGAATTAAAGGAAAACACTTTCATTCATAACAAAGCAAGGTAACAAGAGCTAGGTCTCTTAGAGCAGATAAAGTAGAACAAGAATTAACTGAAAATAAATTTGTTATATATTCTTGTATTGACTTGGAAACAAGAGCATGAACCAAAAATCATAAAAAAGGAAGCTATATGATCATGTAGAATCCCACTGCTTCAGCTAAGAAGAGAAAAGAGAAAAAGGGAGAGGAAAAGGAAATGATCTTCCAGCAGTTAAGATCTCTGAATTGGGCTGTGTTTTGCAGTCCCTCTGGCTTCTCTCCTATTTCCATCCACTCTGCCAGGAAATTGCTGAAGCTCCACAAAGCTGTTACAGAGACAGGACATTCCCAGACTACCATTGTGCCATTTGGTGGAGCACTTGCTAATTTTAGATTAGAGGAGGCACACACTGGGACAATTAGCCAAGAGCCACTCCTGATTCTTGCTCCAACCCATCCTCAGACAAAATCACACCCAAACAACAAGACTGACAGCAACCCTTCTAACACAAACAAAAAACAGAGGCAAAGGAGGATCCACCATGCCTTTTTTTGGCAGAATGCATCTTTTGGGTAACATGTGTCATTCAATCTCAAAAAGCAAGCGCTGGAAATGGAAACCCTTTTCCCCTCACACAAAAAGCCCAGCTGGGATTTCAAACCAGGGATTGTTTAAGGGCAGAGGGCAGGAAAAATGGCCAAGGAGCTCTCCCAAAGAGTGCATGCCACAAGAGATTATTTAGTTGCAGAGATAATGATATGATAATAATATGATATGGTTTAATAAAACTCAAAACCACCTCCATGCTGAAGGGCAAGAGCTCTTCCACCTGTCCCTCCCCACCGCATCATCCCGAGGGACATGAGCACAGCAAGGAACAGACTGATCCCCTGGAAAGAGGAAAGGGAACCCAAAAACAAATATATACAAACATCATACCTTTAACAACACAACATCTACAGTCCTGTCCACCTTGGAAATGTCGCACAGGCTGTATCGCCTCTTGTGTCGTTCGTACATTTTGTCCAAAGAGCTGGGAGCAGAGGAGCAGAGCCCACCATGAACCCTGGGCTCACCACAGCCCCAGACCTCTCACATCCGTGCTCAGAGGAGTCCCTGTGTCTCAGCACACCAGCCTGCCCGAGCTTCTTAACAGGAAAACGAAAATCCCAGCGCTGCGCCCGGCTGATAAAGTCTTCTCGGAACAGATTTGCTTATACAGGCAATGCAGGAACTTATAGCAAACAAAAGATATTTGAAGACAGCTTTATACATATAGGATTATTTTTTTTGCGACTGCTAAGAATGGTATCAGCCTTCCTGTTACAGTAATAATAACAAAAAAAAAATGTTTTCCAGACAACTTTGATATCCAAAAAGCACCAGAATGAAAATGCTGCCCGAAAAGAGAACAAAAGCCAGATGTGTGCAGCAGGAACACTGACACTCCAAGTGGAAATGCAGAAGGTAGGCTCAGCCACGATGGGTCTAATTCAGGAAGAAAACAAAAACAAACCAAAAAAACCAATCTCCGTATCCAATGCAAATACTGTCACCAAAGCGTTTTGCTTTTCACGCCCTCATGCACTGAAAGAAACAACAACAAAAAAGTACTTTCCTCCTTCCGAGTCAGTTCACTGTTCACTGGGCAGGACGGCTGGGGTTTGAGTTAAGTTTAAATTTCTAATGACAGCACTGGGCAAAAGGAAAGAAAATAATGAAATAAAGCCACTCCCTCCTGATTTGGGCTGGGACGTCACTGCTTGCCTTTTTAGTCCTGCACCAGTGTTCTCCCGGCTTTCAAATTTACTTTGCAGTTGTGGGAGCATGATTCACTGAGAGGAAAAAAAAAAAAAAAAAGAGGAGGGAGCGGGGGAAGAAAAAGAAAAAGCAGCAGCTTTTCTTTGCCAGCCTCTTCCACCTCTGGCTGCAGGCACTTGGTGTGCTTGCTCGGTCCAAAACGAGACTGAGAGCAAAGGGACGTGTTTTTCAAGAGGTAAAAAGACTCTTCCCACTCCCCCAGGCCAGGTGAATGAAAGACAGTTTCAAGGTTAATGCTTTCCTAAACCAGGAACGGAAACTTATGATTTAATCAGCGCGCATGGAAAAAAAAAAAAAAAGAAAAAGGAAATCAGCTATTTACTTCTTCTTAGTTTGTTTGCAACACAGAGCAAAGATCTCAGCAACTAGTTGTCCAGAAAATATAATCTTCCCTCATCTATTCTAGCCTGAAAGACAGAGCTTTTTTTCTTGGGGGGAGAAAAAAGGAAAAAAACCTAAAGTTTTTTGTCTTTCTAATGCTGGGGCCAGCACAAGTCTCTCTGCTCTCAATAGCTCATTCACATCAGCTGGGCCCTGCATGCTCACTGCCACATGGTTTCCTGTTTTCAAACTGCCCCCTTGCAGCCCCCTCCGCTTTCCACCCCACCCTGACCTCTCCAGGGATGAAATCTTTCCATACTTCCCTGGCTTTAGACATTCTCTCATTCACGATTCAAAAGGGAATGGGGGCGGTTCAAAACGCAAGGGAAAAAAAAGAGAGAAGAAAAGGGGAAGCAGAGTTTTCAGAGACTGGGAGTTTGTAGCGACCAGAACTTGCTGCTTTGCTAGATGGAAAAGCTGAAAGTGCAGAATTTTTAATCCCAAGCTACAAAGCAGAAAACAAAATTGGAAACAGCATTTATCAACTCGAGGTTTGACTGCTGATCTCCAACTGCCACACTCGTCAGCGCCGGCAGAACTGGCCCACCTCCTGCTGCTGGGATTTGCTCCACTCCTGGAGCTTAGTTAGGGGGTTGTAGGTTTTTCATCCAGTCCTGTAGGGTGGTCCTGGCTCCCTGGTTGTATAAAGAGATTTGTGGCCACCAGCTCAAACTCTGGCAAAGGTGACTCAAACCCCGCAGCCTACTGGAACAAATAAAACACAAGTTCTCGGCATCTGAATGCAAGATGAGTCTTCCAAAGGAGATCTAAACTCATCTGCTGCAAGCAAGGCCTCCAGCTTCTCTCTTCCCAGTGCTACCCTGTCTTCTGACTGCCCAAACCCACTGCACCACAGCCTGCCCATGAGCAACACAGGAACTGACTCCCTTCTGTGCCTGTTTGGTAAAACACCAAAACTCTGGAGTTTACAGAACCGCCACGCACTACTGTGAGCTCCTGGATGTGCCACCCTGATCTGTGCAGTCAGACTACACAAAAGCACAGCTACCCTACAGATTTAGCAGACTCAGTAACCAAGCAAAGGGCTTCTTCTCCTGAGACTGCATGGCACAGCGGCCAGCCCTGACACAAAGGTTGGCCTTGGGCCTTGCACCTGAGCGTATCCTCAGGCACTGGAGCAGGCTGGGACTCGCAGCAGGTGAGATCTCCCAGTGAGGGACACAGGTACACTCTTACCTAGTCAGTGCCAGGGTCTCCCCACACTTCCCTTATGCTCCAGTCTCTCCCTCACATCCCAAAGCTTCATCTCCACCACACCACCAGCTGAACTGAGGAGGATTCCTCTACGAGGCTGTCTTACAGCTACAATCCCTGGCTCAAGATCTCAGCCAATGACTCCGTTCTCTCCAACAATGAGCAGAGCTTCTGCTTTCAGTATTAGGACACACACAATGTGGTCGTACTTTGGGGACTTTCTGGAGCCACCGGTTTTCTCCACAAGTAATGAGTCCCAGCAGTCATGTGCCCATCGAGACAAGGAATCAGAAATGGCTGTGACAGCATTCCAACCCTTCAAACACTACCATAAAAGGCAGGAATTTCCTCAAATCTAAATTTACAAGACAGGAACCCATAAACAAAGTATGTGAATTTAGTTCAGGTGTAGGAATTTGCAACAGTCACAGTGTCTTAATGATGCTCTAATGTTTCATTATGAAGCATCTTTTTTTTTAAAACTGATATAGCAGATAGATTTAATCAATTTAATTACAGCTGCTGGTATACCCAGCCAAGATTTATCCTAACAACAACTGCACAGCTCTGCTCAGACACTCCATTTAAAACACTTCACCTTTGATCCACAGAGTTCCTCTGGCAACCAGAAAGAGATGTCCAGCTGCAGGGCTCAAGGAATACCCACCATGCAGAGAAGGTGAGCATCACTAACTGTGACAGTGCATCTTCCACAGAGATGCAAGATGGGTCCAACTTGCAGCTGCAACAACACCCAGTCTTTCGTGGCTCGCATTACCTCACCCTTCTTGCAGGTAAGGGGAAATGAGAAACATCTCCAGTCAAAGCAGATGGGAGACATGCTGGGAAATGTGCAGCTTTCACAGCAGGAGGCCAATTTTCCTGTGCTATGCACAAGCATTTTGGGACAGCCAAAAGCCACAAGTAAACCAGTGGGGGCTTTCATGGGGCAACAAGGAACAGAAATCTGATGTGGAAGGTGCAGACAGGTGGAGGGAAGCAGCCAGGGAAGCTACCAGACCCACACCAGGCTGGGTGACTCTGGGATGTGTCCCAGGACTTGGTGCATGTCCTGTGAATCAAGATGATGACCTGCCTTACTCCTTATTTATGTGTCTAGATTTAATAAAGGTTGTCAGTTGATCTCCTTGACTCCGCTACACCTTCAGCCACAGAGGGAAACAATCAACACACACCAAGAAAAAAATAACCCCTCCTCTCCCTTCTCATTTTTTAATTTAAGCTTCCAAATCCCTAATTTGTTCCAAGAGTTTTTTCTGTAGTTATGTTCCTGACTCACAGCAAAGATCAGGGGACCAGTGATGACTACAGAAACCCAAAGTTCATCTCATCTTCATTTCCAGACTTTGCTGTTGAAGGAAGGAGGGGAAAATATAATATAAACAAGCAGAAGATAGTGTGCCAGACACACTCTCCCTTGGGAGACAATCACCCTCTTCCCTCATTAGGTGGGGCTTTTGCTGCATTGTTTCAGGCTAGAAATCTTGCCTTGCACACAGCCTGCAATCCACACAGGCACTGTCAGGCAGACACAGAACACGACTCAGCTGGGACAGAGCAGAACAAAGGCTTCCAGTCTCTTTTGTCCAGCTATTTAGGCAGTCCTTGAATGCCATACAAGTGTTTAGACAGTATATAGCATTTATGCTCTGAAACACAATGAAACAAGACGATCAGAAAATAAAGATTAAATTTAAAAAAACCTACTCTAACAAGTAAATAATTATCTTTTTTTGGCGAGTTGCTCAAAATGGAGAGGAGACACGAGCAGCAGCCCCGGCCACTGGCTGCTGATGCGACAGTTCTGGGCTCTTTATTGAAAACATCTGGAAGTTCTGAGCCACTTTGTGCAGCCAGGAGTTTGAAACTATCCAATCATTTCATATCCAAACCCAAGTCCAGCACTGTGGATTTCAAGGGAAGGAAAAGAGGGGGAAGAAAAAAAAGAACAACCGCACTTGATCACGCCATATGATCTGTAACTCATCCAGATAAAACTCCTCCTCCTCCTCCACCCGCTAACAGACCTCTTAATGACCAGGAAATCATGGTTATCCTGAGACAGACTGAACTATTGTTATCTGTTTCAAATTACTTTTGCCATATCGTTATGAAACACTGCAATGATGCAATCTGCAGAAATACTCAGGCGCATTAACTTTTTAAACCGCGACTCTGATAGGAACTAAGGGAGCAGCAGATGAAAGGAAAGAATTCTGTTTTAAGCAAGGCAAAACCCACTTTTGGGCACTAAAACGAGATGATAATAAATTCATCAGACAGTAAGAGTGAAGAATTACAATTTCAATTGCTCTTTTCTTAAAAGAAAGCAGCTTTCTGGGAAGGCTTTTTAAAATTTTACATTTCTGGCTCTTGCGAGAATAGACAAAACAAATCGCTTTTTTCCTAAAACTAAATAAGGCAAAGGAAATCTGTACTCTAAGGCTGCAAAGCCTGTAAGAGGAGCACGTCCAGTCTGGAAAGGAGAGCACATCCATCCTGTCTGCTGGGAGGGAGGTCAGCGCCCACGTGCGACCAGACCATGATGGACGCTCAAATGTGGATTCTGAAGCAGACCAGGCTGCTGTTGACCACAGCAAGCACTCACACCACAAACCATGGTCAAGAGCCCTGGATATCTCATAGCATTTCTCATGTTTGCAGGAGTACTGCAACACTGAGAGGAGTTTTGTGGCTGACCCAGCCCCACTGTGCCTGTCCGTCTGCATCCCTGTGTCGTGGTGGCACTTTTGTCCAGAGCTGCATCCCTCTGGCCATGGCACGATCCAGCTTGGTGTCCCACCAAGCTACAAGTAGCTCCAAAAGGCTGGCTGTGATTTTGAATTCCCCTACGAGGTAGGGCATGGAAAGAAAAGGAGTCACAGAGGGGGACACTGACAGTCCCCCACCACCTGTGGCAAATCCATGCTACTCTAAGGGGAAAGGTCAGTGATGCAGCAACAAACCTTCACAATTCTAGTCCTAAAATACCCCCATATTCATCAGTTTGATTTAATCCTTGGGCCAAATCATCCACAAGTTTTATTCTCCAGCCTGGGCCTCTCCCAAAACTTCCCTATTTAAATCATATATTCACACCAAGGTCTGGAGAGAGGCATTTCCTCACGGAGCAATGCTTTGGGACAACACGACTGGGCTGAATTTAACATCAAACAATCCACTGTCCAGCTGCAGCCTGTGTTTGAGCTCAGACAGAACCAGACAGAAACAGCTAAAGAGCCATGAGGGAATGAGGAGGGCTTGGAAAGCTGTCAGACACGGATACATGGAGCACGTGTTTTGAGAAAATATAAAAACACCTTGAGAGACCTTCAGCCACTTCCTGACCTTCCCTTTTTCTAATATTTCTCAGAGACTCAGTGTACATTTTTCAGGAATTTCTATTGTCCAAATAACCTTCAGAAAAATGCTGAAGCTTTGGTCAGCCACAGAGCATGCCTGAACATCCTTCCAGAGGAAGTCAACTGCCCATCTTACAGCTCCCAAATGGCTACAGGAGAAACACAACCCACTCAAGAGATTAGCAACCCCTCAGCTGACTCTACATCACTTTGCAAGATCTGCTTCTTCCTTTACCAAAAATAACTGCAGTTGAGATGTCTAGCTGGCTGAAATGCTGTGGGATCTTGGACCAGCCCACAGATATTTATTTAGCGTGTTATGGGAGTTGAGAGAAATACTTCTGCTGTCAAGCACTGGACGTGTTGCTTTGCTCTGTGAGTTTCAACATCCTGAAAATAGGGAAGGGAAAACATGAGTGGATAAAGCGGGAACAGTCCCAAAAGAGGCTGTCAAGGAGCACCTGAGCTATGAACTGCAGCAACAACCCAGCTTCACGTCCCCTGTGTCCTCCTGTCAGCTGCTCCTGTGCTCAGGCCATTCCCACCAGGGCACGGGGGTCAAATGACTTACAGAGTGGGTCAAACACCAAAAAAACGGGGACTTTTGTAAAGAATAACATAATTTGCAACCAAAACAAGTGGATGGAGAATAATGTTTTGATTTCACAGCTGGCACAGCCCAGCCTGGAGCTGCTGCTGAAGAAATGATGCTCATTTCTCTGATCTCATCCAACACTAAAGTTGGTCACAGTAGATTTGTTTATGTTTTCCTTTATGGTTTTCAGTTGTTGTCAATAAACATGTAAATTTTACATGCACACAATGAGTGATAATCTTTGCTAATTACTATGATTCTCCTATAAAGGAAGGATTGCAATTTTGGGGATCTGGAAAGATAATGACATAAATAAAAGTATTTAAAATACCAAATTGCATTTATAGTTTTCAAACCACCTTAAACATTATACAAGTCACTTGAAACTGGTTTGCACAGACCATCCATCCCTCAAATACCTGAAGGCCTGCTCAAGCCCAATCAAGCAATGTCTAAGAATTTGCCCTACAGAGGAGTTACGGAAGAGATCACTGCATTTGTCTCAAACGCAAGAAAAAGGGAATGTTTCATTATCTATAAAGCTTATAAATTCAAAAATCAAAGGAGTTTTTCATTTTTATATAATCCATAATAAAAAAGCATATTCTGACATGATTGGGATAGCTACAGGATATAAGAAAGTACAGATTTATACAACTAAAAACAGATGTTCTGTTCCCCATAACAACCCATTCTAGAAAGACTGAACCTCAACAGTTCAAGATATGCAGTTAAAAATCAGTTCAAGTTTTTGTGCAGGAAAACAAAGCACCACACATTTCCAGAGTGCAGGAAACATCCCTGTGCTCTGAAATGATCCCCACTGCTGTGGGCAGGGCACAGGAGCAGGCAGACACCGCCTGAGCCACTCCAGGATGCCTCAGCTTAACACGAGATCAGTGCCATGAAATGCCTGGTGGATGGTTCTAGCTGATGAATTATGTCTTTAGCTAAAAACAGAGACAGGGTAGCAGATTATGTAGATGAATTGGCGGATAAAGCCCAACAAAAATGACGTATGGCATGAGTGAGTGAAATTAATGGACAATATAAAAATGACACATCTTGTACTGAGGAAATTATTCAACTTTTACCATTCTTTCATGCCTACAGTTTAAGGCACTGTAATCTAACTGAAAAACAGAGACGGGTCATTCAAATGAATAAATCATGCCAGAAAATGATTCAGTTTCCCTTCTTTTATTTTTTTCTTCTTCTTTTTTTTTTTTTTTCCTTTTTAACTGAAGTCCCTAAGACTCAGCCCTTCGGAAGCCCACATGACCCAGTGTATTGTCCTGGCCAGGCACTCTGTCAAAAGGGAAAAAGTTATCTTTTCTTTCATCTTGTAATTGAAAATCTGGGAAGGGAAGCACTGGGAAAGCAGAGCACTGTACAAAGGCACCCATCATATTCCCAGGTCAGCTTTTTGCTTGGCTGCTAATGAAGGCAGTGGATTGAGGACACTGTGGCATTTTTTTTGCTCTTCCAATTTTTCTGTTTGCTTTGTGGGAAGGAGGATCTCAGCCCCCATGGGTAACTGAGATGCTCTGAGAGCAGCCAAGCCCCTCTCCCAGCAATAACAGCCACTCCAGATCACCCTCCTACCTACACCCGCATTCAACCAATATTTTTGTGCCCTCTCTCCATGCATTTGGAAACCTGAAATGAAATCCAATGCAAACTTTGAGAGGAGGCATTTGGAATCCAGCTCCTGCCTGGGAGGTCTGCTTTAGGACCACATGAGTATTCCTTTGCTCACTGTTTTATCCGTTTCCCTGGTAGTCCTCTGTAAAGAATATTAAACAAACATGTCTTTACAGCTCAAGAGCCCAGGAGAGAATGTTGACCCTGTGCAAAAAGCCCTGGTTTTATCCATTTTTACCCCACTTTCATCCCTCTGGACTAAGGATGTATATACAAGGGTAAGGATTCATTGGGTGCACAAAGCCATCATTAAGGACCGCTACATCAATCCATGCTGAGTATATTCTCCCCTATAGCCTGATTTTAGAAAGTATTTTCAAAAGGAATTTCAGGGCATAAAACATGTATAATTACAGCCAGATACATGGAAGCATCACCATTAGTAAGGAATTTTCTCAATAGTTGGTGCTGCTCCAGAAAAAGAATAAAATATTTATTCTAAGGTTATAAACTAACATACCTCACACCTCTACCAGCTTTTCAAAGATCCCTCTACAGTAACATTTGTTGTTGCAAGGTTAAATCCTAACTGGAATAATGGTTCCCAAGCCCTGCTCCTGTGCCTCTCCACTCAGTTAAAGCTAGGGAATGTCCCTGCAAACATGGGGAATGTCAGGCCAATACAGGTGCTTTAGGAAAGTTTTAGCTGCTGAGTTTTTGAGCTTCCCTCTCCCATTCCCATCTCTCACCTGCCAGAGATAATGCATTTCCATATCTTTAACAGCTTTTTTCAATAGATAAATACATTTAAGACAATGGTTGATGATAAATGGCACCAAAATGTCAAAAAGCAGCGTTTATTATATCCTGCAATTTCCCTGAGTTATCCTTCTGATTTGGACTGTCCCAGGAGCTGCAAATTGCTGTGCTGCAGATAAGGAAAATGGAGCATCTGAGATTTCTCACCAGTGACTACAAGGAATGGGTTGGTTTTGTTTTCTTAGGAAGAAAGAGGAAAATGTCCTGAAGCTTTCTCTTCAGGCTAAAATCCAAAACATTTACAAGACTCAAGAGCACAAAAGCTTGCAGATAACCAGCAGAACTGATGCCAGTTCCATCAAAGCAAACAACTAACAGCAACTGGGAGGAATGCAGATTATGCAGCATCCCTCTCTATTGAAAAAAAAAAATCTGTTATACAACAGTTAAATAATTTAACTACTCCAAGTTATTATTCCTCAGTTAGTCTTTTTTGGCTATCATGCAGCACTAGTCTATTCTGTTTCTGAAGTTTGCCTTTAGGAGAAAAAAAAAGGCAACTTCAAAACACACAAAAATTAATGAAACCCATATGTGGGATACTGTCATTATTCCATGTTTATAAGACGATCAGGTTTTGTTAAATGGGCTTACTTAATGCAGATGCATAAGCAAAAATACCCAGCAAAAGATCTGAAAGCTATTGAAAGCAAAATATTTGCACAATTTAAACTAAAAGCCACTATATATTTTGGTGCAACTTTGTTTATGGCTTCTCTGACAGCTTATAAAGTTCTCCTAACCAGAGAAACATCTCCTAGATAAGATTTTACCTTTTTGACTTTTTCCCTCATACTGTATTTAAGCTGGGCCAACCTAAAAATCAATGGCTTATGGAAACATCTGTTGATACAGGCACACAATAATTTTGACTTTTTTCAACAGCTCTTGTTATTTTATGCTCTTTTTTGGCTAGGCCTGTTGGTAAGACTGGAAGAAAATAAAAGTTGGGTTCCTTTCCTGACTTCGGTCTCTCTTTAGTGGCTGCAGTCAGCACCTTGTTCCCTCCCCTGCACTGGGAGTTTGGGGAAAAAAGGCTGAGTGCCCCCCATGCCTCGTCTTGCCCACCAGACTCAGAAGAGAAAAAAAGGAAATCTCACTAAATACTGGCTTAAAATACCCCCTGCTGTTGCTGCTTTCTGCCCCTACAAGGGACTAAAACACCCTCCCCACTGCTCATCTTCCTGGCTCCCATTTGCACCTCCAACAGCAATCCACAATAAACCCCAGGTTTGTCTTGCCTCTCCTCCTGCTATTTCACTGCTGGGATCCAGACATCTGCCAACATCCTCTGTAAAAGATAACACACAATATATTTTAAGAGTCAAGCTGCCACAAGATATTTGGTGCTTCAGACAGTGCTCCTTCCCAGACAGAGAACATGCACTGCTCACAGGAAGGCTTGCATAAAAACAGAATGTACTTTTCTTGTGAATCTAATGATTGCCTAACAAAAAAAAAAAAAACAAAAAAACAAAACAACAAATTCAACCAAAATATCCTATTTTCAACATTTAATTCAGCTGCTAGTTGAAACAAGATGTTTCTATCTAAATTCTGTTTGCTTGAAAGAGAAGAAAACAACTTACAAAGCTTTTAAAGAGCTCCAGTCTTTTTCAGTGTACATTCAAACTGTCAAGAGCCAAAGAAAGCCAATACCCCACGCACAGATTTTTTTTTCTTTCCCCTTGCTCTTTTTAACAGAGAGGACTTGTTTAAATCTTACCTTCAAACTTCTTATTTCCCTGCCATGCACTCCTAGAGTCTCTGTCAGCTGTGCCAATGCTTGCCCAAAAGGAAAGTCATAATAAAACCAGTTTAAACAGAAACTGCTTATCTAGAGGAGGGAGAGCCCCAGGTTCACAAGCAGAGGAGATATTTCAGCATTAAAGAATTCTCGGAGCTACTCCAAGACACAAATTTCGGTTGTCTGCTGCACTGCAAGGATTTTAAGCCCAGAAAGAAGCTATTTATTTAGTCTATATACATAGATTTATAACAAAGGCAGAGGATCCATCTACGCTCTTCTGGGTGCTTTTTGCATCGTTTATAGCATACGAAGTAAAACTCAGCTTCCTCAAAGACAGAAAAGAAGAAATAAACAAGGCTTGACAAGAAAAATCAAACACTGTCCCCCAAATATACAGCTATGAACTATAAAAGCTTTTTCAGCTGCCTCTCGATGTCTCCTCAAAGCACATTAAAACACAGAATTTGCAAAATGCCCTAAAACTCATTTGTGCTCGTGCTGCAGGGAGGAGTTTCTCTCACCCTTTCCCTTTGCAAGACCCCAATCTTTACAGTCATGCCTCTCTTGGGTTATCTACAGGTAGGAATATCAGGACATGATGTAAGCAACCTTCATTCTCTTTAAAAGGCTCAAAAAGGTACATTATTGCTCTGTTTTAACCCTGGATTTCAGGCATTTGAAGCTAAAACTTATCTGGGCAAGCAGGTCAGTAAGTGTTGCCTCACCTTGTTATGGCCAGTGAGTAAAAAAAAGAAATAATAGTGGAACAAATTACCAAGGAATCCTTCTGTAATCTCAGTAGATTTTAACAGCCCATCCCTCTCCGTGCTTTTGGTAAGAATCAGTACAGTATTTTGGAAAGGCAGAAGAGATTTCATACTCCTAAACACAAGATGATCTCACACTGAAACTAACATTTTAGAGAACTGCACCTCCAGTCTTTGAAAATGTGTATTTTGGAAATATTCCTCCTAACTGCTTTCAGGCACTTAGTATATCCAGCTGTGTTAAGAAACCTAGCAAAAGTTCAGTGTCAAGCAGTTCAGGATTATGATCTTTTTTTTTTGATTAATGGAGGTAAGCATAGTCTCAGACACAAGACAAACAAGTCACTTGATGCTAAGCAGACTCAGTACCAGAGCTCAGAATAATGAGCAAGCAGGGGTGAGGCTTCATGTTCCTGCCTCTTATCTCAGCAGCTGGAAGGACACCACATGAGGAGGGAGAGTACAGCCAGAGACAGGCAGAGCCAGCCCCCAGGTACCTGCAAACACAGTATTGGTGCTCCAGAGGGAAAGATGGAAATGCTCCAGGAGAGGGAGGCATGTGGCATTGGTAAAGATGCAGGTAAGGATATACCCCCAAATAACTAAGTACAAAAATAAGGAGAAAGTATTATTAAGTGGCTGTAATGGGATCAGGGCAAAGTCTTTAGGGAGAAGTAATATCTAACCAGGCTGAGGAAACCAAAAGCCACCCATCAGACCTCCTGCAGATCTGAAAGGAGAGCAGCATAACTCAGGTTAAACACAGAATAGCAACAATTCCTCTGTTTCAAGCTACACAAACAGAAGAGAAAGCAAACAAGGTAATCCAGAAATATTTGCTCTATTTTTTGGATTAGTCTCCTGGGCACAGCTACCGCCTTCATTTTCACCAAGTACATCACTGGCACGAAGATGATAAACACAGCAAGTAAGAAGGGAGGGAGCAGTTAAGTTCACCACTGCTGAAGAGAAAATCAGAAAGTTTGCTACATCAAGTACATGTTTATTTAGGAATAAATTTCATGTATAAGTGAAGCAGAAAGAGAAGTGGAAGAAGAACTTTATTATCTGCAAGACACCAAGTGCAAAAGAAAGCCTGGTTTAGAATTTGCTCCCATCTGCTAAGTCCTATACAGCTGATGAAGTATATTTTATTAAACCATTGCAAAACATTTTATGTTCTTGTTACAGCCTCCTTGCTGGGGTTATTCCAAAGCAGAAGTCCAAAACACAGACCACACACAGCAGTAAAAAACCAAAGTAGCAATGGAAAGGAGGTACAGCAGCAAGGAGAAGAAACTCTTATCCCTTGTGTCTACCTGCTCTGAGGTCCCAACAAAAAAAGTCACTCTTGTCCATGCTTTGTACATGTCATTTGGAGATATCACCTCTTCTTTAGCATAATTTATGACTAAATCTTCTACCAAAATTCAGAAGTTTCCTATTCTAGAAAGTTTTAATTAATTATGACAGCAAGGACAGCTATGACTGCCCACAGCCAAACACAACACACCAAGGCACTACTCTGACCCTGGGGATTTTAATTCTGACCTGCAACTGCCCCAGCTCAGCCAAACCCATTCCCTCCCAAGCTTTTATTTTGGATATCACATTCTTGGACACCAAATCACACAGTCCTTCTTCTGTGTGGACTATGATATTTGAATCATCCACTGCAACATTAACCATCTATTCTTGTTTCACAGCCCCAAGCTTAAAAACCTCCCCACCACCACCAGTTTGTGCTGTACAACTGCAAAGATGTCCCTGCCAAGCCAGAGAGCCATCAGTCTGCTCAGTGCAAGGATGCTGCATGAAGAGGCAAACATTTAGTTATCACCCAAGCTTTTATCTCATCTGATGTTTTAACAGCAGTTTGAGCCCAGAAACATTCTGCAACACAGCTGAGTCACACTGGGCCACACCAGGATGTGTTTGTAACACCAGGCAGAAACAGACACTGAGCAGAAACAGCTGAGATGCTGCAGGAAAAAAAAAACAGATTTCCACCTTTGCATGAAAATAATATAATAAGGGAAGGCAAACAAAATAGGTGGGAAAAGGCTGAGAACAATAACAAAAAGGGAAATCTGTGAAAGGATCATGAGGTGAAAGGCACTTTGATTCCATGTTTCTATGGAAAAAGTTTAACAGTACTTCTTATCTTCTTACACTCATCATTCTTTTCATCTTTTGCTGGAAGTTAAAGTCAGAAATGCTATGTCTGGATATGCTAGAGCCTGCTTCATCAGTGCCCAAGAGTTCCTGTTCATCTCTCCTGTCTGTCCCATGACTCATCACAAAAATTCAGAACAAATGTATGGGAATATAATTAAAAATCTGTTTATTGCATTTATAAGGTTTTTCTCTAAAGTGGTGTAAATTCCAATACACTGCAAAAAACTGTAATCTACAGAAAAGCATGAACAGTGGCCTGTCTACACTGTAAGGGGTCAACTCTGGCTTCCAAAATATCAGAATGGGCATTAGATAAGTTCCTTCAGAAGGATAAAAACCCAGTGATCTGATACAGCAAAGTACCCATCTGTCATAATAATGCAGCCTCCATCAAAAGTCTACATTTGGTCACCTACATTATCATCTTAGTTTTCTCTATATTTAGACCAGGAACTCAATGTGCAGTAATCATATCTACTGTACAACAGTTACACCACAAAACTTTTAAGATATTTCAAAAACAAATAAAAGAACCTACAGAATAAAGGAGATTGGACCTTTCAGAAACAGCACAATATTTTCCTTCATAAGGTACAATATTCAATGCCAGCATTCCTTTGCTAGACTAACAGTCTTAAGCATACATTATTTTATGGATAGTATGGATCCATAGTTTTATGACTGCATGGAAAATGAATGTATCAAACCACTGGAAGAGAGCTCCAAACCCAGCATTTTCTATCCTGGACTATTTTAAGTTCTGAACCAGGACTTAAAATCTGTTAGGTCTGTATTTTATAAACTTGTAAATTAACAGAGTCCTGATCCTAAAAAGGATCTGAAAGCTACTTTAATACATTGATGCAAAGTAATTTATGAGTGAACCCCTTTGTCTGAAGTAAGCCGTAAGTGAGCATTGCAGAACTGTAGTTATTAAACAGTTGTCTTCAATCTAAACCATCTCAAAACTACACCCAGAATAAACAAACAACTCTGCCTTTGAGGCAACAGCATCTACAGATGAAACTGCAGGTAGATCTTGATGCTTTTAACAATGAATGTGAAGAAACAGAGGAATAAACTTCACTGCGACTGGGAGGATGGCAGAGCCAGATGTTTAGTTAGAGAAAATGAGAAAATTATGAAAAACCAGAGTATCAGGCAGCAATCTTTGCCTCTGAAGAACAGTGGCTGAAGGGGAAGGCGAAGGGGAGGAGAATCAACTCACCATCTCCAGAGATCAGCGGGGCTGGCACAAGCCCCGTGGCCACGGTGGGGGCGGCGCGGGCGCCTTCATCTGCCCCGAGCCAGACCTGGGAGCAGCATCCCTGCACTGAGCTGGGGATTTGGCTCCGTGTCCATGCTCCTGCCTCGCCCCTTAACATCCGTGAATCCTGTGACTGAGCTTGGAAACTACTGTCTTGAGCTGGGGATTACCAGTATTCTGGATAAAAAGGCATCGGAAATGCAGCACCCAGAGAAATTCAGCGCAGGACAAAAAAAAACCCCTGCCACAATAGTTGTATTAATGCCTTCAAGGCATGAGTAATGGTAAAGGCCAAACAAGAAGCTCAGCCTGGTTTGAGTTTCTTTTTCTTTTCCTTCCCCCAGCTTTTATTCTCGCTCCCTGCAGCTTGTGTGGCGATGGCCGGAGCAGGCGGCGAAAGCCGGGGTGATGTGTCCTACCCAGCCATGAATTCACTCAGGGCTGGCCAGCGGACACAATTTCCTCACACAGCTCAAAGGCTCTGCTCTGACCATCCGGGGCAGACACAGGATGCTGGTGGGTGTGAGAAAGGGCTTGGCAGATGACTAGCCCAAAGCCCTGACCCGCTGGGTGAGTGTGTGTCAGCCTCCAGCATTAATGCCAGGCTTAGGGCAGGCTCCCTTTTGGCTCAATTTTCCATGTTTACTGTAGTTACAGGACAACATTTACAAAGAGAGGGTTACACAAGTGATTTTAAAGAGGCAGGGTGAGAACACAGCCTATTGTTAAGGCAGCACTTTCCACCACCAGACCCAGCTCTGGTTTGTTTCCAACACTTCAGCCACTTGCTCTGAAATTGTCCAAGCTGTTGACGGAATTCCTACTGCGCTATTCTGCAGGCAGATCCCTTTGGAAAAAAAGGGATTTGCAACCCCCATCCCATAGTATGTACATGTGTACACCCATGCAGATGGAGAAAATGAACTTCAGTGCATACAGACAACCTGAATTTTGTCAGGTCCTCAGGGTGAGCAGTGTGCTAAAATAGTTGATTCCTAAGAAAATAAATTGGAACCTGTAGAACTATAACAATCCCTTGTCTTGGGTCACCAGCAAGGTTCAGTAGTTTGGAACTGCACCAGACTCTGCTCCTCAGCACCAGCCACAGGAGGTGGGTGACACCGTACACCTTGGAGAGAATTTTATCCATTTATCTGATGACTCCAAGGAAGAGAAATATGAGAGATTACAGCTGGGGGAAGGAAAAATCTCTGTATTCTTCACACCTACTGTCCATCCCAACATCCATCTCAGTGCCATGTGTGTCTCTACTCTCTCCCATAGGCTCTTTTCCATCCCCTTCTTCCCACCTTCATCTCCTGCAGTCCTGCTGTCCCAGTCCCCTTCCTGTGCACACCCTGCCAGACTCTGGCCAAGCAGCTCCTTGCTCTTCTCCTTGTTCAGCAAAGCACAAACATGTGGGCCTACAAACCAAAACCAACGGGCAACAACAGACCTGAAGCTTGGTTCTGACAGCATCATCTCTCTTATCTGTAACAACTCCCAGGGAAGGAGGCTGCCTGGCCTCCCTAGGTGGCCTTGCAACAGTTTTATGATAGTAACAGGATGTTTTCACAACATCCAGCCTAAATCATCCTCGCAAATTAGCAAATAAGTAAATTAAACTGCCATGGAAATCTGGGACTTTAATAACCACTATTACATGTTGGCAGCCTGCTGGATTGCACAATGGTTTTCTTTTTGCTGCATCGAATAAATTTAGTTCTTTCAATCTCTTCTCACGTTTCTTAATCTCTTCTCATTGTTTCCTTCTGGACACTTTCCAATCTGCCTGTGTCTTCCTCTGAGCAGGGCACCCCAAAGTGGATTTGATGGCACTGATGATGGTTCCACAGTGCCACACATGAGTAAGTCACCTCCCACACCTTACGGAGGACACTCCTTCAAATAGAGCTCCAAACAAGACTTGTCTCTCTTGCAATAACTCTTGCAGTTGGTTCATTTGTAATCCACTACAAATCCTCAGCCTTATTTTAACCTATCCCTCTCCAGCTTAAACCCGACTTGGTAAAAGTGAATTTTGCTTTCTCCTTTGCAAATGCAGCACTCACTGTCTGCTTTTATCTCTTATCTGGATGTGCTCTCCAATTTCTTAAGGTCAGTCTGAACCCTGACCCTGTTCTCTCAAGTGCCTAAAATCCCTCCTGACCTGATATCATCTGAGTGTTATAAACATACCTTCATCTTCCAAATCATGACTGAAAATATTGCAAGTTTCCCCCCAGAAAGTGACCTTGCTGATTTATCAATTGTTACTGCACTACTTGGATCAGTGGAGGGATGTAAGTGCAAGAGTTTTCTAAGCTTCATTCTCAGCAATTTCTGAAAACACAGACATTAATTAAATACTGTTCCTTTGGTAAAGGTAGGATGCATTAAATTCAATAGGAACTAACTAATACAGTTAATAAATGCAATGGGAAGGCTATTGCCAGTGAACTCTGTCCTGAGGTCAGCCAGCTACAACTTCTCAGTCACAGGCTCAGACAACCCAGCAGCACAACCTTATCCATCCTGCCACATGAAGACAAAGATTCAGCAAATAATGAATCACAACCAATTTCTGGGATCAACACAAGAGAAGCATATCATGGTACAGTTCATTTAAAACTGCTGCTTTACTTTTATAATGCTGGAGTCACAGGCTCCATTTTAAACTATTTTAATATTGCAGCATGCAGAAGCCAAACCAAATTTCTCATCAGAGTTAAAAATTATTCCATTTTAAAAACACTAAAGTCTCATTTTAATAGATCACATCAAGTGATTGTCCCAGCTCTACTCAAGATTCCCAAACTAAGCAGGAAGATAAGGACCAGGAGAGTCTCCATGAGGATAAGCACCCACTGCCCACATGCAAGGAGCCTGGGAAGTTCTGGTTACAGAGTTTTATAGGTGAACAGATACAACCTCTGAGAAAAGATTCTGGAATTTAAGAAATAGATAACTTAAAAACTCATTTTAATTGGAAAAAACGTTTTTCCATTATTTTCTCTTTAGTGCTTATAATTCTATAGACCATTATTTTCCTAAACATTTTTTAATAGGAGCTTTTCCATGACATGTGCCAGAGTCTTCTGAAATGACTACGGGAGAAAGTGTGATATCTCACATCTGTAACACTGGCATCACAGATCCAGCTAATTGTAAAAATCCTTCACAGTTTTTCATTCTTTAAAACCCAGCTTAGAAGAAAGAGTTTACCTCCTTCTCTCTCCGAAGTACTCAAGCTACTGTCCTTCAGCCTGACTGAACTATACAAGAAACTGCACTTTTTAAACTCCAAGACTGTTTTCTTAAAGTAACTTGTGCTTATGAAAAGCAGTGTGCAAATTTCTCACCCATAAAACAGGAGTAAGCAATAATTCCCACGATCCAAAACTGCGGAGGCTGCAAAATACCTGCAGCTCCTGACCAGGGGCAAGCAACAACGCTTCTATTTGCACCAAGTTAAGAAAACCACCTTTACTAACCACAAAATGGTCTGTAATGAGAAGGCAACGAGCAGCTCAAAGACTCCTGGCTACAGAAAGCAGCAGCACTAAATAAAGCAGAGTCAGGATGTGGCAGGAGAGGCACAAAGCGCGATGGCAGCTTTCAGCGGCCGCCTCTGACCCAGCCCACATGTGTGAATTAAACTCTATTTATAAGCCTTCCACTCCTTTTCGGTTGGTTTTTTTTTTTTCTTTTTTTTTTTTTTTTTTTTAAACTACCTTAATATAGTGCAGTTGTTATTTTGTTTCTGTTGAACGTAGCAACAGGAAACCCGGTCAGTCCTGCAGCAAACTTTCCATTCCCCTGGCACTCCCATTCCTGCCTCGGAAAAGCCAGATCTCTAAAGAGGTGTTTGACAGGGTGGGAGGGAGAGGAAGAAGAGAAGAAAGCACACACACAAAACCCAAAATGCCTGTAAAACATGCAAAATGGAAGCTAAATTCAAAACTTTTTTTTTTTTATTTTCTCCTTGTTCGAAAGTAAAAGGCTGTGTCCTAAATTACATTTTCTAAAGATTTTTTACTTCACTACCAGATTTGGAAGTACTGGTCAGGAAATTTATCTTTAATAAACGGTCAATAAAAAAAAAATAAAAATTCAGTAGCATCCTATTCACACATTCCAGTAATGAAAGACTTCCATATCAGACAGCACAAATTTTGGCTTGGAAAGTTATTTTCTCTAGTTCCTTGCTAACTCACCAAGCAAACAGCTACAGAAATTAAGCCTTAACTTGTTAAAAACATAATAAACCTGATTTTATTACAAGCTTTGGCAAGACTGTTCTGCTGCTCAAAGAGCTTTACTGCATGATGAGCAAAGATTTTTGGAGCTCCACCCTGCACTGTAAACTCATCCCAACAGTATTTTCTCTTTTAACAGCTTCATAATGGTAGGGGAGGACACAAACACAGCTGCTCAAAGGCAACATGCTCCAACACAAGGCTGCCATCAATTTGCCATTTACAAAATGCTTTTTCAGGAACATGAAACCCCACATAAAATACAGGAGCAAATACAAATCCATCTAGGAAAGGTAAGACTAAAAAAACCCACAGCTATTGACAAAGCAGAATTTGCATTAGTGGTGCTGTAAATGAAAATTCTGTTCATGTAAAGCTAAATATCAACCTTTTTTTTTTTTTAAATCACAGAGAAGTCTTAAATATGGCAAGTAATAAAATACAATACCAATGGATTCCTGGCATGACCTTTTTATATTGTTTCACTGACATGAGGAATATGACATTTCTCCCCACATTTGATCCCTATATATCCTCCCATTATTCATTTTTCTTCCAGCTAAGGCACAAACACTCCCAGCCCATGACTCCTTTAGACTTTGGGGTCTGTGCACACACCAACATAAACCACAGCCATGGCTCTTTCTGCCAAAACCTCCCTGGAAACACAAAGCACCAGAAGGGATGGACAGACTCTCCAGGACCACCCTGGCAGCAGCAGCGCAGGGACCTTAAAGGTGCTGCTGGCCCCACACAGCATCACCAACCTCAAGTGCATTCCAGCATGTGGCTTTTGATGGTCAAATCATACACAAATCTTGTGCAAGGTACAACTTTGCCCCATGAGGAACCTCTTGGCTCAATCTGTCTGTGACTGGCTGAGAAAACACAAATGTGCCTGAATCCAGTGGTTGAAAATGCAAGGGCTAGAAAAGCCCAGGCTGTCTTTAAAAGGCTAAAGCAATGTCACTGGACATTGTTCAGCTTTGCAGAGGCTACAGAAAGGAAACCAGCAGGTCACAGCAGCAGTGACATTTCTTTATAAAGAACAGCAAAGGACAAGGTGACAACACCTGCACTCACCACTTCCTGTGTGCCATCCTTCTGAAAATCCACCTCGTCCTCAGTTTTCATTTCCAACATCCCTGTGCAAACAGAAGATCCACAAAGGTAATTTAAAACAAACTTCTTTCATTGCTACTAATATTTTTCTGTTTACTCAAACCAGTACCCCCTCCCCAAAAAAAAGAAAAGAAAACCCAACCCCCAAGGCCCTTCAACAAGTCTATTTGAACCCCTACAAGGCCATTTGATTGCCAAATTTTGGTTTCATTGCTGACTTCACTGCTTCCTCACTATTCATTTTAACAACTATCCTATCTGGGAGGAAGGAAACGATGAAACAGCAGCAAGCATAGGGTGAAATTCCTGACAACCTGTAGATGAGGTCAAGCACATCTGCAGGTATTTGTTCCATGTATTTTCTTAGCTCCCATTCATCTACATAAACAATCAAACCTTTTGCTATTTTTCTCCTTACCATAACCCACAGATAACACAAGAAACTAGCCTTGTCTGCCCTCAGTATCTATTTTAAGCATTGCAAAAAAAAAAAAAATCACAAGCTGCAAAAACCCAACCCACCTGCACTGCCTTATGGATGAGAGAATTGCCCTGCTGGACTAGGAAAGCAAAACCTTTGCTGCTGGAGTTTACAAAGTCCCAGCTGACTTTCCCCTTCTCCACGCTCCTGTGATGGTGTCACCACTACAGTTGTACAAATTTCATGTCCCAGCTGCTTCCTCTGCCCAGCCAAGTTTTCATTAGTCACCATTCCCCAGGGGTTCCCCCTGCTTACCTTTCTCTGGCAGGAAGTCAACATCGTCATTCTCTTTGATCCCTAAGCTAAGGACTCTCATGACACACAGGACACTTTCAGGGGAGTGAAGTGATTTGACCAAAGCCACCCAGATGAAGAGTGGCTGTGTCAGGGCTAAAACCCCCTCTAATCCCACTCCCTCTCTCATTTCTACTAAAAACAAACCCTGAATGGATGACAACGCCTTCTTAAGGGCGACGTATGCTTGCAGTGAGTTTAGCCCTACAGGGATTTAGCAAGAGGAGCCTCCCATTTTCATGGGGAAATCATCCTAACAATTGTAACTAATGGTTTTCCACTGCCTTTAATGTCTACCCTTGTTTTTTGGGACCATCTGGTTTTGCAATGATTTTGCCTCGATTGCATGAATTTGTGGACAGACTCAAAAATCAGAGATAATGCTACAAATTTCTGTGAGATCCAGTTGCTGGGAAATCTGCTCAGGGTCATGGCAATGCCACCGTGGTTGAGATCCTGATCCAAAGACAGAACATTCAAGTAAGAAACATTTGGTGCACTGAGGATGGGAGAAGTAAGCTCACCCTGCGGGGTAAGAAATGGGAGGATGAAGACATTTAGCCCTCAGGATGAAATTCAAGACAATTTTTTCACTCTGTCACTTCTTCCTAACTTTCTCATAAGAAATATCCCAAAGGAAAAGCACTATAAAGCTGTCACAGAGGTCTCTGGGCATAGTGCCTCTTAATGCATGCGTGGCATCGTTAGTGACATTTGTTACCTGCTCATCCTGCCACTCTAACAAGGGAAGGAAATCATTCCAAGAGCTTTTCCACAGGGAAAATGCCACCAATAAGAATGAGGTGAAGACTCATAAGGTGATATTCTTCTGTCAAGGAATATTTTCTTGAAATGCTGAGATCTACAGGAGATATTTCTGCCAGGAGAACAGCTAAGGAGCAGTAATTAGAGTATTTGTTATGTAAGATGGCAGACCCCAATCCTACAATCTAACCTTGCTTGGTTTGGTTTCTGCCAAGAAACTGCAACTACTCCAAGGTGTTTTGTCAGCACAAACCCATGGCATCTCTTCTCTTCTCACCCAGCCAGGCTACTGTGGTATGATTTCATAACCTAACTCCTTTCTTTTTTAATGAGTAGCATCTACCTGCCTGACTTGCAGATAATGTGCTTCCAGAACCCATTACTCAGCAGTAATACAGTTCTGAGTCTAAAGCTAACAGTAGGAGGAGATGCCTCAGGAAAGCAGGATCTACCTTCATCAGCTTCCTCAGGGTTGTGACCAGTCACTAGATACCTGTCTGGATAAGGAAATTGGCCTTTTGAAGTCTTTGTTTTGGGGATAGGCGGAAACTAAGCAGAGGCAATGAGATAAACAGGTGTATATTTGGGAGCAGCTTCACAATATAAATAAAAAAAATTAAAGACCTCAATGATCTGGAGTAATGGCAACAGCAATTATCAGCTGATTACATCTCTGATAAATTACCATGACAATAAACCCCTCTGACTACACGAGTTTCTGAGAAATAGCCTTGTGACCTACACTTCCTTTGGGAAGGTTTTATTGTATTCCACCAAAAAAAGGTGTGACTCATCCTGAGAACTGACGAGTCCGAGTCCAGCACGGATACAAAATCCTCTGTACAAATCCAGACCTCAGGGAAAACTCCCCAGAACAGGCACAGCAGAAAAAGAATTGAAGGGCCACCGAATTGATATAAAAAACATGCTACCCAAGGCTAGACACCAACATGAAAAGTGTATACAGCAATAATTATAAACAACAAATCAGTTCTATTGAATTACTGCCGTATCAGATTTCTAGATGGTGCTCTATAGGAGATCAGTGTCAGAAATATTCCAAATAGTGAGCTTGGATTCATAGCAGTCACTTGCCTATGCTTAAAGCCAATTTTTCACCTGGGCTTCCCCAACATTTTGATTCAAAATAATCCTAAAGTACTTCAAGAGAAAATACTACAGTTTAAATTTTGTTTTGTGTGGCATCTCATTGCACGTGAACAGTTCCTGCTTAAGGACAGGTCAGACCACTTTATTCCAAGACCTTTCAGCCCTAAATCCTTATGTATTTTAAATCAGTAACAGGATCACCTCCCGTTTTTTCCTCCCCTTTCCACAACCCAATACAGAATGATGACTTAACATTACTTTCCTACTTTAGCTACTATCTTATTGGACTGTCTAGTCCCTTTTCCTGTTCAAAGCTCACCTAGACAGTGTCATGGCTCCAAGAATCCAACCAGAGGTAAAGACCTGGACTGTACAGATAGAGCCAGCAGAGCCAGAGGCCCCTAGGAAAAGAAGCCCAGCCAAGTACTGACTTACAGCCACTCCCATCTATTGAACTGTCAAACCAACACAGTATTAAAACAGGTTCTTTCTGAAAACAGCTTTCTAATCCACTTTTAAATCTGTCTACTTATGTACTAGTGATCTTTTGACTCATGTTTACTGGTTAGCTCTTGACACACAAACATCCTAAAAATCCTGAATTCCACAAAAAATTGATTTGCTGGACCCTGCAGTGATACCCTCCTCCCCTCCTGCCCTCAATTATTCTGCTGTCACATATCAGAATAAACTCTCTACCATCAGCCCATTCTGCATTTAGACTGAAGAAACAGCTCTCAGCATTAGAGCAGTGAAACAGCTTTATAACTTCACAACTTCGCAATTTATATCATGGCAGATTTTCTTTAAATCATTTAAATGCCTTGTTTGATTGTTTTTTTGTTAGATGCTTGGAAAGTAGGCACTGTATCATTTTCTCAGAGCAAAGAAAAAATGGCAACTGAAAAAGTTCAGCTGCTTCCATTTAACAGCTGCCTGAACAGGTGGGATACACAGATCAGATTAGCTCCATGCTTCAGTACCAAATTCACCTACCATTAAATCCCAGGCTGGAGCAACAAACCCATTTCTTTTTCATTCCTTGTACCCCTTTATCTCCCTTCCTGGAGTTACCTGGTGATGTTTTCCATTAGCTCCTGCTGCATGGAGGCTTCTATGCTGTCCCCCAAGTCCCACTGCTCTCTCCCATCACCACTCATCCACGGGGAAGGCCAGTCTCACTTCCCAGCCCACAGGAGCCAGTAAAACTCATCACCCAAGTTCCAGCACTGCTGAAATGCACTGGCAAACACCACCAGCTGCTCTGCCTGACAAAAAAGCTCTGAAGCCCGGAAAAGGCAGCGGGGGAAGGGCTCACTGGCTGTTTTAAATGACCTAATGCTGCCAATTAGGAAGCAGCTTCGGGCAGTTCAGAGGGACACTGGCAGCTGGCTCACTCCGACAAGCAAAGAAAACCAGGAGAGCCCCATTGTCCCCACTGGCTCCACACCAGCAAAAATAAAGGGGGAAAGCAAAAGGGTAACACCAAGGAAATACACCCTCATGCCCACAGAGCTTATAATTTTAAGATAAAGTAATCCAAATAGCTCAAAAGCCCATTCATTTCTTCTCCAGCGAGGATTTACGTGCTAGAAATTCTTCTGTACAAACTCATAGGAGATGATGCTCTGTTCTTACCTCCAGTGCCAGACAAGCACCATGTATTTGAATTGGAAGTTTTTATACATAACTAACTACAAATTTTTTGTTCCCCAGAAGAAAAACCTCAAACACCTCCTCTCCAACACAAGCATCCAGCTCTTACTTCCTTTCTTTGCTGATGACGTGACAGAGACACGCCTACAAAGAAAAACCTAAAAAGTAAAAAACCAACTGATTTTTCCTACCTGTAACAGGCTCAGCTCCTTGCACTGCCAGGCTGACATTCTTCTTCTTTGCTGAGGAACTGCAATCCATTTGTCCATTAAGGCTGGCTCTGGCATCCACTGCAGTCTGGGGCTCAAGCCCCACTTTTTCTGCGGCAGATACTTCGGGGGAACAAGGTGTGTCTGCTGCAAAAACCACTGCATCAAAACTTTTCACCATTTTAGGAACTTTATCCAGAGAAGAGGCACCATTAGCCGATACCAAACTCTTCACTCCCACATTTTCCAGTGACTGCACAGGCTGCAGGTGGCAGGAACACGGCGAGAAGGGCGCTGCAGGTACAGCTCGGCTTTGCTTTCCATGGGGCTCAGCCAAGCCCTCCCCCTGAGCCCCTGCCAGGGCAGTGTCACTGTCCCCAGCTGGACAGACGGTGTCGGTGCTGGAGTCACTGTCACACGTGGGCTCCTCTGCGATGGGCTGGAGCGCTGCCCGGGGCAGCACGCTCTCTGTGTCCTCCTGCTGCTCTGCAAACGCTGCAACTGGGGCTATTGTCACCTGCCTTGGCACCTCCTTACCCTCACAGGTGTCACTCAGAGCTCCCACCTCTGAGGCGTCCTTTAACTCATGAGTGCTGCTGTGGGGGCAGATTTGTTGTAGGGTTTGAGCGGGGTCTTGTTCTTGGTTCAGCCCAGCATTCAGACAAGGGTCGCTCTCTGCACACAGTGGCTCATCTGCTGATGCAGGTCCATGCATGGTGCCTTCTGCTGCAACTGCAGCCTTGCAATCTTCTTTGGGTTGGTGTGTCGCTTTCAGCCCAGCATCCACACTGCTGCTGCCCACCACAGGCCCCTCCAGACTGCAGGAGGGAGGTTTCAAAACAGCAGCAAGAAGCTCCTCTGACAAAACCTGCTCATTGCCATTCACATGAGCCTCCTGCTCAGGCTCACCTTTGCCTCCTTCAGCTTGCTGTGAGTGGCCCTGCCCTGAGGAGCCCTCGTCCCCAGCATGGTCCCCAGGCCAGGTGGCAGCTACCCCAGCATGCTCCTCACCGTGCTGCCAGGCGAGCTCTGCCGAGCCTGCCCTCGCCGCCACCGCTTCCTGGTTTTGTTTAGATTCCTCATTATGAGTTGCAGAGGGTGTGCCTATTAAATTATCCTCGGCACAGTCTGAGCCCTTGGCACATGGAGCTGATCCAGGGTCATTACCTTGCAGAGCTGCCTCCTGCCCAGGAGGTGCCACTGCAGCATCTCCCTCCTGACTCACAGCTGGCCCCTCTCCTCTGGGTAGGGGAGATTCCACCTTGCTGCTCCTCCCCTCCTGCTCTGAAGTGTTTTCTGCTTTCTCTGCTCCAGCCTGGGCAGGCTCATTCTCTGCCAGGCCTGCACTCACATCCTCTGGAGGGAGCGATGCAGGCTCACGTTCCTCACGTTCACCCTGCTCAGCAGTGTCTGGTTTGAAGCTGTTGCCCATTTCACCTTTAACACCAGTTTGAGCAGCAGAAGGGGCACAGGCAGCAACTTCCTGACCACCGCCTGCAGAATCTGTGCTTCCTCCATCGCTGCAGCTGCTGGTATCAGTTCCTACTGGCTCCTTTTCACTGCTCTCCATGGCTGCAGCCCCAGGGTCAGCGATCTCACCACTCTCCTGGCAATGTGCAGCTTCTGCACAACCTTCGTTAGATCCACCAACATCTCTGTTTGCGGGTTCAGCATCAGGGCCGTCAGTTTCCACACTGTCTTCCAGTGAGGGCAGGCTGGATTTTCCATCTGTGCAGCCTGCTTCCACCAGCCCTTCTTGCTCCCCACTCTCACTGCTGCCAGGGACTTCCAAACCAGCAGCAGGTTTTGATGTGTATGCAGGAACCTTCGCCCCATTCACTGCTGGCAGTGCTCCTGCAGTGCTTGCAGTGACCTCCTGCCTCGCTGTGACACTGCCATCACCCCGGCTTTCCATGAAGTCGCCATTTACCTGAGCAGTGCACGACTCCACATCAGTCTCTTTGCTACTGCTGGTCTTGCAAAGGTCAACAGAGACACTGCCAATGTCACCACCTGCATTTGCACCGTCACAGGCTGGTACCACTCCCACATTTGCATCCTCCCCATCCGAACACTCAGTGCCATTGAAACCACTGAGTAAGGGCTGAGCAGTGCTGGATGACTCTTCCTTAGCTGGGTGTTTCTCTTTCAGCCTCGCAGTCCTCTCAGCAGGCTCTGCCAGCCCATCCTCTGCCCGCCGCTGGCCCTTAGCCCTCTCAGGTGCCCCAGCACAGTTCCTGCACTCAGTCTGGCCCATGGCCACATCCAGGCCCTCTGAGGGAGCTGGGGCTTCACCTGCAGCTGCAGCCACAGCAGCAGCACTGACAGCAAGCTCCTCAGCAGTTTGCACTTCCTGATGGGCACTGTCTGTGCTGCTCACGCCAGCCTGATCCAGAACAACTCCAGCCGATGTCATTCCAGCCTCCTCATTTGTATTTCCAGAGCATGGAAGGTTTACAGCACCATTTACACTTGCACACGGGCTCACAGTGCAGTCCTCATCAGATACGGTCCCAGAGCCCTCTGCAGATCTTAGCCCCGCCTCTCCTTCCTTTTTACACAATATCTCTGTGTTTTTACTTTCACAGAAGCTGGCTGGGCTGTTCGCACCCCCTGGACTAACCATGTCTTCTGGTGCATCATTAAAAGCTCCCAGACTGCTGCTGTTGCATTTCTCCTCCTGCTGGGTTTGGTCTGAGAGCTGCCTGATGTCCAGGTGAACCAGATCAGATGGGTTTTCTTGCCTTTCTTCTTTTGCCATTTCTTCTAGGCTCTGAGAGGTGGTGGTCATATGACCCTCTGCTCCTTTAGTACAGCTGTCTCCAGAATCTCCTAGTACAGGCTCTGTCTGCTGCCTTAAACTCTGTAACAACACACAAAAGAAAAAAAAAATACAAACAGGTTTATTTTGTCATGCAGTTACTCAAGACCTGTATCTACCTAATCCTATTCCACATGAATCCTATTCCTGGTGCTACAAATGTAGTACAGTGGGTATTTTACATGTTGGTTTTATTAGCAGGAGGTAATATTGAAATTATTAGAATGACAGAAACGTTGTTGGAAAGAACATCTAAAGGTCATCTAGCCCAACCACCTGCCTGAAACTGGCCTACTGCCACTGCAGCATCAGGTCAACCATGACTTTATCTATGCCAAACCTCCAATGATTGAGTACCCACAGCCTCTCTGGACAATCTGCTCCCATGCCACACCACCCTCCCATGAAGAATTTTCCCTAAAGCCAGCCTGAACAACCCAAAGCTGAAATTTGTCTCTCTACCCCCCTGCTACACCATCTGCCATCACTGAAAAGAACTGTAATTTTGGTAATAGCTCTTTGAGAAGCTGTAGTCTCAGTTCTTGAGTGCACTTAAATTCAAGAACAGTAAAGAGCAGAACTCAGTCTACCAAATAATGCAAATATATAGCAGCCTAGTCCCAAAGGACTTCAAGCAAATGCTGCTTAAGAGCACCTTCAGATCCCCACCCAGCACCCCCCAGCTCTTACCAGCATTCCTCAATTTTCTCTCTATGGATGGAAATGCCAGCATTGGCTGGCAAAGTTCAAACACACCAACTGTCTCCTGCTCACAGCACTGAACTAATAATCTAATCTATTCCTGAGAACTGCAGGCATAATTAAATATCTGAAATTTATTTCCTAACTGGAAATAAAAATTTCAAAATTATGACATACTATTAAAATTAATACATGCATTATCATGGAACAGCAGGATCATAATCAATTCCTCTCTAATCTGCCTTTTCCTTCCAGAGCACCTGCTTTGTCAAGCTTTTATAGTTTGATACAAACAAACCTTTATTTAAAAGAACTGTCTGTTTCAATATTTCCTTTCATATTCTCATCTCTGTAGAAGAGAACATATCAATGTTTACATCTTAGAAATAGTGGCTTATTAAATTACTGAGCAACCCCAGTCCCTCAGGGTACACCCAACAGAGCTCCCCCCAGGTTTGCTTGGGGTTTTGCACCACCACAAGCTTTCCAAGGTCACACTGGTTTCTCACTAAGTGCCCGAGACTCTCCCCATGTATAAAACTCTAATGAACTATGTTAAATCTGAGCTTTTCTTGCATTTATTTGTAAAAGGATTCCAAAAAATACACACATACTAAAAGTCTAACTTGAACAGCTCCCTGCAAATTTTGTTTAAGTTTTTAGTTCTCAGAGAAATAGAACTTCACACCAAAACTGTCAGCTTAAACACCCTGATAGATAATTAAAGCACCCACTTATATTAACTGAAGCATCACAGGGAACTTCTGGGTATTGCATATACTAAAAGTGCCTAAAATCATCACTGCTTCCTTAAGGATATTGCATATACTTGTCTTTCCACACTCTGAGGTTTGCAAACACTGAGCAGTGCCACAGACTCACTGAGTCACAGACCACTAAATGTACTCCTGGTGTTTGCCACCAATCACCCTGCTATTCAAAAGAACCCTGCTGCCCAGCTCCATCTAGGCTGTCAGCTATGCTTCCCTGGTTTTGAGGTATCCCAAGCCAGGTTAGCCCTGGAGGCAGCAGCATGGCATCTCCATCCCTTGTGTGGCATCAGGGATGGGACACAGGGCTCTGTGTGCAGTGGTACCCACAGGCTGCAGGGCAAACAGTGTGCCAAGCCTTTGGTGGCTGTAACCCCACAGCAGAGCATGGGAGTGTGCTCCTGGATCCTAGCCAGGACGGACAGACACACAACAGTGACACTTGCTGGGGAACAAGCAGGGTTTTCAAAAGGAGGGGCTGCAGCAGCCCCAGCATCCTCACAGTGAAGTCACTCTGCTGATAGCCGGAAAAATACAGCCATCACCAAAGGAAGCCAACAGGCTCTCAACTGACCCAAAATAAACCTAAATGAAATAATTACAGGGCTGCTTTCCAAATTCAAATCAGATTAGATGTGAAGTAAAACAGTGGTGGAAAGCAAAGTCTATTTCTGGTTTCATTGTCAGGCAAAATGTTCCCAATCTGGCATTTGCATGAGCAAACAAGCAGTGAGCTGGATATGCTTGCCATGGCTTGGGGTCTTGTGATGGAAAGGGGAAGAGATTTCAAGTTAGCCTGGATTTGTCACTCATGCCAACAGTTCCTGTTGAGATTGGGAGTAATCAATATCTCAGGTACTCAGGAAGGCTGAAAAATGGCTCAGCATAGCCCATTCCTCTGCTCACTCCCTCAGCCCACTGGCTGCACACACCAGTTCTCCCCTCCCTCAGTAAAAGCAACAGAAATATCCTGTTGTTTAGACTCTGCACCTCTGTAACCCCAGCTATGTGATCTGATGAAGGAACACACCCACAAGTGATGCCAACAGCGACAGACACGTGGGTGCTTCTGAGAAATGGCACAACATTGTTCTGATGTTTCACCTTCCCAACTCAGACCCTGTGGCTTAGATTTTAAACCAGCAGGAGAAAGCCCCTCCAAAGCCCTACAGCTCCTGTGGTCCCACCACCACAGAGTTTGAGAGGAGGACAGCAAAGGGACCATTAAGGACACAAACCTTGTGTGGCCAAGGCAGGCTTGCCCTCTAAGTCCTACACTGAATTGCTACTGAAACAGCCATTTTTTCCATCACCTGTCTCAGAAACTTTCCTCTCAGTCTTCTCTCTGACCCTGAACTTTCCATCTGAACAGAGATGTCCCCACTGTGCTTAAAGCCCACACCCCCAGCCTCACTCCAGAGCCTGCCTTAAGCTGCCCAGTGTCTGCCAGACAGGCAGAGGGTCAGCATTCTCCAGGAAAGTGTTCCTGCCCATCCAAGTGGGTCCAAAACTAACAGATCAGGCAGGAGCTGGGAGCAGAGAGAGGCAAAGCAGAGCTGGTGTCGCACAGCCCTGAGCCTGCTACTCTTCTGAATGAGAACATTTGCTGCCTAATACAATTTAATCATATCTCCCCATGCTCAAATAAGAAGCAAATGGACAGGCATCCACCTGGATGCTTGATAATGAATCCAGAGAAAACACCTAGGGAAACATGCCCTGAAGGATGCTGACGTGTAAAAATCCTCCCAGGCGCCAGGGTGCAACCAGCCAGATCTGCTTCTCTTCCATTCCCTTTTGCTCACCTGGTGCTGGTGGCTCTGCATGTGCATCTGCAGGTGCTGGATGTCCCTCTCCCAGCTGGCTGCTGTCCCCTCCTTGGCCTCAGCTGTCAGCAGGTACACGTCCAGCCCGCGGTGGTGCTTCACGCTGTAGTCCCCCGAGTGCACCGTGTGAGACAGGGTGCTCCACGAGTCCGGCTCCCTGGCTCCCTCCCTGCAAAACAAGGCAGGGGGAGCGGGCAGGTGAGCAGGGATCCTGCAGGCTCTCCTTCACTCTGGACAGCATCTAATCATGGGAGTGAGCAGAGTGGCACCGGCTCCAGACAGACAGATACACACACACACACTCTCCTCAGTCTTGAAAATTAATGGGATTTAGCACTAATGCCAGCCACAAGCTTTACTTCACAAGGTCCTTCTCAGGTAGAGATCTGTGGTTTTTACCCCAGACTGTGACAGACTAGCAGCTAAGGGCATGACAACTGCATTTTAAATCAGATTTATCCCAGGTGAAGGTCACCTAAGCAGCTGTCATAGAACAGCAGAGAACTGAAAGGCAGAACAGCAAAGAGATAAGTTGGAAGGAATTAAAACTATGATGGTTCAACTTCTCCACCAAAGCCAGCACACTGCTCACAAACACCCAACAGCCATCATATTGCAGCAATTTTTTCACTCCTGAAATGAACTGAACCTGCTCTGTGAAACAGCCTCTGTGCAAGATTTTCTCAGTGTTGTGAGACAGGTGGTTTTCTGCAGCACTATCATGGGCTTTCTTTTCACCAATCCAAAGGAAAGAAAGGAAAAAAGATGCTGTAGATCAGAATGAAAAATAACTTAGTAGGTAAATGAAGTCAATAGAAATTTCTATTCAGTCCTCTCTTTTTGAACATCAAATCCTGATTTTGCACCACTCAAAGCAGTAATTCCTCAGATCTCACCAAGTTGCAGAGCAGCTACACTGGCCCACTGAGGTGGTGAGAAAACACTGAGGTGTTCACTACCTTCAGGTTCACAAATTTCATTTTGAATCAGAACTGATTCAGGAAACCCAAAACCTGTTTTGATCATCCCAGAGTGAGCAGCATGTGCACCACCCCACCAAGCCCTGCATCCCCCAGGAGAGACATGGAGCCAAAGCCCAGGAATGTTACACAAACAGAGGATGACACTGACCTGCTCAGGGGTGCAAGAAATGGGATTTTCCTTGTATTCTACCAGGAATGCATCTACTGTCACACAGCCCCATGTATGAACTGGATTGGGGATTGAACTAGATGACCTTTAAAGGTCCTTTCCAAACCACACTACTCAGTGATTCTATGATGTCCCCTCCCTGTTGCAGAGACTAACAATTTTCATGTTGCTGTCGAGGCGGTCACGACATAAAGTAGAGATTACAAGCAGTTTCAGTTGGCAATACTTTATTATTGAATATGGCTGATTTTTATACACTTTCTAATTGTTTATCTTTCTTCTATCTTTACTATTAGCTACAATAAATCAACATAATACTATTAGTGAGAAGTTATGGTTACTTAATTAACTTTCTAAAAATGTTTCATCTAGCTACAAAGTTCTTCTATCTTTCTTCCCTTAGTCTCTTTAGCTACAGCTTTGGAGAGAGCTCTTTATCAGTTTCTTCTTACTTCTCAGCTTCTTCTCGCTCCTTTAGCTAACAGGCCCGCTGTTAGCCCCTTCCACATTTTCACATCTCCCTTTCTTGCCCAGCTACAAATTTCCTTGGAAGAGGCAGAGCTGTGATTGTTTTTAAATAATTAGGAACTCAAGAAGGTACATAAACACAAATGCATGCCATCAACCAGGTAAAAATGCATGTAGTTTTCAGAATCTTTGCTGAGAGATTTTGCTTTTAAATCTGCAAACCTTTCTTATGGCTAGGGCCCCCCAGCAAACCACAGGGCTGTCTCTCTGGGAGGCCAAGCAATCTAGAAAGCAAAGTCATAACGAGCAAACACCATGATCAGCAACAGGAATGGGCAGAGCAGGGTGGAGAAACGGTAAAAAGGTTCATCAGAGGCAGAGAAACCTGTGCAGGCAATGGTGGTGGCAATGGCTGCCCCTGCTCTGCCCCAGCACAGCCACCCACCCCCTTCTGTGACTCGTTCTGGGTTAAATCTGCAAGGAAATTCAGACAAAGGATTACTATGGCTTTCACCATTCTCTACCATTTATCTCAGTCATGACTTGGCTTCAGCAGAATTACACTTGATTTAAGGAGAATCAATATTTCCACAGAGAAACAGAAGGAAGCAGCCAGTTTCTGGTGGTGATTGGTCTAAGTCCACAGAGGCACTGAAGTCAACTGAGCCATTACAAGTAATAAAGAAATGATCTTCCTTTATCAAGAAAACACAGACATTTCTGTCTGGAGTGTTTTTCTCTTCAGCTGTCATGTATGAGAAACCACTGTACAGAGTACAACGAGGCGGTGAGCACAAAGCCCACAGCCACCCACTCATGGGGACGACAGCAGCCAGATTAAAGAACGGCGCGCAATGAATCTGCTCCGCTTTCTCATCAGCTTCAAGGACCCTCACAGGTATCTCCAAATCAGCACCCACAAAGCTGCCTGCACGACCTGTTGAGCCTCAAAGGGCCCTCAGCAACTTCAAAAGGCTCAATCTGGAGCAAGATGACAGGCAGAGCCCCCTGCAACACCACACGTGTGTCCACCCCTCCAGCAATCCACAACCTTCACACGGCCCAGATGGATCAAACAGTCACTTTTGCTTACAAAGAGAGCAGTTTCTTTTCATATTCAAGCTGCCAGTCTGTGTTACACTTTATGAAAATCTTTAAACCTTTTGAGGAAGCAAGAAGCTTCTCACATTCAGCCAAGTACAAACTCTGAGCTCTCACTTTTAATAGCAGTCACCTTCGTTACACAAAATTAAACAGTGAGATAGAGAATGGTTCAATCTACTGCCTCCTTCAAACCATCCCTTTCATACTCTGCTCCATCCCAGCACTAATGGTCTGAAGCAGAGAGGACAAATGAGGATTCACAAGCATTAACTCATTTTCCCACCACTGTTCCTGTTGTTCAGGCAATCACTTCCAAGGCCATTTGAGAAGACACTCCTCCTCATTTGCCCTCATACACTGAGCTTCACAGTTCATGCCTCTCCTGCATGTCTCACTGCAAGGCCTGGGTTTTACTAAGAGATGATAAAAACACACTTTCTTCCAGGAAAAAAGCTTTGTTGTTACACATTTCGTACTCCCTGGCTGTGAAAGATGCTTATTTTGTCCAGACTTGGAATTTTTGTAGTGGTTGTATAGGCTTGCATATCCAAGCTGCTCTACTAGGAGATAAAAACAGATATGCAAATACTTTCTGAAGATTTATTAGCAAAAATAGGAATACAAACTCCAGCCTTCAAAAAGTTTGAAAATCTGCTTTTGTTCAGCAGAAAAATCCACTTTGTTGCGCTTTGCCAGAAACAACGGAAATCTGTCTTCTTATGAGATTTAACCATCCTGGTTCAAATCTTTCTCATCTTCCCTTTTCAACAGTTTCCCATCAAAATACGTAACAGATACCAGTGAACTGAACATTTTGTAAGAAACATTTATGAGCTCAACTTTCACAGAAGAAAGTATCTTGGTTAAAAAAGCAAGGACAGCCTGAGAAGGCTGATAATATTCACTAACTCTCCCCTCTGCATAACCATGCCATGGGCCACTAAAAAAGTCTGGAAGAAGTCCTCCAGCTCTGGTCAGTCTTCTCTGTCATGAAGGCAAACCCAGAAGGGAAATTTTTGGTTGAAATGAAGAACAGACCTACCAGCCCACCCTTCATCCGCAGAAAGGTGGCTTAGAGAAGGATGACAACTTCAGAGAGAGAGGAGAAGCAAAAATACTTCAAAATATCTCAGGCCATGTCCTGCTCCATCTGGGATCTGATTAGATGGCTGAAACTACAGGATCACCTCCTGCCCATCTGGCATGTAAGACAAGATGATAGATCATGGAATCACAGAATGGTTTGGGTGGGAAGGGATCTTAAAGATCATGCCAACATGGGCAGGGACACCTTCTGCTAGACGAGGTTGGTCCAAGCCTCATCCAAGCTGGGATGGGACAGTAAGTAGGAAGTGGTTTTTATTTAAACCTCCCAGCACTGCCCAAGTAGACTGGTCCCTTTTCAAAGCAGAGCCACACTGAACTCACATGCTGAATCTCTCCTCATCTGGCAGGAGAGCAGACAGTGAGCGGCGGAAAAAGGAAAGGAAAGCCCACACCGCACAGCTCCTGGCTTCCGGCAGATACGGGCGAGAGATTTTTAAGAAGAGGGAAGATAAGAGAGAAAAGGAGAACAAAAAAAACCCCAAAAAAACAACAAACCACCATCTGATCAAAAGCTCTGCCTGGCCTCAAAAGCTGCAGAAACTGCTCAATAACAAGGGAGTAAATTCAAGGTGTTGGTGCTTGGTGCAGGCACTACCAAGAGACAAGGTTTGAGCTGCAAGGGAGAGGAAGAGGAGGGAGGAAGAGATCAGAAGACGAATGAAAAAGCTTCAGTGAGTTAAGCAAAACTTCATGTTAGGGAGATCTATCCCACAGTTTCACAAAGGGGTGAGGAAGATAGTTTGGGAAATCAAGGTGTTATTTCCTGGGGATATCCCCTCCAGATTTCTGAGCTGAAACAAAACAAGCTCAGTAACATTGCCAGCTCTTAGGATCTTACTGCAAGCCTGACAACAGCTGTGGGTTTATTCTGAAAGCATCAGCCTCTAGATCCATGTGGCAAAGAAAAAATGAAAAAAAGGAAAAATTTATTTAAAAAATTTAAACAAAGCCCATACCATTATGGCTGCATGAAAAGCTAGGAAAAGGCCATAATTTAGATGCTCTTATCTGTAAGGTAAATAAAAATGTAATTAAATTGAATTCCAATCTTACATTCTTTTTATTACTATTATTATGGTATCATAGTGAAAATACCAGATCAGACAGACTTTGATCTGGGATAAACAAGGAAGGGTGCCTACAGGGATAGGTGGTGATTCTGCAACATGTCCACAGCACAGGCAATTCAAATCAAGCCAACAATCCCTCCTGGAAAAACACAGCACCTACACTCAATGCAGTCACCAGCATTTAAACCAATCTTAGAAATCTGACCAAACAGAACTTCAGTGTTATTTGCAGAAGTGTTGGGGTAATGGAGGCTTTGTATCTGTATGACCAACTTTGCACCCACAATCTTCAGCGATGTACAAAACATTAATGCACACAAACACTTTCCTGCTCCTCCTCGTTTTTATAACCATCCATATGCATTGTATATGAGACCCAGAAAACACATGCAACCAGCATGTGCTAGAATGGGTTAAAATAAATCAACTATTTTCAAACTTGAAAGATATTTAATAAACACAGAATTCATACTTCAGGTGTTTCCAAGCATTCCAAATGCCCCAGGAAAGTAGAAAAAAGTATGTTTCTCATATAAGAAAAAACTACATAATGCTCACTAATTTTAATAGCTTTGATGTTGAAAGAAAGAGTTAAAAGTTCATCTGATGTAGAAATAATGACCAACCCCTTACTGTGCCTCACACAAACATAAACTGTAGTTGTGGGTTCTAACACCAAACTGAATTCAGGATTGCATAACCTACCCTTCAATATCAGATTAAATATTTAATAATTCAAAATACATAATGCTAACTTCTCATTGATCAACACACTATACAGCAGCAAATCATAAAGAGAAAAGCTGGCTTGGTCCTTCAACAGTTACTTGCAGCTGCACATATGCTAAGGGAACATGTCCAGTATTTCCAAACACAACAGGTCTGTACTTCTAAACCCAAGCATTTCTTAGACCCCAATGTTAATTATACATTAAAAAAAGTATAAAAATACAGCTACAAACTCTTATCAACTATAGCTGCCAAAAAGTACAATCTGCATTCCATAAGAGTAACTGTTATTAAATGCATTTTCCTTTTTTTTTTTTTTTTTTAATTTTCAGAGCATTTTTTAACAAGAAGGATGCCCTGCTCAGGATGTGGAGCAGTAGGTCCAACACAGAACCCAATGTCCACCTGGAGGCTCATCAGTAAGCAAAGGCAATTTAAGGTGAATCTATGAAACACTCAAGAGTGAAAACAGATGCCATTTGTTGCATTTTAAATTTTAAAAGCACCATCATGGAGAATACTTCAGCAGGCAGTGTTTACAGCTAAAAACAGCACCTCAGATCAGGACAAGTGATATGGAAGAAGAGTTTTCTCTGGAAAACATCTCCACATGCTGCAAGCAAGCATAATCACTGGCTCTGCAACACACCCCTGAGAAGAAGCCATGCCTTGGGCTGCCTCTGACACAGCAGATTACAAAGACTTCTTCTACAATCATCTGCTCAAACTCTAACCCAACCATGAATGTTACTGCTTGGAGCAAATCTGCTCCAGAGACTAAATATGAGCATCCTAACTGGGTATCCAGCTAGCCCATGCCTGAGGCCAAAAACCCAGCAGTTCTGGGAAACCACTTATCTGCATTTTCTAAATTTATCCTGAAACAGAGTTGGTCTCTCATAATCACTTACCAACCATACAAGGCTGTCCAGCACTTATGGCCCCTATAATTTTTGGGAACACTTCCAGATCAGGATTGCTGGGGGAAAGAAAACAATTTCTTCTTATATCCTGGCAAATATTCTCAAATCTCTTCTAAATCTCTTCCTTCTCATCCTCACAGGTCTGTTTCCATGATCTCCCAGGATCACAATTTCCAAGTGGGAATACAGAAACATTAATATCACATGGACTAAGCCTTCTCTCTCTTCTGTATTCAGAGGTGGTTACATACAAAACAAAGGAGAGGAGGGAGCCAAAGAATAAAAAGTCTTCACAGGGATGTGGGAACACACAAGGAAGTCAGTAAAAGTTGGAGCCTGGTGTGGGGTGAGTAGGTAGAAGAGAGAAACACAAACCCTTCCTGCTCCACCACGTTTACACCTGGTTGCCCCATCCTCCCACTCTCAGTCTGCTCCTCTGCTGTGGCCAGAAGAAACCCACAGCACCTCAACATCTTTCTAATCATGATGTTAAAGCTATTAAATGATGGTGTTTCAACTGAAAATCCTACAGGCACAAAACCAGACCCTGTAGACCACTGGCCCCCCCACAAAGCTCCAGACAGATTGCTGTCTGTAGCTAAACAGCATCTCCTTAACACACACCTCTCTGAGTCCTCTTCCAGTGCCCTTCTAACATTTCTGACTCCCTCTTAACACATTAATCTTGTGCCATCACTTGTAGATAAAAAGTCAACCGTTCTCCTGCCACACCACAGCAAGCCATATCTCAAATACAGCTCCCCAAATAGCAATCAAATGGATTTGTTGCTTGGTTTGGAGGGAAGAACAGATGGAGAAACATCAGCACTAATTCAATAAACCTTACAGCCTCTGATATCTGCTTAGCCAGAAATTAAATGTATGTATACCATGTTTTTAAGATCATGCTTAAACATTCTGCTGAACATAAACTGGGTATTTCTGGAATTAAACACTTGCTTAAAGGCCCTGCTAAATTGGGGTGAAAAAAAAGAAAGGCATGCAAGGCAAATCCTCCTGCAGCTCTGGCTCAGAAAAGCAGAAAAGTGTATTTAGCTATAAAAGTAAAGTCACTGAAAAAGCATCCTTATTTGAGAGGCACCATGGAGATTACAGCCCAGACTTCACCAATTACTTACGTAAAATCAGAACAATAGCAAGTGATAATCATGGATTGAAAAACATTCACAAAACCTTCTGCTACCAGTGAGCTATTCCTCATGTGTGTTAATTAAATAATTTTAACTTTGGAAGTACAGATTTGTACTAATTTACAGTTTCACAGATTGAGACTCCTGACTGTTACCAGGATATCTGAAGGGAAGAGCAATCCCAGAGCTGTGCAAAAACACTTCAAAGCAAAAAGTAGAGAAACCAGCAAAAGTAAAAAAAAGTTTACAGTAAAAACCTCAGAGACTGTTGCAACTCTTTGCAGGCATTAGAAAAATGTAATTTTAATTTTTTTTTAAATGGGCTTTATTTTTCTCTTGCTTCCTTTTTTTCAGAGGACATAAATCACTCTCAGCTGTGAAGGAACTACAAGCGTTTGGCTTTGCTGGGGAAAGAAGTGTTAATGGACAGAAATAAAATCAGCAACCAGATCAGTGTTTGCATGTTTTAGAAAGAGCACTTCCAGCCTCTCTGCAATCCCACACGCTCCCGGTGCCTTGAAGCCATTTTCCCCACTGCTGTGAGAGCCCTGCAGAACATGGAGCTGGAAGGGGATTGTGTTACTGCCCTGACTGCACTGGGAAACACCAACTCCTGCACTCTGCAGCTGTGCAGTTACTCAGGGAGGTCCACCAGCCTGTTTAATGACTGTGCTGCCTCTCCAGAGCCAGCATCACTCAGCTCCAGCACTGGGGAGAAACAGGCTCCAACCACAGACCATTCACTCTGGAATTAGTTGAAACTCAAAGGCTTTGCAAACTGTCCAAAGTTATCTTTACAGATAAATCTTTATATATATTTTACCCCTATAAAACTACTGCACTTCTGCACTGTCCTATTCCATTTCCACTGCAGGACACTGTTTACTGCACAGTTTTCATCTTGGAGATAAAACAAGTCCCCTCAGGGATGATACACAACTGATGGATGTTTATTGACAATGAATATGTATTTGCTTATATAAATATTTATTAATGAATGCTGCTATTGACTCTTGATCCCTGGTGACCTACATGGGCTCTATGACAGCTTCTTGTTTGGGTCCCAAAAGAACCAGCCCATGCACCTTTCTTGTCTGAGGAGGAAAAGCCAGTGCACACCACAGAGCAGAATACTTCCAGGGATGGAAAACTTACATAGGAAGCATCTTTTTTTTTATTATAATTTTTTTTTTACATGAAATACTGCAAAAGCTGAGAAGGGAAAGTTCATCAGATAAATTCATCAGAAATTCAAAATGTCACCAGTGAAATTAGTTTCTGAGAAAAATATTTACACTGCAGCTGAATCGAGCTACTTTGCAGACAAACCAAGGCAAAACAACAACGGAGAAGGTTTTATGCCTGCTCTTTAATGACTGTATCCTAATTATGGCAAAATTTCACCCCTTCCCAATGCTGGCTGGGAGAATTATTGTAAAATGGAGGGTCCTGCAAATTAGCAAGCAAGAGAACAATAAATTCCCCCCAAGGATAATGCATCACAAAACACACTGCATTAATTTATTTGGCACAGTGCAGTTTAATTACTTGTAAAAATAATGACTCCTTTGTAGGGGCCCTCACTAACATGCGTTGCTGCTCTGTGTTTTGCTGAGTGGGACGAGCTGTGTGCCAAATTTGTGTGCATGGATTATACAGTGTGAGCCCAGGCAGAGTGCAGAAAGGAGGTTGTACAGTGTCCTTTGTGTTTTGACAGCACATAAATGACACTCACTCTCTTCACGGAATTTTCTGTGTTTTGAAGCTCAGTATTTCTCCTCCTAATAGGGATTTTCAAATCTTGATCCTATCTTGCAGAAAATGCTCAGCATAATTAAAAAAAAACAAAAACCACTGCTGGGGAATCAGGGTGTGCCCATTTTTTCACCATCACCCTCCTGTGGGGAAGGGCTGTGGCCATCCCCATGTCACTGCTCCAGTCAGTCTCAAGGTCACACCATGATGCTCCACCACCATCCTACCCACTGAGAAAGGGAACCAGGATTTCCAGTATCCATGGATTTCTGGTTTTAGGGCTTCATGTGAATAGAAGAGTTCTCAAAGTCAGGGGACCTGTGGCATGGCTGTCAGATATTTATACATTTTATTTCCACACAGCAGTCCAAGGGGAAACAAATCACAAAGAACAGTTTAAGGATATACCAAGAAGAACAGGAATTGGGACCTTGATGGTCTGCAGTCGCTTGTGTCTTATTTTCAAAGACAAACTGGAAAGGTCACCAGAGAAATTCCATGGATTGGGCCAGCAGCATTCCTTAAAGGCAACGACACAGGACAATGTCATGGAATCCCAGTCCTCTTTTCATTCCACTGAGTGAGAACTGCCATTCCAAAACTGGAGCCAGTTGTGAAAAACTTCACCAAATACATGAATAGCTGTTGCAATAGTTTTGTTTACTTCCCATTTTTATTTAAATTACCAGCTCTACTTGCATTAGGGTTGCAGTATTTGCGGTGAGGTCTATAATCAAGTTTTGGCCAACTTAAGCTTCCTGACAGTATGTAAAGCCTGTTAATGTGGTTATTCTCACCTTGGAGAACCTTCCTGCAGTTACAGGATGAATTTGCACATCCCATTTTTACAATATAGCCTGCAAGATATTTGTGTTTTCACAGTATGACTGACCTTGACGGAGAAGAATGTAACACTGTCATCCTCTCTGTATTGATGCCAGCAAGAGTGGCAGGAAAAGGTATTTGGGTATAGGTCCCATCCCACCCTGCAACTTCTCCTTCACCCTCACTTTCCAAGTGGCTCACTGAATTTAAGGATAAAACTTAAATGCAATCACTCTAGCAATACAGATCATATTTTCTGCCCCAAAACACTGCACCCAACAACTACAGAAAGCAGAATAATTTACAATCTTTAACAGGGAACATTGCGTGATAATGTGGACAACATAGCAGACTCCTAAACATGACATTGGGTCATTCAACATAAACTCCAAGTATCTCAGAAATCAATTCAGAAAGACAAAGTTTATAACAAAGCTTAAGAGAACCAGGCATCAGAATAACACACATGGAGACTAAATCTTTTCTCCTATACAAACAGCCCCCTTGAGATTTTTTTAAGCTCCTTGTCTTTATTAGCCTCAGTTATTAAAGCTAGATCTCCAAACATTTGCTGCTCAAAACGAACTTGCCATCTTCCAAAGGATTCCTTGTAAAACAGTGCAATAAATGCTCATGCCACTAGTTACTTGCTATGTGTTGTAAGATCTGGCTTTTTCTCAAGACCATTTACAACAGACCTGTTTCTGTCAAATATTCTGTTCTCCTTTAAATATTTACATTTTTTTTTAATTCTTATCTTATTTTTTTTAACATACACCAATAAAATGCCTATTCATCTCAAGATGCTGCCTTATTTCAATATAATGATCACTATTTTATTTAACTAAAAACCTCCCTCTCTAAGAAGTAAGAAACAACAGTCCACAACGCCTATTAGCTCCCCTCTTTTGGGCAGGTGTGCTCGCTTGAAGAAAAGCTTTTTCATTTGTGTTTGCATAAGATTTGTATTAATTAGTCAATATTACAGTGACTCACTTTGGACTTTACATGACAGTTGGAAGCAGAATATTGAGCAACAAGAAACACCCCCCAAAAAATTACTGCATTTCCCCTAAACCCTCAGGACTGTCCCCACTGCTGCTAGCAAGAATGGTAAAAGCGAAATTACACCAAAATTGCCTTTAAAGACGGAATATAGCACTCAGACACCATTGAGTGATAACGTACAGCAAAGCCAAGCATGGCAGAGAATGGAAAACCAGCAAAGGAACCACCAAATCATCCTTACTCTGTCAAAAGCTGGTGCAGCTTCTGGTAGCCCCTCTCCAAGGCCAAGCTGACGGGCGTTGCCCCTTCGTTGTTGTGGATGCTGAGAGCTCCTCTTCCACCCGGCTGCTGGAGCAGAAACCACGTCAGGCGCAGCAGACCCAGCCTGACCGCAAAATGCATCAGTGTCTCCCGAGGGATGTTCTCTGGGAAGGCAGGAAAAGAAAGAAAGAAAGAAAGAAATGGGAATTTGTAGGCTTGTGGGTTAGGGGAAATGTTATATCCCCACATCCCGGCTCCACCACACAGCGGCTGGCATGGAGCTGACAGCCTAAAGGAACCTGCAGCACCTGGAAAAACAGCCTGGTTGCCAACGTGCAGGAGACACCGGTCGTAAAGTGAGGGATGTGATTCGGTGGGGCTGGAAGTGCTCAGGACCTCTCATGCTGAGATTGACCACAGAAGTCAATGTAAAAACGCCACCATTTCCTGAACAGACACAGCCACCACCAAGCTCCAGCACACCCAAACAGAAATGTGGTCAGGTGGGTTTTCCTGGATGGCCAAACCTTCTCCTCACACAACCAGGACCAGATTTTAGGGACGGACAACTTTTGTCACCTAACAAGATGCTGATTTATCCCAAGGCATGAAGGAAAAAAAAAAAATTACATTTGATGCACATATCCAAAGCAGTTATAAAAAAGAACTGTTTAAAAACTCATATAGACAAAAAAAAAAAAAAAAGCAAGGGTTTTCTTTCCTGGTTTGATTACCTCAGACCAGCTTTTCTCAGTAAATACAGTAGTTCTGTCATTCTGAGGAGCAGCATTTATAAACTACCAATCTCCACTGATGCTTTTTGTATTTAATAACTGCGACCTACTAATTTGGTAAAAGTCACTCTAGAGCCTGAGCTTTCATCTCAGAAAAATAACCCCCTGCTCCAAAAGCTGCAGCACTAGAATGATGCTCTGAAAAGCTTTAACCAGAAATGAGCTCCAGATGCACTGCTGAAATCCAGTATTTACAGATCAAAGCTTGTTATTTCTGTATGAAAGGCAAAAGCATTTGGGTTAAAAAAACTGCAAGAAATAAAAATTTGTTCTTTTAATTAACAAAGGACTTCAGTATTGACTGACAGCAACAACAACAAAAAGGCACCAACTGGGTCTTAGAAAGCCATGCCAATGAGCATGCTTGGTATAAACCCTTTAATATTACAGGAATGATTTATTGGGTTGTTAATTTGGGTTCCAGCCAAATCTATACGACAGGTTTTAAAATGCAAGCACATAATGGCTTTAGGATGTCATTTTGTATTTTCTTCTTTAAGAAGTGTGCCCCAAGAGAAGTCACTTCTTCAAAGTGCTGCTGTTTTTCTTGCTTATTTACTTACTTTAGGGACATCATTAAGACCTTCAGTGAAAAACAAAACAAAGCAAAAACGGGCAGTTCTCCACTGCCTCACACACAATTTTTCACAACTTTCTGGATTCAATTCCGAAGAACTAATCTGTATGCAAGAACCAAGGCTTTCTGGCACTATTTCCCTTCTGAATGACTCCAAATTAGGTCTCTGGGCTACAAACCAAGTCTTCCCCCTAACCTCCTCTTGATTACCGTAAAGCAAAACCGAGCTGCCCTAAATACACAAGTGTGTCTGAATGGAGGTTCCAGCTGATCAGAGAAAAGGGAATGGCTGAGCTCTCCCAGAGACAAATTCTCAGCCCTTGGCTAAATAATGAGAAGGACTGGGATATTAAATGTTACAGAGCGTAATGATTTAGAAATAGCACAACATGGAGGTTAATCAATGGTTGCAGCCCCGGATTTTAAGAAAAAATGAAAAATAACATAGCATATAGACAGACACAGAAGAAAGGTACTGATGAGGCTGCAAAATGTGGAAACAGGTAGGACTTTTCAGAGTGAAAGCAAATACCCAATGTTTTACTCAAAGAACTTGTACATGCACAAAGCTTCCACACTGCCTGTACACTGACTGGCAGAACCAATATAATTAATGTGGTGTAATTCTTCCTACAGAGATGCAGGAGGCACAAAAGCATTTCTGTCAGAGCAAACAACTGCCATCCAAATAAAGAATGTGCTGCACTGGTCTGACCACGTTCTGTTCTCACATGGGATTTCGTGTTATGGCTGCTTTGTTGAAAGGGAAAATCATCTTCCTAACCAGAACAATCTTCCCCCAGCAATGCAGAGCATTGCAGACCTGCAAAGCATAAGCACAGATCCCTGGACCAAAATGCTTCCTCCTCCTGTAGCTGAGAGCATTGCCAATAGGGACAAGCATCTTCTGCTCACCAGCTCATGGTTCACCACTAAATACACACTGCCAACTGCAAGTTCTGCAAGATGCAGGCAGATATTCCTCTTGTCCCTGAGCCAGATGGGTGCTTCTCTCTGTCTCCTCTGTCCAAAGATGAAATGGCCCCTCCCAGTTGTCACAATGCCTCCCCAATGTCCCAATCTGCTGATATGGCTGCACTTTCTGAGAATCTTTCCTGTTCCATTGAAACAATCTCCTCTATCACTGAATGAGTGGACAGGGCAGCTCCAGAGTGTGGCTGGAGGTGTCTGCAAACGCAGCTGAGGTGAACGTGGCACTGCCCCGCTGCCTCTGGGCAGGGACAGTGTGAACACAGGATCTGTAGAAGAAGAGGTGGCGTGCTGCCACCAGAGCATATTAAACACACAGCCTCACCATCCACTTTTGGAAGGCTCTGCCTGACACAGAACCTGGCACGAGGCCACCCTAACAGATGGGCACAGATGATGGCAGCGAAGAGACAAAGTACTGTACATCCAACAACTGCAGGGGCCCCAGGCAATGGCTTTGGAAGGTTCTGGAGTGTGCAAAACTTGCATGGTGACAGTTAAAAAGGCATGTGCCATCTGTGGGCTGGATTAACTACTAATATATAATGAAAATACATCTGTTGGTGTCTGGTGTTGCTCAAAACTAGACAAGAGCTGGTCTACGTCAAGCATGGACATTTTGCTGGATGGAGAGGGGAGGAAGACAGATCCCTGCAGACTTCCTACCTTTGAAGGGATGAAACTTGTCACACAAAATGTTGGAAATCCAGGCAATGATTTTATGATCTTGTCATGGTGCAAAATGTCCCACATGAAAGGATATCAAAAGCTTTAACATGCAAAAGCCAGGGCCCCTTCTCCTACCACATACCAAGCAAGAGCTCCTTGTCTTAAAATGGCTGTCGTTTGAATGTCAACAAAAAGCTCCTGGTAATTAGGAATTTGTGGAAATACAAGACACACGATACTGAAAAGGCCAAGATTGTTTTGTTCCTTTCTCGTTTCCTAGTAATAGGCAAGAGTTGAAACATATGATTATTGCCCCATAATGGCAGGGTACTCCAGTCCAGCTGGCAAAACACAAGACTTTGAATATATTATTTCTGTGTAATTGTTTTCTGCTGTAATACATGAACAGACAGTTTATCTGCTCAACTGAGGACCAAATTTCCATAGAAGACTGTCATATGTACTTTGCTAACAGTAAAGGATTAAGGTTTAAGGTGCTATTAGCACAAAACAAATAAGCATTGAAGGGGAAAAAAACCAACTTTGGGTATGACATGCCCAAGAACACGAAGTAAAAACTTTCATTTTAAACCTGATTAAATACCAAAAAAACCCCAAAAACTACTGTTCCTTTTTAAAAAGAACTTTCCAGATAGAGTAACCTACACCTAATGTTCAGTTTATGCTCCATGCCCTGAGACATCTCATGAGCCAGCCATGGAATGGGGTAGCATTGCTTTGTCTTCCTGTGCTCATGACCTTTACTTGGTTCTCACCCAAACTCATACACACTCAGCAATTTGGAAATCTACCATCACATCTGGCCCCAAAGTCTTGCTTTCTGCTGGAAATGTTCTCACTGCTCAGATCAATCCTTGAGAAACAAGGGTAAAGAATCCCAGAACCAAGCTGCCACCTCACACTGAGGTCCTAGAGGAAGGCTCCAGCAGACAACTGCTCTGCAGAAAGGTCAAGGCAAAGATGTTGTGTTTGGAGTTATGAGCTCAGTTAGTAAAGAGATGTGTGGGTAATTCCTTTCTTAATCCAATAAACAAGAAATTTTTCAAAGCACACCAAAAGATCTCCATGTCCCCATTCCCACTAATATCAAAGGGAACAGGAATATTTCCATGCCAACAATTTCTCAGTCACAGACTAAACGGTACATCCCAGTCTTGAGCAGCACATTTCTGATACTGTCTGAACAAAAGTTGCTTTCTACTTCCCATTTTCCACTGCAGAGGGCACTAAATTTAGGTATGGAAAAGACTCTTTACATCTTATCAAGGACTGCTGCTGAACAGAGCACTTTGTGCTGTTGGCACTGAACAGATCCTGTTGATTTATACCATACCATCCTTTATCAGGGAGGACAGAAGCTGAGCAGCAGACTGGAAAGGATATGAAACCCAACCAAAAGAACACCTGTAACTATTACATTGAAAGGGTTCCAAGAGAAACTATAACAAGAGTGCAGCAGATGAACAGATTAAAGCTTCATGTCTGAAATACATCATCAGTAGCATAACTTTAGCATCCACTCATGGGAAAAAAGATTAGGTAAGACTAGTAATCAAAGACTAGTAATCAAATTCTGAAAGTTTTTAAAAGGCTTTTTAGGATTTTTTGTTTAAAATAAGATGGGGTTTTTTTGGTGACATTCTCCTTTCATGTAAAAAAAAAAAAAAAACCAAACAAAACAATTAATGATCTGTATTCCTGGTGAGACTCATGTTGTCCTGTACATTGAAATCCTACTGGTTTTGTACATGAAGTTATTAAACCCATAATCATTCAGACTATTTCAAACCAGGGCAGAGAGTCTCCCTCTATACTCACCCCCTACCTGGTGAGGTCATGGAGTTTAATTTCCCAAACAGTTCTTATTGAAGGACCGAATTTGTCCCAGAGCACTTCTGGGAAGCTCTACATATTCAACACATCAGTAACTGCAATCAGTTAAGTGTTCTATCTAATCTGATGGTCTCCTGGTTATCTCCTTGAAAAGCTGGCTCACTATCTCACAGCAGTCCTTACACTCCCAGGGGAATTGCTCCACATCATGGTGATCGGTGATTGCAGCAAACTTCTGCCAACATCAACCAGCTCCTGAAGCTCCACCTCAGAAAGCTCACACAACCAAAAATCAACCACAGCTCTGCGTTTCACCACTCACTTTTAATAAGCAAAATGGAAAGACTGTTTCCTCAAAGGTTTTGTCAGAATATTACTTCCAAGTTATTTTGAAAGTGATCTGCTTACTAGTGATACAATCAAACTCTCTAAGCTTTTCATACCTGAGCCTCAGATCCTCCCTATTTTTTTTCTCCTTTTTTTTACTCCACTGCAACATAAACAAGCTGTAATTATTACTCATACCTCAAAATATTCAGTTGTGGTTTTCTAGTTAGCTTATTTTCTCTTCAGTACTTTAAAATAGAACATCACAGTCCTGTACTTACATTGCATACATCCTCAGGATACATATTAAATTTTGATTTCTAGACATAAAGTGTAACAATCTGTTCCATTTAAATAGCTGCCTTTAAATGCCACTGAGAACAGTAAATAGCCCCACTTTTGACAGCAGTAACAACTATGTTCTTTACAAAGTTACAGTGCACTTATAATTATTAAGACAGACATGATTATATGGCACCTGAAAGAAATGCTGTGTTTGGAATACCACAGTAACAAGACTAATCCTTAATTATAGATATTCTGAAATTGTGGATGCCATTGGAGCTCATACAGATAGACAGATAACTAACAGCAGGACCCAGGAACTGCTTGCTATGGAGAGACAGTGTATGCCTGGTGAAGACACAGCTGTGTCTCAGGGACTGTGCTCTTCCCCAGCCACACACTGTCCCGGGCTCTTTTCTGCCTCTCAGTTCATCCCACCAAATGCTGGAGTACCCTCTGCCAGTCCCAGCAAGAGAATGGAGCCCAAGCACCTCTGATGTCAGCTATCCTACATCCTCCCATTCAGCTGTGTCCGTTCAGTGACACAGCAGATGAGTTCAACAGCCCAGGGACAGAGGTGGCCTTTCCAGCAGCCTCTCTGCCCTCTGGGGTGACAGCAGTGAACTCCCTGCCCTCTGCTCAAAGCCTGGCCAGGGCTGGGTGCAGGCAAAAGCCTCCACACAAAGCCACCCCCTCCTCAAAATTCAGCCTGGATTTGCGCTCAGCGGTGGATCTCGTACCCAGCTTCTGCCTGCAGAACGCCATTACTTCCTAACTTTTGCAAAAGTTAGATTTCTACTTCAGGCCTTTGAAAATCGACCTTTGAGCGTGTTTGACAACAGCAGCCTCCTCTGAGCAGCAGTTCCCCATCAGGCTGTGGCACTCGGGGCTCCTGGCTCGCTCCTGCCTTCGGAGGTTCTGCTGAACAGCAGCGTTTTGTTTCCAGCCCACAAGGGCCCATAGAGACGTGCCAGCTCAGAGGCAGCGCTAAACGTCTTTCAAGAAGGGATCTGACATTTCCTTTTGTTCTCATTTCTATAGTATTTTCTCCTTCGAGAAGGTTATTTGAAGTTATCTGGTGCTGACATTTAGGGAAATGTGAAGCATGAATTGCAGTGGCTGTTCATAGGTAGTGAAGCAGTGCAGGACAGGGTGTCCCACTGCAGGCATTGGCTAGAATGTGCCTAACTGTTCAAAAACTCCTACAGTGCAATCTCTACAGGGCTTTTCTCTCTCCCACACACAGATTTACACACAAGCACCAGTATAAGGGTGCTATATTTCAGCACAGAGGTTTTTCTAATCTGGCGCTCCATCATAAACCAGGGACATCTCTTCCATCTCACAGAGTTTCATGACCAAAAGGATGCTTCTGTATGCAAATCCTTCCTGTCACAGACACAAAAATCCCCCCAAATTCCCTATGTGTAAATATCTCCTTACAAAAAACTACCAGATAACTCTGCCTCTAACAAAAAGGAACATATTTTACAGCACTAATATTCATGAATTAAATTTGCATTTAGTGACATTATATTTATTCACTTCTATCTACACACACCTCACCACAAGATGCCAAAACACTCAAGAGTTTAAAGAATTTGGCACTACAGAGCTCCCCCTTCTCACTGTGGATGCTCTACAAGTCCATTAACATACAGAGTCCTGCATAACCACAACTTCCAGATGCACAAGCAAGCTGAGCAAACCAATGTAAATCTTATGGCCTGGTTTCCCTAAGTGCTGGTTTCCCAAAGAATAATCAAAAAAAAAAAAAAAAAAAAAAAAAAAGCAGCAGATCTCAGCCTTCCTGCAAAATCAGCAACAATTCAGAGTTTCAAAGTTTTTGTTAAGATCACTGTGTGGTCATAGTGATTTATATCACTTAAAACAAAAATGTCTGCATTATCACAACACTTTTCAAATGCAGAAAGAAACATCAGTCAGTTCCACACAGAGGAAAAGAAGTGTTATCTCCTTGTAAACATATAACAGCTGCTGAATTTCTATCAAGGAGCCATTAAATATGATCAAATATTTTAATGTCTGCTAACATGGGAATTGTCTGTCCTTGTATTGAGCTTTACAAAAGCAGTCAGCAAGCTGGATAAAAATAAAGCAGGAAAATCTCCCATGGAAAACCCTGTTGCAGTGAGAACTGAGCAAGTCACATCCCAGCCCTATTCAAGTGTTTGTGCCACTGCATCTTATAAAAGATAACAGATGCCTCACAGTCACATTCCTGAAGTGAAACTGTTTGTGAAAATACCCTGGAAATTTACAGCGAGGATTTGTACATACTGGAAGTAGTCTCCTGGTCCCATGTGTGTTTCCTTTTACACCCTTGTGACAAAAGAGGCAGAACTCCAAGGACAAAGACACACCACAGCACTCTGAACCCCTCAGCACTTCTGCTTCAGCAGCCACCAGAGACTTTGGGCCAGCCTTGGCATTTATTAATAAGCTCTCAGTAGCCTTCACTGCTGTGGTTAAGGGTCAAGTTTTCCCACCCTTCCCTTATTTGCAAAATTGTCCAGGCTTATTTTGGGGAACTGCAGTATTAACCCATCCTGTGTGCAACCAGGGATATGATATAAACCCTCAGGGCCAGAGCCTCAAGTCCTCCAAGAAAAATCACATGTATTTTTCATGTCACAGTCGTTTTGCACCTGTGCTATAAAACCGACATTAACTACACGTGCCAAATTTCTGGCACAAGGATATTTCCAGAAGCATCAGATATTCCACACACAGGGTTCTATCAGCATACAGCACTATGCTGATACACATACCATTGTTACAGACACACAAAAAATGTTTTCAGGCTGTATGTGAAAATACTGACTGTAAGCTCGTGATATTCCATAAGAGAAGAGCAGGAGAAAACATGAATTATGATTATATATATATGTATATATAAAATATAGAAAAATAATATAATATATATATAATATATTTAGGTATATATAATAAATATATATAATAAAAATATATATAATTATATATATGATATATATATTATATATTATATATTATATATTATATATTATATATTATATATCATAGATATATAATATAATAAAATATATATGTTCTATATATTATATATGATATAATATATGTAATAATAAAATATATGATATATAGATATATATAAATAAATATGATAAAAATATTTTATATGTTTTATATAAAATAAGATATTTTTATATGTATGTAAGGTGTATTTTATATACCTTATATATTTTAAGGAGGCTGAAGGGCAAGATATGAGATGTGGATGGACATCACATCCCCTCTCTGAGCACAGAGACCACCACCACACCTTTTGGAGAGTACATGGCAGGCTTCCAGTGCAGGGAACCCTTTCTCCCAAGCTTTTCACCTCCCTCTCAACCTGCAAATCTCACTGTGCCCCACAATCCTCACCGCTCAGGGCCTGGTCTGCTCCCAGCACGTTCCATTCTGCTGGCAGCTTCAGGTGTCGAAATGCCAAGGCCACTTTCTCATCCAAGAAGTCCACGTCTGCAGCAGGTGGCCGTGACCTGTCCAAGAACCGAGTGAAGTTCAGCGCCTGCTGGTTGCCAGCACAGGTGGCCAGAAACTGGGCAGCATCGTAGGCTTCGTCCTGGACAAACTGGAAACTCTCCTCTGCCACAACCAGAACGGGGTGACCTTCTCTAGAGGCACAAAGTGCCACCTTCACTGTCTCACAGCAGTCATGGCCTGCAAAACAAAATTCAGACAAATGGTAAAAAAAACGGCATGGGCTGAGGAAACACAACTGAGCAATTCCTTAGATACCCACACTCTTTGCATTAAATGCAATAAGACCAAGTTATTGAGGATCACAACTCTAAATTAACATTGTCTTTGGAATTTATATGCATCATCATTTATATTATCATGAGAGATAAGTATTTCTTATAGATTTTAAAAGGAAAAGATGTATACCTCTTCTCTGTCCCAGTATAAGCCAAGAACTATAAGCTACCCAGGCTATTTATATACAGCAACAAGCAATCTCAAGAGTTTTCAGTAATTTAAGTAAAAGATTTTGCTATCATACCTAAAGCCAGGTTATATGGACAAACTTTTCTTTTGCTGCTCTGCAGGACTCCAGTAACTCACCAGAAACTAGAATCTGAGTGCTGCAAAACTACATACTCCAAATGCTGTCACAATACTTGGCTTGCACTGAAAACATTGAGATTTCACCTAAAACAAAGGTCTACATGGCTACCAGAGCACGAGCTGCCTGGGCATGTCCTGTGTGTGCTCACTGTGACACCTGCCCCTTGCATTTGGGTTCACACAACAAAACTAAAAACTAACCTGCTTCTGCTAAATAAAAACATGGAAATGGCCACTTTCCATATTTACAAAACAAGAGGGTTGCAAGTCTGGTAATTTCATTATTTATTTAGGTCAGGGAAACAGGAGAAAGGAGGCATGGCAGCAATTTCATTGACTCAGAAACTTGAGGGGAAAAAAAAACCAAACAGCAAACCAAACCAAACATCTTTTGGGAATTTTGAAAGGAAAAATATACTATGTGTCCAACACAACTAGAACTTGCAGTTGTCAGACATGCCCCTTCAATAATAAGGTTTGTGTTTCAAGTTCACTGTGTGGTACAGTTTCTTGTTCCAGCCTCAGACTGACGTCATGGCTGTTTTTGCCAGAACAGCATGGACCCTGCACTAATTACTGGAAAAGCTTTTTTTGCCCATGACCTAAGCATACTACCACATTCACGAAACCCTGATTAATTAAATACAAAATGACGATTTATTTTTAAAGGCTTGAAAATTCAATTTAAGCCCCTATTTGTGGTCAGTGGGAAAGTTTCCTTCTTCTGTTGGGGCCTTTTGCTGTTGATTTCCCTGACAAAAGGGAAAATATGTCCCTAATCTTCATGGTCTTTCAGCCAACCTCACAAATCTGTTCTGAGGCTTTTGGCATCTGTACAGATTTTGTCTACTGAAAGAGGCAATCCTGAAGTTAATTGAAAGGTCAAAACTGCTATTAGGACACTGTGGGTAACACCAAAATTGTCAGAGATGAGGCTGTGGCTTCCTAAGGAGAGCAAATGCAGCTGGAAAGGTATCAAAGGCAAGTGGAGAAAGGAAAACACTCAGGGATGTTGCTGCAACTGCTCAATACAACCAGGATGCTCTGAAGCTGAAAGGTGAGAAAACCTTCCTTCCAGCACCAGATACCTATTAGCAAGAGGATGATATGAAAGCTGAAGGAGTAGATTTTATTTCTGTTGTTTTGAAGAATAGGGGTAGGAAGAACTTCTACTGCTCTTGAAAATACTGCATGTGCATTCTAATCCATTACTGTATCAGTACTCAGCTGCCCAGATGGAACTCATTCACAGATTCTGCTCATCTTCACAGTAAAAACCCCAAATGCTCAAGGGAGAAGTGGGGAGGATGATCCAACTTTGAGGGAACTTGCCTTTAAGGCCATTTAGAACTGTACATGCCTCCCCCTACACCTTCTTGCTTTGCTGATCTTCCTAAAGGCATCAAATACAGAACAGGTAAGACATTAATTTTGTTTCCAACCTCCACAAAAGGGATCTCCATGCAGACTGTGAGAGGACTGTGCCAGCCTACAGGAGCTGACTCAAATCCTGCAAACCGGGCTCTCCCTAAAGCAGAGCAGTGGAAGGTTGCTAGAATGCAGAGTTTAAAAAAAACAAACACAGTAAAAGCTTTCTTAATAGCATGAGGACAGCTAAACCTTTAATTCAATTTTTAAAAAATATTTTCTGCCTATTCCCATAAGAATCCCATCTGCAGAATAACCTAGAATACAACTACTCTGCCAGCAGACTTTCAGGATTGATGCACCAAGCCAAAACAGCCCACGAGCAGCTACAGAGAAACCATTTGGGACAGTCACTTCCTTGTCACAATGCCAAACAACTCTGCTGTGGGACAGCAAAGGCTCTTCCATCGAGACAACAGCTACAGGAACCTCTGTCAAGACGTGTGGTCTCCTTAAAGCAGCTCATCACGGATGTACACAAAGTTCCCTTGGACGGAGTGTGTGTTAAACACCAGCTGCAAAAGGCAACACAAGGGAAGGTGATAAAAAGACCATGTAGCCAACAAGGATTCTACTGAAACTTCCCCAGATATTGAATATGCAGCCTAGAAGAGAAAATGACAGAACTGACAGTCCATTTTTATCTAACAGGATCAAACAAGCATCACACTAAACCCTAGGGAATGTTCCTCAAAAGGGCAACAGCTTGCAGTGCTTTGATGTTGTGCTTCCTCCCATCTGAGAAGATGTCAGACATGGGGGCAAGAACATGGGACAGGTTCTGACTTTTGGCAAGCAGTTCAAATGAAAGGGGAGCCAGGATGTAACAAGAGCAGACAATACTTGAAAGGTTGCTCAAGAGGTCTCTGCCCTCCTCCTTTGAAATGGCTGCTGGAGCGGTGTGAGCAAACATGTCCCCAGTACAGGAACCTTCTGAAGGAACCATCAGTGGAGCAGCACTTCTCACCACATCAAAGATCCAATGGTCTGGACTAATACCTGAACTTCTACAGCCCTTGTCCCAGAGCATGACCAGAAGGGAGCTGAGCTTTCTGGCACTCTCAGGAGGTAAGTAATTAGCACTGCAAAATCAAATCTGTTTTCAAGAGGTTAAGTAACTTGTTCACAATCACACAGAGCTCCAGGCAGTGCCAGAACAGTACTGCTCCTGTGCTTCACCCTTCTGCTCCCTCTGGCAGACAGCAGGGCTTTCTCCTAGTATGGGTTAAGCACCAAGTTATGCACTTATGAGCCATCAGGGTGGTTCCATCACCTCTGTCCATCCACTATGGACTGCTGAAACCCCCTCATACACCTGCCTAGATGTGGAACAGAAAAATGTCTGGCATTGAAAGGGGAAAAAGAAAAAACTCTGGCTGTGTCAGTGGGTTGGTTTTGGTGTTCTGGTGGAATAGTAATTTTTTTGGAAGTGGCTAGTGTGGTGCTGCTTTGGATTTGTGCTGGAAACAGTTTTGCTAAACCGGGCATATTTTCCTTCTTACTGAGCATTGCTTCCAAAGACCCAAGGCCTTTTTTTCTCCTCACCATCCCACCAGAGAGGAAAATTGGGGCACAAGGAGTTAGGAGGGGACACAACCAGGACAGCTGACCCCAAGTGACCCGAGGGATATCCCAATGTCAGTGTACAGAGCTGGGGAAAGAAGGAGGGAACCTCCACTGCGTGTGATGGAGCCCTGCTGCCCTGAGGATGGCTGAACACCTGCATGCCCATGGAAAGGAGTGACCTAATCCCTTGTTTTGCTTTGTTTGCATGTGGCTTTTGCTTTATCTATTAACCTGGCTTTATCTCAACTCTGAAGTTTTCTCACTTTTGCTCTTCCAATTCTCTTCCCCATGGCACAAGAGGCAGCTGTGTGGGGCTTAGCTGCTGGCTGGGGTTAAACCACAACAGTCAGGAAGAGCAATGAGCCTACTGACAAAGGTGTGCATTTCCATAGGTTGAAAACACATGGAACTGAATAAATCACACAGATAAGAGCACTTCAGAGAAGGGATGAGAAATCTCCATGCTTTAAAATGCTATCAGGTTCCCAATACTGCCCAGCAACCCTTCTGATTGCCTTCAGTCTTCTCCAGAAATCAGGGCCTTTGGGCAAATAGCAATAGAAATTATTAAATACTCAATTTCTGTCATGCTTGTACCATCCAGCAGTATCCTTGTTCAAGTTTTAACTCTCCTCACAAACTTAAGTGTTTCTCTCTAGCTGCCATCTCAGACTGCCTGGCTACACTTCCTTTCTTCACCCATTTTTTTTTTGGACACAGTACCAAATGTGGTCATTCGCATGCTGTCTCTGATAAAAATCAAATGATCCATCTCTTAACTCCAGCAACATTGCATTTTATACCATTTCTCCTTTTGCTCCTCACTTACTTTAAATCCAGCTTAGAAACAATTCTTGACTTGGAGCTGCTTGGAGAAACAACAACATATTGCAGGAAAAATACAGAAATTTAAAACTATTTCAATTTATGCAGGGATGGGTACAGTGCCTAATTCTGCTGCTATGAAGTGAATTCCTCATCTACACATCAAACCACGCTTTCAAAATTATTTTAAATGAGACAACAGCTCTTGAATTGAAGAATTCCTTACTGGGAATGAAAGGGGACTCTTAATAAAGCTTGCTCTGGGGAAAAGATGAGAATGAAAAATGAAGACATGGTGCTCTGGTCTGTCTGTCCTTATCCCTGAAGAGATGAGATGTATCAGAATGACAGCACTGCTTCCTCTACATGGTGCTGATGTAGATCAATGAGGACAAGAGCAGGGGGGATTTCTCAGCTGCAAGTCATTAGCAGATAAATTAATGTACAGCTAAGACTTGTCCATCTAATTGCTACCTGTGCCTGTGATCTGGGGTGCAGTTAAAAGGGCAGCAGCACAACTCTTCTGACTACTTCTTGTTTAACAAGCTCTACATGGAGACAAAACACCCCTAAACAGAGCTTTATTAAAAGTTGATTTCATTTCCTCCTCTTCCAAAAGTGGAAATCCTGTCCAATCCTCCTATTTTCAGAATTCACACTGGAGCTATCAAACAATGGGCCCCCAGGCTGGGCAGCTATTTAAAGCCCTGCTGGAAGGACATGTTTGGGTTTGCTTGGTAGGTGACTAAAGACTAATTGCATCCTCCAAGTCACCATGGTGGAGCTGGGTTGAAAGAGGTCTTACAGAGAGATTTAAGGACAGGAAAACCAGACAACCAATGTTGTGAACCCCATGAAGGATCTCAGATTTGCTTCCAAGATGCATCCAAGAGATGCTGCCATCTGATGGCTTATGGAAAAGGAAGCCAAGGGATCTCCTGTGACCATCCAAAAAGTGCTTCTTTTCTGCTTCAGAAATCCTCAGTTCTGGTTCTGAAAATCAGAGCCCATCTTTGAAGTGCATTTGTGAAATGTACACAGTTACTGTATTCACTCTTGCAACACAGGAAGCCTTATGAAATACACAGGCACAGCACCAGCACTGGACAGGAGCCTCTGCTTTTCCTTTCAAATCTTTCACTGGAAGGTGAAAGAGAGATTGAAGAGTGGGTAAAGATTTTTTTAAAGGCTTTTACACACTGCAGATGCCCTAAAAACCTAGAGAAGTGTAAGACCCCACACATCACATCTTAAATAATTTCAACACAGATTCAATCACTTTTTCCTGTGACTGATGTCATCTAGTACTGGCATCACTTCCTTTTAATTACACTGCCTCAAGCAATTAAATACACAGAAGAGGATGAACTGCAAAAAGTCTTCTTGGCTATGCTGTTTTAGTCTATTTTAAGGGGTTTTTTGTTTCATAATTAAGAGTATTTTCAAATCCACAACTGGTATTGCCAAGTGGCCATTTGTTATGCAACTTGTTTACCCTTCTGGTCTACCAGTACAAAGACTGTAATTCATGAAATACAGCTTTTTCTATGAAGAATTGTTTCTTAGGGGAAAACACAGTCTGTGGTAGAAATGAATAAAGCATCACCATATGTAAAGGATTTCACAGTAAAAGAAAAGTTTGAAATGAAGGTATTTCCAAGCTAAATGAAATTAATTTCTGTCTATCTTTTTAACTAGCAGAAAGAAAGTAAGGAAGAAAAAAACCCAAAAACCAGCAACTCTGGGAGCTATGGAATTAAGAAGAAGTTAAAGATTGAAGCTGCTTCTCTGCCTTAGCTTAAGGATGGAGAGAGAGCTGAGAGTGAGTCAACGGGAATGTGCCAGCCCTGTGGAAACTGCTGGCAGGCAGCTACCAGCAGACAGACAGTCTCTCAGACCCTTTTTCTACTTCCAGTTTTGATTCTCCTCCCCTTTGAAACCCACACAAGAATCCTTCACCTTTTGAGTTCAACAAATACGAGAAAAGTGATTTTTGAATTACAGAGCTCAGAGTGATAGAACACATTGCAACAGTACTCACCAAGGCAATTACATCTCACAAAATTTACTTCTTGTTTTGGTGACCTGGCTCACAGATAGGGTGTTTCTTACCCATCACAGATCAGGAGCTGTTGCAGCAGCTCTGGATTTCTGGACTGTCTCTCCCTGTTTGAAATTTCATTTCAAATTTCCCCCATGTCTCCCACGCTTTCCAGACCACCAGTCATTAAATGCAAAGCAAAATACATGTCCAACCATACAGCTGCTATGGGGATGGCATGCAAACTTTTGCAATAAATGCACCACACAAATAGTGGAGCTCCCAGCACATCAGATCCTGCAAGAAAATTCCCCCAGATCTCCCCAAGAGTTTCCTGATGCTCAGAGGCCTCCGCTGGCCAGGGCGAGCTGTGGTTGGGACTTTTGACTTGTGTGGACAGTGATGAGGTCATCCCTTCATCTGCTGGTTTGTTTGCCAGATCATGATTTGAGGATTTTTATTATTGGGTTGGGTTTTTTCCCAGTGGGGAAAAAAGCTGCTCTAGCTGAGAGACAAGAGATGAGGCTGCTGTCTTGCAATGAATGTTTCACTTCCCTGCTTTGCACAGATTTCCTTCACCACCACATGCAATCTGCTTGGCCTCAGTTACCTTCCCTACCCTGCAGAGACAGTGGGAAGAAAAAAATGCATTGAGATTATGGGAATCTCAGCTTCTGTAGGAATAAGGGCTGGCTGAAAAGCTCAGTTAATGATCAACACCAGGAGTAGAAGCATCTGTGACCTAAGAGGACATATCCATCCCCAACAGCACAAATTCAGCAGGCAACAACAGTTAACCACAGCAGCAGAGATGGTATCATGTCTCTACTTCCTTCCCTGCTCAGACTTTTGATGCTTTCTTAACACCCAAACTCCAGTGCCCAAGATTTTGCACTGAGATCCCCACTGGAGCAGTGGCAGTGCCATTACACCTCCACCTGCCACTTAATGCTGTGTCTGATACAACAATGCTGGAAATTGTGCTGTAGAACTACACAGTGCCTCTGGTACTGAGGAAAACTGCTTCCAATAGGGAGAATTTCAACCAGATGAATTGGAAATAGAAGAACTGTAACAGTGACAGTAAAGCCAACAGTTAAATGAGGTTTTGGTAGCTTTTCACTGAGACAAACAAAAGCTTGCTTGGGTGATGTAACCTAGTGTGTCCTTAGGCTGGCAAAAGAAGCACTGAAAGCACACAAAACATCATCTCCTGGCTAATTCTTGAATCTCAGTAGCTAATTTTGACACTTCAAGTTATGACTGATCAGCTCAGATGAGAATATGTTTCTTACAAGGGGAAATTACCTTCCTTAAATTAATACAGCCAACAGCAGGGCAGGATAAATAATCCATCCCATTCTTCAGAGCAAGAGCATAAATACAAGTAAGTATTCTGTAATTTGAAGAAGTGATTAATCTGTATTTATCCACATCTTCAGGTAAAATAAAGCTGCTACCATAAAATTACAGTCAGAAGTCCTTTCTTTTACTCTGTACAGAAATAAAAGCTCACATTTGAACAGTATTACGGACTATATATATATTCAGTGTTTAAGACTGATGATAAAAAAAGCATAGGAAAGAAGCAGATTGCTCTAGTAATTATAGAAGATGCAGCAGTCATTTAATTCTGCAGTGATAAGCTTTTATTTAGGTAAAGTCTTTCAGGATATAGAGAATTTTCACATACAATGAAAATTTATGGGGTATTTTGACAGCTTATATTTCTATTCCATTTTCTCTAATCTTTCACCTAAAACAATTTTATGTTGTTGAGGTTTCTTTTCAAATGTGATTTTATTTGAAAGCTTTTCTAAAACATTCTGATTAATTTTGGCAGCAAATGTAATGAAATAATTTGTCTGTCTTTTACACTTCTGTACATCAAGAAACCCAATGAAAAACTCAAGAAACAAAAATTAAAAATGTGGGCTTGTTTTTACTTCAGCTTGAACAGAATTACTTCAACCCTTTCACCCCAGCTGCTGATGGACTTTATCTGAAGTCTCCTGGGGACCACATGAAATTTTGAGCACGTGGGGCAAGAATAAGGGAAGAACCTTGGAGTCCAGAAGGGATGCAGAGGAGGTTCAGGGAAGGCAGAGAGGCTCCTGAGTGAATCAGCCCTTCCCCAGTGCACCTGAGCTGTCCCCAGGAGCTGCTGTGCTCACAGGGATGTGCAACACTCCTTGCATCACAGGAACAAATGAAAGATGCTCAGAACTGAAGTAAAAGCTGAGATTTTTGGCTACAACTGTTTGCAGGAGTTTCCTTGCAGAACACTTGCTAAGTGCCCGGGCTGGGTGTCTGAACAAGGGCTGGTCTCACACACACTGTGTGCTGTTCATGGCTAATCCCTCCGAGGTCAAATAACGCTCTGAGTCACCACAGCCATTGCCAAGGCAACTGAGGAACATACAGAGTGTAAACACATGATTACAGATTCACTGTGCGTCCAGGAAGGAGGAGGAGGAGGAGGAAGAGCTGCACTGAAGTCAGTCATACTTCCACTGAAATCAGTGTAATCAGTGTAATCACTGCTGAAACAACGCTAGACAAATGCATGGGTGTCAGCAGAGGGGATGAAAAAAATCAGGCTTTTCTCATTTCTTGTTCTGCCTTTCCCCAACAATCTCTTCAGCACTGAAATATTTTTTTTCCTTAGGCAGTCTCACCAAAATGAGGTAGGAGCACAGATGAGGGTGCTATTCACATGGCTATTTTACATCTGAGATGTCACCTCTTCCTTGCACCACAGCCCTGGGCAGTGCAGGAATGAGACTACCTTTTTGAAAATTCCCTTAAAACTCTGTCTGAAACAAGCTGTATTTTGGGACAGCACCCATCCCGGTCCAACTTCACACCCCACAAGATCATGACTTTACTGGGTAAAAAAAAAAAAACCCACTAACAAAACAATCCATCATTGCTAAAGGAACAATTGAGAGAAATTCCCTCTTTTCCTTTTGAATCATGAACGGTGTCAGATTTCCCACTACCAGCACCAAAAGGAGCTGCAGGGAGCCCTCCCAGTGACTCAGGTACATCTGGGGCTGGCAGGACAGACAGTGCCCAGAGCATCACTCTGGTCCCACCTGGCAGCCACCTCCCTGGGCACATCCAGCACTGCTGCAAGGGCAGCAGTGATGGGAAAGAGTCGTTCCTGCCCGGAAATCCCATCCAGCAGGCTGGCTCCCACATGGGCTGGAGGGAACACTGAAGCTTTTCAGTTCCTTTCCTGGCACAAGCAGCCACAGCCCCGAGGGAGAGGTGAAGTCATTTTGAGCAGGGCTGGCAGAGCCCCACGCCCACCACACAAAAGCAGGGAAGGAGTCACCCCCTCTTGCTCTTCTGGGAGAAAATAAGCACTAATCTACTTGATTGCACGGGGCTCCAGTCATCAGTAGCCATAAAAAGGCTTCTCTTCCCAAGCCAACTGAACAACATGAACAGCACAAAAAGAGGAGGAAATGAAAAAAACTGAGTGGCCAACTTTTAGCTACTCATTCCCAAGAGAAAATAACTCCAAATTTTACTCCATGTGCATCTCTCACAAAACAATACTTAGGAGGTAGATGAAAAGACAAACCCAAGAAAAACACTTGATGGCCTGAGTTACACTGTGTGTAGTGAAAATGTCAGGCGTTTTTCTCACACTGGTAGCAGTGTGCTGCATAGCAACAAGTCAGAATGAAAGGTTAATGGTGAGGACTGCAGCCTGGAACACACTCATTCCCACGGTCCTGAAGTCACCAAAGGGAGATGCTGATTGGTTTTGTTTTGTTGGTGGCACAAAGGATAAAAACAGAGGTGGGCTTTCATGTGGAAACCCACCTCATCTGAACCAGCCATGGAAAGATGGCACTGAGCAGCACATCACCTGTACCGCAAGAGCTCCAGAAATGCTCTGCGAGCTGTGAGCTGAACAGGATTTAGGGAAAGGGTTCTATTTCACCAGGAAGACAGCAATGAACCTCAGTGAGTCAAGCACATGATGAGTGTAGCTAAGACTTACTGGGCTGTCCACCATTTGGGCAACAGCAAACTTTACAAATGTATCTTCTACCATCTTTGCTGCATTTAAAAGCTTTTTACTATGTGTGTGTGTAACTGTGAGTTTTCTGCAATAGCATCTCATAGTTACATATTGAATAACTGCAATCTCAAAATCATATAATTCTAGTGAAATCAAGTAAGAGGTTTTTAAAAGGCAAAAGCAGTCATCCAAACCACGTGTTCTATTCCTTGTGAATGTGTAAATGAGGATAAAGATAACCAAGCAAAGAGCATTACATTCCAGTCCACTTGCAGTAACCAAATTTCACAGACTGATACACTGATATGCAAAGAAAGGCAATTGTTTACCAGGAGAAATTGTCTCCAGACTCCCAGGATTAATCTTTCTCGTGCTTGTGCAGTGTTGGACAGTTGATCCAGTGAAGACTAAATAAAAAACTACATCATCTTCAACTTTATCTTCCTCAGTCAGCTGCACTGTAATAACAGAGTCACCCTAGGAAAAAGGACAAGAAACAAGATTAAGTTTACATGACCAAGAAGTGCATAATCTAAAATGAAATTACTCTTCCTACAATGTTCACACTCTCCATTCATACACTCCTTTCATAGGGCTCAATGCCCATCCTAATTTTCAGATATGCAAGTCAACCTCAGTGCCAAAGCCAGCCAACATCTAGGAAACACACTGACTGCAACTCTAGAGAGAGACATGTAGAAATATCCAGGGTATTTTTTAAATAACAACTTAATATGGTAAAATCACACCAAGTCTGACAAAGATGTGCACACCCCACACAGGGGTTTTTGTACAGACACAGACACACACACATATATAGACATATATAACACTATATATATATAAAATATATATCAGAATATAGACACACATAACAGAAATGAGATAGTGGCCAAAATTTCCTCTGCCCTCAGAAATTTGAGAAAATGCCCTAATTCTTGATTGAGCACTCAATTTCCCCTGTCCAAGCCAGCACTGCAACCATAGATCCAACCTGATCACTGAACACATCTCTCATCCACAATCCATAAATACACAAAGGTACCAAAGTTTCATATCAACTGAGATTTTTTTTCCTACCTTCCTTACAAAGACACACTAACTGTAGTGCCACAGACAGCTCTTCTCACTCATCATATAAGCTCACGCCTTGGTGAAAAGATCTGTATGTTACCAAATACAGTAGTTCTTCAAGCCTTGAGAAGAAACCTCTCATGATCTGTTGGTTAAACTCTCCTGCTTAGTATTATGGAGGATTTAGTTCAGTATCTCAGCATATTTTATCATTTAGCTCATCTTGGCTCTCAGGGAAAATTATATTTATAAAGGGCGCACACGGTTATCACAGTTAACCCAGCAAAGGGTACAGTAAATACACCTGAAATTCCTACATCTGCATGGGAAAGAACAGGGGCAATATGAACCAATTTCAGTATTCCATAGGGAAGGAAAAGCAGGGAAAGAGAATGTTTTACAGTTACTGCAGAACTAAGTGAAGCGTTTTCATTTGATGAAAAAATCGTAATCGACTCATTTAGGTAGGAAAAGACCTCCAAGAGCATCAGGTCCATTTGTTAACCCAGCACTGTCAAGCCATCACTAAACCACATCCCCAAGTGCCACATCTACACATCTTTTAAATGCCTCTGGGGTCTCCCCATACTTTGTTTATTAGCCTGAAAAAATTATATAAACTACAAGATACTGAGAACAACAGTCTGTGATGTGACCTTCTGTCCGTTGTCTGTGGAGATCAGAACCAGGTGGATGCTCCAGTTTTACAGAGCAGCTGTGGCTGCCAGCTCTGCCACCACCTCACTGAGCATATGGCTACAGCTGCAAATCTGGAAAAGATTTTATTATTATTATTATTATTGTTATTGCAGATTATGTAATTCTGATTTGCATATTCAAGAGAATACACATGTCATTTCCTTTAAAACCTCCTCCTTAAAAGGTTTCATCCCTTCTCTTTGTCAGATACAACTGTTGTAGACAATTCCCAGGCTTCCAGGCCCTCCCTTCTATCGCTTCCCACGCTCTGCCTCACGTCTCCCTCAGCTCCTTTCACGTTTCCTCCTCCAAATTCGTGTCCATTTCTCCCCTGATCCGGCCCATCTGGCACCTCCTGCCAGGGGCAGGACTGCACCTTGTTTTATACAAACAAGATTTTGTGGGGCAAGTTCACGACCAGCCACTGGTCTTAAAATCAAATGTGTGGGTCAATGCTGTGACACAGGAAAGAAAACCATAAATTCAAAAAAAACCCTTAGAGTTTTGTGAAGTGTATTTTGTATTTTTTAGAGGTTGCAGAGTTACAAATGTAAATTTTAGGAAGGTCTCATGTGATAATATCAGACCAGACTTCCAGCTGGGGAGGAAGGAACCATGTAGCAAAAGTCTATCTTGTATCGAGTCAGTGTTAAAATAAAAACAGGTGCAAAAAGAAATAAATCAAGCTTTAAATTCAAGCATGACCAGTTCACATGCTGAGTTGAAAACTAAATATTCCATTTCAAGCAAATGGATCCAGATTTGAGCTGATGTTCAAAAAAAACAAAAGCTAGAGTTTTAACCTACAAACCCTTTGTGCTTTGTTTTTTATATGTGTCTTTGTTCAAACCATTTCTCCCTTAAGGCATGAACATACAAAGTACTTAAACAGATTTAAAATGCAGGTGACACTTCAGAACATGCACCAACAGCACTGAGTGTTTAACACAGTATCTGTTAAAAGAGATTTTTTCTTTTGTTTAACTCTGAAGTACAGCTAGTCTAATTTTTGTGAAATCAAAGCAAATTGACAGAGTTTTTGTGAGAAGGCACCTGTCTATCCATGCAAACTACTTACATTTCTAGGAAAAACAATTTAATTTGCATCAGTATTGCAAATGACAATTTGTATATTTAGTTATTCACAGAAAACCTAGTAAATAGATGTAAGAAACCCCAACACCAGAGGTTCCACATAATCTGAAATCTAAGCTGGAACTTAAACATATAGCTGGACTTACCTGACTTGATACCTGACCTAATTTTGAAGGTGGAAGGTGGTCAGACCAGTGACCTCCAGATCTTTCCAACCCACTCATTCCACTCCTTAGATTTTAATTCAGTTCATTTCAGTTATTGTTTAAGTCTAGGGAGAGCACAAATTATCATCCGCTGGTATCAATTTAAAAGGTTCTTCAGCTGTGTCTAAGCAGCACTTCACGGTGGGAGGGTCTCCACCACCCTGCTCCCGCCTCTTCTGGAGGATCCTTCAGCAGAAACTGTGGAACACTGAGCATCTTATTTACTGGATTTTTTACTTTAATTTTTAAGTTGTCTCCCTGCAGGTATCACCTGAGCTAACTCGGTCACTCTGGTGGTACAGGTCACCCCCAGAAGTAAAAAACCCTCCTTCTTCAACACACCTCTCTACCTCCCAGTTACTGACAATTTCATTGTTCACTGCCAATTTTAATTTGATTTTTAAGTTATTCAAACAATGTATTTATTTGGAAAGGAAATAATACTCAGAACAAACCCCGCTCTTTCCAAGATTTTTGGACTTAAAGAAAATCAGTTACAAATGCAGCCAAATTCCTCCAACCCACATAGAAGACTTTCCAATAGCCCTATTGCATTCAGCCTCCAAAAACATTTTAATTGAAGTATGTTTACCTTTATTCATTTAATATTGTCCAAAAAATGTCATCTGTTCAGGATCACTGCCACACAAGGTGGTTATTATAACCCTTCTTTCATCCCAAATGGCTAGAAATGGGAGGCCAGCCTGCCAATATCCCTTTGGTGAAAGTACAGACAGATCAAAGCCATTCTCTGGAATGCTCCAACAAATAAGAATAATTTAATTTCAAAACTAGTTTGGATCGACTAATATTTACTTGGCTTAAAGCCCATTGGAAATGAAAACATTCCATCGTGGTCCATTCATGAAAGAGGCCACCCTGTCCCTTGTCTGGATCTGAAAAATCCCTAGTCTCAGATGTAATGGGGTGTAAAGAAGGTGGATGGGGCTCTTTCCTATACACATATTCCCTTTTCCAAACCACAGGGAGAAAGCAGGTCTGCCTCACCATGGGACAGGTGCACTGGAAAAGCCAAGCCTGACTTTGAGCTTTAAACTAGAAAAGAACATAGGAAGGGATTTTAGAGTGGCCCATCTCTGAAGTTTTGGCAGCAGAAATACAATTATCTCTAAAAAGGCCCAAATGCTGTTTGTCAGCATGATTTGCTGCCATTAGCACAACTCCACCTTTTTTAGGTAGTAGCTCTTCCAGCATTTGTGGGTGGTGTGTAGGCAAAGCACGAACAACTCCAAGTAAACCTGTTAAAATGGACTATTTACCTTCAAAGGCTTTTTTTTAAATAGATGACCTCAGCAATATTTGGAAGTGGCAATAAAGTAAACAAAACCTTTAAGCTCAGAAGAATTAAGATCAATTATGTTGTCACCTGAAAAATACTATCCACCTTCCAAAAAGAAAAAATGGTTGTAAGCATATAAAGACATCTATCTTTTCCACTTCAAGCCTTGGAAAGGTGTCTGCTTTGGGGGAACTGGTCATCATTTGGGACCATGGAAACAGCCCTGGCAAATGCAGAATTCCAGATTTTAGGATGAAAACCATGAGTTTAGTTGGCAGTAGGGAAGATTCCCCAAGGGATATCAGCTCTACGAGAAACAGGTACACTTGTCAACAATATACTGAAAAAGGGAAAAAATATTCTTAACATGCTAGCTAACAAATTTTAACATTTCTGAAAACAAAAACGACAACAACAAAACCACACTAAAAAACCCCAAACAAACAAAACAAAAAACCAAAAAAAACCCCACCACATACCAAAAAACCCCCCCAAAAACCCCCAAAAGGCGAGCTGTACTTTTGTAGCTGAAGCATTTAATTTCTAATCTGGGTTTTCCCCCCATGGTTCATACTGGGAATTTTAAAGAACATTACTTAAGCCGCTAACCACCCACTGATCTCCACACACGGAATCTAAAAGTACTTATCAAAATTAAGTGTGCGTTAGATGGCACTACTGCAGCACTCTATTGTTACTTTAACAATCTTCTTTTCATGAGAAAACACCAACAACCAGTAATCATTAATTTATTCTACCCAGAAAAGCAAAATGCAAAAATTGCTGCTGACCATTGACAGCAAACTGTGTCTGTGTCCTCATGCAGCACAAACCTACTGAATGGGAAGTGCATGGGTTAGATGGGTTGGAGATTCACATGAAGGAAAGAAAGCTTTTCTCCCTAGGTATTTCCTTCTAAGAGCTGTAGATTTTGGGTTTTTGTAGATATGATGCTTTATGAAAGAGGCTGGATTAGATGAGTAAATGTAACCTGTCATTGTAACAAGTTCTGTTTTGTTTCCGCTACTCATAACATGAATCAGGCCCTGGTTGAGTCACTGCTTTATTGCATTTTTGCTTCTTCCCCTTTGGGAAGCCCTAAACTGCTCCCAGGAGAGCTTCTCCATAGCCAGTACAGCACAAAATCACAGCTGTGGTTTCTTCCTCCTCCTCCTGCAGTTCAGGCTCTTTGGTACCTTTATTTATTAATTTTTAGATGGAGTTGGACTCGCTGTTACCCCAGCTAGTGCTTGACACAGAGTACCCAGGATCAGGCTGGAATTCCAGCAGGAGGCAAGTCCTTTCACATCCCTGTGCTTTGAGTTTCCCCATCAATGAAATGAGAATCATGGTCCAAACACTGAATACTTTTCATCCAAATGGCTTTTAAAGAACAGCTGGCTTTTCAATCACATGACGTTTTCTTTGGAAAAGGTGCAGCACTGACAATAATTAAGCTAGACAAAATCAAAGGGAAAGTTGAGACAATTCCACCTCAAACTGAGAACTGCAGAGGAGTCTGAAAGCAGCTGGAGCATGGAAAAGGGAACTGCAAGGCACCTTTAAAAAATGTAGCAGAAATCATCAAGTAAGGAAAAAAGTACAATATAATTGTTTAGATGCTCAATGATCCATTACCATCTAGCTCTGTCAGTACACAACAAGATCAGCAGATAAACATTTGCTCCCAGACAGTTCCCATATCTCAACTGAGTACCCTGGAAGGTCCCTCCCATCTAAGGTTACTTTGGGTTGGTGCAAACTTGTGCTTAAACCCTCGGAGAATGACATCTGGAAAGGACACATGGACATCCCCTTGCAGAACAAAACCATGTGCAGCCACACGGGCTCCTGACTGCAAAAGGAAATGGGCGTTCGGACAACTATTTTTAGAGCAAACATGACAGTGCTCTCATCTCCTGGAATAACCCTTTTGATTGAGAAAGGCTTAGATCCCAGTTTTTCCAGGTCTGAGTAAGTGTTCCAGCCACTCAGCTGTGACACAGCCCTATCACTGCCGGCTCCAAAAACCACAGAATGCTCTTCCTTCCATGGCAAGAAAATAACCTACACCCACCAAACTCTTGCAGGCTGCTATTCCCAGGTTAACAGATGAACAGCTCACACTTGAGGGGCACAATCTGTCCTACCTCCAAAACACCCAGCTGAGTCCCCTTCCCTCTCTGAGTTTGTCAGTGGATCTCAAATGCCTCAGCCTGGAACATCCATCCCCTTGTCCAGATGTGGCCATTTAGCCTGCAAGCTCCCAGCACACGGATAGAAAAGGAAGGGACCATGGGAGGAGGTCAGAGGTATCTCTTACAGCAAGATAACAGCAATTATTACAGGCATCCTCAATTTCACCACTATGGATGGACTCAGAGGAGCACTTAGTGGGAAAAAAAAAAGAAGTCACATCAAACACAGCTCATTCTGCAGAACTCCAGGCCCCAGGAACAAAGGTAGGGCTGTAAAATGTGTCTGAACATGAGCAGCTCTAGAAATCCCCCCTCACCTGGAGATATGCCCCATGATTAAGGCAGTGACCTGGGTCAGGAGCAGGGAGAAAGATGGATGTCATTGGGGTAGAGTGTTGCAACCTCCTGCAGATAAAACCTTCAGGGAAAGACTCCAAAAATAAATAGAATGGCAAGCTGCCAAGTTCTGGGGCAGATTGTGTCCTTTTTCATAGTCAATGACTTCAAACTCCTTGATCTTAAAGCATGAACCAGAGAAGTTTTCCTAATTAAAAAGAAAACCAAAAAAAAAACCCCAAAAAAAACAAAACAAAAAAAAAAAAACCAAAACAACAAAAAACCACCCGCACAAAAGAAGACAACAAGAATGACTCCAGTAGTTTAAATATTTTTTTTTTTAAATCGACCTCCAAACCTAACCTTATTTCCTCTTTAAATTAACAGTAGTCCTATTATTTCTACCAGTGAAAGGTTTCAGGTTAACAGCACAGATACTGAGCACCTCTGTGATGAGAAAGTCAGATTTTGCAAAGCACTCTCTCATTCTTTGGAAAACACAATCACAGACCATTCTGTCTTGCCCACAGGCCACCAAAAGAGCAGAATGATGGCAGATATTTTTCTGCCAGCCCACAGAGCAAATCAAGGTGATATCTCCTTCCATATTTCATTAACACTGCACTGAGCCAAGTGATCTCCTCTTCCAATAATAGCCACAAAGCCATGACTTGAAACAGACTACTTTCATTCCTCAAAGGTGAAAAAAGAATTTGGTCCAAAAATAAGATTAGCTTAGCACACTGATGGATAAAATGTTGACACAAGTACAGATTCAAAAGACCATTTATTCAAGACTCTTAGGGAAAAAAAGAATTTGTGGGAAAACAAGGACATTTATGATAAACAGCCCTGAGCTGTTGCCTCCAGGCCCAAGCTGGCTCTCATGGATCCACCCTGGGTGCAACCTCTGCTGAAAAACACAACATGGACACCTTCAACTTGCCTGTCTGCAGAGCCAACATTGTTAGAGCTGATTTATTAACATCATCTCACAGCCTCAACCACAGCCCAAGCCAGTCCAGGTGTCTAATCCTGCAGCAGGATTTGCTGGCAAAGAGATAAAAGGTTTGAGGAGGGCAAGGTGTGGATTTTCTACTCTGAACCAGCGTGAGCAGCACAAACTCCTGTGGAAATGGGTATGCTTCAAGAAATCCATTATTAGTGGCCCACATCCTTTGACAGAGCAGGTCTCTGTCAGCCTCCAAATCAATCATCCCCAAGATGAGTCTTTATTGAGTGTCAAGATGCTATTATAACCATTACACACATATTAATCCGTGCAGCTCAAAGGAGATCTCTACAGACTGCCAGCAGAAATCCATCAAAGTAACAGGATCTCGTTAGTGCTGAGAGAGACACATGATTTATCTTCATGCAGAGATCATCCTGACATGCCACTCTGCTAGCCAGAGCCAGGCAGGTTATTAGATTGGGCTGTTAATAGCTGATTTAGCTGTACCACTGCCTCAGCACAGGGCTCCACGTGCTCTGCAGCACTCAGAGTGCATCAGCTCAGTGCCAGCCCGTGCTCCACACAGACAGCCCTCACAAAACCAAACAGCCAAGGTCATTTCTAATAATTTCTGGCATGCACAAAAACGTGGTAAAATTAACAGTACAATTATAGCAGCAAAATGAAACTTAAGGAGAGAAACAGAAAGGATAAGAAGAGTGCCATTCACCCTTTTGTGCTAAATGTAAACACCCAGGGAAAAACTGCAGTGGGGACTTTATTGTTTTGGTGGATTTTGCAGTTTAGTAAAGAAAATAACAATTTAATTTTCATTTATTCAGGCAGTTTAGTGTTAGCCATGTTATCCACTTAAACAATTGTGCACTTTCTGGCCTGAATAAGCAAGTATTGACAGTAACCTCAAGCCTCTTCCACCACAAACCCTGTACAGCTCTGGTATAGAGGAGGTGTAGATGTACACAAAAGCAGTAACACATTGGGGTTAACTTTAAATTATGCATGTCTCCATGTAATGTCACAATGAATACAAAGACAGGACAAAAGAAGGTGAAATTTCTTTGCAGCAAAATGTCCCCTCCAGTACCACCCAGTTTCTACAAGTACTGGTCTTTCAGGCTTTTTTTCTGAAATTCTGGAAACTACTTCAATCAGTTCCTAGAAAAACACACCCAAACTGATGTGAATGTCTTGCTCTGGCCTCATCCTAAAGCCTCTTCATTACATTTACGAGAACCAAAGCAGGTAATTTTATAACCTGCTGCTTGAGTGATTGATAGTGTTTCCTACTAATTGCCCATCTAGCAATAACAACAAAATTGCAGTGCTTAGGAGCAATAGCAGGCAGCCTGAATGTGTGCAGCGACTAAGAGGAATCCAGCTACTCTCTTGGCACCAGAAGGATGGAGAGAGTCACAATTCCTGGAAGATAAAGTACATATGATGACATATTATTAGAAGCAATCTTCTACCACTGGAGTATTTTCACAAACAGCCTTGGGGTGTCTTAAAGAAAACCAAAAGCAAAAAAAAAAAAAAAAATCAGGTTTGAACACTTAAGATCCAAAATCAGAAGAGAGCTGAAGTATGGCTTTTTCCTGGTACTTCAGCCTCCTCTACAGTACAGCAAAACCTTCAGAGAGACAGAGCTCAGTGTGTTCCAGAGCACTCATTTTCCTGCCAGCTGCAAAATATCCTCGCCAGTCTTTAAATTTTTCACAGCTACAGTACTTAGAGCTACTGCAATGACTGAGGCACTTTTTAAAGTGACATTTTTGCCATGAGAGAACAGAAACCATTATAATCATTACCTTACTGATGAAGTAAACCTCCCCAACCACAACTGCAGACAGGTGAAACTTTTGTAATGTTTAAAAGAAACACTTTAAAACGTCAATACAAACACAGGCAGCCCTGAAGATGTGTCCTGCGACAGAACTGCCACTTGATGGCACTGCACAGCATCGAGCTACAGTGATTAACAATTATTTTATTTTCCACTTAAGCACAATATGGAATTGCTTTACTGAGCCAGGCAGAGGACAAGCACTTGCAGGGACACCACATCCAACACAGCCTTTGGGAGCACTGCAGGCAGAGTGCAGGGGATTTGGGAGGCTATGTGAAATTTTGGCTTTGTGAAATCAACATCTTTATGAGCACTGCTCTCACATCAGCTTTGCTGTCAGAGCTGCCTCTAGCTGAACAAAATGACTGTCAGTACTTTGGTACAGGAAATACAGCAGGGGCATGTATCCTGAGGAATGACATGGGAAATGTGTTTGTGCATTCTAAAGGTAGCATAAGAATACATCCCACAGTGGAACAGTAGCTGAAGAGTATTTTTGTTCTCTTAAACTCAAATGCAGACCTCCATCGCTTATTCCTCCTGAGAAGAGAGGAAGCAACACTGTCAGTGATGCTGGGGATGGGACACCATCTCTTGGGTCTGTCCAGGTACTCCCAGCTCATCAGCTACCACAAGAAGTAATGAATCCCAAACACAGAGTCCAAGACACGTACATAATCTCACCCAACTTTAATATAACTCCTAGTGTGATAATATAAGGATTCCTTCTGCAGTTTCAGAAAGCAGGAGGAAGCAATCTAACAGCTCCCCAAAAGCAGATCATTGTCTCTGCTTTCCCACCCCTACCAGCTGTACCAGCTCTGGCATCTTCTGCAAGTCATATTAAAGTTCACACATAATGCTGCAAAGTAGTGGTGAGTTAAGGGCAGAATTTCAGAGCAGTGCTCCAGACTTCAAGCCAGACTGTTTATTGTTTACCAGCACTTTCACACCCACAAAACAGGATCACACAAGAAAAGTTCAAATAGATAATGAGGGGAGGAGGGCTTTGAACCCATATCCAGCACTTTTAGCTTCAGACAATTTGGAAGAAAGGTTGAGAAAAGGCCTCTGAGCTGCAATTTAAGCAACAGCTTCTCCTGGAGGAAGATGCTGCTGATGGTCTGGCAGCCTCATCCAACTTCTCCAGGCAAAGCTGCCTTCAGTAAATGCACTAAAGTCACCATTTCACCCACAGCCCTATGCTAACATCACACAAACCTCATGAGCTAGTCTCTCTTAAGAGGAGCAAGCCAAGCAGTCAGCCTCACAATAACCAGACTGAGCAGAAGTCTGAGCTGGGGTGTGACAGAACCCAGAAGCAGCAGCAGGGAGCTTGCCAGGGGACGTTGCTGAGCTCAGGTGGCAGCTGCCAGACACCCATTTCCACAGAAGGGATGGCTTCCTGCATGATGCAGACCAGAGTTTGGGAAGTGGAGGATGAAAGGAATCTAAATCAAAGATCTGAGTGACAAAAACTTAAAAGATGAGGTCAAGCACAGTTTAGTGAGGAAAGTATTTTGCCCTGGAGAATTAAAGCAGAGCCAGACAAGCTGCAATATACTCCTCTCAAAAAAAATCAGTTTATTCAGGCGCCCCAGCTGACTTTCTTAAAACCAACCAAGCAGCAGGTTCTTCCACAAGTAATGCAAGCAAATATTTTATTTGTAAAAGGTGCTCAGAGGCCTCCACTCATTCATTACTCAAAGACATTCTGAAGGTAGGGCAGAAAGCTAGTTTGTCATTAAGAAGAAATCAAGTACCCAACAAATAAAAGACAAGAGGTTTATCAGATCCTCTCACCACAGAGCTGAACTAAACATCAAGGCTGGCTGTCCTCTTGCCTAAGGACCTTGAGAGAAGCAAAAACAGGGCTTCTGTATAGTGACTTTCATGAGAAATTCCCACATCAAAAGCATGTGTGGTATGTTCTCCTTTTTCTGCTGGACTGACCTCAGATGCTCAGGCATCTCAGTGGCCTTTGTCACCATACATGCCACTAAGCAAACAAATTCTGCTTTAGTAGAAAAGTAACTTAAGCACAGCTGCCAACCTCATGACAGCATCTTACTGTAGAACTATAAAAGTATTTCATTTTGTCCTTTTGTCCCCTTGGCAGAGATTTCTGAAGAACATTAATCATATATCACACAACAGCGACACCTGAGGTAAGAAGCCAGATGTGAGGCACACACAGGTACAACACCTCACTGCACTCAGGGAGCCACAGCACTTGGGACAGACACTGCTGCCACAAGCCTCAAAACTCTGTATTGGGAACTTGTATCTTCAATTCTTTAATATTAACTCAGAAGGTGGGGGGGGTTTAAAGCATGAACATCAGAGGGTGTGACAATTGCTTTTCTCAGGAATACACAGTGCACTTCAGTAGGGCCTCATTCTATATGAATACGTAAGTGGGGGGAAAATATTACGAGCATTATCCTTTTTTTCAGTTTTAGATTAAAGCAGGACAAACTGGGATATTTACAGGAGTGGTTCATTCATTAACAGAAGAGGACCTACTGTACCCAAACCCCAGGTTATATTAAGAGAGGGTCAATGCATTCTTTCTGAGGCTTTTGAAGTTCATACTTCATTAAGCTGCAAGACATTTTGCCTTGGAAGTGGGAGCTCTCATCTCTATCAAAAAGTCTCCTTGAGAAACTCTGCAGGTTACACAGCTCCTAAGTGGCAGTTTAGACAAGAGACTCCATCCACAGACCCGATTAAAGACCAAAGCCAATGGCAGCATTTTTATCAATTAAGTGTTTGCCCTCTCATGCAATCACCAGTTATGACACATTTGGGTTTGTCACTCCAAATAACGTGGGCACACCTTAGACAAACCATGCAGAGGAGGAGTGCTGTGATTTAAAACAAGTTTGTTCCTTTTAATCTAAAAGGAAAAAGGAAAAAAAGTTTGCAGCAATACATCATGCTTCTCCAGCTGCTAATCTTTTCCATTTCACACCCACTGATCATTATCACCATGAAAAAATATTCCCGTCTTAAAGGCAGATCTAAGGTTGTAACCTTGGTTGCAATCAAGAGTAGATGAGATTAATGTTTCCCAACGTTTCCCTGCATGTCACCCCAGTGCTTTTCCAAAACATTCATACCCAAATACTGCTCTCCAGTCATTTTTCTAAAAAAATAACCCCAAACCAACATTGATTTCAGAGATGTAGGAGATGCGACTGGGTTACAAAAATGATCAATAATTCTACAGAGACCCCAGAGCTAGCAGAGGCTGAAATCAGAAGCTGTGCACATCACTTTTGAAGGGAGATTTTCTGGACACTCTATGCAGCTGAAGACACAACCTTGATCAATCTTTCACGCATACTCCATATTTACTAAAGTTTGGGTGGAAATAAGGACGTGGCTTGTGAGCCTTGATCCTCTTGTAATTAAATCTCCTGCTGAATAATCTGATGGACTCCCAATTAATGATAATGTTTTTAAAAAGATCAACACTTCACATTTGCACTTTCCCATGGATGTTAGCAACAGTGGAGTTTAATCATGACTAATGTATTCAATCTCATCTATAAACAGAGAATTAATGAATCACAACAATAAAATTACCACCTAATAATACACTTCCATTGTTCAGAGCATTGTTAATCCTTTTTTTTTTTCATACTCCTAGATGATCTGGATATTCCAATACAACAGTGACAAGAGCCAGGAAGTACCTTGCAATGCTGAAGTTGAAATTTTGACTTTTGCTGGTAGGGAGATACAACTTTTATAAAAACATGACAATCACCGAGGTCACCGCAAGCACGTAAAAAAACCAAAGAAAACTGAAGTTTGTGACTTCTCACCTCCCATCCTCCTGTTCCACCCAAGGCCTGCCAGTAAACAGAACAGCCTGGTCCTTCAGCTTTGAGACCCCAGGCTCCCTGAGCACAAAGGCCCAGGCAGACCCCAAGTAAGGTCTGAAACGCTGAACTGCATCCTCTACAGTGTGCCCGATAAGAACTCCCATATCAACAGGATGGCACCAGAATATAAGAGGGATGTGAGTAAAGTTAGTTTTGGACTGAATCCAGTGTCTGTGCATCAATAAAGATGTTCCCAACTGCAGTCTGAGGCAGATAACCAAAGGACTGCCTGGCTACAGGCACCCTTTTTTAGCAGCTGAAAAAATCAATGCATCGTAAGGAAGTGAGTTTGAACATTTTTATTACAAATTCACCCCACAATATTCAGCCACAGGCTCTGCTAAGTCCCACCACCCTTTCTAAATGCAATTCCATGCTGACATTGGTAGGGATGGGGGAGCTGCTTGCCCCCCATCCCACGTGAGCACCAGCACCACTCTATCGCACCCGAGCTAAATTGGGGAACACTTCCCTACCCTATCTCTCCTGGCACCAGCTCCTCAGCCCCATGACTGCACTGCTGGGCGCAGCTCCCAGGGCCAGGAGAGCTCCAGAAACAGCTCCTTAGTGGAGGTAACAACAGCTCTGGGTGACATATACAGTGCTCCTGGGGGACAGGAGCCAGCTGTTGGCAGAGCAAAGGAGCAGCAGCTGTCCCAGCACAGACCTGCAACAGTGCTGAGCTCCAGTTCCTGGCAACCTCATCAACAAGAGAACAATGAGGCAAGGATGAAATGAGGCACTGAATCACAAAAACACAACACTCATTATTACAGGATATGTTTTCCACCTTATTTCTTAATCTTCACACTTACAAGGGCCAGTAGTCTCATCATTACAGGCCGTGACCTCTCAGTGGTCACAAGCTCTGCAGAGGCAGCACAGATGATTTTTACAGAAGAGGTAAATAGAAGTTCAAGCAGCCAAAAGAAAGTACCAAGAAGGATACAGCAGGTGGTCTTCCTTCCTTTTATGCACACTGATTTGAGTAATACAAGAATCTCTACCCCTCTATTGGTGTGTATGTGGCAATATCATCTTTTCCATCACCCAAAAAACTTTGGCCCCAAGCACACTGGACATCTCAGGTTCCCAAACCCCCTTTCTTAATTATGAATTATGAAACCTGGGCAACCTGGTAATTACCAGACAGGATAAAGCATGCTTTAGCTCTCTAACTGGCTTCCAGGAACTGATCATTTTTTTACTTTCTCCTCCTAAAAGGAGCTCAGTAATGCTGCTGATGAAAACAACTATCTAATGGATCTTTCAGGATGAAACTCATGGCAGACTTAGTAAAAAAATATACAAAATTGAATAATCCTTAATCTAAGATAGCTTAAAAGAGGAAGATGCAAAGGTGTCAAAAACAAAAGGGTCAAGTGTGGGAGAAACATATTTTCCTAAGACAAAGATAGGGAAATCCTCTGACATGGCAGTATTGCCTGTTACTTCTAGTCATTCAAAGAGATGAAATTCCTTATGGAGGAATTAACAGAATACTGTTCTCAGTAATTTGAAAACAAGATCAAGGAGGCTGTATATGAAAAATGGAGTTGCCATCACTCTGAAGAAGGAATGTGGTGAGGTTTGTTATTTGTCTCCCAAAGGCCAGGCCACAAGACTGCTGTGTCTGCCTTTAGAAAAATAGAAATACCAGGAAGATACCCTTTTCTTTGTGTTCTGCTGGCACCTAACAACTCTCAGATGAGCTGTCAATTAGCAACACATGGAAAACAAAACTGATCTTAAAATGTACAAAGCATTTATACTGAGAGCAAACAGAAAGACTAAATCTTGACCTTTCAAAATTTCTTAAGCTACCAACAAATTTGTTTTTTTGAAAGGGAGCTGATTTGTGTATACACCTGGCCAGAGGAAGAGGAGAGAAAAGGGAGTCACTGATGTATTAATAATGTAACTTATTTGCATTGCAAAGAAACACTATACCAAGTGCTATACAATCATTATTTTACACCAGGCTACATTTGACCTCAGCCCAGTTCTCTGTCACCTGGGGATGAGGACTTCTAAGTGTACCACTTCAGTATTACATATTCAATAAAACCCCACACAAAACAGTGGGAAAATAAACTAATTCAATAGATAAGGCTGAGAAAACAAAGGCTCCAGATTAGCAAAGTCATACACTGTTCAAATGACATGGGAATAATTTTGTTCTGCATTACACCATTCATGTGTTTCTACTGTAGCAATTTCATCATATATTTGCACATAAGTTCCATTCTCCCTTAACGTGTCCTAAGCTTAAATGAAGTTTCTTCAAAGTCAAGGTACATTCAGTAGACTAGAGATTTAATAAAGTTCAGGCAACATTTAGTTTCAAAATTCAGTATACAGTGTACTCCTAGAAAGCCACTCTACAAAATCAGGTCACACTACATAGTATTTTAATCTTGCTTCAAGCACAGGGTTAGGAAAGTGGGTAGAGAATAAATTCCAATGCAAACTTCTAGTTGGTAATTAAAGGTAGGCAAAATTCAAAGCCCCCATGGCCTTAAAGGTCAATACAATCCATTATTGACAACATACAACACTCTCCAAGATAAAGGTCTATCACCAGTCCTGATTGTTTCACCTTCCTTCCCCTTAAAAACCACATTTGCAAGCAATTTTCCCTTCAAATTTTCCACCTTCTCATCCATCTCTGCCCTGGCTGGCGAGGTCTGTGGGCAGGACCATGAGCTGCAGCAGCTCAGCCTGCTCCCAGCATGGCAAGGCAGTGTGGAAAGCAAACAGTTACAGAGCTGGCTGGCAGCTTTGGCACAGACTGAACACACGCTCACACACCCCCACACATCCAGGTCTAATTTGACAGTGCCCATGTTCTCCAACAAAGCTGCTATTCAGGGCCAGGGGAAGCTTGTTCCTTATTCATGGAGGTTACGAGCTCGGAGAGGCTGACGTAAACCATCCCCTGCTGCAGCCCAGCCTTGCGCGGCCTCCAGGTCCACCCTGCCACGTTTAAAACTCCAAACAGAAATACATTATCACAGTGGGCAAGCCCTGCACACTGGGATGCCCTGTTTTCCACACTAGCAGTTTCTTCTCACCACCTCTCAACACATCAAGTCACACGAGCACAGCCATGCACGCTTTGGGGAGGAAAAACAGAAGTGGGGGATACCTGCACAGGGGCAGCATTACATGGCTCAAAACCAACTTAAAACAGTCTGCTGGAAACCAGAGGAGCTCTGTGACTTACCTGAGAGCGTTACCACTGAGCATCTGCAACTGAATTAATACAAAGAAACTCCTTAGGGAGCAAAGAAAAGAAGCAGCATCTCCAAAAAGCTGATGGGAAGTGTTTTGTGTGAATAGTAAAGTGTTTTAATTGGTACTCACATACAATGGAGCTTGTTGTGGATTAAGTTTCATGACCTCAGAACACTGAAACAAAAAAGAAAAAGCAAGTTGAGGTTATTTTTCATAAAATTGTAGGTACTTCTGTAAGTTGCTTTAGCACTCACACATTCCTTTTTCCAATAACCACTTTTTCTCTTCCCCTTCATGTCCATCTCAGTTCATCTTTCCTCCCAGCAATCCTCACTTCATATCTGCTTTTTATGGCAATTATCAATCCTTAATTGAAATTCTTCCACCAATTCCACCACTCCCCCATGAAAAATCAATTATGAGTATTTGCAATTCTCTCTGCTGGTCAAGAAATTCAACAACTACCTTGTCCAAGGTAATTTGGTGTCATTTTTTACCCCTTTCACTGGATTATTTGTTAAAAAACATTTCAAAACTACACAGAAAACAAACTATCAAAAATGCTCTGAAGGAAAAACTTCCAGAATAGATGATGCTCATATTCTGATTACCATTTTTCATAATCAAAATCTACCATTACTCATCCTGCAAAAGCTATTTTAGTCAAGAATCTTTCCTCTTTCTGGTCTGTCCCTGGAATTTCTCTATAACCTGGTGAAAGTTTCTTATATTGAGCTTTGAATCAGTTGAACCAGAATTTCTCTTGCATTAGTTCCTCCACTCCAGCAGAAAATATTCACTCTAAACAAAAGCCCTAAGTTTTCATTTAATGTGTGTATTAAGAGATCCAGGATCCTAAGATGAAGGAATGCAAAACAATTAAAAATGGAATTTCTGCTGTTACTCATGTCTGCAGAACTCGTAATGCTCTGCAAATACTTCAAGCTCTTTTTAAAATAGATGAAATACCATTCTTCTTTTCACACCAAAAATGCAGGATCTTGTTCATACTTTGCTCCTTTCCAAATCCCACAGTTTGCCTTTAGTGAGACAGAAATTAAACCACAGCCTAAGTTCTCTTAGCTGATTCCAGCTAGCCTTGCTCCCTCACACGCTCTCTTCATTTTACAAAATGTTCTTGTGCCAGTTGCTTTAAAATACCAGAGTGACCTGCCAAGCTTGTGCATCAAAACAGCCCTTCTGCAAAAGGTCCTCTGAGGCAGCCAGTAGATGGAGAAGTATTTTGCAAGAGTTTTAAATCAAATCCAATTCATACCTGCTTTTAACCTTGAGATTCCCCTTCATACAGCAAGAACACCCTGATAGTTATGTCTGATAGTTTTCACTGTATTTTCAGCTCTTACAAAAACTTACTCAGGAAAAGAGGGGATTAGTAGCACTAGCTGCCATTTGGGCAGGTGAGCTCCAAAAGCAGCTCAGAAAACAATCTTCACTTGTGCCCTACAACATGCCCCTGGCAGTTCCAGTCCTACTGAGGGCTCAAAATGAAAAAAAGAAACAAAACCAAAAAATGCACAAAATCTGCCAAGCTCACTCATGACCTATCTGAGCCTCTCTCTCCTGTTCTGAACATGGGTGTCCTAAACAGGAGCATAAAAACACTCCCTAGACAAGAGCATTCATTGTATCATACAGAAATCAAATCATGCTTAAAAAAAACCCCAAGCTTTCAAGCTCACTTCACATATGGATTTTTAGAATTTCTCATTGGTACAGACTAATTCCCTGTGAATTCAAACTCATAACAGTTTTTGTTGGGATTTTTTTTTTTGGCAGCAGCAGTGAAATAAGGTGACACTGTTGAACACTGGGTCTTGTCACAAAATCATGGGAATACTTCCTGCAGTAAGATTTTTTTCCCCCTCTTATTTTACTGGTTGGCCCTTCCATCAGTCACTTGAAGTGATTCCTTGGTTCATAACGTACATGTCATTCCAATTTTTCTAAGGATGCAAACTTAGTTTGCAAGGAGACAGGCAGGTTTGGAAGATATTTCATTTTATCTTGTTAGTTAGTTATTTGGCAGAAACATAGGAGAAAAACTGAGTGACAGATAAGCCTGAATGACTACTCTGAGTCAATAAAGGACTAAATTTAGGTTTCTAGACAAGTGAATTTCTCCAACCAATAGACAGGCAGGGAGCAGCCTCTGAAGAACTTTAAAAAACCTTTAATCAAGTAAGAAGAGGGAAAACAAAAAGCAGATCATACTGGTCATAACCTAGCCAAGATACACAGGGATCCTAACACAGTCAGTAAGTTGGACTACTTCAAATGTAAAAATGAGGAGGGAAAGGAAGCTAAACACTAAACTTTGTTTTCTCCTGTTATTAGAGGAGCACATCCTTCAAGCCAATGCCTGCTCTGAGCCCCAAAAAGCCATTTCTATCTTTTTGGGCAGGAAGAACTTGCTGTACCAGATACAGAAGAATGCAATGAGAATAACTGGCCCTACTGTGATATCAGGATCTGGACTGCACGTGAACTGTCTTGAAAGCCAAACTAACAAGAACAAGTACAAATCTAAATCTAAATCTAAATCCCACCTGCCTCACCCAGCTCCCACCCAGCAACCTCAGAGCAGCCTACAGATTCTGTTCCAGTAGCAGCTGCCTGCACTTAAAAACATTTATGGTATTTCTCACAAATAGCTAAACCTTTTGAATTTCAGTGAGAGATTTATCACAAGCTCCATATACATCTAGACAATTACATTGCAAGGTTTCTAGAATTATATTAGGCTTTCCACCTTAGGATAACACAGTGAAATCCCCTGTATTTGTAAATTGGAAAGTAGGACATGAAATGAAAATCCAGGTTCAAGTTCTTCAAAGCAACAATGGTTTTAGACGTTATAAAAATTTGCAGACATCAGTAAAATAGAAAGCTACTGGAGCCTTCTCAAAATGGGACAGACACCTTTCTGCTCTGTTAAGCACTGAAGAATTAATACACTGAGTTTTATTAATGTCTCTTTTAGAGAACTTCTGTGTTATTTCACATAAAATTTCATGGATGAGGACAAATGACTGCTCTTCATTTCTCTGGGTATGTTAATATATGTCAGGGAAAGAAAGGAAAAACAAATCATTTATTTGCTTTACTGTGGTTCCCAAAACCTCATCCAGAATTAGGGCCCCACTGGTTACATGCTGTAAAAATGTCAATGCAAACAAAGTTTCTGCCCTGAAGAGTTTACAAATAAGCACAGGCAGCAGGAAGGGATACAAACCCCTCGTGCTAAAGCAATAAACTCTCTTCTCATCCACTGCCCCCAGCTACCACTAATTTGGCCATAATTAGGTGGCTTATTTCTTCTAGGCATTGCAGGCAAAGTGTGTATCATGAGGACAAATCTGACAGGGAGGTCAGTGGCCAGGCCAACCCATCCCACATACAGTCTGCAGGGCTGAAGGACTTGGAACACCATGAGTGCCAAAATGCCTTTTCCATTTTCCCATCACACCCTGGTCAGGATTGCTCTTTTTGGCAGTGGGTTAAATCAAATGCTGGTTTCACTGCTCAGCTTCTGTGAGCTCCCCAGCATCCACTCCTGGCTGCCTGGCTCCATATGGAGCATATATAAGAAAGAAAACACAGGGCCACTCTCCAGAGCTGCCCATTAGCAAATTTATATTTATTTTTTTTATGAGAAGGAAGATCTACAGGATGGCTGAAACAAAACCAACCACTCTTGCCTCCAACAGCAGAGCAGAACTGCAACAACCCAGAGGATAAGGGATATTTAATCCACATGGTCCCGGTAGGAAAGCCTGCCTACCTACCCCTTTCCCTCTCCCTCATGCACTAAACAAACTTCAATTGTGTTTGAGTTCTTTCAAGCTTTTCAAGTTCAGTTTTTAGGTATTTTAAGTAAACTTCAGCTAGACATATACTTCAAGTTTAAGCTGAACTTTATCTGAATCTCAGCACTTGACCTTTTCATTTATGATTTTAACATTTGATTTTTAGAAACATTGATCCTTATTTGCAAAGCTTTACCCATGCACTCTGAGCCATACCAAAAAAAAAACCAAAAAAAACCAAAGCCCGAAGAAAACCTAACCCAATCTTAGCCATGAAGAGCTTGTGGTTGTAGGCAAGAAAGAACAGCCAAAAAACACATGAAGAATCTGATGGTTACAGATGGCATGGAAAGCATTCCAGCAGATAAACAGAAATGCAGAGAAAGCAGGATGGCTTTCCAGCTGTAAGTATCACAGCACTGCTGGGATGAAAGCCAAAGGAGGATTTACTTTTTTTTTTGATGCAACTGAACTTATTTTGTAAAAATTATCCTGTAGAACTGGTTTGAAGAGACTAAACTTTGATTTCAAGGCTCTGGAAGAACAATTTGCCAGGTAGTCCAAACTACATGTATCCTATAGAAATTAGGAAACTGCTACTGATGCTAGTTATCTGCAAGAGAGCAAGACAAACAGAATTTATTTTATATATTTATTTGAATAGGGACACCAATAACCCACAGTGGGGCAACCTGCCTATAGGCAACCCTTTAGGCAAATAGCCCAGAAGTTGTGAAAGAGTTGAAAGAAATCCCAGGACTTCCTGGGAGCACACATTCACCTCCATTGCTGAGCTGCATCACTTCCTTCTATATGGCTGCACTACAAAAATAAAACCAAGATTCCAAAACCACAACACTTCTCATTCAACAAAGCACAGTGTCCTCAAAGGCACTCCTGGTTGCACAAAATGTTAATTTATGAAGTACTTGGATATATCAAGAGGATTGGGTTTTGGGCCCTACAGAGCTGCTGCTCTAAACTACACAAGATAAATAAAGATGGGGAAGTGGAAAGTGAGGGGAGCAGAGAGGAGACCAACTGCCCATATACAGAGGAATTCCTGCTGGAGCCATGATTTCATGCAAAGAGAACTAAAATAGCAATGTCTTTCACAAGTTTATTGTTCTCCCCTAGTGTCAGGGGAATTGCTAAGCTGGAATATTCCCTTTTTCTTCTGAGTGGTATATGACCTTTATTGTGTTGTATTACCCATCATCAGCCTCTTCATTTTTTTTGTTATAACACAATTCTTTGAAAAAAGGCTCTTCTTGGTTTATTTTAGGGTTTTTTGGTTTTTACTTTTTTCTTTTTCACCTTTAGCAAAACTCTGAAAATGGAAAGAAACAATGACTTGAGGTTGGTTTTATTACTTACATTTTCTTGTGTGGTCTTTTTCCTGGGTGTATTCCTGCAAAGTTGAGACCTGCAGTAAGTTACTCTCACCTTGTGCTATTAGGCAAGACATGAGTTTGTTCACACACTCTGTTCCACGAGTTTCATTCAACACTGAATGAACACCAGAACTCACCATTCATAAAATGAATGAGCTTTCTAATCAGTGTAATCACTGTACTACTGCCCTGTCCTTAAAACCCATGTGAAAGGAGACTGAAAAAAACCAGGACAAAACCTACAAATAGCTTTGACAGGAAAAATAGACCCATAGCCCAGTTCTTCAAGAATGTGCACGGAGAAATTTGTATAAACAGAGTAGCTGCAATAGCAGTGACTAAAATAAACCCTAAGACAAGCACCATAATTCCAAATGCAGAACAACTTTCTCTGTAGCTGTAATAATGCATGATTTTGTATATCTGGTCAGAAACAGGGGGCTGGAGGCATTAGGAGAAGTAACTAATCCCAAATTTATTTAGCAGACACACAGGGAAGTGATACCACCAGGAAAAGTCATTGACCCTGGAAAGGAGAGGAGCTGGGGAAACAAGAAACCACATCTCAAACACAAAGCACCAAACAAGTTACCAGCATATTGTGTTTGGTATCACAGCTGAGCCTAGAAATACAAAACCTCCAGATATTTGTGTACAATCACCTGAATTTATGTAACTCGCTGAACATGATGTTTTCTCACTAAATGGATTGCTTAGGAATAAAAATTCATCCCTCATGCAGCATTTCCACAGGTGATACTGCTTCCCAGCTGTGTACTGTCTGCAAACAAAAACATATGCTGCCATTCAACTACAGACAAAACAGGGGTTTCTTGGGCACAAGGGAGGGATGAAAAGGAGGTTTAGAGATGTTTTGTGTTGTTCTGGATCTACCATCACTCTCCTCCAACAGCACAGAGGTAACCCAGCAAGCCACCCTCAGGAAAACCAGACACACACAGATTACCTTCACAAAAAGAAAAGGAACTTCACAACAATCTTCTCCTTCCAGAAAAAAAAAAAGGCAATTTAAAGAACATCTCTAAGTGCAAATTCTGCCTAAAATCTGCTGGATTTTTTTCTTTACAGTGTTGGAAACCACAGTACTGTGGCATGCATGTAAAAGAGCCCATCAAGAGCAGTGGGGGAGTTGGAGAGCTGAGCCACTTGCAGAGGGGCTGGAGCCTCACTGCAACACAAGCTAACAGAGCATCACCAATTTAATTGACTGATGATTTAATAAAATGCCCTGGATATTGATTAACTTGCTTTGCTTAATGTAGCTCAGCTTCCTGGCAGCAGGAACTGGCACCACACTGCTCCTGGGCTGGGAGCTGGGCTGCCCAGGGGCTGCACCCACTGCTTGCCTCACCCAAACCTCTCCCATTACCCTTCCCAAAATAATGAAGTGTTAACACAAAGCTAAGATACAGGCAGCCATAAAACACACATAAAAAATAAGCTTAAACCTTTATCCTTGCTATAGCAAGTCCCTAACTCAGCTTTGCCAGCCCTGTCTTACTCCAGAGCTAAACACCCTTAGTCTCAACATTAAGTTTCTTCTTTTGGACTATTTCAATCTCATAATTGTCAAAAAGATAATCACCTGGATTACTTAGAAGATATGAAGCAATATTGGGTTAACAAAAGCAGTGCTTTCCCCATGTAGGGGAAGGCAGAGATCCCTCTCAAATGTATTTGCTCCATCCCTTCACCTATTAGGAGGTACAAAAAACAAACCTACAAAACTCAAATCACAGCAGCTATCTCTTTACAGTTCGTATGCCCAATTTCAAATAAAGAAAGATACTGTAAAAGTTGGAAAAACAGAGAGTAAAAAAGGATTATTAGCCAGCTCTAATTATACAAACTGATCTCATCCTCTTGTCATAAGCCTCTTTCCTGTTTCCGGAATCTATTTGTGCTACAGAAAGACCAGCCTTCTGTAAATGTCCATGGATCATCAACACAGGCTGATTAATTTCCCATTTTACAGTACACACATACTGTCAAGCAATTCACTTGTAATCCAATATAACCCTGCCCTTACTTGTAAATTTTTTCCTCTAATATATTACTAAAGGCAAACAGTACTTAAGATACCAATTTGTAAAATCCAAACAACGTTTCAAAAGGAGGCATCATGCTTCTATAATGAAATAAAAATCAGACCACATCTTCAGTTCAAGTAGCTACATCCTAATAAAGTTAAGACCTAACAGTTGACTTGAATTAAAGAGCAGCATGTACGCAAGAGCACACATATGTTTAAACTCAAATTAAGTCCTCCAACAGGTTCTGGGGCAGCTGTTTCACGTATGCATGAGACTTTTATCTCAGGCTCAAATATTAACTTCCAGAAATCCTTAGCAGACATTCTAGCTGCCTCCTCAAATGAGCAAAATCCAATTTATACCTTCCTATACGTTCTCTTGTTTGAATACACGTTTTGGCAGTAAACTGTGGGGCAGCTCTCAATGAGAACCAGCTCATGTTTGCAGGGGTGATTCTTGACTTTGGGGTTTAACCAGGAACTCCATGAAAATCCCCAGGTATCAAACTGGGCAGCTGAAGCACCATGCAAGTTACTGGTTATCTCTGGAAACAGAGATGCATTATATGGGACAAGGTGAAGAATGGAGGGAGGCAAGAACAGGCTTTGGGGAGTATTTCACCCCAGTGCATAAAAGGATAAACACAGTGGAGAGCTGTCAACAGAGAGGAGATGCCTACAGCCTTACATATGCAGCGGGAGTGAGCAAAGCCTCTAACTATTGATTCCTACACTTCTTAATACAGCACATGTCCTAAAACCTTCTCCACTTCACTATTCTCTGACTCTCCAGGATGTGCTGTTTTAGGAACCATGCTGAGCAATGATGGTTTCAGTAAAAGAAACATCCCCAAGCCCTAGAGCTGAGCAGCAAGGCCCTGCTTCTTTCTGTGCTTCCCAAACCACAGCACTTGTACTGCACTCCCAAAAACACAGGCTTGCAGCAGAAAACAACCCATGATGCCCAAAACATCACACACACTTTAAAGCTGACAAATATTAAACATTTCCTAGCATTTACAAACCAGGTAGTTACCCAATGCATATTTTAATAAAGTCATGCACCAACCTTAACTCTCCAAAGCAGAGAGTTCTAGCCACAGGTCGAGTTGGAAAAAAATGGCATCAAGACCAAGATGCAAGACGTGTTTCTGCTTGCATTTTGGTCTAAGAAGCTCCAGTGCCCAACATTTTAATGTGCTTTTCTTTTCTGAAGAATACATCAGACTCACTTTTCCCTTTAGGCTCCATTTTGCAAATGCTGCCACTGTGGCCCCAGGCACCATGGACTTACTCAGGAAAAGCCTGGATAACACTTTACTCCAGAAGAAGAAAATTTCATCAGAAACTTCAGGCTTCCTACAGGAGTACCTGTGCTAACCTCACTCCCTGTGGCACAGCACGACCACATCTGACACTGCAGAATTACAAATTATTTCTTCATAATTGCTCCTCTTCTTTCAACTCACAAAACTATGGGAAAATGTTCTTCTCTAAATAATACACTTTAGGCAATGAGAGAACATGGTCATTTTGCTGAAACATCCTTTTTGAGGCTTGAAAAATGCTCATCATTCACTCAGCAACTGCAATGATGGAGTCACTTGGTGTGGCATTCCCTGCAAGGAAAATGAGAGCTCTGTTCCCAGGGCACTCTATTGCACTGGGAATATCCCACAGGAAGTAAAACCCCAAGCAACAGAAAATATTACATCCCTAGCCCAGAAAAGACAGAACACTCATTCAAGCCCCATTTTTAAATAAATTAAAGCATCAAATAATGAAAATCCAAGTAAGCACATTTTGTACCCAGTTCCACTACCCCACCTTCTGCACCTGAGCCTTCCTGCAGCACGCTTATATGCAGAACCCCACATTTTGCAGACACTTCAAACTGTTTCTTTCCACTGCCTTTACAAAGTGACCTTTCAGGCTGGTCACTCAGGAAATGAATGGGTTAAGTGCCCACAGGTCCCAGCCTCCCCAGTAAATCATTTATTACCCCAGCTCAGGGACAAGGAGCTCTGCAGAGGCGAGAGCCCACGCTGTGCAGCTGTTCCCAGCCAGGCAACTCTCCACAACTAACACAGGATTAAGCTCGGGGAGTGGAAATCCGTCCCTTCATTGCTGATGGCTTTTTTTCTTTTTTTCAAGTTATACAGCTATTTTAAATGTTATAGAGCTCATTAACATGAAGTTCATTAAGCAGTAACCACTTTATGAATGAAATGAAAAGATTGTCATTATAAACACAATTATGGAAATACTAGACCAGCAGGTAGAAAAAGGAAAGGGTATGAGAATGCTGCTCCTGAACTCCAAATTAGCCTTTCTTTTTTTCCCAGATCCTTCAGAGGAGGCACACCCAGAAATCAGACGTGAGGCAGAGGCTGGTTCCCAGGCAGGACTTCAGGTGAGAAGCTCTTGCTGCCTATGCTGGGCCTCCCCAGAGATTTCACTGCTGTAGCTGAGTGTAAAAAGTCATCCCTGTTCGTCACCCCCAAAAAGGGTCTGGAATCTTCCTCAGCAGTGAGCACAGCTTGCTGCAACTCACCACGCTCCCCAAATTAGCAGAAAGTTAAGAAATACTATGACAAATCAAGCCACAAATTGCTTCTCTGCAGCTGGTGTGCATTCCTCCTTTAAACATGATGAACTTGGAGGACAGCTCTCAGCAAGCCACTTATTCATTCCTGATAAAGCAGGTTCCATTCATAATCATGCCAAGGACTTCATTTCTTTCTCAAGGTCTGAAAATAGGTATAATTCCACTGCTCTACCTCACTGAAAAAAGGAAACCCCAAATTATTACGATACACACTTGTCTCTCTACAAGTAACAACAGTTTCTTTTTAATCCACCCAGCTGTTGCCACAGCTCAGTAACACCAAATGATTTGGACTCAATCTTGTTAAATCAGTGGTCTCGTAGGCAAGACCATTGAAAATACGAGGCATTGCAGGTTAGGGACAGTGGGAGGAGAAAAGAGGCAGCTTGCAGTGGTTTTCCTCCCTCCCTCCCTTGACAGAGCTCACACATGGCAAGCACCCATTTCCAGGCAAGGCTCTGGCAGTTTCTTTGCTTCAGGCTAACAGTTTTTGCACATTCAAGTCTTTTTGGAGAGAAAGGGTGTAGCTCCATGAGTCAAAACAGCTCCTGTCAGCATTGCAGTAACCATACACTCGTTTTTAGGTCAGATCCATCCCGTGATCTGGTTCACCACACCAAGAAGCTGGTGTTAGTTGAACAACAAACCCAGAAGCCTCAACAGCACGACTGCTCCGGGGCAGACAGACCGACAGCCGCTGTGCCGACCAGGAGGCACCTCAGCTCTGATCCCAGCCAGCTCCCGTGGAAATCCTGGGGCTGTAACCATATGCCTGCCTGCCCCAGGGACATGAAAGCTCCATCTTAAAATATTAGGGAAAAACAGCTGATGTTTCAAGTGCTAAGTGCTATTTTATACTTGGCATCTGGTTGATACAGGAGGCAACACCCCATATGCCTTTTCTAACCCAACCACAAAGAGATTGTATATTATGGCAAAATAACTTGTTGAATTTGTTTATATCATTGTAATTGCTTTGATATCAGCATTTCCTCCTCCTGTCAAGGCTAAGTTTGACAAATGGCTTGACAATGGGCAAACCCATTCTCCCAAACCCCTCATCTCAATCCTGGTGTATACCTACAAGAGCTGCCAAAACATTTAACCTTACTTTAACTGCATGAAGCAGTACAGGTGGCTCCAAGATCTTCCTCAGGTTGTTCCCACACCGAGCAGGGAGAAGTAGGGCAGGTCACAACACTCAGCTCCTAGAAGGGGAAGAAGAAGAAAGAGTCACCAGGTGCAAGGGTCAGCATGGCTGAGAGCAGTCCCAACACCCAAACTGGCACTGCAACACCTTCACCAAGGAGAATGGAAACCATCCCCTCCCTTGCTAACACATGTGGGAGGCATGTGTTGCTTCCTGCAGCAGTCCCATGTGGTTCCAGGAGCACACACAGGACAATGGCCACATTATGGAGAGAGCTATTTATAGACACACATGGGCATCTGGCACCACCTAAGAATAACTGCACTGCTGAGTTGTATTTGCTGCTGTCCTGCTATTTGGTTTATCCCCAGAGCTGTTGATCTGCTGTCCATCACCGTATCCCAAACAACTGAGCTGGCCTTAAGTCCTTTGCATCCATCAACACAGCCTCTCCCAGACAGACTCCATCAAACTGTTTGTGCACTCCATTAAACCAAGGTGTTTTAACAAGAACAAAGGTAGATGATGGCAGATGGTGACCAGCAGATGAAGCCCAAATCTACCAGGATGTCTCTGCCAAACTCTTTTGGGCTGCCTGCAATTTTCCACAGGCTGATTTCCTGCTCAGGGGCAAAATCTACTCAGTAGATTCATCCATAGGGATGGTCTCCAAAGCATACCTAGAAAGAGCAGTTAAAGTGAATCAAATGTCAAAAGGTGAAAAAGCCAAGGTTGGGTTATAGTTTATTAAATGGTGTGTGGGAGATTTTATTAGCCAAGTCAAAGTTATCAGGGTATCTCAGACCATCATTTGGTTACCACACCAGGAAAGGTTGTGGCTGCACACAAACACCACCTAACACCAGCACAACACACCAACTGCCTCCTCCTGTTCTACCAGAGACACTCTGCCCCTGCACTCTCCCTGTTGGGAAAACATCCATCATCTGGGAATCTCACAGCCTGAGCCAACCTGCCAACCTCAAAGTGCAATTACAAGCACAGAAATAACAATGGCAAAACTAGTTACCAGCTGGGAAATCAATTGTACTGTGTGAATTAGCTGGGGAAAGTACAGGACTGGAAGGTGAGACGCTGCACAACAAATCTCACTCCATCTACACAAGACCTGTAACACCTGAATACCTCAATGTCAGTTTTACACAATTTTTTTTTTTAAGATTAACAGCTAGAAGTTTATTTTATCCATTCTGCTGAGAAATGTGGAGAGTATTTTGCAAGGCACTACAGGGTACTGTGCTTTACTACAAATATGTTTATTTAGATCTAGACCAAATAGGAAAACCAAAAAAAATTTCATCCTCCTAGAGTACGAGGATTATGCATGAATTCCTTCATTGCCATGTCACACATTTCTGAGTTACATTCTTATGCCAAACTACTGGAGCTGAAAGTGGAATTACCTGAACTCTTAAATCCCAGTTAAGAGCATATAAACACTCTTTGGATTCATTAACCAGTAAAAACCACCCTCACAGTCACAAACAAGCAGACTAGAACTTTCCTCTGGCATTTTTGTAGTGTTATTTTCAGGACCTCAGTTTAGGAGATGGTTACTGTTTGATAAAGCAATGATTAACTATTTGCCCTCCTGTGTTGATCTCCAAGGAACAGCTCTTTCCAAGGCACATACAACAACAATACAGTGGTTTCACTCATTTCTGAGACACTGATAACTGGGCTTTCAAGAGTCTATTTGTATATTTTGGCAGGGAAAGCAGGGTTTGCTGCTATCCCTTTGAACCAACAAGGACTGTGGGTATGGCTAACGTTGCCAGGGTAGACAGTGAGCATGCTGTGAATCACTGCAGGTTTTTCCTCATCTCCACTAAGGAATGAGGGTGTGTGTATGGAAAGCTCACTTGGATGCTCAGGACTTGGAAAGTATTAGCAACTGGAGAAAATAAACTGGCCCAGCAATGAAAAACTAACATTAATCATAAAATTCTTCCTCACACTTTTTTGTCTGGTTTTATACTGTGGGAGTTTTTAGATTGCTACAAGAAGAAGAAAGTAACATTTAAAAGTCTTATATAATTTAGTTCTATGTGTAAAGAGCCTGCACAATCAGTAAGGTTGTCCACATCAAAGTACTAATTCTCCAAAGAACTGATTTCTGCTTCCCATGAAATCGTTTTGGGACAACTCCTGCATGCCTAAGCACACCCATTTCAGAAGGATTTCCCCATGGGGATTTCTTCTCCTCCTCCTCCTTTACTGGGAAATCATTACCAAGTGTTGACGAACAGGGACATAGCTCCTGTTTTCTGAATCTTAAAAAGATGGGTTTAAAATTTATGTTTCGTGGGTGAGCTCATACTGCTTTACAAATGAAAAACTGCTCAGTATTATCACAAGAAAATGATGATATACAGTAGCTTTATAAAAAGCAATTTGGTTTCTACATGGCTCTGCAAATATTCCAAACAACCTCTAACTATGAATAATTTCTCCTCTAAAAGGTCCTACAGTCATGATATCCCACAGTGCTCACTAAAGTAAATGAGAATGTAAAGGAGAGTCCTTTTGACACCTGCCTTTACACATCCTATTTTGCTCAAGTTTAATAAAAATAGGGGGCAAAACCCATCTCTTTTGTTAGGACACAATTATTTGATAGCAGACTGTTTATGAGCTTGCTCCCTCCCCACTGAGACAGCTAAAGCAGAAATTACCCAGGCCACTGATTAATTACTGAAACAATTCTTTATGAAGAGAGAGGAAAACAACTCTTCTTCATGAAGAGAGAGGAAAAGAAAGTTTAAGGACAGTGTTACAGCTACTTACAATTTTAAGAAGACAACATTAACTGACCCTTTGGATTATATATACAATTGCTATAAGAGATGAGTTGGTTTACCAAAAAAAGCCCAATAGCTTAGAGGTGATCTGCATCTGATACATCCTCAAGAGGCAGAGGAGAAAAGCATCAAAAGGTGGTCTTGTTATATTTCTAAATTAAATGAACTTCAGTGAATAACACAGACAAAAAAGAAATTATTCTGTGTTGATGATCTATTTGAGAGGAATCAGTTGGGACTCTTAAACATACTTGGTAGAGTCCCAACATGTGGACCTCAGGGTTTCCAGTTACTTTGCTTGATTCCTCCCCAGCAAACTCCCACCCTTCCCAAACACTCCCCAGTGTCCAGCACAGAGGAAACCACTCCTCAAATTTGCTATTTGTTTCCCTGCACCCAAACCTATTCTATTTTTCTGAGAAGTGTTCCATGTTTTGTTGCTCTGCCATCTGAGCACTTTGACACATAGAATGAGTTATCTTACCATCTGGTTGTAATTGACATTGCAAACCTTTCAGCAAATTCAAAAAGCAGCACCAAGATGAGAAAACTAATGGTCTAGGAGATGGACAGCTGATTATTTGGTATTATTTGATACAGCTGGAACCTTTTCATGGACAAGACACCCAAACAAATCTCTGGGGTTTTTCTGACTTTTGGCTGTTGCCTGCTATAAAACCTCCTCACAATTTCATATAAAATGCTGTCAAGGAAAACATTGCTTTTCATCCTCATCTCCCAAATTGCTGGGTGTACAACTGCGTGTGCTACAGCCTTTTGCTCTTAATACACAGCCTATGCTTGCATACCATGATATTCTTGTTACAGGACATCCTTTTCCTGCTTCTACTGCATCTCCCAGGAGAGACTGGCTCACAAGACCTTTCCAGAAGTCAGAACTGTATTTCCTAATTCCTTAGGGAAGGGAATCTGGACACACTCCTTGGACAGCCAGAGGATCACACCCAGCCAGAATGGGTTTAGGAAAGGCAGGTCCTGCTTGACTAACCTGATCTCCTCCTATGACAAGGTGACCCGTTTAGTAGATGAAGGAAAGGGTGAAGATGTTGTCTGCCTGGACTTTAGGAAAGCCTTTGACACCTTGTTTCACAGCATTCTCCTAGAGAAACTGGCTGCTCAGAGCTTGGATGGGTGTATGATTCTGCTGCTCACTGGGTTAAAAACTGTCTGGATTGCTGGGTGGTGAATGGAGGGAAATCCAGTTGGCAGCCAGTCACAATTGGTGTTCCCCAGGGCTCAGCACTGGGGCTAGTCCTGTTTAACACCTTTAACTGGATGAGGAGATCGAGGGCACTCTCAGCCAGTTTGTAGGTGACACCAAGCTGGGCAGGATCTGCTGGAGGGCAGGAAGGCTCTGCAGAGGGATCTGGACAGGCTGGATCAAGGGGCTGGGTGGGGGTCAGCCTCTTCTCCAATGACACGACCAACAGGACAAGAGGAAACTGCTTCAAGTTGTGCCAGGGGAGGCTTAGATTGCACATGGGGAAAAATTTTTTCACCAAAGGCTAGTCAAGCACTGGAACATCTACCCAAGGAACTGGTGGAGTCACCATCCCTGGAGGCATTTAAAAGATGTGAAGAAATGGCACTTAGGGACATGGTTCAGTGGTGGCCTTGGCAGAGTTGGGTAATGGTTGGACTTAATGATCTTAAAGGTCTTTTCTAAGCTACACAATTCTATGATCCTATATAAATGGAAGAAAAAAACATTATTTGCCTAAAATCTGCATTGCTTTGGACAAGTGTCCAGTATGACAGTGTGATCCCCTAGCCATTGCATCAAGCTACATTTGTACCATAAAGAGTGGAGGGCAGATTGCAGCTCATTGCATTTTGACACACACACACAACATTCCATTGGAAGTAAATGATGGGTTTTGTTTAGACAGCAGCATCTGACTTGGCATACTGGATGAAGAAAAGCCAAGAATTTTAAAACAATAGAAAGTAAAACATATCCATATTTCACATGTCTCTACACATTGCAGAGCAAGCAATAATATTAAGATGTTAACTGCAGTCCCATCAATCCTGATTACCAAGAGATGGGAGACAAATATTCCTTCATATACACTAAGTTAACTTTTGAAACCCAAACTCTTTTGACAGTGTCGCCTTGAACTTGTAAACAGAAATAGCCCCATGGAGTAAAAGGACTAAAAGGGGAGTAAGGAAGCAACACACCAAGAGCACTTTTCTGCTCACTCTAGCCCTGGACAGACACAAATTTTCTTTCTAGAACTTGGAGACCTGCACAAAACTGAAAGAAGTTTGAATTTTTGAAGAAGTTTGAAGTTTTTTAATTCCACCAGCAATCACAACGAAGGAGCAAAACAAAGAGACCAGTGATGCTTTATGGCTCTCTCCCTTCCTTCTGCACAGCAACCTGGGCTCAGACACCTCTTGGGCAATCACACAGAGCAACCTGTTTCCCCAGGAGAAGATGAGGTGCCACAAGGACTCTGCAAGCAGTGAAAACCCCCTCACCTCTAAGAACATGGCCCTGCACAAGTGCTCTTCAAAGGTACACAAGGTCTCAGCCTTCAAAATTGAACAAAAGAGAAATTGGAAAGAATAATGCTTTTGTTATCCTTTAGTTTTTATCCTTTAGTAGTTATCCCAAAAGCAGGACTTGGTCCTGAAATTTGTTCTTCTTTGAACTGCAGCCTGTCACCACGTTCATCCTAAATAGCAACTGCTTCTTTCCAGACAGCTTTGTTAAACCATATCAGGATCAAGATAAGGACTTCAAACTGTTTCCACAAGACCATCATGGCTGACTGTCTGTGGGAGATATTAAAATTTAACTTGTGGACAGTTTAAAATCTGTGCAAGGGATCAGCACTTCACTGAACCACCATGGCAAGACCACTACTCTCCTTCCTACTGGGAACCAGTATCGGACTGATTAGCCAAAAAACAAAGCAAACAGCAGCAAGCTGCAATAACATCTCAAGCCCTCAGACACTTCTAAAATAATCTTTTTTAGAAAAACTTCTAATTCTGCAACAGATTCCTCTCCTTCCTCTCTCCTCTACCATGATATTCAGGTGACAGTCTCAGTGAGTTGTGCCTCTTGCTAGAATGGGGCAAAGCCCAAAACAAACCCCCTTCAGAAGAGCAGGAAACAGAGGAAGCACAAACAGTGAAGGCAAGGACTACTTCAGCATGGCCATCATCAAGAGCTACTAAACAATGCCTCAAAGGCATAGGAAAATGCCACTCAACCACAACCACAGCTCCCCACTTAAAAGAATGGGCCTATTTTCTTTGAAATATTGGGTGCAGGTTGTGACAGGACAGGCCAGACATTTCCTGGGAAGATGACATATTCCAGAAGAGGATATGGACTCTGAGAGAAGGCAGAGTGGTTGGAAACAAGATTCATGTGAAAATTTCAGTTTGAAGGCTTGTCTGGTCCATCACCCTGCCCAAAGCTAGGCCATGATATCAAGGTTATGAAATTATCCCCCTGCTTTCATTGTTCAAAACTGTAAAAGTGGCCTGTTTCTCAGTTCTTGTATGTAAAATGGAGCTAAATGAGGTAAATGAGCTCCATCACCACAGAAGGAAATCAAACTGACCATCAGTGCAAGGCATTCCTGCTCCAGCCATGAAGCCTACAGAATTCACTTGTTTAGTCTGACTTTCCCCATGTACAAAACTTTTCTTCGTCATTTCCACACAGTTTACAAAAATATTCAAATAAATAAATTTTTACTGTACTTAGAAGCCTTGTGACAAGGATGGGAACACATACATGCTGAAACCAAACACAAGCATGTAACATACACTGATGCACTAATACAAGGTTTTGTCCTACATGTTAAGGAGGTATCTTGGTATAAAATACAAAGAACAAATCTATATTCTTGTCTCCCACTGCAGCTCCTGCCGAGCCCAAAATCCCTGCCGAGCCCATAGATGCAGCAAGAATCCCTCTGTCATAATGTTAAACATAGAAATGCTGGGAGGGGACAGAAAGGGACAGAAAATGACTTGTCCAAAGCTTTAGAGATGGCTGCCAGCAGTCTGTAATCTGGATGGTATCCCCTCTCCACCCAAGCATCAGTGATGGTTCCCCCTTTCTTCAAAAGCTGTCTCCATCCCCACCCGCTGCTGCCTGGGTTTGCCAAGCAACCATGACATTAAATCACTTCACTGTTCGAATCAACATGTCACTGGAGCTGCCCAGCACTTAATTATATGAATTAGGAGATCTGTATAATGGTCCTAAACCAGTAATGAAAGAGAAGGTTTAATGATGCAACAAAAACCTGCAACGCAGCACTCAGATTACGGGTGGGTTACACAACAGCTCCAACAATTCAGCGTTCAGACTGCAGACTTGCATAGTGCACATCCCATTTTCCCAGAGCCACCATCTGACTCCAAGCACGTGAGATCCACTCTAACACGCCCTTCCTGCCTCCCTTGCACCAGAAGCTCAAGGATGAAGGTGAGGCTCAGTTTTTGAGCAGCAGTCATCCACATTCAGGAGAAGAGATGCCCAAAGCAAAGTCAGCCCTTTTCCCGAACTCACATTCAAACTCAAAAAGATTTCTCTGAAGCCTGTCCTAGCAACCACTTGTATCTCACAAGTAGTGCTTGCTCCTCCCAGCATTAACACTCCATTGCACAGAGATGACATAACTCCAGTGAAACCTGTTCAGTTGACAGCTGGAGTGACTTTTGCATTGTGCCATGTAAGTTAACTCCCAGCTGCAGCCTCGTTTAAGGAAGTATTATGAGCACAGCTTTAACAGAGATATCACCCATGAATTGACAGCAAATAAGGTAATTTAGGTATCTGATGAGCACTCAGCATGAACTGTTCATATGGAAGAGAGTGCTCCTCCCTCAAGATTTCTGAATGGAGTTTATTACTAAATAAGCTCAAATACTTCCAGATAGTATTGATTTCTATTCATAGCACTTATATACCTTAAGGTAGAAACCATTTGGTTTGAAATATTCTTTAAGAATCTATTGACTTTCATGTCAATAAACACAATACCAAATTGCAGCTTAGCAAGCTTATTTTAGCTTTTTTTTTTTTTGGTAAAGTGCTCAGATGAAAAGCACTATATCAGCATCAGGGCTGAGAAGTATTATTTAGATTTCAAAAAGCAGTTAAGTGCCATGGCCAATCCATATGTTCAATATCCAGGGGCTCATAAGAAAATTGACAGGACCAAAACTGCAATGGGGAAGGAAGAGTGATAGCATCAGCTGGGAAGCTGTTTGCCAATATTTGCACGTGCTTGTTCAAACAAAAGCCTCAAGAAGAGATGCTCTGCCTTATCTAGAAACCCTTTAAAATGTCACTAGTATGTCACTATTCTTAATGCCATACTTGTACTCCTCTGTCACCTGTAAAATACACTATTAATTCTATTAAAATCCACAATGGTAACTGTTCATCCCCATGTGTTAGCATTGCTGCTCACTTTTGCCAAGGCAGAAGGACGGTAACAGGGTGCTGTTACAAGCCATTTGCAGCTGCAACAGATCTGCATTTACTACAGCAAGGCAGATGGCTGGAAAGAACCAGCATGCAACCACAGAGCATCTTTTACCCTGCAAACACTTCAGCAAGTTGCCAGATTTGCTTTCATCTAGCTCAACTTCTCTTTTCCCTCCCTCTAAACAAAAAGACTGTTTTCATTCAGCTGCCAGTTTTCCTCCCCTTTACAAATGCAGACACCTGCAACAAGTTCCTCCTTAAAGAGGCAGATCACAACAGGGCAGTGTATTATGAGTAGAAAAGCAAGGGATATTATCAAATAGCATTGGCACAAGGCACAAATTTTCCCAGTACCCAAAAAGCCCAGGGCATGTAACTCCAAGTGCATGCCAGGGGAGGAAGCAAGCTTTTGCCAGTAGCAAAAAAAAATCCTGAAACAAGTCAGAAAATGCTCATATAACTTCTGTCTCAAAGTCTAACATCAAATACGACCTGAGATTACCTGAGCCTGTTACTGACTCTGCATTCACACAGCAAAGTGAAATCCTGGAGGTGCCTGCATCCTCCCATGTGCTTCACACACACAGGAAGATCTACTCATTATTTTCTCTGCAAAGCACACTCCTCCCCATTAATCAAGAGTTACAGCCAGTGACCCAACTAGCACTGGGATGACTTCACTGCCAGCTGCTAGGCATCCTCAAAAAAACAAAAACAAATTACATGAAGCTACCATCACTTACCAAATCCTACTTCAGGTACACCAGGCCATTGGGCAACTTTGCTGACGTACCTACCAGCACATCAGGGACTTCTTCCCCAACCATCCCCTGAAGCAAAGGACCTTTATTTACAGCAGACAACAGTTTTCACCCAGCAGAACACCCTCCCCTCCTTACCTACCCCAAGCAGCTTTTTGCTCAGTGAAGGAAAAATAAGAAGTTAAAGCCAACTGATTGTCAGGACACACCCTTCTCCCAGTGCACCTGTAAATGACCACTTGTGCAACAGCACCTGAGTGTCAACAGGACTGTGGGCACTACCCAGGCACCAACACAGCAATCAAGCAAAGGCAGTACCCGCAGTTCCATGTGCAGGTAGGGTTTTCAAGTGCCTATCTATCTATCTACACCTATGCAAGTGGTGATTCACCTCTTGCAAACCCAGCCTCACATTGTTGCTATCTCCTCTTTCCTGCAATTGTGGCTGATCTCCCGGTCAGACGTTGCCTGCCTTCTTCAGAACTTGACTGTCATTCAGCAGAGCAATGAACAGGGTTAGCTGGTAACAAAACAAAAATAAAAACTTAATGACAAGTAATCAAAACCCCCTGACAGGTTTTCCAATATACATTTCATTGATTACAACTAAGGGCATGTGAACTTTTTTCACAGCATGTTTAGGATTAGAAGGAGTTAAGCCATGGAAAGCAGTGACGTGCTGATGCCAATTTAACTTTTGTGTGTTCTATGCATAAATAATAAGAAATAATATGCTTTAGATAAATTAATAGGTTCTGGCATTTCTACCAACAGAAAATAGAGACAGCAGAATTTAATGTCTGCCCAGAAATCTAAACAAAGGGGTTTAGATGAAGAAAAGTATTCGGAGAAATTCACCACACATTCCCATGTCCATTCAATTTTCTTCCTAGCAATTTCAAATAATCATTCTCACCCCCACCAAAACAAAATATAAGGGGTGCTAGCCTACAGCACATGCATTTAGCACTAGAGGTTGCTAGAGATCACAGACAACCCACCAGATCCCAAGTGGATGGTACCACAGGTGAAAAAAATGCCCCTTCACTGAAAGTCATAGCCTCACAGAAAATCTCAAACAGCCTTTTGATCTTAGATCATCCAGGGAAACCTGACACTGATCAGTGCTGGGAAGACAAAGCTAAATTTCAGAGGTGCTCATCTATGGGTTGTTGCTAAGCCTCCTCCAGAGAGGAATTTCATCTCTAGTAAGGTTTCAACAACTGCCAGCTCCAAACAGTTGTCACTAGGAGGTTTTGCTCACCCCTGAGGTGCCACCAGCCACACATCTGCTGCTTGCTGGATCAAGAGTCAGCCATGTTGACACCCACATTTCTTTTGACGCATTATTTTTCTGCTGGAGTGGGTTCCCTAGTGTGGGAGAAGGAGCCTGAGCACTGGGACGTCCCAAGGAAAGCCCTGTGCCTGTTCCCCTCCAGCATCCCTGTGAGCCTGGAGAGCAGCCAGCTGAGCAAGCTGGGGCTTTCCCCAGGGACCTACAGGAAGGGCTCTTCACTGAGCTCTAAATTCCTCAGGGCGAGGCTCTTTCTGACATCTGAATTCTTAGGGGTGACGCAAGAGGAAGAGATCACCTGAGAACTTCAGGTGGAGGAAGGACAGCCAGCAGAAGCCGATTAATTCCTAAGCAACAGAGATCTTCCCATGCAAACCTCCCATGAGCTGGGGGTATGCATGTGATTAGGGAGGAATGGCAAAGGTGGGGACAATCACAGCAACAGAGAAAAACGAAGTTTTTCCAGTGTTTCCAGAGGAGATAAACATCTACCTACTGAATTTTATTTATGTGAGGGTGAGAGGTTGTTTCTTTCCTTTTTTTAGATGACATTAGGGTCAAAAGCAAGCATTAGGGTCATTCAAAGTCCTATTGCTTCTGTTAGAGGCTGAAGAATTTCATCTTCACATTCCTCTCAAGCCCATGACTCCAGGATTAGGCCCATTTCTAAAACGCTTACAGGAGAAATTCAAAGTTGAAAACCAAGCCAAATAACCCCAAGGGATTTGCCTTCAGTAACTTTTCCACAGCTTGAACTACAGCTGTTTTCCTTTACAAATTCCACCTCTCCACTGCCAGAGCACCAGGAGAGGAAAGTAGCAAACTGCTGCGGTTGGAAACAAAAGGTCAACATCGAGATGCAGCAAAATATCAAATCCAGTTCTGCTGCAAGCAAGACTCTGACCACTAACACACTGATTTGGGTCCTGCTGTGCAAGAACACTTGACTTTGACACTGGACTTTATTTTTTCATCCTCAAGGGTACAGAACGAAATTATGAGCCAACCAGGACTAAAAGGTTTCTCTGCACCACTGGAACAAGCAAATAATTTCTCTGACCTATTTTAAAATCAAACTTGAATCTCCACTGGAGGTAAAAACCAAGTTCTTGATTCAAATCTTACATGCCCCACCTGACCATGGTTTCGAAGCATCTCTGCCAGCCTCAGCCATTCCTTAAGCAACTGAGGAAATTAAATACAAAACATTAAACAATGTGGAGGGTCAGATTTAAACCAACAAAGACAAGGAAATTGCAAGTTAAGCTTCTTGCTCTGCCCTTGATTCACCTTGTTTTGTTCAGCTACTGCTCTGTCCCCAAACGCTTCCTCCCTCCCAATGCCAAGAGCAACAGGACACAGAAAACAGCGTGGTCTAAACATAGGTGGCATTCCCTCCTATCCATGTCTTGTTTGTCACCCAAAATCCCAATACAAGCACATCTGGTTTCTTACTTCAGGAGCCTTGTTGGAAATAATTGCTGCAGCACTGCTTGGCTGGAGGTCCAGATGTGCCCCTGCCAGATGGGGACATTCTCTGGCCAACATCTCCAACACAAGGAGTTGCAGCAGCAGGACAAACCTCATAGCTAGCATGCACAAAGAACAATAAAATGTGAATGATATTTATATTCCCAAGAAGAAAGATCACAATCTGCAGAGAGGAAAAAGAAGCAATGCTGAAACTGTGGCAAGCCAATGTCTTTCTAAAGTAGAACAAAATGCAACCTTTATTTTAAAGGCCTCCAAGATGGTTATTTTTCTTCACCAATAGCTCGTACTGTTCACAGCCATAGTCTGTGTTTGCAGCACTTCAGTAATGGATTAAAGAAGTTTCATAAGCTTGTAGAGAGTACTTCAAAATTTGGGCAGTAAGAAAGCATATATATTACATAAAAGGCAAAACATGGGCTAAATATCAAGTGCTATCACAAATTTGGGAAAGACTAAAAGCAATTTTTATTTTCCATACTCTATGGGAAGGATCCAACATAGGACACAACTGCTTAAGTGGGAAAAAATGCACATGGCTCAAAGCCTACAGGCTGTCTTCTGATGAGATGCAAACAATGAGTATCACAGGGTCACACTACCAACCCACCACTGTGGAGATTCACAATATTACTCCTTTTCTTCTTTACATTGTCTTTCAACAGGACAAATCTTTCTCATTGCATAATGTAAAACTAAAATCTTAGATGAAAGACGAGAGCACCAGTTTGGAGACTGAAGATGTGCAAAACATGCTGGTGAACTCCTTGGGAAACATAACACAAGGAATAAAGTCCACTTCAAGGATCCATCAGGTCTCTGTTTTGCTTTTGTTTTCTCAGTTGAATATATTTGCCAAAAGGATTTCTCAATGCTTTCCAGCTGCAATTCAAACCCTCTCCCCTACTACTGGACCTTGCTCTTCCAGGAATATCTCACAGTTCAGTCACTGGTAACAGGTTTTCCATCACAAACCAAGGAGATGTCCCTTATTAGCAGTGCTATTTCCACAAGCACCCAGGGTGTTAACAAGCACCACATGCATAGGGATGAGGAGATGGAGGAAGTTCATAAAAAGGTTTGCTCACTATGAAAAACATCTTCAACTTCCCACGAGTACGGTTCCACAAACAATTGCAGTAAGGCAGGTTGTATTATTCTCTTCTCTCTTGCCCAATAGTTGCTATTATTGGATCTGGCAACGCAGCATGTGACTGAAAAATGCAGCTGCATTTTTGGCTCAGAAGCCTCTGCAATAGCCTTTGAGTCATGAACCAAAAGGCCCACAAAAAAGCAAAAGAGAAGAATGCAGATTCAGTTTTCTTTTCATTGTAAGCATGTGTCTCGACTGCATAGTCCTGATGCACATAAATTACAAAACAAGGAATCATTTTGAAGTCCCTTTAGTCAGGTAAATTGGGCTCCCTTCTGCCTGAGGCCACTTGACATAGAAACAGAATGGAAAGATTCCACTGACCACAGAGTGTCTGAGGCACACAGCAGAGCGGGTGCCCAGATATGCCTCTGAGCTATGCTTTTCTACAAGTCTAGAGAAATGGAGGGGGTTTTGTGGTCTGGGGTCTTTTTGTAGAATTTCTCCCAAGAAGCTCAGCCTCATTCCCAAAGCATAAGGCTGAGCTCCTCCACAATGCTGCCTCGTAGTAAAACATCCCTCATCTGCCTGTTGTACTGCAAATAACATTTATAATGCAACACTTTGTCTAAAATGTGTCAAATTGCTCTGAATACCTAAATGACACATTACCATGTTCATTACTCTCACCTCCCATGCCTAATCAAATATTTCAACCTTCTTCCTTTTTTCAAATGAAAGCAATCCAAAAGCACCCCCTTTCCCAGACTGCTGGGAGTGGGTATTATCACAGACACAAGGCAGAAGGGAGCGTGAGAGCAATCTGGACTGGGGACTGCAGAAGAATGTATCAGGACTTCTCTTTATCACCAGCTCATGGATTCTGTCAGCAAGAAACTGTTCCCACACTACTTCATGTCTTCTGCCTGCAAGCAGCAGCCCAGCTCTGAGCCAGCTCAACAAAAGCAGGCTGGAGGAGAGCAATGGAAGGGGAAAACAAGGCACCAAGAATAACCCTTTAGTCAGGATAAACAGCATAGGTCCACTGAAGTTCCCATCCCCTGAAGAGGGTTTTGTATTGGGTGGATGGGACATGACAGGAAGGAACACTAAAGGTGCACAGAGGCAGAACTGCACAATGCTGCTTATGCACCTACCAAAAATGTGGGTTCTCAGTCCAGCTGCTGCATTAATATATAATCACCTTAGAAAATAATCCTTTATGTCTTATATTCTTAAAAAAAATAGTTGAAAGCCAGCAGCTTGTGTTTCTTCCCATTTGAACTGGGTCCCATCAGCACCCTAGCTCTCACACTAGCATCACTCCTGTTGAAAACCAGCTTTGATCATTGCTGTTGGCCTCAAAAACTTAGTCCACATCAGCACCCACGATGATTAACCAGCAACATAAGCACATGTCTTGCCTCTCAGGTACACTGTGTTCCAAGGGAAACATTGTTTTTACAAGACAATGCAAGGCAGAGAAAGGAAAGTTCCCTAAGGCAGACAATAAATCCTTAAGTGACTTTTGATAGAGAATTTTCCAGCCCTTTCTGAACTGGAGTGGCAGGAGGAAAAAACCACATCCTTGTATCATCCTTGCCCCTTCAGAGGCCAAGGAGTGGAACATGAGCAACAAGAAGAAAGTTTTTCAAAGGTCACCAAATGCATCGTGGCTTAAATGGAAATGATGAGCATCCAGGTTGTTGGTGTTCAGAAAACAGTCACGTGCATTAGGATTGAGCAAGGTGTTCAACTCATGTCAAGAATTCAAAGAGTTTGCTCAAACACAGCAAAGAAATATAGGTATAACCCGATACATTCACAACCACAGCAGCTTAAGGAATGCACCTCAGAAAAGCATAGGTGTCATTAAGTTTGCTTTGTAACTTTTGCTCAGATCCCAACTCTGGATCCTCAAAGTCTTTGCTTCACATGAAGAGATTCCCCTCTCCAACTCATCACTCTCCTAAAAGTACTGCTAGAGAAAGGTCTGAAGGCTGATGTTGGATCTTTGGGTCTGAGATCTCTTTCAGGAGCAGAAACTCCCCATTCCCCCATGAAAAGGCAACTTCCAGCAAATTAATTCCAACTCCATCACCGTCCTGTATTGCATTACAGAGCTTTGCTGCTCCTGTGCATTCCAAGTCATGGACAAAGTCAGGAACCCCCACCAATGCTCAACCAGCCGTGCTTGGGTTGGTTAGATATTATAACACCACTAAAGCAGCACTAAAACTGCCCTCTCAGGCTCTGTGTGCCAGGCAGCCTACAAACACCACTGAGAAACACTGCTGTGTCTTGAAAGACATTATAATCTTTGCCAGTGTTCTTTACTACTCCTCGGGAAATGACAGGCTCATTTTTCAAAGCAGTAAATTCCAATAAATTCTTCTTAAACTGGATGGAAATCTGAAAGTTTAACAGACCTAATAAATTCTATTATCTGTATTACCAAGCCAGCCTTACACAAACAAATACATCTAAATTAAGACTTGAATCTGCAAATCTTCCTCCATGTGAATAGGAGCTCTGACTTTAGTGGGGCTACTCCCATCAAGGAAAGAGGGGTCTTCTCTTTTTACACTATGTAAACCATGGGAAGTTAATTCCTCCCACAGAAAGCTCTCACACAATCCCTGCTGCATCTTGCTCCTGGCTCATAAGTTGAATATTCATTTCCACACAGCTTCAAAAGGTGTACACTCTTCAGCATCTGTCAGGCACTTTTTTCTTTTGTAAAATGAGAAATGTACTGTGAATTGAAAGAAGTTTGGGGTTTTTTTTTTTTGCATTCCCTTGTAATAACAAGATTTATGTCCTTAGCAAGTAAAAAATTATAGTCCAAAAGCATTGCTAAAACCTTTTAAGGACTATATTTAGGGACCGACCTGGAAGATGACTCTTTACCACAATCTCCAACACTAATAATTCTTTCCAGCCTAGGGCTCTAGGTAATGATTGTGCATCAAGGTCATGTTCTTGCCTGGACAAGTTTATTTGCTGTATGTTTTTAGTAACATACAGACCACACATCTTAGAAAGTCACAGAAGCATAAATGCTGACAGCAGTCAGGAAAGAACACCAACTTTTGTGGTATTACCCATAAAAGTCTGCAAACATCATCCTGCATCACTATTAGTGCCATCTATATGTCTGCAAGAGGACTTCTCATGGGGCATCACTTATCACACACAAAAAAAGGGGACAATGCACACAAGGGTCACATCTGCACACATCTTCTTTATCTACTCTATGGGATCTGATCTTTAAAGTTTCTCAAATGGCTCCAAGACTGTACATTAAAACAGAAAAGTCCCCAAATAATACCAGTGACCTCTCGACAGACTGTCCAACCTTGAGATGGTTAACATCTTGTTTATTTCTTTCTCCGGGGCTTGGGAAGAAGATGGGAGAGACAGCAAACAGCAGCATATGCAGAGCCCACACTCTTGTGATTTCACTGGAGAGGGGACAGGTTACATCATTAATCAACTTTGTCTTAGGAGGCCACATTGGTAAATGTCACTCCTGAGCCTCCAAGGGAGTGACACTTCAACTATTCCATGGTGCAACCTGAACATAAGTTCAGCGAAAACTACAGATGCAATTAATTCACAGGAACACCAACAAGCAAGCTTTATGGTTCTTAGGTTCATCCCCTTTTCTTTCATCTTTATATATTTAATTTAAAGTATCAACCTATGCACAAGCTTTTCAACCTGGGCAGTATAGAGACCAATGGCCAGGCTTCCTAGATGCTTTGATTAATTGCCAGTAACTTATGCCTTCAAGTATCTGACGTTTAATTAAAAAACAAGGATTAAGCCAAATTGGTTTGTTAGTCAGACCAAGGTCAGCTGATGTAAAGGAACTACAATCTTAACAGATTTTCCTTATTGCATTGCAAGGCTTGAGTACTTTATTTCATTACGTGCAGAGGTCATGACAGAGCCAGCACTCAAATAAAAATTGTTCCAAGTCACTAAATGTATCCCAGGTTCTTGTAACTCCTCACGGAAATAAAGAGCAGCAAATGTTTATCCCTCTGTTTTCCCCAGCATTACTGGTTTACGTTCCTGTAGCTGAGGCAACCACACCAGGCCAAGCAGCTTTCAGCCTTTCACAAAGATTAACTTCTTAAACAGGCACAAACAGCCAAGTTCAGCTCCAGCCAGCCAAGGTGAGTGAGTGGCAGACACACAGCTCATGGACCTGAGCACAGCACAGGAGACCATGTGATAACCTCCTCACTGAGATCATCCCCCCCTCTAAAACTCCACTCATAGCAAGGTCAGCTCGGAAGTTTAAGATTACCCCAGGTTTGATTTGTTTGCAAAATGTCATTCCTTGCTAAACAAAATTCTGGAAAAAATGAAGTAAGAAAGAAAGAAGGTGGTAATGACTGCCTGGAAAGAAGATGGAAAGGAGCACAGCAACAAGTGCAAAAGGCATCCAGAAGAAAATTTTATTGCTGACAATGTTCATGACACCTCACAGCAATGCCAGGACCAAGGAATACTTGAAATTTGAAAAAAAATGCCAACTTTCCAAGTCCTTCTGCACAGTGAACACCACAATGACAACAGCCTAGATCTTCCAATAGACTGCAACTCCAGAACTCCTAGGAATGTTGGGCACAACTGAGCATAAATAAAAGCAACTTTTAGGTTTATAACACATACATCAGTTGAACAAGTGCTAACCAAGTCTAAAACTGTACTACCAACTTCCTCATTTCCTTTCTTCCTCTCCCATCCCTGGGAAAAGATGTGAAATACAAGTTATTGCTGCAGTAGGCAAACATTAATAGTGACTGAAACCACTTAACCATCTATTCTTCTTTCCCTTCCCCTCATTTTTATTTTAAGAAAACCAACAGAGTCCCTCTCCACTCCCCAAGAAGGGCTCCGGCTTAACAGAATTTTTCATCCTTTGCTAGTTTGAGTATAGACCTAATTTAGGATTAAATGCAACTCAACATACACTTTATTTCAAGCCATAAATATCCAAGGTTAAGAGATGCTGAGAGAACTGGCTGACAGGACAAGACAAAAACAAAAACTAAATTCTTCCATACCATCCATGCCATGAGCTCACTGCACAGAGGTAATGGCAAAGAGCTGAACCTGAGTACGTGGCAATTGATGGGGACTATTCATGTGTATTTTTCATGGATCTGCCAATCTTCAGATTTCACAAGAAAAACCCTGTGTCCCACAACTCAGCTCTACTCCTTTTCACTTAGCTCAAAGTGTGACCGATGGTAGAAGCCTGATCAAATTCCTTGCTTTATCCACGCTTGAATTAAAGCCTTGCCTCAGCAGACCAAGTTACATGAGCTTTCCCCCTTTCAGAGCATGCCAGACATTAGTGCTGGTGCCAGCACTGCAGGTAACACCAGCAAGTCCCAGGGAGCTCCAGTTTGGTTCCAAAGAGATTTCATCTCTTGGTGAAGCAGTTGGGATTTCTGCATCTCTTGTTAGACACTCCAGTGCTCTGTTTTCATCTGCCAGTAACATACTCTTGAAAAATCCAGCCTACTCTGATCTGAGAAGTGGGAACTTCTTCAAATAACTAATCAAATCATGTTCTCATGGGTGGGTCTGAGCTCTCTAATACTGAAGAATATCAAAGAAATTTTCAAAATGTTTATGGGTCAGATAGAGGCACAAAGGCAGCAGTTGCCATTACAGCATGGTTGTGCAGAAGGAGCACTGCCCCTGGCCACAACAGGCACATCAGCTCTCCTGGAAAAGCACCTTCTCACTGTGTCCCTGCCACAGGGAGCACCTGCACACATCCATCTGCAGCCCCGGTCCAAGCCTGGCCGCTGCCCTTGAATTCCTCTTCAGCTCCAGGGATCCCCATGAGCACCACAGGGAGAACAGCAGCTAAGGCTCACCCACCTCCTCTCTGGGGAAGCAAATCAAAGTCCAAATGGTTTCCCTAAAGGGCACCTGCCAAACCTCTGTGCAGGGCCTGGGAGAGAGACAAGGAAGGAAACAGAAGGAAGATTTAGTTTGCTGCCAGGAACCAGAGCCCAACCTCATGGGTGTGGGGAAAAGCGTTCCTGGAACAGGCCAAGGGCTGATAATAACCTTCAAAGGTGCTTCTATGGAAGAGGTCATAGAATAGTTTGAGTTGGAAGGGACCTTTAAAAAAAACCTAGTTCAACTTCCCAGCCATGGGCAGGAGCATCTATCCCTAGATCTGGTTGCTCCAAGCCCCCTCTACCCTTTGAACACTTGTGGAGCAGAACTGCTTGCTTCTCAAGGGACAGACTCACAAATGTGTGACAGGAAGGTAGGCACGTAAAAGGCTGATGGCTTGGGCCAAATGGGAGGAGTGAGCAAACAAGGAGAGAACTGGGTCAGGAGGAGCCTGTGTGACTCAGCCAAGCGCTCGTGTAGCAGGAGTGTGGAAATGTGGAAATCTCCGCGTTTAAGAGCGTGCACACGCAAATGCAATATTTTACAATCCTCCAGCATTTATAAAGTGCTCCAAGCGCTTCATAGTTGTTAATTAAGCAACAGTACTCACAAATCAGAAGCATAAGATTGAGATATAACTATGTCAATTTTCAACAGTATGATAGTTATCATGGTTTAACCCCAGGCAGCAGCTCAGACCCACACAGCCACTCATTCACTCCACACCAGTGCAATGGGGGAGAGAACTGGAAGGCTAAAAGTGAGAAAACTCATGCATTGAGTTTAAAAACAGGTTCATAATTAAAACACAAGCTGCACACAAGCAAAGCAATACAAAGAATTCATTCCTCAGTTCCCATGGGCAGGCAGGTGCTCAGCCATCTCCAGGAAAGCAGGGCTCCATCACACGATGATGATATGGGAAGACAAACACCATCTCTCTGAACATCCTCCTCCTATTCCCCCAGCTCTATACACTGACCATAGCTCCATGTGGTCTGGAATATCCATTGGACCATCTGAGGTCAGCTGTCCCACCTGCATCCCCTCCCAGCTCCTTGTGCCCAATCCTGCTCACAGGTGGGATGGATGAGAAGCAGAAAAGGCCTTGGCTGTGTGTAAACTCTGCTCAGCAGTACCCAAAACATCCCTGACTTATCAACAGCTTCCAGAGCAAATCAAAAACACAGCCCCATATTAGCTACTATACAAAAAATTACCTCTACTCCAGCCAAACCCCGTGCAGTAACTTAGGGAATAAAATCTGCTTTTAAGCAGTCACATACCCCAACTCCTCCTGCCTCACAGAGCCCAGGCTGTGTCCCACTGCCAGGCAGCACAGCACTCTCTGAAAGAGGCTGGTGTTGAGGATTTGAAGCCAGACTCCTGCTTCAGAGCGTGCCCGATGCTGAGCCATGCCTTGATCACCAGCCAAGCCCCACACAGAGGTAATCTTACCAAAGTAACACCACTATGTGCCTGTAAATTGTGATTTTGTGCTTGACTGGTGTTATCTGCCTCTTCTTGCACTTTGGCTGTGCAAATTAACTTCAGCAATTTCATCTTAAAGCTTGTGTTTTACAGTACTGATTTCCCTTAAAAGTATATTTTTTTTTTTAGATTTGCTTTTATTAGTTCAACCACATTTGCCAAGTTTCAACAGATGACTTCTTTCTCAGCTGCCTAATTTCAAATTCACCTTTACATATAGCTTAAAAGAGGGCAAAAAGTCATCACAAGTAAGTGGGATGTGATGCTTAACATCAAGGCTTATGCAAATACACTTTAACAGTATCAGTTGAGGGTCAAGAATCATGAATTCACTCTACAACACAGGAGAATTAGAAAGAAAAAGGATGAATCCTAGCCAAAACTTGGAAATATGTATACTCCTGATTAATACAAGGCTACTAAGAAAAAGCAGATATGAAGTCACACCTTGTTTTATTCAAGTGAATAGCCAAAGTGTACAAGAGCCAAAAAGAACTTATTCTATGCAGTGGCAGACTGAAATACAGCAATATTACTCCTTCAACATTAATAAAACATGTTGTATACAGAGCTTTTTTCTTCTCAGTCCTTGAAACCCTGCCAAGTCATAAGCTTTTTATGGGAACATTGAAATGAATGTTGATCAGAGCCATACCCATAAGAGTTTTAAATTTTACCACCACTTAGAGGCAAGGGCTTCCCCCCGGTCCCTCACGCATCTGCAAATCTGTACATTTTTGAAAAGCCTGATGAATTAAAAAACCTCATACACATCTCCATCTATGAAGATACTGAATTCCCTCTTGGATTACCAGGCCTTGAAAGGATTGTGAACTCCTCCACCCTCTAAAATGAAGCTCCTCAAAGGCAAAATTTTACATTTTATATACAAAACATAGCAGCTACTTGGTAAGTGAAATTAGAGCACCAGAGGTCACCTCATTACCAGGAACACAATATTCTTTTCCCCATTCCCTCCCATATTCATCAGCATCTGTTTTTTTCCAAGGCCTAAGCTTTATTTTTCCAAAAGTTAACACTGGCTCATAAAAACACAATTAGTTTGGAAGTACAAGGCTCCTGGCACCCAGACAAGAGTTGATCATTCACTTGTCGCTTCTAATGTGATAGAGCTTCAACTGAGTTGGAAAACTTTATAAAATAAGGGGCTTCTTCCTATCTAATTAACACAGCAATGAAATTTAACAGTCTGGCATGGCAATTTCTTTCCAGCATTATGTTTTTCAAATAACTCATCTACTCCCACAGTCTACAAGACCTTTTACAACACACTAAACAGTAATTTACCCTTTCCAGCTTAAAGGCTTCAGTTTGAATCCTCTGTATCAAACCAACCAGGGCAGCAAAGATGCTGCACCACAAGACTGCACAAACATCTACTTACCCTACATGCTTTTACATCTATTCTGTAATTGTAGCACTAAAATCTGCGTCCATTGCAATATTTATCCATTTTATCACTGACATAAATTTTAAAAGGTATTAATTAGGTGCACAATGCTTTAAATTTAATAGGGAAATGGACAAAAAGTGCACAGGCTACATCCAAGTAGGTCTCTCTTTCAGGTCCCTGGGCTGGGAACTTGTGTTGTTTGTATACTATCTTGATTTATGTTTATTTAAATAATGCCAAATATTAGTTTTAAATTTACAGTGATTGCTTTATAAGATGTCTCAAATCCTATCAGGATAAAGAGCTTACACTAAACAAAACAGTTTGTTTATACTAGTAATGCATCACATAGGAAATACTTAAAATCCCACATGTTCAAAGCAGGACAAAATTACAGCCTATCTTTCCACAGAGGGTTGCTATCTCCTGCTACCAAGAGCCAAAAGGACCACATGCAGATCACAAGGCCTCAAAGCTCCAGTCAGGAGAAGCTGGTCTGCAGAACTTCAGTAAAGCTGAAAGTGTGTTTTAGTGCTACCTTAAAATAACCATTCACACATGCAAACCAATTACTGGTGCAGGTACTTCAGTGTAAAAGCAAAGGCAGAGCAACACCTTGTCCTTCTCTGAAGTACACTAAATATTTACACATTCCTATAGAGATGCCTCTGCATTTCCAAGTCCTGTATTTTGTACTCTGGAACTGTGTTTGTTCAAGGACTAGCAGAGCAAAACCCTCCTCTACAGGTGATGCTCTTTTGTGCTGGGATCACAAATTGAAAGTGGATAAGTACTTAAAATCACGGATCCTGAGTGAAATCTCAGCACACTTTACAGCCTCTCACGTCCAATGACTGCACAAATCTTCTCCTCCATCTATAGACTGAAAAAATATTCCCCCAGTTTGTACACAAATGACAGCAGGTCAGTTTTGAAGGGCAAAGAAGGAGAAAGGCAGCACTCAAAACTCTAAGGATTATTTACGAACAAGCTGAAGCCCTATAAACTTGGCTATTGAAGAAAGACAATCCTCTCTAGCTTATGCCAAGTGGGTCAGACAGAGGAAGAACCTCAGCAGTCTTCAAAGTCAAAGCAGATGGGGAAGTAAGTGTCCATGTGAGCAAAGAGGAAACAAGATTCTATTCATTTTAGCTGGTTTCAGAGCTTCAGTTTTCTAGATACCATTGACTGACAGAAGCAGAGGAGCTCCCTTCTGTAACATGCATTAGAACTGCAGAGTAATTACTCAAGACTGCTATAGATGCAAAAAAAAAAAAAAAAAAAGTCCCAGCATGTGCAGATTGAGAATGTTGTTTAGCTCAGTAGGAGGGAAGTAGGTGAAGTGGAAGAAAGGTTCTAAGAGGCAGAGAATGGGAGAAATCTTCCTTGCTTTGTAGCTATGAAAAAACCTCTTGGGATTCTTTATCATTAGTGTTTCAGTATCAGAGATATAAATATTTGTGTAGCTGTAAAGTAGATTCTACTTTAGTGCTAATTGTAGCTCTAATTAGTGTGTTTAAAAAAAAAATAAGCTTACAAGCACATTTTTTACCCTTTTTGAAATAAAAAAGCAGCAGTCCACACATGCCACAGAATGACCATACATCACATTCCTTAAAAAGCTGAAGCTGACCTCTTGGTCCTTTCTCAGGCTTTACATCACCAGACAAGATCTGGGCCAAGACCATTTCCATACACAGGGATGCATCTCTGTCTCAGGCTAACCTCATCATCCAAGTGGTGAAACCTAAAACCAGCTCCTCTCCCCCAGGGTCATGATTGTGGAGCTGGGAATCCCTCCATCTGCCTCAGCAATATAAAAACATCACTGCCTGCAAAATAAACAGCACATGAATCACAGAACAATTGCCCCTCCAGTCAATGCTGCTCATGCCACCCACCAAGGGCTAATAATTTTTTAAGAGATCTCTCTCCCTAAAAAATACTTCATACTTTGAAGAAAGACCTTGTGCAAGTTGACAACACGCAACTTCTTTTCAATCCACCCAAAGGAAGGATTCCCTCTCCAAATTCCTGGGAGTTTTGCAATCAGACAGAGCAGACCTTGAAGGACCACAGAAATACTTTGAATGAAGAAGTTTAAAATTGAGCTGAGAACAGTGGAAGAAGGAGTATTCAGTGCTGCAGCTTGCTAGGGAGACACAGAAGCCAAGGACATGCTGAGGAGATGCTCATCTTCCAAAGAAAATACTGCTAAGAGAAACAGGCATCCTTCCACAACTTATTTTAGGAGGTGGCTGCTGAGCTGCATCAGCTATTCCACTGGTGTCTCCATGAGTGTTTTCTGTCCAAGACTTCTGCTAGAAGAGCCAGAGCTGCAAAACTTGTAAGAAAACTCAACAGAAAGAGGCACTGAGGGGTTGAACACCACCAACCCAGTTTGGATACACACATCTTCACTTATGCAAACTCAAGTGATCTGATATCCAGGGTGGGTCATGTGGGGCACAGTCAAGATAGAAATACGTATATTAAATCTTTGCTTGTTTTTCTGTGTGTGTAACTATACATCAAAAAATTTGCTAAAATGAGAGGTATGAAGGAAAGGAAAGAGGCTGTGCTATGAGTAACAGAAGCAGGGGGAACTTCAAATTACAAGCTCTTTAGCTTTTTCTCCAATTACTATTTATCATGCATGCTGAAAAGTTAACTACCTTGCTTTAAGTAACTTTTACCATGACAACTCTTCCTTTTAGCAAATATATCATCATTCTCACAGCAACTTCAGATGCTTTAGGATGGAAAGCGAGGACTCCCCAAATCCCTCTCCCCACTAAAAAAGATCCAAACACATTAACCTTGAAGGACCACGGAAAACTGCATTTGCTGAAGTCAAATCATTCTCTGCATGCTGGTATAGTTGGAGGAGGAAACAAAAAGATGTATATACAAGGTAAACTCATGCTGGCTTTTTAACAGCATCTGCACAAAAAAGATTTTTTTTCTATGTGCCATGTACAGTTGACCTGGGATAACACTGCAGTGTGGGGAGTTGAAAAGGGATCACCTGATGAAACAGAAATACCTCCCTCCAAACTATATTGCAGGAATTCCAGCCAAGCACCCCAACCACAGCAAACAGTAAGAGCTTTCTGGAACAGTACACATTCTGTGTCAGCACAGCAGCATTAATACAAAACTCAACTCAAATAAAGGAGCACTGACCCTTTGGAAAGGGTGGGGTTTGGAAAGCCTTCATCAGGCTCCCCCCACACCAAAGACCACCAAAGATACTCCAAGCACTGCAAAAAAATTATTATATCAAAAGGAGGAAAACAATGTCAGCCTTGTACATGTTTTGTTGCTGAATAATGACAGTGTTTACCTTCTCAGCCTAACACATTACTGCTCTGGACCCAACTTTAAAACAGAGTACATGACAGAATTAATTATGCCCTTTCCTCTTAATTACCATTCCCTGGTTATTTATTAGCTCAGTCTGCATATATTCATAGATGTGTCTAATAAACAGTGTTAAAAGTTCTTAAAACTGATGCCTAAATACTTCCCTCATTTGCAGAGTCCTCTCCATCCTCTGGACAGGCAGTGGCATCAACAAATACAGCCTCAGGCTGCAAATTAGTCACTGCTCAAGCAGTTGAGGGAGACATGGGGGAACCTCAAGCACACTGCAATGGCATGTCTCAAGAGCAGTGCAGTGCTGGATCCCAATCTGTCTCAGAGGGTTCTGCTAAGGACTTTTCCACCTTTTGGCTCACTCACAGTTTGGAGTCTACCAGCCCATCCCCATGTGTTTCTGGAAAAAACAAAAGCTACACCACACAAAATACCCTGAGTTCAGCACCCTGGCAAAGGAATGGCAGATAGATAAACCCCAATGAGCTACCTAAAAGAAAACTAAAGGGAACTCAAAAGCCTCTCTGCAGTTGTCTGTCTTCAGTCTCCTAAAGTCCTCCTTGAAGAAGTACAAATACCAGGGAAAAGCAGATTGGCTTAAACCAGAAATCTTCTCCAATCAATTTTATTTCACCAAGGTCTCTCATCTCAAGGAAAGAAGCTGCTGTGCTGACCATTCACTGGAAGGACATCAAAAGGAAGAGAGGGTGGGTACTGCAGAAAGCAGAGATAGGAGAAAAAAGAAAAGCCTTTCACAGACACTTTGCAAAGAGCACCAGCACTTTTGTCATGGTAGATGTTAGGATGCTATATTCCTACCTGAACACTGCAGTTACTTTTGGCCTCATCCAGGATCAACAAGGAACTCCAGCTAACATATCAAATTATCTGTATGTCTAGGGATTAACTTCCTGCCTTGCATCACAGGTTAATTAGGTCTTCTCTCCACCACAAAGGAAAACAGTACATTTTGGTACAGCAGCACATTTAGCTCTTCCACCCATCATCCATGGCACCACAGAACTGGATTTGTGCTCAGAATGCCCCAAAGATAGACAGAATTTAGAAAGAGACAAGACCAGGTGCTTTCAATCAACACTCAGATCCTGTCAATGACCAATTATGTGGAATCTGCATTTTAGAGGTGTAGATGGGGTTCAAAGACCAAAAGTGGGTGTTAAATCTGTTCCAGTTCTCCTGTCTTTTGGGCTAAAAAAATATAAAACTCTTCAAGCTTTTTATGATTTTTCCATATCAGAAGCTCCTGCCTAAGGGTAAGAGGGAAGAGAAGGGGATGGAGGAAGAGCAGCTGTATCTAAAAGACTAGAAGCATGAAGGTTGAATTTCATAACAAAATGATGTTAAGTGACAGCAACAAGTTTACCTTCCAGTGGAAAAAAAATGCAGAGCATCTCTTGAAAAAATAATAAATTGATGAGATTATGCAGTAATATGCAGATATAACCTGTATTTCATTATTCTGCACAACGTCCACTTCATCTGATTCAATGAATAAATGAAGTCCTTATGACATATTAGAGGCATTCCCCACTTTTGTTTACAACATCTTTCTAGCCTTTAACCACAGCACAGGCAGCACAGCTGGCTGGCAGCTCAACATTTCAGCCCAACGTGCAAAAGAAGTTAAGATAGGAGAAGTGATTCTAAAAAAGTCCACAGGAAAAATCTTGCTTCACTTACCTAAGCAAAGTTGTCATTAGAGAGTTTTCCAGTAATAAAATCCAAGAAAAAAAAGCCTGAAAAAAACATAGACAAGGCAAAGTTTTAGTACATAGGATATTACTCTCACTCATATTTTTTTCTTAGGAATTGGAAAAGCCAGTGATTTAAAGAAAAGGTAACTTCCCTCCATTAGTTGCCTTTCTGATAGTTATTTGTAACAAAAAGCTCTTCCTCAGACAATGAATGTATGAGAAACAATAGGGCAGATTTTTCACTGTTGCTGCCAGCATTATACCAGTGCAATTCCCCAAATGTCAATCACGTTGGGCTGCAATAAAACCAGTGTTATCCAGCAGACGAGTCAGGCCTAAGGCAATTAGCTGAACTGCCCCATTTAGATTTTCAGTCATCTCTCCCTCCCACTGAGCTGGATTATCAGAAAGTCTAGACCAAGTCGTGGGGTGGGAATCAAGGAGTCACCCATGTTCACACACAGAGTAAGGCTGAAGATGGCCAGAAACAAAAATGCTTCTTATAAAAAAGATACCCAAACCACCCCAAAGCTAATTGCAAAAGACTGAGGCAGAATAACACATACCAATATTAAGAAAGCTGGGAAGTACAAGACCTCATTATAGGCATAAAAATCTAAAGCAAAGTACAAGTTACTGGCAAAAATGGCATGTGGCCATGACAGGTTTTACCACAATCACTGCTACCAAAAAACCCAAAAGCTTGTTGAAACTCATGAATGCAGACTGGGGGGGAAAAAAAAGAAACCACACACCCAAACTAACTGAATATGGATGACTGCAAGCCTCCAAATCATAGAGGGAGTTGACCACTGTTTAGGAGGAAGAAATCATTGCTTGTTCCAAGATTAAAAACTTATAATTCTGGCCCCAGCTGAAGCACTATCATTCACTAATCTGCTGCAATTTAGTCGGGCTGATCCCCCGCTCAGACAGACGGGGCATTATCAAAAGTTCCTCCATTCATTTCGCTTCCTGTTAGGCAGTGAAAGCCCCTTTCATACCCTCCTCCAGAGGCTGCTGAAGCCAGGGAAGAGTTTCTGATAGAGAAGATAAGGTAGTTGGATTTATTCATGAGAGGAGGAAGGGAAGTTGTACAGGCTGATTACAGCTGCTCCAAAGCTGAAAACTAGAGGTTTGGAGAAGGGAGGTACAAGATGATGGATTTCTTATTAAATAAGCATTATACCACTACCATTATTGTTAGAAGTAGCATTAACTCTCCTGATACTTAACTACAGGATTGAGATTTTACTCTGAACTTGGCATCATCAAATAATAATTAAATTAAATAATTCAAAAATACGTGGACAAGGCAGAATGTGGTATTTTTTAGGAGACTGAGTAAATAAGTTTTTAAAAAATAGAATACCTAAGAGCAAAGGATAAACTAGCCAGAGTCAGAGGAAAGACACTAGAAATGGTCTCCAGATTGAGACTGTTCACATATAATTTTCAGGGTCAGATCTTGTTCTCATTGTCGACATGAGCACTCTCAGACTTCAATGGGGCAGGATGGTGATTTCCACATTACTTAACATGTGTCAGCAATTTTGAACAGTTGCTTTGCAGATTCTTAGAGCAAACCAAGCAAAACCTCAGCAGTGAGAGCCCAGTGCAGTACTTGGCGGATGAAAAGCTGCCTGGAAACTCTATCAAGTCTCTGAAAAACATTCCCCCATTAATGTTCAAACAATCTGGTATAGTTAGAATAGTTTTTAAATGCAACAAGATGGAAATGCAAACAAAAACACATTTCTCAAGTTTAAAGGGGTCGAGCCAAAGCAGCAAAGCTCTACCAGAAGTTAGGGCTAACAATGATGGTTACAGGGGTAAACCCTCCCTCTTCCTTCCCCTCTCCCAGACTATTCTTCTCCAAATGAAGGAGTAAAATAAACAAGAATCAAAATACCCACAGCAGAAAACCACAAGCAGCTTTAAAAGAAAGAATATAACTCAGCTATACCTCATCATTATTCCATCCAATCCAAATACATATCAAGTCTTTAACTAGTTTTCCCCTCTGACAATACTAAATGAGATAAAAACAAGCAAAAATTATAATTTTTTAATACACTATTATGTGAGTGGGAAAACTTAAAGGCACCAGTGTGAATTAGACCAGGATGGTAAATCTCTGTTGGGCAGAAAGAGGGAATAACCAAATCTAGAATGGCATGAAGACCCAGCAGAGATGGTTCACAGGTCACCACAGGGAGGGTGAAGTATCAATGGTACTTATGGAAATGGGGACAAGGCTGACAAATTAACTCTTGCCTAGAAGAATATTCATATGCAATCAAACAGCATCAAGCTACAACAAAATCCAGAGCTTATTTTGATCCACCTCCTCCTTTAGGTTATTTTATATATACTAGACAAAACTTGAGCACAAACTGTACAGATCAGTTTGCCCAGTGGTCATATAATTTCTTCTCAGTGATCAAAGAATCAGGGAATGAGGAGACAGCAGCCTCTTTTCCCTCTTTTCTATTCCCACCCCAGCCTGCATCTCTGCAGACACATCTGCAAACAGGCAAAGCTCAGCTGGCACCCACGCTCCCCACTTTGTGCTGCAGTGGGATCTCGTCTGTTGTAACCACCAACTTCAATCATAAACTACAGCAAACTCTGCAAATGCTCAGATTTAATTGGTACCTCAGAAAAAGCTGCCAAATCTCAGATTCCCCCCATAATAAGTAAGGTAATATTGCTCCCCTATGTTCACAGAAACTTTGCAACACAAATATGAAGGGACAACAAATTGTTATAAATCTCCAACATACAAAAGCAATTTTACATGTTAATTTGCAGTTTCACACTATGAATAAGGACAAATTTATCAAAGCACAAAGGGTGTTTCCTACAGTGGGAATGTAATGGGATGACAAGACAGCCTGCTTGTGCTGCATGTTTGGTAAGATTGTTGGGTCTTTCTCATCACAAAACAACCCTTGTTACACCAATATTTAATTAAAAACAAGCAGAAGTCCACCCAAAATTTCTCCCTTCTTTTCAGGTCCAAGGAACCTACAGTGGAAAGTTAGAGGTGATACTGCATCACAAGGAAATGAAGAGGCATGAAGGAGATTTTCCTTGGTCTTTTCAGCTTAATAAAGCCCCAACTGCAGCAATGTTACAGCAGATGCAAGGGAGTCAGAACAAGTCTGAACACTCTTGCCACTCAAGCTGACAGACTACAGAACACCACAACCAGAGGCCCAGGCCCACTGGGTACAGTGCTGGACACAACTCATTTTGTTCAGTGAAAATATGACTCTACAAATATGACAATTTCAGGAAAGCCAAAAAAGAACAGGTTTAATTGGCTCCTTCTGCAAAGTCAAAGCTGGTTGTTGTGCTGATGCCAGGGTTTGGAGGTCAGTTTGGGTTTTTTTTAATAACCCCAAACCTAAAAGTTTCTACTTCTAAAGACCACCTTATGTTTCTCATAGCCTGGGTATGGATGTACAGATGCCCAGTTTCTAGCATCTGTACTGTGAGTAGTTACACTTGGACTACCCGTGACTGAAGGCAAGAGAAAACTTCAATTGCAGTTCCATTGTCACACAAGTCTGCAATTCCAGATTCCTACACACATTGCAAGGGGCATGTGGCATTACCAGTGGCTGCAGCAGAGTTCAGAGAGAAAAATCAGCAAAGAAATCCAAAATTTGGAGAGCAAACCCTGCACATGCAAAGCAGGCTTTGCAAACTCATGACGCACTGCAAGAGGAAGGATTTTCCATCTCATCTCCAAGCACACACTGCAGTGCCAGTGAGGTTAGAGCACTGCCAGAGCATGCACAGGAGGAGGTTTGTCTGCTAACAGAATAAACAGCCTTGACTAAATTCTTGTAACCAATTAAGCAACAATTCTCCACTGAGAAAACAGCATCTCCCAGCTCCCTGCCTAATCCTCAACTCCTGCTTCTTTAGCTGGCTTTAGATTTTTTAAGTCTTCCATTTTTCTTCAGAAGCAGAAGACAAATGGATGCCAGTTCTGCAGACATCCTGGTTGCAAGGCTTTCATTTGCCTTTTAAAGACCATCAGTACTCAGAAGTGACTTAACACTAATGAGCTTTCACCAGCAAGTCTGCAAACATTAATACATGTGAGTAGGCATGCTAAATCCACTCAAATTACTTATCTGCAAGGCTCTCTTCCAGCCTGGACTGGACTTCAAGCCAAGGAATGATGAAACCTGGAAGGTAACTATGGATTTTCTCTCATCTGCATCCCTTTGTTAAGCTACTCAGTGATGCTAAGCAGATGCATTTTGAATGTGCTGGTTCATCTCATGTAAAGGGGTGAGAAAAGGAAAAAGAGTCAAAATAGTACTTATCTGGAAAAAAAGCAAATATTTTAAACTAAGTACTGCTACTGTTTGTAGAATGGCCTGTAAGAAGAGATATAGCTGAAATTCCTTTAAATACATGTGTTCAGTTTTTGAACTGCAAACAAGTCAATCTGACAAACCAGCTCAGTTAGGATTGCTCCAACAAAGCCAAGGGTCTCGCCCCCCACCCTTTTCCTAAGTAAGCCAGCACAAGTTTCTGGCATAGGCACTGGTGTGTGAGATTTTAACATTCCCCTTTCCATAAACAGTCATACATCAAGCTCTAAAAATTTGTTTCACAGAAACATTTGCACTAGTAAAACTCAATTATTCTAATATTTGTATGACACATGCAGGAGGGGTACATAAAAAGGTTATGGTGAGCTCATTTAAGAATTTAAACAAGAACTTGATAAAAAGGTTTTGAATTATTCACTCAGCTCAACTATTAAATCAGGCTTCCAAAGGAGTCTTTAAACAACAGCCCAGAAGACGCTGTATTTATAACAAAGAGGCAGCACTGAAGCCATCACACTGTCTCACAGCACAAACCATTCATAATTACACTGTAAATGCACACAGGCACACTATCGTGCCTTGGTCACAATCCTGCCAGATTAACTGGACACTTTCAACATTTATACAAATATTCCTGTCTGGAGAGGCAGCACCACTTCTGTCTAAATATCTTAAGTGCTGCCTTTTAGGATAAGAAAGAGCCATTTCTTCAAGAACATCCAAAGCTGAAACACTCAGGAACAGTACTAAGCAAGACAGAGACAATCTTTTACAAGTATTTATTTACTTTTATACCAGTCCATTTGGGCTGGCACCAAGTATTTTGCTATGCCCCTCAAAGCTTCAGAGCCAAAATCAAGTGAAGACATCACCATGCATCTCAGTTACAAACTTCCACACTAGGTTTACACACAGCACAGCAATTTTCTCAATATTTGCTACTCACACACACACCAAACATTTTTCCAAACCTCAGGGCCCACTTGAAATAATGGCCATCTTAGAGGGAGGAAAAACAGAGGGCTTGGAAGAGATAACATGAGTGCTGCTTCGCTTCTCTGGTACACACATCCTCTCACCACCTGCTTCCTTTCTCCCCATCCCTTTTTTCCCACCTCGCAGGCTGCTCTTAGTAGTTCAGCTCCATGAACACGAGCCAAGATTTCCTCTCAAAATAACTACTCCAAGACCATTTCAACTATGAGCATCACCCTCAGAAACATTCCCTTCTGCATATCATCTTCTCTCCTTCATCAGTCTGTTCCCAAATGAATGCATTGGCTGGTGATACAAGGTCATGAAGTTGTGGAAAAAAAAGCAGGATACCCTCCCACTGCATCCAGCCAGAGCAAGGGCAGATGAGTCAGTCTCCCAATATAGTTGGTTTCAGGCATTTCTGGCAGCATTATTTTAATGACTATTTAATTTCCTTCAGCCATCTCATTGAGACAGCTCAAGTAAAGTATTAATGAAGTGCTTGAACACTCTCACTGTCTGGAGGAGACACGGGGTGTCACCTAACCAGCTGCTCAAGATTCACACTTAGCTGCTCTGGTCACCAACAGAGCCAAAAAAAAAGGATTTTGGCATCAAATGAGCTAAGGAAAGATTTGGGTGTGAGACGCATGAGGCAGAACTACCACAGTAACAAATACCTCTGAGCCCTGAGCAGAACCAGCAGCACATCAATCTAAGAAAACCATAATCCATTAAAAACAAATAAAAATCTAAGAGTATCTTGCAGTTTCTGAAGAAAGGGGGATTTGGATGGTTTGGTTTTGCTGTTACAAAGCCAAGCCATTGTAGCAGTGCCATCAGCAACACATCTCCTGAAACTTTTTTATGTTTTTCAAACCTATAAATGCAAATCTGCTGATGTACTTTCCTTCAAACCTTCATCCCATCTCCTCACCCACATGTTCTTACAAATCTATCTGAGGCACTGGTTTTCCTGGCTATGGGTAAGGCTCAACACCTGCACCACTGCAAATGTAATTATGGCAAAATACCATGCTATTTGCAGACTTCCTGTTCATCAAATAATATTAGTGTACCTTTGCCTTGAGCAATTATTTACAGAGCTGGAAATCCTGAAGCAACACTGGAGATCACAGAAGCATTCTGCTGTCCACCCCTCCATTATGCAATGATGCTTTGTGTTAGCTTTTGGAAGTACTCAGAGGGGAATACAAAATCATCAAAATAATTCTTTATAAATCTGTCCAATGAAAAGGAGAGGAAAAAACCATAATTCAGTTCAAACTCTGCATTAGCTTACTCCAGTTGAGACTGGGAGGCATTTTACACTTCAGCTGGATTGGCAGCTCAAATTCAACTTCAGGCTCCAATGCAAGCTTTAAGTCAAATTCCTCAGCAGAGTAAAACCCTTATTAGCCTGTCTTCACTGTAATTTTAATCTTACTTAATTCTGAGTATGTAATTTATGTTAAGAATAACCCACTTTTTTTCAGAACGGGATATACTACATACAGAATTAGTCCCTGGCTAGCACAGTTCAGGTTTCCCTTAAAGAAATAATTTTTTACATATTGACAGCAAAGGAAAAAAACACTGAAAGCTTAAAAAAAACCCCAGTTTTCATAAATGCATCACAGATGGCTGCATTAATTCACCTAATATATCCCTAAACCATCTAAACCTGGCCATGCAGCCTCATCTCAAACCAATGATATGTGCTAGAAAGATGTTTGATCTGTTTAAAAACTGACACTTCTTTTTCATCACTCAAACAAGGGGTGAGAGAGGGGAGAAAAAAATTTGTATTCCTAGATTTTAAAAGCAACAAGAGCATCCCTTTTCTTCTCCCATTCATCCTTCCCAATTTATGATTACAAAATAATTTTTTTTTAAAAAAATCACCAAGAAAACACCTTGTAAGGACAACGATTTCATGTTTCACCAACAGGACAAAATTAGTAACAACTTCTCTAGCTGAAATGAAAACAAATTCAAAGCAGTGTCTGAAATTTACAAAGTAAGTTTTAGAGTCCAAAGTGTCAATGAACCTGACCCACAGCACCCACCCATACCAACACAAGCACTATTTACATCCTGTAGCCAACCTAAAGCTCAGAAGCCCCAGTTACTATCTCTCCCTATCACAAAACATTCACTACGTATTTCCTCCATTATTTGCATGGTTACTTAGGTTTTGGGGTTTTGTTTGCATTTCTTTCACGGCCACAAAGTAAAAACCCAGGAAGATCTCACACCCAAGCTCAGAGGAAACCCCGAGTGAATTATACCACGGTGGTTTCCCATCCTCTTTCTGCACTTGCTGCTGCAGTTTTTTGTTGTCCCTTTGCCTCCCACTCCTCTTTATGAGGTAAAAAATTAGTTCAACCCCTATCACCCATCCCCATGCCTGCAAACCAATAAATCCTTTTTACTGAAGCTTACACCCTGCCACGGCCTACTTGTATAATCAGAATAGGAGAGACAGGGAATAGCTAAGCATTTGCCAAGTGAGTGATTTGAGAGTGAAATGCAAGAGATGAACACACCAGAGGAGCTGGACTGTGCCAAGAGCACGAGCTCAGGTCTGTCCCATGTCACAGGCTGGCATCAGAACACCAGAAATCTGAATGACTTGCATTAAAATACCCACTATGGGAAAAAAAAAAATCCTCACTCCCTTTACCCTCTAGATTTTCCTCCATTTTGTGTGGTGCAGAGTTAAGGAGAGGGTTTGCAGGACTTTGCAGCACGTTCTGCAGCACTGTGCTGGAAGCAGGAGCTGTTTGAGGAAGGGAACCAGAGAGGCCCTGGACAGATGTTTCCATTCACCCACGCTGCCAAGGAACAGGGAATGCTGAGTTCACTACCTTGGTGTTATTTACATTTCACAACATCCAGCAATAACCATGCCACAAGCAGTTTAGGAAAGGAAAAAACCATGCAGCCAAGGAGTTTTATCATCGTCTTCATTAAAAGGGCAAAAATTAAACTTTTTTTATTCCAGTTCTGAAACTTTACCTGGATTCATTTTGCCAATGAAACAGGACACAAGTATCCCAAGCCCCATCCACTTTGAGATAATTATCAGCCACTGGCCTTTTGCACACATGATTACTTCTGGGGTATCAGAGATGGTTAACTGTGCCACCCCAGAACCACCCGGACATTTTCTCTCCACTTTCCAAAATAAACTGATTTTTGATCTAGCAGAGAGTACAGTTTCTCCTTCAGCAACTGTGCCACAAACCAAATGCTCCAAAGACCAAACCTGAAAATATCCTTGGTGGAAGGGTGCATTTCAGAGGCATTCATCCAAACCTCAATCCTGAGACCCAACATGTTTGATAATGAGCTGCCAGATCCAGTCTGGCAACTAGAACAGCTACTCCAAGTGCTGGCCCATCCACCTGAACGCACAGGAGTGCTAGACACGGACCACATGCAGCAATGTGCTCTGCACGTCCCAAGCTGCTCCCTGCAGCAAATGATAGGAAGGGTGATGAGGGAAACATCAGTATTTTCCACGCAGTATTATGATCCTCCAAGTCTCTCTGAGCCAACAGCAGAGGGACAGAGAAAATAAAAAGGCCAGTATTAGCCATTTCTATAAATGTCAGTACTTTCTGGAGCTTTCAAAGGGGTTCTGTATCTCAGCAGAGACACTGTATCATGTTTCTCAGCTTCGTGCTGGTGAACACTGCCCAGACAGGGCAACTTTACTGGGAGTGAGTGCAAGGCTCCCCCATGCCACTGCCACAACGGGACACCCTCCTTCCCAAAGTAAACCAGACACTAATGCTATTTATGGATCCTGCTACAGAACCAGACAGGCTTCCCAGCCACTATTCATCAACGTGCAAATAGGTTTTATCCATGGCAGGCAGAAGAGATTTGAAAGAAAAAGTTCTGAAGTTCCGTCTTATTTTTTGAAAGAAATAAATATCTGAAGATTAGTTGGAAATTCAACACAGAACAGTACCACCTGCAAATAAAGGCTGATCACAGATTCCATGGAAAACACTTTATTTTTTAAAAAATTGGCAATTTCAAATTAGCTCCTAGCAAACATCCATGGAAAAGGCAGCCAGTTGATGTACTAAGGGACAGACTCCCTAAAGAACATCAGCTCTATTAGTCCTCCACATCCAGAAGAAAGGCAGGGAATATAACTGTGAAATCTTCCTTACTCTGCAGAAAAAAAAGCACTACATCAGTTTCCAGAGACACAGATGAACAACACTCACCAGCATTACTTTTAAACCTTAACACAGCAGACTCCACCAACTTGTCTTCCTATGTCTTTGGGGTTTCAGTGGGAACTACAGCTTTGTTCTTACAAGCATTTTTCATGGAAGCACCTTTGCATTTAAAATGTCAACTGTAAATGCATCTGCTATTCAGATAAAGCACCCACAAGCACTTAATTTCATATGCAACAAGTTTTACAAAGTTCTCAAAGAGCCCAAGGACATTTGGAAGGATAGAATCAAGTTTAGATTGAGTCTTAGCATATCATCAACCAAAAAAAAATCTATTCTTAGATATCTCCCTTTGGTGATTCCTATAATCTTCCTTTTTTTTTCCTCCTACTCCTTTGAGAAAGTAAGTTGTTTGGTTATTTGAAAAAAAAAAAATGGAAGAACCTGTTTTGCAAGGCGTACAAACAAAGCAGTATCTTCCAAAAAAAGAAAAGCTCATTCAAAAGTATGTAAATATTAGGGCTGGTAACACAAACAATAAAACCACAGGAAACACAAGAAATTAAGAATAGATCAGGATTAATTCAATTTCCTGGCTGCTGGATATATAAGCGCTTTCCTGGGTTGGATGTATGAGACAAAATTTATTTTCTAAGTAACAGACATCAGGGAGTTAACACAGGTAATTTAAAGAGGCAGGGAGAAATGAGTGTGTGTTCTGATCCTGCCTGGCACATCAAGCACCAAGGGTTCAGCATCCCGCACTCAGCAGTGAATTCAATTTGCTCAAGTCACAGGGAAGGCAAAAACCAGGACTGCTCCTGTCTCATCACAGGATGCTGCTGAGTGCCCAGTGCACACCCAAAAGGCTGCTCTTCAACCAGGGACAGCTCGAAGCACGAAGCAGAGGTGACAATTGGTTCCCAACGTGCAGGGTGGTCCCTGCCATCTCCACCCTGCAACTCTCCCTGGCTGGGAGGCAAACTCTGAGCTCGACCCTGCATTCCAGCTCGGGTGTATTCCCAAATTGCTCATTGCTGCTAGGCTTTCATCTAGCAGCATCCCAACTGTTCTTTCTCTCCTCTCCATCCATGGGCGTATTTTTTTTCCCCAACCAGCCAGAAGCAACAAGGTCTCAAGTAGACAGAGCTGTACATCTCTTGTGTGGGAATTTAAAATGCTGCTCTGCCAACAATCACAGCCACAATAACACAACCACACTGCAACAGCTCCTGCTCCTCAGTCAACTTCCACCCAATGTTAAACCAAGTCTCTATCCCCAAGGTATCCAGTGGCTCAGACTCAGACTTATCTAAGAATCAAAAAAAGCCCTGCAAGGGAACAATTTATTTCCTTCACTACAAACACCAAGTGAGGAACCTTCCCAAAGAAAAACTTCAACAAGACTTAGAAAAACTTTAACAAGATTAGAGCTCGTTTCCTTCAAAATGGCCTAGGTTTCTCTTTGCACTAAGATATCATAAGCCCAAGGCATTAATACACACAGGTATTTATGCAAATACTATTATTCTTTCTTAATTAATATCAGTAGCACGGATCAGACTGGATTTTTAGTAAAAATTGGCAAAGATTTTACAAATTAGTTCTGGGGAGGGAGAGAGGTGGGAAAATCAGGACTCCTCTAAGCAGAGTATTGAAAGGTTGATAAGTTTATACTGACTTGATACATTTTATCACAATGCTTAATCTTTTTATATAATGCAATTGTACAGTAACTGTTTGACTGCCATTTATCTGCTATCTCACAGTATTACATGATAACACAGAGGGGATGGGACCTGCAAATAATCCAGGAAAGAAAGGGTAAAAAGCAAATTCATGTTTTGTACCTTCAGGAAGATGTATACATTTCCAAGCACTTTCCTTGCCACAGGTCCTCCATCTTCCTCTAGTAGTTTTGAATTTTCATTTCAAAACTTGTTCTCCACATGCTCAAGTGTTTTCTCTGCCTGCCAGAAGGTGTTGCTGGGATAGGATCTCTCATTAGTCTCAAAGAACCTGATGACTTCTGAACTTTGAGATTATAAAGCAAGAAAGTTACTGAACACTCACATAAAAGTCGATTGGCTAAGAAACAGCAGCACAAAGTCCTGCCAAAATCCTAGCTAATCTGATAAAGGAAAAACCAGGGAGGTCTAAGCACTAAACCCCACAGTTTAAGCAGAGCCAATTCCAACTGCAGAAGGAAGCACATCACATTCAGCAGAGCACCTCTCCTTCTGAAATGCCATCTGAAAATACAACATTTTACCACCTTACTGCCCATAGGTAAATTGCAAAATTCCCAGAACACAGAAAAAAAAATGGATGAGACTGACAGGTAAATTTCCTATCAATAACAAACACAACTGGAATGAGGGAGAAAAAAATTTACAAGACCTACGAGACACAAAGCCAGTTAGCACTTAAGTACTTCTTTAATTCTCCCATTTTCAATGCACTTCACAAAAAATTAATCCTCTTAACATCCATGCAAACATATTTATTATCCACAGTAGTAACTTGTAAGCTCTTCATGCAACGGTTTACTTCTTTTTCTTGCCTAATACACTGCCCATGAAAACAAGGATCAAAGCCCTGTTTTAACTGTGGGAGAGCTCTCAAGAAACCTGCTCCTATCATCCCACTCCCATCAGCATCTTTCACAGGGACAAGAAAGGCACCTACTCAAGAAAATACATTTATAAGCTAGTTAAAAGCATTTTATGCTAGTTAAGTGCTCAGATCTCAGCCTCCGTGCTACAAACAAACTCTTCTTCAGGCTACATAACCAAAAGACTCTTCCAAAATTCATTAGTAGCTCTGGCCAGGGGGGAAAAGCAGCTCCAAATTTTGGAGACTCCCCACTGCACAAATGGATTCACACTCCTGTGCCCAACTCAGCAGGAGCCACCAGCACTCAAATGCAGCCACACAGTTGGTACCAACATAACCCCCAGCACCCCCCCACAATGGGTCTGAGGACAAATGTGTATTTTCCTGTTGGCATCTGCACCACAATAGAGAAAAACCTGCAGTTAACAAACATGTGCAGCAACCTTTTGCCTTGAATCAAACAAAAGTGTAAAGAGACACCTGGACCTTGTGAAATGAATGTTTATTACACAAGGCCTTCTTTTATGACAGTACATATAAAAAGGGTTTAGTCTTTATTTCTATACCCAGCTGAGACAACCTACTTTCTCTGCAGCTGCTAGGAGAAGAGAAACTATAAACATTTACATTTAATGTAACAAAAGGTTTGCTCACCACCTCTTGTGTTCCACTGTGCTCTTCGATGATGATCACTCATCATAAAAATGGGTGGAGTGGCTGCAAAACACTTAGCGATGGAAAAACTGACTCCCATATTCAAGAGAGGTTCCTGCACAGGCTGAAAACCCCACTAATGTAATGGAGTGGTGTCATTACTCCCAGGATGGGAAATCTTTGGGCTACGGATGCAAACACATCTGCTGCACAGCACCTGAAGCAGCCTGTTCACTTTATCTGAGAATCACCCTCTGCACCAACTCAAAGACCTTCAGATCACAGTACAGAAACTGTTTTAATCTAAGCCACACGTAAACTCAATCAGCTCCAGTTTGGTTTTAAACAATTAAAAACCAGCACTCCCAAGTACAAAGTGCAGACTTGAAGATGTCCAGTGTTGTCAGCACTGCAGCCTTGCTGCTGCAGTGAAAGATTTATGGTAACAGGGAACAAAACAACAGAACTCATCACGTAACACCAGAGGTACATCACGTAAACCTCACTCTTTGGCTGACTCACTAAGTGATATTAACTAAAAAAAAAGCAAGTCCCAGTTTTGCTGCCATCTTTCTTGCAGGTTCAGCACTTAGGAAGCTGTGCACAAGCTCATGAGCCAAAAGAAATTAGTCTGTATAAGAGGCAAATATGGCCATCCTGTCCTCCCCTTCCCCCCAAAATAAATCACTTCCCCCCTTCCTTTAACACCTGCTTCCTCCATCCAAGCATTCATTGTCCCACTGCTATTATGGGACCAAAGACTTAGGCATCCCAGAGGAAACTCAGGAGGGAAAACAGCATGTGTAAAGTGACCAAGACTCATTCCCTTCAACAATCTCACTCCCACCATCCCTTATTTTCCCTCTCTTCCTATTGACAGCAAGTTTCAAGAGTTGGCAGGGCGTCGATATCCATACATGCTGGGAAGCTGAATGTGTCACACATCCTGGTATTGAACCCCACTGTGCCCACAGTCACTGGTGTGGACTTTCCTTGCTCTCACACCTCCCCAAGAACCCACAACCAACACCACGGGGCAGGAAACCCATGGCCTGACCCAGCACAGCTTTCTGTATTGTTGCCCTGAAGGGAGAGACTTCACACAAGCAGCCACACTGTGCATCCCTAAAAAGTGGCAGAAGCAGAGCAACACCAGACACATGGCAAAAGAAGCCTTTGGGCAAACCCATCCTCAGCATCAACCTCCACCAGGTGGTTTTTAACTGCTGTGCACACTCCCACCCCCACTTTAATCTTCCCTCCACTGGAAACAGGGATACCTGCAAGAACAGGATGACTGGGCCAGCATCCATGTGTGACACATGCCAGGTGTGTTAATCCGTGGAACAAGAATGGGTGAGTCACTAGTTTGAGTCTGAAGACAGTCCGGTTTAGAACAACTGCTCCGTGCCAGAATCTTTGTTTGTAATGGTTTTACTAAGTGCAGCATTCAGATTTACAGAACAGTTACACCACTGAGGGCAGAGACACACTGGGAAAAAGACTGACTTTCCCAAGTAACTATGCCAGAAACCTCAGATACGGTTTAGATGAAGATACAAATATGTCGCAGATTTTAGCGTAACTTGCTGCTCCAGTTTGCATTAGTCATGGGTGATAAAAAGCACAGAAGACTCAAAGATGACACATGGGGCACTTTCTCTCCACACAAAGTTTTGATCATCATCATCAAATGACCTTTAAGATGACCACTTTAAATCATGCTCACAGAGGAAAAAGTCTCACCAAAATTCAGCCTCATTTTTAAATTAATAATTCATTGCTTATTTCTTTTTCCCTTGCTCTCAGAAATAAAACCTGAAAGAGCTGCTACAGAAGAAAATCCTTAAATCCTTCCTTTTACAGTGGATCAGGCTAATCTTAGCGGTGCTGCCACACTGTAAATAACATCTCACATTAAAAAACAATTTGGGGAGATCTCTCACCGTGTATTTTGCAAACGTAACATTAAAGTAAAAACAGTCCAGCAACAAGACTAACGGGAAAGTTATATCAGCCACCTGAAAGTAGTCAAAAAATACAAAAAGAGACTAGAAGCAGCCAGAAGTTGTGGCAAATTTTGCATAGTCTATTAGAAAATTTCACAAGTGCTTGAAACAAAGACACAATGGATCAGTTGCTACCTGTGCTCGTACATTTTAAATATTATCTCAGAAGAGCAGCTCCACAGGATCCAATGAGCAATCAGTCCCTACATCATGATTTTCAAGGAAATAAAAAGGTGACCACAGGAAAGGATCAAACCTACAAAAAAATTTTGACAGCTCAGTTGCCACATTGACTGAACAAAATACTGTGACCAGTTTTGGAAAGACAAGAGCAGCCAAACAGGAAAATTATTTATTATGAACAACTTAGAGAATCACAAAAATAAAAAAAAGAAAAATTTGCCTGAAGAGATTGGATCATTTTGAATATAAAAGCAAATTCACAGTCTTTATAAGGGGAAAGAGATTCAAGAAAAATCCAGGTGGTCCAGGAGAATTAACTTTGTCAAGAAAACCTGCAGAATTACGAGTTCACTGGTGAAGAAGCACCACTCTGGATTCTGCAGCCAAGGCCACAGTCAAGGTCCTCCACCAACCATGGAAGCCCCTAAGGCCCACACCACCAGCAGACCTCACCCAGAGGCATCAAACCCAACCTCACACCCAAAACATGCTTGGACTATACTGTATTTCAAGCCCTCAACACAAGTGCTGTAGAAGGTGATGATTTTAGTTTTAGGGGTAATTTTTCCTTATGTTTTCTCCAATCCTAGATTAAATATTTGAGCATTTGGACTGTGAGAACTTCATTGCTATGCCAACAAAGAATTCACCTTTTTCTCATGCATATTACAAGCCACTCAATAAACTCTGCAGCATCAGATTTGTAAGTTTCTTCTCAATATATAAAAAATAGTCTTGTTAGACTGCGTGACCATGTCACAACATGTGATCCATTACAGCTACAACAGAACTAAAGCTTACTTTTTCCAAGGTATCACACTTTGTACTTTTTAAGGACTGTTGCCTACTTAAAAATATTTGTGATTGCACTTTCTTCCCCTAGTCCTCAACAATCTAGCAACCTATCTAAAATGGTTATAAAGAAAATTTTAAAAAACATTCTTAAAATGGCAGAACTTATTTTCCAGAGATTTCTCTTTGCTCTTGAACTGCTGTCTTACAGAACTTAAAAATTAAACACTTTGACTTTTAGCACACTGGCTTATCTCAGAAACATCTATCTCCCATGTCATCTTCACATGCAATAAAAAAGGGATGGGCACCACAGTCAAATGCCTTCTTTGCAAATGGAAAAGCACTTCCAGGAGATTAGGTTTCTCCTGGTGGAAGCATCCAACCCTCTGCCACAGCAGCTGCTTGTGACAACACAAAGGAACATAGTCAGGTAAGTGATGCAGGTATAGAATGAACTTCTTTTCTTAACTGACACAAGTTATGAATTGTATACACAAAAAACAATAATATATTCTTATCTGGGATCCATTTCCCAGCCTGGTTTGCTGAACAGACCCAAAAAACCCCAGTATGGCCCAGCTGGGGAACTGGAAGAGGCTGCTTATGCTATGCCAACACACAAAAGAGATGAGATGACAAAACTGCAGTTCAAGTTTAGCATGATACTGAAACTTTTACCTACTGCATGTCTCCACCAGCCGTCTGGAGAAGGACAATAAACTCTTCACAGGATTTGTGGCGTCACAGCTTATTTGTCATGCAGACATTATGAGAGGAGTCACCCTGTTTCCCTGACAAAGCACTATAAATATACAGAGGTATATAATTCTGAAAAAGATCTGTATAGCTTCACTGCAGCAACAAGTTCCCAGCATAGCTGCTTTTCCTGGAGCACTGCCATCATATTTTCTTATCAGTAACTGAAGTAACTAACCAGCTAACTCCCAGTGATGGGCTTTGCCTTCTAGATCTGCATAAAGGTCATTTGCAAAGGGGGAAAGGCAGGCTTGATAAATAAATAAATAAAAAGAAGCCATTGTGCCACATCCACAGCTTTGTTTCCAAAAGCCACTAAGAAGTGCAATGCCAGGCTGAAGTGTCTGACTATTCAGTAAGTACAAGGAGTGGCCCATTCCCTCCCCACAGTGAGATTGTTGACAGCTGTTTTAGAAGAGGGAAAAAAAATGAAGCATGACTAAACTATTCATAAAAATCGCATTATATCCAACACCCTAAAAACAAGTTTTGTTTTACAAAAGGTGCAGAGCTTCCTGGATGTGACTGACCAGGTGGTACATGCCAGCCCTAACCAGGCTCCCAGCTGGATTATATACCCTGTGGCAAACCCCAGGGCAGCAAAGGACTCTACACCAGAGCTATCAGCTGCTTCAGAACGTCACTCATTACCTTTATCTGTCCTACAGGTGATCAATGCAAGCAAGCACATGAGCACTTGGCACCAAACAGCACTCAGTAATCACAAGGTGCAGGCTGCAAGGTGTTTTCCTCCCCAGCTTTCCACATCCAGCCTCTCATACGCCTGCAAATAGGAGTTATCCTCCAGATGGAAACCACACCAACTGCCAACTCCCTGTGCAGGAGACTGGTAAAACATGGGGCCACAATCACACAGGGAGGCCATATCATGCCTTTACGGCCTCCTGGACTAGCCAGCCTTCTCCTCAAGTTTTTAACTTCTTAGCAGTGCCTTCCACCGGTAGAAGCAAGACAAAACCAAATAGTTCCTCCCTACCAATCCGCTGTGTGGTTTAGCTGACTTCAGGCTATTTATTGCCTGTGTGGGGAACCCTATAGAAATAGTATTTAATAGCACTCAAGTAGATTGCAGAGATGAACAGCTACAGTAATAAGCAGAAAAGCTTCCAAGGTGCTTCAAGGTCGGTTTTATTGGCGAGTGGATCACCACCAAATACCAGGCAGAGAAAACGGATACGTTGGTGTCCTGGAAACAGTGGAAAAGAAATAGGTACAGCAGGCACTGCAGCTTCTACTGATAATTTTTTTGTTAAGTAGCTATTTATTAAAACTTAATATTCCAGCAGAAAATTATATGAAGGAACCCCGCTGCTTTTATAACACAGGAGCATGTGAACACCACCAATAAACCTACCAATGTTTTTTTCCTCTAGGATAATTTATTGACTGCTGTTCTTAATTCATGCTTTGGATAGAATAACCAGATTCCTTTAACAGTACTTAATCCCCCTCTTAGCACAGGAGTGTACCCTAGACCAGAACACGGCTTACTCACAAGTATATCCTGCTGAGAGATTAGTGAGTTCTGCATATGCCTGAGTCTCAAAGCTGCGCTACGCAGACTGTGTTTAAAAACATCCATCATCGCATAGTACCTGGCAGAGCTCTGTTCCTTTGAGAAGCTTTGAGCTCTTAAATGCGTTTCCCTCCTTTGATGCAGCGAAGCTGTAAATCAGGAACATCGAGCTCCTGCCTTTCTCTCTGGCTGCAGTCCCTGGCTGGACTCTCTCACTTCGGACACGTCGTGTCCTCACCTCTTGGGCTATGCCGGCCATCCGTGGCCACCAGAGCCGGGCAGGAAATCCAGGCTGGAACGCTGTCACACAGCACAGCTCATCCACACTACCTGCAGGGGACTCGTCATTCAGGCTACCTACAAAACCTGTCTGCCTGGCAGAACTCAACACCCATGCCCTTCTAGCAACAGCCCCAGGCTAGCCCGTCTGTCCAGCACCGGGCAGCGCTGCAAGGACAGATGGGCGATGGAGAGGCTCAACCCATGAAATGGACAACAGGTACACACTTGAACTCGTGCCAAGGGAAAACACACGACCAGATGATCCTCGCCTTGCCGAATGCACCCTTACTCTGCTACCAGGCTTGTAAAAAAAGCAACCAAAACAAAAAAACCCAAACAACTCAATTTGAAGTGTACGAACAGAACAAGTCACTGTCACCATGTCCCAAAGCACAGCAAATGCCCCTCTACTACAGATAGCAGTTTCTATCCACAGGCAGGGATGTTATGAGGTTAACATCTACTCCCACTGCTAAGATATCTATGTACAAAAATACAGCTCCTTGAACATCACAATAAATGATATCTTACCTTCAACTTGGTTCACCCTTCCAGAACAGCTCGGCAAGGGCGTCCAAAACATGAGAAACACACCCAACAAGGGACTCCAGGAGAGTCACCACAAACATAACTAATGTCGCTTGGCCCTTTAAAACCGATTAGATTACATTAGCCAAAACTCCCAGTACACAAGACATCCATAGATCTCAGACCAACTGTCTAAACTCAGCTCTGAAGCTACATGCTTTACATATTTCTACTGCATCGCATATCTCCATGAGCACCTAAAGTTTTACGGCTGACAGAGATTATAGAGAGCCACAGTGACCAACTGTCCTACAGCAGTGCAGGATTTCCAATCCCTTTATCAAATCTCTATCTGGTCATCCACAGCAGAATTGGTACAGTGCACTCTTAATAAAAAGAACTTTTTATAAATCACTTTTCTCCCCCACTTCCAATCTCCAGCTAACATGAAGCCCTGTAAAGGACACTGGGGCAGAACCAATTCCAGAGGTCAGCAAAATCAGATTCTGCAAATCCCCACTCACTATATGACTTGTGGTTACAACACAGTCACAGAAGGTGGATTAATAAACCCCAACAGTTTACAGGTTCAGAAATAAACTACTATTTCGCAATCCTCATCCAGAAACTCCTGCATTTGCTTCAGAAGAAGGGTCTGCACTCGAGAGGAACAAAAATAATTCTATTTTCAAGCAACAGAGTGAACGCATGAAATAGACCCCACGGCAAGGACTCTCTGAGTGACACCAAAGGCCACGGAGACCCAAAGGTGACACACACCAACACCAGCGTGTTGCGGGGGTCTCTTGATAAGAATCCGCGGTGACTTTCCGCACAATAAACTGAGATACAAAGTTGTGTCCGTGAGCCTGGAGGGGGGTTCCGACCAGGATATCAGTATTCCAGCGTGGAGGGAGGCTGGGGGCCAGGCGGGTGCGTGTCCCCCGCACACCCCCGGGCACAGCTGGGCTCGTCCCCCGGCAGCGGGGCCGCCACCCCCGCCCGGCTGCAGGGGGACCGCGCCCGGCCCCGGCCCGCAGACAATAGCGGCGGGGAGCAGCCGCGCGAGAAAACACTCCAAATAAATGAAAAACTGCCGAGAGCCCTAAAATGAAAAGGAATAAAGCCACGCGGAGGAGAGGAGCCTCCCGGAGCGGCTCCACGCGAAGTTGCTCGGACAAAAACCCCCCGAGGACGAGGAAGGGCGGGGGAAGCGTGCGAGGGAGCGGGAAGGGGCGGGGGGGCTCCCGCACACCCCCGGCCCCGGGGAGCGCCCACCCCTCCGCGCCCGCCGGCGGCCTCCCCAAACTTTCCCCCACCCCTTCGCCCAACTCCGGCGGGGCAAACTCACCGCAGGGCCCGGCGGGCGGCTTCGCCCCTGGCAGCGGGGCCGGGAGGGAAGGGAGAGGGTCGGGGACGGGGAGGGGGCGGAGGAGGTGGCCGGGCCGGTGCTCTCCGCCCGGGGAGGCGGGCAGGAAGGAGAGGAGGAGGGCCGGGGGCTGCCGCCTCGCAACCTGAGCAGCAGCCGCCGCCGCCGCCGCCGCCGCGCCCGGCCCGGCCACCCCGCATGCGCCGCCCCGGTGGGGCCGAGCGGGGCCGGGCCGGGCAGTGGGGACCGAGCCGGGCCTTGCGGGGCCGGGCGGGACCGCCCTGGGCCGGGCAGTGCGAGGCCTGGCCGTGCGGGGCCGGCGGCATTCGCTGGGGCTGAGATGCGGCTGTGAGCAGCGCTGGGGAAAGCCCCGCTCCCTGCCCCCGGGGGCTTCTCCCTCACCTGTGCCCCTTGCCGGTAGCTCGGCTGCTGAAGGAGAGGCGGTGGTGTGTGTGGAACATGGTGGTGCGGGTGTGGAAGAGCGCAAGCAGCAGCTCAGGCTGCGGGTTTGTTTTTATCGAAGGGGCACATGGGGATTGCTTCATGCCTAGAAGAGTTCAAGGCCAGGCTGGATGGGGCTTTGAACAACCTGCGCTAGCGGGAGGTGTCCCTGCCGATGGCGGGGAGGTTGGAGCTGGATGATGTTGGAGGTCCCTTCCAACCAAACCATTCCGGGATTTTAGGATCCTGCCTGCCCACGTGCTGATCTCCGGCTGTAGGGCCTGTTCTGGTGGGTGTTGGAGTTCTGGCGTCCCCACTTCCAGCGATTAAAGCCTTTCCTGTTGCCCAGAGCACGAGCTGTCCAGCTGTGAGCGGAATCTGCTGCACATCTGTACCTGTCACAAACGCAGCTGCTGGAGTGCCAGCAGCTCCACTTTAGCCCCACCAGCCCAGCCCACAGCCTCATCCTGCTCCTCACTCTCTTTCTGGTTCTGCTATGGTTGTGTAGGTTTGATGGAGGAACATCTCCCATACCATTCCCACGCCTTTCTCCGGAAAAGCAGTGGAAAGGGCACCCCACCATTAGCAAATGAGCTCATGTGGTCTGTGGTCCGTGTGTGGCTGGGCTGGAGGAGGCCCTGCACAGTGAAAATGCCTGATCTCTTGTGGTGGTGATTTGCCTTCAGTTACTGTTTTCGTTGGAAGCTCTTTGGATATGTGTACATGTGGTGGCCCAGCATTTCCACTTGGCTTTTTCTACAGTGTCCCGCTAGCCCTGGCAGTGGCTGGATGATGATAAGCATAAAGGCAGTATCAGCACTGAGTTGAACATGTGTCACTTCATGAGAACCAGCCCAAAAGCACTTCACAATACTTTGCAAAGATTTTGCTGCTGATCAGAGCACTGGGCGAAGGCTGCAGGTAATTCCTGTCCATCATGTCCTAAGTAGAACAGAAAAACCAACACTGTGTATGGTGCAGAAGATTATCTCCTGAAAACCCTGCACGTGAACTTGGCATTGGCTTCCAAAACATGCACTGGTGATTCAGTTGAAAGCAACTGAAACAATAAAAATGGTTCCAATGCTTGTGCATTTTGGTAGTTTTGGAGACTGAAATGTACCAGTGTTGTACACCCTTAACAACCAGATATAAAGCAGTAGTTTTTTTCTTACTTGGCTCCAATAAAATAAGGCACATGAGAGCAGGGACTCTGGAAAAATATCTTCCTTTGCCTTGGTGCCATCTTTACAAGAAGGGCTTAAGGGGCAGATCGCTTGGAAGTTCCCAGCTTCAGGAGGGGTCAGACACAACGATGGCTCAGCAAAGAGCACCATCTAGTGAAAGGCCACGTCTTGACAAAACTGTCCCCTACAGGGCTCCAACCAAACAATGACTGATACAGCCCAGCCCAGCCCAGCATGCCTCATCGTACCTGAAGCAATCACGAGCGAGGTAGCGTGGTAACAGATAACACCTACCTAAAATTTTCTATACCAAGAACACCGGGATCTTTAGCTCTACCCTCTTGGTTGCCCATCAATGGAATATTCTTTGCTTGTCACCTCCATCCTGGCAAATCAATCTCTGTCTTCTTTAGCCTCACCTGGAGCTGACACAGCCCTGGTGTTGCTGTAGGTGCCCCCCTGTAACTTAGAGGGGGTCAGAAGTCCCAAAGCAGGGATTCCTGAGTCTCTACCAGCTGTGTACAGGCCTTTGTAGATGGGCTCGTATTCACTGCTCTTGCAAAGAGTTTGGAAATGCTTTTGGGGTGTAGAGTGTGAAGATCATCTGTCATCAGGGCTGCCCATGAGCATTTACCATAGTCATAATATTCCAGACTGGGTGGCAAGGAAATTAGCATGGAAAATACTGAGAAAAGAGTGCAGCAGCTTAGCACCAAACCAGGAGGATCAGCTGGTTGTCCCCATTCATGGAAGATATTCTGTCCCATGCAGTCACAGAAGGTGAATCAAAACACAGGCAGAGATGGTGTAATTTTCCCTCAGAGAAATATTCCCTGCCAAAATGGACCTCTCCAGCCTCCCACATATCCCTGGAGTGCCAGGGGCTGGTGGTAGCTCAGGAAGGGAATTAGCAAAGGTAGACAGTGCTGTGGGATGGGTAGGCAGCTCCCCAGACTGCCAAGGGATTGGACAGGATCTCAGTTTAGATTTGATCTCATGTCCCCCTGGCTTGTGGGTGGGCTCCTGATGCCCCAGGAGCAGAGACCACTAAGCATGTGCCACAAAAAGGCTGTATTGGCCTCTCCAGATGCCCAGCCCCTGCTCTCAGCAGCAGTTAACACATCTTTTTACCTTGCATTTCCCCAAGATTAGTCTGCTTTAGTCTTTAAATTATCCACCCCCAAATTATCTATATCAAAATATCCTGTCTGCAAACACGTATCACCACAAACCAAAACAGGGAGGCAGTAGATTAAGGGAAATTTGTGCAGCACTCTGTGGATGCCAACCTCCTGACAAATCATTTGCCCTCAAATCATCTCTGACACTAGCTCCCCTGGGTTCCATCCTCTGCTATATGTCCAGGTCTGCTTTTCAAACCTTATGAAAAAATAATAAAATATATCAGATGTTCTTTCATTGCCTCGTTCAGGTTTTATTTTGTCACAAGCTTTGCTGCAGGGCTCCCTGCTTCTTGCTAGGGAACTGGATTGAAGTGCGAGTTGCACTCATGAATGAGACTGGAATTTGGTTCTGCACAACATAATCTGAACATTTGTGTGTAGTGGCATGAATTAGCAATATGAGCACATTGTTCCTGTTTGCTGGAAATGAGCTGTCCTTGCAACTGAATAGAAAACAGAGTGCAGTGCAATGATGGAAGCAGCAGCTATTAAAGATTTGTTTTCATCATATCCAAGCAGCTACAAAACTGAGACACTGAGCATTAGTGTGTGTAGTGTTTTCTTTGTGTCCCTGCTTGTTTGAAGCCAGTGCCTGGTAGCTGAGAATAACAGCAGCTACACCTGTAAAAGATTTTAATATAATTTTCCTTCTTGAAACTCTACTCGTTGTAATCTCTAAAGTCCTGTAAGAGGTACAAGCTTTGCTGCAAAATTATGGACTGTGGCTGAAAGCAGCCTTCAGGAGAAGTTAACCCATTCCTGTGTACTATATAGATATCCCAGTTAAAATGTAAAAATGAATGGTAGAGCAGAAGGAGGGATGAAAGGGGACTTGCAGGCTGCAAAAACTGTCTTTAATCCTCCTGGGACTGTTTTCTCTTTCACTTGGGCTTCATACTTCTTGCTTTGTCAAAACACACTGTTTACAACCATCTGCTCTGGCCATCCTGTTCTTTTCAATACACTTTTTAATTTAATACAGTTCTATTTCTGTCTTCAGCAAGTGTTCCCCAGGTACGTGCAGAGCAAGGGATACGCAAATCTGTGCCAAAAGATTTTATTGAAGTATCAGAAAACATCCATGAAATCAGTTTATGAAACTGAATTATGTGGGACCCCAGGAGTGAAAAATTACAAACACAGAGAGTTAAGTTGATAGCAGACTAGGATAAAAGCTTTTATCAACACAAGCTATAAAATTAATCAAATGCAGTATACTCCCAAAAAATTAGACCAGTTTTCTCATTCCCTACACTCTACTCAATTTCAGACCTAAATAGCATACAAAGTAGATTAAAATTAATCAATACAGCAGATCCCACAGTAAAGCAACTAATCAAGAAAGCAACACATGCATTTGCAAACAATTATTTATTGCCACCACCACATGTGGCCCGGATGTGAATGCATGTGGCACCCCTGGCTTCTCTTGAATCCATGCCAGAGCTGATGGGTGTATTTGGGTTTTTTTGTGTGAGGCAGCAAGAGAAACTGTCAACATCTAGGTCACTTGACAATATTTGCTTGAGTCTTGTAAATATTATGAAGGGTGAAACAGGATGAAATTGAACGTACAGTGTGGATGTGCAACAGTATATTTTCCTCTGTCAGGACCTGAGTGCTCCATCCTTGACTGGTACTATTCAGATTTTCTCTGCAGCTGTATATGGACTGGATGAGATATCCCAAACTACAGAATGTGAGAGAGGAGAGTCTTCCAGGTGCTGGGAACCATGGGTGATGGCAAATATTTCCAGTTTATCCCAACATGCAAGCACTTTTCCCCGTTCATATCCTTGCATGAAATACCTGCCCAAACTTTTCCTATGGATCTTCACAAACCTGCCAAATGAAAAATAAGTACCAAGAGAGATGCCTTTCTCAGGAAGGCAAAGAGGGATTGTGTGTGATTCACAGAGATCCAACTGCAGGGTGGAAACTGCCACCATGGACCATCCACTTCAGGCACATGAACAAAACCTATGGGTTGAACATGAACTGCTTTAAAAACTGCTCTGAATTTCCATCATCAGCCGCCCCCCAACTGTTTTGCCAGCACCCGTGTGTTACAATATGTACCTGTAGCAGACTGTTGTGGTTGGTTTCATATCTTGAGAACAAAATAGACTCCTTTTATAGAGATTTCCAGTGCCTCAGCTCATCTCATGAAGCCTCATTTTCTCACACACAAGTTCTGTACCCATTGCCAGTCAGCCCAGCTCTGCAAGCTGACATGCACCCACCAGATGGTTCTTGTTCTTCTGCACCAGAACTGCTGATGTGCACAAGGGTCAGCAAAAATGCACCGTGGTTTTCTTCAGCTTAACACACTTTCAAGTCACAGAAAAACACAAAAGGACATTGGGCATCTCTGTTCAGCAGCACAAACAGTTGGCCTGTCAACAAGTGCAGATCTCTTGTAGCAATAGTTTGAAATAACCTCAGCTCTCAAGAGGGGAAGAGGAAGCTGCTTTGTCATGTGCTGTATAGAAATGCTGTGTGGGTTCTAGGAAATCAAAGGTATGCTGGCACAAATCCTAATGCCAGGAAGGACAACAGAGATTTTGGACATTCACTGGAGGCTGTGCATGTGTGTAGTGATGGAATATGGTTCTGCATGGAAAGCCCTGAAGAGTTAATTCTGAATGTGCACATGGCTTTGGTAGGGTGGTAGTCCTTAGTGCCAAAGGAGGTTCTCAGGGAGAAACCAGGCTCACAGACACTCATCTCTCCACATTCCCCAGACCAGGAGACCCAGCATAAAAAGATCATTTCTCCATTCCCCTCTCTGCCTCCAGTTGCAATGGCTCTGGCTGCTGAGACAGCATGGGCTTGGCTGGCTATTTGCAGCAGCAAGCCTGTGGGACATGCTGTGGGATGGACACACTGCAGGGCTGGCATTCTGGCCTGTCAGGGTCTCCCCTCACTCTGTAACACTAGATTGCCTCTCAATTATTTCTCAGGAGCTAAGAAGCCCATGTCAAGCATGGGGTATGGCATCTCTGGCATCCCAGGCTGAGCAAGCTGTGTTTTGCAGCACTGATGTGCTTTTGTGTGGAAGGGATCTCTTTCCCACCAAGCAGCCGTCACACGGTATTTTTGATCACCACCTGTAAGCAAATCCAAGCACAGCTCATTCCAAGGTCAGCTGGGTATTTCTGCAGACTTATCTCCAGCCTTGCAGGCTGCAGAACAGGCCACTGCACTGGTCATTTAAACCTCTGATAGATCAAACAGAGACAGAGCTGATCCAGACTGGCAAGAAAGAGATTAGGATCAAACAGCCTCCTCCATCCCTGCAGCTCTTCATTGACAGGTGTCCAGGATGTCATTACAGTTAGCAGACAACTTCAGCTAATGAGGTCTTTGTCTTCACAATTATTTTATTTTTTTGTTTTTATCAACACAGAGCAGTTAGGCCATCCTCAGACATATCTGAGTTTGCTTAGTAAAGTTGAAGCATGGCATACCTGCCCTGGGTAGCAGGGTGGGCTGTGGCTGCTTGGGTAACCTGCCAGCCCAGTGAATTCATTTGTGACCGATTAAATGGCCATGACATCTGAGAACTTCAGCAAAAGCTGTGTTTCCCTTTTTATTAACTTCTCCCTCCTCCCACTGCCTGCCTGGGTTAGCAGAAAGTCACTTGTGTGCTTACAGTAACAGATCAGAAAGTTGAGAGGCACCTCATCAAGCAAGATCGCTTAACAAAACAGGAGATTAAATGCCTCACATAATTAAAGTCTTAAATATAAAAAAACTACCCTTTGATGCTACACAGATAGACATAAGATTTGGTTCTCATCCATAACTATGTTCTTCAAAAGCCTTTGCTTTTATTTTGACTCTCTCTTTTGCACTAAGTTTTCAAATGTTGGCATCCATTTTCTCATGTTTGTCACAAACCAAAGCATCATTGCATGTATATATTCAACTCCAAACCACATCTGAGGGATTAGTGTTACATGGGCAGAGAATCAAGTTAACATCCCTGAAAATAGCCTCTATTTATTGCACCAAGTTGGGAATAAAGGTGCCCATGGCAAACTTTGTCCTGCAAAACATTAATTGTCTTGGAACAGTGTTAACTTGACTATTTCTCATTGAAGATAGTGAAATTAAACTTTTTAAAAATTGGGAACAGTTTATTTGATTGGCTCATGAAAAATTGTTGAAAGCCTATGTGAACATAGACAAACAGATCTCTGCCTCTATCATTAATCCGATTTACCCACTAATCCAAATATCAATAAAACTATTTGCAATTCCTTTACAACTGTGTAATTATTAAAACCACAGACACTCCTGCCACACAAAGTGTCTCATTTCGAAAATGAAACAGGAGGCTCATCCCTCTGTGCCAATGTAAGGCCCCATCAGGTTACTCCTGTAATCACATTCGGTTCCTTTTCCGAGCATCTCTAAAATAAAAAAAAGGAACTGACTTACTCTTTCAGCTGTTGTAGTGGGCAGAAGAATAAAGCAAATATTGCAGCTTATGCTGAAATCACTGGGCAAAGAAAATAGCCTGGGGTCAGAAGTTTACAGCTGTGTATGAAGACATCTTGCTGTGCATATATGAAGCTATTTGGAAAAAAAAAATCGGGAGCTTTAAAACAATTTTAAAGCTAAGAATTCCTGGGCAGAATTTGCCTGCTCATTAACTGTGACTGTATATGCCATCTGATAATCACTTCTGCAAATGTTTGTTTAAATATGTTTATTCTCACACACAATTTAATTGTGCAAGATGTTACAGCTAATGATGGAAGAACAATTGCTTCAAAATATCAGGGCCTTAGCTGATATCTACATCTTTGCAGGGTGCCAGTTTTTTCCCATCCCTCCTTGCTTTCAGATGAATTGAGGTGATCCCCTCTGCTCATCTGTAGCCATTGCATCCTCTCAGCTACTGACATCAGTCAGCACCAGGCTGGAGAATAACCTGTGGTGGTATTCCCTGCTCCTCAGACCTGAGCATGCTGCTTTCAGCACCCATCTCTTCTAGCACTGGCAGCAAGAGCCTGGAAACTCAATGCCCTGCAGGCCCCTGAAGGGTTTTCCTACCAGCAGCAAACATTAACTACTCATCCTGATATAATTTATCAGGAGCCTAGAAGAGAGGAGAGGCAGAAGCTTAATGGACTATGGAGGGTTTTATTCTTTGTGCAGAATGCTTTGCTGTGCATGAAACAGAGCACTGGGATGGTTATTATAAAAGTGAAAATGAAGATGTAGGCAATCACCTTCCCTTATCTAGAAAGGGTGCTGGTTGTTTTATTGGTGGTTTATTATAGGTATGGTTTGTGCAGTATGGCAGATGGAGAGTGTGCTGAGAGGCTGAGTGAGGAAGGGAGCTGGTTGTGTTTGACAGGGAGAGGCACATGATGTGTCTCACTACTATGGCTTTGTAGGATCACACAAGTTGACATCCATTAGATCACATATCAGGCTTTCCCACACCCTCACACTACCTCTTCTACTTGAGTTAGTTCCCCAGCATTTATTTTTAGTGTTTTATCAGTTGAACTTGAAGTATCTCAAGCAATGAAGAGTCCATTCTTTTTTCCCCTTGGAGATTTCTGCCATCTAACGCCTTGCAGAGCTGTGTCTCACTCTCCTGCCTGAAACCCTTTTCTTTGACAGCCATTTGTGTGACCCACACTCACTAGATGGAGGGCAGCACTTAATTTCCTTTGCAGCCATTACTGGGCTCTGGTTTGGCTCTCAGCCCCCCAGGGCCAGTCACAATGAAGCCATTACCTCCACACACGTGCACACCACATGCCTTCCCTGGGCAATTTCCACTCTAACTCTGCATCAGCTGCTTAACTCAATGGTTGAAACAAGTGCAAGGAATTAAAAAAGAAGTGTTGTTAGTCCCCAGGGGGTTTGCTGCCTCCTGAAGCACTAATTCCTAAAGCTTTTAGAGCAGATCATACTGCTGTTCCTTTTTACTCCTGCTGTCATAAGGATCCCAACATCTTCTGCACTTTTCCCATCAATTACTTCTTGACCCCTGGACTCCTGTCCAACCAGCCATTGTCTCTCCTTGCCACTTGCCCTAGAAGATTCTCTAAACCAAGCTTACACCCCACATTTGTGCCATCTTTTAGCAGTGCAGGTCAGAGGGGTCCTCACAATAAACTCTGGTTGAGTGTGCAGAGGCAGAAGGATTATCACCTCTGGTGCTTTGATGAAACAGAAGCAAAAGCCGGATCCAGTTCCATTTTATGGGTTAGGAGTAGCATTTTAAGGTTGTCTGAGCATTTCAGGCACAGTACAGAGGGTGTAGCATCATTGAATAATGTTAATTCTTCACCCAATACACCCACACCACTTCTTGATTCAAACTGGAAAAGCAGAGACTGCAAATACACAAATATTCACAAGGAGAAAAGTGTTGATAGTTCTCTCTAGACCTAATTTCCTGTGACAGGGAACTGAAAGTTTGGACTTATTTGCAACACAGCATGCTGGGGATAAACGAGCTAGAGATCCCTTCCAGAAATGAGCTGCTTACACAAAACAATTGAGCAGATAATGCCTGTGCTGCTGCACATGTCCTGTCTATTTAGGGATAAAAGAGAAAGTGATAATTGAGGATGGTTAGCTTCTGTGCTTGGCAGCACCTTGGCAGCAGGTTGTGAAGTCTCACTTTGAGTTGTCAAACTGGGAATGAGACTATGCAGAGTCATAGGTGGGAAATGATCTGTGACCCATCTGTATTAACAGCAGTTAATTAATACTTGCATTCACAAATGTGGGAATAGCTAATCAAAGAGGCCAGAATTACTGAACAGATTGGTAAATTGACAGAAATCATAAACCTTATCCTCATTTAGATTGTGGCTCTATGTGTCCTACAAGTTTGGTCACAAAACTGAGACTACTCCAGGCTGGGCTGAATCTATACCCACATCTAACAGCTCCTTTGTTAGGCAACACTGCTGATTCCATGTCTGGATCCCAAAGGGCCCCTTGGAGAGGCATCTCCCCCACACATACACACCCTGTGATGACTACATTTCCACTTGGAGAGCAAAAAGAGGTGTAACATCAGCTGGAACAGAGCTGAATGTGCTCAGCCACATTTCATTATGACCAAGACAGTCTGGGGCACAACATTTCCACCCAAGTACACTATGAGAGAGCACACTGTTCCTCCTGGTACTGGGAGTAACGAGATGATAAAACACAGGCACAAGGAGCAAGTTTGTCTTCATAAATCTGAAAGGCACACATTGAAAAAATGCCAGATTTCTGAAAAATTAACACCCTCTTTCATCCTCTAATGAAAAAGGCCCTCTGTCTCATAAAAAAAGCCAACAAACCTACTTCTTAAACCATTCTAAAATTTATTGAAAGCTCTTTAAAGAAATTAAGCTATTTTAGAAAGAACTGTTGACTTTACTGATGGTGCCCTACTTATTTTTCCACATTGCTGCCTTGTTTAAGAGTAGTTACTGGCATTTATAGTCACCTCTCTGTTCATTTCACTAAAGGCACAGCTCAGCTTTCTTTTCCCAGATCCAAGCCATTTCAAGCATCAAAGGCACCTCACATTTTGCTCCATCATCACTGGGTATGTACAAACAGACCTGAGCAGTGGAACTGCAGAAAGGCAGCCACACTTTTATGGATTTTATTGTTCAACCCAATTTGTATCATTTTTATATAACCTAGAGTAAACACACACATTGAAAGCTTTGATAAGGGTCAGCCCAGAGCAACAGAGCAACATCATCCCAGCTGGAAGGGCAGGTGCCAGGTACTCAGGAAGGAGAGCAGACCATCCTCTGGTAGAAAGTGGCCACGGTTTTGAGGTTACCGTGTCTGAGAGGCTCCAGATTTTATTTTGCTTTCTTTCTCATTAAAAAAAAATAATAAAAAAAGAAACAAAAAAATAAATTAAAAAAGCCTTTCTATCACACTGCCTTAAAGATATCTGGTTTGGCAAGCAGTAGCTCCTTGGGGAGCTGCATTTCCTAGCAGTGGTTTCTGATGGTCTGTCTGGTGACGATGGTGAGTTTGGGGGCGAGGAAGGGAGGGACTCAGACACTGACATCACCCCTTTGCAGAGAGCAGAAAGCATGGCTCTGACCCAGAGCTTTGCAACATGCCTGGGGATCCTGGAGCCAAGACATGACACCACAGAGTGGAGAAAAACACACTCTGGAGTGAGGAGCATGCCTAGGAGTGAAGGCCACATCAGAGATCTCTCAGCCTGGAGTTATTTTTAAGCTTACAGCAGTGGCCTCTGCTGGCTCCAGTCAGGACATCAACTCTGCTTCCTTTTCCTGCTTCTCTCCCTCCCTGCTCTAACAGGGATGCCTCAGCAGTGACCAGGGCACAGATCCCCATTTCCCAAGGGAAAAGCAAGACCCTGAAAAGAGTGGAGTTTTCAGGATGCACAGTAGCACTCACTGGGATCCCAAAATTGGACTGAGAAGGGGTTTGGTGAAACTTGGTCCAAGTTCCTGAGTAGAACCTGTGATGTGCTGCCTTTTGGGGCTGCACAGCCAGAGCTGTGGCTGTACAGTTTTCCTGTGTCTGAGCCCAGCCTGAGCTCTCCTCTGAGCCTTGCCAGTCAGGCCAGGATCAGCACTGTGCCTCAAGGCAGGGATGAGGGTGCCAGCCCTGCTTCTTCCTTATTGCTCCCCAGCCCATTGTTGGTAGGAGAGAGGCTCAAGTGGAGTGGAGATCAATGGCTGTCCTCCTTCCACCACTGATGGATGGGGCTTTCAGGACCTGGCTGGTCACACCATGTCTCTGCTGAGCTGCCCATGGGCAGAGTGACAGGCCTGCCTGCTTTCACAGGGCAATGGGATGTGCAGGCAGGTGCTTTCACATACACATCTTCAATTTCAAGATGTATTTGTACCCAGAACTATCACTCTGATTCACAGGTCCTTTGGCTGCTGAATTTCTGATGGCTTTAAAAAGCTGATGCTGTCACTGACCTTCCTGGCCTCTTTCTGTGGTCCTCACAGGGAGCACCCCACACTGTGCTGTGTTTTGAGGAGAGGTACAGGCAGGCAGATGCCAGCTGCATCACCCTGGTTGGGTGGAAACAGCACCCAGAGCTCCCAGACCCCCTTTAGTGCCTTGGCTGCTTCTGCCACCATCCACTGCCACTGCTGTCACCCTCTCAGAAGCACAGACCAGGCACCTTCAGACAGCAACAACTCTTTTAAGGCCAGGTTTCTGTTGCATTTATGTATTTATGATCAACAGCCCAAATTCAAGGGCTGTGGCAGACAGGCCATCATCACGTGTGGAAGGCTGCCTGCATCTGCTGCCCAGCTGCTCTCTCCCACAGGCCAGCCAGGAGGATATTGGCTAAAGGCTTGTGGGAGAGCTGCAGCAAAGCTTACCCCTGTACTAAACAGCCTTTAATTTGGCCCTGGCTGGGAGGAAGTGACAAGGACAATGCAGAGATCAGACACTCAAAATTTTTGCGCTCAGTGTGAATATTTTACATGCTTGTCAAGCTGTGCAGTAAAGGATGAAGGGCTGTAGCCAGCTGTAATTTAACACAGTGGGATCAATCCAATATGAAGAGCAACAGACTGTATCTTTTCTCCATATGGACATCTAAACAAATGTTTTATTGATTTAAACATTTCTCATCATTTATGGGAACAATTTTCACCGTGGTCTATTAAAGCATCCCACTTTGCACTTAAAGCTATAGATGTGTTCAAGGATCATATAAGCTTTTTCAACTTAAAAGTGTTAAAAATTGCAGCAAAAGAGTGAATGGCCCCATTCTGAGGGCATCTGAGTAATTATTGATCTTAACTAGTTGTTTCACACTGAAGTTGCTTTTGGCATTTGATAGTACAAAATTTGATGCAGCTCCAGATCCAAATAAGTTGCAATAGAAGCAGAAAAGCCAGAGCAGATCACCCATGTGGGTCTGGGGGCTGCAACCACTGGGGACATCTGTCCATCCCTCTGACAGTTTTGTAGGACTGCAACACATGGAGCAAGTGCTGCAAAAGGGAAGATGGTGATCCCTCTCTCCTTCTTCTAGAGCACTGATAGATCAATATCATCCATCAGTCTCACCTTGGGACAAAAGCTTATCTACTGGGCTTAATTCCCTTTCTAGGGAGGCTCAGTCTTCACATTTTGAAATTTAATGTTGGCTTCTTTACAGAAAATGTGCTTTGCCTTAGCTACTGAACCCACGTGTTCTCCCTTTGCTGATCTTTCTGACAGGACAAAGAAATGAAAACCCAAGTCTACTTTCCCCCTGCAGCATCTTCTCAGCTGAGACTAATTTTTTTAGCTCTTTAAGGGTCTCCTTTAGCTGCTGACAAGTTCTGCCCTCCAAAATGTTCAAAACTCTTTCTCCAAATAAAATTTGCTTTTAAAAAAATACCAGATTTTAAGCAGATACTCTTATTTATTGTTTCTGTAGGTTTGAACCTGTCCCAGTCAAAAGCTTTTCTTCTTAACAGTGAGGGATAAAAGCTGCTATTAAAATCAAAAGCTGAGTTGCCTGCTTAATCCCATGACTCCAGGAGTTGGGGCTTTAAGAAAGGAAAGCAAACTCTGTGCTGCTTGTGATAAGATTGCAGGAGTTGGCAACAGCACTGGTGCTTAACCGTGGGTGTTGCTGGGAATACTGGCCGCCATTCGGCTTTGTGTCTCGGCAGGGGATGGAAAATCCAGCAAAGCTCCTTTTTTTAAAAAAAAATAAATTTTATGCCTCTCTCTGTTGTTGCAGAAACAAAAGCATAAATCACAAGTCCTTGGCACCAAGTGGGATTTTGTGCTGCACTGGGTCCTGGTGCTAAGTTACATTCCCTCAGATCATTTGGTCCCTTGTTCATCAGCCAGCAAGAAACATGAGGCTGTGGAGGGTGTCTACACATTGGAGTGTGTGTCTGAGTGTGTGTCTGTGTTTGTCTTTGGTCCCACACCCAACATGGTCAGGTCCAAAACATGTCAGAGGAGTGTTTAAAAATGGTATTGATCCCTCCTTTACAATAACACCAGTGTGAGGGAATGACAGCCTGCCAGTGCAACCAAGAGTTAAAATGTGATGCTGAAAATAGGAGATAGGCAGCTGTGACCAGAGCTGGGACCCTTGGTGCTTTGTAGCTGGGCTGAACATCCAGACTCAGCACAGATCACAGAATGATAGAATGGCTTGGGTTGGAAAGGACCCCAAAGATCATCTTAGTCCAACCCCCCATCATGGGCAGGGACATCTTTCACTAGATCAGGTTGTTCAAAGCTCCCTCCAACCTGGCCTTGGACACTCAGTGATGCTCAAAGAGTGTCTGTGGTGTCCAACTGGTCTCTGTGCCAATTTTTAAAAATTACACTATATCTCAAAACAATCACACTTGATGTTTCTCCTACTAAAGCCTGCTCCCCCCAGGCAGGCTGAGGTCCCCTGGCAGCATCCCTGTGACATTTCTGTGGGAAGCATCCCCCCTGACAGGGACAGGCAGCTCCACACCTGCAGCTCAGCCCTGTCTGCATGGTGACCAAGCTACAGCTCTGACCCAGCCCCACTTTAACTCTGTTATTCACTGGGCCATTTTTGCCACTTTTGTGTTTGAGCTACACTTTTGTCCCTTTTAGCATCTGACCACCAGCCAGAGAAGCTGAAATCTAAAAAGGCTCTGCAAGAACCAACTCCAAACTGGAGGTCACAGGGGTCCCTGTGCTTGAACCAGCTCTGTGCAAGGTTTTGAAATAGGCACATTTCTTAGTCAAATGAAGACCTGGAAGCTGAGGAAGGAGCTGAGTGCAAGTCTCCACCGTGCATCACCTCTCAGTGCCAGCAGCAGCAGAGCAGCAGGGCAGGGTGAGCAGCGTGCAGCAGCACTGAGAGAACACCCCAAATATCAGTGCTGGCTGGGGTGAGCCAGATAATGCTCATCTGCTGACCTTGGTTGTCATTTTGCTGTTCCTTCAGCTCACAGCCCAGCAGTGCCAGGCATGTACCATCACTGGTGCAGGAGCACTCCCAGCCACAGCAGGGAGCAGAGCAGGAGCTTTCCCATGGGCAGGAAAAAGGCAGCCTCAGGAAAAAGAAATGGGATGCCTGGGTGAGCAGAGAGCAGCCCCCTGCACCTGCATTCTGTGCCTCCAGGAAGAGGCTTTTTCAAACAAGAAAGAGCCATTTTTCCTAGTGCCATTTGAGCAAAATGAAGGCTGAATCCCGTTTGTTTGACATCTCTGGTTGTTGTACCCTTGGGACACCAGCAGTAGCAAGTTTCAGGAGTTTTGGAGTTTAGGTAGCACAGACCCAGCTTGTTGGGAGCTCATTCCAAAGTGATATCATTTAGCAACAATTCACAAGAAATAGGTCCCAACTAGCAGCGAGAAGTTGTGCCTGCAGGCAAACAGATGCTGGTTCAAGGCTGTTATCAGGTAAAATGAGTGGGTGAAAAACCTCTGAAGCTTGTCTGTTGCCATGAGAAGAAGCAAACAAAGCAGGGACAAGGCTGGACTCAGACAAATGAGGCTGCTGACTGGCTGGCACCTCGTCCCTGCTGGAGATGAGGATGAGATGCTTCCTTCTGGGGAGGGCTGGGGTTGTGTGGCATTGAAGAGTCTCAGCTCTCAGCAGGCAGCTGCTCCAGCAAGAGGAGCAGATCCAGGGGGGTAACTGGTGCTGAGATGTGTGCAGAGGGAGTGAAAAGAGAAAAGAAGTTGAGTTTCCATTTGCTGTGCACGTGGAGCAGCAGCAGGAGCACTGAGCACTGCCTGTAGTGGACAGACAGTGTCACCCATCTCCTCTGTGGCCCTGCTCTGCTCTGCAGCACCATTCCCACCTCTCTGAGCATTCATGCACTGGATTGCTTGAAGCTCAAAAGAAGGCCAGAAATTAAATCTGCAGTGCCCTGGCAATCCCACCACACTCAGGTGGTACTCAGGCATCTCTTAGCTACTCAGTTTAGGTTTTTGCATGTTGCTCAACAATTCCAGCTCTGTGTTTTCCACTGAACACAGATATTTGGCTGTTGTCCCACAGTGGTGCTGCACAGCTGTGTTTAGAGAAGCCATCTATGTGAGCTTGGGCCAGGAGCAGCGAGCCACTGGATGCCCCAGGAGCTCAGAGCAGGACTGGGCTCTGTCTCTAATGTGATTTCAGATTATGGGATATGAAAAAAACAATCTGGAAATCACATGAGAGCCAGTTTTCTCGTGGGGCATCCAGTCCCTCCTGCTTCCAGCTGGAACAACACAAAAGCATCTTTATTAGCATCAAGCAAGCCTGTGTGCCCATCCCTGCTGAGGATAGCACCCCATGTGTCTTGCCAGTGGTGTTTGAGGTCACATGCTGACCTGCCACACAGCCTGTGAGACCCTCTGACACTGTGCTTTTACATGTAGCTGCAGAGGACATAAGCACGAGTCATGCAACTCCCAAAGGGTGTGTTTTCTTCATGAACTCGAATATCACACACATTGCAAGGACAAAAGCTTGAGGGTTTCCTTGTTGTTTTACCCTGGGGGATGTATAAAAGGGGGCCCTACCTAATCCCTTCTAGGGAAATTCCTGTTAGGAGGCACACATGCATGTGCAACTGGCATTCAGCTGGATCCCGAGCAGAGGGGCAAAAAACTGGGAAAAGGTCAGTAAATTGTGGGGCTTTGGAGATCAGCAAATGCAGAATTGCACCTCTGACTTCCTGAAGGACCTGCAGGTAACAGGAATGCAGACTTGTATACAGATGTATCATCATTATGTTTGCATGTAACATTGATATTATAGAGCATGGATATTATATCAAAACAGGCTGAAAGTAGGAAAGAAAATCTCCATTTTCTTCTTTGAAGTAGCTCATCTGCTGGCCCACACTTGCAGATGATCTCTAGGCAGCTCTGTGACGGCAAATGCAGCTCCTCAGGGGTGAGCCCAGGGGACTGTGACACCTGGGTGCTAGGACAGAACTACTGAAATAAATACAGGATAAAATACCTGCTAGAATGGAAAATAACCACTTGTGCCTATCTGCTGCCTCAGTAGTGTGATGCTGCCAGCACATCAGCCAGCTGCCATCTCATCTCTTTACACCAAGTGCTCTGTAGCTTTTGTGACTTTATTTACTCTCTGCATTCTGTTTAACTTTTTTGCTGGTAGACAGGAGTAGTTAGGAGGCTGCCGAATTTCTCGAGGTCTTTGTGGAGTTCTGGATGCCCCCTGGCCACGGCAGGGGCTGTCCGTCTGACCATCCATCCGTCTGTCTGTCCGTCCGTCCGTCTGTCTGTCCGTCCATCCGTCCATCCGTCCGTCTGTCTGTCCGTTGGTCCGTGCGTCCGTCCGTCCAGCTCCCTGCCGCCCCCTGCCGCAGGCGGCTCCGCACTGCAGCGCGGCCGTTCGCAGGCGCTGGCTCCCCGCTCTGTCCCTGCGCTTTCAGAGCGATGCTTCTCTCCGCTTCCTCTCCTCCTCCTCCTCCTCCTCCTCCTCTTCACTTCTGCTCAGGGCAATGTTCCCCTTTCTCTCCATTTTTACACCCGGTTTCTGCCCAATGACCAGTTCACACCGAGCCTCGGCGGTGGTCGATGATACCGCAAGGTTACGACCCAGTGGTGCAAATACCTGAGATGTTTCCAGGATCGTCAGCGATTCGTTCTTTCTTTCCCCACACGATTTCCAGTTGCATTCTATGGAAACATCTCCCCAACCCTTTCCCCCTGCAGATGCATTGCTGGAAAGCAGCCTGGCTGTGGTGCCTCCTGTCCTGCACACACTAAACTCCCTGAAGTCCCTTGTGATGCAGCTTCCAGCAGCCTTGTGCATAGGATGAGAAGCAAAGACAGTGAACATTTAAGGTGACTTTGTTTGAAAATAACAAAGCTTCTTTTTTTCTCTGCCTTTTATTGAAGGAGGGAGAGGCCCCTCTGCTTCCCTTAAGGAAACTCCCCAGAAATTCACAGCTTCAAGAATAAAGGCTCTTCCAGACGAGTAAGAAAAAAGCTGAAACCTGAGCCTTTGCATCTGAAATTACAGCTTGGTATTTAATTTCTCTGTAATGCAATATAGCACATTTTCTTATCCCTTAAATGCCCACATCTATCAGAGTGTTCTGAAAAATCACTCAGATCATCTGAGTATTGTGCACCAGGCTTAGGCCATTTGCTATAGTTACAGAGTATTCATGGAAATATGGAAAGGTTTTGCTAGTGGAGCATTTATGGGCAATTTAAATTGAAGAACAGGCATAGCTCTGCTATCTGGAAAAACCCTGCTGAGATCTGTTCTGTACAGGGGCGCAGGATGGAACCATCTGTAACTGGCAGCTCTATCACAGTGGGTACAGAGGAAGAACAGATTTAAGATTAATATTTGTTTAATATTATATACAGACTTAATATATTTGTCTGTGTATATAAAAGAGAAGTGCTAATCGTGTAGGATTCACATCTTTATTTTACTTTGTTGTCTGACTTGCAGGAGATCTAGATAAAAATGGGAGATAGACTGTGCTGTGGATGTGCAAGGTTAATAAACCTAACAATTAATACCTAGAAATTAAAGAAATCAGGTAATGCAAAAAGCCACAGAGTTCCATTGCAGCAGTTCCCTGCATGAATTATACACCATCCAGAAATGCAGTTTCCTGACAATTGGGCTACCACACATAAAAACAACATCTTTTCTACTTTCCATTTTCCACTCAGAGAAATCCCACAAATAGTGCTTATTCAATTCCCAGCAGTTTCTGCTCTCCTGACTCAGCCCCCTCTCTGAATAACAGCCAGGCATGTACATAACAAAGGACATTAAATATTAATGCTGAGGGGTTTGCTGATGATTGTGCTCTTAACATGTAGGGAACCATTCATCCTTTCCACCTAAATAAACTCTGACTAACTCATTAGAGCCCTGCAAAGTCAGAGTTAGCCTGACAATATATTCCTTCATTTTGAAAGATGAAAACAGGGGAAGAAAAAGGATGTGTGAGCTGCTCTTTAATGGTTCACTGTGCTAGTACTTGGGATTTTCAACCTAGAAGAGAATCATTAGAGAAAGAGAGGGGGAAAGGGGGACAAAAAAAAAATAATGTGTAGGGTGAACCTGGAGGATGCAGCTCTTAGGTTATGTATTTAGTCCAGTGCTGGGGGTCCTGCTGTGCTCATTAGCTTTGCTCTCACACCTAGACCTGCCAAAGTCCCACTGCTTTCTCACTCAGGACTGTTTTACAGAATGGTTTCTGCTGGATTAGAGACACTGAACCGCTCACAGGCCACGATGCTGCTGACGGATGGCATCTGACATCACATCCCCTGGCCTGTCACAGCAGGCACCAGTGGCACCTTTGTAAGAACTCTTTTTTTTTGTAAGAACTCTTTGGAAAACTGAAATTTTTATGACACAAATAGCTTTCAGCAAAGTATTTACCACAATGTAAATTTCTTATTTTTCTGGTGTGGTGCAGCCTCTCCAGCTCAGGTAAGTTGATATTGCCACAGTGACTGCACTTTTGCCCTGAAATCTCTGCATCAGTGATGTCATGTGGGTTTTAGATGGTTCAGAAGCCCCTTTGGCTTGGAGGGCACAAATGCAGGTTGTGTTTTGCAGCCTGAACCACCTCTTGAGAAGGCAATGGGGGCAGCATTCAGAAGCACAGTCGGTGCAGGGATTTCCTGGTCTTCCAGGAGATGTGCAGCTCTTTGGGTTGCCACGATAATCAGGAGCTCTTGTCAAGCAGAAAGTAACAGGCTAATTTAAGGAAAAAAAGTATTATTATGCTTTATGGAAACAGAGCCTTAATTAGAAAAGCTCAGAATTTTGGAGGAAAATGTGGAATGCATTGTTTTCCCCCCTATTTCCCTACATTCAGTAGGGATTTTGGAGGAAAATACAGAGTGCATTGAGGTATTTCCCCCCATTTCTCCTACGTTCAGTAATTGATCTCTCCTTTTATGCAGCTCATTGGTGACAAGGTGGGTGACAAGGCTGGTGCTGCAGGAGTGAGAGCAGCCAGCCAGGGGCTCCTGAGCAGCACTGAGCAGCAGGGCCCAGCCAGTGGGGGCTGTGTGTGAATGTCCACACACCCCATCTCATCTGGGGGCATAGAGACCTGTCACAGACCCAAACCCTGACCTCTGCAGATTTCACATTGCAGTGTATCCAGTGTAAAACTCTTTTTTCCCCACTTCAAGCTGACTTCTTCCCCAGACCAGGCAGCAGCAATGTCTCTTTCTGGCAATGTGGCATGTTGTGGCTTTGGCCCTTTGCCCTGTGCTCTCTCCTCCTAATTTGTTTTTGGGTCTTGCCAACACAATCCCTTCACAGCAAACCCACAGCACAGAGGACTGAGAGCTATTGTTTTGATAACCAGATTGATTCCATATGCATTTTATCTATATCTGCCAGCAATCAGGCAGCAATACCAATAATAACCCTTAATACCTGTATAGCTCTTTACATTGTATTTGTTATCTGCATTACTAATCCTGCTTATCAGGTGTAACTGAAGGTGCAATCAAATATTGCTGGGGACTTTCCCTTCTGTTAAGTCCAGATTCTGGCTTTTGTAAGCAATTTTCATTAGCAGAAGCGGTGGAGGGAGGGGAGGTAAGGGCTGTTTCTGGCTGGCCAGCTGTCACCAGCGGGGAGCAGCAGCCACCACCAGCCTGCTGTCACTGCACACCTTGAGAGGCGGCACCACCCAGCTCCTGCTGCCACTGCCCTCCTCAAATCCTCACCCCTCGGACTTGTTTAACCCCTGGCAGACGTTCCTGGCTCCCTCCTGGTCCCTCCTGGCTCCTGCTAGGATATGGACACCTCCAAGGACAGGTCAGCTGGGAGGTCTCCATATCACCTATGTGCCCCCTCAGCTCAGGGGGACCCAGTGTGTGTGTGAGTGCTGTGTGTGCCCCCCACACCTGTGTGAGTGCCTCTGTGTGGCCCTAAAACCACCCTAAAAGCCCTGAGCTAACCCTCCCCTGGTCACACAGCACCCTGTGGTACCGAGTGCCTCTCACGGTAAGTGCCAGGCATGTAAGCCTGGCTCTGGCAGAGCCATGAAATATGCATTGTTTGTGTATTTTTAGAGCCCTGCTTTCCCTCTAATTACCTTCCTTTCACTCCAAAGCCTGTGAGCCATCCCAGAGGCTGCTTCTTCACCACTTGACTCCTTGTTTTGCTTTGTACACCTTCCCCACAGCATCTGAGCACTGCTGAAGGAGGGTACCCTGCTTTGGCCAGCTCTGCACCTCAGTGCAAGGGTCCCTGGTGTCTGCTTCATGCAAGGAGGCAAAAGAGAAACAGCTGAGGTGGCATAAAAGAGGAAAATGGCTTGATTTTGACTGTGGGGCTCTGCTCTATTCACATGGATTGGCCAGATCTCCCATCCCACCCTGCTTCACATTAGACCTGTGAGCTTTCCACTGTGTTTAGTGAGTTTGTGGGATTAGATCAAGCTCTCTTTGCCTGTGTGGTTGTGTTGGTTAATACACCTTCATGATCAGCCTTTGCACAGTCCCCTGTTTCCCTGGGATATAAGAGCTTACATAATTCTATCCATCTCCATGCCAGGCACTTCTTCATTGCAGCTCTGCTTTGTTTTCCATTTGCTCCTTGCAATGGCTCTGAGACAGTCGGATTGCTGCAGATTTCATTAATGTGCTCTTTTGAACAGAAAGATGTGAGGCCTCCCCATCCTGCTGCCTTGGATGTCAGGCAGCCCACGGGGGTCCCTGCTGGCACCATATGGCACCAGGGAAAATGGCTCAGTCTGGCTGAGGTACCTGGATACGGGCAGCAGTGATTAACAGAGAGAGCACAGGAGGGTGCAGAGGTAATTAGAAACTCTGATAACCACAATGCATTAGCAAAGAACGCCTCCCAGCTTTATTGCCTCCCTCTCTGTTCATTCTGCAGTGAGGTTTAATACAAGTTTACCTGAATTAGATCTCTGCTGCATGGGAAACAATAGGAAGATGCAAGGGAATGGAGACAAGCCCCCAGTGTCCTTGTCAAGTCTCTCCTCTCTTCCAAACCCTCCTGCAAGTGGAAGGGGACATGAGGCAGAGCAGTCTCCCTCCAACAGCCCCTGGGATGGGGCTGGGACTGTCCCAAGCCCTTTCCAGGAGAGCACAGCATGAAGGGTGCTGTGCTTCCTGAGCATGGATCGGACACCTGCAAACAGAGCTCCTGTGATTAGAGGAATTTGAGCTATTAATGAGCTGGAGGACTCACAGAAGCAGTGACAGGCAAGCAAGCAGTGCTCAGTGGCATGGTGATAGACTGGCTCTTTTTAGCTTTGCCAAGGCCTTGATACTTGGCCTGTAATGTGCAGGAGTTCTGGTAATAATTTGACTTCTGAAGTGCTCCCACATCAAAGGGATTGGTGTGCTGTACCAAACACAAAATGCAATTAAGCTAATGTACTGTGCAAGGCAGAATAAAGCTGAACCTCAGATTCAAGTTCCAATTTTTATGAGTGGGTGTAAAAAGAAAAAAAAAGGTCTGAATTAATCACCTACTGCTTTTTCCGTATGGCAGCGATGCCACCAGTGCAGTCACAGGAACTGTATCAGCAAGCCATCAGATAAACAGAGAATTTACAGACCCCATTTGGAATGCTGTCAATTAGTACAAGCACAGCTGAGCTGGAGATTCAGATCAGGTGGGCTGAGGGGGTGCAGTAACATACAGGCCGGGGAGGAAAGGTGGAATATGTGTCTGGAGGAGCCCTGGAAACGGGCAAAGGAGTGACAATCTCTAGTGGCTGTACCGCCTGGAGGGGCCAGTAGTGCCAGTGCTGGCTTACAGGTGGGGAAACTGAGGCACAGAGTGGGAAAGTGGCTTTCCAGATGTCACCTGCTGACAGAGGCAGGGTGGCTGGCTGGGGTTTCACTTCCACTTCTCTGCTCAAGCACAAGGAATTCATGCTGCCCTGTAAATCCGCCCCTGTTTTGTTTCTGAAAAGCCTGTGGATCCATGCTGCTCTTCAGTTTTAGGGTAGGAGAAGCAGCAATAAAAATCTGTCAGTGAAAATATTGCTCTCATTATCTGGACTAATTTGGGCACCTCTGCATGGAGAGATGTTGCTGGGTGTGGACATGCCCCCCATGTGCACTGGGAAGGCTTTCTTAGGAGCTGCATGCTTTGCTCCTCAGTAAGACACCTCCTCATGTTACTGCTTCTCTCTTTTAATAACACAGAATGGCGGGGATGGATTTCCAGGGCAAGCTGTGTTCCATTCTGCTGTGTCCACATGGTCTCTTTCCAGCACCAAATTGCATGGACAGTTGGATATTTCCTGCTACTCTTCTGGCAATGAGCTCGCAAATTATAAACACAAGAGAATTTTAAACAGAACAGGCTTTTCCCAGGATTTTGTCTGAAACATGCCCCTACCCTAGCCATCCTGGGGAGAGGGGTCTCAAATGTAGCAATGGCCTAATAATATATGAAGTGGAGAGATGAAGGATGCTCAGTCATGCTGGGATTCCCCTCTGCTTTCAGCTAGAAACATTCCTGCATGTCAGCAATTACACCAAAAAAAACCAAAAAAAAAAAAAAAAAAAAAAACCAAAAAAAAAAAAAACCACACACACACAAAAAAAAAAGCCCTCGTGTAATGAAGAACTCTGCTAGAGAGCTGCAACACTTAGACTCTGGGTTGGATTTTATTACCGTGATGAAATTACACAAGCATTGCCTCTCTCTCCCTGCCTGCTGTGCAGCTCCTCGCTCTCTCCGCTGCCTCCTCTCGCTCCGCAGCCGGGCTGGGGACCGCAGGGAAGCGGGTAGGACACGCTGGGCTCCCTCCCATCGCTGGGGCTCCTGGGCTGGGATCCCCGGGTCCGCATCATTGGCATGCGGCTCCTGGCAGGACTGCATCAGTGCTAGAGGAGATGCGAGCGCAGAGCCGCGCTGCGCCGCACCCCGCACCCCGCACCGCCCGCACCGCCCCGGGGCCGCACCAGGTAAGGACCGGCCGCTCCCTGTGCCCACGGAACACGGGGACAGCCGGGGCAGGGAAAAGAAACTAAAACAAAAGGTGAAAAAGAAGATGCGCAAGGGCGCGGAGTGGGTGGCTGAGTTGGGATGGATCGGTGGGAGCTGCAGGGGTTGAGCTGGGATGGATCGGAGGGAGCTGCAGGGGTTGAGCTGGGATGGATCGGAGGGAGCCGCAGGGGCTGAGTTGGGATGGATCGGAGGGAGCTGCAGGGGCTGAGTTGGGATGGATCGGTGGGAGCTGCAGGGACTGAGCTGGGATGGATCGGAGGGAGCCGCAGGGGCTGAGTTGGGATGGATCGGTGGGAGACGCAGGGGCTGAGTTGGGATGGATCGGAGGGAGCTGCAGGGACTGAGTTGGGATGGATCGGAGGGAGCTGCAGGGACTGAGTTGGGATGGATCGGAGGGAGCCGCAGGGGCTGAGTTGGGATGGATCGGAGGGAGCCGCAGGGGCTGGGTCAGTGCGATGGGGTTGAAGGGTCGGGGCAGTTGGGGACGATTTAAACCAGCCCCGCTTTGCTGCCTTCGCTCTCTGCCCGGAGCTGCTGCGCTGTGGAGTTTAACTTGAGCACCGGAGTGCTCCTGGTGTGTGCCCTGTCCGGGATGGGCTGGCAGGGACAGGCAGGAGCTGTTTGCTCGGGCACAGGGGCTGTGCTGTCCCCATGGAGCCACGCAGGGCTGTGCTGGTGGTGGTGGCACCCCGGGCTGTGAGTGTGCCGTGCCTGTGTGCACAACCCGAGCTGTCCTGCACCCACTGCCACCGTCCTCCCTGCACCCTCCTCTCCACCAGAGTCTAACTGCAGCTAAAGAATAAAACTACAGTTAGTCTCTCCTCCTAGGAAGGGTTAAATGGAGCCACAAAGAGAAAGTAGGGCCGTCTCTCTGCACAGTGGCTGTGGTGGGATGCAGGTGCTGTGGTGACAAGTTCCTGTGCATGTGTGCATGCCCACAGCACATCCTGAAGCACATCCAGGCACAATCTCTGCAGGGATTATTTTTCTTTTGGAGGACAAGTGTTTGTTCAAGGGAAAATTTTATTACATGCATCAAACTGCAGCAATATGATCTGTGACACCAAGATCCCATTAAAATAATGGGCAAAAAGTGGCCCTGCAAGGATATTACTTGTCAGGGATGACCTCATCTCGAGAAAAAAAGGAAAAGAGTAACAGCCTGATGGTGATAATGTTCAGGGGAGGAGCATGCAGTGCTCTGTGTGTGCTGAGGGGGATCCCTGACTGTGGTCAGGTTGGAAACTTGTAAGCACCCACTAGAGCTTATGGGGGACTCCTGCCATGAGGAGTCAGAGTAGAAGCTTCTGGTAGGCTGAGAGAAAGTCAAGTGTCTGGCATGGCATAAAAACTACTGTTTCATGTCTCCTCTGTGTCCCTGGTGTTATCACTTGGGGGAAGGGAGAGGAAAAGGGTTAATTCTCTGGTTTACTTAGCCAGATACTGAGCACACAACAGTTCTGCACTGATCATCCCAGGCACTGAGCCCAACCTCTGCTGCTCATTTGGGAATACACCTTGGTGCCTCTGCCCAAAATGACACAGGACCCTAACAGTTCATGCAGTAGGTCAGACTCCTAGAGGACAGCCTGGAGGAAGGAGTGGGAGCAGAGGCAGCATCCATGGCTTCTTCTGAATCACAATAGAAAAGCTTTCTTCCATCAGAAGGAGCAGGGGAATTCTCCCTCCACTGTAAGAGAGCTGCCACAGGTAGCAGCACCCACACTGGGGCCCTGGGTCTCAAGAGTTCCAAGAGGTCCTAAATAACTCCTGTTGCTTCTCCTCCTCCTCATGGCCCTGCTGTCAAAAGCATGTCCACCACTGTCAGATGGACTCAGCTGGAGATCAGATCTGCAAGGACACCTTGGGTTTTCCTAACACAACTTTGCAGTTGTGTAGTGTGGGTACTGGGGAACCCTATGGGAACATCAAAGCCAGAACCAAAAAGCAGCTGACAAGAGACAGCCTTCCACTTCAGCTTGCCAAATTCTGAGAGGTCTGTCCCATGAAGCAGCTTTTTGCACCTATTTGTGTTCTGGAACATCTTTAAATGAAAATCTCTGGTACCTGACAACTTCTGATTGAAGGATCTGAGCTGAGCTGGAGGTGGAAGCCCACTCAGGTTCTGAGGCAGCCCCCAGCCTGCAAGCACAGAGCTGGATGCTTCCCTAAAGTCAGCCTTGCACCTGCAGATGATTTCTGCCAATCTGGCTGTGTGCCTGCAGGCAGGGTGAGGGCCCCAGCTTCTGTCAGCACAGTCAAAGTGTGAAAAATTCCATGAGGAGAGGAAGAGCACATGGGCAGGTACTTGGTACAGGAGGTGCAAGAGTCTAGTTCAGCCTGTAACTGCAGGGAAAAGGCAGGATGCTTGAGATGCATCCCTTTCATGCTCTGAGCTGGGAGCACTGCTTTGGTGAAATGAAGTATGAGAGATGAAAAAGGCAGGGAAATTCCCCATGACCCATGGTGATGCTGTCCCACCTGTACAGCACAGTGTTGGGCAAAACCTGGTGAGGCAGGTCTGGTTCTGAGGCTCATCCTGCAATTGCCACAGCTCCCTTCCTTGCCTGAGCCAAATGACAGCCCCAGGTCCTGCCACCTCCCCTCAGAGCTGCTGTGGGTGGCCTCTTCCTGGCCACCAAGCCCCAGGGTTGATAACAGTCCTGCTGGGGAAGCCAAAGCCAGCCTTGAAAAATCCTCTTCCTGCATCGTCAAGCTGGCAAATTGATTTTCCAGCTGAACCTCTGAAATTGTTCTCTTCTGAAGAGATTATGGAATTACTCCTGTGCTAATGAATGCTTTCATGTTACGGTGACTAAAGTCCCATAAGGACTTTAACTGCCAAAAAAAAAAAAAAAAAGGCATTGTAGGAAAGGGGAGCCTGTGGTGGCTGGGTCAGAACTCATTTCACCATCTGGGGGAGAGGAGAGGAGGAAAACGAGAGGAAGGTGAGGAGACACGCTCAGGAAAATAAGGAGAGAGAAAATGAGGAGAGAGGTGAGGCTTGCTGTGGTCTCCCAGGAAGCTGCTGAATCCATCAGGAATCCCTCCTGCATCAGTCTATCCCTCCATCTCTGCGTGCAGGAAAGGTAACAGGTTAAGTATTCCCTTTTCACCACCTCCCTGGCTGTACCCTGTGGCAGCAGGGATAACCCAGCTCCTGGTGAGCCAGAGCCCAGGTCCTGGGGCAGGACCCCACAAAGGAGTCTGCCTTTTATTAGGGAGAGAATGTGCTTCTGGGGATGAGTCTGCACTGATCCTGCTGCTGTTCACAGAACACAGTCTCACCTCTGCTTTACAAAACCCAGTTTTGTTTCACTGTAGCTCCATGGGTTAGAACCAGGTTGTCCCAGATTTGAGCAAGAGCAGAGTTAACCCCTAGGTTGGATGGGATGGGGAAGCAGTGCAGGGAAAACACTTCCATGCCACAAGAGCTGTAATGCAAGGGGAAGGCTGGTTTCTATTTAGGTTAAGGGCTGTGCACAGAATGGGTAATCCTCTTTTCATGAATTATCCAGGGGATTAGACAGCTTTAAACTCCACCAGGCCTCCCTGGCTGCAGCCAGGCTCGGTGGGAGCCAGGGGGGCCATGGCTAGATGGAGGGAGGGAGGGAGATGCCAGCAGGTTGCTGATGACTCATTTGGCTGCTGCCAGCCTTGCCAAGCACTCCAAGAGGTCACCAGGGGCCCAGATACAGAGTGACACAGGAGTGACGTGCAAGGGGAAGGGGAACATCCCAATTAGGAAAGAACACGGAGCTTTATAAATAATTGCAGAGATGGGGAGCGTGACAGCAGGCAGGAGGAGGGACAAGAGACCCGAGGCAGCAGTTTTCCAAAGTGTAATATCCTTGCTAGACTTTTCCAAGCTGTTCCTCTAACCAGAAAAAGGAATGCTTTTGGAAAGTGCAGCTGATCCATCCGAGGAGATGCTCCAAACTCTCCTGCTTGGGCTGGCTCAGCAAATGGGAATCTGGGGATGCAAGTCAGGTTCATCTGTTTGGAGTGGGAATGGATCACTGTCAATACTCCATTAAAATGTTGAAGGGAGGCCAACAGCACAGCTCAGGGACAGTGAGGGGGTGGGGAAGAATGGCATGCAAACAGGGAGGCAGGCTAGATTGCACCAAAACCTGAATGTTTCACTCCTTTATGGAGCAAGTGCCCATAGCAGATTTCTGTTCTTTACCTAATGCACAGCTGCTAGAAAAAAAAGGAGTCCTGTCACTAATCTCACCCTGGGGGCCCATTCATGCCACAGAAGAGATATTCTTGACCCTCTGCATGTGGGTCTAGGGACAAAGTTTTGGTGGGGAGATGAAGGAAAAAGGTTCAACTGTGCAGGCTGGGCTGTGGCTGACGCCCAGCTCCGCAGGGATGACAAGGGAGCTCTTCCTCCTTGTGCCAAAGGCAGTGGAAAAAGCCAGCAGGGAGGACCAGCTCATGAAACAGGAACAGAGTCCTTGTGTCCTAGCTGATCTTCTGTCCATGGGTTTGTGGTGGGGCCACTCTCTTCCTGCCCTAACCTCTAATGGCTGAGGTCTAGCTCTAACCCAGTGTGCTTTGCCTTCCTACACTTGGTTTTCCAGGCTGTAACTAAGAGATCAGTGGGCTTTGATTTCCCCAATTGTCTTCACATTTCACTGCTGCCTAGACCTGCTGCCTTGCCCTGGAGTTACATTCCCCTGGACCTGTGGACCCTCACAGTACAGCTCTTATCCCACAGACTCAGCCTGGTCACCCTTGTCTGGACTGTGGAAAAATCAGGTTTATTCATGGGGAAGTTGAGTGCACCAAGACACTTTATTTCCCCTGCATTTAAATAAATTTATTCCACTTTCTGCTGCTTATTCTACATAAGCTAAATCAGGATTTTGACCCTGTGTTTTCCCCTACCCAGAACTGGGACAAATTAAAAGCCTTGTTCTCCTGTTCAGCATTCTCTCTTTTACTCATATCATCTAGAGGATGTTGTTTAAATAATGTCAGGAGAGCCTGAGTTGAAGAGGGACTAAAAGAACAATCTCCCAACTCGCTGCTAGGATGGGGAATTCTGTGTCAGCTCCTGCCTTGCCCAGACACACAGGCAGAGTCAGCATCAACCGTGGCTTGTTTCTGCCTGGAAAGGCAGAGCTAGAAATCACAGGAGAAAGCCTGGGTGAAAGAGAGAAAGCAAAGAAGGGAAAGACCATGGAAAGTCTTTGCCTTTAATGTGAGCTAATGTCTTTCCTCCTGCGTCGTCGAACATCCTCAATTTCCTGTTTAACTTAAAAGTCAACACATCTGTCACGTTAGCATCGCCCGCTGCCTGGTTTCCCCAAGCCACCCCCTCCCATCTGCTCTCCTCCTCCCTCCCTCCCTCTCTGCCATTGCTCCTCAGTGCCTGGGGGTGTGTGTGTGCCTGCGCTGGTGTTTTCTGCTGGCTGAGGGACTTTTCCATCGCTCCTGCCTCAGTACCTGGGTGTGCTGGCAGCGGGATGATCGGCTTGGCTTGCAGAGCATTTGCTTCTAATCTCCGGCTTGTGGCATCCCAGCAGAGAGGGGCAAACCTTCCAGGAGCAGCTCTGCGGGCTAGGCAGAGGGGAAATGGCTGGTGAATGGATGTGCTGAGATATTTCCTAGTTCTGGTAAGCGATGATGCTTTTTTCTCTTTGGTCCTGTTCTGGGCAATCAGTGCAGATGCAAAAGAAATGGGGTTTAAAGGGGTGGAAAAGCAAAAGGAGGGAGCTGGAAAGAGACAGGAAAAAATACCAGTGGAGCTCATTTGGTTTGTAGGGAAGCTTTTCCAGGGGTTAGTGCTCATCAATGCAAATTAATTACTGTTAAGTGAGAGGCTGGGAATCAAGCAGATCCATGTGTGAGCCTGGGCAGTCCAGCTCTCACTCACAGGCAGATCCATTGCCCACCCTGTATCTTTTTTCCCTCCTGATTTCCAGCTTGGTCTGATATTTTCCATGTAGTCCCATGTGAGCTCCTACCTGAATGCTGCTTTTTCTGCCCTGTGCTTGTTATTGCAGGAGTTGTGGGAAGTAATTCATAAATTCCTGCCCCTGAGTTGACACATAAAGCCTCTCAACTCTCCTGGCTGATGAACTATCTCCATCCTAAAGTCTAACTGCATTTTTCACTGAAGCCAGTCCCCTAAGTTCTGCCAGCAGCTGATGTAGAGAGAGGTGCAGATAAAGATGTTTGGAAGGAAGAGGGTCTCACTGGACACTCTGTTGGGACCATGAGCTCTCTGATGTCCTGGACATGGGATTATTCCAAATGAGAGGTTTGCAAGTCAGTGTCTCACAGGAATCTCAAAATAGGTGTCCTGCATCTTAGTTGAGTGGCAGCAGAGCTCTTATACCAGGGATGAATTTAGGGCCCTTGTTTAAAGAGGATCAGGGAATAATAAACCTAAGAGCAGCCTTTGCAATCTGGCTGTATTGAATCTGCAAAGGTCTGTACATAACAAAAAAAAAAAAAAAAAAAAAAAAGGAGAAATGTAGTGGGGGAGCTTTGGAGCTTTGGCAAGTTTTCTAACAGGTTCAAAGATATGACCTTCTTGGCAGACCTGTGTTTCACACAAAAATTGATGCAGGATTTGGGGATACCAAAACATTTTTTCTAGATTTATTTATGACAAGCAGAATTAGAACTAGTTCTGGAGAACATTTCAGAGATGATTTGTTTATAAAAATATTCCTCTCATGATGTATTCATGCAGAAACCTCCACTTGCTAAAAATTCACACATTTCCTTCTCTTTGATGTTAGATGCTGTGGCAATGAGAGTAAGTCACTTTGGGGTTTGTGATTATTTTAGAGCAACCTAGACATTTCAGCACCAGTTATATTTAAAGAAAAAGGTCCTCCTCTCTTCAGCAGCAGGTTTTGACTTTGACTTTTGTTTCAAGTGTGTGCAGGGGGACAATCTTTTGACTAAATCTGTGTGGTTAGCAGAGGGTGAAGAGAACACAGGGAACTGGAGGGGGCTTTGCACGACCACATCCCAGCACAGGGCAAGAAGGAAAGAGTGCAGGTGCAGGAATTGCCCAATTTGTTGTCTTTGGGTGTTGATAATGTGAGGAAATCATCTTAGAGAGGACAGCTTTCATGTCTTTTACCAAAATACCATGGTTTGTTTCAAAAGGTTGAAAATCCTTCATGTTACCTGGAACATTTCTTCTGAACACCAGTAATGTCTGTAAATTATTTTTCTTGTTGAAATATCTTCTAAAACCTGCAGTAATGTTGATGCCAGAGTATCTCTGCTGTCAGTTTGGTGTTGTGAGCGCTCATCCCACATCCAGTCTGAGGTGCTGGCCAATGGTGACTGTGCTTTCCTGTCCCTCTGCAGTGCTGCCTGGCACAGTTCATTTCCCCTGTTTAATTAATGGCTCTGTAATATTTATAAAGAAAAAAACCTCATACCCATCTGTGATAACTTTGGTGCTTCTGCCAAGATGAAATTCTAGGGCCAAATGAATATTACAATATGCTGGATATAGAGATGTTTATAATGTTCCAAATTTCCTGAGCCATCCTGATTTGATAATGGGGAAGTGAAGGTCTGATTTTAAAGGTCTGCCTCTGGACATAAACAGGATGGAATGTGGTACAGAATTAATGAATTTTCTGACTTTAATTGAGTTTTAGTCTTTTCTTATAGACATTTGGGTTATAGAGGATGGATTTCCCTTGTGGAAAAAAAAGCCATTTGGTGAGGGCAGGGAGTTGTATGGGATCTTCAATGAAGAATACTCCAGATCATTCCTGTGCTGGCACTTGGCATCAGTCATCATTTCTTCAAGACAAGGCAATCAAGAGGATGGAAGATAAAACCTTTCCTTGCCAAGGGAGACTTCCACATTATTTGATTGAAATTGGAATCCTGTCACCTCATGCTTGTCTCTCCAGATTTTTCTTACCACATCTGCTAAATTCCCACCAGCTATTTGTGCTTGAAGTGAGGCCTTCCTCCCTCACAGCCCATCTGCTCAGCCTGTGTGCTCTCCCCCTGCAGTCACGACTTAGTGAGCAGGGTTATGGCAGAGGAAACCCACTGGTGTTGGGGGAGAAGGAAGGTGGGATTGCCTGAGGTGGCCTGGCAGATTCCCTTGGCTGTGCTGAATTTGAAAGAGGAGCTGGGTTAAAACTGAGGGAAGAACCTCTTATGAATGAGATTTTAGTCAGAGAAAGGGAGCTGGGGAGCTCAGGCCACTTTGAGGACAATTCTTCTCCTTTTCTAGTACTGTCCCAGGGAATCTTTACAAATAGATGTCAGAGAGTCTCCAATATCTAAGGTGACAACTCACCTAGGCATGTTCTTGACTGCCCTAATGCCAAGGAGGGAGGAGAAATTACAGCTTCTCTTGCTTGGAGGAGGTTGAAATGTGAGAGCACTGTCAGTATTCTAACCTCCCTCATTAAAGTCGGAGGGGCTACAGGTCTTCAGAGATTATTTTCTGCTCACCTTCATGTGCCAAACCTGGAGATATGACTGCAGATAGAGAGGGATGCAATCAATATCTACAAAGTTGTGATGTGCAGGAGACAGTCAGTAGGGCTGCTGACTTCTCTTCTCAAATCCCAGACCCAGGTAACATCAGAATTGCCCCAGAAAAGCCAGGTACAGCTCCAAGATGCCTCTTGGCATGAGGTTTGTGTCAGGTCTGATGCTGGGCAGGCTCCTCCAGGAGCTGCTGCAGGACTGTGAGGGCTCGGTTATCACTGATTCAGTGTTTCCAGCCAAACTTGGTGTTTTGCTGGGCTTCACAGCAGCTCTTGTGGAAGATGGGCTTGCAGGAAGGTGGAATTCAGCAGCTCCCAGCTGGGTGATGGGTGGATTTGTCCAAGCCCTGGTTCCCAGCACAGCAGCTGCCTCCTTGGCCTCCCACCCTCCGGGCTGGGAGTAAGGCATGGTGTCCTCTGAGCAGCACTGCAGCCTGGAGACCTGCTCAGTCCTGGCCTGGAGATAATCCCTGTGGGGTGCTCTGTAAAATGGGACAGGTGAACAGATCCCTGCAGGATGTTTTTCACCCTGGGGAAAGGGCTATGGGAGCCAATCTGCTTGTGCACATGACAGGCTCCAGAGCCCTCCTGCTCTCTGCAGGTAAACTTGTCGGGTCTGGCTGTCTGTCTCTGCCCCGACACGGGTAGGGTGGTTCTTGGGTGGCCCGCATTTCAAAGGACGAGTCTGGACTCTTCAGCTTTTTGATCTTCAGATTGTTTATTGTTTCTTATCTACAAAATTTTCTGTCTGCCCAACAGAGGTCTGATCTGCAAGGCAGCCAAAGGCACTCTGACCACCCACGGGGCGGTCATGTCTTTTTATACTAAAATCTACGTACATGATATTTACTTTTATTTTCCAATACTTTTCACCCATGTTGGCAAGTGCACTTTCACCATAAACCAATCCCCAAGTGCCAACATCACCACAGGAGATGGAAGACAAGAAGAAGAAAGAAGAAGGACAAGACACGCCCTGATCCCTCCATCTTGTCTCCATAACCCCCCTGTACCAAAAACCTTAAAGTTTATATTTCACCCTCTAAATGTGTTCCTTTTACACCCTTCACTCTAAAGTGATTCTCATGTCCTCAAACTGCTGTCACTTCTGTGGATGGATCAAAATCAAGCCACCAAACACTCTTGGCAACATTCCAGGATTTCCGAGACGCCCAAGGGTTCTCCTGGCATCTCTGGACATCGGGAGCGATGTGCTGAGATCCCACATAAACTGAAGACAGGTCCCCTGTCAGGACACGAGTGGTGTCTCAGGGATTGCTCCCACCACATCCCTCCTGGCAGCAGGGAAAACCTGCCTCCTCCAAGGGACACTTATCTTGCCCTCTGTGGCAGGTGGTCAGGCTGCTGCAGATTAACTGCTGTAATTATTGCAGCTTACAGGTTCCTGACCTCCTGAACTCATATCCAAGCCCTTCTCAGGCATGCAGGGCTCTCCTGGTGTCTCCTCTCTGCCTTGACACTCAGAGGAGACGCTGTAGAGGAGGTGGTGGTGAATTTTTTGAGGAACCTCACTTATGCTGCAGTTCTCTAAGCAGTCATGGCCCTCCATCCAGCCCAGTTGCACCTTGTTCTGCAGCTCCTCTGAGTCACACTCCCTGGGGAAGCAGCACATCTGGGGAATCAGGTTAGAGGCAGATTAGATTTGATGCCTCCAGGGGGATGATTGAGGGTTTGGGGGATGAGAATGGAAGCCTGCAGAATTCTTCTCCAGCTGTACTTGGTACAGAGGGTGTGTTGCACAGATGGATAAAAGTTCCTGCTGATGGATAAAAGTTCTTTTAGGTTTATAAACTATCCTAGGTGGGTGGATCCTGATGTCATTCTCAGGGCTGTAAATCCAGTGAAAAAAGTAAAATTTCTCTGGACTTTATGCCAGAATAAGAGATAGATGGGCTACTATGAGAAATATGGCACCTCATGATGCAGTAAAACCAAAAGTGATAATTCTGCTCTGTACACAAATCCAGGGCTCTCTCTCACCTGATAGAGGGGAAGCAGGAGAAGATTTGTGGCCATAAGAGGTGTGGGCTTTTTACAAAATGGCAACTGGTTCTCAAATGCTTTCAGCACACTACAAAGGAGGAAATCTGCCCCAAATTCCTCTCATCTGCTTCCACTGAAAGAGAGATTGGGAGCCAGTGGGATCAGCCATTTCTTGGGGGGTTCATTTGTCCTTCTACACCCCCAAACCAATGCACTTGCAGCCCAGTGGATTTCAGATATTTTATCATGACTGTTTCATTGCAGCAATCTAGTGTGCATTAATTATAAGCATGTGTAAATGAGGTGTTAAATGATTTATTCCTAGACCCAGATTGAGAAATCCCAGTGGTTTCTTCTCCTGATGTGTAGGTGCTGTTGAAAAAGTCAGACTGGCTGGCATTGAGAGGAGATGAGGAGTCTTTTCTCTTGCAATTCAGCCCCAGAATTGCTGGGCTTGGTGCAGGCTGAGGCTCCCTGGTGAGCCAAGGCAGGCTGTGGCCAGCATGGAAGGAGCAGGGAGCTCCTCTCCAGTGGGGCCAGCACATGCATGACAAATCCTGCTGTCACCACTGCCAGACACTGGCCCCTGGGGACTCTGGTGATGCCCTGATGTTGGGATGCCCCTGGGAAGATGGGGAATGCCTTTTTACATTCTCAGAGCTAGAGGATGGGAATTAAGAGTCATTTTAATTAATCTTGTACTTACTATTTATCACTAATTTACTATTTATTAATAAATAAATAATAAATGTATTTATTTTATAAATAAATTTATAAAATTTATTTCTATAAAGCATATAATGCTTTATATAGTGATAAAAAGCATTTATCACCATATGCTTTTGGTGGGTTTTTTTCTTCTTTTAGATAAGGGTGTTTAGGTTTGGTTATTAGTATTTATTTTATAGTTCTAGCAAGAGAGGATCCTTTGTTCTTAAAAGCTAAGACAGTGCAAAGCATCAGAGAATGCTGCTGGGCAGCACAGACACCTCCAGCCCAAGGTGCCCAGCAGCAGGGGAGGGACAAACCAGAGCCTTGCTGGGCACTGGGGATCTTGCAAGGATCAGGAGCTCTTGGAAACATTCATAGGCCATTTCTGGCCAGAAAGCATTTGGTGCTGTGAGATGATTTTGGAAATCAGGCATGACTACAGCAGGTCACTTTGGGGTCTCTCCTTAAGGCTTTATTTCCAAGCTGTCCTCCTAAAGCATGGTGGCTACCAAGAGAGTCTGTGCTGAATGCTGCTCAGCCAACCCATGACAGATGATGCCCTTTCAACTCCTGTAATCCCTCTGACACACACAGGGCAGGCACTAAGGGAATGAGGAAAGATTAGGAAAAGCCTCATTTTACCCCCCCACACACCCTGCAAATTCTGCAAAGCCTCGTCTGTAGCCAAAGTTTACACCCTGTCTGCTTTAAAACCAGAAAGAAACGGGAGAGAGCTCAAGTCCTGCTGACTCACAATTACAGGGTGCTGAGCAGAGCAATTTCCCAGCCATCAGTAGGAAAGGAAGGAAGATTTACACCTGGGAAGCAGTCAGGGAGTTTGGAAGGGAGGAATGAAAAATAAGGCGTTTCAAATCCATGCTGTTTGAAAGCTGTCACAGCTAGAGCAGAAGGCTGAAACAGGGCTTACATTTGGCTTTCTCCAGAGCACATTTGTAGAGGAGGCAATTTCTCAGGATGGAGAGAGGCTTGGTGAGGATGAGAGCCCTCATCCCCCTTTGCCCACTCTGTGCCAGGCAGCTGCTGCTGGTCCCTGCTGTTCCAGGCCATGCAGCTGATTAAATATTGAAAGGGTTTCCTTGCTGCTGCTTGAAAAGCTTCTGTCTGGATGAAAATGAAGTTATGTGAGGACAAGTTTGTGCTGGTGAAATTAGTCTCTGTTTGAATACATCTGGCCATCCCATACAAACAGACCCAAAATAGCTCTGTGGGTTTCAATGAAAAGGCACCATCAGGACGTGGGTTTGGGCTCCTCATTTTCAGAGCCAAGGTGTGGGAGTGCTCAGGGAGGTGGGGATTGCAGATGGGGGTCAGGCTGAGCTGTCAGAGACCTGGTGACATTCAGAGGCTGTTGCAGGTGCTCCAAGGCTGGTTGTGATGGGAGCCAACACCTGAGGTCTGTGTGAGCACACAGCAGCTCCAGGCTCAGCTCCCAAAACCCTGGGACAGACCAAGGGATGGTGGAAGTGCAGGCAGAGAGAGGGGAGGGGTTTGTGATGAGTTATAGGATAAAGGCAGAGGCAAGAGGAGAGCTGGGATTAGAGATAGGGGCCAAAAGTGTTGAGAGGGTTGATCTGTGAGCTGTGACTGCAGGGACTGTCACAGCAGCACAGCTTGGCCTGAGACATTTTGTCACTTTATGCTGTCAGAAAAGACACATTTCAGCAGGAAAACTACCCTCATTGTCTGAGTGTCCAAAACAGGCATGCAAATCTATCCTGTGATCAAAGAAAAACTTGAGGAAATGTCTCTGATCTCGTTAGTGTGAGTATAAAGAGAGAAAAGATATCAAATTGATTAAAATGCTGCTGTAATCTGCAGAGATGTGGGATAATCTGTCCTGAAAGCACCAGGCCACCCTGGCAGGGAGGACATCCAGCCTGGAGGAACAGGACAGGATGGGTAAAGGGCTGCTGGTCCCTCTGGGTCATGAAGATGTTCAGACAGAGGAAGGAGAGAGGATTTCCATCCTTCCTGCGAGGAGAATTTAGCCCTTGCACTGGACTGCATTTATTTTAATACATAATCATCACTGAGAATTGATTTCTGCTTGTTTTATCTATAAATTAGGTCAAATTTTGTCATCATTTTATGAAATATTTCGAGAGTTTGATGGTTACATCCGATGGGAGAGAAGTCTAGAAAAGCCTGTGAGTAAACATGCCAGCAAAGCTTTGCTTACTCACAGCCTGAGTGAACTGGCCAACATTTGCTACACAAAACAAGGCATTTAGGAGCTTTTTTTTTCCAAATGATAAGGAAAAAAGAGCTATTTATCTTCCTTGCTCAGACTTAGGTGATATGTCCACAGCAGAATCTGTGTTTTCATTATTCTTTGGACCTAGTTGAAACTTGATTTCAAAAATTAAATGAATCAGTTCAGTTTATGGGAGTCATTAAGCAGTTTGTAAGTGGTATTTTTTAGTGTTTCATGACAGTTGTTAATTGCATTTGATTAGAAGAACATAGTCACAGCAGGGCTGATGGATGTGTTCTCATCTGAGCAAATCTGGATTAATCTATAGCCCTAAGGAGGTGGTCCATAACATAATTGAAATCACATTAAAAATCAAGACTTCTATTAAAATGGGATGTGTGTTCATAGTGAAAGTCGTTTGCTATGATTTTGGCATCTTTTCCATTCTTTCAGAGCATCTAGTGTAGCTCTTCAATTTCAATTATTTTTTCATAATTATAAGAAAAGTTTTTGCACTGGGAAATATTTCAGCTGGAAGATTTCCAAAAGAAAATCTTTTTTTTTTTACATTTAAAAATCAAATTTTGAAACGGCTTTGAATTCCTACTAGATTTAGATAAGCCATTTGATTAAAAAAACATCCAGAATTTCCATCTCCCAACAGTGTACTGAAAAATGCAGGACCTCATTGTAATTATTCAATTAACTGCTGTTGAGGGGTTTTTCCCTCCTATGTGCTATGAAATAATACCATGATTTTTGGCAGGCTCACAGCATCTGAGCCCATGTGGCTCAGCAGAAATGCACAGCAAGTAAAGAAGCAAATGAAGTCTGTGCTACACAACTTTTCCCTCAGATGGGAAGGAATGCTCAGCCTGCCTGTGACAGTGTTCACAGGGGTCCAAAGATGAGGGAAGAGATGAGGATCTGACTCCATGTTGCAGAAGGCTTGATTCATTATTTTATGATATATATTATATTAAAACTATACTAAAAGAATAGAAGAAAGGATTTCATCAGAAGGCTGGCTAAGAATAGAAAAAGAAGGAATGAATAACAAAGGTTTGTGTCTTGGACAGAGAGTCCAAGCCAGCTGACTGTGATTGGCCATTAATTAGAAATAACCACATGAGCCCAATCCCAGATGCACCTGTTGCATTCCACAGCAGCAGATAACCATTGTTTGCATTTTGTTCCTGAGGCCTCTCAGCTTCTCAGGAGAAAAAATCCTAAGGAAAGGATTTTTCAGAAACTGTGTCTGTGACACTTGCCAACCCCCCTAAATTGGAATTAAGCCCCCCAGGTAAACAGGTCAGCTCAAAACAAACCCTTCCAAGGGGTTTTGATCTCCTGCACGTCTTTCTGAATGAGAGGATTTTCCCCTTGAGGTGCTCTGGGAAGGCAGCAGCCCCAGGGAAGGATGGGGGCTCAGGGCTCCAGCAGAGCCTGTGGCACCTCGATTATAGGAGACAACCTTTGTCTTTTTCCAATTAATAAGTGTAGCTCTGATTCAGTTTCTTCCTTTAATCCCTCTTTTCTATCAGTGTAAAGTGTATGGGAAGAACTCTCTGTGGAGGGATCCTCCCTGGATGGGAAAAACTCTTTGGCTGCAGGAATGGTGGTGCAGGGCTTGGGGACATCCACCCAGGGACACCCAGGGATATCCCATAGACACCCAGGGATATCCACAAAAACCTGGGGATATCCACAGCCACCCAGAGAGCTGCAGGGGCTTCAGTGGCCTTCCACAGCAGCAAAAGCAGCAGCTCCTTGCCCTCCCTTTCACAGCAGCTCCTTGCCCTCCCTGCAGCACGTGGGAGGTGGCAGCTGGTGGATCCCTGCCCTGTGGGGGTACTGGGGATAATGGAGCTGCTTCCCTGATTAGCTCTGGCAGTGGCTGCTGAGTTAATTAGTGGGCAGACATAAGATACTAGGCATTACTAATTTGTCCACAGATGCAGCTTGGAGCTGAGTGGGTTTGGGATGAATTTCATCCCTGCTGAAATAATTAGTAAAAATTAATTTTCAATATCTGTTTTGAAACGTTTCAAATTCCTGTTTGAGCAGGAGATGCTTCTGCTGTTTCAACTGGGAGACTCCATCATGAGGTTCAATCTACATGAGATTTCAGTGCAGAATCTTCCTGCATGGCTGCATTTCACATCCATCTGGCCCTGCTTGCTCAGGTCTGGACTTGTGCCTTGCCCTTGACAGGCATGGTCATTCAGGTTTCATCTTCTCACTAGGAAGGGGAAATCTTGCTTGCTCCAAGTGAGGGAGATCCAGTTAAACACAAGAGGTGCCTATAAATAATTAATTTACTGTGGTTGCAGAAGCAGTGGCTTGTTCTGACCAGCCATGTGTGGATAAAACACATCAAGGCAGAGATCTCCCAGGATCCAGCTGATATAGAAAGGACAGGCAGGACCCTCAATCAAAGCCTTTAGTAATTTCACAGGTTTGCATGAACTCAGGGCATCCCAGAGAGAATTCCTGTCCTTGCAGCTGGAAGAGAGCTGTAACCAGATGTTCATTATGGCAGTGGCCATGGCATGATCTGTGCATCAGCAGCTCCATTTCCTGCTGGTTCCAGGCAGGCAGATGTTTTCTTTGGGAGTGCTTTGGATTGGGATTTTGTGCCCATGCTGCATCTGCTTTCATCAGATTCTTCTTCTATAGGACATCAGAGCTAGCATCTTCTGAGTGGATGATGGAAAATAGGTGGAGTAAAAAGGGAGAAAGGTTGAAAGTGGAGTTACCTGTTAGTTACTACTCAGTTGCTCATCACAGAGGAGGGGATTTCTTTCTTTTTTCCTCAGTGATTGCTGGATCAAATGTGCATATCACACTCTGCCAAACAAGCCTGTTCTGCACGCTTATGCAGAGCATTTCTTGCTTGAAGATGGAGTCAATTGCTGTGCATGTATTTACCCAGCCCAAGGAGCCTGCCAGGCTCCCATCTATATTTCATCAGCCTCAGCCCTCCCTGAGGCTTGCAGCACTTTGCTCTGCCTGCAGTGAAGGGCTCCTGCACTGCAAAAGCAACAATGACTCAAGAGAAACGCACAGACAGATGAAGTTACCTGGATTTAACATCTCCTGGCAGCCTTGGCCTTATCCCCTTAATGCTGGGTGACATTTGGATGCTCTTTTCAGCAGCCAGGTACCACCTGATGTTTAATCTACCTGCCACTGGGCTGATGTAGAGAACAAGCTGCTCCTCACACCCTGTGCAAGTTGGAAGCCAACAGCAGCATTCCCCCCATCCTGCCATGCTGTGGTGTCTTTTCCATCTTTAATTCATAGAAGGGTTAAAGATAGGTCTCTTAAAACTTCTGGCTCAGTGGTACAGCCAGTGCAGGCTCACACTTACAGGTTACTGCCAGCAATTTGATTTTCAGCAGCCCTGCTGATGAGGTTTCTCTCTGTCCCCTCAAGATGCTGTCCTTCAGCCCCAGAAATGTTGCTGTCAGGAAGCTTTGTCTAAACTTCAGCATCAGTTTGAATTTCAGGCTTTCATATCCACTGCAAATGTCCCAACAGAGCTGGGTCCAGCTGGAGAGTCCCTTTGTGCCACCCAGAGAAGCCAATGGGTTCATGGAAAAGAGAAATTGCTCATCTCTCTTTGAAGAACCTGTTCCTTCCCTCTGGTCAAAGAATGTTCATCCAAAAATTTAATTCTCAGAAGAAAAGGGATCTGTTCTGAACAAATTAAAAAGGTTTGAGAAGCAAATGTTTGCCTTTGCCCATTTACACTAATAATTACTGAAGCCACTACAGAACTCTACAGAATCAGGGAAAACCAGCCAAATTTTCAAGAAAAGTATTACTTAGGTAAAAAAAGAGCATTATTAGCAGCTCTTTTTTCATAGAAAACCAGGCTATTTTTTGATGCTTTTTCCTACGTTATCAGCCTGATGAAACAAACAAGCAAGGACTACAAAACAGATTGATTTTTTTAACCTTCAAAGTTATTCCCCTGATTTCTAATAGATTCCCCATTTTCTGGGCTCTTAGTCAGAATCATGTGGAGGAAACAATGTCTGTTCCTCTCAGCAGGGCTGTATTTTTGGAAGGGATGCAGAAAAGAGAGTAAGGTGGTTTTTCTTCAAGTACCATATGGGCTTTCCAATAGTGACCCCACTTTTTTATTATTTTGATTTTACTTTAGGGTTGAAATACAGTGAGTCTTGATGGTATTTCAGCCCATCTGTGTTCATGTGTGATTTCTTTACATTGCTTTTATCATGGAAAGAACAAATGACACATTAGAGTTAAATCTTCAGTCACTGATAGTGCAGTTGGGCTCAAGCCAAAGGAATAATTGTGTGTATCCATGCACTGCATATCTCTGAAATCTCCAGCTCACATTGCTCTGGGATCCCAACACAGGTGATTTTATTGCAGTTAATACCTGCTGTAATTAGGAACCTAATTAAATATCCTCTGATCTTACCCCTCTCAGAGTCAAACAGCTCAGGGGGCTGATTCAGATTCTCCAACCTTCTCTTCACATGGTCTCCTACAGCAAAGCACAGGTGATTTTTAGCACCCTTTGAATATAGACACTGCTCAGGGGCAAACAGACCAGGAGCATGAGCCAAAGTCACTGGTAAATTCCTAAAAAGTATATGTAATGTGTAAGAAAAAATAAATCCCACAGAATGACTGAGCTAGAAAGGAGCAGGGAGGGCAGGAAAGCTGGAAACCATGGCCACATTTAGCAGAGAAAGTCAGCAGTGCTGAGCCATCTGTGGCAGCACAGTGGGTGATTTGTCAGGTTAGAGTGGGAGCCAGCCTGGGAAGGAGCTCTCTGTGGCTGGGGGCAGGTGCTGAGGGTGCTGTGCAGAAAGATCAGCAGCTCTGCCTTCACTTGGCAGCCAGGGTTACTCTACCAGAAGAAATCAGCCCTGTCCCTGAGCCAAGGGAGCTCTGTGCATGATGTCATGCTGCAGGGGAACCCCTTGCTGCAGAGACCACAGCCAGTGCTTGTGGTGCTGTTTGCAGGGGTCTCAGGGAAGAGATGAGAATTTTGACTCTATGTTTCAGAAGGCTGATTTATTATTTTATGATACATATTATATTATATTATATTAATTATATTATATTAATTATATTATATTTATCATATTATAGTTATTATATTATATTTATTATATTCTATATATTGTATTATATTAAATATATTATATCAATAATATAGTATAATAATAATATATAATAATGAATAATATTATATTGTTCTATTATATTGATTATTAATATTTATATTATACTATAGAATATTATTATAGTATATTATTATGCTATATTATTATTATTATACTATATTATTATACTATATTATTATACTATATTATAATTATATTATATGAAAATTATATATTAAGACTATACCAAAAGAAAAGAGAAAGGAGACATCAGAAGGCTAGCAAAAGAAAGGAATGGAATGATAATAAAATCCTGTGACTGCTCACAGCCTCGACACAGGTGGCTGTCATTGGTCATCAAGTAAGAATAATTTCACACGCTGGGTAAACAATTGTCCAAATCACATTCCAAAGTATCAAAACATGGAGAAGCTGAAGCTTCCCAGCTTCTCAGGAGAAAAGATCCTAATGAAAGGGGTTTTCAGAAAATATGTCTGTGACAAGTGCTTCCCTCCTGCCAAGTGCAACAAATGGGAGAGGTAGAGAGAAAGGTCAGGCAAAACTTCCCTGCCTGTACCAGGGGGGTCAGACTGGCTTTAGTCTGGCTGGGAGATGTGGGTGCCCTAAAGGAGCAGAGCAGAGGTGGCTGTTGGTTTGTAGGAGCAGCACTGAGGCAGCCTTGGGGTTGTACAGGTAAATATCAGGGATGATCCTGGGCTCACAAAACCCTGCTGTGTTTGCAATTCACTGTGCTGCCACCCAGCTCTGACCACAGGGGAGTTCCCCCCAATTTGCAGCATTCAGAGACAGCAACAGATTGGGAACCCTCGGGGAGAGACATTTCCTTTGTTTTCAGCAAGGTAGGAGAGTAATTTCAAAACATTAGGGGAGTTATTTCCCAGAGAAAATCCTGCCCACAGTAAATTTTCATGGTACATTGCTTGCAGACAGCAAACCTCTGCAATCCTCTCATGTCTGCATCAAACCCTGGTGCCCCAAATTCATACTTCACGAATTTAGGCACCGTGCATCTGCTGTTGAACAGAGATCTCTGCAGAATCTTGGAAGGAGAGCCTAGATGAGGACAGCTGGGCAGGGGACACTTAGGAAGAAGGTAAAGCTGTCACCTACACTCTGTAGAGGACAGACAGACCTTTTAGACACCAAATTTTATGAGATAATAATAATAATAAAATAATTTTTTTTTTAAAACCATGGGGGATCAAATGCCTCACCTGGAAGTCTGTCAGCCATTCCCTGGCTCCCTGACAGGGAAGTGTGAGGTTACACTTTGATAAATAACTTCTGATCATCACCTCCTTGCCACTTTCTTCACCTGGGATATCCTATCCTTTTTCCCCTGAAGAGGCACTAACATTATCTGCCTTGAAGTATTTGTTATCCCCTTGAAGTTTGCCAGCTAATTCCCCCAGGCTTGTCATCTGGAGGACACCTGCTCTCACACTCCACTTCTCCCATATATCATCCAGGATTTCTGCTTCTAGCCAAAGCCTTGGATTTATTTTGTCTTTCCTCCAGGTGTGATGGACTGTAATTCTCTGTTCCCCATGAGGAGCAGAAGCCATTTGCTGAAATATCACTTTATCTCCTGGTGTCATTTCTGTGTCAGTAGTCCCAGTGTAGCAGGTGAAGGGAAAAACATTCCACAGCTTTCCTGTTACTGCTACCCAGGACTGAGAGCCCAGGGAAATATCTAGCTTGGGTTGCCCTCTCTGACAGCTGGCACCAGCAAATATGGCCAAGAAAACTTCTTGGTGGATACTTACAAATATGGCCAAGAAAACTTCTTGGTGGATACTTACAGATCAGCCTTGACCAGAGTGAAGTTCTCTTGATGTTTGCCTCATGTCTTGAAGAACTTAATTCTCCAAGTGAAAAAAAAATGTTGTAAAAAAAAAAAAAGAAACTCAGATGAAACTGATCTTCTTTCCCTCAAATACATCCAATCCCTGCTTTTTAATGCTCCTAAGACCTTGCCTTTTATTCCCAGGAGCCACACAGGTTAGTGTGTAAATAGGAATTTCCTTGTGCAAGACTTTAATCTCTTGTCTTTCAAATTTCTTTACTATCCCTTTGTCTCTTCTTATGAGACTCCATCTCATTTACATTTAAATATTACATACAATATTATATATTTTATATTATACATTATATATTATATAGTATATATTATATATAATAGTATATAGTATATAATATATTATATATATTATATTATATATATGTTATATTAAAAGAAAGTTATATATTAAAGCTCCACTAAAAGAATAAAAAAAAAGATTTAATCAAAAAGCTAGAGAAAAAAAACTCATAGTAAAATCTTGTGACTGCTCACAGCTTCAACACAAGTGGCTGTCATGTTAAATAAACAATTCTTCAAATTACATTCTCAAGCAACAAAACATGGAGAAGCAGAAGCTTCTGAAAAGAAAAAAATCTTAGTAAAAAGACTTTTCATAAGACATGTCTGTAACACACATGCCCCCTGGTCCCATGGATCTGCCCATCAGAGCCAGCTGGAGGAGCACTGCTGGGGAGGGCTGGCAATAGGGGGACACTTGGAGCCCAGATCCTGGCAGCCAGTCCCTGACATGCTGTTCAAGAGCAGCTCTTTGAGGCCTGTTGTGCCTGGCTCTGCAGCACACAGAGCATGGCCAGCTCTCCTGGAGCTCTGGACTGTCAAAAGGCCACTCAAAAGGACAGGCAGCCAAACCATCCCTGAGGAGCTTGGCAAGGTTTGGGCTCAGCCCGTCAGGATGTGGGCTGGAAGCTGGGTAATGACACAGGGACTGATGAAATGCTCAGATGGGGCCAAATGCAGCTGCCCACCTCAGACCCTCGATTCTCCTGCTGACACCAAGAGCTGTGCTCCAGCTGAGGTGTGGAGAGGGCTGAGGGAAAAGCTGCCTGGATTTTTACCAAACAGGGCTTTGCAAGGGGCAAGTGGAGACCAGCCAATGTGTACATGAGGCCAGTCCCAGCCTCCCAGCAGGAAGGAAGATGATGATGGCCCTTGCTGCTTAAATTTTGCTGAAAGCCATATTCCTCCACTAAACCCACTTCCAGGGAGTCCAGAGCTGGCATTTCTGCTGTGCAGCTCCTTGAGCTGGGTCAAAGAGTCTGAGTTTTGGGAGCAGGTAGAGGGATGCCCCTCACTTCAGTATCTGCAGGAAGGAGCACACTGGGACCAGGGACAGTGGGGACAGGGCAAAAAATACCTGCCCCCCACTTCTGAAAGCCAGAGTGTCTCTTTTGCAGGGGATGCTCGAGTTTCAGGATCTCTCTCAGTTGCCTTCTCATTTTTAGGGAGTCTGATGGCTCTTAGAGTCTTCTCTGGCTAGGGCTGAAATGAGAGGAGCAGAAGGAGAGCCATGAAACATGCTGCAAATATTCTTGGTTCTGATGAGAAACAGCACATTGAAAGTCATTCACAGGAAACTCTGGGAGCATAATTTCAACATCACAGTGGTCTTGGCAAGGACAATCTGAAGTCCAGAAAGGTGAAATTTTGACCTCTTCACCAGGGGTACAAGATTCTTTTTGTAGTTATGCCTCCTGTGTTTTCTCTGACAAGTAGAGGAAACAAGTTATTACAGCTATTTTGCAGACAATGAACTAAACCTAAGGGTAACTAAATGCCTTGCCTTAAGTTGATTGAGCCATTTGTGGCATTAGAGAAAACTGAACAGAGTTCTTGATGTCTCCTCTAATCAAACCTGTCTGAGTCCTAACAAATACCTGCATAGGCATGAGTTTTTCAAATTTCTTTTACTCTTTTCATATTTTACAGAGAAATTCCAGGTAGAACATAAGCAGAAGTTGCCTGAATTCAACTCTCCTGGCATAAATCCCCCTGCTGGCAGTCTGATTTTAACTCCCATCTGTACTGTCGCGCCCCTACCCACAGGCATGAGTCACAGTGAGCAATAAATAACAGCTCAATCCTTCTTCTGCCTCGGCAGGTGATGCTGAGGATTTTCTCTCTGCATACACACAGGCTGTAGTGCTACAGCCTGATGATGTATTGTGGCTGTTAATTTGGGGAGATGAAGCTTTTTCATCATTAATGTCCAACCTGAATGCAGGAATTTATTTGTGTGTTTGGGAAGCACATGCAGAACCTTCTCACTGCTATGAAGTGCTGAGCCTAACAGGGTTTTTTTTTTGTTTTTCTTCTTTTTACTGGCTCAAGGCAGCTTTAGTTTCTGAGACTGATACTGTTATGACCTTTTCTCTCCCCACCTTTCCAACCTTCACCATCCCCTGCCTTGTCCTGCCTCCTTTCCTATATCTCATGCTCTGCTGTTGCTTTCTCTCATTCTTTAGCTCCTGCAGTATATTCTTTTTTCTGTTTTTTCCTCCTTTCCTTCTCTATTGCACAGAGGCACAAACATAATTTCAGAAGGCTGTGAGACAGCAAATGCCCCATGGCACAGCTGAAAGCCACAAGACTTTGAGTTGTCAGAATATTGGCCAAGCTTAAGGCTCTGTGTAAATGAGCTCCTCTTGCAAAGACCCATCCTAAAGGCTCCTGCAGGAACAAAAAAGGAATGAGGGAGGCTTAGGAAAAACCACTGCCAGGCAATCCAACTTTCCAAAATGTTAAAGGGCCCATTACATGTGCTCAAATTATCAATTCCCCTCTTCTGCAGGTGCAAAAATACTGCTGGGTGCTCTTTTGAGTCAAAATCCTTCATGAGCATAAAAACATAAGCATAAATATAGAGTTGCTATGTGTAAGGTTGCTGGTAAGTCAATACCAACATATTTCAGGCCCTATGGCACAAGATGCTGGTTTCAAAAGCAGGTTCTTCAAAGATGTGAGAATCTGAGATATTCAAGGTACAGCTCAGACAGGCTTTGCAAATTGCCTCCTTACAGAAGAAGACATCACTCTGTGGGTGTGTTTTGTTTGTCTGCAGTGATACATGTGGGGCACATAGTGACAATCGAATCTGTTGAATGATCATGGCTGCTACAAGGTTCGGGTCTCCTCAGTAGTGTCTCAGATTAAGAAAAAAAAAAAGGTTAAACTAATCACTAATCAAAATGCCATGAACATGAAAGGAGCAAAAGGCAATGCTCCAGTATTTTCCCTGCCACTTAACCATGAAAGGAGGCTCTTTGAATCTGCTTCTGCTTGCAGTTGTATTTCTCCACAGGCAAGGTGCATAATGAACAGTATATTTGCAATTTTGAAAGCCCTTGAGGCCACAGTGCAATTGTTTTGGAGGTCTTATGCAGGAAGGAAAGAAGCTGGATTTGGTCTGAGAACCACCCTTTTTATCTGATCTCATAATAACTGAGCCCCTTTAGCCTTGATCATTGGGCAGCCCCAAAGGGAAACCCAGGGATCAAACCTATTAAAGGGCAGGATGGAAGCATAAGGTTGGCTGTGTTTGTGACAGGCTGCAGGGGATTTCTGGGAGCAGGAGAGAATTTTGGCATGGCCACTGCATTTGTACACTTCACTGGGGCTGGTGAGCAGCTGCCTGAGCATCCTGGGCTGGGAAAGAGCTGTTGGGGAAATGTCTCTGCTACAGCTCTTTCTCAACACCCTCCAATACCACAGAAAACAGGAGATAACAACCCTGCAAAGGCTGCCCTGAGGTGCAGTAAATTATTTTGTCTCCAGGAGTGGGGAGGTTGGTTGGTCGCCCAGCAATGGGAAGGTGATCATGGGCAATAACTGGTGGGTGTTTATCAGAACCCGAAACACCAAAGTCACCTCCCATCTGATACTGGGGAGGATGAGGCACCCTGGCCACAGCAGTGTGGGAGCACTGGGCAAAGAGTAATTTTGTGGCACAACACTCTCTGAAAATCTGCATGGATCCAAAGGAAAAGGGGGAGCAAAGCAGAAAGGAGGAAAGGACAAGAGCCTGGGAGCAAACAGACACAGCAGACCTCAAGGCTGCTCTGTTAGGTAGAGGCAGGAAAAAGAAGGAAAGGGGTATTTAATAAGGATACTTGCTCAAATAAAATCCCTCCTGAAAGAAAGCAGTACTTAGAAATCACTCAGGGTTTTTCTGCTTTCATGGCTCTGTCACTGAAGCAAATCTATTCATCACAGCCATGTATTAATGAATTAGTTAATTAAGCAGCTCATTATTTAATAACTCAGGTTGCAAGTGTGATGAAATAAAAATCCCCTTTGTAGCCAGAGGCACATCTTTGCCAATGAGCTAAGCAGTTTATAGTTAATCAGGGATGTTTGCTGTCTGACACAGGCAGAATCTGCTGAATTGCAAGCAGTTTCCTTCCAAGGTTATTGCTTACAGTCCTCTCTGGGAGCTTGTCAGGGTCCCCAAGCCCAGTCAGGTTAAACCTAATAAGCTGTCCAAGGGCAAACACACGTAGAAATGCTCAAATTCATGAAAGGGCACCAGGGCAGTGTTGTTTCTGAATAAACATCCAATTTCCTATTGGTTTACACTGCCAGGTGCAATGCTGATAGAGAGGCTGGTTTATTAATAAGCAGTAAACCCTCAAAGATTCTAGCTCATTATGATATTTCAAAAGACAAGGAAATAGAAACAGGTGCTGTTTGTTTGGCTCTGACATGGCTCCCCCAGGTGATTTTGGGAAAGCTCCTTTATTTGCATCTACATTGGGACACCTCTAAGTATTACTTGGTGTCCAGGCTGTGGTTTGTGCCTCAGATTCACATGAAGGAAAATGTTTGTGGGGCAGAAAAACTCACTTTTATCTTGGCCATCATGTGGAGGATAGCTGGGTTTGAAGATGGGAATAAACCCTTACCTTGCTTGTCCACAGTGTCCTGGAATATGGGGAATAGCACACAGAATTTCCATTTCCATTTCCATTTCCATTTCCATTTCCATTTCCATTTCCATTTCCATGCTCAGACACTGCTTTAGTCTCTCTCTGCCTCAAGTCATGATGTGCAAAACAAACCTTAGAGTTTTTCCCAACCTTTGATGGGACTTGGGAGCACTGTAGGCTACTTGGGTGCTGTGGTAATGGGAGAGGAGGAGAAGAGGAAATAGATATCTAGAGGAAGTTTAGAGACTGTGAGCAATTTCTCCACTAAAAAATTGTTAAACTCAGTAAAAGGGCCAAATTCCACCTCAGGCATATGCATTTCTTAGTTTTCTTTGGGTAAATTACCATTTCCACAAAACTCTGGCACATAAAAGCAGACACTCCTCTCCCACCAGCCCTCCTGCTGTGATTCTCCTCCATCCTCCCTGGTTTTGTTCTTTTCCCCTTCACCACCTCCCTTCTGACTAAGCTCTCTGCCGTGTTTGCTCCTTGGAGCGAGTCTGTTCATTATTTATTAGCTCCCATACTCTTACACCATCTGTCTCAACTCATTATCCATATTCAGCTTGTCAAATTGACCTTTTATGGCCTTTCTCTGGGATCCTAATGTGTAGTCTGTCCCTCCTTATATAGATATGTGCTGCTAAGCTGCTGCTTTCCAACTCCTACTGTTAAACACTCCTCTCTGTATCTATCTCATGAACACCCAACTTGCTAGTCTGTGCCCCTAACTTCAGAAAAGCTGTTTATTCTGCTTGACTGATGCTTGTTCCTTGTTTCATCTGCTGCATGTCTGCTGTGCCAGCTTGCTGTAGCACACACTGTCTTAGATATGACCTTTAAAGCATCTGCACCAGCACAGTATCAGACTTGAGGGTATAATCTCCTTCTAACAGTCTGGGGGACTTTCTGTCCCTTAGTTCATAACATAACATAGTGGATTACAAGCTGAATTATTCTGCCCACAGCCACTTTGCTGTGAGTCACTACCACCACCACCACAAAAGGCAATGGCATTTTAGTGTGCAATGTGCTGGAAAGCAGAAATCTCCCCCAGTGGGATGGGTGAGACTGAAAAAATGTAAAGGCACTGGAGCAGTGCAGCCAGATTCTTACTCAGCATAAATCAGTTCAATCAAACTACTGAACTATTTGTGTTTATATCCCTTCCATCTCTACTTCCAAATCCAAGGGCTACTGTAAATGATTCAGCTTCAAAGACAATAGTTTCTCCTCACAGGAGAACATTGTGTAACACAGGACTGTAGGATCAGATAATGCAATAAGTATTTTCTCCTGGTGGAACAAACATACACAGTGTGCACCTGCCTGGGAATGTGTAAAACCCACCACAGATCAATAGAGATTATCCAGAAACTGTAGGAGAACTTCAATGAACTCTGTAGCAGAGAATTTTGAACTCAAATGCTTTCTCTAAATAATTAATCAGGGCTGCTGGTAACTCACTAAATACTCCAGCTCTGGTTTCCCTGCATTTCTTGATATACCAGGACTGCACCTGCACCAATCTTTTCCAACCTACAGTGTGGGAGCAGTGAATAAATGAATCCTGTCCCAGAGACTCTGGCAGCATCTTTGAGCAAATCAATGTTTTTTACACAGAGGGCTTTTACCCCACCTGTCCTACCTGTGCTGAAGGGGAGCAATCAGTAGGTGCCATCTGTCCTACTGAAAGTCAGTTCTTTGAACCTGGTGATTTCAATTCAATGACTTTCAAATATTTTGCTCTTCTTTACAGAATCTGTGACACAGATAGCTTGCTTAACAAGCTCCATGGAGAGTTTTTGAAGCTGTGTTACATATCTATCAAATAATTTCTTAATAATAAAAAAAGTTTCAGGAGAAACTAGTTTTCTCCTTAGTTTTCACTTAATACAGTGTTCTCCTCTGAAGCTACAACAAAAGACAGCTCTTTTTCTACAGTTCAAAGCAAATTCTTTTAAGAGGTAGGCTCTGCTACAGACTTTGATTTTTAAATCTCTTGCTGCCCAGACCCAGTTAGCCTCCTGGGTTTGCAGCCACAGTTAATTGTTGTAGCCATTAACACATAATTTTACACCTGAAAAACATATATTGGCATGCCCTTCTGTGTAATTTTGTTGTCTTTGATGGCAAAGCAGCTCCTTTTTACTTCTGGCTACCATGTCACTGAGTGAGAAAACGAAACTCATATACCCTCCTTGATTATGTCTAAACCCATATAGCCTCCTTGATTATCTTGTTCTTCTGGAATAAGAGCAGAAAAGAGACCTCAGAAATTATATTGGATCTGATATTGCTCCAGCTGCAATGGCTTTTCTACCTGGGTCTGTGATATAGTTCTCCTTCAGGAGTGCTTGATGACTATGGTTTCTTTTGGACATTAATTGCAGATAAATTTTACTTCCAATCTTGTGAGACTGGAGAGGAATCAGAATGGAACATTTTTCCTAGTGATACATTCAGTGTTCCTCTACCTGTCTAGAATCCTGTCTAGGATCCGAGGGAGAGTAGAGTCAGGAGTAGTATTGTGCTCAGGGATGGAATTCTGGTCCATGCAGTTATTAGGGTAGATAGCTTTAGGACTTTGATTGTGTTTAGGGTGAGGAAAACGGTTGCAGTTATTAACCCTTGCATCCCAAGGGCTGTTCTGTATTTCAAAAAAAGAGACCAGGTCATCAGCTGATTAAATCACACTGATTCACTGGCCAGTGCTCAGAGCTGAGTCCTCCTGGAAATTCCCCAGGGACACACTGCTCTTCACCACCATTGATGAGGGTACTTGATGGAAAGGCAAAGGAAGGAAAATGACTGCTGAAGACCTGCAAGAGATGTGATCTATTTGGATACAATCATCCCCTAAAATAATATTCCACCACCATTGGTGTGGTTTGGGTTGGGTTGGGTTGGGTTGTTTTGACTGAGTGATGTCTTCCCCAGCCAACTTCTTCCAAAAGTGTTTCAGAGTCCTGTGCTCTAAGACTTTTCTCCTGCTATTTTGGCAATGAAGGAGAGATGCAAAAAGTCGAGCAAGAATTAATAAGGCTTAGGGCTGATCTCTAAGAGAGATGGCACCAGATGCATTTATAATCCTTGGATATGAAGGCAAGAGCTACTGTTATTACAACGCTTTTTTTTCCCACAGTTTGTGGATCAGTAATATGTCAGGGCTTCCATCTTTCCCTGGCCATTTCCTCCTTTATTCTGAGCATAGTTTGCACCATTAATCCCCATTCCTGCTCCTTGACTTCCAATTTCACTTGGTTTTTACCTTTCTGTATTCAAAACCCCCCTCATTTCCTGTTTCTACCTTCCCTCACATATAAATTCTCTTCAGATCCTGCTGCTTTTCCCTCTGCAGGATCCTTGCCAAGATCCCAGCCTTGCCATCTGTCCAGGAGAATGATGATATTGCTCAGCTCTCTTCTGGATGTTGAACTGTGTGGCTGCAGCACCAATTCTAATGTTAGCCCCCCAAAAAAAACCAAAACAAACAAAATCTCCAACAATAATCAGAACCTTGTAGAAGAAAAACCCTTTTCTTCTTCACAGAGGTCATATACTTTTAGTCATATGCATATAAATAGCAGGATTACTTTTCCTATATCATATTTCTCTATATTGTCTTCTTAAAGGTGCACCTGAGATAATTTTACATCCATGAGAGCATAATAAAAGTTCCTGTTACAATTTTTGTTGGCAAAAACATGCCATTTTTCCAAACCTGAATTATTTAGGGGAAAAAAACCCAACAATTTCAATGAATGTTTCTAATAAAAAATGGATCAAGCAGTTGACAGGATGGCATTTCTTTAATGAAATTTTTTTTTTCAGTTTGAAAAAAAATCTCCATGCACATCTTATTTTTTTTTATGCCAATGAAAAGGGCAACTTTCTACAGTGTAAGATGAAGAATTTATAATGCACCTGATCTGAAAGCATTTTTGTTGTGAATTATAGGGTTGCTGTCTAATTTTTTAGATTTAAAAAATTTATTATTATTATTATTTATACTAGTTGGAAAGAGGGGAATTTTCAAAGTTATCCTGAGGTAAAATAGCATCTTTCTTAGTTTAAAAACAAATTAAAATGCTAGACTGCAAGACTTCATTGAAAACCTGGCAAAGACCTGGGACCACTTTTCCTGACAACTCCTCAGCTGTGAAGCTGGGAGCACAGAGACCTCATCCCCCCAAATTCTGGTGTATTTAAGGTTTAAGGTTTTGGGGACACAAGTTGCCCATACATGAATATATTCATATAACCACAGCTGTGAGGGATCTGTAATTCCCACCAGGGGAAATCTGTGCTGTCCTGATGTGGGGTCTGGAGGGACACAGAGATGCCAAAAAGCAAAGGATGCTCAACCTGCAGCACTTAATCCAGCAGCTCGGTGATCACTCATTGCCACAGGGCTCAGCCTGTCTGATAATATTGCTGTCACTGCTGAAATCCAGGATGCTGCTGCCCTGGGAGCTGTGATTTCTTAGGCACCTCAAAAATCTGTCCCTTCATGTGTACAAGCAGATCCATTAACTGCAGCCTCACTAAGAATGTGAGATTGGAACTCCACAGAATCCTATCTACATAACCATCTTTCTCTTTTCAGTGAGGAAAATTTCTTCTCAGGATTTTTTTTACAGTCAGCTCTGTGACTGCAGAATGTCCTTATGGTCACTGTAGGATCTGGGCACCTTCCCATTGCTGTCAGCAGAAAGCAGCTCTGGGGGTGAGGATGTTCTGCAGGAGGAGTCGTCCTTCAGGCAGAATATTAAACTGCTCTGCCATCTGTTTTACAGGGATTATTCTGGTGAATGCTAAAAATCCCTTGAAAGCATTTTTATGGTGTCCCTGTCATGCTCCTTCTCCTTAGTGCTCAAATAACCTCTCCCTCCTGCTGTTGGTTTTGAGTGTTCTGCCCTTCTGAGGCAGAACTCAGCTGAGGCAGAACTGAGCTGGGCAGCTCCCAGCCTTGGCTCCCTGTGTCCCTGCTGGATGCTCACCATGGATGTGCATTCATATTGCATTTATGTGTGTGCACCCACGGCTCATGCTCCCACAAAGCAACATCCTCACTCTCTTTGCTTTTCCAGAAACTCCATCATGCCCCAAGGTGCAATATTTCATGGAAAGCCCTTCTCATATCTTCCCTGGTCAGTAATTTGACATGATTTCTGCCCTCTGATAGAGCTCAGCTCTCTGACAAGCCCTGGGCTCTCTTCATTTAGTACCAGGCACAAGAAAATCCCCCTTCTCTGCATCCCCTCCAAGCTCTGCTGCCCTCCAGCCCGCAGTTTATCACCTCAGCACACCAGACTTACTCATCTGCCCCCTCAGAGAGGCAAATGCTGGTGTTCATCTGCTTTTTTTAAACATCCCTTTTCCTAGACTAGATACCATTTCTATTATGAGGATATCCAAGACTTTAGGTTCCTATTTTAAGTTGCAGAGCTCCAATGACTGAATTCCTGGCTAAGTATGCAACATCTGAGCTAACTAAAGAGCTAAAGACTATAAGAAATCTGCATGGTGCATAGTGTATTTTAAAGAAATGAGGAAAGAATCTGAATTTTGATGTATCCCAGGTTTCTGTGTCCAACACTCATTTTAATGGGCTGTTTTGGGCAGAACCAGAATGAGGCTTTCCTTTCCTCTGCCCTCCTGCCCCTGCAGACTCTGCCTTATGGAGCCTGACATTTGTTGTGTCTTTAAACCTCACTTGTGTGTCTCAAAGGGATCTGGCAGTTTAGAAGGGCCAAGGGTTGCAATTAGAATAATTTAGATTGGAAAAGAACTGTAAGATCATTAAGTCCAAGCATTGAGCCAACAGTGCCAAGCCCAGCACTAAACCATGTCCCCAAGTGCCACATCTACATCTCTGCTAAATACCTCCAGTGACTCCACCACTGCCCTGGGCAGAGAGTTCCAATGCTTGGTAACTCTTTTGATGATGCAATTTTCCTAATATCCTGTCTGAAACTTCCCTGGCACAACTTGAGGCCATTTCCTGTTGTGCTGTTATCTGGGAGAAGAGACTGACACCCATCCTGCTACAATAGGCTTGGTGAGATGTGTAAATTTGTCTCAAGCCTCATGCATCACTGTGAAGGGTAATTATAGCAACCCAAGCCTGCCATCTTCATGACACATCATGATTTCGCATCTAAACGCTAAATGGGGCTGTTAATGAGTGAGTGCAGCTCAGCTTGAGTGAAAGGGTGTTAAATAATCAGGTCTGGAGTGAATCAGCCTGTGCATATGTGGTAAAGAAAGAAAACAAGTGGTGTGAAATATAGAAAGTGTAGCATTCTGAAGTTATAGCCTGCTTCTCTGCACTGCCCCTTCTCCTGGGGTGATCCCAGAAAATATCCATCCTACAAACTGAATGGGAAACCAGTCACTATTTTTTGCCATGACCTTTTCTTTGAAATACTTGTTCTTCCCCATACAGGTGACTCTCACTGGTCTGTGAGACTCATCAGCTCATGTCATTATTTCTTAGGCTGCCCAAGATGTGATTCCATCTGGTAAATGCCAGCCAGACTTTGTGTGTCAGTGAAAGAGCATGGATGCTTCAATAGGTCTTTTCTGAGTTTGTGATCTTTGGTCCTGTTGTTGTGGGAGGCAAAGAGCCCAGCTTTAAGCCTCAGCAGCTTTTAAACAGAGAACAAAAAGATTTCCAGCACTTAAGAACATACTTTTACCTTTTGAAAAGAGAGATAAGGTTTGTGGAGACTCAGAGTCTGATCAGTTCTGCTATTGATCATTAGGGTTGTTGTTACTTCGTTTCCTAAAAGGAGTTTTGAATTTAGTTCTGTGGCAACCAGAAAGGGACAAACACAGTGAGGTCACTGCGCTTCCTGCTCCAACATTTGAGGCTGCTTTGAAGCATGACCTGTCAGCAGATGATTCTTAAAGACTTCCAAAGCAAGACCTAATGTTCTTTTGCACATATTGTTCTTTTGTTTTTTCTCTTTAAATAAAAGGCTCCTTCCCCTACTTTTCAAAAGAAAATATGTCTCTGTGGAACTACATTTTACCGCCTTGGAGAACACGATGTTCAGTCATGACACAAATCTTTGTGTAATCAAGAAAGTTACTTCAGGACTGGGAGAGAGTTCTGAGACTCAAAAGTAATTTTGGACTTTTTTAACCATTAAAGGTAACACTCCAGCACTGAAACAGGAGCTGTAGAACTCACTTAAGTGCTTCTGATGGCTGTCAGATGTATTAACTCCCCTGCACATTAACAGCTCTGGTGCCTATGCAAATACTTCTCTTTACCCCTCCCTGCACTGTGGACTCCTGATCATTATAACCTGATCAGAATGCATTTGGAATTTCTAATTTTTTTTTTTCTATTGCTTTATTGATCACTCTTTTTGAGTCCTGTAAGAATGCCATGTTGCCTTTTTCACTTGATGCAAAATGTACAGTGTGATTCAGCATAAAGAAAGGGAAGAGGAAACACATTGAATGTAGTGACAAACAGCAGAGAAAAGGAAGAGGTTCTGGCAGGTTCTGCAGAGGCTGTGTTGTAATTATGGGCCACAGATATACAGGTAGATAAACAGAAGGGCAGAGGAAGCTTTTATGAAGTTCCTTGGAGCAATTCCATGAACAGCACAGGCAAGGCATGGCCATTAATCCATGCAGAGAAGTCAGGCCTTGGCTCCTTCCTTACCCTGAGCATTTGGGCTGCCAGAAAATCACAGCATTTGCAGCAGGAGTGATGCCCCTCTGAGCATTTTATTATAGAGAGTGCTACTGAATTTCTCCTCTGAAGTAATTTCAGCTGCATATAGCACTGTTATTTACAGTGTGTGCGTTTGCGTGCGCCTCTATAGGTCAACTGACTGTGTAGGTAACAACACCCACACATCCTCAGGCTTGTGCCTGCCCATGTCAATCCATACCTCATTTGCACTTTATTTAGGCAAGTAGCTCAAAGCTTGAAGCAAAGTCCACGTTCTGTGCATGCCTACGCTGTGCTGGCTGCTCTGGCGTGACTCCACTCCCTTTCCCATGTGCTCCTCCTTCCAAACTCTGTGTCTGCAGCTGTGTGAGGCAGGGGAACACTGCAGAGCCAGCTGGCTGGGAACTGCCTGGAAAATAATGGAAATCAGGTGTCCAGAAGGAGTGTGTGTTTAGATGTGTCTTGACTTTTCTTGGTTTTCCCTGCAGACAGCAGTGATTCTGTATTAGCTTTGTTTTTTTGCTCTCTGTGAAAATCATCTCCTGTTGATGTTTAGATATGGGGAGAACAGAGCTTGGTGTGACTTTTGGTGACTTGGCAGACTCTTTATGCCAGTTGTGCATCTGGGATACAGACGGAGAGACACTAGGGAAAAGAAGAAGCCAATAAATGAAATTAATGTGGGGATCTGGATGAAAAAGAAAACCCAGATCATATTTTGTCTCATTATGATGCTAGCCAGTTGTAGGGACCAAGGATGACTGTACTCTGAGGAGATGGATGGAAACATATTTAGCAATCTTAGAGCTCTGTTCCAGCAACCCAGCCCAGGGCTGCTCTGCTCTCCATGGAAAGCAGGACCACATATGGGAGGCAGGACTTCCAGGAAAGACAGAAATTGGGACCACATGGTACTTTACATTCTACTTTGGGTTCCCACTGAACTTGGTACATTTTAATGTTCTGGTTTTTTCTGAGGCTTTGGGTTTTGATGATGCAAAAGCATTCCTCTGTTGCCATATTTTTTCAAAGGAAAAGCACGTATTCCAAATGTTGGGCATTAGACTCAGTGCGTGTGTGCTTGCAAGCTTACTGCTGTCTCATTGCTATTGTTTCCTCTTTCTCAGGACATGACGTTCAGCACCACAATGAATCAGGAAAAATCTGTCAAGTCCTCCTAGCTCCCCAGCTGTGCAATTTGCTCTTCCCTCGCTGCTCCCCAGACAGCAGCTTTTCTCACCCAAGGCACAGGAGCCAGCAAGTCACAAATGACAGCTGAAAAGTGAAGCATTACCAAAAGCTGCTTGAGGCTCTGTCAGAGAGAACCTTTATATATAATTCTCCTTCCAAGCCTGGGAAGCTGTGCATCCCATCAGTTCCAAAGAGCGGAGAGAAGATATGTTCAAGTAACCGACACCAGGAACTGCACAAACCCATTTTAGAATATCTACACAGTGACCTGCGGCATTTAGAACTCTCTGTTCAGAATGGATGATGGATATAGAAACACAAACCAGGTCTCAGATGACTACAGGTACCAGGATGGCAGCTATGACACACCCAACGATGGCTACTACCGGGGCGGGGATGAGCCCGCGCAGGACGAGGATGCCCAGAGTGATGTCACAGAAGGCCACGATGAGGATGATGAGGTCTATGAGGGGGAGTACCAAGGGATCCCACACCCAGATGACATTAAAGAGAAGCAGAAGAAGCGAGCCCCTGCCATGGATGATGAGTACAGAGACCGTGCTGACCTCATGGCCGAGAGGATGGAGGACGAGGAGCAGCTCGCCCACCAGTATGAGAACATCATTGAGGAGTGTGGCCATGGACGCTTCCAGTGGACTCTCTTCTTTGTTTTAGGGTTGGCACTGATGGCAGATGGGGTGGAGGTGTTTGTGGTTGGATTTGTTCTTCCCAGTGCTGAGAAGGATATGTGCTTGTCCAGTTCCAACAAAGGGATGCTGGGTAAGTGCCACTGGCAAACTGCTTTTCTAATGCAGCTAGGAGTAGCTGGACACCTTTTCTAGTGACCAGCTGATTTCAGGATCTTCTGACAACTTTCTTCTTGTGTTGTATGTCATGCATAGTCATGCCTGGGTGGATCTGACTCAGGAGGGGTTCACAAGCTGATGAGCAGCAGAATTGTACCAGAATGTGCTCTGGCCCCAGCGCCAATCTGGTCAGTGTGTGTCACCTGGGCAAGGCAGCTCACAGTCTGCAGGTCCGCAGGGCAAAACTCCAAGGGGGGTTCAAGGATAAATAAGTGAAAAGTTAAAGGTGGATCTAGTGACTCAAAATTCAAAGCTGTTAGGAACCACAGGTTTCCCTTTTCTTCAGGCCAGAGTCCCAACAGGCAAATCAACTGTGCAGTCAGTTCCTTCTGCCTGCTAACTTCTCAGTTTGGTCCTATGTCCTGGATCAAATGTAGTCAATGGAGGTTTCTTTTTAGGTCTGTGGAATGCAATTAAAGTGCAGCATGAAGATTAAAGCTGAGGCTACTGGCAACATCCCTTTTGCATCACTACTGACATCTCCCTGAGGTCAAAATACAAAGCTTAGTTATTTATTGGGACTGAGACTGGGTGGAACGGTTTGGATGAACAATTTTTCCCCTTGAACAATAGGCCAGCCAAATTCCAGCAGCCAAAACAGCAAAGCCTCCCAGATCTCCAAGAATCAGGACAGGATCCAGCAGGGTCTGTATTGAGAGCCAGCCACTCAATAGGACAGAGCATCTGGAAGGGAAATAAAATAGCTCTTGGAATAACTGCTTGGAGAGGGAGAGAGTGTGTCTTGATGGACATGGACTGGCATTGCAGGGAATCATCAGGGACTCTAGGTCATATGTGCTGGCCCAGAAGCCCTGTCTGATGCAAGGAAAATGCAGATTTGGGACTAGACCCCAGCCAGTGTCTTCATTCTATTGACATTATTTTCGTGTGACAAAGGCAATAGATAATTATCCTTATAGAAACCTCTCCTCTTGGTGTACTGAGGTCATATTCACTTTTCTGTTTCTCTCTTTTTTCATTGAACTTGAGGATTGGGATGTTTCTTTCTATAGTTGGCCAGGTCTGTACTGATTTTTGTGCCTTAAAGAATTTAACAATTTTTTTTGCTTCACAAACCCATTAAAATTTCTAGCTTGAAATATCTCTGGTCAGATATCTAAAAGCAAACCTCTCACAATTAGATCTTGATTTCAAAGGGGCTTTGGAATGCACCAGTTCCCTGTGGGACACAAGGCTTGGTGTCTTTTTAGTGATGAGACCTTTTTTAAAAAGCAGGTCATTTATTTCGGTGACTCTATGAAAGCTGAGATTTTCTGAAACTCTGACCCCATAAATATCTACCTTTGTATAGTTCAGGTTCTGGCAGGCTCCTGAATGAGAAAACTTCAAATGTCACAAGGAAATCTATCTTTGAAGTATTTCTGGCCCAACCACAGGTAAAAATGAACACGAAATCTCCCCAGAGAGCCTGTTCTGCTTTTTCCAGCTCAGCATTTGCAAGGCTGAAAGTTCAGGGTGTTCTGATAAGCTCTGAATAAGCAAGGAGACATTTGGGTCCGTATCCAATCCCAGCTCCAGCCTCCTGCGCACTACCAGAGCTAATCTGGGACTGCTAATGAGGGGAAGAGAACTCTTCTTGCTGCCTTTTCTGCCCACTTTCAAACACAGCCTGTGAGAACCTGATTTTGCAGAACAATTTCTCCTATCCTTAGCTTGTTTGTTTGGGGGATCTGCTGTCAATCTGCTTGTATTCAAACTATTTCATGACTTCATTATGAGAGGAAAAAAAAAAGGATTTTTCTTAAAACAATAAAAGCTGGTTCATCTTAGTTTGGGGCAGGGAGGAGAGTGGGTGGTTATGGCAGCATGCAGTTGTTATTGACTGGTTGTGTACATGGGGCAGGTCTCTGATTCAGTCCATTCAGTCCAGTTTATTTGTTAAACACCTTTTCTTGTCTGCTGGACATTTCTCTGCTGCTGGGTCTGAGGTTTGTGAGAGGGCTTTGTGAAAATGAATTAAGCATGGCTTGGAAAGCCTCACATTGCCCAGCAGTGCTCTGATGTGTGTAATGGGTACCCAGGGTATCAAGAAAAGAGAATGTGATGAACCTGGGGTGGGTAGGGGGCTGCTGGAGGGTGTAGGAAGGGAACAGTGCAGATCTCTGGGATTGGAGAGGGGAAGGAGACCTTTCTGCCAAATGAGGGGTGGCAGCAGCAGGGAAGAGGGTGTTGGAGGTTTGACAGGGAGCAGGGCAGTGCAGGGACATGAGATGTGGGTGCAGCCCTGGCTCCAGCACAGCCTCATGTCCCAAATACTGGCCCTGCAAGGAGGCTTCATCTCTTTTCTCAGCAGCTAGGGCATAAGGACAGCAGATATCAGCTTCTCAAGGGGAAGGTTGAGGAAGTGCTATTGGTGGAGACAATAACAAAATCATTAAAATCTTAGGATAGCTTCAGCTCCCATCCACCTGCAGCTAGAAAAAAATGTATCTCCCACAAAATTCAGTGTCCAAAACAAGCCCATGTCCCTCTGTGAATCCATTCCCTTAGTGGTCTATGGCAGTGCACACTGATCAGGGTTCAATTGCACTTGGAGATTGATTTGGTGGCAATCAAAGAGCCTTCACCTCAGTTTCTAATATTCATCCTGTGCACAAGAGTGTCTGCCCAGGATGAACAGAGGGGTGATTAGAGCAGGCACAGCTTTCCCCCAAGTTATCCCATGGTTTTAGGGAAGCAGGGATATTATCCACACATAAGCTACTGCCCCTTGCCTTATCTCCATGTGCCAATAAACATCCACAGATAAGCTCGTGTTTATTCCCAAGGAACTGATTATCTCCCCAGTTTTTGCTAAGGAAACATAACCAGGTTTTCCCAGGAGCAGTTAAGGTCACTTCCAGGCAGCTGCTAACATTTAAACACACAAGGGCTCAGCCATAACAAGAGAGGCCAGGAGGGAAAAAACAAGGAAATAAGTCAGGTGGATAATGAAACTCCAGCAGAAATAGGAAGGGACAAATAAGAGTGATAAAGCAGATGCCTCCTAAAGACCAATTTAGTGAAGTTCAGCTTCTGTTAAAAGGACATTTTGCATTAAACACTCTGCATATTGCATATTTTTTCTCCCTTGGAAAGCAGTCATGGGAAAATATCAAGCAAACTATGGCCAAATTATGCAAAAATTGCAAATAAACAGATGCCCACGGTGTTTCATGAAATGTGTGAAATGGATATGACACATCTTAGAAAACGTTTACATTTCATTCTGAAAATAAACATCTCACCATCAGATGCAAATTAACAGCTATTTTAGCCCTAAATAGCCTGAGTGGGACAAAATACGTATTTGGAGCTTTTCATTTATGAGAAATGCTATTGTAAAGATGATTTCAGGGGTATTACAAAAATAAAACCCAACAAAAAAAAAAAAAACAGTATGTACATTTTAACAGTTTGATTTAATCAACTTATATTATAAGTTGTTAAGAATAAGTTTGGTAACATGTAACAACTTTATTTTTACATATTTATTTGAGAGATTAGCCTTGCTGAGCTTTTATCAGCAGTAGACAAAATAATAATTTAATTCTTAAACTTACTGAGACAGAATATTCCTTCTCAGTATGATACAGACTATTGGAAACATTTTCTTTTTAATATGCGAAGGATAATCAAACGAGTAATAAAATTTGTATTTTTATATTTGCTGAAAAGCATGTAGTATCATTATTTGGCGAAATATCTTATAAATATATATCTTTACATGCTATAAATCACTTCTTAGAGGACTAAATATTATGTTTGCAAGAGCAATAAGTACAAAAGTATAAAAGATAATGACATAGTAATGTTTTAAACGTCTTCACATCCTGCATATAAAAAACTCAAGGCACAGTTAAAGCATCAGCCCTCCCAGATCCCAGAGCTGCAGTTGTGTTATCATCATTTCACAGTTCACTTAACTGAGACAAGGAAATTTTTAAGGGCTTTGCCCATAACTGTAAAACAGCTACACCAAGGCTGAAAATAAAATTGCTTTTTCAGGCTCCCTTCTCCTTTTTATGATTTATTGATAATTTTTTTAAGGAGAATATTATATCACAGACTCTTAAACTCCCAATGCCAGATTAAAAAAAAACTAGTAAAAAAGATCCTATAAGTAATTATGCTTTTATGTAGCAACTCAAGCTTGGCTGTGCGAGTCAGTTTAAATAGAATGTGTACAACATGCCTGCTTTTAGTTGTGTGAAAAGGATGTTTTATTATCAGCTGAGATAAAATCTGCTCGCAGCTTCTCATTGCCCTGAATTCACCTGATATGACAGTAAATCCTAATCCCCTCTGCAGAGCTTGATGGCTTTTCTCCATTTTTTTTTCCTGTGGCTGAGCACAGACAAGCCCAGCCATGGCTCCTTTGCTCTGCCATGGTCATTTGCTGCCTCTTTTGCTCCTCCATGGCCATGGACCCCCAACTCAGTGGACACCAGGTCCTGATGAGACCTGCCCATGTCAGGCGCAGATTCCTGGCTGCAAATTGGCTCTTTTGTTGGAAATGCTCAGCCCAAGGAGCATCATCACCATGAGCAGTAAGGAAAAAATAAAGGTGTTTCTGTTTTTGTCATTGAGACCAACCCACATTTTGTGTAGGTCTGATATGGGGATGAATGGCTGCATCCCCACCTGTAAACACTGTGGGAATTTCATCTGATGCGTTCCAGCGTGAGGAGGTTTTTGTTGGATAGAAAAGGATTTGTTTGGCCTCCTCTGTTGAAATCTTTGCTTTAGCAGAAGGGTTGGGTGGGGGAGAAGCAGATGGTCCCATGAATGCTGTGGTGCTGGACGAGTCCCATGGGGAGATGTGAAGCCAGCTGAGTGTAAGCACCACCCACGCCCCGCTGGCAGCGCCGAGCCCGGCTGTGCCTCCCCTCACCCGTGCTGTGCCACGGCCCCACGGCCTCACCCCAGCTCCAGCTGCACAGCCCCCTCCATCCCAGCAGCCAGACATGCCCAATATCCACACTCAGACCTCCCAAAATGGAGTGCTGCCTTTCCCATGGGAGAGCCCCTTCTCAGTGCAAGAGGCGCGGGCTGTGGAGGGCGTCTCACTGCTTGCATTAACCAACAAGGAGAGTGCAATGGGATGAGCCTTTCCTTTGAGTTCCACTTAAAAGGTCAAGGTGACCATGGGGAAAGCATTAATAAACCTAAAAGGAAGAGCAGATTGAAAATTGCAGGAGGAATGGAAGAAAAGACCACCAGCCTTCAGCTCATCCTTTGTCAAGACCCTCCCATCACTATGGTACAAGAGTCAGCACAATCACTGCTTTATTTCTCTCTTTTAATTACTTACAATTGGATCCTCTGCCTTGCCACATCCATCTCCCAAATTGTCCACCTGGCTCATAAAGTTCTGTTTGTGTCTATAAGGTGTATCCCTAACAGATTCTACACCAGTAACAGTATTTTAATTTTGTTTTTATTACAATTTGAACTACAAGAAATATAAGGTCCTAATAATTTACTGTTGTTCAAATGTTTTCCCTCTTCAAGAGCCCCTTTTTTTTTACCATAGGGCTGCAGTGGTATTGGCCTGGGATTGGAAGTAAGGTGGGAGCTTTCCCATTCCTGTGGTTACTGGCTCCATGCAAACCAGAGACAACCCTGGGCCCAGGCAGCTTCCTTACCTCCCTGACAGCCCCAAGGACTCTGGAAGCAATTCTTCTCAGTGAGCTCTTTGGCTCAAAAAGCTCAAATTTTCTATTTATTCCACAAGTCTTTGTCCTGTCCTTAAAGGGATTATTTTTAGATGTGCCTTTTCTTTAAGGACTTTAATCCCATTAACTAACAATAGGAAAAATTCACACTTGTGATGCAGATATAGGTAAACATTGAAATTTTGGGGTTTTTTTCTGAAACCCTTAGAAGTCTACTTTTAACTATATTGAAGCAGTAAAAATACAGTTTATGGCACACCCAGAGCCATATACTGTATCTGCAGTATATTCCTTTCCTTATTCCTAGAACTTCAGCTTTTAACTTCAAATTCCTGTCTAATATAGAGCACACAACTTCAGTAAAGGCTAATAAATTTCTTAGTGTGAAAATGCTAAATATGTTACCCCTTTTCTAGTGGGAATAAGCCCAGTCAGTGGTCACATATTTTCCTTATAACTTCAGCAATGGATGAGTCATAACCCAAAATTTATTCATAGAATTTCAGCTCTTTGGTTTTCCACCACTTTTATGGGAGGCTGTTGCAGACTTTCCCACAGGCATTCTTTATTCTCCAGGACTTGTGGAATAGCCTGCAAATAATGGTTTATTCAGAGTTGTCCTTAACATTTCATCTGAGCACCTTATGTGTCAATTGGGAAGATGATCCCTCCTAGCACAGTCTGTCCGTGTGATTTGAAGCAAAGTTTAGAAGTCAAGGTTCTGGTGCAGACCATTGTAATGTTGTACTGTAGAATATTTGATGGACAGAACTAGCCCAGCAAAACAAATATCATTTTGTGATCTCTTTTCCTGGTCCAACTCTCGTTAAGATTTTAGTTTCCTTGACATGAGCTGGATCTTTTTCAGAGGTAGCAGCCATCACTGTGCTCTCTGGAAGATTGTCTCCCTGCAAAGAGTCTGTTTGAGTAACTATTCCACTCCTCCCTGGGTCCCTGCCGCCTTGTTGTCAATCCAGGGCACAGCACTCTGCAAAGCAGACTTTGTTCTGCACCCTGGGTCCTGAGATCCATCAGCTGACAGAGTGTTCTATAGCAGCTACCCCAAAATTTTAATTACATTGGCCAGAACATGCAGTCTTCACCAAAAAAAGACCTCTCCATGATAAGGAAGTGTTCTGTTGATTTTGTTTCAACCCTGAAGCACATATTTCCATAACCAGGATCCTGCCCTCAAAACCTGGCCAAGTAGACAGTCTCTGGTTGTCCCTGATATTTTCTTCACTACAGATTCTTATTGTTTTAAATTTCTGGGGGATCACACATCAATTGATTTATCATATACAATAACTAATTAAAGCAACATCCTCTAAATGAGTTTGTGACATTAACAGCTCTGCTGTGATTTATCTGCTTGCTGTGTGATGGATGCTGTGTTGCAGAGATCCAATTTTCCTTTCCATCCCAAGTCTGGGCCCCTTAGTCAGAGTCTGCAGGGGTTTGCTTACAAAAGCAGCTCCACTTGATGTCGAGTTTCAAGCACTACCTCATCCCACACTGAGCCCACTCTTCTGGCCAGACAACAGGCTGCCCCTCACCAGTGACTGCAGTAAAACACCAGCTAGAAGACAGTACAATCTCCTCCACCTCCTCCTGACCTGGGACATTTTCCATTACTAAGAGGATTTGGATGAACATCTGCCATCCAGGGATTTTCTCCGGAACAAAAAAAAAAAAAAAAAAAAAAAAAAGAAAAAAGAAAAAAAAAGTTTGGCAGATCATTTTTTGTTCCTCACCAGGGTCTGGCAGTGCTGGCAGGGCTCACTGTCAGATGGGTGGCTGTGATGCACCAGTGAGTAGATACAGGGCTTATCATCACTTCCTTCCTCTGGCTGCCACAGAGTTGCTCCATTAAATGTGGCTCAAGAGCCAGGGTAAAAGCATTAAGCCATCCAGCACTGCATTAAGTTAAGATCCTTCCTTCAGGAAGTTTTCAGACTGAAACTGTTTTTGCTTTGGCTCACCCTTGCAATTTGCACTTCATTGAACAAGCTGGAGGTCAAAGTAAATAGAAATAGAGATTCCAGACTCTGAGATGTGTTTGCATCTTCTCTTGAGATCAGTACCTGAAACCTTTACACACCTTCAGATCTCCTCACCAGGACAGCTTGGATCAGGAGGGTAGGGCAGGGAGTGCAAGGATGGGTAGCACAGAGCTGTGTGCTCATGGTGGAGATACAGTTGGCCAAATCCAGCTCCACAGTTCTGGTACAAAGGCTTTTAATAGACAAGAACAGATTTTTTGCCTTTGACACACAAATCCTGCCACCAGACATCGTGTGGATTGAAAAGAATCACTCACAGACAGGTGACCCCACTGTGGAATAGGGAGATTTAAGAAATCCAAACCTTTCCCCATCTGATCAATGTGACGCAAGTGTCCTTCAACTGCTGCAATGGGTCTCTGCTGCATAGCTTTTAATTTAGTAATGCATTTTAAATCAAGTGCAGGCATTTGCAATCAAAAGGAAGACAGGATCAGCTGCCAGATAACTGCATTAGCCCTTAGCTAGCTTTGCTGGATGGCACAGAGCTGCCTTCAGCCACCAGACTGATTGTTTTGTTTAAACATTAATAAATTACAGAAACATTCATTGCCACCTTGTTTTCCAAGTGTATTTGACAGAACAGAACCTGGGGAAGGCATTGGCTCTCAAGAGAAGCCAAACTTGGTTCAAGGTGAGGAAAGAACCTGCAAAGAGTCAACCATGCCTGAAAAATGTTTCTTTTAGCTGGATTTCTTCAATCAGTGAGTAGGAATGTTTCCTGTTAAGGCAGTGTCTTTACTTGCTCAGCATCCAATGTCTTCACCTGAGGCCAGGGATGCAGGGAGCTCAGCTGGGTCCTGAACCTGATATGTCCCCAGTCTCCAAACATCCTCAAGCATCATCCCTTTCCTTCAAGAACTCCCTGCACTGCAGGGAAAGCAGAAAGTTCTGCTTCCCAGCCAGCAGATGCTCTCCATCCTGAAATAGCTCAGCCCATCTGGATCATATCCAGTGGTGGTCAGGCCCCACCAGGATCTCCACAGCAGGACTGTGCAGCCTATAGACACAGGCTACAATCCTGTCAATGGGGTTTGATATGATGCAGGAGGTATTCTTGGGAGCAGCCTCTTGTACCTCTGTGCTCCCCAGGAAAAGCTGTGGTTGCAACCAATTTCTTCTGAACTACATCTGGAAAGTAGATAAAATAAATGGAAAAATATATTCCTGAACCTTTGAGCATTATGAACTAGTGTTATTTACACTGGTACTTGCATAAAAAAAAGGCAATAAAATCTGTGGATCTTTTGCAGCAGTGGCAGTAGAAGAGCAAAGGACAACTGCCATGTTCTCCAGGAGAGTGGCAAGCAGGATACAGGGAGAATGCCCAGGGTGGAAACCCATTCTCTCCTATTCAGCTTGGCACTAAGTGAGTCATTGAGACTGTCTTTGAGGACCTCATAGCAGAAAATCTAGCGAAGTCAGGTTAAAAAGAAGAATCCATCTTTCTTAACAATATTAGAGAGATAACTCTATAGAGCAAACTGTCCAGACAAGCCTTAGATTCTCCCTTCTCCTGAAATTTTCCGATCAAGACTGCACTCTTGAGTAAGCTGTCCTTTAGTTAGACGCCAGCTCTTGGCTCAGTAATGAAGGAAGTAGCTGAGCTACACGAGGTGAGTCTGGATAACAGACTGATCCTTTCAGACACAGCTGGGAAAAGCAGAGAGTGAAAGAGATGAAACACTGCAAAGAGATTTAGCCATGCTTCATCAGCCTCTCTGCTCTCACAGCTTTCCGAGCATAAACAGCAGCCTGACAGAGCCTCTCCCTACACATCCTCCATCCCACTGCACTCAGGGGGGTCAGAGGAGTTAAGACATCAGACTTCTGTTGTATTGTTGGTGGCACATAGCTGGGACACGTGCATCCTAAGCTGCTTATGCCTGGCCATTGCTTACGTGCAGGGGATATGTGAGCAGCAAGGTTGGGAAGGAAAGATGTGGGGCTGGTCAAATGAGGGTATGTCCATATTGCCTCAAGTGATGCAAGCTCTCAGGCATGAGACAGGAAAATTACTGTCTTGCCAATGGGCAGAGTTTCTGGTGCCTGAGATTTGGGGTGGTTAGGAGTATCTCTATTGCACAGAGTGCCAGGATGACTTCAGCTGCCACAGGAGCACTTTCAAATTTGCTTCTACACTGTGTACTATTTCCACCCTGTTAACAAGCTGACTGTCTCTCTCCCTTCCAGGCTTGATAGTCTACTTAGGAATGATGGTGGGGGCTGTCTTGCTGGGTGGCCTCGCTGACAAACTGGGAAGAAAGCAATGCCTCATCATATCACTTGCAATCAATGCTGCCTTTGCGTTCCTCTCCTCCTTCGTCCAGGGATACGGATTCTTCCTCTTCTGCCGCCTTATCTCAGGCCTCGGGTGGGTACCTGGTGAATCTGGCCTGGGGCAGCCCCAGCACAGCTGGGCAGTGGGGCTGTGTGGGGTGGGACAAGGAAAGGTGCTCAGGAGATGCATTCCTGGTGCCCAGCCAGGATGGCATTGCCATTTGGGACATGTGGCTGTGTTACCTCACTCTTGACCAGTAGAGCTGTAATGGTGGGAAAGTTTGGTCATTGATGTTCTTCTGGTACTGCCCAAATTGTGCAGAAATGTGGGTGAGATTGAAAAATGCCCACCTCCAAGGCCTCCAATGAGATCCTCAGCAGTTCCCACTGGCTGCCAGTATTTTGCCTCCCTAAAATGAGTGATTATGAAATAACAAGAGATGTTTAAGCAAAGAGCAGGGTATTACTCTGGGTTTATACAAACTACAGAAAATTCAGCTTTTAGAGCATGAGAAGGATCTTGTACATTTTTTGACGTCTAAAGCCAGTCCAGCCAAAGAGAGATTTGCATTTTTCCTCCAAGTCTCACTTCTGAGCAGCCCATCTGTGAGTGTGACCTTCCCTCATTAAACATGCAATCCTAACCACAAACACATTGAAGCTGACTCTCATTTTTCTCATGTGCTGTTTTTTCTCCTCAGTATTGGGGGCACCCTCCCCATCGTGTTTGCCTATTTCTCTGAATTCCTGTCCCGTGAGAAGAGAGGGGAACACCTGAGCTGGCTTTGCATGTTCTGGATGATTGGTGGCATTTATGCTTCAGCAATGGCTTGGAGCATCATCCCACATTACGGTAATTTGTTGCTTTTGAATTTCTACACCACCACATTCCTGCACCACTACACCACCCCAAACCCTTGCATAGATAATGACAGTTCTTACACATCCCAGCACAAATAGCAGTGAAAATAATAGATACCTGAAGTGCTCACAGAAGGTCTCATAGATTGATTGCACGATTGACTGATGGATACTGAGGCTGTAGATAGGACTGGATGGGGTTGCTTTCCGTCTAAAGTCTCAAATACATCCCTTGAATTACACTACTGAAGCCTGAGCTCTTAATCTAAATGTCAGCTCATTCGGGGAAAAAAATTGACTGTGATTATGTTGCAAAAATTGATCCAGTTATCAAAAATAACCAACTTTAATCAGGGAATTGCTGGATGCCGTGAATGACAGCAGTGAGCACAGCACATGTGCTTTCCCTTAGCCGTGTCCACACTGTCAGGGCTGTGTACCTGTGACAAATCTGCCCAGCATATAATGGGCTGAAGTCACTTCTGACTTCACCTAAATGGATGCAGGAGTGGAATGGGTTCCCTGCCCTCAGCTGGAAGTGGGAATAAAAAAGTAGAGGGCTGTAAACTGAAATTTACTTTTGCTCTGAAAAGCAAAAGTCTGCATATCACATGGAATTCCTTGTAACTTGTATATATAATTTAGGAAAACACCAGAAGCAAATATCTACTGGAAAAGATTAATTCCCCCAGTATTCAGTGACACCAGCTGTTTGCAAAATCCTGTTTGAGGAAAGTAGGACAGTTCACAAAACCCACAAAGGAAACCACTAACATTTACCTATCCATCATTTCATTTTTAGCATATTTAAAGCACATTCAGTATAAAGAAATATTCATGCTTTTGATTGACATGACAGAGGCTGCTGGAAAAAATAGGTAAACTTACTGTAGTGATTTCAGGTAGAAATAATTCTATTACCTGCAACAACATTTGCTTTTAAAAACCCTTAGATATTTACATTACAGTTATTTTTCAGATGACTTTTTGATATTGTGTTTTTGTAGCTTCTTTTTTGATTTCCAGTGTTCCACCTACTCTTTTGGAACTTTGTGAAATCATTAGAACACCATGACAGGCCCAGATGAGACTTCTACAAAACCCATTGTTTGATGATTTCCTTATTACGTGAATAAAATTATTATAGAAAAAAATTATTTTAACACTCCTTATTAGATTTGAGCCTAGGGAGAGTGAATGGAGCAATGTAAGAGAATGAGGCTGTACTTTCCAGTTCTTAGCAGGGGAATACCTAACTTGGTCAAACACCAGGAAAAAAGCAGGAGAAGGGGTATCTCAAATGCAGGATAAGGATTTTGATGTTTTTAAGTTTGAACCCCAGCTCAGGTTTTGTAGGTCTGGGAAAAAAATAAACTTGCTTTTCTTACTCACTTCCATGAAATGTGAAATACATATGTGATGTAGGAGATGGAAAGAAGCTGTCTCTAAAGTGCCTCTCAGATCAGAGATTTAACCTTTGTAAACCTTCACTGAGAAGTGATCAATTATCGCCCTTATTCCTGTACCATTTTCCAGCCTTACTTGCCTATAGCTGCTCTGAGCTGTTCCTATCACTGGGTGATTTCTAAACTCAAAGATAAAAGAAGGTTTTTAAAAGGCAGAGCCTGAGCATGCTCCAATTTCTGTCATGAACTTGCTGCTATCCACTGAGCACCAGCCTCCAGTACTAAGAATAGAAAACCTTCAACCTGTCCTCATGTCATACAGAGCTGCAAAGTTCTGAGCAGAGAAAAACTCACAACTCCTGCTCAGTATTTTCACTTGTTGGCTCTTGCTGTTTCCAGGCTGGGGGTTCAGTATGGGAACCAAGTACCACTTCCACAGCTGGAGAGTCTTTGTGCTGGTGTGTGCTCTGCCCTGTATCGCCTCCCTGGTGGCGCTGAAATTCATGCCCGAGAGCCCACGGTTTTTGCTGGAGGTAAGGTGATTCATCTCTGATATCTGCAGAGGATGGCAGGTCCCTAATGTGTCACTGTCTGTCTTTGTCCCATCAAGCACACAGAGCACAAGCTCAGAGGCAAAGCCACTCCTGTGTGTCTAAACCAGCTCCACAGACTGCTTGAACCCCAAAGGTTGCAGACTGTGGGGTCAGTCACTGATGATTAGTGTGTCACTGCCAGGTGGGGTACAGAAGGAAGGTAACAGAGAGGGGAATTTTATCTGTCCAACCAAGGCACTTTGAAAACATCTCACAGAGTTTGGGCATGGAACTGCTGAATCCTGGTGGTAGAGCAAAGGGTAAAGTACATTTCACCGAGTAAAATACTTAAAGCTCAGAAATCTTAAGCAAGTTTCTGTATCTCCACTTCAAGGATGGGAAATGTAGCAATACATAGTTCAAGCCTGCAAGTGTTTAGCAGAGTTGGGATGAGAGTCCAGTTCTCCTCATCCATCTCCTCTCCTTTCACCTGTTTTTAAAGTTCTATCCCTGACCCCTTTTCTACCTCAGGCAGTTTTAAGACAATTCCTTTCTCCAGCACAGAGATGCTGCACTCTGTGAATATCAACCATGCCTTCAGCTCTTCAGGTTTCATGCAGCCCAGGCTGTCTGTGTGCTTCTCTACTATGCTGGACCTCTAGAATTGCTTTCTCTCTGTGCTTTGATAAATTACAGAGCTGGGAGCTTGAACACTTGCTTTCCTTCTCTTTGGTGTTTTCAGATTGGTAAACATGATGAAGCTTGGATGATTCTCAAACAAGTCCATGACACCAACATGAGGGCCAAGGGCGAGCCAGAGAGGGTGTTTACGGTGAGTTGAGCAAAGGCATTGCTTAAGAAAAGCTGGACATACCCTCCTTAGTGCAGCACAGCATGACTTTATTTCTCCTCGGGACTCTTTCAATGTAATCCCTCCCCCAGAAAAAGGACTGTGAGAAACATTTTGTGGGCTTAAACTTAGATGCCAGTCTGTTTTTCCAAGAATTAGTCAAGTCTTTCAATTGCAGAAAGTACTCTTCATTCCTGATGTTACTCTACATCCTTTAGACCAGTGATTTCTCAATTATGCACGTGTTTAATTAGCTTGCTCTAAGAGACTAAAACAAAATAAGAGACATATTAGCCATGTGGGAGAGCTGAGTCACTCCTTTCTCCATTCTGGCTTCTAATCAAAGTCTGATTAAACTTCACGTACTTTCTAATGAGCTTTCCAAACTCCACCTGCCTCATATCCAGTCTTCAATCTCTCCACGGGAAAGTGGGATGAGTGGCTATTACTCATTGGCCTGCTGCTTGTTGTGAAAAAGGTCACACCAGCAGAGTCGTTAACAGTAAAATCAGAGGAAAGGTTTATGCTGGGGTTAGCTGCAAATTACTATAATTCAGTGTTAAAATCCTGGTGAGCCATCCAGGGAAGAACTCTTGATTTATTCTTTTAAAGATGAGAGCACACATGCTTTTAAAGGATGGAAAAAAAGGAGATACACTTGTGGGTGAAACATGTATTTTTGATCAAGAAGGAAAGCAACACTCCGTGTTCAGAAGGGTGGTCAGGAGACTGTGCCCCTTGGGAGTGATCCTTCAAGGAAAATAAAATTTCATATCTGAGCATGACAACTGCATGCAGGTTCATGTAGGATCTTAATGAGCATGTGTTATTTTTAGGCTACCAACCATTTGAGTAATGCCAGCCCTGATAGCAAAGGTGAGAAGTGGTTTTCTTCAAATCCACCACCGGCTTTGCTGTAACGCTGAGCTGGGAAATGAACCTCAAATATAAATATATATAAATATATATATATATATATATATCTCACAAAATAGGGCACTATGAGAGTCTGAGCTGAGTAGGAGAATGAAGGAGCTGCTGTACAGCCCCCATTAGTGCTGGTTACTCCGTGCCACAGAGCCATGACTGCAGTGGAGGAGCTGAGCTCGGTGTCGCACCTCGAGGCTGAGCCGAGATGTACTGACACCCACTGGCACAGGAGGCTGATCACTGCTCCTGGTGTGGCACAAACTGTCAGGGTTTGTGCTTTTCTGACAGGCCAGAAGCTGTCAGTTTGTGGTGAGTCAGCCTGTACGGGACAGCTCCCAGATCTGACATTTAATCGGTGCCAGGAAGAGGAATGTGGAGACTCCAGAGCTGAGCCAAGGCGCTCATTCACACTCAGAAATTTATTCAGCAGATTTTTGCCTCCTCCGTGTGTTTACAAACAGTTCTGTTTGCCTTGAATATGTCCTTCAATTAAATTTACTAAGCAAATATTTACTGGGATCCATTTGTAAGTTTTACTGAGCAGTCCAGTTCAGGTATTCAGCAGTGAAAATTCAGATTCTTTTGGTGAAGCAAACTGGCTGCATTGTGTGGGCTCACTTGATGGCAGGATACATTTTCAGCTGCAAAGATTCCCATCTACACATTCATTTGTCATAGAAGTTCTGTCAGTGGTATTTAAAAGATGTTGAATGACAAATGTTCCTGCTAGTTGTCTCAGAAGAATGAAATCCTGAGGACACAGTCTGGGTACAAGTGGCTGATCTTGGAGATAATTTTTACTATACTTTGTGAGTCCTGATTTGTAGTGGGAATCTGAAGATAGAGAAATAAGGTAGTATACAGGAACATTAGCCAGCAAATGTAAGATTGAAGCGGACATGATGTACTTAAAATATTTCATGGAAGAAGAGAGAGAGAGAGGATGAAGGGATAGATGAAAAGAAGGAAGCAAGGCTTATTTCTGTTAATAGTCTCTTGCTGTAATTAAATCAATGAGCTCAATTGGTAATGCTAACTTTCAAGGAAAAAATAATATGGGTTATTAGGTAGAAACATTGCCCAGAAAACAGTGGAATTTAAATCCACCCAAGATCAATTCTAGAGACTGCAGTCCAATTTTTTTCCTCTTTTTTTTTTTTCCCTCCAGGTTTCCTATATCAAAACTCCAAAGCAAGTAGACGAATTTATTGAAATCCAGAGCTCAACGGGGACCTGGTACCAGCGATGGCTGGTCAGAATCACAACTACTTTAAAACAGGTAAAGAGAAGAAAAAAAACTTCACACAGTGCTCCAGTGCCTCCTTGCTTCAGGTCATTGTATCTTGAAACCCTGACTCCCATCTCAGAAAATGTTCTGGTTTTTGCAAAGAGCTCTAATCTGAGTGCCATGCTGCCAGCCAGGCCCCAAAATGCCCCTGTGAGCATCACTGCCATCCAGCAGTGCAGAGCTTCCAGGAGCAGCCACAGCCCCAAGCACTTGGCTCTCCTCCTGAGCAGATAAATATTGATTTTCTCTCCCCAAGCTTTAAGTGGAATTACCACCTGCAGTGGAGGCAGAAAGTGCTTGCTCTTTGTTCCTGCTGAGACCAAGTTTCTAAGAATATTGTATTGTCTCCTGGGTTAGTTTAACCTTTCACACCTGCTATACTGCTCACCTAATGCCCATGTAGGACTGTGGAAGCCTTGTAAAACTTCTAGTCTTGAAGGATGAGCTGAAAATAAAGGAAAGTTCTTCTTAATAGCAATGCAGGTGCTACACTATCACTATACTTGTGTCAAGATAAGAGGTTGAGGAGTTGCATCCCCTCATGTTCTTGATAGCATTTTCTGCAATGAGTCAAGAGCAGATCTTGGTTTGCCTCCTGCTTGGCTTCATCCCTACCTGATTTCATCTTATACCTCCTAAAGTGCCAGCTGTGTTTGGGCTTTTGCTCTTCAGAGAGCTTTTGATCTCAGTTTGAAAGCACTCCTGACACCATACATATATTTGAAAAGATAAAGTTGTCAGAGGGTCTGAGAACAATCTCATATCCACATTTGGTGATATAACCTAAGAGAGACACTGCCTCATACCCAGCCCTGATCATGCACTCCAGCTCATTACAGAGGGCTCAGATCAAGTACTCTGGCACTGAGCTGAATAAGTGATTTTTGTGAGCCACTTACTCAATAAATATAATTTTGAAAAAACACTGAATATAAGCCACACATCTGACCTTCCTCTAATGAACCCATTTTTCTGACATGAAGTTTATGATGCACTCAGAAATTAAGCTGTCAAGTGTCTGCTGGAGTGTCCTGGCAGCTAATTCCTTCTTTTGGATTTGTAGGTCTGGGACAATGTGCTATATTGTTTAACAGCCCAGTACAGGATGAACACACTGATGCTGGCTGTGGTTTGGTTTACAATGGCCTTAAGGTAAGGAAGATACTTCTTTATATTTTTCAGGAAACTAAAGCATTATTCAGAGTCTGAATAGTTATTTACACATGTAAATAAACTATTACAAAATTAATCCTGGTCTTATTTTAAAGAGTCTTTGTGAACTAAGCCTTGCTCTCCTACAAATATTGATCAATCTGACTGCTTTATATGAAGTACAAGGTGCTTTGAACAAATCAGGACTTGAGAAGTGGTTGGTAGCACAGTAATAGATTGACTTTCTCACCTTTAGATCTTTTATTTGATCTTGTCCACACACACAAAAAAAGACACAACCCTACCAGACTCTCAGCTGTTCCTTAGTCTAGATCAAAACCACTCAGGGGAGTCTAAATCTAAACTACCTGTAAATTTTGTTTAACTCTCACTTGAATTGCACACTTACAGAAATCAGCCCAATTTGTTTATTCTCTGCTAATTTAATGGGTAACACAGTTTGCACATTTCTGTATTCCCCAGCCAAGGGGAACTGAAATGAATTGTCCTGCTTCAAGTGAAGGAGAATGGACCAACATTCTTCTGAGATCAGCAGGGTGCTTAGAGCACAAAAATACTTTGCTCAGTCCTGTGTCGGAACTGAGCAAGGATTTGTGTCAGACATGCATCACATTCAGAGTTTAACAAGTTTACAAGCTGTGAAGTGGGTCTTTGGAAGAATCTTGTGTCCTGATGTGTCTCCCAACCCTGCTGCAGTTACTATGGCCTTATTGTCTGGTTCCCTGACATGATCCGCTATTTCCAAGACGAGGCATATGAATCCCGGGTGAAGATCTTTGATGAGGAAGAAGTGTCCCATTTCACCTTTAATTTCACCCTGGAAAACCAGATCCATAGAAATGGAGAATACAGGAATGACAAGTAAGTGAACAGAATTTGCTTTGATGTTTTCAAACTGAAATAAATTTCTAGAAAGCTCTTTCTTTTCCATTTTCCATCAACTTGAACTTCTCCGTTTTTCTTTTGGTCCCTCTAAATCTCTCAAGTCCCAGAGGCAGTTTTTGAGAGACAAAATTTAATTTTAATCCTTTTTTTCCACCTACTTTGCCTCTGTCACTGGCTTCTGCAGAACCCAGGGGATGCCTGTGGGTCGTCCTGCTTCCAGCAGCCCTGTGTTGGGATCAGGGCAGCAAGTGCCCACCTGGCCGTGCTGGGCAGCCCTGCATGCAGAGGTGACTTCTTTTTCTTTAGCCCACACTGACATCTACTGGGCTTGGGCAGCCACTGGTAATGAACTTGCTGCTGTAGTTCCAAAATAAAAAGCTGTTTCTTCCATTGCTTTCCTTCCCTTTTTCCTCCTATTTGGGCTGGCTGGCCTTGTTTTTTCTTCTGCATCCAGCCTGGACCCCAACCACTCTATGTTCCACAGCAGTGTAAATCCTGGTCATTCCATTACTACTATTCAAAATCCCAATAAAATCCCAATAAAAAAGAAATCCCAATAAAAAGGAAAAATATCCCTCTGTAATTTCTGTGATTTCATTGCCCCAGGCAGACCTAACAGAATGCTGCTCCAGCTGCCTTGCTGGAAGGAGCTCCTCCCCATGTTCAATGTTACACAAAACACTCATTGTTTTAATCTTCACAGCTGAAACCACATCCCATTGTTCAGCCAGGTTGTTCCAATCCCCTCAGAAACCATTTTCTTGCTATATATTTTATATATTTGGTGAGGGACCCCAACATGTGTCCTCATGTCCTTCCATACACCTTCCCTGCAACAAGGAGCTGAGCTTGATGATGCAAACCTAGCCCCACAATTCCTGTTCCCCAAAAGAAAGTGGTTAGAAGTGTATGTTGGTCAAATTTAGGAATTGGGGACATTTTTCTTATGCCTACAGGAGGTGTGGAATTTTCACTAACCTCATTGAGAATTAAGGATACTCAGCACCTGGCTGGATGAAGACATAAAACTGTGATGTAAATCACTATTCTCCCACCTTGGCCCTCTCCATTTCAAATACTCAAAACCTCATCAAGCTAAATTGCAGTAATGCCCAGAAATTATCTCAGAATGGTTTACAGCTGTGTTTGCTCTGCAGCCCTTGGCTGTGAGCTAAAACTCCATGGATCACCAGGACATTGCTCTGTGAGTCTTCTAAAGTTGGATGTTAAGAAAGCAAACTGCAGGAGGGAAAATGGGTTTGAACAGCCTTTAGGAGTAAATACATTACAAGTAAATACATCACTGAGAAAATGCAGAACAGCTTAAGTTTTGCTGTAACCTGTGAGACCCTCTACATGGAGCAAAACACTTGAATAATCTTCTCATGGTATTTTGTGCATTAATAATTTCTGTTATTAGGCTCAGTCAAGAAGCCCTGCAGTGCTCATTTAAAGGTGTAAACAACCATGATGTTACGCTGTGTTAAAAGTGCTCAACTCAATTAAGCTGCAGAGTATATGTTAGAAGGCTTTTTTCATCTGGTGACAGTCATGGCCTCTTTAACTGGAGCAATAATGCTTGTTCTTAATAGCTCTTTACAGCCTCTAAACATGTCTGTGCATTACCTAATACATCTTCTCAGTGTTCCTGCAAAACCTCACAGGTAAATCAATATTGTGTCATCCTTCAGGCAGCCAGGTCAGACATGTCACACTTCCCATCAGAGGAGAAATCAATCACCTGACACAGTTTATTATTTTTAGTGAAATCTGTTTTCATTACATGGTAAGTAATAAACCTCAAACAGAGATGGTTACAAGCAGAACTCAGATTATCTCCCCATTCTCTCCAGAATCCCTGCTGCATTTTCACTTTAAAAATCACTTTGAGTTTAAACAACTGTCAGAAACCTTTCACCAAATGGCTCAACTGGCTCTTGATAATGTCTGGTTTTATTTATGATGGAGGAAGGGGGAGACTAAGGAAGGCAGCAAGGTCAGCCCATGAAGGAAATACCTTGCATTGAGTGAAATTCTGTCATTTTCAGACAGATTAGGACTGAACACGAGAGGATTTGTGTCCCCTCAGCTTTAGAAGTGCATTTTCTCAGATGTGATTATTTTGAGGAATAGAAAAACTGCACAAATCCTAAAAGATCCATGTCTCTTCTCAAAAAAATACTCTTCAGACCCTTCCCTCCTAGTAAAACACGGAAGGACCTGGAGTGAGTTATATATTCAAGCAACATCTTTTCTGTAAATGACACTAGAAATTAGAATTAGTGCTCTGTCTCATGAAACAGCCACTGCACACTATACAGTGTAGAAATTATCTTAAAGCACAGAGTGAAGTTCTGTTTCCTGCCCCACAGATTTATTGGCATGAAATTCAAGGAAGTGAGATTTGAGGATTCATTATTTGAGGATTGCTACTTTGAAGATGTGAGATCCAGTGAGACCTTCTTTGAAAACTGCACCATCATCTCTACTGTCTTTTATAACACCGGTAATGGGATTCCTGCTGTGGTGTCATCTCTGTAACTAGGAACTTTTTCTTTATCAGAAAACTATTTTATTAGAACTATTTTATCTGCTTTCTGGGAGAAAGGATGGTAGGGATCTGTGTGTTTGAGTGTGTGCTGGATAATGAGAGTGATGCTGGAGGAAAAGAGTGTGATGCATTTGGAAGGTGACCTCAGGTGGCTCCATCAGAGATTTTGATCCCATGGCTTCTGTTGTCTTTGGGTGCTGTATGGGAAATGCAAAATTCTGTGCTCAGGCAGGTTAAAGTGATGGCAAAATTCTCAGCACTTTACAGCTCTACTCAGTAAAACTGGCTTAAAATATAATTTCAAGCCACCGGCAGTTGAAGATCATCATCAGTAAAATAAGTCACTAATTTATATCAAAAGTCACTAATAAAATTCACTTTAAAAAGTCACTAATTTATACAAAAAAAAAGCTCTTAACTTCTACTCTAATAAAGAACAAATGGTAATGCTATGAGAACCAAAGCCTGCATTGCCCTGTCCTTGTGGCATGGGGATGCTGGTTCAGGTGACTCCAAAAATAAAAGGAGTGTAAGAGCTTGCATCTGCCAGGAGCCAAAGACTCAGCTAGAGTTTGCCACTCTAATAAATTTTCACTGAAATAAATGCTCCCTGGCCATTTCCATTGGATGAGAAACTTCTCTGGGGTCTTTGGTTTGGTCCTTGCTGTTGTATGGGAGTTCAGCCAAGCAGGGTCAAGCCTTTGCCTCTTTCCCTCACAGATCTCTATGAGCACAAATTCATCAACTGCAGGCTCATCAACAGCACCTTCATGAAGGAGAAGGAAGGCTGCCACATCGACTTTGAGGAGGACAATGATTTCCTGATCTACCTGGTCAGCTTCCTGGGCAGCCTGTCTGTGCTGCCAGGCAACATCATCTCTGCTCTGCTCATGGACAAAATCGGGAGGATAAAGATGATTGGTGAGTGGGGATGGTGGTGATGGGGAAGGACAGGGTGGAGCTCAGCCCTGCTCAGTGTGTCTGCACACTGGCATGGCTCTGCTGGGAATGAGCCATCCCCAAAACAAAAGGAGCAGAAGGATAAAGACTAGAGGGTCAGGCAGGTGATCCAGGGCAGTAAGTGACCAATTCCCTGCCTCCTCACCCTGCTTTTCTGTGTGTCTGTAACATTTTTTTTTTTAATTTATTTTGCCTTTTGTGTCAAATCCTGCATGTTTTTGCAGTGTTCAGCAAATCAGGGTCAGAGCTAAAAAAGTAGCTCTTGATCCTGTTGAGTTGCTGCTGAAGTCCAAAGCCTCTGTATAAATAAATGAACATGTTGCTTGTAGCAATGAATATTCACAAAGGTTATTTGATGTGGCAGCTTGACAGCCTAGGAGTTTCCTCTTTTGTTTTTTTATCTGATTTTCAAATGATTGCACAAGCAGCTTCAGAGACCATATGGTAAATTAACTGACCATGTCACAGCCAAGAAAGGAGCCCACTTTAGCATCATGAAAATAAGTTATCAAGTTATCACCTTATCAGCTTCATGAATACTTTGGGAATTGTTGGTGCTGCAGCCTCCAGGGTTCAGAGCTTGCTCTCATCCCATGATATGGGAATCATGCCCTGAGGGACAGCCACAGGAAGGTAATAAAATCAGGGATGTGGCTCAGGGGTAAGGGATGAATCACTCTCTTGAGCTCTTCTCTCTCCTCTGAGAACAGAGAAAAGGTTTAGCTCAGCCTCACCTTCAGACAGGTTAAATTAGAGCAAGATGAGTGTCTCAGGAATTTACACTGAGGGAAAATGAGCATTCATGTGGTGAATTTGAAAAAGGCACAAACAAACCAGAGGGTCTGTGAGAAATAAACTAGAGAAAGCTGAATGAGAATCAGATTGTCCATCCTGCAAACATGTCAGTGTTTCAGCATTTTTATCTGGAATTGAGATGACAGCTGCAGCCCTAAATGCTTATTTCTCCTGCAAAAAGAAGAGAACGGGACAAAAATTAGTAATGACATGCTGAAATGCTTCACTATGGAATTTCCAATTGAAAGAGCCTTCTGGCATCCCACCTGTATCACTCTGAGGAACATATTATTTCTGGTCAGCCTAACAGGAAAACTGAATTTCTCCTTTGTGTTATGTGCCTTGCTGGGGTTTCAATTCATTTTTATCACGACCTGCCAAACTTTATCTTGTACAAAACAGCAGATCTCTTGGTGCCCTCACCAGTGCTGGGCTGGGCTTTTGCAGCAGGGGGAATATCCACACCACACTGTGAGGATGTGGTCTGGTCTTGTACTATGGAGGAGAAGTGGAAAAGGAGTCCTGCACAGCAGCTTTTCATAGGCAGGCCACTGCATGATGCAACAAAATGTCCAAATTGAAGCACTTTAGTTAAACTTCAGCATCCAAATAATTTTGGATGGCGCTAAATTGACTCCAAAAACACCAAACAACAGAGAAAATTGTTTGCTTTCCTGGTAATAAATGGAGATTTTTCAGCGATAACAGAACTTTCTGGTGAAAAATAGTTTAATTTTTCCCAAATTTCGTCTTTCAGTTGAAAATTCCCAATGGGGTAGAAAGCAGTGATGTAGCTATTAATATTTCTGAATCTGAACTGTGCCTAACTGAGCATGAATGCTCTCACTTTCTCCCTCGGTGATGTTCATAAAATTATGGCTCCTGTGCAAATGTGCCATGAAATCTAATGATGTTCTTATAATTAAAAGAGACCTCAAGTGCTTCATACAAGTGACTGTAAGTTATCCTAATTGGGACTAGAAATGTGTCAAGTGATACGATATGAAATGCACAAGCTTATCACTTGAAACTCAAGTTGAAAAACCTTCACAATGATGCTTGCTCCTCATTGACTTTCATGTTTACTTGCCTCTTCTCTTCCTGGGTCCGTCTGGAAGTCTGAGATGCTGGAAGCCTGCCTGGAAAAGCCTGTCTTCACAGTCTTTGTAGAGCAGAACTATCAGCGAGATCAGGTGGACATTGAGAACGTTTCCAGGCTGGCTTCCAGCATCAGAGAATGGCAGATAGGTGGCATCAAGGTGTTTTTGGATCCTCACAGATTTAATACTTATTGGGATGAAATGCCATCACTTGAAAGCCATCTTTAATAAATGTATTTGCTCAGCTGTTGTCGCTATAGGACACGAAACAACACGAGCGCACACACTGCTGCTCTCAAGGTGAAGAAAAGGGAAGTTTATTTTCTGACTTTAACATTTATAGTTTTCTAAAAGTGACAGTGGATTGGAGGGTGAAAGTGTCACCTCTCCAATGACACTGGACAAACCAACAGTCTATCAAATTTGAAGAGAATAAAAGAATGCAAAACAATAAGCTATTTACAGAAAGCGTGCGAGAAAGTTTGCTACAAGAACGCAGACATCAGAAGGCTTAGAAAATCTTAAAAACTCAGGCTGATTTCCACAAGCTGTGGACAGGGGAAGAGCACAACCAGGCAACAAGCTGTGGCAGTGTTTTTCTGTTGGTTTCCCCCCCTGCAGGCGGCTCGATGCTGATCTCAGCCGTGTGCTGCTTCTTCCTGTTCTTCGGGAACAGCGAGTCGGCGATGATCGGCTGGCAGTGCCTCTTCTGCGGGGCCAGCATCGCCGCCTGGAACGCCCTGGATGTCATCACCGTGGAGCTCTACCCCACCGACAAAAGGTGCTCAGAACACGTCTCCCTTAATCCCCACCCTCTGCCTAGTCCTCTTGGTTCCCAGCAAAAAAAAGCTGCCCTAGAGACACGCAGGTGGGGGAGCTGTATATTTTTATTTATTTCACTTTCACCAGTCCGTCAGGGCTGTGTAATGCTGGCTCAGAACAGACATTTGCAAGCATAATTCTGCATGCGTGGCAGGTTGAACACAGGGATCATGTGGACATATGGAAATTATGGGCTGATAATTCAAAGAATCATAGAACCATGATATCACAGAATGGTTTGAGTTGGAAGGGACCTTAAAGATCAACTAGTTCTAAACCTCCAAATGAAAGAAGCACTCTGTCATTTCCATGGATGTGCATGGAAATTTGGCCTCTCACACTGCATCCCCATCCTCTTGTCATGACTCATCACTGGGGCAGCCCTCCCACCCAAAACCTGGAGAAAGCCATGTACACAGAGTGATTAGGGACCTGGGGAAGCGCAGGAGACTTCAGGACAATGTCCTGCAGATTAAGTCTTTCCTTACATCATTATAAGATCCTTTTTGCCTTTTTCAGACTCTTGGGGCAAGTCAGAAATGAAGGAGAGAGATTGTACATTAAAAGTAGTGGGATTTTAGCTGCTGAGTGAAACAGAATTTAGAGGAGAGCTGTGGTTGCTTCTCTGGTGACAATCCAGTCCAGGCAGCCCTTGGAAGGGCTTTGAGGAGATCTAGAGCAGATTTTGTCCTGCTGTCTTTAGGGAGGGCAGAGGCTGACAGAATGGGCCACTCAAGGCCCCTAGAGTGGGTCACTCTAGGAAGAAGGTGAGATGAGAAGAAATGGGTGCACACAGACATTCTCCTCATTCACACAGACACAAAAACCAGCTGCATCTATTTATCTACTTATTTATTCCACCCAGTTTTACTTGCTGCAAGCGTAGCCTGGGCAACATGGGAGCATTCACAAAATTACCCATCCAAAACCTTGTGTAACTGTGCCAGAACCTGCCTTCCAACCATTGCTTTCTGCTTTTCCTCCCCACAGGGCAACAGCCTTTGGCATCCTCAATGGGCTTTGCAAGTTTGGTGCCATCCTGGGGAACTCCATCTTCTCCTCCTTCGTAGGGATAACCAAGGTGGTTCCCATCCTTCTGGCCTCCTCCGCTCTGGTTGGGGGTGGCCTGCTGGCTCTGCGCCTGCCAGAGACTCGAGAACAGGTCCTGATGTGAGCAACAGAGGCTGTGGGGGCTTGTGGGGGGTGGGGGCAGATGTAGAAGAAGAACACAAAACAGCCATGTCTGGAAAACCCAAAACGTTCATCCTGCACTGTTCTGTCGGTACCTCAAAGCGAGACGGCAGAGGGGAAGAAGAACAAAGAACAACCCGCAGGGATTTCAACAAAACCATCGTTCCTGACTTTATTACAGCCACGACTGGTGCATGCAGCCCCCACACACCCCTTGCAGAGCTTGGGTTCCACCCTGCCTGTGCCCCTGTCCCTGTCCATCCCCCTGCAAGGACACCAGAGGCAGACAGCAGCTCTGTGCCCGCGTGGAGGACAGACGGGAGGACAGACCCGACCCTCCTGCCCTGCCCAGCTGGAGACCCTGCCCTGCCCAGCCATCCAGCTGTGCTCAGACACACAGAGCATCCAGGGAGGGCAGGTAACAAACCTGCTCGAGGTGAGCTCCAGCAATAGGGCTAACAGTTGCAGATGTGGCCACTGGCCCCAGCTGTCTTGTTTTTGGGATTACCACTCCACCCGCCTGGAAGAGTGAGAGTCCTGATTCATCGAGGATGTGAGGGTGGGTGCTCAGCTATCTCAGAAGACTCAGAGCTTCAAAGCCCTTTACTGTCTTCACTTGGGCACAGGGAATTACTAGACACTTTCTTGCTGTGGAAGAGAAATATCTAAATAATTATATATATATATATGTGTGTGTGTATTTACACCTACTTGCAAACTTACATACACCCATTGAAGTGATCAGCTATTAAAATTAGGACTTTTAATTTCTGCACCCTTAAGAGGATTTTAAGAGTGACACTAAAATCCCAGTAATTCAAGATTATCAGAAGTCATGATCAACTTAGTGACACTTTGCTCTTTACATCCAGATACCAAATATTTAAATGTATTATTGGCTGGGAATATATATTTCTATAATGATTAAGAGGGTTTTTTCCTTACAGCTTTCACAGAGGAGAAATTGTTATGATATTGGAGCATTCCACAAACCAAATGTGTACATATTATCCAATGTAAATAGGGGATTTTTGCCTAATACCTAGAGAATGGTAACTGTGAATTTACCAGCATTTTAGCCATATTATTTGAAGAATATGATGCTTGATTTTCTAATATACTTGGGTCTCATTGAAACACTGTAAGCACAGTTACTTAAAGCCATTTAACTTGTTACACAGGGAATGCACACAGCAAGCTTTCACTGTACAGAACATTAAATTCCCCATTAAGTGGCACAGTTTAGCTTGATATCCTGTGGAGAACATTTCTCAAATTCCTGTGCCCTTTTTATCATACCAGTTAAGTCCTGTTGCACCTAGAGGCAAAGTGAGTTGTGTATTTTAGGGTGTGTTTTCTTGGGAAACCAGAAGGAAAAACACCCTGTTCAATAACACACCAGTGCTCACAATGGATGAGATAACACTAATTACACCCTTTCAACAACTCAGCAACAGACCAGAATTGATCTGAAACCACCACATAGTGCAGCTCATTTGTCAAACCAGGATATTCTGTGACATAAAAAAGTTCTTTTGTACTTTTCCTGGTGATCTTCTCATTTACCTTTTCTTGGATCTCCTTTTGTCGGTTTTTGTTTGGTTTTGGTTTTTTTGGTGACTTTTTTTTTTTTTTTTTTAAGAAAATCAAGCAAAGCTAGGCTGAGGTGCTGCAGGAGTGATGTCTCACACCCCTGCCTTTGGCTGCACAGGCACAGCCCTTTGCACTTAGGCACCAGGGCCAGCCCAGGCTGCACAGGGACACAGCTGAAGGACACAGCAGGGGTAGATCACAAGCAGCAAATCCTTGCCAATGAGGCAAAAGCCTCTAATGAGCATCACTTTTATCATTGTGTCAATCAGGGATAAACACTCATGGATCAGCTAGGCTACAATGGGCTGTTTGAGATTTTTGACCTTTATTCTGAGGTTTATAAAATTGATGAAATCACAAGCTGCTATAATAGCTGAGCTTATTATGCATCATTTCTTGATTTTATGGGTAGCTTAGGCTTTTTTTTATTATTATGTATTTTATTTGTCTTCAAAACAGCAAGGTTCCTTCTCTAAGGTAGGAGTGAATGTAATTATGTCCTTTGGCAGCAGTTCACAGCTTCTGTTCAGAATTACAGACTAGAATGTGAGTTTTTTTCTGTAAGAATATCTGGTCCTTTTGCATGATGAGAAACAGTTTAAATATGTATTTTAACACAAAAGGTCACCATGACATTTAGGCTTCATCCACTTTGTTGGGCTGTGCTTGCCAATTACCACATTGCAAATGGACAGAGGGGGAGAAATTTTGTTTCATTTTCTGGACTATTCGTTTGTGCAGCTCTGAGGAGCTAGAAACTATTTGTCTAAATATTTATTTTGCATAGCATTCCTATTTACATGTCACCCAATACTCACAGCAAACCTGTTTGTGTCCTCCATTGACATTTTGCAGTGACATTAATGACATCATTTATTTTGCAAAACTTCCCTGTTAATTTCCAGAGAAGGAAGAAATTGAAATCATGAGGAGATAGAAATGGCAAGGTAATATTAGGAAATATTATCCAATATTAGAAACCTTTCTTCCTTACAAAATGGCTCTTTCACAGGCTGCTAAACTTCACCTCACAGACCAGCTGGGACAAGGTAAAGAGTAATGGGATCTCATTGTCAATGTCACCTGGAAATTCTTTGCACCCCTAAAATCCATGGGTGAGTCACTTAAGGACTAAGGGATATTGGATGTGTTGGGACAAGGCTCCTACCCCTGACTTGACCAGGGAGTTTGTGACCAACAGGAGAGAGCAAACACACAGCACAGCTGGCATGTGAGGGCCTGAGATAAAGGACAACAGCGAGCAGAGAAGGAAGGAAGGAAAAGCTGAGGAGAGCTCCCATACCCAGCTGAGGCACACCTAGGGTTGATCTGAATGGATTGCCATTATTCTCAGCTGAAAGGCAGAGGGAATAGGGGGACCCTGCCCAGGCCCTGTGCTGAGCTGGAGATGGCTTGTCCTGGACAGTCCTGCTTCTTCAGGGACACAGAGATCCAGGGCAGCAGCTCCAGCTCGGGCATTGCATTTGTGACGCCTGGTCTGGCATCTCCCACCCAACTCAGTGGGGACAGGCTTAGTCAATATTCCCAAAGTGTGTATTTGCTGTCCTTGCCATGGTGTAAATCAGTGTAGGTGTCACACTGCTGCTCTCCAGAGCAAAACAGCAGCTGGGTGCAGCCCCCTCTTCATTGGCTGGGGTTTGTTTTGGGCTCAGTTTCAAGCCTTGGCCACCTGCTAGGCTTAGCCTCAGTCACAGATCCTTGAAGCTCAAGCAAGGGAAGATTTCTCCTCAGGCACCTCCTCTGATGGCTCAGCTTAGGTTTTGCTGTAAAACCAGCATTGCCCATGCTGTTCAAGGGCAAACACATCTCCTCCCTCAGTTCCCCTGCCCACATCTGCCCTGGTGACTGTCTCTGTCTGGGATACACTGGACCATCCACAGAGAAACCTGCTGACCACAGCTCCCCTGCTGGTCTCTGCACAGCACCATCTCCATGCATTTGTGAACTTCACTGCAATGGGGACCCAGAGGAAGGACCAAGGCAGGGGACTTGCCTTAAATCCCAAAGATCTCCTCTAGAGGACAGCTGGATCTCCTCACACACGTGTGGCACAGCAGGACAGCCACTCAGCCAGGGACATTGTGGCATGGGGAAGGTGAATTTAGGGAACACAAACTGGCCTGCTGTGGCTTTGTGATTTCAGCTGTATAGCACTGAAGTGGGAGAGGTCCATTGCTGAATTTCTGAGCACACAAACACAGGCTTTTATAGGAACACCAAGCACTGTTGATACTATTGTTAAAGACCAGTGGTGTTACAATAAGAGTTCTGCCTCCTTGTGTTCCCTGTTGATTTAACAGGTTGTGGTATTGTGATTTATTTACTCCACTTGTGCAGGACAGCTCCTGTTGCTGCCTTTGGCTCTGCTACATCCTAGAGGTGGTGGCTGCAGCTTGTGCTGGGTGGGGTGAGCCCCTCCTTGCCCATATCAACATCACTCTTTGAAATTCCTTGAAATGCTATGGGACTGACAAATGGTGGTGCATTGGATCTTTTGGACTATGAGGAGGGTCAGTCTTGGAAAACCCACATGCACTGGCAGAAGTTCTGCACACTGGGAAGTGCTCAGGCATCCTGATGTCCTTCAGTGATGCTGGAGAGGCACTGAGGGATGTTCCCCGAGCCTGGGAGTGGCCCAGCCCCAAGGCTGCCTTCACACAAGGGCACAGAGCAGGACTGCATGGAGCTGAGCTTTCTGCAGATTCCAGGTCCCTTCCAGGTCCTGCTTTGAGACCTCCAACAGCAGAGTACACTCTGATGCTCTTAAGGAGTCCTTTTATATTCCCTGCTCATTTCCTTTGACTTTCCAAAGGAGTCACAAAACCTGAGAGGATATTTTTAGGTTTATGTAGATTTGAGCCCTATGTATTTTATTTTGCATAAAGTTTCTCCCTCAGTTTCTCACCCTTATATTATTAGCAAATGCTGCTTTTAGGAAGAATAAAGCCTGGGAACTGTGAAGGAAACAAAATGAAATTAATTTCTTTGCTGTATGTGATGCTAGTGCTGTATAAATGTACACACACTGCAAGTTCCACTGTAAATAACACCTGGTGTCGTGCTTTAATGGAAAGTTTCATTTAGATGTTCTGTCAACTCTGTGTGTGAAATAGCCAATTCCAGTCCCTTGGTTCCTTTTCTTCATTTTAAACCATCTTTTATTTTTTTATTTGATCTGTGTCTGGTCGTCACTGGAAATTGCAGCTGTTCCAATGGATTTGTTTTTGTTCTCTCTGTCACATTAAAAGGCTGGAAGAAAAAGAATGGCTCTTGTAGTGTTTGTGTTTAATGAACACTTCGAGCCTTTTCACGAGGGCTCTACTGGGTAACTTTGTACCCTGACACTGCCTGGGCTTTCTTTGATGTTTGCTACTTGTTCATCCTCCTCCTTTCATACAATCCCAACTCAATTAAGTCTGCCTTCTATCACAATCCTTTCATACCATGGATTACCAAACACAGGACACGAGAAAATCTTTACCCTGAGACATTTTCTGGTAGGAGGAAGTACAAAATATCTTCAAATGCTGTGCAAGACCAAAAAGCTAAACTCTGCTTTGTAACAGGAATGCCTCCCCAAAGAAGCAATGTTTTTGAGGCTTGGCACACCCTTTGACCACAGCACACTCCCTTCTCAGATGCATTTCTGGGGATGTGAGCTCTTTCTTTCTATTTGCAGCTCTTTGTATACATTTAACTGCCCAGGCCATGCTTTCAGAGCAATGATACAGACAGCAGCAACTGCACAGGAAAAGAGCCCATGGCACAAGCAGTGGAGGCTGGCTGCCAGACTGTGGGGCTTATGTAAGAGTTTCTTTATGTAAAACATTAAATGCAGTAATCTCACTTGTCCTAGGCCCACTGAAGGGTTTTGATTTGAGTCAGCTCTGGCTTGTTGTTAAGAAATTCAAGTGCTGAAAAGCTGTTGGGTAAATCATTGATTACACATCACATCCACTGCAACATGCTAAAGGTAATATTAAAATGAGAGATAAAGAGCCAGAGAGATTGGAAATGTAATAAAGAAACCCTGCAGGTATTTCCATCATCAGGGGACTAAACCAGCATTTTCCCAGGAGTCTGGGGTTGGTAAGGGCTGGCATCAGGTGGGAGCAGGAAAGGACTGGTCTCAGGTGGGAATCAGTAAGGGCTGGTCTCTGGTGGGAACAGGTAAGGACTGGTCTCAGGTGGGAATCAGTAAGGGCTGGTCTCAGGTGGGAGTCAATAAGGGCTGGTTTCAGGTGGGAATCAGTAAGGGCTGGTCTCAGGTGGGAATCAATAAGGGCTGGTCTCAGGTGGGAATCAATAAGGGCTGGTTTCAGGTGGGAATCAGTAAGGGCTGGTCTCAGGTGGGAATCAATAAGGGCTGGTCTCAGGTGGGAATCAATAAGGGCTGGTTTCAGGTGGGAATCAGTAAGGGCTGGTCTCAGGTGGGAATCAGTAAGGGCTGGCATCAGGTGGGAACAGGTAAGGACTGGTCTCAGGTGGGAATCAGTAAGGGCTGGTTTCAGGTGGGAACAGATAAGGACTGGTCTCAGGTGGGAATCAGTAAGGGCTGGTTTCAGGTGGGAACAGATAAGGACTGGTCTCAGGTGGGAGCTGCCAGCTGTGAATTTTGCAATGCTCCTGTCCAACTGCAGAGTGCAGAGCTGTGGAGTCAACCTTCCCTAAGCCCTTCTGTGTGTTCAGCCTGTAGGAAAACCTGCATCAGCAAACACCATCAGAAATAATTTTCTACAAAGTGAGTTCTTTTAGATAAAGGTCAGAGATTTGCACTGAAAGCCTTGCAGGTGTTTTTGAGTCGTTCTTACTCCAGGCTAGTTGACATTCTGCATAAGGCTGAAGTCTCAGTAAGCAGAAAAATCCCATATTTGAATGTTCAGAGAGGGTTGCTGACAAAAACAGTGCAGAAAAACCCCTGACTAATTTTAAAGTAGGGCACAGGGAATTTAAAAGCAGAATTACATGACACATCTGCCTGAGATCACATAGGATGGACTGGTTGGTAAGAAAACCTTTGCAAATCTGTGTTCCTGCTTTTCCATATTGATGTTCCTGCCCTGACCATCATCATGTGGATTCTCTGGCACAGATTCTCATTGCTACTAATAAATGACCCAGATTCCCTGGATGTGCAAGTTCATCCAAGCTGTCACAGAAGGTTACCTGGTGGAGGAAGAAGGCTGGGGATGATGGCATTCCTAGCAGCCACAAAATTAATCCAGCAATAGTGATGCTTCTGAATTGTGAAGTGACTTCATATTAGAAATATGATTTGATTCAGGTTGTGGTAAGATGGCAAATCATTTTACCAGTGCTCCTGTATCTCACATCCTAATATGGGGACTTTAAAAATAGAGACCAAACTTGGCAATCTGAGTTCACATTTGTTGAAAAGACAAAGGAAGGGCAAAACTTGGCCAGATCCTTGTGGATAGGAAATGGAGCCCTGTTTTTGCCAGCTTGGGGCAGAAATATCCAGAGACTGAGCACCCTGAAAATGCACAAAGCATGGTCGGATTTTGGGGCTGATACTGAGTGAGTCTGTCCTGCTCAGACAAGTTTTTTTGTGAACAGGTGATTATAAACCAGAAAAAAAAACTATCAAAATATTTTTTTCACCATTCTTAGTGAGCAAGGAGAATTAGCTGAAGAACTTTCAGCTACCATGGCCAATGCAAACAGTAAGGGGATTATGTACAATTTTTAACATTTTAAGTGTACAGAGTTACTATTGTTCTAACCTACATTGTACTATTTGAAAATACTAAAAGTCAGATTTAAATTTATTGTTTGGCACTTATTTTTTCACCTACAAAAAGATGTGTGTATACATACATACATGCACATATATGCACACATATGCACTTATATGTAAAACTAAATTATTGCACTTGACCTTACTGATGATGCCCGAGCTTTTTGGGGGATTGAAAGACCAGGAGATGGCAGCAGTTGCCCACGACATTGACTGGTCTCTGCTCACCAGGGACTGCTGGAGGCTGAGCCCAGGACCCCCATCAAACAGACAAGGTGTTGCCATCAGATACAGCTCACAAGGCTCTGACCCTCAGCGAAATCAGGGAAAAGGAGGTAACCAAAAAAAAGCAATGACTCAAAAGTTTAGGGAACAAACAGCTCTGACTAATGCCAAAGCTCTTTGGAATGCAAGTTGTGCAAAGCTGAAGCAAAGCAAATGTAATTATGGGGGAGAAAATAAGGATTTCTGCTTCAGTGGGCTAGTGCAATGGTTTTCAAGCTTTCTCAGCCTGCACATCCTGAGTGTTCTCAAGGGGAGATGTAGATTCACTGTAATAATGTGGAGAGACTGCAGGTAGAGGAGAAAAGCTGTGGACTGGGCAGTGCCTTCCCTGCAGGGCTGCAGCAGTGGAGCCTCCTGGGGCAGCCTGCTGAGATGCTGCAGGGATGGGCTTTGTACACAAGGTCTCCAGCCCAGCTAAACATGACAAGATGTCGCCAACACTGTCTCCAAAGTTCCTCCTTCTCCAGGAGGCAGAACCCTCTGCAGTTAAAATTTGGGCTATTAAAAGGAGAATTCTCAGCACAGAATGGTTTGGTGAACCTTCTCCCATATCTCTGTATGAGGAATTTAAGGCAGGGGACAACACAGGTATTTCTAAGTGCTTTGCTTATCACCTCAAAACAACCTGAGGCCACAAACTCTTGATGCTTTCCCTACATGGATGACTCAGATCAGAATTCTGATCCTGCTGTGAATTAACCAACTAAAATCAACATTGCAGCTGTCCTGCCCACAGCCTCCAGAACCCACAGAGCCCAGCCTGAGGCTTGTGATCCTCTTAAGCAGGGCTTTACCCTTAGGAGCTCACTCCCACCACTCCTGGATACAGCTGAGGTCCACCATGGATTTTGTGCTGATGTTTTCTCTCTGAGAACTACAAGTTTAGAATTCCCTGCAAAGTTTTTCCTTCATTATAGAAAAAAAAAAAAAAAGAAAAGAAAAAAAGAAGAGCTACTCATTAAATACAAACAGAGCTAACAGCAAGGAAGCCAAAGCCAGATCTCAAGTGGCTTCACTCCTTGCTTTTGTTACCCTGGCAAAGCAAAGGGACACTCCAGGGAGGATGTGACTTCCAGGGCTGCAGCCTGTCCAGCAGTGGAGAGCCATGGGCAGCACAGGAGCAGGATCCACTCCTGTCCTGGGGTTTCAGAAGAAGTTGGGAAGATTTCTCCAGAGGGAGCCCTTTCTTAGCCTTGAAATTGTCTGCTTCGGAATGGGAAAAGAATATTGTACTCAGCCCTTCAAAACACATCTTTGAATGATAAACTCAGCTCTTTCATCCTTTCTTATTTAGGATAAGAGCTTTGAAATCTTCCCAGGAACCCTGTTCCTTCCCTTAGACCCCTGAACAACAAACTGCTCTGAAGAAACCAGCCTCGTACTGAGCCCTTAGGCCTAGAAATATTTCAGAACAACTATTTACAGCCCTCTTTTGACCATATCCAAAGAGGCCACAGAGCTCTGAGCAGCCCTGGCTTGGCACAGCTGTGGGACCCTGCTAAGTTACTCTGTCCCCTTTTGCATCCCACCTGGAAGAGGACAGGAATTGTGTCACCTTTGTGTTGGTCTCTGGGACAGATCCTTTGCTCTGTGTGGGATGACCCCAACTTTAGGGGCTTGAGAGACCTTCTCAGGCAGATTTTCTGAGGTTTTGGGTTTGAGTGCCATTATTATCCCGTGTCCTTGCTGACATTTATCTCTGGTATTGCAGAATGCCCTTCGTCCAGGTCAGTTACAGCAGCTTTTTCTTGTACATGTTACACATTTACTCCCAAATAACCAGTTTCCCTGTCTCCTCAGGGCAAGGTTCAGTATAAAACTTGTGGGAAGAAAATCTCCTTAAAGAGAAAAAAAAAAAGATGTAACCCAGGGTGAATGTCACATCAACCACAGAAGAGTTCAAGGCTGAAGTTAAGTGTATCCCTAAATCATGAACATGATTATTGCAACCTTCCAGTTGGGGGTGAAATATTGCCTTGATAGGCTTTAGAGACAGGATTTCATAAAGAAGAGGAAATCTAGATGGGAAAACTAAGCAGGGGAATGCTAAAATCCAGCCCAAAAAAATGCCCCAAATTCAAACCCTTTTCTGCCCATTATCTCACGTTAAACTCCCACTAGAGTAGGTTGTTTAAAGCCCCATCCAGCCCTCTCCCAGCACCACACTGGTCAGGGTGCAAAGGCAGAGGCCTCAGCCCAGATCTCTGCTGTGTGTGCAAGCCCCAGGCTCGTGGAGGTGTGGGTGGCAAGATCTCTGAATGAAAATTGGGGTGGTGGTGTGGCTCACTGGAGAGCTGACAGTTCCTTCTCACTTTAGGAGGAGAAGACTTTCTGAACTAGATCTCTGAAGTGTCTCACAGCACAGCAAAATCTGGGAAAATCGCCTTCTGTCTCCTTTTCTCTCTTGGTTTTCTTTTTTCTCTTCAGGTATGACTTCCCCAAGCACCCTCCCTTGCTTGATGCAGTTGGAATCTGGTGATATGATGCAAATGAAATGCTGATTTTTAAGCAAGATTATGTAAATTCAATATGTTCAGCCACTGTAGTCCTGGGAATTCCCTTATCAGCAACAGAATCATTGGGAATGAGTTCCCCAGTCTGTGAGATAATGGCAGGGATGAGTGAGGGCTGAGCTGATCACCTCAGCCAGGGCTTCCTCCTGCATGACAAGGAATGAGCACAAGGTGAAATGTTTGTCCCACAGAGAATTTCAGTGCAGTGACCCTGCTCTCAATTGGCCTCTTGAATAACTGCACAAGGCATTAAAGCCAGTGTGGAGGACAATCTCCATCTTTCTGTTTGCCACATAGGGATCCTGGTCTAGTTTGATGTCTGCCCTTGTGCTGACTGAGGAATAAAGCACTAAAATTTTCTGTCCTGAACTACTCAATGGTCATAGCCCTGAGCTATTAGTTCTTGTGTTCCCCTTTGACTCTGTAGCAAGAATGTGTTGTGTGACATTACATTTATGAGTAAAGTCCTTGGGTGGTGGCCTGATTAATTTGGTCTCAAAATGAGACATGGGGGATAATGCTGCCTGCTTATTTTATGTCCTTGCTACCTTCTTACTACCAATCTTTGCAAGCACAACTCACAAGTGACTACTTTGTTTTCCTCTGGGCATTATTTAGCTTTATTTATTGATATTGTTGTTATTACTATTCATAAAAGAAATTATCAAGGTAACCTGCCTGGTGGACTTCCAAGCATTTGGTAATGACTTCTGCAAATCATGAAGAAAAATGTACCTTCAAAACTGAAGACATAAGCAAAAGCAGGACAAGGGGATGATGAGCTTTAAAGAATAGGTGTCCTTTCAAGCCAAAGATTAATTCCAGATTGAAATTATCAGACAGTAAATAACACACCTGAGTCTTCATCAATAAGAAGCAAATTTACCCTGTTGCAAATATACTAATCACTAGCCTAGCAACTCACATTATTAGCTGAGAATGATTATTCTCTCCAAGGAAAGTATAGACCTTCAAAGGAGATAACATCTTAAATCACAGCAAATTTTAATTTAAATTCAAAGTGTAGGAATGCACACAATACCCCATCTCTCTCTTATCCATCCAGGATGGTGTCATTACAGTGTTTTAAAGACAGCCCCAATCATTGGACTAAATACCTGCAGCCTAACACTTTGCAATTTCATTTTCTCCTTGTCAGACAGTGTAATTGATATTTGTACTGGAGGTAACAAAACAGAAAATGTGAAGGTGATGGTAACTGTGCCATTACTGTCTCTTAAACTGCCTGAGAGGTGTGGAGGGCTGGGTGACAGTGAGGAACTGGTGCCTTTGTCACTGGGCACAAAACCATTCCCCTGGCCCAAGGCTGCAGCCAGTCCTGCTTGGACTGGGATGGGTGTGGGGTCACCTGTCACAGCACCTCGTTTGGAAGCCAAGTCCTGCAAAGAACCATGTTCATTGATTTCAGCAAGACCCCATCTTGCTGCGGAACAGGACTGGGGGTGGCAGAGTCAGCCCCTGGGAGGTGGCAGGAGATGGGGCTCTCCAGTGCATCTGCAGGGACAGATGGAGGGAGCTGAAATGTTCTCTGTTGACTTTGCTGCCTGACTTTCATGATTCATGCAGTCTGGAGGACTGACAGCTCCCACATACAGTCACATCCAGAGATGTGACCAATTCTGTTCCCCGTGTTCCCAGCAAAGGACAGGGTAATGGGATCTGTTTCATGGGCTTTTTGCTGAGAGTGACTTCACCAGGTGAATTACAGCCATTTTTCTGCCTATGTGGGAGTTTGTTTTCTCCTCCAAATGCCTTGGGTTCAGTAAGAGCACTTCTTCTGTAGAACATAGCTCAGAAGTGTCAAACTATGATGAGGGCCAGGTAATTGCAAAACTTTTCTCTGAAGAAGGCTCACAGACTCCTGTCTTCCCAGGTGCCACAGCAACCTTTTCCTTGGCCATCACAGCTCTGAGGCTATGTAAATGCACAAATCTTCTCCACTGATTTCTAATTCTTTTCATGTTTTGCTTTCAAGATTGTGCAACACAAAGCACAGCAGAGCTGATAGGCTGGGGAGATGTAAATGCCCTGCAGAAGTGACCCTGAGTCTGAAGCCTTTAAAAAACAGGACCTTTGGGTTGAAATTGCTCATCAGGTAAACAAAACAAAAGAAATCACCATCCCAATACCCTTCAAATGTGAATAATTTCTGGAGAGTATCTTCTGGGGTGATAGATAATTGTATCTGTGCTGCCTCCAAAGCAGCTCAAATCAGCCCAGTGACATTTGTCACAAGTGGAGGCAGTTATTAATAGGCTGCATACTTATAAAACTTCTTTACAATGCAAATTGCTTCTTACTGACTTTATCCCAGCTTTAGGGATGTTTTATCCATGTATTCCTGACTTCTGACTCCTGAGTCGAATATAAATATCCTTAAAGGAAAGAGGAGTCAAAGCCCAGTTGACTCCAAAGCTTTGGACAGCACCAGGAGTTCTGGAGATGTGTCCAGGGGGGATGTAGGACACTGGTCCAGCAGGAATTAAAGACTGTGATGCCTCCCTTACAAGTAAAAAGCCTACCAGAATAAATCCCAGAATACAGCCAATTTACTTGCTCACCACTGGAGCTGCTTGTACCCATCCACTTGGCAACACTGATTGAATAAGAAGTTTAATTTATTTGGATTTCAGAGATGCTTTGGCAAACACAGAGTGGGGATCACCCTGTCTCCTTTCCAGCATTACATGAAATGTGTATTTTTAGCGCTTGAGCTCAGAACTAATTTTTCAGGAATTTCACAGCTTAAGCCTCTCATTTTGGAAAATAATCAGTGAAACATTAGGAAAGGCTGAAGGTAATGGGGATGGGGCTGGGTATGAGCCCTTGCTGGTCTTATCCTCAGTGTCAGGAAGAAAAACAGGAGCAAGCAAATACAATGCAACCTCCAAGGAGAATATGTAAATATAAATCATCATATAATAGTAGCAGTGACCCAGGGGCAAGCAGCTGCTGGAGAGGAGAGGCTTTCAGACTCTCAGATGAGATTTAAAATCAAAGTCCTGAGCTCTTCTTGTCAATAAGGGATTAATGAAATGAACAGACACAATGTGCATACTATGGGAAGATGTCAGAAAATTAAGTACTGAAATCCTGGCTGTATTTTTGTGTGACTGAGTTGCTCTAAGAACTGATTTCTTGCTTCTTTGAAAATGTGTCCCCATACTGAAAAAATACCCTATATTTATACAAAGATGAACTTCGACTTACTGCAATGTGTATATTATATAAACAGATTCCAGTAGCTCCTGGGGTCAGATATGATTTAGAAATGCAGATTACTGTTATTATTAATAATTATGACCATGACCAGCTGGGGTTTATAACTGAGGACATACTAGCCACGGCAGTCTATTACTAATGTATGTGTCCTGATCATTATCTTATAAAACAGCCAATCAAAGTGCTATACTGTGTATAGGAAATCATCCCTTCTGCACTGCTAAGTGAGCTAAACACATAGGTACCATTAGTCCTCCATTATATACTCTTCCAAGTACAATTAAGTGCAGACAGGGTCTAAAACTGGGGCCTGTTGTTTTTCCCCTGTGCATCATGTAGGTGGAGTTGGTCTATTACACCCATTTCAGTTTTTGTTTTTTAAAAAAAAGAAAAAAAGCTAAATGGTCTCATTAAAACCTCATAGAGGAAATTTATTCATCCTACTGAAATATTTTTGGGCTCTTCCAAAACCAGTAATCAGCATCTGAAGACAGTCATCTGCCTTGCTAATGGACCACAGTTACATGTGTAATTGATTAATTAAGGAACAAAAATCACTGCTGAGACTAAGGGAGACATCCACAGCTTCAGCAGGCATCGAAGTGAAATAGCAGCTCCTCCTGGGCAAAGCAATGAGATTGTTTCAGGTATTTGTGCCCATTTTAAACTGCTCCATCTTCTCTGTACAGGTTGTTGTTTGGTATCCCAGACTTTTCTGTGGGGGTAAGAAACAGGGAAAACAAGAAATGCTCCAGCCCTCCTTTTCCAGCTGGCAGGAGGAGCAGAGTGTGGTTGGGTTTGAGCATGTGTGTGTTTATCTGTGCAGTCACTCATTGGCTTTGTGTGCATGAGCAATCACGTACGTGGAAAAAGGCAATGGAGGGAACTCAAACAAACCAGCTCTTTGGCAAGCTCTGGGTGAGCAGGGTGGCGTCTGCTCCTCTTCACAAGCTGTGTTGTCATGATTTCCCTCCTGTGGAGGTTGTGCCTCCTGTCTCACCACTCATCTCACCAGTTTGGAGCTCCACCGATGCTTTGCAGCAAAGCTCTTCACAGGGTCCTGGCTGAGGAGAGGTTTCACACACAGGCAGAGCCAAATATAAACATCTCAGCAGATATTTAGAACAAGGGAAAGGGTGCAGAGTCACCTCTGCTGAGCTCATGGTGAGTGTACTGCTAGGCAGAGGAGCTGTGCTCCACTGGAGCTCTTGCAAGGCATGAACCCCTTCAAGAGCAGGAAGAAGTGGGACCTGGGGGGTTCTGCCTGCAGACAGCACGGCTTGTGCTGAGGTCTTGCTTCTTCCAATGAACACCTGACCTGAGAGATTGTTTGCACTTTGAAAGAACTTCTGGATGCTTCTGGTGAGATCACTACCAGGGGCTGCATCTAAGAAAATAAAAGATAGGCTTGAATACTTCCCACCACTAAATCTATTGTTTTTCTGTGGCTCTCATTGCCTTAGTTTGATCTTCACAGAGCTCCAGGCAGATCCAAAGATCAGGCAGATTTTATAGCGGGTTAAAAAGAACCAAAGTGTTGAAATTTGACAAAAAGCCCTAAACCTATTTTTAGATAAGCATCTTGAGCCCTGTAATAGCTGAACCTTTGGCAATTCAGCCAGGCAGCCCAACCAAAGCCAGTTTTTAATAGTCAGAGACTGAGCTGTTCAGCTTGCTCTCTTCATCTGCCCATTAGACACCACCCATTAGGCATTGCCACTCCATTTGTGCACTGGTCAAACTCTTGGAGAGCAGATGGCTCAGACAGATTTTCTGTAGAGCAGAGTCAGGCAGGTTCAGTGCCCCTGTGCTCCTGAGGACATGGGTGCTGTAGGTACAGCTTTGGACTCCTTGCTCCCTGGCACAAATATTCTCATCACCAGCCCACTGCACACCCTCCAGGGGGCTGTTTCTGCTGGTGCTGATGTGCACATGCCCTGTTTGTGTTAGTGATGAGTTCTCTCAGTTGGTCATGAAAAGTCAGGAACATAACTGAGACACTGAATGGTTTCCACTCAAATCATTTTATTAGATGATGAATCTTCAAGTGTTGGGAATTGGAGGTAGGCAGCTGCAAGCAAACATCCCTAAGTTACCTTTGGGTTTTGTAACATGTGAATTTAGTTTTTAGGCAGCTAAAATGAAGTATATGGAAATTTTCTGGCTTTTATGGCAGCTGGGAGTGATTGCTAACCTCAAAATTTTAAAAGCAGCATTTCTGTGCATTTATTCCTCAGAGTTTATGTCACATTTGGAGAACAAAATGAACCTTCTCCTCTCAGCTTCCTTGAACTTTTGCTTGTGAGTGGCAAAGACCTGAAGCTGGGTACATTTCCTTAACTGCACCTTAAAGCATTTGCCTCTAACTGCTATAAACAGCTATAATGAACAGCCTTTTGGAGGTCACTTAGGCCTGCATTACTATCCAGTGCCAAATAATGATTTGGCAGAGCACTACACAACTGGGCTGAATTTTAAGTATGGCATTAACTGTGTTTAACTCTGCTTGGTGTCAGTGAGGCTTACAATGAGTTTTAAATGTTTCACTGAACAAGGATGGATTTAAGCAGGTGCTTATCATGAAAAAGCATCACAAAAGCACCTGAGTGATTCAGGACCTAAGAGAGATGAATGGGGAGAGCTACAGAGCAGCTGGTGTCCCTGCCTTCCCAGCAGTGCAATTTCCATCCAGGGAGCAGGTGAAAATGGAAGGGAAAGAGAAAAACTATTCTAAATTAAACAAGGGAGAAAAATATGTGTTGGTTCCCTGTGGGTATGTTTAGAGTGATGTGTTGACTCTGTCTGACAGACTCCTGGGTATGGACGTGTCCTTTCTTTGTGAGGGGCACTCTGTCTGATGGTTAGGAATGATGGCCAAATGGACGGATCATCAGGACAAGTGCAATTTTATTCACAGTCCATAAAACAGCAGGAGAGAAGCTCCTGGTCTTCTCATTTATGTCAGCTTTGAGACCAAGCCAAAAAACCTGCTATTATGGAACAACTTTGTATGCATGTGCATGTACATTGTGTGTCTGTGTATGCAAAACCTGTCATTGTCAGACACAATAATGGCATTTTGCTGGACAGAAATGGAACTTTCCTTGTCTTTTTGGGTTTTGATTATGAGAGGAACTGAGAGACCTGCTGACCCCTCAGCTTCACTGACTTATGATTGAAGCTTATTTTATTGTAGAGTTTGTTTTCTTACACATTCAGATGATAACACAGTTCAGAAGGGAGAGCATGAGTGACATCCAGAATTCCTCAGTTTTCTTAAGGTTTATGTTGTCTATTGTCTGATCTCTCTCAAACAATTTAATTTCCATCATGGATTTCTACTTTATTTATAAAATAGATATTTCTGTACCTATTTAAGAGGCCCCATATAATCCCAGACTGGTTTGGGTTAGAGGGGACATTCTATGATTATCTAGTCCAAACCTTCTGCCATAGGCAGGGACATCCAGCCTGACTTTGAACAATTCCAAAGGTCAGGCAGCCACAGCTTCTCTGAGCAACCTGTTCCCATGTTGCACATAGGGCAATTTTGTGGTTTTCCTGTGTCTCCAGGACTATAACAGTAGCTCTGTATTGAACTCTCACTTTGGCCTTATCTAGATGGAAATGTATTTTGCACACACAGACACACACAACTCAGTTCATGTTTTCATCTCTTGGGAATATTTAGTCTTCTTATGAAACCCAACCCAACACAAAGAAATCAATTAATTCTGATGGTGAAGACAATGATACTGCAGAAGGAAAACAGATGAGCAGCGGATGTTTACTCTAATGGATGATGAAAAGATAAAATGTTTTAAACACTGATTTATTACCACTGAGACCAAGAATGGGATTTAGAGAGAAGAAGAACTGCAGCTCCTCATTTTGCTGGCACCTCCATTTTCCAGGCTGGAAGCAAAGTTCTGTCCCAGCTGGATAACAGGGACAGTGCCTGTGAGGCACAGCAGGTATCCTGCAGGGTAGGGTGCCTCTTGAAAGCCAGGGGCCACACTCTACCCTGATCCAGGGAGAAGAAAGGTGGAAGAATATGCTCATGACTGGAGACTAAATCAAAAGAAAACAGAATGGAGGATAAGTAAACATTGAAGTGATAGCAGTGAACAGGACAGGCAGGGACATCTGCAGTCCTGATTTGCAGAGGGTAATGATGGCAAGCTCTGAGTTCCTCCTCATGCAATTCAGATCTGCTAGGATTAAAGCAGTCTATAGTATCCTTGGAGCTGTTCCAGCTGTCAGAGACCAGCCTGGTAGTATTTCATATGTGTTTGATCCAACATGGAATTGTCTGAGTTTCAGGAAAAAGGGAGGATGAATCCTAGGCTGAACTTGAGGGAAGAGTTTGGTGTTTGCATAGATGCAGCTGCTGCAGCTTCCCCTGGTAAACTGCACTTTTAGGAGCCTGTCTCCTTCCTCCTCCTCTGCAGTGGTAAATGCAGAGGCTTTCTGGCATCACTCTGTCTCCTGCACAGGGTTATAAAAGTGCATTTAAGCACTGAACCATTTTACAGCCCTGACCACCCCAGCTACAATGAAATAGATTAACAATGCTCCTTGTGGATCCCTTCCAATGCAGGACATTCTATTTTTCTTCCAACCTCATTTAGGCTCCAAAAAGAACAGAGAACAGTCTGCTTTGTGCCCCTGACTCTGCTCAGTAGATTTAAGGGAGAGATTGACAGAAACTTGAGCTTCACAAAGGAACCTGACAGAAGAAGCAGGGACACAGATGACAAAGTTGATGGCTCCAATCACCATTTGATTCTTTATTTACTGCTGCAAGAGAAATTATGCTACAAAATGCTCACATGTCATGAAATGCATTATTAAATTTCAGTTGTCAGCTTAAAGCCTGATGCTGGTGTTGCTGCCTTCAAACATGTTCCTTCTTCATCCCTTTCTTTAATTGCTCCACAGTCAGCTGGTCTGGAGCATCCAGCTTGGATCATCAGGGACCACAGCCACTGCTGCTGCACCAAAATCAGCTAAATTTGGCTGGTTTAACTCACTGGAGGCTCAGGTCACCTCTCCCATTTGTCCCAAATCAGACAGGGTTTCTGTATGCATTCTGAATCAACATCTGCCCTCTGAAGTGCACTCAGTGCCTGCAAACTGAGCTCCTGAAGAGGTACATTCATCTGACAAACATAATATTTAGTGTCTGCTAAGACAGAGGCTCACTAGAACAGAGCATCCACTTAAGCAGAGAAAATATAAGAGATTGTGTTCAATGTACTGTATACAGGAGTCCCTTTTTCAGCATATACCCTATTAAATTAACTGGAAATGAGTGTTCATCAGTCTCTAAGGGAAAGAGCCTGAAGCCTTTTCTTTTCTCTTCACATCAGACATTCATTAGGCCTTTGATCTTACTGCTCATGACTATGTTGGCTTACAGAAAAGGTCAGGAAACAGCTCTGCAAACACAAGTAGGTTTTCCAAGGGCTAAATCCCTTAGTTCATAGGTGGGAATTTTTCAATAACATAATAGTCAAATGCAGCAGGTCAGTAGTGTTCTTTTTATTCAGTCAGGGTGTTGAGATTGTATGGAGATTACAAGTTCCCCATTGCTTCTCTCCAGAAGCAGGATGAATTCAGAGTCAGGATAAAGTTACATCAGTTTTGCATGCTCAAAACCTTCAGGTCTTTCTGCTTGTTCTAGGCATCCTCTTCAAGAAAATTCATGCTGATGACTGTCAAATAATCTTCCAGGTTCTGGAAAACAGTTAACTATTTGGGGAAAATAGCTGGCCTCAGCTATTCTTCTGAATGCTTCTTGTTACTTCTGGTGGAGAATGAATGTATCCTATGCTTTGGTAAGGAGGTTAGAGATACATCTAAAATCATTTGCTCTCACTCAATCTGCTTAAATGCATGGAGATAAAGTACAGGTTTGTTTTTGTTTGAGTGTCTCATTTAGTGATTCTTGTTATATAATAATAACTACAGGGAACAAAACAGATGGTTTTTGTCGTAAAATTCTGCTCCGAGACAAATGAATCAGGTGAATCTCACACAATTCCTTTCTGAATTGGATAGCAGAGTGCCTCTGTAGAAAGCAGCCCAACTCTTCCACTTTTGTTCTCTGATTTTATTTCTAAAATACACTAAAACAAACTCCTGAACTCAGGCTCTGGAGAGAAGTTTAAAGCCTCACTTGCAATCTGCCCATCCCCACTTGGGGAGGGAGGGCCATCGTGCAGCTCCCTGACAGATGACATCTCCTGCAGTTATGACTCCATAAAGGGGCCCTTCTTGTGCTTTGTGAAGCTTTTCCAAGTGATAAATGGTGTTCTCCTGTCTCTCCATATCCATCAAAACCTCTTCATGAATTTGATTGCACTCTGAAAGTGCACCCTTGCCATAGAAATGAATTAATATCAAGGGGGAAAGTCAGTTTTCTGCTAATTCACATAATTTTTTTCATTTGTCACATTACCTCCTCAGCTTTAAAATCCCTAATGCTCTGAGTACAATCCTGGTGGTGCAGCACAGGGAAGGAAGGTTGTTGAAGGCTGACTCTTGAGCTGAAGGTTTGCTGTAAAGACCTTGAAATGCTGGAAGCCTTGGCTGGAGATGCAAATCCTCTGGTAAATGCATATTTGCATGAGTTTTTGCAATGGCTTTTTTATCTCACTAATTTCTTGCATGCAGAAATCTGACCAAATGTTTGCAGAAGTCAAATCCAAAGGAATGCAAGCACCAAAATAAACACTTCTTCGAAGGGAGGGGAGCAGAATTTCCCAGACCCCATCCAGGAGCAATGTGTAAAATCATCTGTAACAGCCCAGGTTTCTGCTGCTTCTTCATAGTTAATGTACTCAGAACAACATCCAGATTCTGAGTCACTGCAGGCCACCTCATTGCAGGGCCCTACTGCTTTTAGGGGAAAACTGAAAGTAGAGATACTTGGTCCCCTTATCCGATGCCTCGTTACTAAACAGCCCTGTCTTGCTTAAGTGCTGTAAATTATACTTCTGTCACATTGACTAATGGGCATTATGGCTGCTATTTTCTTTTTTAAACTAGAGCCAAACTGAAGTCTCCATGGATGAATAAATGAATTAATTTATTTTATTGCAGTACTCAGTCCTCAATAAAATGTCAGAGGTAAAGTGGGGTTATTTTTTTTTTATGTTCTTGGATAGGAATATTCTGAGCACATGCTGTACACACGCTTCCTGGGGAAATTAATTATTGTTATTTTATTATTAGAACCCTTGAACATTTGTATGGAGTTTTACATCTTCAAAGCACTTTGCAAACATTTAGCTAATTAATTAAAGTGCATTTCATGCAAATCCATTTCCATCTGGGTTTACAATCAGCCCTCCTTTATGGGGAAATTATGTCACACATAAACCGAGCTGAGCCGAGGCGGCCGTGGCTGTGAGCAGGAGCAGTGGAGATGGGCAGCACAGCTGCAGGGCCCCTCACTGCTCCAGACAGCCCCTGATACCCAGAGCCCTGTACTCACAGCGCCACACACACCCACACTTAGCAGGATTTAGAAGCAGCCCAGTGGCCTCATTTCAGAGCTGAGCTTTGGGAGTGTTGACGGCTGCCTGTTGTTCGCAGCGTTCCTCGGTCCTGTTCTCGTCGTGGGGTTGACAGGAGTTATTTCAGCCTTACCCCCAGCCAGAGTGATGGCAGTGACATCCTCTAAACGTCTCTGTCCTGCAGAGGAGGATCACATTCGTCACAGAGGCTTTTTTACCCCTGCTGGAGTTCAATGAGGCTTGAAAGACAGTGAGTGCGAGTGACTAAATGGGAACATTGCTTTTGACAATGTGGAAGCTGTGGCTTCTTGGTCAGCCTTCTCCAGCCCCTGTGACAGGGCTGGCTCTGCCTGCCAGCCCAGCTGCCTCCCACATCGAGCTCTTAAAGGTAGAGATGTGCTCAGCCACTTGGATCAGGAGGAAAGAGTCCTTGATGCACTCAGAGATGCCTTTGCTGCCTCACAAAGGATCGGTCTTGGTGCCTCCAGAAGATATTTTGAAATTATCTACAGCATTTACTCAATGACCAGCACAATCACCAGAAGTACTAGACACAGTTCAGCAGAGGTAAATAGGGACCTAAAATTGAGGAGTTCCTGCTGTCTCAAGTAGATGAGGCCAGAGCCACCACCCAACAGCCTTGGCTAAGGGCAGCCAGCTGCCCAAAATAAACATATAGAATGTATGTATGCACATTACATATACATACACAGTGGTTCATGTGAAAAATAAGAGGTGTGATCAATCATCCATCAAGAATGGTGAAAAACTTCTGTGAGAATCAAAAGGGGAGAACCACATCTGTCAGAACTCAGAAATTTCAAAATATATTAGAAGCAAAAAGAAGATTTACAATACATATGGTTTTGTGTGTGGTTCTGGGGAAAATACTTTAAAATAAATGTCAAAATACTGAAAAAAAATCAATTTGAATGCAAGACAAAAACATTTAAGCAGGAAGAATGTTTAAGCAGCATTCTTATAATAATAATTGGTGTCATGGTTGTCCCATCTTCCATGTTCTTTAAAAAAAACCCAGTATGTTCTATCAGAAGTTTCACATAAGCTGAATAGTTTGTATGCCCAGTTCAGCTTAAGTGGATGAAGCTTAGAGAAGTCTGAAATGAGAAATTTGATGAGAATATTAAATGTTTTATCTTTGAACTCTGTAAATAGCAGAGTGAAGGACACCTTCACTACAAACTGGTATAAAAGCTGCCTTAGAAAGAGATCAGCACTGATGGGAGGACTCTCAGCTGACAGCACAACAGAGCTGCTGCCCCAAAGCAGCAGCCTCTGGGGCTTTGCCAGGCTCCTGCTGCATCACGGGACAGTGGATTTAAAACTGCAGAGATGGGAAATTCCAGGGAAAGAGCAGAATTGGGAAGGGATGTCCTAGAGGAGTCAAGGAAGAGAAGAAAAGGAATCTAGCTTGTAGCAGTGACCTGGTAAAGATGACCCAGAGGAAGAGGAAAAGACTTCACCAAACATTTTTTTTTCCAATTCTGTATGAAGCTAAGATTTCCACACTTTGGTCAGTATTTTCCAGCTGAAAATTAAAATGTTCTCCTTTAGGACTCCAACTATTTTTTATAATATGCCCAGACTTTAAGGAAAACAGATATGTCTTTGACATTTTTCCCTCCAGTGAAAATGAATGTTCTCTTAAAAATGGGCTTTATGAAAAGTGTTGATTGCTGTAAGAATCTGCACAGTCACAGTACCATAAGAAGCATAGTGAATATAATACTTTGGAGCTATTCCTCTTCTCTGCCTGTGCCACTGTGGTCATACACAGCACAGCTGTGGCCCAAGTCCATGAAAATCCTGATCTTTCACTTAAGCAAGAGCAGAAAACATTATTGACCCCTGGTGCAGTCAAGAGAGCTGCATTTTCCTTTACAACCTGTTAAAGATGAATAAGGACTAAGAGGAGAGAAGCACGGCTAACCATATCTCAGAACAAGCAGAAGCTCATGGCTGTGTTTGCTTTCTGAATTTTAACATAGAAATTGCAGCATTAAATTCTAATGCACATTTTTCTCAAGGGGAGGAAGGATCAGGTGAAAGTTAGCTCTGAATAGGCATTTTCTGCATCATGGCTGCATTCCAAAGGGAAGCCTTCCCCTCCTTCTAATGATGCCCTTTGGCTCTTTATGCTGTATCTATCTTGGTTTTCCACTTTGATGATCATTTCTAAATTGTTGCTTATTATCGTAATATTGGTTCTTTGAAGAATGCTTCAAGCAAAATGTTTTAAAATACAATGCATAAATACTGTTGTAACTACTACTGATAATCTCTACCATGCCTGCAAGAGCTTTCCCAGGCTGGGAAGGGAGGAAATCCCAAAGTTCCTGCAGACAGTTGAATTCAGAGTTTCTTTTGTTTGAGTATTTTTGAGTGCAGGAAAGACCAAATTTTTGTCTTCATAGGTCAAAATAGAATTCTTCATACTGAGACATGAACTGGCTCCAAGGGCCACACAGAGCCATGGCCTTGGTTCCTGGAGAGCAACAACTGTTCCAAGGTAGGTGACAGCCCTGGAAGTTAAAGCAGCCTATAGACAATCCCCAGTTTGGCTGCGGTCTCTGTCAACACGCTGAGAGCTTTTTATCTTCAATCCATTCCCTCTCCAGCCCCAGTGACAAGTGAGAACCTGCCCCTGCTAGGTGAACATCTCTGTGGCATCACACTACCATGCACTGACCATTGTCCTCAGGGTCCTGCTGTGTGCAAATCATGGCCCAGGCTGAGTTTCTTTTCCCCCATGGAGAGAAGGTCTCCCCCTGCTACCAAAGCAGCCAGCAGGATTAGTCATGAAAGAAATTCCCCAGCAATATAGTTCATACTTGGCTGCTGGGATTTCAAAGTCTGGCCCCCAGTGAGTCCCTTTCCAAAGCAAAGGAGGCAGAGTTATGCATGGATTATCTCTTGGCAAACACTGGCTTAAGCTACAGGAATCTAAAGGGAAGTTATTTAAGAAATTATTTTCTTTTCCCTTTATGCCTTGCTGCTTTCTTGCCTTCCTGAGACTCAATTTCAGTAGCTGAGCTTCAATTTTCAGCTCTGTGTCACCTCTCTGAACTAAAGATTGAATTTAGTGCAATCAAATCACTGAAGATATTGACCCATCAAATTCAGATCTAGCTCTACTTTCATGCTTCACACTGCTCATGTGTTTTGGGGGGGCTTGATAGTCGAAATGCCTGGTGAATTTTCAGATTGTCAGAGCGCAGTCCAAGAAGCTTCTTGCTCCTTCCTCCTCCTTTTCCTGCTTTTCAAATCAGTGTCCAGCTAAGGAATTTCTTATGCATGTTGTTCCATGGCCAAATGATCCTAAGGAAGAGGGCCTTTTTTCCCAATAGCATCATATCTTCCTAATCTGATGGAACCAGCTTGCTCACCTGGAAGGATGAGCTCTGGAGTCTTGAGGTTGCAGCAAGTTTGGAGGGACAAATCTAAGCAGGCCATCAACATGATCTGCTTTGTCCCCATCCCCTTGGTCTCTGCTTTGTTATTGAATATTATTGAATATTATTGAATATTATTGAATATTATTGAATATTATTGAATATTATTGACTGCTGAGTTGAGCAGTCCGTGTACCTTGCTCACATTTGTCCCCTCTCTAAACTGCTGGGAGAGGCAGCAAACAAAGACTCCAGTGGCCCACACTCTGCTTTTATGTAATGAACAGACAACACGTGGAACAGTCTTCAGAGACTGATGCCATGGCTGGCTGGGATCAGCTATACAGATGCACCCTTCAAGGCATCCTTTGAAAAAGGGGCTTCATAAATCATTCAGTCATCGCCACCTTGAGAGTGCTCACACCCCCTGACCACAGGGCAGGAGCACAGCAGCTCAGGGGATGCAGAATGTCTTGATTCAGGGGGTTATTTTCTTTTCTTTAGACTGCCAACATCCTGTAACATTTCAACAGCCAAAGAACTATTTGTTCTTGGGCACCATTTTCTGAACAGGGAATCTGTCAAGTACATTTGCATGATTTAATTTCAGAGGCTCTGTTTGTTTAGGCCCTGATCCTCTCCAGGTTTTGAAAAGCCGGTTTTTCCCTGCATTTGGTAAAGGCTGATTTCTTCCATCCCTCAAAAAAACCCTATGAAGCTTAAAATGAGCCTTCCTTTTCAATCCAAACCAAACAAACAAAGTTTGTGTCCTTCCACACTCAGCTGCCTCCCGTGTTCTTGGAAGCAGGTTTGTTGGTTTGCTCACACTCCTGGCCTGGCTGCCTCTCCTCCTCTGGCACACACCAAGTGTGGGCACAGGGTCCTGGCAGGACTTCTTGGGGAGAGATGTGGGGGAAAAACCCACATGAATTCAAGAAACCCCTTTCCTGCCACTTTGTGTCTGGTAATTTGGATTATCCCGGGTTTAAGTGTCTGGATTGGAGCTGAATATGAGCTGGCAGTGTGGCCAGGAGGCCGAAAAGGCTGACAGCATCCTGGCTTGTGTGAGCAGCAGTGTGGCCAGCAGGACAAGAGCAGTGATTGTCCCTCTGTACTTGGCATTGGTGAGGCTGCACCTCAAATCCTGGGGTTGGTTCTGGGCCCTGCACTACAAGAAGGACATTGAGGGCCTGGAGAGTCTCCAGAGAAAATGGAGCTGCTGAAGGAACTGGAGCATGAGTCTGATAAGGAGCAGCTGAGGGAATTGGGGGGGTTCAGCCTGGAGAAAAAGAGGCTCTGGAGTGACCTTTTTGGTGTCATAACTCCCAGAATGGAGGGTGTAGACATGTGGGGATCCTCACACCAAACAAGGGACAGGACAAGGAGAAATAGGTTCATGTTGTGCCAGGAGGGGTTTAGATTGGATATGAGGAAAAATTTCTTCACCAAAGTTTGTGAAACACTGGAACAGGCTGCCCAGAGCCATGGTGAAGTCACCAACCCTGCAGGTATTGAGAAGTGTAGATGTGGCACTCGAGGACATGGGTTAGTGGTGGGCTTGGCACTGTTGGGATGTTAATGGTAGCTCTGTCTAATGTTGGTTCTCTAGTGTCTCATAAGGAATGTGAGTTCATTCCTAGTATCAGCCTGAACATAAACACAGACACTTTTCTACCTGCTGGGCTATTTCCTTCTGGGAACTTAAAATCTTTCAGATTATCCAGGTATCTCATTCAAATCAGCCAGTGGACATCATGATTTTTACCGAGGCAGAGACAGACAGCATGCACAGTGTGGATCACATAAAACTCATTTTCCCAGGTACACTGTCAGCACAATAACCCAGCAGTCACTGCCTTTTTCCACCCCAGCTGTGGTGAGGAAGGCCTGTGCTTAAACCACCTCACTTCTGTCCATCCACATCTAGATCCACCAACCCATTGTGGTCCTAAAGGATGAGAACCCCTGGCTCCTTTTTCCTTTGGTCTGTGTTTCTAATTCATTCTTGGAACAGCAGCAAATCCCACCCCCCTCAGCCCCCCAGGTCCCAGAGGAGCATAATGCTGTTAATTAATTCTAATGAACATCAGACAGCCACTCTCTCTCTACATTGGGACAGGGGTTACTTTTATCTTCATCATTTGCCTTCCTTGATCTGATTTTCCCCCAGCTAAATTAAATCTCTGTCTTCTGTTTCAATTGATTTTTCTTTTCCTACTCTCTCTTTAACTGAAGTAAGTTTACATAAATGTAAAAGTAACAAGACAAAGTCTTGGAACAGACATGTCAGCTATTTAATATGGCACAGGCTGTTGTAAAGCAATAGTAATGCAGTTTAATTTGTATTTTCATAACTCATTCAGTTTCCCCTCCCCTCTTCCCCCCTAACTCTGAAAGCTAAATTATATTTAAATGTCATGGGGTGCTGGGAGATTGGCTGAAGCTGCCTGACCCATTGGACCATTCATTTGATGCAAGAGCCATGAAAGACTCAGACTTATGTCACAGAAGCAATATTTCTTATATTAGCTATTTATGGATTTACACATATTTTCATTTTTCAGCAGTAAATAAAATAAATAACAGGCACCAAAACGCTGGCAGCATGACAGGGACCTTTATGAGATGCAGAACAAGGACAAAATTAAAAGCAGAGAGACAGTAAATAATTCTGTGGACCTGATTTGTGACACGTGCATGGATAATTGCTGCACCCTGTGTTTTAAAGTCATCATTATATCTGTGTGGGGTCAGAGAAGTTGGTGTTCTCCAGAGAGAAGGAGGCTTTTTCTGTAACATGAGACCACCCTTGCATGGGAATCTGGCATGGGCAACCACCTGGGGATAAGACAGGAAGTAGCTGGAGAACTAATGGGCACCCCTGGTAATGAAAGCTATTTCTTGGAAATAGTAAATCTAATAAACTTGGAAAGACTTGGCCTCACATAGGCAAATGTGATGGCTGCCAACAGCAAACAGGCTTAATTATTTGAAGGAAAAAAATCAAAACTCACGATATTTCAGGGGTTATGGATAATGAGGGGCAATATTTGTATCTATTTGGACAAAAACATAATGCAGAAAGCCTTCTGGATTGCAGGCAAAATTGAAAAGTATTTACTCTGTCTGTTGGGTATTACTTGGAGATGGCCAAGGAGAACCCTGACTTGGGAGACTCCTTGTAGGATACAGTGGCCCCAGGGATTTGTCCCTGTTTCCCTTGGAAGCTGTGATGGAGGGTGACAACTTGCACTCCTTTTCCCTGGATGATCTGACTGATCTCCTGGCTTTCTGACTGTCCTTGCCCTCCCAGTTTTAATTGGATAAGAAGGTTCCCATCAAGAAGCAAGCTTAAGCTTTCACTACATCCAGCCTAACTCCATGGTCTTAAATCACTGCAGCTTCTGGCATTGACTTGTGGGACTTAGGCCTAAAGCCAGGACAGATGTGTACACACAAACAAATACATATATTTAAACCATATAACATTTGCTGCCATGGTAGCAGCAGGGTGTCTGTGTGCTGCTGCTGCCTTGGTAACAGGGTCTGTGTTTGTCTGCCCCTGTAGCCTGAGCTGCCATGGGATGGGGTGTGGAATACATTTAAAGGAAATAGGTTTTTTAAAAGCACAGAAATAAGAAAACCTATCAAGACTTCTGTCTGCCAGATCATGATCCCTTTTACACACCTCCTTACAGCCCCTACATGCAGTCCTGCTCTTTGTTATAACTAAGGAAGATTGAAGAGTCTCCAGAGTATTTTTTTTTCCCTGTGCTTGTCCTCAAAGACCCACATATACTAGACAAAGGTTGGATAAAATTTAGGGGGAAAATAATAGCATTACAACACAATGAAATCTGGACATCAGTGAAAACTGCTCTATTTGGTGAATTACTTTTTTGTCTGAAGAATGAGTGCAACAGAGCACCATCAATAACACACCAGGGAGAAGGAAAGTTGTGTGAAGTCAAACACATCTACCTTGGTAAAAATCATGGTCTAGTCCACTCTCCATAGCAACCACTAATAATTGGAGATTTCTGAATCCTCAATTTTCTAATATAATTGTTAACAACACAAAGCATTGATATCTAACTGTTGCTGTAAGATTAATAAATACATTTGTTGGGTGCCTGCAGAACAGAAATAAGTCAGCCTGCTCAAACTCATAGCCAGAATTTAAGGGAGTCATTACCACATTGGCCCTCTACTGAAAACTGTCTTGAATAATTAGATTTATGTGTAGCCATAAGTTATCTTCAAATTAATAGTTCTCCAGATTTCAGGACAAAAATCCCAAATCCTAGGCAATAAACATCAATCCATTATAAAGAAGGAATGTAGGACCACTGTAACTGTGTGAGGGTCATGAGAACACTGCTTATATCAGAAGAAATCAAAGCTATTACTTCCATCTCATGCAATCATGCCCATGAACTGAGAGATCTTTGAAATCCTCCTCCTACATTTTTCTTGCATTGGTTTAACAAATCATTCTCACTGGTTTTATTAAACTGGAAGTGTAAATCCTGGCCCGACTGCCATTGCACCCCAGTCAGTAGGAAATTTTATTTATCTGTTGTGAAATTAATGCTTGAAAGGACACAATAAACCACAAAGAAGAGTAGGAGAAAGAACAGGGAAGGAAAAAAACCCCCAAACCCCCAAGAGTCAGGGTTGCATTAGGCTGTGTTTGATTGCAAATACCTCTCTGATGGCTGTGCTCTGCATATTGTTCTTCAAGAGCTGGTTCAATCAAAATGTGGGAACTCTTCCTTTGGAATGGGGATGAACTCTTCTGCAGGGCTGTCTTCAGCTGCATATGAAATGGATTTTTTCCAGACTTCAAAAAGTTTGGTTAATTGTTAATTCACATCCCTGCTGGTACCAGTGGTGGTGTTTTACAGGCTGGTTTGCTGGTGAACTTGGCCAAGAAGTGCTGCAGACTCACTCCACATGGGCTGGTGAATCCCCAGTCCCCCAAAATACCATTTCCTTTATCATTCTAGTTCTTGTTAAATACCAGATTTCTATAGAAAACCATGTGTGATAGCAGCTCCTGGATGCCTTTTCCTGCAGCTTGTACCAGTAACACAGCAGAGCTGGGTTTCACCAAAGCCTGGTAATGAAGTGCTTTGTAATGTACCAACTGAGCCTCACAAGGCCTCATCTATAGTAGAATTGTATATTTACAAGGAATCAGATTTAAAAAGCAATGTATAAATATATGAGCATGAAGGAATTCTTTTAAGAATGGCTGATTTCTGCAAACTTCTTCAGCTTTTGTGGCAAAATTCTATAGAAATCCAGGGGAAAAATGAATGTCTCTGAAGAAGTTTGGGGTGAGAAGGTTAATAGAAAAATCATATCTCTGGTGTGGAATTTATTTTTTTTCAGTGCACCTCGGTATAGCATTCTGTAGGCAGCTAAAAGGGAAAAAAAAAAACTATCAGCAAGTAACATTTTCTAATCTAGTTGGGCGTAGTGCAGCCCTGCAAAGAAATAAAGACTCTCTCATCCCAGGAATCTAGCAAGTGTGAAAAGCAGATAGGAAATAATTTGTCAATAGATTTTCAGATATCAAACGGATGTGAGAGGTTGGAGCAAGCACAAACCTCTGCACAGAGCTACAACTTGTCTAACATTTTCTCCAGCAGCTCAGGGAAAGTAAATAGTTTTCCATGAACCTTTTCAGTGGAGGGCAATAAGGAAGCAGTCCCTCAGCAGCTGCTGCCTTTAATTGCTTTTCAGCTGTTCTCAGCACTGGCACCTCTCCCCTGCTGCACGGACCAAAATCCAAAGGAAGAATTCAAGTAAGATACCATGGGGAAAAAAAATCTCCCCAGTTTAGAAGTCTGTTTTGTAGGTTTCTTGTTGAAAACAGGGTGTACTTTTTAAAAGTTTGCATTTGTAAGGTGAATGTGGGCATCCTGATGACCAAAGTAAGTCAGTGTGGGCACTTAATTCCTTTGGCCCTTTGCAAATTCACACTAAGATCCCTGATCCAACAACAAAGGGAAGGCTGGGAGCTGGTCCAAGCAAAGCTCTGATTTAAGCTACTATACACCAAATCACAGCAAACACTGCAGTGATTTCATCTGCTGTGAAAAGAAAGCCCTAAACATCAGTAAATGCACCAGAAATTAGCTTTCCCTGGCAGTAAGGTTTTGTGGGTTTATTTATAGCCTATTAGTGCTCATAGAAGGCAAGGAACAATAATCTAAACCAGAGTCAGCAGTTCTGCTGCTAGTTAGAAAAGATGCCATTTTAACAGCTCTGTTTGCTCCTGCTCCAAAACTCCTTTGCCTTTTCCTCCTCTCCTGCCTGTTCACCCTCACATCCTTCACACCATTTTCAGCTGGGCTAAGGGGTCCAGGATCCAGGAATTTGCCTCACTGCTGAGCAATTTTAAGCCCAACACAGAGAGGACAGAACTGCTGAGAGGGCCCAGAAGGTGACTGTTCTCTCCCAGAAATACTCTGGTAGAAGTAACGTTTTTTTTTTTCTTTCCCTTTCGGATCCAACTTTGCCTCGCAAAACCTTCAACATTTTAGGTGAAAAGTGTTCTCTTTCCATAAAAAGGCTTGGTCTGTCAAAAAAAGCCTCTTGAGAGAGAAGACACAGGCTCTAAGAGATATTTTCTGGTAGTGACACAGTGTTCTCAGAACCCCACGTCCCATCCCTTACATGAAGAACTCCCTTTCTCCATGCAGCAGCCTCCAGCTTGTTCCTTGGTTTGCCTGTCAGAGAGAGCAGGGGGGTGCAGGTAAGATATAAATAAAGTTACAACAGGCAGCACCAGCCTTCTTTACCATGGGATGAAAGAAGAATGCAGTTCTTCTTGGTTACTGATTGAATAACTGAATTCCAGGGGTGCCAGAGACCCCAGATATGGGTTAGATGGTGCCCAGGTTTGTGGAGGAGCTCTCCTCTCCCTCTCCCTCTCCTCTCCCTCTCCTCTCCTCTTGCTGTTTGAAGAAGCTGCTGGATGAGAGTTGTGTCAGGGGCTGCAGGGTATGTGAAGAGAGGAGGAGGCTGCTGGTGGAAGGTGGGTTTTAGGATCTCATCCATGAGTGTGGATTGACAGGAATGGGCTGAATTAAAAGACCACTCCAGTTTAAACAAGAGTAGTCCAAATGGAGTGATTCTTTCCTTAGACCCCACTTTAGCAAACTGTAAGTGGAAAAACTCCTCCAAGACATAAGAAATGTTTTTAATTCCTGCCAAGCAAACCTGCTTTGAACACATAAAGCTCCAGGCTCTTAAGACAAAGGCTGACACAAATTACCTGGTATACAGCAAAGAAAGCTGCTGCGGTCACCCTGTGTTGCAGAACCATATTCCCAGAAAACAGTGGAGTAGATATGAATTGTGCATGTGTAGATCCATCACAGCATGTGGATTCATGGGGCAGGACAGACATGGGGAGTTTAATGTGTTGGGAGGAGGAAGGAGGCCTGCAGGAGAGCAGACTTGATTATTAAAGAAGGGAGCACAGGCCCTGAGTACAAATCCCTATCAGGTAGTGGTTTCACTGTGAGGTACAAACTTCATCCTCTATAAAATCCATCCCGTGCATACCTGGGCTCCAGTGCAGTCCCCAGTAAGCAATGTCTCACTCCATGAATTCCAGCAGAGGCAGGAGCACACATCACATCCCACTCAGGCTGAGGTACAGCCCAGAGGCTCAGCTGTGTGCCAGAAGACATTTATACCACATGCCAAGGCCTCCAAAGTCTTGTTGTTAACCTCAAATTAACCTCTTGCCTCTCCCACAGGTGGGAATAGCACTGGGTAGGTTCTCTTTTGTATACATCATTTTTTTCTTTGCTGGAAATCTCAGGTTTGAATTGTTCTGGAGCTCCAAGCTATCTGGCACATTTAATCATTGGCTATGCCACATGTGAGAGGATAATTCTGAAAAAGGCACCTGGGACCCAAATTCTGGTGATCAGTGTATTGTCTGTGTGGCCCACAGAAGAAAATGGTTTTGCTGCTCTCATTTAAACAGCAGTGAGCAGCAGAGCATAAGGAAAGGAAATGCAAGGTCTTAAATGAATCCAATTACTCATGCCATTAATTTAGATTTACTTGAGTAGATAGAGCATGCTAAATAAACAAAAATTGATTAGTTAGATCATGTTCATTTGAAATTTGACCATGAGTGGATGGATATTTATTTTCCAGTCTAATGGTAAAGGTTTGCCAATATGTTTCTGTGGTATTAAAAAGGAGGTCACTTGATTTTTTTCATCTAGGATTTGCAATTATTCCCAGGATCATTTTCATCTGCAAGCCTTTCTTCCTAGATAAGTGCTGTGCTGATGACAGGTGTAGGTGATGCTTTTTTGCATGTTTCAATCAAGCTAGACACTCTTACGAAAGACTGTGTGTGTGGAATGAACCCTGAGGTTTGCCTCTAGCACATGTGAAAATCAGCTACTGCCCACAGGAGCCAGCTCTGATTTTTACTCTTGAGGGAAAACAGCAAAATATGACTTGAAACCTGAATCAGTTACAGAACTATAGCACAGGGAGAATAGAGTCTGAATGGGCTTTGAAATGAAATCAAGCCAAGAAAGTGCTTGTGTAGCAGACATGCACGCTGAGGCAGCTGAAGAACAATATTTTATATTGACTACATCCCAGGCATTAGGAGCTGGGAGAAAAATGAATGTTTTTATTTAGAAACAAGGAATATTTCCCTAGCTCTCATTTCCTCTTGATAAATCACTGTTGTCCCTGTAACTCAAACATATCTGGAGGTGGGGACCTTTCTTTCCACCACACAAAAAAATAGATGCAACTTTACCCAAAACTTCCCTGTGAAGTCTTCTACCACAACCTTTTCCCTATGTTAAACTCAGCAAATATTATCTCCCCTCTGAATTGTTCTGGGTACTCAATCTCTGTCAAGAAAAGAGTGAGAAATAGTTTCTTCTGTGGCTTAAAAATCTTAATCTGAGCCCAGGTAAAATGATTATAATGTAATGTGCTTCTTAACCACATTGCTGTCGGCCAACGTTTCCTGTTCATTAATAAGATTCTGAGATGGTTCTCATGGATAAAAATGGAATTTAAAAAATAATTTATTATTTCCTTCACTGGAAACAGAGTTAGGAAGCAGGTATATGTAAAAATAGAATATTCATTTATGTTTGGGGGTGGGTCTACATAATCTTCTCTCCAGAGGGTACATCTTGATTTTCATCAGATATTGGTGAAATTTTGTGGGTGTTTGTTCTCTCCATGAATACTGTATTCAGTTCCAGTCAGCCTGGTTTTTGTACACTATATTTAAGATGGAAAGACCTTGATAATATTGAGATAAAGCCCAGTTCTCCCAGCCATGGAATATGTATAGACAGGGCAGAATATAAAAATAAGCTCTGTATTGTGAATTGCAGTAGCATTCTCCCTGTGGCTTGTAGAAAAATAACAAAGGTTTAGGTGGCAAAACTAGGCTGTTCCTTTGCAGTTTTTATTTGCTTATTTCATTTGGTGGTCATAATAGTTTTTCAACTCAGTTGGTTTTAACTTTTTCACTCTCCATGTCTCGTAGTGCCTGAGTCAGTCTTCCTTAAAGAATGCCCTTGTCAATGAAATGTTATCCTCTCCAATGTACTTTTAAAGAAATTAAAGTACTCTTTAGTTCCTACTTGGAAAACAAAATCAGATCTGGCAGTTTAGGATTATTGCAGTTGTGTCAGGTTGTATTTCAAGAAGACAGCTCTATGTGCAGTCTTCTAATTAAAATGAAAAGATACGATCAACTTATTAAATTAGCTTCCCATCTGGTAATTTTGCTGTTTAAAATAAATTTCTTTTGTGCTTAAAAAAAATCTGAAACCAGCATAACAAATGCTAAACTGATCTTAATACTGTCACTGCAACAAAAGTCTTCCAGAAGATGAGGGGAAAGCTGATAATCCTCACACAAAGTGTAGGAATAGAAGGGGGCCAGTAGTGAGGAAGGGCTGACAATGATGGATGTTTTACTGACTCCAGATCAGGTTTTATTGTAAGAATTTTCCCTGAAACTCACAGAATCCTCTGTGTATAAGGTGAATGACTCCTGCCCCTATTCTAAGTAACATGAGGTGGATTTAGAAATAGATGTATTTTATTATTGTATACCCCATGTGAATATTTGATATGCCAAAAAGGAGGGGAATTTCAGCTGAGTAGTGACTGTATTTCATGCAAAGCCACTCTCACAGCCCTCAGTTTGCTCCTGGTACCCTCCAGCAGTGCCAGCAGTGGCCCTTTGGCAGGGGAGCTGTGGGGTCAGGTTGTCAGGGCTGGCTCAGCTGCACTGCCATGTGTCCCCTCCAGACAGGGGTGTCAGGAATGTGGAATTTCCCTGCCAGCTGTGACTCTGCCAGCACTCAGCCTGGGCTCACATTTGCCCCTGCCAGGGTCAGCACCAACACCATGTGCTCCAAACCAATGTGTGCAGTTCTCCTCTCCTTCATGCCAGCACTAAGGGATGTGCTGAGAGCCACATCCCGAGAGCTGAGATGGCTCCAGCTGCTTTGGGACCAGCATCCACCCTGGAGTGCTGCTCCCCAGGGAGAACAGCAAGAGGAATTACTTCTCAGCAATTATTTCAAAGTGTTCTGATCCTTTTAACTGAGGGATTGTCTTACTTGGGGAAAAGAAACACAAAGAAAAAAACTCCAAGGAAACTCCATGCAGTGTAGCTACATGAGTTATCACTTAAAAACTCCTAAAACAAGGCTTAAGTTTGAATGCTCTTTAATTGAATTAATTCTTCTCCATTTTGTTTTTTTGCATCCATGGAAATTTGTGTGTATAGCTCAAAACAGATTTTTCCTCCTTTCTTTCTTTCTTTCTTTCTTTCTTTCTTTCTTTCTTTCTTTCTTTCTTTCTTTCTTTCTTTCTTTCTTTCTTTCTTTCTTTCTTTCTTTCTTTCTTTCTTTCTTTCTTTCTTTCTTTCTTTCTTTCTTTCTTTCTTTCTTTCTTCCTTCCTTCCTTCCTTCCTTCCTTCCTTCCTTCCTTCCTTCCTTCCTTCCTTCCTTCCTTCCTTCCTTCCTTCCTTCCTTCCTTCCTTCCTTCCTTTCTTCCTTTCTTCCTTTCTTCCTTTCTTCCTTTCTTCCTTTCTTCCTTTCTTCCTTTCTTCCTTTCTTTCTTTCATCTGGAAAATCACTTCCTAATGCCTTGCAGACTCCCCAGGACTATCCATGGCTTATCCAACAATGTTCTGGCCAACCAAGTTATTAATAAAGATCAGCTCTGTAGTCATTCATGCACATTTCCATTGCCAAAAGCTTCACAGCAGGAAAGAAAGATTTGACAAAATAAGGGTCCACAATCCTGAATGTTTTATGAATCAGAAGAACTTCTGGGAAAGTAAAACCTAACAGATAGCATCTGTACCTGGCAGCAGCAGCCTAGAATAGATTCAAGTCCTCCCAGGCTTATTGCTCATGACAGAGCCACACTCCTGAAGGTGCAGAGGCTGCAGGGTCTCAGGGAGGAAGGATTGGAACCCAGTGCACCAGGTCTGGGAAGCAGGGTGACAGGATGAAGACAGGTCCATCATCTCAATGTTCTCTCTTTTCTTGGCTTTCCACTGCCTGGAGCGGGTAAATGAGGACAAAAATTACAAAGGAACAGCTCCAGACAACCATCTGCTGGGAGAGAAAGGAATGCAACAGGAAGAATCACTCAGCTGGCTGTGAGGATAGCTGTGGGTCACAGTCCCTCCAAAGTGCTGCGCTCATCCCTGAGGATGGAGATGCTGGGACAGGGCAGAGTGCGGTGGGTGAGAGCAATCCCTGCTGGCAGCACAGCCAGGAGCTCTGCCCTGCTCCCTGCAGGCTTTCTCCTGTGCTCAGCTCTCAGCAAGGGGCAGGAGCACAAGCTACACCCGTGCAGTTTACACCAGGGATCGTGTTCCTTTCCCAAGAGGAAAACGCACAGGGATTTCTATGGCAGTTTAATGGCCCTTGGCTTAGCTGAGTGCCCTTGGCAAAGCCTTCAGTGTGTCAGAAGAGCTGTTGGGCTGTGTTAAGGGAGAGGTGATTTTACTTCAGCTTTCTGCTACACTCAGAACACGTTTTTTTCCCTGTCAGTGAGTGCCCCCATCCAGTCATAGAGTGCAGATTCAGAAGAATGTGTTTCCATCCAATAATGGGTCTAGGATAAAGACCTCATCAGTCTGACATCCAATTGGGATTCTGGCTCAGCAGTGATGAGGCAGTAACATTAATGCAGGATACTAAAGCAAGAAATAGATTTTTGGCCCTTAAATTGTTGTGTTCAGCTCCCTCCCCAGCAACCCTGTCTCCACAGGAATGGAAAAATAAAATCAGAGAGAAGAATTCTGTTAGCAGACAAGGCAAGAAATTCAATACAGATGACATTTGCTTTGCAAAGCAATAAAAAAAGCTCCATCTGTTTAACAGTTAGGTACTTTCAGATAGGATTTAGCACAAAACATTTAGAACATTTCCAAAACATTGCAATGTTAAATACTCAACCCACAGGACAGATGTGGGGTGGAGATGAGGAATTGGAGGCAGAGAGGTTGAACTGTGACAGAATTCCAATTAGGACTCTTGGCTTTTGGGCTTTTATCCCAAGAGCAGAATGTCCATCTGTTTTGTTGGGTAAGGCACCCAGCATGGCAAAGGGCAATCAGCATTTCAGCAGCAAACTGGGCATCTTTTAACCTGTATTCCCCAGCATGAGAGGAGTGGGACCTCAGGGAGGTGATCCCACATGAGCCATGGTGCCTCACACCTCCCCAGCTGTCAGGATTCCGTGGCTCCCAGGGCTGTGGACCATCTCCTGCTCCTGTCTCAGCAGTGCTGTGCATGACAGCTGATCTTTGCAGCCCTCGCCAAGACCCTCCTGAAATAACACTGATGTTCCTGTCTCTGCTGCTCATCCTTCCAAGTCACAAACACCAAAAATCTGGTTTTAAACAGGGAGCTCTTTTCTTACTGCAAGGGATTGTTCCTGTGTTTAGCATATCAGGGCCAGTCATCCCCACAGAAGTGCACATCTGCTTTCTGCTGAGATAACATGAGATCCCCAGCTCAGTCTCCTGCAGGAAATAATTCAATTGTTTGTAATTAGACTCAAAGAGCAGCAGCTCCCACTCTTCTGTAGGGGTCAGTGAGGTCCTAGGAAGGGTTACCAAGGAACCAGAGCAATTAGCATGTGGGCACCTAATCAGCTACTGCAAAATGGCCTGAAATACAAAGGACAATAAAGGCTTGGCTTTATTCTGTGCTATTTCTGACACAAACAAAAGCTTCAATTAATTTTGGAGCAATATGCAAAATACCTATCACTGTTTCATGGATATTCAGAAACAACAGCTGCTCTTTTTGTGGCTGTTTGCTGTTGAGACCTAACAGAGGTTAAAAGTTCATTGTTTCCATTATCCTCAATATATATGTATATATACATAGCAATTCACAGAGGTATGGTGAGGCTGGGTGCATCTATTGGCATTCTCTTCCTAGGAGGGGGGCCTGCCTGTGTGTATCTGCATGATGGAAAGATCTTGTTCATTAGCTCAGGATGCTCATATCATGTATATTCTATTAAGCACATATTGAATATGCATCTCATTTTCATTTCAATTAGGATCTGAGGGCTGATTTCATTCATGACTATTGATTCCTTACTGACCATTTGCATTTTATTCTGTTCATTATTATTTATAAGCTCTGTGGTCTCTGAGGAATTTAAACATCCCTCTCTCGTGATTGCCCCCAAGTGATGAATTACACCCTGTCCTTCAAAAACCAACACAACAAGCCCCATGCTCATCCTCTGCTCTTTCTATGTATTTATGGGGCTTCCTGTGCTTTGCTCTGGTGCCTTCTGTTGGGCTGGCAGCAGGTGATGCTCTGCATGGTGAACTCCATTTACTGCATGACATGCTGTGGAGTTTTCCAGTACAAAGAGATATTTCTCTGCTGGGAAATATTTCCCTGCCCTGTCAGGGCACCGGGTGGCCAGGAGCAGAGAACATGACAGCTGAATCACAGACACCTCCTCTCTTCAGAAAATCACTGCCGGCTTTTGTCCCTGACTCACGAACCGGGACAAGAAACACTTCACTCCCAAATCCTCTCCCTCCCCAAGGACTCCCTCCTGCCTGACATTTCACAGTGTCAGAGGATTAGTTAAATGTTCTGCCCCTGTTTTTATAGGAAGGATGTGTCCTTTTAGTCAAGGTACTGTGTTTTAAGTGTTTTAGGGAAAGGTTTTAGTTCAGTGCTTTGCACACACTGATGTGTGTGGCTGAATTTGCTGGTCCCTGAACTCCACGGGGGTGAGTGAAGAACTGGAGATTCTTCCTGACATGTGGAGGCTCCCCAATGCCTTTTGATGATTTGACAGGTACTGTCTGAGACCAAATTTGCACAATCCCTAGCTTGGAATGAACAGACATGAGACTTCAAAAGAGCCAGAATTGCAGTTTAAATTGAAAACAAGTTGTGTTTTCATTGGAAGAACTATGCAATAATTAATTGCTTACTTAAATGTAGGCTTAGATCTGAAAGGTCTTTTGAGAGATTTAAGAAAGTCTACACATTAAATCTGATAGGAACATATGCTCCTAGATTGTTTTGATCTATGCTAACAGAGCTGGAAGGACACAAAAGTGCAATAGAAGTAAAATACAAACTGAATTCTTCCAGACATAGAAGAGAGTGGTTTGCTTGATAGAGTTTTGATGCAAATGGATAAAAAGAGGAGAGAAAAAAGACAAAGGGCATTAATTTTTCTTTCAGCAAATTAACCCCTCTGCCCAGAGTTCAGGCTTTCACACACCCATCAGCTGAAGCAATGGCATCACACCACCAGACAGGAAGAAATGAAAGCCTGGCTATCAGGTCTGCCAGTGTTTCTCTCCACTCCCATGAGGATTCCTGTGTGATCATATCAAGGTGCAACAGAAGACACAAAGTCCCAAGACATTTCTCCAAAAAGTGGCATTAAGGGCAGGCTTAAGTGGGATGGATGTTATCTAGAGATTACATTCCTGAGTCTCCAGTGAGTGATTAATAATCACATCCTGGCTGCTCCTAAGGGGGATTAACAGGGCAGGAAAGAACTCAGTGCTGAGGATTCCCACACCAAAGCAGCTTCTCAGCCCACAGGCATACAGGATAGATGGATAGGAAAGAAGGGAGTAGGAATGTAACAAAGAGAGGAAATTAGGAGAGCTTTCACAGCTACTTAGCAGAACAGAAAGAACAAGATGTTGGCCAAACTTTTAATTTCTTACAGCAAAAGGTACATAAGGATATCTATACTTGTCAGGAGGGAGCAAGGGCTCCATGAGATGCCTCTGGTGTTGGCTCCTTCTGCATTAAATCAAGGAGAGTTAGTTTTTGCCCTTGTTCAAGCACATCCTGCTCTGAAATCCCAGCTAGTTTCTGGGTCATACCAGCAAAGAAATCCATCCTATTATTTGGATTTTCAGGCCCTTGTAAGCCAAGGCACCCAGCCTTAATTACGAACTCCTATCATAAAAGTTGCTTATTCTTGAAACTGTGGGTAGAGAGGATTTCTTTCCAAATAAATTATCAATTTAGCCTGTACAGAGCTGCATCTGAGAAGCTCACCTCTTTACTGACAGCTTCTGTTGGTAGATACATTTCCCTATTTCATTGTGAAAATAAAAGCCCATTTATAGCAACACACAAAAGTCCCTATTGACACCAGAGACTACTTTTGGTAGAAGTCAATTCTGTTATACATACCTCTTAAAAAAAAAAGAAAAAAGTTTTGTGATTCTTTTATATGTAAACTGGGTATTCCCTAATTTGTCTTGAAATAAATGCCATTAATTTGTCTTGAGATAAATGCCATTTATCTTCAATAAATGCTCTAATGCATCAGGGCTGATCAAAGGGCTCTTGTCCTTGCCTCTCCACTGAAGATGCCAAAGTGGTTCATGATTCCCAAAACCCTCTCAGCAGGGGTATTTCACTCCTTGGGTCTGTTACCAGCACCCTGCACAAAGGCAGAGCTGGGGGCTGCACGATGGAGATAAGACCCAGAATGAAGCACTCGCAGATGGCAGTTGCCGTAGATGGTACAAAGGATTCTTTAATTAAGTCTTCCCTTCCCCTTATTAAAATTCAGGAAAGATTACCAAGGAATTTGTACTGTATCTTGAAAACAAATCATAACAATTACAGCAGACTGCCCCAGGCTGGCTAGATTGTAGCTCATTATTCCACAAAGGCTTGATGAATGTGTAAATTTATAGAGAAGGCTCCTGCATGTCATCATTGCTGTGTGAAGACTTCCTGCTTGCTGTATCCAGTTTTAGAAGGAAGACCAGCTGGCTAGAGTCCCTTGAATTATTTGCTGTTGTTGTTGAATTTTTAAAATACATATAAATTATGTCTCACATTTACGGTTTTTCTCCAAGCTGTCAAACAGGGACTCATTTCTGCTCTTTTTGATGCCATCTAACTCAGTTAACTCTCTAGCCCCACATCCCTCAAATGTCACCAAAAACAATGGCTTTAAAATTCTAAATATGTGTTTTTTTAAATGCCACAGGCTTCCCCTTGAGGAAAAAGGAAACTTTACAGCATAATTGTTTTATACCTATGAGCTTAATTGCTTTACAGGGATAAAACAGGAGATTTGCATACGTGCACATCCGACAGGACAGTCTGTGCTTCCCCACTAATTGCTTAAATGCTGGGTCAAGTGGGGTGGGTGAATCACTCATTATATACATTTCCTCTTAAAAGGGGAGCTTTGAACAAAGATCAGGGCTAGATTTGATCCTCTACATCACACCCTTTGCATGTGTGATTCCATAGGGAAGACTGGAGCAATGGTGTGATTTATTGGCAAGGCTTATGGATTACAGTGCCACAAGGGACTGTCAAGATGATCTTAGCCAACTCCCCTGCAGAAACCAGACCAGAATATTTCTCTGAATTAGCATCTGGACGAAGATCAGATGCAGGAAAACATGTCCACTCGTAATTAAAATCTATCCATCAGTAGATAATCCACTAACAGCCCTGGGGAAATGAAGCAGGAACATCATTCTGGGACGTGCACCCACCCGAGCCAACATCCATGCCTGGTCCACCTCTGTGCTTTTTCTGTTCTCCTGATTTTATACCTGGGGCCTCAGGCTCCAGCAGTGCATAGGGAACTCCTTCACCATTCTCCTGGATATATTGCTATCATTGCAAGTTTAAAGTAATTTATATGAAACTGGTTCAGTATATGTTGGCGGCAGAAAAGAGGAAAATGTAGATTTTTGAAAGATAGTGCTTATGTGTTCTGTTTCCCAAATGCAGTGAAATGAATGTTCTTAGTCTGTCTCCTCCCTGGCTGTGGTGACTTCACCTTCTCTTGCAAGATTTTAAATGTTCAGATACATGCAAATCCTATTTGCAAAGAAAATACCAGGCACTTCCAGAGTGCCTGAGAACTCACAGCACTTTGCAAATATTTTAAATTCTGCTCATTTTGCCAATGGCACCTTGAAGCCAGGACTCCAGGGTCTCAACCCATCATGCTGGCAGCCAAGTTTAGCTAAATCAAACAGATCCAAAGGACAGCACTCCACAAGCTGCAGGTAGAGGCATGGGCTGGAATGTGATGCCACCAAGGCCACGATGAGAGACTTGGCAAAGAAAAAGGGAGAAAAAACTTCCCACAGGATAGAAAAAGACATAAGGGATTCTGGGTTTGTACTGGTTTTATTTTTGATTTTAAATGACATTTCTCATTGTATCTCTGTGTAAATAATCCAAAGAAAATATTCAGCAACCTTCTCCACAGCTAGTCTTTACTCTTGCTTCTATTTAAAAACACTCTGGCTGGGCCTGTCCAATAAATCAAAGTCTTCAGCTGATCATGAAATTAATAAATAAGGTGACACATTTGCTCTCCACTGCAGATGAGATCTCCCATTTCATGCTTCAGTTGCCTGAAGTAAGAATGAAAGAGAGGGAGACTTTTCCCTGTGGTGGTAAGGAAAGCTGATGAAAGATTACCTTAAAATCCCTCAGAAGGGACAACCACGCAAGACAGAGTTGTTGTTTTTTTTTTTTTAACTTCCCTTAAAAAAGATATAAGCACATAAATAAACAAAGTAGAAGAAGGCATACTTTATATTGATTTTCCTACTCTGCCTGCATCATTCTCCCAGGGACTGCAGGGAGAGAGGAGCTGGGATGAGCAGATGAACAGATGCCACAGGTGTGTGGGCTGGGCACAAAAATAAATAATTAAATAAATGTATCATCCAAGTAACATGGCACTTTTCAACATTTATTTTAATAAAGGGAGACAGGAGGAGGTCTGTGAATTCTGAAATATATTCTTTGCAGGGATAAAAGCATCTGGGAAAATACAAGATATCATTATTATTATTATTATTACTTAGAAGATGGCTTAATTATATTTTTGACAGAATGTTTGAAGTTGGATGGTGTGGTGCATTCCTCAGCAGCTAATGAAAGATTGCAGCCTTCCTTTCAGCTTGATAGATTTGAAATGTCTGTCCTATTAGTGCAAGGAGGGAAATTTTCTGTTAAGTGTTCTTAAGGCAATGGGGAACTTCAAAAAAGAAAAGATCTCTTTCACCTTCAGGACAAAAAAATTGAATATGGTCAGTGTTTCCATGTACAGAATACCAAAGTGTTCACTGGCACATAAATCTCGCTCTCTCCAATATAATTAATTTTTTATCATTAAAAAATGGTGTTTTCATTTCAAAATAAATGGAAGAGGGAGGAACGATCATAGAGACCAGAAAAGTCATCTTTAAAAAAAAAATAGATTTGCATTTTGTTTGAAAAATAAGACAGGAGGAGAGGTGAGATTTTGGAGGATCTTGATCACTAGTGGTGATAACAGCAAGGACTGGTGCTGCTGATAGGCTGCTTCTCTGGGCAGCTCTCTCTGCCCTCTCTTTCTTTTGACACACAAACCCCCCCCACCCTCACACATTTATTTTTTCTATGTATAAAACACCTTGAATGCTTGTTAAATGTTAATTTGTAGATTAGAATATGCAAAAGTTTTGGTAAGTCATGACTAAGATAACCAAAGTGATTTTGAAAAATAGTTCCACGGTCACTGGAATGTGAATCATTATAAGAATAAAGAAAAGATGTTGCTACAAATGAACTAACTAAGGAGTGAAATAAGAAATCCCAAAAGTACTGTGAAATAATGGCAAACAAATCTGCAAATTCATTTTTATTTTTTCTAGAAGAAGTTGTCTTGGAAGATATTCCTAACATTTTGTTCTCTGTCCTGCCAGAGCAAAGAGACTGTATGAAAGATTTAACAAAATGTTAGAAAACCTTTGGTGAGTCCTAATTCTTCTTTGATTAACAGTAATTAAATACATCGGGTCCACATTTTAGTTTCTGTTTAAAATACTTTTTTCTTTCAAATAGAATATGGCTCATTACAGACACACTTCTCAAAAATGACAAGGGTTGATTTATTTTTTCCTTTCTCAGTCTAGCCTCAGTATCAAGGAGAGCCTGGATTCCTAGTCCCTCCTTCACCAGGGATGCAGGGATGCTGTAGGATTTGCATCCTACAGCAAAAGGCTCATTACCACTCACTGTGGTGATGAATTCGTGAGCTGAACAGAAATTTCTCAGCTGTTGAGGAATGTATTAAATGCTCCCAATATACATTCTAGCAAGTTAATGAATACATATATATATGCATGTGTATATATATACAAATGTTAACTTATAAATAAATCTTCCTCTCCTCTATGAGTTTTTATGCCACAAGTTAGTTAACCCCATAAGCCCTGATTAATAATATTAAATAAAATAATTATTTTATAGAATTTCTGTTTATGTCAAGGGAATTGCAGGCTGGCTGATGCCACCCCCGAGTCCTGGGCTGGGAAATCAGGAATTATGGAATCTATAATTCATGGGAGCTTCTCAGAAGCTGAATGCAAAAGACAAAACTGATGTTAACAAGCTGCAGGATTAAAAAGAGACATGGAAACCCCTGAGCTAGACCTGGCCTCCTTGACTGATAGCCACCACTGATACTGATTCAGCTCCTCTGCACAAAAACACCCCTGTGACACTCCCTGTGCCCTTGGATGTCCAACCTGTGCCAACAGGATCCTTCCATCTGCAGTCAGGCAGGGGACCAAGAGCTCTCAGCTCTAGATAGAGCTGATACCACTCCCTCTATCCATATCTGGCATTTCAATATTACTGACTGAGCATTACTCACTGTGTCATCTTTTTGCTCCCCTAAAGAGGAGAAGATTGACAGCACATTCAGGCAATTCCCAGATGATGAAACCCAGATGTGTCCCTGCTCTCACTTTTGGCTCTATCTGAACCTTTGTTTCAGGACAAGGCCATCTCTACAGAGCTGATGCACTCTTATTCCAGATTTCAGCTGCTCAGCCTGGGGTGAGAGCCTAGGAAAAATAAGCTGGTCTGTACTTTAGAAATAAAGCTCTTTCTTCAGACTTAACTCTGTCTTAGAGCTTAACATGACTCCCTCAGACACCTGAAACCAGCTCTATCCTCTCTAATAACAGATAAAAAAGGACAGATGTCTTAGTTTATTACTTTTTCCTTTCCCTGGTTCTTTTGAAACCTCAGATTTTCAGAAAGTAGAGTGTAAATCAATGAGACTTTCCCCTATAATTATCATCAATAGCTGTACACTACAATTTCTAGCCCAGAAAGCAGACTCTGCCTTTCCTGTAGTTTGATCCCCTCTCCTCTGCATGCTGCTGCCTGCAGGAGATTCAGAGGGCAGCAAGGCTGTGAAAACTGTGTGGGATGAAGACCTAAACAGGAAAGAATCTGTTGTGCAAGATGCCTTTTGTCAGCTGAAAATTGCACTTGTAAAAAAACAGAAAAACCCCAAAGCTTGTAGTTAAAGAGTAACATCTTTAGCTCTAATTTATACTGACAGCACAATAGAGCTATTGCTCAGGCTCTGCCTGCTCTCTCCCCATCACAGCAAGGGTTTTATTAAGTGATAAATCAATTTCTACAAGGCAAACTGGAGATTAAGTCCTTATCCAATGTTCATTTGCAATTGAAAGCAAACAGAAATACCCTGGGACAGGGGCTTGGTGACCCTTTTCAAGGGCCAAGCTTGAATAAACACCCCACATGCCAGCACAAGGCTGAGATCAGTATTGCAAGACCTGAGGGAATGCTGTTTCTCAGAGTCTGATCAACTAACGATTTCTTCTTTAAATTAATAAATTCCCTGAATAAATAATTTGGATTAAAATGGTCACTGCTGAAAGAAATGTCATTCTTTGGTTCTGATGGCAGGTCTCAGCTGTTGGAAACCAGTGCCCAAATAGCCAGATCAGCTTAGAGCAGGACCTGTCTCATCTCAGATTCCCTGCCAGGTGAGGGGCAGAGTTGATATTTCAGAAGACACAAGGAAATCTCTCAAGGAGCAGATCTGTAAGTGACCATGGACTCTCTCTCTCCAGGTACAACATCAGCTCTTTGCCATGTGAGGTAAGAGCATCTCCCTTTGGGCAGTCTCTGTGCTGGTGAAATCCTTTCCTGCAGGAGAAAAGGGACTTTTCCCACTCTAGGGAAAGCTGGAGTAGAAAACTCCCCACATCTGTTTACAGTGCCAGAAACAAAAACCCAGTGGGCAGAGCTCCCTGTCCCAGCTTTTCCCAGCAATTTAACTGGAGGTGCTGCACATGGAATGGAGGCAGGGAGAAAATATGGGGAAAATGAGAATTGTTCCCTTCAGCCTGGGAACAGCTCAATGAAGGGGCCTCCACATCCCCCCCTTTGAGGGAGTATTGAGTGCTCAGGCAGCAAACACAGCTGGGAACACCTGTGGGCCAGCAAGAAGTGACACTTCATGGAAATGCAATTACTCAGAAGATCAAGGTGAGCTTGTGAGGCAATGCCTGCTTTCTTCTCCCTGCCAATACCCCTTCAGCAGTGCTGCAGGAAGTGGTGACAGCCTTACATCTCTTTTTCCCTTGGCCTGAAGCCAGCTGCTCAAAAGATGTGATTACCCTCCTCCTTTGGCTCCTCTTCTCTTTGAGGAAGAATTTTGGCACCATTTGTCTCCTCACCAATTGTGCTTCCCCCAGTTCAGTGACCTCTAGCATTTTACCCAGGTTAGAAGTGAAGGATGCACATCTTTAGCCATTGCAGGAGTTCAGAGATGACCTCTGGGTCAGCTTTAGCTCCAGGTTTAATCTTAGAATCTTCCACTGAATCAAGTGAGTTTTTCATTTTGTTTAGGGTTTTATATCTTGTGAGGGAATCTATAACTGATCCATCCTTGGCTGTGGTAGCTGTTTGAGAAAAGCAGGAGGGAAAACTGTCACAGTATGGGAGAGTGAAACTGTTTAGTAGCTCAGGGATTAGTGGTTTGCAGGCAAACTCATTTCAGAAGCCATCAGAGATAGGAAATCCTGCCTTTCAACTTCTTCCTTGCTGTGCCCCTTGCAGAAGGACCAGGCTTTCAGTAATCCCAGCACAGGGGAATGGGTTAGGGATGCTGCCATGAGCTCCCCAGCTGGGAGGGGTGAGTGGGTGGCAATCCCTGTGCCAGGGGCTGAGTGGAAATTTCCACATCTGGCACAGAGATGGGAGCTGAGGGCCCCCTGGAGCTGCGGGTGCCCAGCTCCCTGCAGGCTTTTCCCCATCATTAATGGGCTCTGTGTGCTTCTGTGGTCTCATTAACAATGCAGCAGCCATAGCAGGGCCATTGCTGTAAATGGCACCACTTCAGATCATTACTATAGATTGCTGGGGCATTATCTCTCTCCCAGCAACAGTTTCATTTGAGTTCGACCAGATTCCATCAAATATTCAAATGCAAACAGATATTTAACTGCAGTGGAAGGTGGTTTGCTGGCAGTGAGTCAAGGCTTTCAAACGTTTTCATGTTTTTACAATCATTCCCTCCATCCCTGAGGTGTTTATTGTGAATTACCAGGAGGGAAGACATAACTTAGCAATGAATGGGGGAAGGAAAAGGGAGCAAACCTCTAAACCACAGCTAAGCAATAAGCAATTCACTTTGTCCCCAGAAAACTGTTTTCAGTGTTTCTGTTTTCTTTAGAGCTGGTTATATTGTGATTTGAAGAGCAAAAATGCCATAACCCAGAGTCCTGTGGCTGGTGCATTCAACCTCTTTTCATCTCACCCCACACAGGTTAACTATAGTTTAAAATAAAATTTTTACTGCTGTTCTGCACTTCATAAAAGTGCACAAACCTTGAGAAAAATCTATTGCCTTCCTCCAAATCTTTGATGTTTACATGTTTTCCCACTCATCTGGGAGCTGCCCTTGCTGGACTTCTCATCAACGCAATCAGGATTTATTCTCATGGACAAAACAGAGTAGCAAAGCTCTAAAAAAGACCACAATGACACCAAATCCCTATGAAATCCAAAACACACATAAATTTTCAGTGCTCACTGTCAGTACAAATGCCAGGTTACCACAAACCTGGACAGAAAAGCACACAGGTGACAGATGGGAGAACCTGTGCTGGGACAGAGCTGAGGTTGGGTCCCCCCCTGAGGAACAGGGAGATGCCCTGGAAGGCCACAGGAGCAGCAGCACCTCCATGATCCCCCAGGAACAGCAGCACACCAAAACCAAGGGCTGGATTCAGGAAAATTCCTGCACCAGCCAGGCCTTCCACAAAGTGTGTCCAAGGCAGGCAGCACAGCATCTCCCTCCTGAGGACAGGGCTGGGTGGAAAGTAGGGCACCTGGACCCACTGAGCTCCTGCTCCTGCATTCAGGGCCTGGTTCTCACACCTCCAGTTCAGCAGCAAAACCAGGCTGAGAAGTTGAACCATGGCAATGGGTCCCTGACCCCTCAGCACCACCCACCACCCGCTCAGCCGCGCCAGCAGGGCAGAGTCCTGAGAGCCTTCACCTTCCAGCCTCATCTCCCTCACCTTTGCACCATTCACAGCAATGTCTGAGACAAAAAAAGGCTGTTAACCTGAGTCTGCTCCTGTTGTGGCACGAATTGTTTAGGAAGCACCTCTTAGCACAAGCCACCAGCAGTATCTCTGCCCATCGAAGCCCTTTATCAGAGATCCAGTCTTTCCCATTCATGTAGCACAATAATTTGTTATCCAACAGGTAGAAAAAACATAAATAAAGAGCACACAAAGAGGGGAAGGGAGATATGGAGAACAAAGGCATCTGGGCACAGCCTACTGCTGTAAATAGCAATGTGAGAGCATTCCAGCATGCAGGAGTTTTAAGTCTTACATCTTTGTGTCAGAGAATTTGTCGAACAAAAGAAAACAAAAATAATTCAAAGCAGTTTTGCCCCCATTCTCTTCGTGATAGGAATCTGTTCCTTTTGCAAATAAACCATGTTTTCTCCAGCTCATCCCTCTCTGAATGGAGGAGCAGGCAGAAACAAATTAATCATGCTTACATTGCCTATTTGGTTTTTGCTCATTGCTCTAAGCTCCTTTGTGATCTCTCTTTAAAAATATTTTCATCTATTTGTTTAGAGAGAAACTTTCCTCCAGGCAGTAATGCATAATATAGTAATACAGGACATTGCAGGAAATTTCATCTTGTTGAAAAAACCAACCCAAAACTAGGTAGATTTGGTCTGGTCTTCCATTTGAATTTCAATTCAGTTACCTAAACAATAATGCTCCTATCCCCACTGTGAAAGGATAGTAAATACGTTGCACTTAATGATGTTTTTCTGTGGTCTGTCTATTCTCTGCATTCTAATTTTCAGTGTTAACTTCCAGACACATCTAATGTTTCATAAAAGGCAATGATCCATTTCAAATTCCTTGGGACATGTCTCATTTTCTGAAAGATGTGTGTTGTTTACTGCTGGCTGAGAAAAAAAAAAATCTTATTTCTTACTGCTGGCCTTTATATCCCTGATTTTATGTCTTTTTAAATCCTGATGGAGAAAACAGAAAAGGTGTTGACCCCCATTTTATGGAATTTCTACCCAATCAGTTTTTTATCTCGCTGATTTCTTAGGGTTAATTGTACATCCTGCAAGTGATGTTTTCAAATTGTTAAGGGCGATATTTTTGTAATTGTAGCGTTTAGATTGATGCTTGGCTGTGTTTAGGGACTGTGTTTATGTGGTTTGCCATCCCTGGCTCAGCCCTGCCCCCCTCAGAGGGGCTGCCTGCCTTTTGCTCTTGCTCTGCTGCTCCACAGCTGCTCTGCTCCACTGATTTCATGAAAGGTATCATCTCTCCCTCTGCATCCTCACTCACTCCTTTGCTGGGAAACATTTCCAAGTCCTGGTAACTGCAGGAGGGATGCTCTTGGGCTTCCTGGGCATCTTTTTCCCAGTTGAAGTCTTGCACAGATAGAAAGGCACCCCTTTTCCAGGGACAGATCTGGGCCTTCCCCAGGGAAGTGGAAACTGAGTTTACAGCTCATATCTTCCCTGTGTTTTGATGTAAATGTCCTGACCCACCTCACTTGTCCCGGTGGAGTCTGCATAGCCTTTCCCACTTATTTTCCAGGCCCTAGGGAATACAACAGAGGAGAAAACAGCATTCTACAAAATCCTGCTGATATTCCAGGAAATGCTGATGCCAGGGGGGGCTGAGCTCTTCTGTTTCACTTCTCATGCAGTGATCAGGGCAGCACTGAGGGCAGGGAGGGCAGATGAAGAACATCCCTGTGGGATTCCCATCAGGAGTGGTGCTCAGCACACCTCCACAACCCACGACCCCATGGAGCCTCTTGGCTTGTGCTGGCACAAGGACACATGTGGGGAACCAGAAATTCAGCACAGCACAACAGCTTTGCCTCTTTGTGCCATTAGACAGCACAGAGAAGAGCCCTTGACACCCTCAGTAATGCTCAGGCATCAAAGTCAAATAAGTACCAGCTTTATGGAGGGTTTTATGTATTGATTTGTAAATAGACAAACCAATTTTGCCTGACTCCCTTAAGACATTATTGATATTTTCTGCAGTAAAATCTTCCCTTCTTTTGTGTGTATTTATCAAGGACAAGGGAAATAAATGACAGGATTGATGTTTCATAAGGGTAGCTCTGGAATGAACTGTCAAGGATTTTGTTTCCTATTTCACTTGCTGCAGTTCAGTTTTAAGCTGATATTATATAGAAAAGAGTAGAATTTTTTACCCCTTCTCTATAGGTTTGGTTACATATTTAATTGATCTAAAGTTTTGGAGGTGACTCAGTCTGTCATATGAGTCTCTTGCATTTGCAGATTGTTGATTATTCACACAGAATTTCTCTTGAGAAAATAGAAATAAGATTCAGTTTACAGCTTTTGATCTTTAACCACCACTCAGCAAGAGATGGACAATCCTTTGGTGAGGAGGGACATTCTGGTGCAGGACACCCAAGAACTGATGGCCCAGTGCTCTCCACTTGGGTGATTCCTGTGTTGGCAGGAACCACAGTTAACTAAATTCAGTGAGTATTGAAGGTGCACATTTGCTCATAAATAAAAAAAAACCAACCCTAACCTTTATTATATTTACAAAATGTATTGAAATCCATTGTGCCTTCCACAGGTACTGGTTAATTGGCTTTAGAGGAAAGTGAATCCCTTGTGCCCCATGAGTGCAAGGCTATGAAGGTATCCAAACACACCCAAGCAATGGCTCACTGGATATTGAAATACTGCAGGGAGCATAATTCCCACTGCTGCTGTGTATTAGATTAAACCCTAGCCCTTTGTGATCCTGGCACAGAAGATTTTCTAGCTGAGAATATCCCAAGTGTTTTTACTAATTAACCATTTCCAGAATCTACCATCCCTAACGCATGAGTCACATACCAAGAGAGGATGATATTTTAACTTTTTTTAGTGCACCTTCTGCTTCCTAAGACCTAGCATTGAATTCAAGCTTTTCTGTGGAATCCTGTAGCTGAGATTTCTATCTAACCATGCATCTGCAGGAGATTCAGTGCTGGGAAAAACATGCCATATCATAAGAGTCAGCGAGTTTCACTCTGTTTGGCTGTGAAGAAAAACTTCTATTTCCATCATTTTCCTCCAGGATGCAGATTTTGCAGTACTATTCCATGATACTTCAATGTACAAAAAGATGGGAAAGACCTTTGTTGTAAGAGATCCAGACAGGTTATTTCAGTTTTGGAACCATGTGATAGAGATCATGCCACTGAGTGAGCAGGACAGCACCAAGCCCTGTGTGGGCAGGGCTCCCATGAAAAGCTCTGGGCAGGGTCCCAGCCTGTTTAATTGGCTCCCAATTACCTGAAACAGCAAGGTGAGTTCTTTTCTCTTGCTCTTGCCTTTCCTCTAGACCAAAAGCAGATGCAGTTACAAGAGGCCAAAGCAGCCAAACTCCTCACATCAGAGGGAACATCAGTTTGCAAGATACAGGCTCATCTCACTGCCAAAAACTCACAGACATAATAAAAGAAGGCATAATTTTTTATCTCCCTTTGGACAACACTAAAACAGGATTCTAAGGGGATGGAGAATTAAAATCCAAATGCAGATGTTCAGCATGGTGTGGGCTGTGCTTCTCTATTTCATTATCAGCTGCTTGCTGTTGGGGACAAAATATCTTTTCATCTCTTGAAGAGCTCCAGTCCTTTACACACCACCTCTTCAGCTAGGAAGGAATTAACAACTATTGTGGATGTTTTGGTAGTGATGAAAGCTTCAGTATTCATCATGCCAGCTCTCCTATTCATGGAGAAGCCAGTCTGTGCTGCTGGAAAACTCCACCAGCCACACCTCTCTTGGGTAATTGTGAAGTGTCTGTGCACGAAGTCAGCCCAGCTCCATCTCCCTGCCCTGCCCTGATTGTGGGAGCCAATTTCCACTGAAATCAAAAGCAAATGCAAAAGGCAGGAAATCAGATTTACTGCTGGGGGAGATCCACAATTTGAAAAACTTTAAATGAGGCATTTTTCATCCACAAAGAACAGCACTCAGGGTAGCCCTGTCCCATCTATCCACATTAAACATTTTATTGGTTTTATCCTTCTTCAGATTATTAAAATTCAGGTGAAAGCAATGTGTGGGGGGGAAGCTGTGTGGAGCCAAACTTCCTCCTGCAGGGCAGCCACATCAGAATGCCTACATAATTGTCTGTTGGAAGTAGTTTCTTTGGAATCCTCGAAGCAGCTTAAAAAATAATGATGACCCTCTGTCCTTCTGCTCCATTACCCTCAACATACTTTTTCTTTCACATGGATACATGCCATAACGTGGACAAATACCAGGGAAAGTGAGTCTGTGGAAGAAGTGCTGTTTAAATCCAGGGCTAAGCCATTTCCACATGAACAGGCTAAGAGGTGCAGAGGAATCTGAGATGAGGAGGATGTTAGTTATCCTGAAACATTCATCAGCACTGCCAGCACAGCTGTTGGGTGAGGAAGGAATCCTCTGTCACTCTTGGCTGCTAGTCTGGTGGAGAAAAAGTAAAGGTGTTGTGTGCAAAAGAGCACAGATGCACAATGGCTCCCTCAAACGCTGCCAGGTCATGATTCAGGGTGTTTGGTTCTCTGCCCTGATCCAAGCTCAGGCAGGAAGGGGAGGGATGTGGGACTGCAGCTCTCCTGACAGCTCTGCAAGGTGGCTCTTGCTGCTCACGGCGTTTCTGCCAAGGGGAAATTGTCTCTTTGGGGTGCCAATGGGTTTGTCGTGAACTCAGATCTGGGCACAAACTTGTATTTGTGGAGAAAAGCTTCTTGCAGGACCTGTTGTAATAGGATAAGGGGAAATGGTTTTGCACTGAAAGGAGGTCAATTTAGATCAAAGGCAAGGAAGAAGGTTTTTGTCAGTGAGGGTAGTGAAACACTGGCATGGGCTCCCAATGCTGCATCCTTTTAAAATTGAGTGGCCTCTATTTTAAAATATTGAGGTAAAGCAAATTCTCATCCTAGGAAATAATTACTGAAAAGAGAAGAAAAATAATGAATATTCAAAGCCAGGGGGTCTGAGCAACTTGATCAAGCTGAAGATGTCTCTGCTCGCTGCAGAGGGGCTGGACTGTATAGGCTTGAAGGTCCCTTCACTCCCTCTGTTGATGTTCACAGAGAAACAGAACCAGGTTTAGAGTTCATTTAACATTTTTTTATTTCCATGAAAGAAGCGGGTGTCCTGCTAATTGCTGGGATCTGTTTCCAGGGGGAAGTGGAGACTAAGATGGATAGCTGCTGTTAGCAGTGCCTGCTTCATTTCCAAAGACAGCTTTTTGCTGTTGTTTTCTTTTGGTTGCCTGTCTAATAAGTGCAGAGCAAGTACCAAAGTCATTACAGTCAACAGGAAATGGCTTTGGGCCACAGCAAGCTGGGGTTGTTTCTGAGCTGGCAACTGAAAATGAGATTTCTGTGTGCTGTTTACCAGCCCTCTGCACCTCCCATTCCCCCCCTCTCCTTCCTCCCTGCCTTGCCCTCCATCACACAGGGCTGTGGATCTGTCATTGATGGATGATATCCAAAACCAGGTCCTGTCCCCACCATCAGATGTGAATGTTTGGCAGATTGTGACTGCTGCACAAAGAGTGGCCTCAATTTTAAAATGTTGAGGAAAAGCAAATTCTCATCCTAGGAAATAATTACTGAAAAGAGAAGAAAAATTATGTTCTATGGCTGCATGTTTGGCTCCTTCCTGCTTTTGTGGTTCCCCACAGTGGCTCAGTCACCATCATCCTGGTGGTTATTGACAGCCTGGGGGTGCTGGCACTCCTCCATCAGGCTCTCAATTCTCCCCACACAGACCATGCCACCAGCCAGCATGAAGGCAAGAAATGCTGTCTCCTGGAATGCTGAGGATCTTCTCTGCAGCCAGAGGCTTTCCTGACCCCAGGCTGGGATGTGGCTGAATGCTGACCGGGTTTCAGGAGCTCAGTGCAAAAGGGTAAATGCCCATGCTCCTGGATTGTGAGGGGAGATTAGATTTCTGATGTTCAAAATCAAGTGGTGGAGGAGGAGAGGATGCAAAAATCAGTAGGAAGAAGGTGGGGAGGGAGCAGTGTCTGTAGGCAACAGAAATGAGTAATGGGGCAATAATGGCTGGAGGAGAACAGTGACATAAACCATGGAAGAAGACAGGGGAACAGTGCCCAGAGCAGGCAGGAAGCAAATGGACTGTTCAGAGCACACTTGTTCCTTTTGGCTCCTAATGCAGCTGATAATCTTTTCCTAAATGCATTCTCTTTTCATCATTTGCCCACACTAACAGCCCTGCTTCTAATCCTCAGAAAGGTAACACTTGTGAATAGCTTGCTAGCCAAAATACTTTGGGTGAGAAATTCAACAGGTTTCAGGATGGAGCTTGCTAAATTTATCAAAGATATTAAGTGGTGGATGTGCCTATGGGATTTGGTACCCTTGGAGTCCCCTTTGGGCCTGTTTCCTAGGTTCCTATCTCAAAGCACTCTGCACACATTTAGCCTCTAAGCCTCAACAACTGGCAAACTGATACTATCACTTCTATTTTCTCTCTAGGGAACATTAGACACAGAAAAGAGTTGGTCAAAAATATTGTTGCCAATGAATTTAGTGGAATTACTAACTCCTTAAAGAGAAGTATGTGCTTCAGTGCTCGGGGTCAGAGCCTCCCTTGTGCTCACTTAGGCCCATTTGTGCCTTACAAATGACACCCTCTTAAGATACCAGCTGGTCCCTCATTTCTGAGTTGCTTAATGTGTGTATCTTTCCACCACTGCCTTTCACATTCCCAGTCAGATGGCAGTGGGCATTTTAATGCCTTTGACAGCTAGAGGGGTGTAGAAATGCATCACATGGTGTTCCTGCTAGTTAATGGAGAACTAATGAGACAACAGCTGCCAAGAGCCAGCAGTGCCCTGTGGTGGTGTTTGAGGATCCCCAGGATGAGAGAAGAGATGGGAATCTTGACTCCATGTTTCAGAAGGCTGATTTATTATGTTATGATATTATATTATATTAAAAGAAAATGATATATTAAAACGACACTAAAGAAAGAGAAAGGAGACATCAGAAGGCTAGCAAAGAAATGAATCATAAAATCTTGTGACTGTCCAGAGAGTCCAACACAGCTGGGCCATGATTGGTCATCAAGTAAAAACAATCCACCTGGAACCAATCAAAGATGCACCTGTTGGTAAATCATCTCCAGACCACATTCCACAGCCATCAGATAGTTATTGTTTACATTTCTTTTCTGAGGCTTCGCAGGAGAAAAATCCTAGTGAAAGGATTTTTCAAAAAATATATGTGTGACAGTGCAGCACTTTCCTGGGAGAGAATGAGCAGGGAGGGAAATGGAGAATGCCATGGAGCTCACTGCTAGTTCTACACTAGTCAGGGGCAGACAATGATATCTACAGCCAGAAGTGAGCAGTGGTTACTGAGAGCCCAAAGATTTTTTTTTTTTTCCTTTCCTGCTAGCTCAGTGATTTTTGTTTTGGCTGTCATTCCTAACACCCAGTTTGGAAAATAGAGTCTGCAGCTCCATAAAGGTTCAAGGCTCTTCACCTTCAAAGACAGCTACTGCATTCTGTAGGGGAATGAGCAGTCACAGCCCTCCATTTCTACCTTGTAAAGCAAGAATGTCTGATCAATAAATTTTACTGCTGTAGCAGTAACTGTGGTAGTAACTAAACTAAAGCACAGGAGATGACAGAATGGCTGGATTGATATTCTGTCAGGAGGAGAAAGAATTGCCAGGTAGGAAACTCTTTAAATGTTCATGAACAATCAACCATGGGATATTTCTTCCCATGGGACATTTTTAAGGAGAATAAATTAGCTGCATGAAAATATTTGTTGCTCAGAGCAGCTGACTGAAGTTATATTGTGTAGATGCGTTTCTGCTTCTCAGAAGTCCTTTGCTTCTTTTTTAAAGGGGTATCATGCAAATCCAGAGTCACCTTTGCACAGGTAGCTGGGATTGGACCATCTGCATATTCAGAATGACTGTATGTTCAGGTCTACTGCTAAAACCTGCAAGGAGATGGTGGAGAATTATTTCTGACAAGTTTAAAAGCCAGTTGAACTCAGAAGACTCGAAGGAAAAGTTCCTTTGTAGTTGTTGCAAATATTGATTCAGTCTCCAAACCTGTCTGGCACCAGAGCAGGGAAGAATTACACTGAAACCAGACCTCTGTCTGCATCACTAGAGTTCCACTCTGGGCAAAAACTGGAGACTTTTGGAGGTGAGAAGTCAGGAGACAAAGTTTCATTGAAGCACAGGCTTCTCAGAATCACATTTTGGCAAGTTCTGGTAAAGGAAAAACACTTCTTGCCTGTAGCTGCTTATGTCTCTTGAATAATTCTCTGCAAACCCATCACCATTTATTAACAGTACTTCAGCTGAAATAATGCATGACCCTCATGCATCGATCCACTGGCTTGGCCAGGGTAAGCCCAAAGCAGCAAGTTAAATTTCCATCATTAAAGTCTTAAATACAATTTACTTCTTGATCCTAAAAGGCAGCCTTTTAGAGTCCCTATACATGAAAACTGGCTGCTTGCACTCAGAACAAGGAAAGGGTAACAACTTATTTAACACTCTCTCAATCTGTCTTCTCAAAGGCCTTTTCTTTTTGCATTTACTGCAGATAAAAGACTCTGGGATAACCAAACAAACTGTTGGTACTTATCCAAACTGAATGAAATCTTAGGAACTTTCCCCTCTTTTCTTGCAAGTAAATCCTGGCCACACTGAAATGCAAGGCAGAATTCCTGTCACTTTAGTCATTCAATGCCCATGTCCCCAGCAATTACTCCTGGGGGTGGGCTTGGTGCCTTCCACTCCACATGATGAATTGATCCTTGTTCAGCACTCAGAGGGTCCCTTGCCAAGAGTGTGGAGTGAAGGGGTTAGCAGGGCTGAAACAAGACAAGATGCTGTGCCAAGAGAGATGGTTTCTGTCCAGCTAGCTGCCCTGCATTCTGCCTGAGCAAGCAATCAGGGCTGGGTTTCCCTTTATTTTTTTTTCCCCCAGAAACTACTGGGTCTGAACAAAATTATTTGCAGGCTGGGTTGGCAAAATGCTGGTCTGCATATCACATTTGTGACTGGCATCCTGCCTCTCCTAACCATGCTCCAGTGCATCACTCCCTGTGCAGGTACCAGAAACAAACTCCCAATGGTCTGGGAAGAAGCACCTTCCTTTCACAGATAAACTCCAGCATTTATCACCAAACCAAATGAAACAACCTAAAATAAGTATCTAATAAATAGTGGTGTGGCCTACCTTCATAGCATTTCATGAGCAGTAATTATTGATTCATTACAATAACACGTGTCTCTTGTTTTTCTGCACAGTGCCACGTGTAAAAGCAGCATCCACCTTGAATATTAATGGATGAATCATTTAACAGTTTACAGCCTCAGTTCAGATAAACAATTAAGTGCAATCCATGTCTTGTTAGAGTAAATGGAATATTTGGGGAGGAAAGAAAGCCAGCATTTACAGCCATGACTATGATGCAGTCATGGGTATGGGAATAAGAAGATGGGAAAAGGGTTTTGGGAGCTTTCAGAGTCAATCTGGGTCCTCAGCATCCAGATCAAAAGGGTGAGAGGCAGTCATCAGCCTCTGCTTTATCCTGGGTCCTTCAGTATTTCCCAGTTACAGATCAGAGTCTGACCATGAGCATCCTCAGCACGGTTATTCCAGTTGCACCAGTACAAGGTTGCCAGAGGACACCTACCCCGAGGCAACTCCCATGGTGACAAGCAGAGATGTCCAAAAGGCTCATGAGTCAGGGAGATTCCAAGAGAACTGAGAGCCAGAGAAGTCCCAGAGGATGAACCCAGAAGAGAAAGGACCATGTCTAAGTACCTGAGACAATATTGCTGTCAGCAAGGCCTCCACATAGATCAAGCTGTGATGATAAAATCTAGGGCATCCTACTCAGGATTCTTTTTCTGCTCTCCCAGGTTACAGGCATTTTGAGCACATGCCAGAAGGAAAAACACTCTGATTGGTGACACAAATCCTGCCTTTCCAAGAAGTCCAACCCCAGTCCTTTCTATGGACAGAGCAGCTTGAAACATCCCTATATTCACCAGCCTTACAAAAATTCAGCCTGCAGAGAAAGTACTCTGCTGTAATATAAAGGCACACGCAGCAATGAGCTGTGCTGGGAAACCTTGGGAACAGACTCACAGCTCAGTGGATGGGATTAGCAGGGCTGGAATTGCTTTTACAGCCTGGTTTCTGGTTAACCCTGTAGTGCATGAGGGGCTGCAGCTCCTCTGCAGCTCTGTGGGAGCAGTGCAAGGCTGGAGGCAGCTTTGGAGATGGAGAATCAGCCTGTGAAAACTTCCTGCTTATTGGGAGTGAGGAGGCAGGAAATGCCAGCTGGGGTTCTCCCAAGGTAAAGTATTTGCCCAGCTGTCTGGCCACAATATTCTTTCTTACCCAAACAAGGTTGTAAAGTGTCTCCTACTAAAAGCTGCACAGCTGTGGCTCCAATTTAATGCAAGTAAAGGTGCTGCAGTAGCAGCATGGAAAATGGGGTGGCTACAAACCCTTTCATCCCAGTGAAGCTGCAAGGTTAGAGGGTCAGACAGGTTACTTCTTCTTCCCACAACTCAAAGGGGACAGGAAAGAGGGACAGGGATGGTACCAGTCCCAAATATGTCCTAGCAATGCCAGTTAGGATCTTTTTCCCTATTTCCAGGCTATTTTATTTCTTGAACTCATTTTACTGTGTTTTGACATTTTCATTGGACACCATCCCTCCTGCAGAGAACAAAATCAGTGTTTAATGTGCTCCCCAATGAAATAACTGAGACCATAACCCTGGACATTCCTTCCCTATAACCCATTGGTCACGGCCTGGCTGAAAACTATGTTTTCCCTCTACTTCTGTTGTCCCCAGTAATAAACCATAGAAGATTTATTACCAGATCAAATGATGACCTGCTGTGAAACTTCAGACCCTGGCTATTGATTTGTGTGTGCTGCCTGCCTGTGTTAACAAGCCCAGGACAGGCTGAGTGGTGTGCTCAGTCCCCCCTGATGCTGCTGGGTACAGCTTGCCCCTGGCAAATTACACCAAAGCAGCTCCAGAGAATGGATATTTTTTAGACTGAAGAGCCAGGGATTGGGAAGGGGATTTCTGCCTCTCTGGTCTGTAATGTTATTGGGGCAGATTTTTTGTGAAGCCATTTTTACTGTCACTACTTTCTTGTCCTTCCTGTGAGTAGGAATGAGCTGTGACCTGGTGCCAGGGCCATGCTTTTCCCCTCATTATGATAGATGGGGAGACATCTGTCATAATGCTCTGAAGAGCTGGGATCAGGTCTCATGTCCATAGTGTGTGCCTGGTGCTACAAGGCAATGCAGAAAAGCCTCTTTCCCCTCCCTTTTGCCCTCCCTGCCTTCCTAGCACCAAAGCCTGCTGAAATTAACCTGTTTTCTTCAGTGTGAGAAAGCTTTTACATTTCTTTATAGAAGCCCTCATAGCTCTTTTGACTTGTCAAGAATAATTAAGAAAAATGAGAATATGACATTTGGCAAAAAGGATAAATCAGTGTAATGGGAAATACCTAATTTGAGGGAAAAGCAGAGACCTTTGCCCAAGTTATTCTTCTGCTGTAGCTCTTCAGCATCAATATTTCTTTCCTCCTGAGAAGCTGCACTTCCCTGAGGACAGAGACAGGAAGACAGGATTCTCCTGGGGCTGGTTGGTAACTGATATGCTGTCTGCTTTCTGGGCACTTGAGAGGAGATAGAAAATCTGTTTCTTTGTTAAATCTAGGCTTGACCAACTTCTCTACTGGGCAGCTGCTTTCTATTACCCCCTTGGGAATTTGCTTGCCCCTCAAGACTGAGACTTCAGCCCTCAAAGGGGTGACCATCACAGAGCAGAGAGCAGATCTGTGCTTTGCTTGCCTTACAGGTGGAGTTGGCACAGAGCAGTGCCAGAATTATCAGCTGTGTTTCACATCAGGAAAATGACCCCATTTTCCATCCTGAGTAATGAAGTCTAGAGGAGGAATGGTGTGACACAGGTTTACTCCTGTTCTGCAGAGCACCCTGTTGCCTGCTGTACAATGGCTCTGCTGCCCCTGGACCAGGAAAATCCTGCAGCTGTTCCTCTGAAGACATGCTGCCCTCAAAGCTGTCCCTTGGTGTGGTTGGTCTCCTGACACCAGAGCCGTGAGTTCTGCTCCATGTGTGCAATTTCCACTGATGCTGGGGGCTCTTGAGAGTGCACTGAGGAGGTGTAAAGCATCAGATATTTTTTTTTTTTGCTTAGATTTTTTCTCTCCCTCCCTCTGAGAATGAGGTTTTGGCAGTGTAAATTTGTGGCAGTAGGCTCTTTTAAAGCACATGTTGCTCTATCCTTACACCAGGTATAATATGAAAAGGAAAGATGGACCAGCAAGAGAAGCTTTATTTGTGCATGCAATGTGGATGTGACAATAGAAAGTACTGACAAAGATTTTATCTTTGTCCAAGCAAAGATACAATCTTGGAGCAATTGTCCAAGTCTTGTACAAACAGATCTATCCATCTCTGCAGCACCAGGCAGCTGACTTTGTGTTGTCTGGTGAGGGGCTTAAATCATAAACAGAGCAAAATAAAACTGAGAGCATCCTGAGTTACACATCTCTGAAGCGAGTTTTGCTTTTAACTGCTCAGTTTCCTAAAGACTAAATATTTAAATGCTGTGTCAGCTTTGAGCACATAAAGATATGCAGTAAAAGGTGGAAAGGAGGTAGGGCTACTGCTTCTATGGGGAAAAAAACACCGTAAGACTTTCTGGGAGAGCATTTCAGCTGGGTGAGTAACTGCAAACTGAGAAAAAGGCAAAAAGGCAGCTTGAATTTAGATAGAAATTCAGATCTTGCTGCTGGATGGACTAGAGGAAGTCCCAGTTGATGAGCCACTGATGTACCATTTCTGATGGGTTGGCTCTTGTGCAGTTCTGGCCACTTGCAGGCCATGGTCCAGAGGTCCCCTTAGGTGCCAAGAGGACTAAGGAGCAAAAAGCTATGCCTTGAATCATGCAGCATCACCTTTAATCATGCAACATCACCTTTAATCATGCAACATCACCTTTTACCACCAGCACAAAATTCCTCCTTTCTCTTCCCCTTTGTTTTGGCAAAGGTTTAATATTTTTTGAAGGGAGTTGGGCATTAATTCCCTATTCCAGTGGCTGCTAGTGCCTAAATGCTTTACCTTGTCCTTGGTGCCTAAACCCAGCAGAGATGTCTCTATGCCTTAGCCCTGCCTACATCCTTCTCTCAGATTGGCCTGGCTGCTCATTTTGTTCTCCTTCCTTTAACAATTGCCCACCCATCTGAGCTGTAATCTTTTGTCTTACTGCAAAGGTGTGCAGAGAGATAAAACAAAAGCACTCTAGTGAGACACAGAAAAACCTGGCTGTGAGCAAGGCTCTGTTCTGTATTTGCAGTGCATCCATCAGCCATGCTTGGCAGACCAAGAAAATCAGTCCCTGGCCTGTATAAATATGAATGATGCAAAAGGAGGATTAGATGCAATAAAATACCCTGGGTTGTTTCTCCTGCCTTATTTACTTGGTTTTGTTGCTATTAATAAGAATTTTGTGCAGAGGATTGAAGTGTTACTATTGCTCTACAAAAATACATAAACAAGTTTAAATAAAAATAAGGGCTGTTTATCCTAAAGTCTAATTTGCTTTGGCTAAAGGCACATATTAATGATGTGGTGACAGTGTGGGTGTGCATTGGGTGTGCTATCCAGACATGAAAATGGACACTGACAGAGGTTTAGGATGTGAATTGGTGCTGCACCTAACCAGGACCCTGCTACAGAAAAGTGCAGCCATCAAAAGTGCAGCCCTATCACCCTCCCCCTGCTTCTCCTTCATCCACTCAATGCAAATTAAATCAAGAAACTGATCCCCTGGAAGACTTCTTTCATTTTTTCTGCTTCCTCATTTCAGCTCAGCTCACTGAACTGCCTCTGACTCAGGGGCTGCAGGTCCTGCAATGCTGAAGAGCCTAAAGCAGCTCAGCCTCTCACAGCCCAGTGCCCTGCTGCAGGTGCAGTGTGTGCTGAGAGCCCTGGAACATCCTGAGCTGGGGCAGGTTACTCACAAATGGGCACCAGCCAAGGCAGGAGCTGCACCAGCAGCTTCTTGGTGCTAACAGGGCCAGTGTGGGGAGGCTTGGAGCAGGGTGCAGAGATGTCCTTGGAGGGAAGCACAGATTCCCCTTGCTCCCAACATTTGCCAGGGAATCTGATGTCCCAAACACAGGTTTTATTAATGTACAATTCCTTGCTGGAACTGATGCACCTCCTCAGGAGCCTCATTTTGTGGTGGGGTGGAACTCGTGGAGGAACTCAAAGCATGGGGTCAGTAACCCCCTGTCCTAGGGTGACATTATGATGCTTGTTATCCCCATTTGTGTGTTCTGTTTATGCTGGATATTATGTTCTGTGCCTTCAAGACTGGCTCTGAAGAGTGAAAGTTTTATTTTCTTTATCGGCCGCTCCCCCACGGCCGGCAGGACACACAGACAGGGCAGTACATGGTGCTGCTTTTGCTTTGCCCTTGATTGTGCTTCTGCTTTGCTCCTGCTTTGCTCTTGCTCTTTGCTTCTGCTCATTAGTTACTTTAGCTAAGCAGTCCAAATTTTCCCTGGACTGTTTTTCCTTTCCCTTTTTTGTAACCATTGGAGCCTGCTCTGGACTGGGGCCTGGCAAGCACCGAGAGTTTGCACCCTGCGGCCTAGCGGGGCCTACTCCGGGCAGCAGCCATTCCCAGCACCAGAGGGACTGAGAACAGAACAACCACTCCCAGAGAGACTTTCTGGATTTATCATCTTTTTCACAGCAGTGAAAGAGTGCTGTCATCCAGTATTGTTCATTTTGTGTGCTCTGGGTGTTAAATAAACAGGTTCTTTCCACTTCTCTCTGAGGAATCCTTCCTGAACCAACTGGGGGAGAGGCCGTGTGGGTTCCCTTTCTGGAGGCGCCCCCTTTTGGAGGTTTTCTCCCAAATTTGCCCTAAACCAGGACACCCCCCATGCTGGAGGAGTGGGGCATCAGGGGGATGGAGAGGGAAAAGCAGGACAGGGTGGCTGCGAAATTTTCCCTGGCCACAAGAGGGTGGCCTAAGGAGGCACTTATTCTGACAAGTATCATGTTTTGAGCTTACAAAAAGCTCTGTTTATGTGCATTTTTCCAATTCCAGCCAGAAGCACAAGTGCTGGAATAGAAGAAAAACTGATTTCGCTGTGATTTTCCTGCTGTGGCTTGCAGATCAAAGGAGTTTAAATAGTTTGCTTGGGCAAGTTTTGCATAAGCTTTCAAACTTTCTTGGTGCTTATCAGCATGATGTAAAATCCAGCAGGAATGAAGGATGCTCAAAATCCTAAACAGCTGTTGAGTTGTTCTTAACCTCCAGCTGAGTAACAGTGCCTAAGGAGCTGCATTTGAGATTTGCAGAGCTCCAGAAAGTGGGATGGTTTTTTATTACTTCCACATCTGGAAAAGAGGAAGCATAATAGAGTAGCTTACTTTCTCTTCTTTGTTTCCAAATAATTAAACTTCCTCAAAACACTTCTGTATCCTCTGTCTGTATTTGGTTATTATCTTTTTTACCATACTTTTCAAGCCTCATGAAATAAATCATGAGGCAGAACAGTGAGATTTTGTACACTTCTCTGAGCTGGTACAGGCATAACTGCAATTAGAGATTACTTGTTTTTGTGCTGAACCAGGGGTTGAAAAAACCCCTTTTAATGGGTACTCTCTCCAAGATAACTAATGTCAATCACATCATTTCTGTGGGCTTTGCTAGCTGTTCCATAGCAAAGCATCCTATTGTCCCAAGGGGTTTTGTGATGGATTGGTTGAATAGCAATGAGGGGAGGGATGTGCTGCATTTTTTATTGAAGTGATACTTTTTAGTTTATATTTATCCTGGATTCTTTTCTATTGTAGCTGATGGGAAAATCTGCAGAGATGCAGTTTAGCAGCAAGCAGCCTAGAGGTGAGATGGCTGGGCAGGAAATGGAGCTCTGCCTGGAATCCTTGTTTCAAATGGCCTTTAAGGTGGCCAAGATGTGGTGTGGGATGTCTAAGGGTGCTTCAGGTGGGAGGCAACAGTCCTGGAGGGGAAATGGGGTCAGGTGGGCACTAAACTGAGCCCTTGGGAAAAGACAAATGGGAAATGCTGGTGGATGGGGAGCAAGATGTGAAGAGACAGTAAAAGGTCCAAAAAGGGTTCTAATGCGAGCTTTGGGGGTTTCATGGAGGGTTCAAGTCAAGCAGTTTCACCCTACAAAGCTTCTGAGGCTGATTATGCTCATAATAGTACTTGGCTGCTTCACAAAGCATCCAAGGCAGATGTTCAGGCCCATGAACACAGATTTTTCCTGCAGGGGGTTAATTTACTTTCTTATTGCTTTATTTTTTTACTTTGCTAGAAAGGTGTTTTGCTTTGAAAAGCAGAAAAGCCATCACCTGCTATTGAAGGGGACAGTCCTAGGGAGTGCAGGCTTCACAAAGCTGCTCCCTAAGAGCAGCTGCAGCCTGGCTGGGATTTCCATGCCTGTCTGGAGATTAGGGGAGCAGGGATTAAAAGAAGCTGAAGAGAATCTGGGTAGCCATTGTATCAGGGAGTTGAGCATAGATGAGAAAAGCAGAATGGGTTCTGTTTCTGATTTCCCCCTTCAGTGCTTAATGATTACTAATGGAGAGGTTTTCCCTTGGAGCCTGGGCTGGGAGCACCTTCCCTGCAGCTTGCTGGGCTTTTTCTCTTTGAGTTGAGCTCTGTTACTGCAGCTGCAGTCAAGCTTTGCAAGCTGAACACTCTCATTAGTGGGGGTAATTTTGATGAGGAAGATGCCTCAGCTCTTCACTGCTTGTGGGTTTCTTCTCTGGAAAACTGAAAGAGGGATGTACTGAGCTCGTATCCACATCTTGCCAGCCCTGTCTCACACCCTGTGGTGGGATGCAGCATGTGAAAGGTGTTCATCTTCACCCTCCTCACTGCACATCCCATGCAGGCTGTAGGACCCACCTCCAGGGGAGGCAGAAAAGGGGTGAGGAGCTGATCCTCATTGCAAATGGACACACAGCTCCTGTCCTCCATTGCAGTGACAACTGTGCACAGGTAAAAGGACTCCTCAGACCCTTGGAATGTTCACTCTTGTAGGCTCTTTGTGTTCTGTTACAGGGGCAGGTTCCATTTGTAGGAGGAAAGCGAGACATTGTCATAAGGAAGAATGGGGAAAAAAAAGGGAAAGAATCACCAAAATAAAAAACCTTGCCCATTTTGCTTTCTTGTCTAAGTGTCACCATCACTGCTGCTGTTCTTGTATTCAAATATGTGTTCATGCCCTACACTCCTATTTCAAAGTAACAAATTCAAACCAGCTGTAAGTGTGGCTATTGCTCTGAATTTCATTTGTTTCCATGTGCTTGTTTCAACTGTGAATTCATGTTGAGACAAGTGGATTTTTTTCTCAAATGATTATTAAATACCTCTGTGCTGCAATTGCTGGGTTTTTTCAGGCATCTTTTTAAAATTATTGCCACTATCTCATTAATTTTATTCAAATTCCACATAATTACCTCTTCCTATCTTATTAGTGAATATATAACAGCAAGAAAAAATCATGAGATGACAAAAAAATGCCAGTACCCAGCTGTCTCTACTTCTCCAGCACAAAAGATCCTGCCTCTTTTAAGTAAAGCTTCTGTTTGTCTGTAAGTGAACCTGCTACAGGACTGCAATAATGGATTCTTTCAAGGGAAAACAATAAACATGGTATCAGCTGACAGATGCTGTCCTTCCTGACTGCAGTGTTATATCCATTATTCAATAAGATGGACATGATGTTCAGGAGAGCAGGAGCAATGAGGTGTAACTGTATCTTTCTGCACCAGGAGGAACCTCCAAAGAGATTAATGGAGGGGAAGATTTTTTCCTTTGGGTTTCTGGTGTCTTATGACTGCAGCTTTTGGTCTGCAGCAGAACTCTGGAGGAGTCCTACTGGATGAAGACTGAGATACAGAATGCTGCCAGTGAGTTGTGTTGGTTTATGGTTTGTTGGTTTTTTTTACCACTTTGGCAGCAAATGTGGTTTCTTTCTTAGTACTATTTTTTCAAAATTTTTCTGCAAACGTGAGGTCAAGTCATGTTCAGTTCAGGTGTTCTTGGTTCTGTGGATGAGCAGGAGGCTACAGGGATAAATGTGTTGTTAGTTAGAGTTGAAGAAATAACCTTGGAGCAGCTCCATGCTGAAGGTTCAGCCTGAGGACATGGATCAGCAAGTGAGACTCACACAAACATCAGCTGCTCTGGTACAGTGGGTTTCCTGAGTACTGATTGGAAGTCTTGGAGAAAATGAATTTTTGAAGCCAATATTCATATAAAATGGGAATATGTGTGTTCTGAAGTTTATCTTAATGAGTGGTGCAGGGACAATTAGAACAACAGGCAGAGTCTTTTTGACTAAAGAAGGGGCAGATCTTGGCTGTGCTATTTTCAGCTAGATGAAATTTGGGAGGTTTCTAGGTCCTGGGGAAGTAGATTTAAGTCTCATCTCTAGGAATTGATCTGATACCTGTGTTTTTTTCTAAGCAGTCCTCCAAAGTGCTGCTAATAAATTCTATGAACAGGTGTAAAGTAGCTCTTAGATGTGAAAGATGATGATGCTCACATGAGAGACCAAACATAGCAGGTAGCCCATATGTCTAGACTGGGACAAGAAATATATATACCAGCCCCTTGGTTCATGCAGGTCAGATCTATTTCAGAAGCAGGCTTTGTGCCTGGCTACTGGGATATAAAGCTGATTTGGCTCCCTGCCAGCAGAAAACAATCCCCAACCACCCCTGGCTTTCTTATCACAAGGCAGCACACTCCAGGCATGCTGACTTCCTCTGATCTGGCCCTAGGTGCTCAACTGTCAGCAATTAGTCTCCCTGAATCTCATTTCTTGGGTATTACAGTTCTAAGGAAAGGGCCAGTGCCTGATCCTTAAGAGGGCAAGGGGTTAACATGCTTAATAAAAATACCTTGACACTATAAAAAGCTGTATCCTTATCTCAGAAAGCAACATATTCTATTACCCTGGAAGTGACTGATTGGCCCTAATGAAGCTCCATGGGGAGAACATACAGCAATATGGCTGGCTCTGGTTACCTTAGCAACTCTCTCCTTGAGAATTCAGAGGCTAAATTTATATAAAATTGGAGATCTAAAAACACCTGACAATATTCCAACAGAGAAAAATGTTACCCTCTGAAATTAACCTTGATTAAGGAGGATGATGTTGCTGTAATTGACTCTGTGTGTTCCTCCAGCAGAAAGGCTTTGAATGCTTTATTGTTTTTGTGAGTCAGGGAAAGCAACAGGCAGCTCTGAAAGGGCCCAAAGGAGCATCCAGGGGAAATCAGAGGGGAAGATGTGGAGTGAAAATCAGTGAGATGGGGAGAAGCTGGCTCGAAGTTCTGTGGAAATGTCCAGCTGTGTGTGTTTTTAGTGCTTGGAATCCCCTATCACTGTTTGTATACAATTATTTAGCTTCAAAAAGACTCTTAAGATCAAGCCCAGCTGTGAACTTCCTATGACTTCTAGGATTGCTCTTTAGGTTAGAAATTCTCCAGCTCTCAGGCAAGGTCTACTCTTCCCCACCTTATGAAGCACCTACTTGGGTCTCCACCTAGAGCAGAACTGAAGTTTGTCAGTGGTGAATTTGTTATTATGGACCTGTTAAGTCAATACACATATGACTGCTTGTATATACCAGGGTGCCTGGTCTTATTTGTATTTCCCTAGATGTCAATGCAGATCAAATCTTTTACATCAGCCCCCAATAATGCTGGATGCTTGAGAGGGGGTTTGGAGAATAGTGCTTTTAATTCTTCTGGCTTTACCAGAATTCTGCTTTCAAGCATGGGCAGTTTGTGATCATTTTAATGGTGCTGCTTATTGTCTTTAATAATTTTAATGATATTCTGGTCTGACTTAGCTTTTAAGGACTAAAGGGAGTGTGGGGACTCAGCAAGGAAATGTAAAGTGGCCTGAGAAACCCTGAGCTCCCACAGGTGAAGCTTAAAGAGATGCTCCTGGCTGGGAACAGGGACTGAGCCACTCTGGGCTGTGAAAGCTGTGGTTAATTTTACTTGTGGAATTTGTTGCTGGGGGAGGTCAGCAGGCCAAATACTCTGGTTGGGTTTTAAATAGGGCTGGATAATTTCAGAATGTCTAACAACATTTGCAGCTCTGCAAGGCAAGCTAACGAGGTTAATCAAATCTTATGCTTCAGGGAACTGCCTTGCCATGCAGGCCTGCTTCTGTGTAAACACTGCAAGATGGTGCATCATGGGTGTTTGACCAAAAATATCAAGAGTCTGCATCAGTGAGCCAGTTTTGTCCTAAGCTAGAATGATCAAGGATTTGATCTGAGATGGAAAAATGGAATAACCCTTGTTACTTCTCAGCCTACTGCTCTCTGAAATGCAGCTCTGCTGGCATATTATAAAAAAATCAGAGCATGTGTGCAGCCACAAAACCTTGAGGAATTATCAGTTACACTCCACTGCTGATGAGTGAGGCTCTTGGAGGTTGTAGTCCCTGTAGTACTTAATGCTAATGCTCCTAGGGCAGTGCTTTCCTGCTGTAGTACAGCTTCTGCTGGGTCAGGAGCTCAGGAACAGATCAGGAAATGGTGCTAAAAACTGAAAGGCTTGCACAGGTGAGGCAGGGCATGACTGCATAGTCTGTCCATTTGCTCCTCCTTCACTTAGAAACCAGAATAGTTTCATTTAAATGGCTTCTCTGTGAGTCCTGCCAGTGACCCTGGCAGGCTCAGCTCAGCACAGGCAGTGGGGACCTCAGGGGTGTCACAGAGCTTGGGACTCTGAAAGTGGAGCAGATCCTCTGCTGTGTTAGTGGGGAAGCATCATTTTGATAAGCACCCAAGTCATTTCTGATTTAGTGAGGAAAAGGATGGAAGATCTCAGCCTCTTATTCCTATTTTGATCATTCACAAAGGGGTTATACTGGTATAAAACTATTGGCTCATTTAGGATTTATACTCTGAAAATTGGTGGCAGGGTTTGGCTGGCTGCTTTTGTTTTGCTGCTACTTGGCTCTTGGATGTGATGCTTGTAATTGAGAGCTGAAAGCAAATGGAGTGAGCTTGGCCACTAAACAGCTTCACTTCTGGTCTCTTTATTTGCACAATGTTTTCACTGTCTTGAAAGGAATATGGAGGGAAAATGTTCCTGGCTTGATTGTGGCTTTAATCCAGGCTGAGCCAGGTGGGCTCCAGCTAAGTTTGGCTCTTCAGCTGTATCTAACAGGTCCAGAGCCATGGGAGAGGGCAGAGCTGGAAGGCAGAACACTTTTCTGCATGTTTACTGGATGGTGTCCTTCCTTTGCCCTTGCTGCTTAAAGTCTCTTCAGTTACACTGAGAGTTAGGCTGGAGTGTGTCAGTGAAGGCTGGAAAAAGCTCAGGGTTTTCATGGGCTTTCCAATATTCTGACTGAAATATTTAAAGGCCTGAAAACCTGAAGCAAAATCTTCTGGACTTCCCTAAATTGTCATTTCCTGAAAATTCCCAACAAGCCAATATGTTTATAATTTCCACGTGTTTAAAGGGGGGACCAAAAGGAATTTAAAAGACACTTCCCATATATAGGGGAGGTCCAAGTTTCTCTGAACTGAAACAAAAAATTTCAGTTTTTGGATTGCAGATGTTTTCAGTATCACAATGATTAGTTCTTCACATACTCAATTATTGTTTAAACATAAACTAATAGATGCAATGTACCCTCAAGTCATGGAAATATAATTTGATTGTAGCTTCCTTTTTTGTTTTACAAATAATTGCATGATGATCAGACAACAAAAAATTTTTGGAGAATTAATTATGGAAAGAACATTCAAGAAGAACTCCCCTCTGCATACTTATGTCATGCTTGTGAGCTTCTGGAAACAGCACATGATGCCAACTTCTGCTTAACTCAAGCCAACAGAGAAATACAATAACTCCCATAAAATCACACTTTCATTGTGTGTGTATATATATATATATATATATATATATATATATATATATATAAAAGAATGTGTATATATTTATATGTAGTACATAATTGTTGAGCAGGGTTGGACAACATTGTCCTTTCAAGTTAACACTGTCTCCAGTGCTGGTTCTCAAGTGGTTCTATCCCAGAACTTGCATCTCAGCAGAGCATTGTCTGAGTTTCTAATACTCTGTTTTCCCACTTCAAAATAGTCCTGAGAGTATTCCTCTTGGATGAAATAAATTATGAAGGTCTATGATATATTAAAGGGAGGAAAAAGACCAATCTCTAGTTAGGGGTTAACTGATGACAAGAGAAGGTGTTGCCAGTCAGGGGTGCCAGAGGAAGGTGATGCCTTGTGTGACATCTCGTGGCATTGCAGTGGGTGATGCTCTTCTGTCAACACCTCAGCTCAGAGCCAGGAGTCTGGCACAGGAGTTCACAGAGGGAATCTTCCTGCTTGTCTTTGAGCTAAACACAGTCCTCAGGCTGGGCCTGCTTGGCCAATAATGGATTCAAGGATAGGTACACTAGGTGGTATTAATTAGGGTTGTTTTCCTTTTATGTAAATTATAATGCTGCTCCCTACAGAAAGGAAGGAAGTGGGTCCCTGCTGGGAAGGGATTCTGCAGCCTCCTGTGGGAGGGTCTGAAGTGCCTCAGCCAGGCTGTACCAATGTAACTTTGGGACAATGTACACTTTGCTAAGATGGGTAGTTTGAAAAGGAAAATGCTCTGGAGAGGCAGATGTCCAAGGAGTGAATCCTATATCCCCATGACACACTTCCCTTGCCCTGTCCTATCTAACCAGGTGATGGAAGTGGGAAGGTCATGAAGTTCCAGGAGGACCATCAGCAACATCACCAGCTGTTTTCTGTTTAATAAAAACTGGTTACAGGGTATTGATAACCCCTCACCTATCTCTTGCTACCCTTGATGCTTTTGAGTGATATTTCTAATCACATTTAACAGTGAGATGCCCAGCTGTATGGCTCAAAAAACACAAACTTCATCAGACAATCCAGAAACTCATCAAGATCTTTCCATTTGCAAAGCAGGTTTTGAGATGTTTCATTCTGCCACTGGCCACACTTGTGGTGTCTGTCTGTCACCTTCCAGTGCATGCTTGTCACTCAGGGAAGGGTGTGGAGGAGCAACCTGAACATAATAAGCAGTCCTGGATAAAAGGAAATTGAAAATGAAAGTCCCTGGCCTTTGGAATAAAAGGATGAAGCAATCTCTGGTTAGCTCATTCCCCCTAGGGAGGTCCTCAAGCCTCTTGCAGCCTGCACTGCAAAGAAGCTTACAGTAAAATATGCATTTCATTTTATTCTGTTGAGAGGATGAAGGGCAAATGAATTGACCAGGGGAGAGATGGACAGAGTGGAGCAGAGTAGGCACTTTTCATTATGTTTCATTTTTCAAGCCAGTTAGTCTTGCTGTAGGAATAATCTCAGGTTCTCTGCCTTTTTTCCTCTGGACATCTGCTGCTCTTTTGCAGTGATTTATCTGCTTGCCCCATTCCTCCTTTTGGGGAGGGCAGAGAAGATAGTTTGGGCTTGCCTCTTGTGCAAGCTCAGAGCCAAGACCTGCCCAAGTTTTGATTGTGGTTTGAGACCCTTGCTGCTTCTGTGCGGAACCTAAAGATTTCTCTGGGGTTCTTGGCCAGCATCTAGGAAATATCTCCAGTTCTGTTTGTCTGGATTTGTCACAGCACATCTCCAAAGTACTGGGTACATCCCCCAGAACCTTGTTTAGCATGCTCCTCCCTCCTTAAATAACTGTGTGATACTCCTAAATGATGAAGTTTGTGACATAATTGAGCTAAACCTCTTCCTTTCTCACTAATAACAGCATCTTCCCCTCACATGTGCCCTCTGCTCACAGAATGCAGCCTGTGGTTGGATTCTGTGAATTGCTGCACATCCTCTCTGATGCTATAGGCTCTGCAATCCATTCCCCAGCTGAACTTCATGCAGGTTCAATCCTCAGCAGTGCTGAGCTGCTGTGCTGCTGGGAAGACTTAGAAGCTGTTGCTTACACAAAAGCTGGCAATTAGCAAATTTTGGTAGGGACATGAAGTAACACTTGTACCTGTGCTCAACTCCCCTCGGGGGCCAGTTTACAGTCCAATTAAACTATTATAAGTCATTAAAGTGAATCTTCAGAATCCTCTGGGCTCTCTAAATTGCTATTTACATAATTCTACAGCTAAAAATAATGAAGATAAAGTAATCAGGTGGCAGTAGAACATCTTTTCAAGTATATGAGAAGTTAATTGCCTTCACTTTATTCCCAAGTGTGCAAACACTGTCTTGTTTGATAGTGACAAATATAATTTGGGGGGTATTTTACCCACCTGACATTTTGCAGAGGGTATAGGCTGTGCTTAGTTGCAGAGTTATCATCTTGGAGAAAATAATATTACTCTATACAGGTCCATCACCCTGTGGTGTTTATTAAGGAAATATGAGATTGCTGAAAGATGTAACTTCTGAATTCGGCTCTGCCAGCCTTGACAGGAAAAGGAAAAGCTGGAGTGATCTTTCTAGGTTTAAAGCCTGGTAAAAAGGAGTTTTCCTTTTCCTTTTTCTTTCCTGTGCAGGGACAGAAGTTGTACTTTGATCCTCGTGGGTCCCTTCCAACTCAGGATATCCTATGATTCTAGGTTCATGTCACCATTCAGATCAGAAAAAGCCCTTTGTACTCACATGGATAGCAGACTTTCAACAGCTTAATTTGGAACTCTCTTGGTGTTCTTCCCTGCCCTCAAACTTTGGGAAAACCCTGCTAGGCTTACCCTGCTTTCACCTATTCCCTTCACTACAGTGGAAGTACAAGGCTGGAAATAAAAAGATGACATTTATCTTAAAGGGCACACTTGACTTCAATTGGAGCTTCCCAAGTGCTCAGTGCTTTGGAAAATTCATCTTTCAACTGACAATTTGATGGCTTATCCCATACAGGACATCTTAAATGCTTTATGAAACAGAATGGCTTAAGCTTCTCATTAAATGTCTTGCTGAATACAGAGTTAAATAGCAATTATTTTGCATGACTCAGTTTCTCTACCCACCCAGAAGGAAGTTTTTGAGCACTCAGTACAGCATTACAAGGAGATATGGTATAATTTAAGTGAACATTGTAAAATATCCTACACTCAGCATTAGGTTTGCCTTGCTGTGGAAAGCTCAGATAATTGCTCTTTGCAATCAGTGTTCATGTTTCTTCAGAATGACACCAGTACAACTGCAAAACAGAAGTGAATGTTTGGAAAAGAAATTGCTGTGAGCTGAAAAATAAATGCTTTTTCTCCCAAATACTTCTTGTCCAAAGCTCCAAGTACCTTTCATCAAATTTTACAGAAACAAAACCAAATTAGCTCTAAGTAACTCTGAGTCCTCAGAGCTGAGTACTGGCACCTCAGCTGTGAGAATGGTGTTTGTTCTCTTTTGCAATGTGTTTCTAGGAAAGAAAAAAGAAGTCATTAGAAAAGTGATGTGAAAAGGAAAATCTCATAGTGTGCTTGTTCAGTACCTCAGCAATATCACGATGACTTACCTTTGTACCAAAGCTTTTTTAACCCTTTGGAGTTGTTCTTGGAGCCTCTGAGCTCTTCTGGATCTGTGCTTCTGTTCCACAGCAAGGAGAAGGGAGGAGAAGCAAGGAGATCTGTATTCTCCCTATACAGATCTAGGGAAGGGCTGACAGATGCATTGCAGTGGTATCTCCATATTTCCCTGGTATCACAGTAAGCTATGCCCTTGATGATAAAAAATTAAATTCAAGCCTGGTCTAAAAGCTCTTTGTTCCTTTAATCTGTGTGTTAACTGATTACTCACAGCATCCAAACTCTCCGGGGCAGCAGGGACCAAGGGCCAAAGACCCTGCCTGAATTGCTTTTCTTAGAACTGCTACCAGTGTGGGTTGTGCAGGAAAAACATGTGGTACAGAACAGGATCGGACTCTTAATTTCCAACTCCTTCTACCAAGGGACACAAAAAGAGGCAGAGACATTATGTTAAAGAAAAGTGAGAGTGGCAGAGGTGGCCTCTGGAGATTTAGCACTGCACAATGTCTGTTCCCATCAAAGTGACACTCTGTGCAGGTGCCCCTGGGACACTGAGCATCCCAGGAGCTGCAGGCAGCACAGGCACCTCGGTGCTGCTGGAGAGGGATGCCTGCAGGAGAAGTGCAGTGGCTGCACACAGCTCTGCTGACAGACAGATGGCACCTTCAAGAGGCACAAACACCTGAATTTGGTGATGATTCCTTATCCTGAGCTCACCTCTGCTCCTCCTCAAAAAGCACTGCTGCAATTAGAAGCATGTTATCACTGCAAAGTGACCTTGACCTGTCACAGCCTGTGAGATACCTTATAAATCAAAAGGCACAGTAATTACCAGCATTAGGCAGGTGATTTGGGATTGTTTTGGGTAACAGCATCACTGCAGATTCTCCTAGGGATTTCTCAACTTCAGGAGAGTGAGACTTAAGGTTCTCTCTGGTGTCCTTTGCTAAGCCTTTTATTGCATCTTTTGGGCACTTTTTATGATGATCCAGCTTTTCTCAGAGCTTGTAATGACCATTGCTGGCAGGGAATGGCATCAAGAGGCTTTTTTAGCTTGAAGAATGTGACATTTTATTTACAGCATCCTTATGCTTGGCTATGATCTGGGGTGGAGGGACACATAACCTAGCAATGATGGAGTAAGCTATGACTTGAAAAATGTGAGGTTTTCCTTATTTCTGTACCTTTTCAGGAAGTATTGCTTACCTGACTTTAATTTTGCTATTCCTACAAATACTGGGTTTTATCCTTTAAAGGATAAAATTTTGCATTTGGTGGGGTTGAGAAGCCCATGAGAACAGAGATAAAATGAGAAAAGGACCAGAATTGCTGGGCAAAAATGGAAACAGCACTTAGTGTTTGACTGGTGTAATTCTGCTTGGTCTCACACTTCCAGGTGAATTAGAGCCCTTGAGACAGAATATTACTTGTTTTTTTAACTTATGGGGAATTTAACCTGCCTGTGGAAATTAACGTTCACTCAGTCTCAGAGATGGAAATGCTGGGGATTCCCTGTGCAGAGATGAGTCAGCCATGGCCCCCAGCAGCCACTCCTTCAGAGCTCCAGCTCTCCTGTGCTGTGCCTTCTGGCCTGACTAGGAGGATGAATTGACACCAGAAGTAAAAAATAGACAAAAAAGAGAGTTGTCTGGAAGAGGAATGGGAAACCCCTGAAATCTCTGAAGCCGGGCTCACCTGCTGAAATGCTATCCTTGTCTTCATCTGAGCTCCAAGACACTAAGGGCTTCCAACAGTTCTACATCATTTAAATCTCAAATGTCATCATTAGTAATAGAAGATATTCTAGTAATAATTCAGAAATGGTTTAAGCCTTCCTGCCAAAAAACTCCTCACCCCAAACCAGGTCTATTAGAAACTCTTGAACTTGTTCAACACATCACCTTTCAGAGTCCCTGCCCCTTGCTTAAGAGGCCAGGGTAAATCTCACATCCTGCTTTCCTGGATACAATAGCATCCTGAAAGAGCAAAATCCTGAACTCTGTGCCTGACCTGCCTGACTCAGGATGTCTGTTGTAGAGGCCACAGGCTTTTTGATGGGGTTTTCCTGACAATAGGGCAGCCTCAAATAAAGCCCTTGCTCAGAGAGATGTGTGGTTGAAATTTCTCCAAACTGTTCAAGGAAGGAAGTTGGGTCTTAAGAGGAAAAGTCTGTCTTTGAGTCATGTTTCTTCTACTTCCTAGGGCTATTTTGGACTTCTACAGAAAGGAGAAAACAAAACAAAAAAAGCAAGGCTGAGGTTGATTTTTTTTTCTGATTGGGCATGCCTTATGTCACCAGGAGCTTTGCAGTTCATTTCAGTGGGAGCCCTTATCACTGCCTTTCATTTCTCCAATTTGTCTCCAGCACTGCAAAGCAACCTACAGTGTGTTCTGGCTTTCCTGGGGGGAAGGTGTTGAACCCCACATCCTCTTTTGCTGTTGTTCTCCCCAAGAACTGAACAGAGACTTTTCAGTTATGAGTTATAAGCTGTTTTTTTACTGCATCAGTGAACAGGGCAATTCCCTGCAGTCCCTGGCCTCTGTATCCCCATTGTTGTGTAGGGACAAAATGACACTGCCTAAATGTGACAGATTCTCTGAATGCATGTAAAGGACCTCAAAATATTGTAGAGTCACTCCTGTGGTGGTGTGAGTGTTTTGCAGTAGGAATCCAAAATCTGTAGGAGTGTTACTAGTACAGGAAACCTGCAGAGGGATGCACGAGGTCTGTGTTTGAAAGGAAGAAAATTTGCAGTTGTAAATCTCAAGGTGGTTGTTCTTTCCTGCCAAGTGTCTCCTTGTAATTTCCAAAACCAAACCCTGACTGCTCTGCATTGCTGTATGTCTCTAGGTCATTCAGTGAGGGCTTTCTCTTTGATTGAGGTTACCAGAGCTGGAAATCCACAACATTTTTATCCTCAGCATTGAAATTTGTAGTGGCATCCAGCTCCTGGAGTTATGATAGATAAAGAATGCCATCTCATATACTAAAAAAAGAAAAAAATAGAAAAGGATATTTTGAGCCCTTTCCTTTTGGGGAAAGCTCTCAGTGATCTCCTGAGGACTCCAAAGGAACAAACAGAACTTGGGAGCTGAATTATTTTTAAATTTCAAATTGCTAAGAACTGGAAAAACAAACAAATCCCTGAAACTGCCTCAGAAACACAGGGCACATAAGGAGAAATGCTGTGGCCAAGCAGCACCCTGATCCCATCTGTTCAACAGTGGCAGAGACAACTTTCCCATTTTACCTGTGGATAACTTCTTGCCCTCTTGATAATTTCCTCACTAAGGACAGGTAGGGAAAACTGCAGGAATCAGCTCGTTCCCATGGATCATCCAGCACTGATTTTTACCCTGCTGCAATATTTCTCACCTGTCCCATGCAGCAGATTCAAAGAAGTCATACAGGGGCCAGGTCTGCAGTTCCATTTATCATTCCAGACAATATAGAAAATTGTGTTGCAACAGAGCAAACTACTAAATCACACATAATTGCTCTGATAACGACTTAGGGAAGGTGGCAACCACTAGGGAACTCTTTCATCTTCCAAGGTTAAACATCTTAGAGGCATTTGATCAACTCTTCATGTGAAAATGCTCTGCTCCCTTGGGAAATGCCATTCCCAAAGGGCAGCACGGAGGGCAGGCGGAAGCCCCACCTCAGCCAGGCTGTTTTCCTTCATTGTGCCTGGCTCTGTGTCCAGCTGTGAGGCTTATCTTAGAGGAAAGGGTGGAGGTTTTCCAAAGAGCTGATTCAATTCTGATTTTCTCACCCTTGGGAAGATGCCATGCATCCTCACTGCCTCTTTGCAGCTCTGGCTGCTCCAGCAATTTCCTAATTGCTCATGAGAAAAGTCTGCAGGAGGTTGGATGTGGCAGTGGTGGGAGCAGGGCTCTCAGGCAGCTGGGGAGATCTGCCCCCTGTTTTTCCCAAAGAGGCACAAAAAGTAAATTGTCTCGTATTAAAAACAAACACCAAAAAAAAAAAAAAAAAAAAAAAGAAAAAAATCAAACAAACAAACAAAAAAAACCGACCCCCCCCCCCCCACAATCAAATGAAAGAAAAATAAAGTAGCTTAAGAAAGCAAAAAGATTGCAAGAAGGAGGTAAGAAGAAAGAACATGGAAAAAATCCCATCATAAATTGTTGCTAGGTGTAATGCAATGTCAACAGCCAAATCTGTCACTAAACCCAGGGATGAGGGTCTCCCCTCCACATATCCATGGGTTTGGGAGGATGCTGAGCTCTGCAAAGGTGCTGCATTAGCAGTGACCTCCTCAGTGCAAAGGACAGATGAGATCCACCCCATGATATTTTCCAAAAATGACAGCTAACAAAATGCCTGGGTCACCACTGAGTGCTTCACCCTGTCATGGGAAGGTCAGGTGGGGAGTTTGACTGCAGAGCCTCTGTGTTCTTGGGTTTTGCCTCACTCTCAGTACTAAAATGCAACACAGGCATGTCTGCAGAGGGTGTGAGCTGATGTGCCTCTTCTGCCACCCATGGGGAAGGTGCTCTCCCTTCATCTCATTCCCAGGTCACTAATTCAGCCAGCACAGCTTTTGGATCACCGTGGTGTATTTGCAGCAAGCCCAGGATCTGTGAAATGCCACGAGGAATAACAGAGTGCCAGGTGGTGGCTGCATGAACAGAAGTTGGCCTCACTTGGGAACACCTTGCCCTGGGTGTTTCTGCCCAGTTTGAGGCAGTGGGGATGTCAGTCTGAATAGATTTGTTGCTGGCAGCACTGTCAGTGCAGATGAATTTGTTTTGGAGCAGTCTCAGCCACACAGCTCCTCAGAGGACACCTTTGCTTCTCCCCCAGGAAGCAGCATCACTACCCCAGCCATCGTTATGACACCCATCCCTCACTGAATATACCCTTATAACCAGCAAACACCAGTTTTGTGTAATGCCACATCCTCAGCCAGGCTGCTGACCCTCAGGGTAGTTTTTTCTGGACTCACTTTCCTGATATACAAAATAAAATGAATAACATTTTCTTCTCAAGCTGCTGCAAATCTTCAGTTTTGCTTTGAAGATGCTCTGGCCCCTTTAGATTAAATTCATGGATCAGCTGCAGTAGCCTTCTTGGAGTTATTATGCCATTCTTTATTTTGATATTTGTTGCTGTATGGTAAGATGGTTCCTCAGGCCCTACAAAAAACAGGTGTGTCTGTGATAAAAGAATTTCCAGCAGTTATTTATCTGACCCTCTGGATTTTCATGGTTTATGTATGGATGGGGAATATTTCTCTGTTTTTGCTCTGGGCTTCAAGGATGGGAACTGTGTTTTCCAAGACTTTAGTAAGAGTTAGTCTCAAGTCCTACTTCAGCACCAGTGGTAGAACAGAGCAGGTTACTAAAGTATGGAATATTTTATGAATAGTTTACAAAACAGACTGTGTAGATTTGTTTCACACTTAAAATAAGAATTTCACAACAATAATAAAAACAGTCTTAGAAATAACCTTAGGTTTGCAAGACTGAAAGTCTCCTAAGTCAAGAAGTCACATGTGGTAATTAAAAAATCTGTTCATCCATTTATCAAATTCCATTATATATAAGTTGAAAGGGGAGGGGGTGGTTTTGATTGGAGGCTTTTCTGTATGTGAAATACCTTTTTTTTTTTTTTTTTTAGTTTTAACCCTTTTGACTATCTGGGTTTCATTTAGGAGGTTGTCTGAGAAGAGAAATTGGGCCCAAGACCTGCAACTTGTTTCCCTTTCCTTTCTCAGCCACCAAAGTCATTCCTGTGCTCAGTGGGGCTGGAGAGGTGAGAGGCACCTTCTGCTCCTGGAGCTCCTTCAGAAAGCAGCACAAATTTATACTAATAATGGTGGGGTTTTAAATCCAGTGCAATTTGTAAATGTGCATTTCCATGGTAACACGTAGGTAGTGAAGTAATCCTCAATTCATCATCTTCCATGAAATTCCAGCAACTATTCCTAAACATTCATCCTTTTCTAATCCCAGAGCTGTTGCCATGGAAATGATCAGATAAGATACAGGCCTTTAGGCAGATGGGTCTATAAAGGATGCTAAATCTTGGCCCATTGAAATCCTTATTTAAAAACAACATAGCTGGCAGTGATTTTTCTTTGGATTGTTTCAAGATTAATTAAATTAACTTCATATTACTAAAGGCTTCATTTCAAGTGACCCCTGGGAACTGAAAGTGTCTCTGGGCACAGAGACTCAGGTCTCTCCTCTTTGGTGTGGTGCCAGGGGCTTCTGCTGCTCCTGTTTCCTGCTCCCATGTTCCTGCACCTCTCTCCACACGTGGATGACTCAAATTCTCACTGGCTTTGCTCACACTCTGCGGTTTAGGCCTGCTTTTCAGATATCTCATTCTGCAAAGGAGCTTATTTTTATTTTTTGCCATTCAGTGGAGCAGAGGACAGCATCCAGGAGATTACATCCCAACACCCAGAGGATCTTTGCTTTCCAGAGCATTAAATTCCCAATTTCAAAAGCTGTGCAGGATGAGAGGCTTGCACGTGCAGAGGCACCTTCTGAGCAGCTTTCCAAGCTGGACCTGGAGGTGTGTGGATGACTGTTAAAATGGGATTTGGTTTCTAAATCTCTGTTTAGTGCTCCTGAGTCACAAAGGTGTGTTGAAAGTCTTCTGTCTTCACCAAGACATTTCAGTACAGGAGAACACACACACTTTTGCCTTCTCCTGAAATCAAAAGGAGAGAGTTTGAAAGACATGAACCACTCTTAGGCACCAGTTTTCCTGACTTTTAATAAGGGTTGGGTATCCAATTCCCATATACACCTTAGGCATTTTTCTGCAATGTTTCTTTATCTCTCTGCACAGAAAAAAAAAACCAACATGTAAATTAATCTGAACAGAGAACATCTGAATGCAAAGTGGATTTCTTGTTATTTTATGAGACTTTAGGGACAAGAGTCAGAGGGTAAGAGGTACCCTAAGCACTAACACAAGTACTGTAGAGATAACAGTGGTGGTTAAAGAGCCCTCCCTCTACCAGCCTGCCTGTTACCAGTTTTTGGTGATTTTCCACCCCCTGAAAGGTTGTGAGCTTGAAGGGGTGAAGGCACCTGGATTAAAGCCTGAGTTGAAGAGCTGTGAGTGTTCCTCACCCAGAGCAAAGTCCACCAGTGTAGGTTGGCTCACTAAGGAAGGTCTGGTGGATGTTCTCTGTCCTGAAGGACTAATGAGATGTGGAGATAGGATGTGAGAATCAGAAAGTGGAGGGCTGGAAACATCAGGCCAGCAGTGAAGATTTAAGAGGACAAGTAGAAAGTGAGAAAGGAAAGGAGAGAGATCAGTGGGCCTGGAAAGCAGACAGGAGGGGAGGAAGGGCTCTGCCAGAAGCTGTTCAGCACATGAAACTCCAGGGAGAAGAGCAGACAATATTACAGCATCCATCAGTGTCTGCACAGTCTGCTCCTCATCCCCTCCCAGGCTTTCCTCTCTGCTCCTTCCAGCAAGGCAGCAGTTTTGTTTTCATTACGGGAGAAATTAGAGAAATTACACCCCCAGAGCCAGTGCCTTGTCCCTCCCAGAGCTGCTGGCAGAGGCAGCCCAGGGCATGGAGCCCCAAAAAAGCCTCTGCAAATCAAAAGCTTCACCCTTTGCCTTGTTGCAGAGGGGTACTTTTGAAGATTCCCCCATGGATGACCTAATAATTCCCATTTAAAAAAAAACTCCACACAACTCTTTATGGAGCTTAAAATAAATCAATATCAGCAGCTCTGCTTGTGTTTAAATCATTCATGGACACTGTTTATTGCCTAATAATAATATTGCATGAATTGCAGCTCCTGTGCCAAGCACATCACATTCCCTGGGAAGGAAAAGGGGGGAATAAATTCAGGGAAAATGGCATTTAACAGCCAAGAAGGGCAGCCAATGGCCTCCACAAGAAAATTTGGCCAGTTCAACTTCTCACAGAAGAGGTTAACAGCAATCACACCCTGGATTTATATCGTGCCCTGAACCCAAGGAACACATGGCCCCTATTGATATTTTTCCAGCTTTAGCACATAGATGAGGAAGGAGCATCAGAAAGGGGCTGAGTCACAAAAGCTCATGAACACTGGCAGGAATCAGACACAGGTGTCTTGGGCTCTGGTCTGCAGCTGTAATTCAATTTATGATATTTATCTAGACACTCAAGAGAGTTTGAATGGGAGAGGCTGATGTAAACAGGAAGGCAAAGTGGGATGAGTATGATGGGAAGGAAAGAGGAAAAGAGGGGCAGCAGAGGAGTGTACAAGATTGGAAGGTAATTTTCCAGTGTCCTGAAGTTAGTAGGAGTCAGAGGAAGAAAGGAGATTGGACCAGCAGTGGTGGAAAGATGGGCAAGGAGACAGAAGAACTACTGAGATGGTGTGAAGGAATGGTGCTGTACAGCAGAGCTAGCAAAGATGTCATGCTGTGGTAGCCAGTGGAGAGCTGCAGCCTTTGTATCTGCTCCTGGAGCTAAGATGTGAGCTGGGCACCATCAGAGCCTCCCACATTACTGCAGGAACATTGACTCTTCTGCATGGAAGCAAAGCATCCATCTCCAGGGAGACAGCTTGGCTAAAGCCTCAGACAACATCTCAGTCCCTTTCATTATGCCCTAAGTAGCAAACTGCTGTGATTTCAGCAAGACTTAATAAGTTCCCTAAAATATCCCCTTGACCATGCCTGGCCACAATTGCCTTGATTTGCAGATCTGCAAAAAATAGATGAAAAGACAAGTGTGAACCAGGCGCTGTCATGCAAATGAAAGGATGGAAACGCAGTGAAATTTTTGTCTGGCTCCTCTACCTCCCTTTCCCTTTAGAGACACCTGTTTGCAGCAGTCCTGTCCAAATGCTGCTTGATGATCTGCTAGGACTTCCAAAGTGGCTGCTAGGACTTCCCCAAGTGACTTTTTACAGCAGAGTTTTTGTGAAGTGTTTCCCAGGTTTATCCTATTTTCCAATCATCATTCAAAAGCAGGGTACATTAAAGAGCCTCTGGTGCTCCTGATATCACACAGACTGGTTGGGAATGTAGCAGCAAATGGCATCACCAGCAGGGTCTGAATCCAGAGCTTTTGGCACTATCTCTCCTGCCTGAGCACAGGGAGCAGCATCTCATCTGGTAGCTGCTGGAAGTTATTTACTGTGTTTAAAAAATAACAAAAGTCCCACTTTCTCTAAAAGTAAAACACTTTGAGAGTTTGATAGCAAGGTCTCACCACGTTATCTCTGTGTTCCAAAGCAATGCATCTGTGTGTGCTCCCAGCCAGTGCACCAGGAGCTGCCTGGAGTATTTTACAAGCCTGGTGTGCAAGATGAAAACTCAGGAACAAGTAGCTTATCACTTAAGCTTCTTCGAGGATTTAGAGTGGTTTAAATTACTTAAAGTGCTCCAGGGACCTGATCCTGCACCCATTGGAACGACTGGTGATTTTTCTGGAGACTTACAAGGGACAAGGATTTGGCACTAAAGGCTTAGAGAGCTGAAGTGGATAAACCCCTACAGCCCTTTAGAGATGGCTAAACCATTCCAAAGCCTTAGACCTGTTCACAGCACACCAGTGATAGAAAAGCCTTAGGAGTGCACCCAATGTCTCATTGATGTTTACACCAGCCACACTTTCAAGCCCTGTGATTGCAGCAACTCATCTCTTTTCCATTTCCCATTGACAGCTGTGGTCCCACCCTGCTCACAGCAGAGTCTGCAGCCCCACTGGGCACAGAGAAAGGAGGTGCCTTGTGCAGAGCACTGCAGAAACACTTGGGCAATTTGGCTGGTGATAAACAGGCAGGAGCAGAATCAGGCCCCAAGGTGGTAGCTCAAATGTTTCCTCCTTTTGGTTTTTGCATAAGGACTCTTCTCTAGTCCTTTTTGTAGTCCATTTCAATAATTTACTGTCATTTGCTTTGATCCTGTCTTCCTTCCACATACCTCTTAGATTATTTTAAACTGTATTTAATACTGATCCTTCCCTTCTTGTCTATGAAAGTACCAGCAGGCACCCTGGGGTTTAAGTTATTAGTTAATGTATTTCTCACAGGCAGAACAGAAAAATATGAAACCCTTCCAACTTTTCACAATAGCCAGGAAAAAAAAAAATTAAAGTGTGTTTATACCCATTGCAAACCCTGGAGGTTTATTGCTCTCCAGAGATCCAACCTTCCAGTTATGCTCAGGCCTATTCTGCTTTTCATGCAGGATGGAATATGATCCCAACTACAGTGGCAGGGAGTGTTAAGGGACCTTGGGAAATGCTGACATGGCCTTGCAGGCACAGATTATCAACTGCAGAGGACACATGAGACTGAGGGACTGAGCCAAACTCCTCCAGATCAGCACCCAGGGACCCTCAGCAATGCCCAGAACTGTGTCATCCAACAGGGTGTTCTTCCCTGTCTCTCCAGCTTTCTCCTCCAGCCCATCCTCATGGGCAATAACAGTGAACAATCTTAACTTCTTAGGAGGAATTCAGCCATCCACAATATAATACACCAGGGGATGAATTCCTGAGAGAGACCCCTCTTGGTCTAAAACCTAAGAGGATCTGATGTTGCAGATGAGAGCATGGAGATAAGAAAAATTTTAAAAACCTTCTTGTGCAGCCATTGCCTGATAAGGTGCTCCTCCTTTTCCAGTTGTCCTCATCATCTCAGCAATCCTCTGGGATTTGGCTCTCATGCCAAAAAAAGGGAAAAAAAAAAAAAAGAGAGAAAAGAGCTGTAGCAATACCAGCAATACCAGAAGGAGAGGATTATATTCCTGGGATCTTCAGCAAATTTCTTCCCAGCAGCTTTCAGAATCTCCTCAAATCCTGTCAGTGCAGTAAAAACCAAAAGGGCTGTAGAGAAGCATCAAGGAACCATCACACCAATAGAAATGTTCTCGTGATATTAAAAAACAAAACATAGTTTAAACATTTTTCAGGTCAGGAGATTTCCCTTGGTAGAACAAACACAGTAATCTGGGCAGACTGACTAGAAATATAAGTCAAAGAGACTAATCTATTTCCATAGATATACCAACCTAGATGTATATATTTTAGGTTTATAGTGAATAGCTCAACAGTGTCCCCTGAAGGATGCACTGTAAATAAAAGAGATTATGAAAGAGGTAAAAGAAAACAACAACAACAACAACAACAAAGGAGAGAAAAATAACAGGGATAAGTTTGTGAAAACCTTTTCAAGAAATAATTCCAGCTACTTTTCTCATAACAGCTACACAGTTCTGGAGTTTCCCAGATCAGTTAGTTGCTGCAGTGATGTCCAATTAGCTGGACTTCAGATAGCTGTGCCCAAGAAACCTCTCTGCCTTTTCACAGGGCATTTCTGTCATGATAAAGTGAGTCTGGTGCATCTCCCTTTTCAGCTGAGCAGGGAAGCAAAAGTTTTGGTCAGGGTGGTCTCATTAAAGCCCCATCTCAGTGTGCCCCAGGGATGCACTCTGTGACTTCCCATGGACACCATGATGTCAACAATTTTGCTGGATGGATGCTGAAGTCATCCAGGCATCCAGAGCCACATCCCCCAGTGCCACCAAGCTCCTGTTTGGGGTTTACTTGGAAAAGGATGTTTCTGCAGCATCTTCCTCTGGGCACTGAGAGTCCCTGGACTGCTCTGTCCAGCCCTGTCCAGCTCGAGGCCACGATGCTGCAGCCAGCCCCCTCTGCACACTGTGAATTCCACGTGGGAATGCAGCTCTCAATACCAACCCCAGCAGGATTAGGAAGTTCCATCAATTCATTTAACACCAATGTGGTTTTTTTTTAAACAGCGTCAATGAGGTTTTCCTCTTTTTTTCACACAGAGGAGAAACAACCTGACCATGACGAGTTCAGCCCTGTAGTTTTCTGTAGGGAATCTATTTGCTGAGCCACTGGCTCCACTGGTGCTTTGCAGTAACACCAGTGCTCAGTAAATATTGGCCACTGTGCCTCTAAGTACTATTAATGAAGTTAATTAACAACAAAAGTTTCCAAATGTTAAAAAGCTACAGGCATAGCCACGGTTCATTAGGCTTCTTAGAAGCTTCAAACCAATCTTAACTGCATTTCTCAGGGAAAAAACCCACAACTTTTCCTAAAGAATTGAAAGAATTTAGCAGTCTCTACTTTATGAAAACAGCATTTGATTCCTGTGGGGATAAGACAGATTGGTCCTACTTTTCCTGGGAACACTTCCCTGCAAGTGACCTCCATGAGGTACCTTCTACCTACAGAGATGGAGATGATGGAGCATTTAGGAAAGAAAGAAAAAGATCATAACCTTTTTAATAAGCAGTATGCCTATGATAGTGCTGGCCAGTCCAGCACATCCCTCTCACATAATTAATCAAGACCAAGCACTAGATTTGCTATTGTTCCATTTCAGAGCATTATGGAAATCCAAGGTTTAAGCCAGTGTTTTAATGTTCCTGCCTTGTTTAATACCATTACTGCATTATAGATTTAAGGTAGCTCTTGGGTGGTAAATTTTCAAAGCAGTGTGTGAGACTCAATGTCAACAGTAGTTCTATCACTAAGTCTTTTGCTCTGCTTTAAAAATGTTCCTCTTAACCTCTTGCCTGCAGCTTCATACCTGGGCTAAATGGGATACTTTTAGGGTATTGCTTATGCCAGTGTATTCCCTGGTGAGTCACAGGCTCTGAGACACAGATTTCACCCTGATGGAGACATCCCTATGGTCCAGATCTGGGGTGACAACTGATAAGCAAAGATGCAATGCTCATTTTTAAATTTCCTTTGAACTTTGTGGCCTCTATCTTGACCAGGAGAGAAGGGGGTTTGTGGCAGGCTGTAGGAAATGGGGACAGGGAAGGACCAGATGCCTCTTCTTCCCTTCCCCATCCAGGAGACACAAGCTTGCACAGAACTGGTGCTGCTGCTTCGTGCCAGTGTTTGAAGTCTTTCTGATTCAGGTGTCAAGATCCCACTGACAGCTACATGACAACATGTTTTCTCCTTGCTGCTTTCAAATAAAAAACAAAATGAGATTTCCATTGCTGCCCTGTAAATCTGTTTTTCTCTATTTTTAAGCCTAAGCTGGATGCAATAATTACTCCTTTAAAATCAAGGGTTATTGTACCACTTCCAGCTGTGTAGTTGAAATGTTACCTAAACCTCTTCAGCTGATAAGCTACAATCAGCCTCTAAAAAGGAGTGAGACTCAATTTCCCAAATAATATCCCTCCTTAAATAGAAACCTAATCAAACACATTCCACATTCTCAATGGTCACCTGAGCCTATTTCCCAATAATCTGTCTTTCTGTGCCAGAGTATTAAGTCTGGTAAAGTGAAAAAAGAAATTGTGGAGGAAATTAAAGTTGGTTTACTGTGGCAGCCATCACTTCTAGCTCAGCCAGCTGCATCACTCTTTGCTGCTGTGAAATCAATTCTGGAAGCAAAGTTCTGTTATTGCACCCTGATATTTCCTCAACAGTTCCCTGAAATATATGTGAATAGAACTGTGACAGGGATGGCAGGGTCAAGCTAAAGACAATCAGAAAGAGTTAATATAAGAAGCTGTGCTATTCCATGGTCTATATCCCTGGAGCACTGCATGCACATGGAGCCTCCCAGCAAGTAAATTTTGATGCAGATGGAAATATTTGTACCTGAAAGTAAAAATATATATACATATTTCTCAGCCAATTGAGAGATAAAGCCAGTATCCTCTTGTCTACAAATCTGGTAAGATTTAAAATCCATGCTGATCTCCTTGCAGATGCATCACAAATAGTTTTCTCACATATAATAAGAACAACATAAATCCTCCACCAGAATTATTTACTGAATTACTTTCCATGACCAGTTATCAAAGGAGAAAGCAAAGGAGTAATGAATTGAGAAAGAGATGATGAGAAGCTAACAAAGTATTCATATGGTTTTATTCCTTTGGGCAAAACCTTTATTCCACCAAAATCAATGAGAATAGAATAGGATGAGATATGATTTATTGCTACAGTCAGATCTCATTGTGCTGTATTAAAGAAGTTGTGATGATTACAGGTTTTCTCTGAACATGCCACAAACAGCGACATATTTAGAAAGCATCAGATGTCAAACATCAAACTGTTTCTGAGAGAACTTATGTCACATCACAAAATGGATCAAAATAGTGCCTTCCCCAGTTTTTACTTTGTTTCCTTTTTGCAAGCACTAATTCCTCAATGTGCTAATCCAAGTTCTTTCTTGATGTGTGGCCATTGTAAGTCAGTTCTGAGGACAACACAGTCACACTACCCTGAGCCTGGCAGAGTATGTGGCATCTGGAGCATAAATCAACGTGGCTTTGCTTGTTTCCTTGCTTGATCATGAACTAGATAATCAGTGATGACTCAGAATTACTCAAAGAGTAGCCATTGCAAGTTCATTTTGTTCTCCTTGGTGTTGCCTTGTCTGTGTGTGCACTAATCATGCTCCAGGGTAGCTGGGTTTAATGACGGTGTCATCAGAAAGTGGTAGTGTCTTTTTTGAATTTTTTGTGACAATATAAGCCCAGCTGATGTATTGTTAGTGATATTTTCCTGCTTATATCCTTAGCATGGATGGTGCCAAGATGAAAGCAACACTGTCAAGCCTTTTTGGCTACAGCTAAAATTTCTATTTGCTATCAGAAGAGATTATGTTAAACCAGCCATGGTGGGGCCGGAGGTACCTCAAAGACATACTGCAGTGACAAAAAGCATTACCAACACAGAGATGCAATTGCCTTTCATGGCAACTGCATCTCTGGGAGAAAAGCTTAGTCCCAGGTATGACTGATTGTTTTAGGGCAGCAGCACCGACAGGCTGGGCTAATTTTATAAGTTGGAAATTTCCCTCTATTTTTGATTTATTTTATTGGAAAATAATCTCAAAACGCTGGTGCAGGGATTTTGTATATTAAGTGTTTTTCTTTGCTGGAAGGGAAGTGTCAGGATGTTGAAGTCCATCTGCTTTTAAGAACCAGGCAGTGACTTTCCAAGGGAGAAGGAAGGACATGAGCACTGTTCTCACCAATTTTTCTTGTCACCAAGAAGCGAGGGAGTCTGCAGCGTGCACACAGTGAGTGAGCACAGGGGCTTTGAGAGGAGCTTCCTCCAGGCTGGGAACCTCAAACCCTGACTGCTGGCAATCACCTCTGCTGGTCTCTCCAGAGCACTTCAGCTCAGACCACCACCTGCTGCCCATGGATGCTCTGCTGCCTCTGCAGAAGAGCACAACAGCAACAGAAAAGGAAAATGATCAGGAGCTGATGAGTAGCAGAAGTACTGGATGTGAGCTGGGACTGCAGTGTAAGATCAGTGATGGTTTGTGAACCCTTTGGTGCAGCTGGGAGGAATTCCCCTGCACAGCTAGAAATGTACCTCCTGTTAGTTGAGAGATGATGATGCTTGAAATGATTATGTGAGGCAAAATAAGTGCATAAACTTGTATAGAGGTTCAACCTGAAATAAATTAATGAACAATTTTATTCTCTTAGGTGGCTATTTTATTTGAAGAGCTGAGTTCCCTTCTTTTATCCCTGTAAACCATTTACAGGGTCTTCTCGAGCATCTTCCTTCTCTGATTCACCCAGTAATGCCTGAGGAATATCCTTGGTGTGGGAGGCAGAGCAAGGGGCTCCTGGTGGGTTGGCAGGTGTGGGGAGCTTCTCTCTGCCCCTCTCTCCAGTTTGCTGCAAAGCAGTGGGCAAAGTTCTGTGAGTTCTGCACAGTAAGGAAAGGAGGGGTTGAGCAGTTCTTGGCAGAGAGATGTACCCAAGTCCCACAGGTGTGCACCCTGCTGTGTCACTGGGGAGGCTGAAGGTGGAATGTTTCTCCTCCTCCCTGAGGAAATTCTTCCAGCTCTGGACTGGAACTTGGAACAGAGTGGACACAGTCCTGAGGGTGCCATCCCAGCAATATCCACTTGCTGGAACTGAGGTCATATCCCTGTTGATTGACCATCTTTGAAATGAAGGCAGTGTCTGTGCCTAGGGTGGAAAGAGAGCTGTTAAATAGAAAAATAGTGAGGTTATGTTTTATGAGCATGGCACTACTTCCCTAATCTTACAGGAAAGTGTTCAGGCTGTGTTCCTCAAAGCAAGAGCTAATCTGCCAAAAGCATTTGGCACAGGCTCACTGACTGTCCTCCTCACATCAAATCCTGATCTTTTGATCTGCTCATGCAGTGTCTCTCCACAATGTATGTGGCAGCACATTTTCCATCATTGGTAGGGAATATCTACTGATATTTTGAAGGACAGATCCCCTTTGTGACCTCTCAAAGAGACCAAATATTGACTTAACTTGGTGCTTCCTGAGCAAAGAAAATAGGTAGTGCTGGGACAACTCAATGCAAGGAAAGTTCACAGGTCTGCAGTCACATGAGGAAAGAATAGAGGCTGAGTGAGGAAAAAATGTACTCATGCATTTAATTATCTGAGTCAGCCTAAATAAATTGGTCATCCTAGGAGACGGCAGGGATCCAGGAGCACAACCATCATCAGAGGTCCAGCAGCAAACATTTGTCATCTTCCAATTAGTGCTGCTCTGCTGGCAGATTCCCAGTCTCAGCCTGAGATGGGGCCCTCCCTGGAGAGCCAATGAAATATTGAACAGAGGGTTATAGGTTGTAGAAAAAGGAACACATGTGTAGGGGACTGAATTAGGATTGCTTAGGCAAGCTTAACTTGGGCATCCCTTACATGAGGTGCACTTGACTGGACTGTATTAATGTCCTCTTAATGCTGTTTCTTTAAAGACAATTTCACAGATGAAGAACAAGGAGTATGAAGAGTTGTGTTCACAGAACAAAGAGCAAGTCAGCAAGAAAGCAAACGAGACAGCCAGAGGCAAACTTTCTTAGTGAGAGAAGTCTCAGGATAAAGCCTGACATGGTTCAGCTGCAAAAGATATGTCTGCTGTGCTGAGAAGGAATGATAAACTTCTATGAGAAATGAGCTGGTTTTGTTCTTTATTGAGCTTGAGCTATTAAATACAGTGCCAAATTCAGGTCAGACTATGGAGAAAATATCCTTAGATCTTTAGAAATTAATAATCTTGCTTTTTAGAGCAATCACTCAGATTAATATTGAGAAGTAGAAGAAACATATTGGCACAAAATTTTAAGGAAGGAGATGGAGTTTGCTTTTCCTGAACGCACTGTCTTCCTTTTTTCAATGAAGAATAAGCATCAAGAAGGCTATGATTACCTCTGGTTTATAGTTCTCAAACTTTTGACAGCAAAGAAAGATTGACTTTGCTGCATGGTTATAGTTCCAAGACTTGGTGGCAAGCCGGTGAATTAAAAATTTTATTCTAAATTAACTGAACCATTTTCAGGATTGTGCATTTAGCTGTAAAGCTCTGAGGTAAATTAACAGTTGAAAAGAGAAGTTATCTGATGAGTGTGGGAATGTAACAGGGGTGTGCATCTTCTCCTTGCTGGTTTGTTTCATGAGTCATTGCTTTCTTCTTCCCTTCTGCCAACCCTGGTTATCTTAGCCCTGATAACAGAGTGATTGCCACCTTGCAGCCCTCAGCAAAGCCATGCAGGATCCCCTGTGAGAATTTGGATGAGAAGGGTCCTGCTGCTGTTGTTACAACCAACCACCCAGCAATTGCTGGGGCTTTGGCTCTGCTGGGCTCTGATGTCCGCACGGTCCCTGTACAAGGTGCCTTCTGCTGGTGAGATGGTTTGGAACAACAGGATGTCAAAACCTTTCCTTGCAGTTAGAGATCAAATACAGCACTTTAGCTCAAGATTAACACTGTCTTCCTACAGTCTTCTGGATGGAAATGGTTATTTTGGCTTATTCCTCCTAGCAGCTGACTAACCACAAATAAAGTCTTGCCAGTGGGCCAGGTTCTGATCCATGGCTCTCTGTGATCGTGTGTGTGTGTGTGTTCATGTCTGTGAAATGAGGAGCACATCATTTAATTTCCCTCTATCTTGGGTCTCCACCACTAGGGAACAGTTAACATTCGTTTTGCTACTGATAGAAATGCCATTCATTTTTAGGCTGATACCCTAAAGGCACCCAGACCTTGACTTTATAATTGCATATGGCTAAAGGCAGCACTAAAATCTCTTGTTCTCTGTTCAATTCTTGCAAGCTCTTCTGTGGAGGAAATTTTTAAGGAAAAAAAAGTAATTCAGCTTATCTCTTTTTGTCTTTTCTTTACAGACATTTCCAACAATGGAAAGTTTCACAAGAGGTACACCCACAAGAGAGCAAGAAGGAAGGAGAATATTGTAAATACAACTTTTGCCAGCAAAAAAGAGAACAAAGTAAGTATATCTTAAAAAAAAAAAAAACTTGTATTACACGTTTTCTTCTTGATCACACTGTAAAAATCTTATTAATTTCAATGGAATTACCCAAGTGTAACTTCAAGGGGAATTTGGCTTATGCAGGATGAGGGCAGGACGCTCAGGAGTAGAGGCTGACAGGACTCCTCATTCCCTGTAGATCCTTTTTCTGGGAAGGAAAGTGAAAGGGAGAAAACTCTACAGCACATGTACACAAAACATTTCACCAAACAGATCACTCATCCCAGGCAGAGCCAAAAAGTCCATTCTCCAACTCCTATGATAAATATACAGAGCCCTGACTGAAAGGATACTCTGAGCAGGAAATCTGGGGCACCCCTCTGTGCGGTACAAAATTAAGTCCAATAGAGAGAGAGACAAGAAGTGGCATTTCAAGGAGGAGCATTTCTGTTTGGATGCTGGGGGTCACAGAAGCTGCTGCTGGTGCTGCTGATGACGCACAAAGCATGGAACCAGTGCTGCTCTCTTCAGCAGCACAAAGCACAGCCTGAGCTGCTGAACTAGCTCTGCTCAAGAGTGTGTCGCCCCGTTCTTCTCAGTTCTTCTAAGCCTTTTGATGTTTACATTTTTGTAATGGAGTTTCTCACACAGTTTTCATGTAAATAATGATTGTTTTGCATTCCCTTCTGGAGGAGGAGAAATTTGATGAACTGTTGGTTTGACCAGTGTAGTTGGAGAGGTAGCAGTCTCATCCTCCAATCCATGGTCAATTTTGAAAGTCTATAAACACGGGGGTCAGAAATAAACTACTTTTTTTTTTGCCTTAAAGATTTCAAGCTGTGCGCGTCGTTCATTTCATATCCTATTACGACATCTGGGAAACAATTATTATTTACATAAAAACTGTGTAAAAAACTCCATTACAAAAATGTAAACATCAAAAAACTTTTAAAAACAAACAAAAAAACCCCAAAAAACAAAAAAAAAAAAAACAAAACCAAGAGTGTGTCGCAGACATCTTTTCATCAAACAATGGTTAGCTGCTGTATAATTAATGGCCAATCACAGCCCAGTTAGCTTGGATTCCCTGTCTGAGACACAAACCTTTATTATTCATTCCTTTCTATTCTTAGCTTAGCTAGCCTTCTGAGATGAAACTTTTCCTTCTATTCTTTTTAGTATAGTTTTAACATAATATATATCATAAAATAATAAATCAAGCCTTCTAAACATGGAGTCAACATCCTCGTCTCTTCCCTCACCTGAAAACCCCCGTGAACACCATCACAAGAGTGCAATAACCCCCTGTATCACCCAGTGGATTAAACACTCCCCACCAGTACCCAACTACAGCCTGAAGTTATCACAGCATGGCTGCATATCTGGTTGACTAAACCTCTGCAGTGGTTTTGTCCAAAACTCCCACTGACATCAGCCAGGCACAGTCAGGATGGGGGGTCACTGCAATCCCCCTGGGGATGACAGATTACAACACTCCAAGGGATTAGGGCTAAACCAGTGGTGCTTATGGCACTGGCTGTGTGGAAAGATTTATGAAGGGCTGGCAATTGCAGCCTGCCAGTGAAAATACATGTTTTAACAGTACAGTGACTAAAACTAATGTTGTATTTCTGCTAGCTGCTGCCTGGGAGTTTGCTGATGTACTTAGTTCATAGGTTCAGGGCTAGAAGACCTCACTCATCACAGCTCTTAATGCTCCTAGCCTGCTGCAGAGCCTGGCACCTGACTTGATGAATAGTTACTGGAATTAATCATCAGAGGAGACCAGTTTCTTCATCATATATTGTCTGAAAAATTGCTCTCTTTGTGGAAGCTTTTAATGGATTTCTCAAGTCTTTCTGAACCGTGACACATAATTCCTGACATTCAATGGAAGCAACAAATGAAAGGGATGAAAGCTGAGGTGGAAGCATAATTACTGCATATCAAAATATGCTTTGGTAACTGAAATTCGTAGCTGATGTGGGACAGTTTAACACTGCCAGGGGCTGACAGTCCCCTTCTGCACAGCCATCCACGCTGCCACCCTGCTCTCCTTTCCCCAAACTTAATTGCCTTGCAATTATTGGCTAGGAAAAGACCTGTAATCACCAGTGATTAATTGCCCGTCCCTGGAACTGACAGGAAGAATGGTTTCAGGGCTTCTGTCCACAGCATCATTTAGCACTGAAAACACAGCAAGTTGTTTTGGAAATGTCAGGGGGAAGTTGCCAGCTCTCCTCTTGGGCTTGGATGGCTGCTGGAGCACTTCCTCTGCTATTTCCATTACAATAGGGCACAAATCATCTGATTTTCACAGACAACAATGAGAAACCATTTCCGGGCCTAAAAGAGATTCTGTAATGCATCTCCACCTGCGGGGAAGTGGGAACAGAGCTCACCTTGCTTAGGAGTAAGGGTAAAGTAAGAAAATTATGCAGAGCATTGACCTGAAGTGGGACTGTGCCTTTTTTGGAGAAGGCAGGGATGAGATCTTACTGAACCTGCCTTAGATTTTCTCACTTCCACCTTTTACACCCTAGACTGCATCAAAACCCATGTGCCCTCATGATGACAACTGACAGCCCCACCTTTCTCTCCTGAATGACAGGTTGTCACCAGGAGCTCAGTTTGGTAGGATCAAAGCTGATTCTTTTAGAACACTCCAGAGAACACCATTATTTCATTTGTCATCCAGAAAAGAAGGGGAACAGGATTCCTTTCAGGTTATCATACCCACGTTATTTCTAATTCCAGCAGAGAGGAGCAGACCGTATCTCTGCTGTATTTCCATGCCCATGTAGTTTCATTTCACCCCTTTCAAGCTCTCCTGTCTTGCTGTATCTGGAGCAGTATCCAGGATATTGTCAACTACAATCAGGCATTTAGTAATAGAGAGAAAAAAAAAAACCAAAAAAACAAAAAACAAACCAAAAAAACCCACAAAACCCCCCAAAAACAACAACAAAAAAAGAGGTGCAAGAAAATCATGTATCCAGTTCTAAAATCTCAAGTGATTGGGGAAAATCTTTACAAGAAATGTTACCAACCACATGTACAAGGATCCTGTTACTGGAGTTAGGAAAAATGCAGCCACCACATCAGTGCAGAACCATAATTTAGAGGCTGAAATTCTCATTCTGGGGTATGTGCCATAATTTTTAATAAAAACAAATCTAAAATAGAGCTGCTGCCAAGCAAAGCATTACCAGGGCTGCCAGAAGGCCTTCTGAGGAGCCAGCCCTACACAAAACCAGGCACTGTTTGGACATGGCTGGTAAGGAAGGTTTATTTGGATAGTTTGTGGATTTGCATGGGAATTACAGCAGATTGAGGTACTTCTTTTTTGCTGAATTGGAAAATATTTGATGGAGAATGCTGTGGTTTAATCCCAAATGGCAACTAAACCCCACACAGCCTCTTGCTTCCACCCAGTGGGATGGAAGAGAGAATCAAAAGTGAGAAAACTTGTGGATTGAGATGAAGACAGGGAATTAGGTAACTCAGAAGCTGTGCATGCAAATAAAAAAGCAAAACAAAGCTACTTTCCAAGGGCTGGCAGGTGTTCAGCCATCCCCAGGAGTGCAGGGCCCCATCAGGTGTAATGATGATGTGAGAAGACAAACACCATCACCTTGAATGTGCCCTCATTCCTCCGTCTTTCCCCAGCTCTGTACACTAACCATGACTCCACGAGGTCTGGGATATCCCTTGGGTCATTTGGGGACAGCTGTCCTGGTTGTGTCCCCTCCTAATTCCTTGTACCCCAATCCTGCTCACTGGTGGAGGAAGAAGAAAGAAGAAGAAAGAAGAAGAAAGAAGAAGAAAGAAGAAGAAAGAAGAAGAAGGAAGAAGGAAGAAGGAAGAAGAAGGAAGAAGGAGAAGGAGAAGGAGAAGGAGAAGGAGAAGGAGAAGAAGAAGAAGAAGAAGAAGAAGAAGAAGAAGAAGAAAATCATCCCTGAGTTATCAACAGCACAAATCCAAAACAGCCTTACACTGGCTACTGTGAAGAAAACAAACTTTACTCCAGCCAAAAGCAGCACAGGGAAAAAAGTATTTCTGAAAATTCACAGCCTCTCCTACTATGTTTTACACAGCAGCTGGGAACAGCTTTTCCAGATGGTTTGAGGTAGGAAAAGAAAAGCACATTTGCTATATGACACTGGAAAGTTCACAGAGCCAGATGACAGACATGAACCTGGTTTGGGGACAGGACTCAGCAATGACACATGGAAAACGTGGCTTTTCCCACAGCACTTTCTGGATCTGTTCTTATAGCTGTCTCTTTTGGGTAAAAACTTTCCATGTCTCTTGTACCAAAAAATATCCAATTAAAACCAGACTACTACAGCACAGAAAATATATAAGTCGGTTTTTTTAAATGCAACAAGTGGATTGTAAACCGTTTAAGTTCTGCAGCTTTTGTTCATGCCAAGCCCTGAAGTAATGGAAACTTGATTCTAACTGACCAAAGCAAGATCTTGCCAAAAAAAATCTTTTGTCTAGTACATTTGCTGCTTTTATTTAACACAAAGTCCCCTCTGGAGAAGATCAAGCAGAGTAAGTGGCAGCAAATCCTGGCATCACCTTCTGAGATATTAGTGGCCTCTTGTACTGCCTTGTGCACTGGATTTTTTGTCTCGCTTGCAAGAGCACCACTGAAGCTGAGTTATTAAATGACTGAGTCCCAAACACATGTGGGATAAGCTACTGGGTCCCCCTTCTTGTCTTGGTATTTGTTACATGACATGATTTTTTCTCTCTGCTTTGCATCTTGAAAAGGAAGTTCAGTGTTGTGGAGAATTTAAAATTGGCTCACACTCCAGAGGAGATTTCATTTCCAACATATCAGCCCTCAAGGTACACAGTAATTCTCTCCTTTATATTACTGGAATTTTTTTTTATCTTTTCTAGGAACTAGGTATTGATCCTTGGAAAATGAAAAACCCTTAAAATAAAATATAGATAACTGCAATCCCAGTGGTCCCATTAAAGGATGAAATGCTTCATTAACACCTCATAAGAACATTTGGAACATGAGCGGACAGCAAGTTTCCTCTTTCATCACTGGGGCATGGTATCCACAAAGGAATGGCTCTTAAACTTCCCAGGATTAGTCTACACACAAATTACCACAGTGTAACCAAGACAGATAGAAGTATAGAAGTTCTTTCTCTTGCAGTGCTCTTTCCTACCATATCAAGATAGTTTTTCTGCTTAGAAATTGTTTTATCATATTCCAGCCTAAATCAGCTACTTAGCAATTTAATCTTAAATGAAATAGAGGAAAAGTAAACCTTCACAGAAACCATAATTAGTTTGACAAAACTAGGTTAAGCTATCAATTAAACCAACACAACTTCACATATCCACGTGCCCTTGAACTTCTTGACTGTGAAGAACCCATATCTAATTGCTGGACGTGATCTCCCTTGAAGTTTCAGCTTGTAGGTTCTGGCTGGGAAAAAGCTCTTCAGTCTAGTAGAGGTAGCAAATCTGACTGACATTTGAGAAACATAGAAATGCTGAGCCTCTACACATGACTACATAGTTTTCTTGTATTTATTTGAGCAATGATGTGAAGGCAAAAAAAAAAAGAGCAGTATGAGGGGTCCTGCTGATTTCCATGGCACAAAGGTGCCTCTGAAAATTAAGTCCCCAAGCATTATGCAAGTCATAACTTGCACATCAGGTGGTGCCTGCCTGGAGTAGCTGGAAGCACACACTAAATTAGCAGGCTTATGAGAGTATAATTAGTTTCCAGTGAGGGACCCAAGAGAATATGTCTCCAACGTGATTTCAGGTGCTAAATAAAGCATAATAAAGCCCAAGGGGTAAGTACTCAATATAGAGACTGGATCCACCTGAGCTAGAGTCTCCTATATCTCCCAAGGCTGCAAGAGGTTGTAGGGGCTGTCCTAAATCCTCATCCACCCACCCAGCATGCAAGTGATGCCTGGATCACAGCTGTCCCCCTGAATGGGTGAAGGGCCCCTCAGAAACTCTGTCTCAACCCAGAGAGACAGAAAATGGATCCACTGGTGGGTCTGGCTTCCTAATGCCTAGAACAATCTCATTCTGCATTTTCTGCCAGGTTTCCTATCGATTATTTCATCCAGCCAGAGACTGATTATACCTGAGACATCAATGGTGTTATGTAAATATCTATCCTATATAATCAGTGTTATCTACCTAAGGCTTCTGAGGTTTCTAGTTTACTTCTGACAGGTTCATGAAGAGTTACTCAAGCTAATGATCCATGTCAGTTGGCTTAAATTCCTCAGCTGGAAAATGCTCAGGGGGGCTGCAAATCCAAAAGGTTGAAAACCGAGGCAGTCAATAGACAGATAGTGTCAGTCAGTCTGATACTCTTAGTGTCTGACAGAAAAAATATCAATAGCTGGCATGATTGATGGGGAATGAAGGAAATACCACCCACAAACAAAAAGTAAATAAACACGATCTGAAAGGGCTGCGTTGCAATCATTTTCAGACTTCTTACTTTCCTCTTTTTTAAGCTGATTCGATTTCACTCTCTGTAGTAATCCTTGGATCCAGGCATACTTTATAATAAAGAATTAAATAAATTCATACTACCCTCATGGCAGCGCCTTTAACATGGGCTCCACTCCCACCTGAGTGGAGCTTCTGTGAACTGCCATGGAGAGGAATGGAGATACATCATCTTATATTGAGTGACCTCTGTGTAATCAATAGTGTGTTGCTCAATGCCTTGTAAACATGTAAGTAAAGAAATTAAAGAGAGGAAATTATGGGTAATTCAGTTGTTTAAAAAAAAAAAACCACCAAGGTCCTTCTTGAACATGTTCACCTCCTCCTGGTGTTTGAAATTCTAGTGTTAAGCCATTTGGAACCATAGACAGCAGAGTTTTTGGCTGGAACCTGGGTGTTTGAGTTCTGCCAGGCTACAAATAAACATAGATTGATGTACATATCTGTTAACTTCATTTTGACAAGTTTGCAAGCATTTTAGGTCTTTCACATACTGTGGTCAAAATGCCAACAAGGTCATTCTAGGAAATACAGAAATTCACCAAGACATTTGCCAGTGTCAGAAATGCATCAGTTCAGGAGCAAAGGAAAAGAGATGAGAGAAGGTACCACATGGGGTCTAAGTATAAGTGGGGAAGACCTGAAGGAACTTCATGGAAGTGTAATATCATTAATAGGCAAGATACTGATGGATACCTCTCAGCTGCTGGCACTGGAAGAGTGTGACCTAGGTTAGTTTGTGGAAAAGCAGGTCAAAGCAATGGAAGACTATGCCTGCTGCCTCAAGGAAGCATGAAGAAATTTAGGGTGGAAAGGGAAAGAAATAAAAGCATGTGAGTCCAAACATACCCTGCTTTTGTTTAAAATGAGCCACTTCCAGGCACCTCTGAGGAAACAAAGCCAGGTGAACTGTGATCTCAGCTCTTGGCAGCAGCTCAGTACCAGCCACACAGAGCATTTCAGCAGGAGCTCAAAGTGTGATTTCCAAGGAGGTTGGAGTCTCTTCTCCAAGGACCTAAATCTCTTCTCACACGGAGTGAAGTGTTCTGATTTTTCAAGCACTACACCTAGACTTTACTTGTACCTTTATCTGCCTTCCATCCAACAAGTCTTTTGGGGAATCCAAGACTCATCCTTTGCAGCTGGGGCTTCAGTGGCATTTGAGCCAGCCCTCAGTACTAACCACACTGTCTCCATAGTGCCTTGCTCTAGGCTGGAGCAAACTACATGGCTGGCACAAGTGAAAACAATCTGGGGTATCACAAGAGGAGGAAAAGCCTGGCTTCCCCCTGGCAGCACAGCTGTGAGCAGGTCGTGCCACACACTGTGACAAACTCAAGTGCACCAGGACAATGCAAGCACTGCCAACACGAGTTATGTTGGGAATGAGTGATGCAACTCCTTGTTGCTACTTTTCCTTCACACCTTCAAGCCTTTTGTCCAAGCTACACCACAAAAAAAAAAAAAAAAAGTGAGAAACATATCATTCTCTGGAGAGGTGAGGAAATACTGCTATTCTGAGCAGGAAAGAACAAAGTCAGTCCCTGAGCCAATATGTAGATCACTGAAGAGTTTACATATTGTCATCAAGAATAGATGCCAGAATCTGATGTCTTTGATGTCTTTGATGGCCCATCAACAGTCTAATCAGCAACATAAAGCCATCTCAGAATGGAAATTATTTGTCACACTCTGAAAGACTGACATTTGACATCTGGTTTGACAGGTTACAAGGCACCCTTGTAAATGAAGAAATTCAGTTCTTTCATCAGAGTCTATAAATAACACTTGTGTCGTCCTGGAGGTTCTGGGATTCTAAAAGGTGAATTTGGACAGTCACCCTCCAAGGCCACCTGGCATGCTGTATTCCTCCCATCACATCAGGAAAGAGAATTTCTAATTGCCTCTCAACTCACACCTCTGAGAAGACCCTAAAGCCAAAGGATCAACACACATAGGAAATACAAGGGTAGACAGAAAATTGCCTGAAATGTCCCATGATTAACCCATCAAACACAATGGTTGTGTGTTACAATGTTGGGACATAAATCAGACATTAATTAACATCCCATTCACTGCAGGATGCTCTGAAATACTGACACCTGCAGAAGAAAATGGCCTTTCAGTAGCAGTATTGGTTTCTCCATTTCTCAGGGATGTAGGGACTGAGACGGTTTAGTATCTGGTACTACTGCAAAATGCAGAACAGTGAAGCACTTCACAACAATCATTAGAGATAAGGTACCCTGCTTAGAACTGTAACAGAGCAATAAGATCATGACAGCAAGCACCAGAACAACCTAATTGAATTATCTTTTAAAGAATGAAGCACTTGTGGCAGTCTCCTGGTTTTGGGTGCAGAGAGTTTCACAGCACTGCAATGTGCAGAAAAGGCTCCATCCTCAAGGTCACTGCTGATTTTATGCCCAGTTATATATTCAGGAGAGTTTTGATGGGCAAAGACTGCAGAGTTTTTTCCTCAAATCAATTGCCCTGATAAGAACTTGCACAAATGGCTGCATAGGATGAGAGCAGATGTCTGTCTAATCCTCTGTCCCCTCCCTCATCGTGGTCAAAATCAAAATATATGCTGGACTCCACCTGATAGCCTTCCTGGAACAGAGTCAAACTCAAGTACGTTTGCTTTGCACTTGTGCATCAACAGACTGAAATTCTGGAAAAATAACAGGGGACATGTATTAAAAGCTGGGAGTTTTCCAGTAATAACTCCTATAAACCAATCACACCCATTGAAATCAACCAGGCATGCCATTTATTTGGTGCTTTGATAAATTACAGCCCTGGGGGGCACTGAGGGCCAGATTTTAAAAGCTGTTCAGCTGTTTAACTCTCATTGATTTCAGTGTAATTGATTTCAGTGGGAGTTAGGGGCCTGCATTGCTTCACACTTTGGGCCAGGCCCTCCTATGGTAACTGTACCAATTAGGCAGGAGAGCCATTTATCAGGAGCCCCATTAAACAGAATCAGAGGTGCCCAATTACATCCAAATTACCAGTTCAGCCCCCATGATGTTGGAAGGGGAGGGGTGGGATGCTTGTTGCTGTAGCACAGGTACCAGCACTGACAGGGGAGCACGTCTTCCATTGTATCCCACCTTCAGCAATGCTCATCCAGGGAAAACATCCTGCTGCCTCCATTAACCCACGGGGTATTTCCACCCTCCCATCGGGTCACTCTGTCACTGCAACAGCCTAATGGTGTAATGGATACCAGGAAGAAAAGCAGCCTGAGTCCAAACCTAAATGAGTGGGGCTTACATAATTAGAGGGTGAGAGAAAGAGAAACTAGCATCAGAGACACGGCCTTTTCAGGGTTTCCAAGGCAGCAAGTGTCTGCTTCTCACGCAGCATGCACCACAATCGTGTTTGCAATTCTACAGCACCAGTTTCCCCTATGAGGAAGAGAAAAGAAATCCCCATTCTTTTGAAATGTGAGTGCTTTTGAAATAACAGAGAGAAGGTCTGGGACATTATGCTCCACATGAGTAGTTGTGGTGATATCTTCATTTATTTGATATCATCTTCTGACATTTCGTTCCGTTTGCAGGCGAGCCATTTGTAACGTTACGTACAAAGGATTCTGGTGCCATGATCTTTAGCTTTTGCCCTGCATTTAATACTAAAGATCACTCAAGCATGATGAAACCAGCTGGATGAAACTCCTCTCCTGCAAGACATGAGGGCCAATGACGGTATGAAAGATGTGGGGCTGCTTTGTAATTTATTGCTTCATATCCCATATGTTTGTCAGATTGGTGAAGGGAAAGGTCTGTTTATTAATACAATAGCTCATGTGAATTGCAAGCAGCTGAATGGAAAAAGGAAAAAGAAAAAAGGAAAAAAAGCAGCCAGGAAGGCAATGCAATGACTGAGCAGGAGAGCCTTAAGGGAGTTCCCAGGGAGCTGCTGAAAACCACATGAGAATGGCAAGTTTGGGTGGCTAAGCCTTCCCTAGCACCATGTTTTGAGAAATAATCTTGGTGAAAAGGGTTCTAGCAGGGGGGAAAAATATTCTTTTGGTAAAAACACTGAAAATTTCTGTCAGAACACCAACAGGTAAAGCAGGGAAGAAGCTGACTCTAGGAAGTATAGAAATATTTCCCTGGACAGATGGATCACTCTATATAGGTCAAAATTTTGTTTTCAGCCAGCCTTCTTTCTCACTCCTAGGATGACACCAGCTGCACCACATTGTACTGCTGGTTCCTCATTCCTGAAAACAGTTTTTTCTAGGTGCCAAACCAATCAGAACGATGTAGGTAGCTCAGGTGATGATAGGAACCCAGAGCCAATGTATTGGGCAGAGTAAAATCCATAGGCAGCATTCCTAGAATCAACACCACCAGGACAGGGACCTCCTGGCCTGCCTGAACCACCAGGTCTCCCAGGACATCCTTTCCAGCTCAAACAAGTGCCTGAAAAAGGTAAAAAAACCCAAAAATCCCTGTCTCCTTTTAAGATCAGTTGTTAATGAAAGCTCCTTGTTACCCACAGCCTTGCTCCAGCATGAATGAGCCAGTTAACACACTGATGGGGTGTCAGTGCCTCACTGTACTCCCAATTCAAGATTTAATGCTTACTACTGTTAAGGGAAAAAATACGAATAACTCGTTTAGCTAGATTTAATTTCCTTACTCTCTGCAAAGTCTGCAAATTAATTCCTCAGTGGATTTCTGTTCCAGCACTTAACCTGATCCTTTCAGACACAACAATGATCATTTCTCACTTCCTGCCTTATTCTGCAAGAAAATAGCTCCACAATACCCTGCCTTCTCTGACCTACCCTTGGTAGAGCTCTCACACAGCCATGCCAGAGAGAACAAACATTTTATATATTTGGGTGGAATTTCCAGTACTACAGTGGCTGTTTTTTATCAGAATAAAACCCTTTTTCTTCGTGGGACCGAGATCAAACACCACCATGGGTTTCCCTTAGTGTGTACCCAATCCAAGCACTCATCTAATTTCAGCTAAGGCTGGGGGAAATAAATTCATTTTGCTTTCCTGCACCATATTATCCCAATCTATTTCTTCTCTGTTCTTTACCCAGCTAAATTGCTCATTCAATGTTGAGTCCAACTAACCCTTTTTATAACGTGCTGGTTTTCATAGGTGTGGGAAGGAGGGCATGGAGACTAATGAGACTCATAATAACTCCAGCCTGTAACTTGTAGAATCTGGCACTTGGGAAAAGCTTCAAATATTTTTTCTTGTGATGCTGAAAAATGAAAAGGAAAAAAAAAATAGTGGTGCTGCTTGGCCAAAGGTTTCATGACTGAGGAAATCATCCATAGCTCAGGGTGAATGCTGGCTTTCTGCTACCCAATGAGCTCATGTTTTCACACATTAGGCTGTAAAATTGTTATGTGGAGTTTTAGGGTTTCTCACTGTGAATGACACAGAAGGGCACCTCCGTGCCATGGTAACAAGCCAAAGACACAGTGTTGTAGCCAGAGAGTGCACAGAAGTAAAAGTGTGGCAGAAACAGCAAAGGTGGATGGGTCGTTCATCAGGACATGTTTTTAGAAAACCAGGGAAAAAATGGGAAAAAAGACAAAGTCATTGATATTTCCTGTTCACTGCAGAGAATGTGTCAGGACCTGGTGCTTCCATGGATGTTGGAATAGATGCAGACTGAGGCTGAGATAGCCCCAGGGGCAGTACTCATCAATCTCAACCAGGAATCTTAAAGTCTTCTCTCTTCAGATGTTTTTTCAATATATTTTCTTTTACATTTGTAAAACCTCCCATCTTTATTCTTACGTATGGAATTTCTCCATTTCTCAAGTAGTTTTTTTCTACCCCATCCTCCTCAAGATTCTCTTGAGTCATAAATGCCCCTGCTTAGCCCTTTCTGAGATCACACTCCTTTTGCCCTTAATGAGTACCTGGCCCAAATCAGGAATGGTTCCAGGACCTCTGGCTCAGGAGCTCTCTGAGCAATCCTTCAGCCCAGGTTACCACTTTCATTTTTAAGTAAAACATATCTCCAGTGCCTCCAACAGAGAAGTGTGTGTACTGGCCAAGAGTTTTAATCCTTCCCAGAGGCCTTTTGCAATTTTTAGGCTGGCTAACAAGCCTAGAGCTTGTGCACAAGCTTTTAAACATCTGCTCAAAGAGCACCATTTTAGCCCTTTGAGTTTGGCCTTACACATGCTATTTTTGGCCTGTGCCAGTGACTGACATGCTGTCCTGCTGACTGTGTTATATCCTGGAAACACTGCAGGCTGCGAGCTGCAGGACTCTTGGTTTGGGAAAAACACAGGTTTCTTCTGTAAATCTCCAAAATCTGAGTGTGTTTTAGCAATAACAAGAAGGGAAAGAGATGAAATGGGTGGTGAAAAGCACTAATACATAATAAACAAAACAGTGGCATAACAGACAGAATTTGATCAGCTGGAATCTCAAATATTGGTGTAGAAGTGGAGTATTTATAGAAAAAGGCTGCTCCAGCTCTGTTTAAAAATACTGGCAGAAGTTGGAGGGAAAACTCAGATTACTGTATGGGGTGGAAATGGCCAACCTAGTTGTAACATTTGCAAGTCTCTGGAATTTTTGGGGATTTCAAGCAGCTTGGGGCAGAGTACACTGCACACACATGGTGCCTGCCATGTGTTCATCCCTCTCCCTCAGCAGGCCAGCTGCCAGGATTTGTGCAGCATGTGTGAGGATGTGTTTGGATAAAGCATTACTGGAAAGGGAACTCATGCAAACTTCCCTGAGCTCACCTGAAAAATTTCCACACACACCTCTAGCATAGTACTTGTTTTATAACTTCAGCCCAAATGACATCACTATAGAATTTTTAACCTTTGTGACTGTCCCTGCATTTTCAGACAGGGAGGGTGTTTTTCTGTACTTCACCAGCTCAAAATTCATGCATCAACAAGCTCAAACATCTATTGCATCTCTTGCAGTTTCCCTTTCAGGTGGCTTCAACCTAGAGCACACAAAACCTGCAGTAGAGGTTGTGCCACGTTGCCACTAAATAGTTCCCATTGCCTCAAACCCAGGCAAAGTGCTCAGAATATTGGAAGGACAGCTGAGTTTGACACAGGTTTCATTAATTCAGTGGATAACAATCCTTCCTCTGGCAATGCAAATGGTCTTGGCAGTGCCCAAAGTGTCTCTGTGAGTGCCGAGGAGGCGCCAGCTGCTGACATGGTGGGAGATTGAATTCAGCCTGGGGAAGGGGGAGGATCATTTCTGGTTGTAGCTGCAAAACAATAAGGGGTGAAGGGAGAAGGGCAGGAACATCACTGCAGTTTATGTGGCTTTTCCCTAAGTTGACCTCTGTGGATACATTTATTCTGATTTCTTTGAATTTAGCACTTGTTTGCTGGCTTTTATTTATTTATTTTATCATGATTTTCTGTTTGTTTATTGCAGAGCTTCTGAAGGCTCTTGAGATCATTCTGTCTACCTATCCTTACACCTACACCCCAAACCTGACCCCAAACTCTCTCCAGGCTTGATGGGGCTCTGAGCAACCTGGCCTGGTGGAAAGTCCCTGCCCATGGCATGGGGGCTACAACCAGAACTTTCAGTTCCCTTCTAAGGACCAGCCTATGATTCTGTCAGACCTTTGGGTCAGATTCTGCCAGATTCTGTCAGCTAAATCCAAGTTTCAGCTGAAGAAAATGCACAACCATGGTTTTAGTATTTATTAGAGCACTAGGGAGTGTGCTCAGAAAAGAGACAGCAACAGACTGGAGCAGAGTTCAAGCCTCTCAAAATACAACCAAATCCAACTGCTCAGCACACTGTTGTAGAAAGCCAAGCTCCACTTTACTGTGTTTGACTTTATTTAAAAATGCAAATGGCTGCAGCCCCCCATCCATCTGATCTGCCAGAGAAGAGGAGTTTGAGGAGGTACAGCAGAGCACACAAAAGTGATTTCAGTACATCTTGTTATGCTGCAGCAGAAAACTCCAAAATGAAGCCTGAAGACTCCATGTATCAATGAGCACTGATTTTGCCTTTCACTGAAGGTACAGAAGAAGCAATAAACATTTCTATAAACCCTGTAGAGTCCCTGCACAGTTGTTTGCAGACACTGTTTCCCCAGATGATTAACAAACAGCAGTAATGGGTCTGTGTTTGAGCACAATGCTGCTGAGGTTAATATCCAAATCCTTCCCTGTTTGGGAAAGGCATTTTCTAGGTGTTTGAAAATGGGCTGGTTAATCATCAAAACTGGAGTCATTCAGGCAAGAGGTACTCCAGAGATGAGACAGCAGGGGGAAAAAAAAAGCTGCTCTGTTTGCTAAAGGTGACAGATTTGACAATATTTTTTTCCTTCTGGAAGACAGATGCTTCATCTGTGTTGACATCAGGGAGCATGGTCATGTAAGATTGTGTAGACTATTTTATTGATACTGAACACAGGCAAAAAATTGTGGGATTTTTTATTGTCGCTTTTAAACAGTCCCATGTTGCAAGACATTGTCTATGGATAAAAAGAAACACTGCATAAGCAACTCTTAACAATTAACCAGAATTCTTGCACCAACAGTGCAACAGGGCACAAAATCTTCTCCTCTCATTATACCCAGTTTGGATTTTCCATGCTTGATTTGGCTTTCTGCCCGCAAAAGCGCTGGGCCAACACCATTTCCTTTCAACCCTTCCTACTGAAATTGCAAGACACCAATTTCTGCCAAGGAGCATTTGCTGGCCCGGAGAGGTGATGCGCGCTGGTGTTCGTGGGATGCCGTGAAGATGCAGAATGCCTCAGGAGGGCTGCTCGCTCTGCAGGAGCACCAGAGCAGGTGGGGATGCACAGCCAGAGCTCGGGGAGGAGGAGAGGTCAGCGTGCTGGCACAGGAGGGCTGGGGAACTGAGGCAAGAGCTCGAGGGCAGCGTGCTGAGGCGTTTGGGAGAGCAGAGCTGCTGTCAGCCCCCACTGAGATCTGAATGCATTTGCTACTGTGACGAGGCTAACACTTTCTCTTTTGTGCTAACTTTGGTTCCTTGCAGTGCACATCCTCCCCCTCTCCTTCTCGAGCATCTGCTGAGGTCACATCTTCTCCTCTGCTCCCCCCGCCTGCGCGTTCTGGGGACGAGCACTCATTGTTGCTTACCCCATCAGCTCCCAGCACGTGCCCAGCCTCTCCCCCAGGACCGGGGCACATGGCATTGCTGGGACAGAGTGGCACTCACGCTGGGGACAAGGGCGCTGTCAATCCCAGCACAAAAAGAGAGCCGAAGAAGCATCCACACTGTGCATGCTGAGAGGCTTGGGCTGTGCCCAGGCAGCAAGGCCAGCTCAGGACACCCCAGTGCTTCCCTGGGGCTGAGGAGGGAGGGACTGGCTGTTTGCTCAGGGTCTGCAGCACATCCACCTGGCTTTGCTGCCACTGGACCCTCCTCAGCACCTCCCTAGGGTGAGGAAGGCGTTGGATCAAGAACTGCCACCATTGTTGGGGTACACCCTGTTTTTCTTCCAAATTAAGTGAGAGCCAGAAGATACTGCATGTCTAACAGAACAATTGTCAGTATTTTTTCTCTGCTACAAGTTCTGGTCTGCTGGACATTGGGCCAGCAGCCTTTCCCTGCTGCTTCATTTCAGATGCTTTATGTAAATCATTTAAATTCCTACCTTTACCTCTCCAACAGAAAATTCTCACTAGACTAAATCTAAATTAAATCCTTCTCTGTCCTTCCTAAGACCTAAGTAGCCCTTGCTGAAGCTTTTATTTTCAGCTTAACTCTTCAGGTATCTTATATATTCTCTACCCAGGGAATATCCACTAATAAGGTCTGAGCATACTCTTGCAATTTCTTTCAAAGCTAACTAACACTAACCTATCCCTTCAGGACTCCACCTTAATTACTATAACTTTACTCTTACTCCTGGCTTATATATTGCTGGCCTGTGTTCCAGATTGATGCATTCTTTCCAGATGGGGCAGGTTCTGGGATCTGGGGGAGAGGAGATCATCAGTGAGACAGGGGGAGAGGAGGAGAAGCAAGAAATGGCCAAACAAGTTAGAAAATTTCTCCAGTCTACCCACCCCAAAATTTCCAAAACAAGGGAATAAAAATGAAGCCAAAACAAACTTGGAAACTTGGGACTTAGGGGTTCCAGAGAGGGATCCTGCTGATTTATTTTCTGCAAGAAAATTTCCCTAAAATATGGCAATTCAGATGGAGTGAGACAATGCACATGAGCTGACTTAGGCGTACATTACAGACTGGAAAAAGTGAGTGCAGCAGTTTTTATGTATTAACTTTCATGTACACATTGTTAAAACAATATATTTCAGTGCAGGCATGCCAGTTGCAGGGGTATTTTTCAAGCTGAAAAGACTGGTCCCTTCACGCTGAGACAGGAATTTTTACTGAAAAATTGACCTAGAAGTGATTTTTTAACAGAGAGAAAAGTTCATAATGGTGACTAATCCAAAGCTGAAGAAAACTATTTTTTTGAAATATCCATTTTTACTTCCTCTAAACTGATTTTCTCCAACACTCTTATTTTCTGTTTCTGCCATTAAATCCCAAAGTCAGGTTTTTACTGTGCCTCAGCCCTTCAGGCTGTGCTGTTCTGACTCCTCAGCACTCCAAGAGCCTTGCAGGAATTAAGTGCCTCTCACAATAGGACACATTTCTAGGGTGAAGGTTTCATTTGGTCCTGGACTGTGTGACTAAGAGGATGAAAAAGCAAACAAGAACTTCCTCACGCCTCTCCATCAGTTCTGCTAATGGGAGCTCTAAGAGTAAATGGGCTGATTTGCTCAGTTATGGGTGGGAAATGAACTGAAGCAATCCTCCATGCACCACATGTCCAGCCAAAAGCAATTTAGCCAGCTAGAAAATAAGGAAAACTGGGATGTGCTGCAGGTCCAGGGCAGTCATATGCTGCTATCCTCCCCAGACAGGAGGGCAATGCCATGAAAGTTCAGATCACTGGGACCCCATGGCAGCACACTTGTGCTAGAAGAGCTTTACAGTGAACACAAGAGTGTTTCTGGGTTTAGACAGATGGGCTGGTCATGGCTTTCTGGGGCAGCATATTCAATTTATCATTTGTTGAACACAGAGCAACAGTGAGCTACTTCAGCAGCTCAGTATCCCACAGACTTTCCCTTTCCCTTCTGGGGAATCCTTCAGGAATCCTTCTGTATGGACCAGTCCAGTAGTGGCCCCCCAAATTCTCCCCCTGGATCACAGCAGAAGATGCCCAGAGCCTGTATTTTGCTGTCAGCTCTGCAGTGCCATGCACAGGTAAGGGGACACCAGGAGGCATTCTTTCCTAAAAACAGGGAGGGATTGTATTGCCATCCTTCTCAGCTGCCCCACAACACCCACCTGAAGCAAGTAAACAGCTTTTTTATCAGAGATGTTTTAGCTGGGTTGCTGTGGCCATCCCAGAGGCACATCCAGGCTGGGCTGTCCTGCTGTACAGGAGGCAGGGCAGTGCAGGGATGTGACTCCTGAATTTCTGCACTCACTTTGGTGTGTGCCATGCCCAGCCCACCCTGGAAACCAGCTTGGACAGTGCTTCCTTGGGGATCCCAACCAATGCACCCCTGTCTGGGGCACACATTCCCTTAGATGTGAGCAGCACAGACAGGAGCACTGCATGAATTTCCTGCTTTTAGTCTTCTTTGTCAGCAAAACTGTGCTTCTGTCCTGGGAATACCCCAGTGATGCTGATGAGCTGGGATTACAAGGACTTTACATAAGGCTGTTTGATTAAGTGGCTATTATCAACTAAAAACTTGGTGCTTCCCATTAAGTGCTCTCAAATGTGTGTCCTCGTTTTACTTATTTTGTGCTTGCATTATGCTTCAGAAGAGGCAGCCTGGCCTTTTTGCCTCATCCAGGCCTTTTTTGCCAACACTAATAAGATGTTCTGTCTTGTTCAGTGCTAGTTTAAGGCATGCAATGCCCCGATGGAGCCCTTCCTTAAAGGTGTTTCTCTAAGATCAGCACATCACCCTGTAGTTTGCCATGCAAATTGGCCCAGCCCCTGTGAACTTTCTGCTCCTCACCAGATCCTTCAGCACCTCTCCCTCGAGGCAGATTTCTTCTTGTACAAAGAAGAAATCAAAGCCTGCAGCGCTGACAAAGGACTAAAACAATAAGGTTTTCACCTTTTGTCTTTGTTTCTATTACTGTGCCAGTGCACTTTGATTTGCTCTTTTGCAGCATCTGTGCTCAGGCTGCAGTGATTTCCCATAATAGTCCAATATACTTTTCATGATCCATGTTCAATTTATACCCACACCCCACTTTAATCCTTCTGTCCAGATCAGTTATTTCATACTTTTGTACATCAAATTGCTTTCACCATCTGTTGGCCCAGTTGCCCTACATAAGCCAAACCCTCTGAAGGTATAATTGCAATATTGTTCATTATTTGCTCATTCCCCTTCCTCCCAATATATAATGACAGCAAAATGAAGAAATAATTTAAATCTAATTTAAATTCCCTTCAGGTTTTTTACACTGTGCTGATCAAAATAGTAGCTAGGGTCTTCAAAAGAAGAAGCCATCCATCTCAGAAGAGCCTTGATGCCCTTGGATAGCTATCTGTGAAAACGAGTGAATTTCTGTAGGACTGGAGCACCATGTACCAGCACTTAACTAAGCTGATGGCAAATGCTATCAGCACATCAGCATGCTGTTAAATCGTTGCACAGAAGAATTCCAATCTGGTTAAACAGGATCTGATTTTATACTGCCACTTCCATGAAATAAATGTACTAAAACCATTTTTTTTTCCTTCTTGTCTTATCCATTTCCATCTCTATTTCAGCCAAAGCTCGTTGTGCACTGTGCACTGTGCTTGGGCAGTTTTTCAGGCATCCACAGAGAAAACCTGTAAGCACCAATCCTCTTCCCCAGGGATAACTATTCCTTGAGCTTTGATTTAATTTTTCCTGCAGTCAGGAGGCCACCCAGAGAGCTCCAGTTCTGCCTGACCTGCTTCATTTCTTCCCCAGCATTAACAGCAAGGGCAGAGAGGGGCATCAGTCTCTGGCAAGATTCACAGGTTAATTCAGACCTGGGTTTGCATTTACCTTTAGGACTTCCAGTGGGGAGGAAACTGCTGCAGAGCTGGGGGAAGTGCCCCTGCCCAGCATCAGAGGGAAATGTTCCAGTGCAATACATTCCACCAGCACCCAGCTCCTGCAGGAGTAATGTCAGAGGAGATAAATAAGACATGTAATTTCTTGTCAGGCTGTTGCATTTCCCACCGCTCGTTTTAACAATTACACTCTGTGACTTTTTTTATTAAACAACCGAAAAGAATAGATTTGTGTAACCCAGGAAGAAAAATTGCCTGGAGAAATGAAACATACCCAGACTTAATCTTCTCTCCTGCGCTTTTTGAGGTGTTTGAAATGAATGTGTTTTCAGTGCAGCAGTCTGTAATGAGACCTCTGGTTTTGGCACTCCCTTCCTCACCAGCCAATTTCATTACAGACAAACCCAGGAGGAATAAAAAGGCCCATCCAAGCCATGGCACAACTTTGTCCTCCTGAAACCAATGGAAACACTGCCACAGTTTACAACAGGGATTCCCAAAATCCCAGCATTATTTCATATGCAGCTTTCTCCAAGCCTTATTTTTAAAGCAATTAATAGAAGGAGTGATTGACCTTTAGAGAGCCCTATCCCACTGGGATTTGTAATCAATGCTTCTTCCGAGTGCTTCTTTGCACTGACATCTGTATCAATTAGTGGCTTCTTCTACAGAAAGGTTACACAAACACAGTTTTATTTCTTATTATTAATTATTTTTCAGACAGGGCCAAGTTTTAAGCAGCTGCCTGGACTTAACAGCTTCAATACTGGATTTACTCTTGTAAGAAACGGGCTGCTTTTAAGACTGACCTGGAAAATAAATATTCAAGGAACAGACATGCTAAAAGAGGTGAAGCACTTTGTTTTGCTTTCGAGACCAGAAGGTTGCACATAAAACACACTCCAATACTCATTAGTACAACTTCAATGCTTTTTAAACAGCGATGATTCTGAACTCAAGACCAGCCTGTTGTAAACAGATAATAAGATCAATCTGAAACCCTCTTTGTATGCTCAACTGGTGCACCTTTGAAACAAAAATAAAATGTAGAAGAATAAAATTGAACTTTCTTTGAAGACCAAATAGAGAAGATACTGAGACATCAACCTTGAGTCTAGAAACATCTCTGTTTAATTCCAATTCAACAAAATGCAACATGGTCTAGCCCCATCAGGATTGGGAGGAAGATCGAAAAAAGGTAAAGCTTGTGGGTTGAGAAAAGAACAGTTTAATAAGTGAAAGAAAATAAAATATACTAATAATACTATCCCAAATAATGACAATAATAATTGTAATGAACATGTTAAAATGTGGAAAATTGGGAAAGGAGAAAGTTTGGGGAACAAAGGCATTGTTCCACATGATGTGCAGGTCATTAAAATGCATCTCGCTGTAGCTGGAATATTTCTCTCGTGAGGGACAGAATACAATCTCCTTTAAACAGCTACAACAGTCCTGTTGGGTGTATTTTTTTTCCAGGTAGAACAAGCTGAATCTTCCCTAGTACAGTTTGTTCTGTTGGAATTGGTAGAAGAGGTCCCTCCCCCATGGCTGGGGCAGGATGAGTCAAGACCTCCACAGAGATAACTGCTGCTTCAAAAATCAAGGACATTGATAAAGTTGAAGAAAGGCTTGAAGGAATAAGTGCTCAGTCTTGCCACTACTACTGAGTTTCAGGGCAATTTTTAACGCAACATCTAGGTTATAAACATGAAAATATGGCAGTCCAGACTCACAGCCATCTGAACGTGGCTGAGGGTGAATGCTCATTTCTATCATTTCTCACCAGGGTGAGTATTGATTTCATTTCTCACCAGCCACTTGACCAAACTGCAATCCAATATTTAATGTGTTAGTCACACTGGCTTGTGGGGGCCTGTGGTCTGTAGTCTATCACATGGTGACCTTTATGGTGACTGGCATAGCTTTAATCATGATGGAAAATGCTGATATAGAGGTATTCACATCATTATTTCTAGCACTGGAAATAGGACTGTTGAAGGAGTAAGGTATGAGTAGAGTAGCATTTACTGTTCCCTCTGGACAAGTACAGTGATTTGTTGTACAGTTTAATGTTGGGGGTTTTTTTTAAGGACAAGGACAAAAAGTTGGCTGCATAGGCAGCTGAGAGGAGGTAAATGCTCTGTTTTAGGTGAAGGAGTGCTCAGAACAGAGGCACCAAGGCTGAAATTCCTCACATTAACTGCTTGCACAGCTTTTCCCAGCAACCTCATTCCCCTCCAAAAGCACTGAGCAGAGTTTGAACCTCAAAATGAGGGATGAGCCAGTGACATTGTGAAGTACTATAAAAGCTTCATGTTCGTTATGCTGAAAGATGGAAGATGCTCAAATTGTCTGGGAGCACACAGACATTAAAAATTCCCAGGAGAGCCCAGCCCAGAGGGAGTTTGCAGTGTTAACAGCTGCCCTGTGAGCTGGAAGGTCTCTGTTCCCAGGAGAGGTCCTGATAGCAGAAACTGTTTTTCATTGAGACCAGTCTCCCCCCTCAATGTCCTCTCCCTGCAAGAAATAAATGAAAGGGACCAATATTTTTCCATGCTAATTTTACCATTTGCTAGCCTTCCTTGTAATCTTTGAGCTCTTTCCACCTTCCAGATTATCCTTCCCTTCTATAAACAGTATCACCTGTCTAAAACATTTTGCAGTTATTGCACGTGCAGTATCAACATCCTCCAAGAAGAGTAAGAAGCTCTGATTGATGGTGAGGTCCTCCCCACTGTGAAGGGTTAACCTGAATCTCAGGTGCTACTCAAGCTCCCAGGCTGACCCTCAGTGAAAATTAATAGCTTGTATCTGTTTAATATTCCTTTCCAGTACATTGTCAAATCGTTTCATCTGTGCTTAAATGGATCAGTGGTTTTCATCTTCAGTGTTTCCTCATTCCTCTTTTGGGTTTTACTAATTCTTTGTTGTTTGTGGGCATTTTTAAAATCAGAGAAGGAAGTTCATTGCTTTTATTTTTATTTCACAAGGTTTTCATAAAGTTGGAAGTAAAGGACAGATATCACATTAAAAGATCTATGTTGTCTTGCTCCAACTAAAAAAGTGGACCACATCTATGCCTTTTATAAGTTGCATTACAGACACGGCAGTGTCACCATTTGCAGCTAATCAAAACATGCCAGTTGGGCCCAGATTTTCTAAACACATGTATCAGTCTTATTTGTCATGCAAGTCATAAATTTAAACTGATGCATCTGTTACAACCATTGGTGCAGGAGATGGAAAAGATCCATAGGGAGGCTTTCAGCTTTCCATTTAGTGCTAAAGTGGAACAGAACTCTATCAGATGTATTATTATTGTCATTATTATTTAATATCCCCCTCTGCCTCCCCCGTGCATTAGCCACTTAACTGCAAGCATGAGTGCAGTCCTTGTCTCAGCCTGCTCCATCCAAGTGACAGACTGGTGTCCAAGGGACAATAAAACATATTTCAAAGAGGATGGCCAGGATCCTCCTGGAATGCATGGCTGCTCAGGAGAGGGAGCCCAGCTGGCTGGTGGACACAGAGGGATTTGGGGGTTGGAATTGCTGCTGAAGTGTAAATATGATGGTGCAGCCATGAGTTTTCCAGAATGGCTCAATGGTGAATGAATTCAAGGACTGATCGTGAGCATTGATGCTTCATTAGCACAGACACCAAGGAGTGACAGAAAGAAGGATAAAGAAATATATTGCAGATGCTGAGCAACAGAGAGATGGTAAACTGACCCAAGTGCTGCTGTAAATCCAGTCCTTAGGCCTGGGTTCAGATGCTCTGCAAGCTCTGGGCAGTGTCTAAGCCTTGCATGCCCTCAGGCTTGCATTAGCCAAGATTCCAAGCTCAAGAACTTCTTTACTTTCAACAATGACAACTCCAGCTTGAGGTCTGTTCTTGTGCTGCTTCTGCAGGACTCACATGCTTGACTTGGAAAAAAAATCCTTTCTTCATTACACTTTGCAGGTCACAGAGTTATCAAGTTTCCAAGAAAACCTTATGTACATCAACCTTGGGCAAAGGCAGGGGACATTCTTTGTGCTTCCAGGAGACCCCTGGAGCCCAGAGATGGCCACATTCATCACCCAGATGAGCTTTCCCCGGGAAAGCATACTTTGAATTTGTTCAGACCTTAATGAGTTATCTACGAACCATCAAATATTTCACATTCCATATGGATCATCCAGGTTTCCCAAATGACACCATCAGCTAGGGTGGCTGCAAGGAGGGTCGTAAATAATTCCCTCAGCTTAATGAGTTACAGTCTGAGGAAAGGCAATGCTCTACCAGGCAATGAGTCACAGCTTCACTTCGTTGTAGATCAGCTGAGACACTTGATTTACTGTGAGGGTTACCTGTATTAAAACTCATCAGAGGCCATCGTGGAAACCCAAACAGACCCAACCCTACTACAATTTAATCTCCCCACAAATAAAACCTACTCATAAATCACAGACAGCATGGAAATGTGTCCCTCTAATGCTTCTTTTAGGAAACCTAAACCCACAAAAAGCTCAGAAGGATGTGAAAACCGTGGTGATGTCGGTGGTATCAGGCTAATTCATAGCACAGGAGGAGATGTAAGATACATTCTGATGGTTAAATAATCAAGATAGAGAAAGCAATTTGACAGCTATCCTGAAGTCTGTTTTTCTTTTGAAATGTAAAATGGACACATTTTATTGACCTTCCCCAAAAAACAGAGAGAAAACTTTACATAAAGGTATTAAAATTGTCATTGTAATTTTTACTTACTGAAAGGAGAATTCTAATAGAAAATCCAGTAATCAGAACATACTGCTTTTAATAAAAAATGGCATAAAAAGCTGAGTTTCACAGAAATACGTGTATTTATTATGGTTGAAGCATCTCTCTTGATCAGCCCTGGTAATGAGCTTTTCTCAAGCAAACAACAGCAATAGTTCATGGAAGGTCTGTTCAGCTTGATTGAGAAAAGGCATGTTGATACAATGGAATGACTGCAGTGACAATCACTCTCTTGAATAATCATTATCATATTGTCTCCTCCAGGTGGTAAAACAATCTCCACATAGAGAGCTGAGACTGAGCCTTTGTTCAGGAGAAAGCAGCACCCCCAGAACTTCAGTCCTCAACAGACCAGGTGGGCACTGCTGCAATTTATGTCAGTCAACAAAGCTGAATGTTTTAAAAAGCCATATCTTTTGTAAAGACCTTGATTCTCATGCTTTCAGTAGATGTACTACTTCAGTTCTCTGTTCCAGAAAGGCATTTTTAATTTTGTACAAAAGGAAAGAATCAAGATCCTTCTTGTCAAAAGATTAATGATACATGTCCACATGGAGGAAGTTAGGCAAGGAAGTTTTGTTGAGTACAGTGGTTGTCTTAAAGTGCCATGCTCCATTTTGCCTCAATGTGATGTGCACAGACTATTAATAATAGCAAAATATTGCATTTGGGACAAAAACTCAAGGAAATAATTTATTAAAAAATCTGCATTCAAGCCATCTCTCAGCTTTCACATACCGGTCATAAATCACTGGAGAGACATTTATGATTGATTCACAGGAGAGTTTTATATTACCATAGAAAAATAAAAATAATAGTTGCCTTCTGAAACAACTGTCCTTCATCCTAATTATGCAGCCTAACATATCCTTCATAATTGACAGTTAGGATGTTTCTCTCAGAAAAGAGACTTTGAAAGTCAGAAAGGGAGCTAAGGTAGAGGTGCAAAGCTGGATCCTGAATGACAGTGTCAATGTTTGTTGTTAGGCAGTGGGAATTAGCTCCCATCCTTGTGGTGTCAATACAGGATGTGGTGTCTTTATGGCACCAGATGCCACTGAGCTCTAGGGAATATCCCTGAAAACCACATCTCAAGGTCATTTCTTTCTCTACATTAGATCCTGTCTGTAACTTTCCTGGGTAGGTGCATAGGATCTCCTCTGGGAAGATGAACAATTTTAGTGGCAGAGTGAATCCCATCTCTTGATGTCCCACCATAAGTATAAAAGGCTGGAGCTAGTTTCCTGATCTAGAGAGGAAGGACATTTAAATTAGTAGTGGGAGATTATTTATTTTTAAATCCATTTGAATTAGCCATCCCATGCTCTGATGGGAGATAAAAATTAGCATCCAATCCTCACTACTGCACCCTCAGCATTAGCAGAATGCCATTCTTGGCTTGTGGACAACCCTTCACACCAAAAAAATATAGGAGATAGAAACTGTGTCTTTTTCTCAATGAAAAATAACTGCTGAGGGCTCACCTGCAGGCCACTCTACCCAAACAGCACACATTCATGTGAGAGCTTTCAGGATATTTCCTGTAACCCAATTATTTTCTTTTTAAAATAGCAATGAAAAGCGGAGCAGGAATGTAACGCTGTTAAGAACCTGTCAGGCTTTGCCTTTCCTGTTGCTCCATTTTCTCCATGCTTATTGAACACTCTAGAATTAGCATCAAGCCTCAAGATAACAAGCTCACAAATCTCCTTTAATGACACTTTTTCCCTGACTTTTTTTTACAGGAGAGTTGTTCTGTTATGTCAACCAAACTCTGGGCTCCTTTGCTTCACAGTAAGCAAATGAATTGGACATTTTTTCCTTGAGGATATTGCTTATTTCAAGGTCAAGTAGAGCAACTCTTTACTGCCTTACCAAGGCACTTCCAAATAACTTGGATTTATTCTTTGACTGCCCATTGCACTGCCCTGTTTTCATGCTGGAGGTCAGGCCAAGAGCAAGTGAATTCCCTTTATCTTTCACTGACTTAGCTAAGTTCCAGTGAGGTCAACAACTCCTCTCTCCCCTGCATTCCTGGGCCCTGCATTTCTATCATTGCTTCAGAGATATTACACTCCTTCATAGCTGCAAGGATCCTTCATGAGGGGAAGCTCAGCCTCTAGGACCACAGGGATGAAAAGCAGCAAGACTCTGGTGCTCTTTGGATAAAGCTGGCCTGCAGACCTCAGGAATGCTCTGCAAGGTCTTCTACAGTGACTTCATAAAGGCTCCCCTCACAGCTGAGTCTTTATATCAAATGGCCATTGCCTTAAATATCAGTTTGTGACATTATGTACTACAAGAGGCTGTTACATACATTTTGTTTTCACATCGACATGAAATAATTTAGGGATTCTCTTAACTCTAAAAGCTTGAACCAATAAAGCACAATAAACCACTAAACCCCCAATAAAATAAGTTATTAAAAAAAATTCAATTCTATTCTTGAAGCTCCTACTTGCTTCCATTAGTATGTGTGCAAACCTTTGAGGACCAAATGTTGTCAAGAATGCTGAAACTCAATTATAACAGGCTATTACAGTGGAGTCCAAGACCAAAGAAAAACAATTAATTTTGGCCAAAATGCTCACTATATATTCATATTGCTGCCATTTTTCAAAGGCACATTGTTAGTAATCTACATGAACCTAGAAGATTACAGCTCAACTCAGGGTTATGTGTCCAGCCAAAACAGATTGTGGCTGACCTTACGGTACCCAGAGGCATTGGGACAGCTAAGGTGACAAAAGGGTGTTCTTTTACATCAAGCTCACCCAACTGAAATTACATAAGTATATAGAGTAACACCCAACAACACTGTTAGCTGCTCCAAAGATGAACTTATTGAATTGAACTGGGGTCATGCATCAGCTGAGGGGGTGAGAGAACTCCGTTCTGGCCAAAAAAAAAGGGAAAAAAAAAGGCAATAAAAGGCTGGCTTATGGGAGCTGGTTTTGTTTTGAAGGGCTGCTCCACAACATCCCAATGCCATCAGTGAAGTTCCTCCCTTTTCTGTCTGTACTATCTTACTTTGTGTTTGCTGATTGCCTTGATTCTTTCATGGACAGCATAGGCCACTACTTTAATTATCATAATTATTCAGCTTCCCACTCTCCCATAACACCTTTTCCTCAGCCTGAGAAATGGAACACCCTTCACAGTGGCTCACTTCATCGGGGACTACAGTGTGTCTCAGAGAGACCCTGGTACTACAGATTCACCACAAAATCACACAGGAAACTCCCTTCCATTGGCAAGAAACAGCTCATCCAGAAAAGCCCTAGGTCAGGTTTTTACCAGCTCAGAGATGTTAATAAAATCTATTCAGCAAAGAGATACAACAGTCATTTCAATAAAGCCAGGAACTAGTACAGTGAGTCAAATACAATGCTCTACATTATGTCTAGAGAAAAAAATATGACTGGGCTAAAAGCAAGCAGTGTTTGATTCAAAGTGTTCACACCAAGCTGAGAGATCCACTGAGAATGTGGTCATGGACAGTAAATAAAAGGCTCCAGGGGAAGTCAGCACATGCACCCATGGCTGGATTTCAAGATGCCACTGAGCATCACCGTAAACAACTTCTTTACTAAGGGGACAGTCTGATTTACAAGTACTGGGTCCATCAAGTCATTATCTAGCAAGAAGTGTCAGAGCACAACTGTTCAGTGTCTGGGTGAAACTCCACTTGCTTACTAACTGTTTATGGCTCCCTTGGTCCAAAGCACTTTGCAAACTTTCATATAAAACCTCTGCTACATTTTGCTATTTAAGGAACTTACTCACAAGGTGGACACATAGAAGGAGCAAATTGCATCCAGCTAACATTAAAAAAGCCCCAAAGAAAGGGGTCAAAATGAAATCCCAGCAATGAACTTTGGGCTGACCCACTAATATTAATGCTCAGAGCTGGGCAGAAGAGTCTGTGTGTCACCAGCAACTGCGACTGTGAGAGAGCTTGGTGTGACTTCCCACACAAAAGATGGCACCATCACTCCTCCTGTTACCCCACCACCTGGAAGATGAATTCTTGCAGACTCCAGGGAACATTGCCTTCTGCTGCATCATCAGCCATGGACAGGTCTGGCCAAGAATATTTTTCAGAGTGTCACAGTGACAGGAAAGCAGAACGTTTGTAATAATATGCTACTACAGCGAGTATCTTAGTTGTTTCACAAAGGCACATCAATGTATAAAATACAGATGACATTCCTTTTTTTGACTAAATAGAATTATCTTCTAGAATTAGAGTTTCGAGGTCTCATCCTTACAAAAAGAAATTAAATATTTTTATTGTATATTGACTTACAGTTTGGACAAGCATTGCTTTATGGGATGCTGATTAATAGTCAGGAAAGCAGCAGTCTATTGTCCAGTAATTTACTTTTCATTTTCTGATTCTGCAAATTAACTTTCCTACTAAATGAGGCGTTAGGCTGATGTCAATATTTGCAGGTACTTCACAATTATACTGTGTTTGCTAAATGACATTGCTTTAATTCAAAAGTCATTGGGATTTCCATTTAGACCATGATCCTGCTGGGTGCCTAGCTCTGCTGCAAAGGTGTTGCCTGCCCTCAGGTCTCATGGAGTCAGTGGCACTGGAGATTACACAGCTGCTTTCAGATCCAAGTCTCATTTATTTGGGAAACCGTAATTAGAGTTTAGGAGCCAGGTTTATGCAATGTGGATTGTAGACAGGACATGCAATTCTTGCATTTAGGAATCTCCTCTCTTTGTTAACTCTTTTTATAGGTGGAGATGAGGTGAGCCTTGACCTCTTGTTAAACTAGTATGTCCCAATTTTTTGCATTTTTTAGCTTCAGTGAGGTGTTCTCCATCCTTTCATCGTGTGGGGGAAGGAACAGCTATCTAATCTGCTTGTCCAAAGGAAATGCCTTTTTAATGAGTCCAAGTCTCCAGCAGGACTCAAAATAGCAAGGCAGTAAAGCCAGAAGTGTTTATAGAAAGAAATTGCTTTAAAACTGTTAGTGTCATGGTATCTTGGAAATGACAGCTGCTGATACATCCCCAAGCTGCCCCAGTCTCAGTTCTCCTCACTGCCACACACCCTTGGCTGCTGGGCACACTTACACCCCCATTCTACACTGGTAGGTGATTTAAATCCCTTCCTGTCTCCTCCCTCCTGTGCCAGCTGTTCCACAGGGGTTTGCACCAGAGAATCACAAAAACATCATTTCAAAGCCATCCCAAGGAAAAGCCTCTTGGCCAAAGCCCTGGGATCTCATATTTATTTACATTTTCTTCCTTGTACTTTGAACATATCTGAAGTTATTCCTTATTGTCTTACTATGTAAGCAAGCCTTCCCTCAGACAAATGCACCAGGCAGGACCAGTCAGGGGTGCAGATCTGGTGCCAAGGGGATATGATTTACATTACATGCAAATCTGCTTTGGCAGCACATGAGCTCTCCTTTCATCCAAATGCCTTAAAGCAAAAGAAAACTGGCCTGAACACGGATACACTGTCCTGGAAAGAAACCCAACTGTAGTCTGAGACTGGTATCTGAGACAGCTGTGCCTGATTTTTAACTTCACTGGTGGGATTTTGAACGGAGCAGAACACAAACCTCTCAGGGACATTATTTTGCTGTACCTAATGCAGGGCTGTGACATCCTTACAGCCAGGTGAGAGCATCTTCTCTGCCAGAGCAAGGGGCAGAAGCGGTGCCAGAACCCGGCAGACCGAGGCAAGCATGCCCCCAGGGCGGCTCTCACCATGATGCTCCTCAGTCACCCTTGCAATTATCTCAGATTAGCAGCGATTTACAGCCGGGCTGGCACCCAGGGCCACGGGGCAGGAGAGCACAACCACCTGTCTGAAAGCATAGCCACGGGGAGAGGTGAGGATGCAGGCACTTGGGTGAGTGTCAGGCTGCAATAGCTGCTCCTGACCTGCAGCAGTGGAAAGGAGAGCAATGAAGTGCAGTCACCGCGTAGGGAACATCCAGAGAAGTTTTGGTGGCAGAAATCAACAGTTATGGCTGCAATGTCAAAGGCAACAATGGTTGCAGCACTGCTTTGGTTGGGTTTGTTTGTTGTTTTTTTTTTTTTTTAATATCTATCACAGTTTTTCTGTAAGATCATCATTTTCTCTTGGCACCTGTTCTTGGTTTTCCCTGCTACATCCTGAGCAGGAACAGGTACAGTGCTGCAGTGGGGCTGTACTGGGTGAGGCACACATTAGCTCCCTGGACTGTAAAATATGTCTGGAAGGTTTGGGAATACGATTCCAATGGCAATTGTAGAGATGCCTAATGATAGAGCTCAGCTGCTTGCTTTGGCACATTTCACAGGAGTGGTTTCCACCAGCTCTGCTGAAGGGAAATCATCCTCTCCTGTTCCTTCTCCTGTTACCCACACTGCTGATGGTCAAGCTTAGATTTTCAGTTTGCACTTTTGCCCCTAGAGGTGTAAGATACCAGTCAAGTACTTCACTAAGGTCCTCACCCTGCACAGCTCTCTCTCAGTTCTTCAGTGCCACACACTCCATATACCACAGGCAAGGACTCTGAATATGGATCAAAAAAGTTATCCCTAGTATCAAGATTACACAGCTAATCTGGAGTAATATTAACCATGAACAGGAAGGGGGAAAAGTGAACTAAAGCAGAAATTGTTTCAGCGTGGTGATGGACCAAGAAAACTCTGCCTGCTAAGGTTACCCAGAGGTGAATGTTGCCACAAGCCCAGGAGCAAGGAGATGTCCAGAGACAAGGTGTGATGAGATGGTCTCAGGAGAGCTGGCTGGTTTAAGATTGGAGTGCCCACCCCTATCTAGGGCAGCACGCTGCCTGCCAGCAATGAATCTCAGAGTGTTTGTGAAAACCTGACAAGGTATCTGCAAGATGCTTTAGTAGAAATGACTGTGGGGAAAAGGCTTGCTTTGGATGTGGAAAGAGCTGAGAACTGTGTTGGCAAAACTGCTGAGCCCTGAGGAGAAGGGACTATTCTAGCTGTAGAGTCATTTTTTATTCTAGGCTAATGATAATCCAAGAACATTAGTATTCCACACATTAGTAGTTAAAGCTGAGTCAATTTAGGCCAGAAAAGCTGTTTGGGCATAGCAATAATTAACTATTAAATCCAACCAGGTCACTTGTCCATCCCTGAAGCATTCTACTGAGATCCCTCAGGAATGTGGTCTGTTTAGAGGTGGCAAAAAGCAAATTCAGGTCTACCAATGTACCTCACGTGGAGATACAAGACCCTCACTCTTTCCTCCAGCAGAGCAACCCAGGAGGAATTTTTCTAGAGGAAAAAAGTGTGAGTATACAACATAAATAAGAGAAAAAAACCCAGGCATTCTGTCTCTCCTGGACAGAAACTGAACTGAAAATTGTATTCTGCTGCAATAAATCAAGCAACCAGATGTTTCCGATAATTAGTATTAGAGTCAAATTTTTCTAGCAGCTGTTTTCCTTGTGAAAGACAAGCAGTGTATCAGCCTGAACAAACTCTTCCAACAGGATGTCTAAGATGTGATCGAGACACATGATGTCATTTGCATATATTTTATATATATATATAAAAATATATATATTCTGAAGAGCTTTAGAGCATCAACTTGAATATTGGTAACTGCAGTAGCACGTGCAGAAGTTTAAACTTCTGCCTCCAAATATATACTTGGTGAGTTAGATGAGTTTTTAGAGTTTTGCTTATCTTTATTTGATATCTTTAGCATCTAACCTTGGGCAGGCAAAAGATGACTGGAAAGACCAGCATGCCCCAAAAATCTGTATTGGTTCTGTTGGATGGGGTTTTTTTCAGGAAATTTTAAGACTTCCTCTAGCATAACTCTATATGTTCAAGTATTTTAAGAGACACCACTCTGGTTTCACCTATTTAAAAGTCTGTGAGCCTGTCCATCCTGTTTATCACGCACTGCAGCATCCACCTGGAGCAAAGCATCTGTCTAGCCACACTAATTGAATTAGCCTGTGAATTCACCCATCTAGCGATAGAGACCTTGCAAGCTTCCCAACTTCAGGATTTTTACAGAAGAGGTGCCTAAATAAACAGTTTAGAAAGGAGATGAGCACTTTTGTTGTCTAGAGAGATTTCCAGAACACTTGCCTTTTTGGGGTTTCTCTGGTGGAAGAACCAGTTTTTTCAGGATGGAAACAAAACAAACACCTTATGGACTGGCAGAAACCTGTATGGAAGAGCCAGTTTCTCATGGGCTCATGCAAAAACCTCGGCAGCTGAGGCCTCAGGTAGCTTCTAATGTGCATCTTGTGAGGCTTGCAGTGTCTGGAGGACTGATCTGTATCTCATTAAAATCAAGACCACTCAGCTACAAGCACCGGGCTGTTCTCCTCACTAATTATTTGATAACGATGCCTCGGGCCATTAATATTGGAGGCTGTGCCCCTGAGGTGGAGCGGACTATTGACTCCTGTTGATGTGGCACAGACCTGCTGGAAAAGCTGTGGCAAGACAAAGTTCAGCATGGGAGGGACCTGTTGGCAGCTGATGAGCGAAGGGCAGCGACTGAGTGTGCCAGGTCTCTGCATTTTCTCTCCAGCAATGGTTTGCAGTTCTGCAGTGTGCACCAGCTGGTCTGAGTAAAGATTCATCAGCCTGGGTGGAGACACTGCTCAGAGATTTTCAGCATCATGTTTAATAAGGTTACTCATGTAAAAATAGGCCAAAATACAAAGCCCCCAAGAGGTGATAATATTTTGGGAGAAGAAACTCAAAAAGGGTACAGGAAGAAAAACGGAGTTCATTCAAAATATCAGTTCTCTTGACTTCCTGGTGCTGACTGGTTTATGCTCTGAAAATTAGAACAGTCCTAACTTCCATTTTCAAAGATATTTTCTGAGGTGTTCAGGAGCTTCAAGGCCTCAACTGCCTTCGAAAATGAAATTTAGGATGCTAATTGTGGGGTATTTCTGAAAAACATAACCTGTGTTTCCACAAAAAATTCTTCCTCTCAAAGGCCATGGGCATCCCAGTACTAAATGAATCGTGGATTTAAAGTTCCATATAACTTGGAGTTTAATAACACAAGGAAGTAGAACAGCAGCCCCCAGTGTGGATCCAGAAATGAACAAGAAAAGTGCATCTCAAGAGTGAAACAGATCAGGTTTTGCAATTACGCCGACAAGGAATGTGATCTGTAACAGTAGAAGTGAAGATTAGTGGTTTTTAAGAGAAGATATCTCCTGAAATTAGAACTCGAGGTGGGGCTGACCACAAAGGGCACCACGGAAGGCAGGTGCCAGGCGCACGAAGCACGGCCAAGCCCGGCGCACATGGCAGCGGCGGCGCGAAGCAAGTCACCTCCAGCCGCTCATTTCTTCTCAACGTTTAATTCTTGTGGCGCCTCCGTTTCCCTTTGCAAAGGGGCCCCTACAACCGAATGGAAGGGGGGACACACACCGGCAGGGAGCCGGCCGGGATGAGGGGGCATCCTGCCCTCCACCTGCGGGGCGAGCCCGCGCTGCCGGCGCCGTGCGGGAGCATCGCCGCTCGCTCCGCTGCCTGGAGCGCGGGGCAGGGGCGGCGGGCTCGGCCCGGGCGCTGCCCCCGCCGTGCCCGCAGCCCGGGACGGGGACGGGGACGGGGCCGGGGCCGCCCCGCCCGCCGCGGAGCCGCCGCCAGCCCCGGCCCCAGCCCCTCGCGTTCCCCGCCCCTCGCCGCCGGGGACGCGGATTCGGCCTGCGCGGAGCCGGCGGAGAGAGGGAGCGCGGCCGGGCGAGGGGAGGGGAGAAGCGAGGAGGCGGCGGCGGAGGCGGCGGCGAGCTGGCCATGGCAGCAGCCCGCGGGCGGAGAGGCAGCCGCGGGTTGCCGCTGTGATTGGCACCCCGAGGAGGAGGAGGAGGAGGAGGAGGCGGAGGAGGAGGAAGGCGCGGAGCAGCCGCGGGGCCCGCCATCCCGCGGCGGCGGAGCGGCGGTGCCCGGGAGGATGCCGGGGAAGCGGGGCTCGGCGGGCGGCGGCGGCGGCAGCGAGCTCCCGGGGGCCGGCGCGCCGCGGCAGCGCAGGCGGCGGAGGAAGGTCTCCTGCTTCTCCAGCATCCAGCTCTTCCTGGTGTCCGAGTGCGCCCTGATGCTGGCCCAGGGCACGGTGGGAGCCTACCTGGTGAGTGCGGCCGGCCCGCAGCCCCCGGCGGCGGTGCGCGGCGGAGCGCAGGGGAAGTTTCCGCGGGGCCGGGGCGGCTCTGCGGGCTGCCCCCCAGCCCGGGGGGGTTCGGGGCAGCCCGGCGTTGGGCGGCTGAAATGACTCAGCAGTGCCGAGGGGTCACCCACCCGCTGCCGCCCAACTTGTGCGGCCGCTCCGCGGGACTCCCGAGCGCCCGGAGCGCGGCCGTGCCCGGGCAGCGCTGGCACCAACGCGGGCTGGCCGGGCGCTCGGCTCCAGCGCCAGCCTTCCCGCTTCACGCTGAATAAATACCGGCAAAAGCTAGCGGGGCATTTATTTCGTGCCTCCCGCGTTACCGCTTTTCCTCATCCTCTTAAGTGATGCGGCGGTGCAAAGCGCAGCAGCCCCCAAAGTCTCGGTGTTGGGTGCAGAACAATCCAAATAAGACTTTAGCATTAAATCTGCATAGTGAGATGCGGTGTCAGAGGCAGAAGTGTAGTAGAAGAGTTGGGAAGATGTCCTTACGGCTGTGCTTGTGCCTTGAAGTGTACAGCCTGTGGAAATGTTCTGCTTCCAGCAGATGTAAGTGTATAGTTGATTTAAATTTCTTAAAATAGCTTGCTGGATTTGAGAATTATAGTTTCCATGGAAAAGAAATGTATTCGTAATCTCTGAGGCTTTTTGAGGCCATACACATAATATATTCTACAGTAAATGTAAGAACTCTGCATTTGGTACTTGTATTCAGCATTTAGCATTGCTTCTTTCACATGCTCAAACTACTTATGCAAATTTGTACTGAACGTGATCTATAATTTTTCAAGGTATGTGACTAAACTAACCATGGTTAATATTCCCTCTTAATATGAAATGGAAATTAGAATTCATCTCCATATAATAAAACAGAAGTTTAGTCTGAAACATAGTTGTAATTCCAAAGGAAACTGCATCACATCTGATGAGATAAATTCAGCAACTCTATACCCTAGGTGAGAATATATGGATATAACTTAATTTGTAGGAGCCTGACAGGAACACGCCTGCTTTATGTGAGTAACACCTTAGTAAGTAAATATATTGTTTCCGATGAGCTACTTGCAAAATGAGCTGTCAGTGTGAATGAGTGTGGGATAATCCTTCCTCAAAGTAATAGCCAAGGAAGAGCCCACGGGTGATGTCACCCGGTGGGCACCGGTGTGCCAGGAATGCATGGATCTGCTAGGGGGATGTATATCAGCATGCTTTGCTGGGGTGTTGGAGCGTAGGATCGGCAGCATTAGTCCCCAGTGTGGCATTTCCCTCAAACTCCTTTGCATTGCTCACTCCTCGCCAGTTTCGCGTTTCTTTTCCTGTTTTCCCCGACTCCCGGGGCGTGCTTTGTGCCGGAGCAGCGTTGCTGCTCCTTTGGAGTGTTTCACACAGCCCAGCCCCACCGTGGGGAAAGGAGCTCTGCGATTCCCAGAGCCCTCCCTCCTCCCGGATGTGATAAATTCAGCAGCTCTGTACCTGCTCTCTGTTTTCTCCAGGTCTGTGTCCTGAGCTCCATGGCCAGCGGGATCCACAGGCAGTAACCGGCAACTGGGCAGTGGGGGGAAAGGGAAAAAAAGAAAAGCAAACTAAACTCAAAGCAATCCCTAGCATGCATAAGCAGTGGCCCAGCTGCACTGGGCAAGTGTTCCTCTGTTCCCTGTATAATTTATCTGCCGTCATTGCAAATACCGCGAAGCTCTTCGTACAATGAGCAGATGCAAATGTGGAATTGTCGTTGCAGGGTGAATCTGTGCTTGAAGCAAATCTGCCCAGCACCGTGCTTACAGGTGCTGCAGGGGAGTGAGAGCAGAAGCAGCAAAGATGCTTGCTGGAAAGCACAGAGCACTTAATGGTTTTTGCAGACCGTGTGTCCCATGGGGCCAGGTGCTGTTCTCAGGTGCTGCCATGGGGTGGGAATCAGTGGAGGCACTGCACAGTTGCCCAGGTGTAGCTGCAAGTGGATATTCATTTTCTCAGGCTCCTGGGATCAGTGGAGCTCGGTGGTGGCTGCTGGGCTGCTCCCCGAGGGACAAATTAGCGGGCGAGACAAAGTGGAGAGCAAACAGCAAGGCAGGCAAAGAGGGAGATGCTGCACAGGACAGGCACAGTGTGTAGTTCTGGGCAGTTGAATAAACTACTAATTTTAGCCTGTCAGCAGTGAGGGAGTTCTGTATTGTAGTTCTGCTTTCCTTGGCCGCATGTGTGACTTTCCCTAGTTATTTGTAACTCAGGAAGAGAAACCTTTTTTTGCCTTATACGGTGACAAGTTGGTTTCCTCAGATTCTGTCTGAGGGAGACCATGAGGGCAGAATCTCAGCTTGTTAAGAAAACAGGGCAGGGGCTTGGCTTTTCAGGAGTGATTGAAGAGCTCAGTTTGGATTGGGCTTGGCTTTCATGTCAGTACATTTAGAAGTGGCTATTGTTACTTCTTTTTAGAGTTGTAAAAAACCTCCCCTTTTCCATGTTCACTGTGCAATAGACTAGCAGCAACCACTTGCATATATATACAAAGTATACATTCATTCATTCATTATGTGGTTTTTAAGCAAGGATCATTCACTTTTATTTGTTCATAAAACATTCTGCTTGCCAACAGGGCTTTATAAATAATAAATGCTGATAAAAATCTATATAAAGTCCAATTCTTTTCCCACAGAACTCAGCAGTGAAAATACCCCAGGATGCCAGCAGTAGATGTCTGTGTTTAAATAGCGCAGTGTCTCTGAGGTTCTTCTTGTGAAGTTTTAGGGAGTATTTGATCAATGTCACGTTCCAAAATATTTCTCTATTATTATGCTTGCTGTTTGCAAAATGCACATGTTCCAAAATTACTTCGCGCCATATCCTGCATAGTTTATGCAAATACAAGCCTGCGCTGCTGCTTTAATTTCTGGGGCTGCTGAATACACCCTATTATTTGCATATTCGTGTAAGGTTTTGTGTACACATTTATTTGGCTTCATCTAATTACTCCTGCGTGCTTTTGGAAACTTGAATTTCCCAGCAACTGCAGTGGCAGTGGGGGAAATGCTGCTTGTAGTCTGCAGGCATCCCTGCTGCAGAAGTTACTCAGGATTTGTGCAGCAACTTTTTAGCAGCCCAGCTGATTTCCACCTGCAGCTGCTCTGTTGCAGCGTTGGGCAGTGGATTAAAGAGATGAGGGTGACTGGTGCAGATGGCACGAGGAGGGAAGGGTTGGAGCCTCTGTTCTCCAGCTGGAGCCTTGTGCCTCTCGGGTGGATGCAGCAGTGTGATCAGTCATGCCAGCCGTGCAGCAATGAGGGTTTCGATAAGGCTGATTCACATACCTTGGCAACACTTTCCTGCCTGTCTACCTCCCTCCCTCCCTCCTTCCCCATGGATTCCTACATGCTCTATATTTTGGAATCTTTTTACAGATAATAACATTCCAAGCGCTCCTGACGGTTCATCTCTGAGGCATTTCATCACCCTGCCAGTCAGATCTTGTGCCTAGCCAGTGGTGAAATCATTGCTTGAGCAGAAGGCACGGAGCTCTCTCTTTGACAGCCACAGTTTGTGGAGCAGGAGTGCAGTTTAATTTCTCTCCCTGGCCTTTAGCCTCAACTCACTCTGGTTCAAACTGACCTAGTTGCAAGCATCCAACATCTGCCAAAGTCATGGGCTCCTTTAGATAAAGGGCATGCATATGGGAAGCACGTTGGGAGCCAGTTCTGTGGTGTGCTCTGGGGAGCTGTTTTTACAGAGCTTTACTGAGCTGTCTCTGTTTGCTACAGCTTTGAATGCAGCTATTCATGTGTTTTATCAAGTGATAGAGGATGACTGGCCTGAGCATGGGATGGAAAGGAAAATAATTGGTCCCTCCCAAGGAGGGTGCATTGGTGTTTGCGTGGGAATGAATGCCAAATTGTTTCTTGTTTTGCTGAATGAAAACTTTTGAGCCGTGCTTAACTTCCTAGGGAGAGCTTTGCCCGTGCAGCAGTGTTTGACTGCAGCCTGCAAAAACCCTCTTAACTAAGAGTCTGCAGTAAAATTAGTGCTGTGTGACTCCAGGTGAGAGTGTGTATGTGTGTGTATGTGGTCTCTGAGACAGGCTCCTTCTGTGCAGTTTTATTGCTGCTGAGGTTTGATATATCAGTGGAAATCTTGAAATTCCATCTTCAGGAAAATGATAAGTATCAAAGATAAATACAGAAGTGAATGACCAAAGGGTTCCTGGTGGAACAAATAGAAGTAGGGGCCCTGTGTGATGGACAGGTGGGAACTGAGGGGTTAACAGCAGAATTTTGCACTTGGATTTTTTGAGTTGTTTGGCTGTGCAACCCCTTCTTCTCCCATGTTAAATACATAAAATACAATATTGTGTTCTGAGGTACAGACCTGATCAAACCCTCCTTGGAATCTGGCAAGATCTGCATGGAGGATGTCTTTAAAGTCAGTTTTGGGAGTACTGCAGTGCTTCAGAGCTTTCTGTTGTCCTTGGTGCTGCACAATAGAACTTGCCTCTGTGTATTTGCAGTGTGAATGGATGGGGTGAGAGAAGTGTCACGCGGGGAAACTGAGGCAGAGATTAAGAGCTTGATTCTGTTTCTGAAGCTATTGATAAAGCATTTGATTGGTTGGCAGCAGCAGAGCCTGAATGGCTTAGGCAGGGGCAGACTTAACTACAAGAATATTTTTCCTTTTTAATTTACTATTGTTTTTTATAAAGTATTTGTTTTTCTAGAATAAGAATCAGCTTGAAAATATTGCTGCCTTTTTTTCTCTCCATCCTCAGCCGTGCTGAGTAATAAATTAGCTGTAATGTTCATAATTTATTTGTCACTGGGGTAGTTAAAGGGGAACAAACCCATGGAGTGAAAATAAACGTTTTAGTGGGGATGAGTATTGCCAAGCATTGGCTGGTTATTGCTTACCGTTCATTTTCCCTTAATATATCTTTGCTGGCAATGTTATTTCTGGAAAGTTGTTTCTAGTGTGCCTTTCCCATTAGAGAATATTGTCTGTTCTGCAGCTGAGTTGCACAGAAAGTTATTCTAAACTAGCTCTTTTGACTACATTCATGTTTCTTCTCAAAGAAGCCTTCTGATATTTTTTTTTTGGGTCTCTCACTGCAGGGTGGAGCAGAAAACAGATCCAGCTCTGGGTCCTGATACTTTCAGGCTCCTGTGGGGTGTGAGTCAGGAGTGTGGCATGGACACATTAACACAAAAACTTTATTGAAATTCCAATCCTAATGTGGATTTTTGAGTATCAAGAAAACTTGTAACTGGCATATATGTGTTGATTAGGAGAAAGGGGTTTTTTTATCTGCTACTAATAGATGAAACAGTTTAGAGGCAACATGCTTATCTCTTACATTATGTATTATGTGCAACTTGCAACTTACAGCCTGATGTCTTCTTGGTTAAATCCATTTAAAGGCAAAATGCACTTGATGGCTGAATGTGGAATAATTTATTTTAGTGTCTTTATATTTTTTAGAAGAAAGTTTGGGAGTTCTTCAGTTTCTCTGTAAGGGCCAAGTGATGTTTGCAGGCTCTGAAAGAAGGAACAGTTAGAAATGCTGTGGTCCACTGTATAAAACCAATGTCCCATTTCTTCTGGCCAGCCTTCACTTCCAGAATCCCTCTAGCTCTTGCAGGGTGCCTGTGTGACAGGCTCTGTGTGGTTTACACACTCCACAGTGTTCCTGCAGCTGAGGTCTAAAGGGATCTTGAATCAGAGCAGAGAATGCTCTGGTCTGAAGGGCTGTGCCATTTGTGCTTGGCAATTTCATGCAGTGTGACTCCTGTAGTGGTGCTGTAGCCCCTGTCCCAGAGAGGGCTCAGTGGAACTGTGATCCGAGGCAGAGCAGATACTCCCTGCCTCCCAGAAAGGGCTGTCTGGCAGGTTTGCATGGGTTTTTTGTCCCTTACTTTCAGCATGTCGTAAAGAACCGAAAGCCAACTTCTGTCCTGCTACAGCAGTGCACATTTATTGCTTCAGAAGGGTTATTCTGCAATTCATCAAGAAGAATTTGTCCTCTGTGTATTATAATCCTTACTTGTAGACTGCTTGGTCTCCTGCTCTTCCTTCACAGGAAGATCAAACAATGGCAAGCTATTTAGTGGGTGAGGTTGCACCTTGGATGAATTAGTGTGGCTTTGTCTCCTGATCAACACCAGATGAAACTACAAGTGTTGTATTTTAAGCATCATCCAAAAGAGTTTAAATAAACGTGATAGTACTTTGTGTAGTAACTCCTTTAAGTGCTCCAGTGAAGTTTGAAAGACTTAATTTTTCCTATTGCGCAGAAAAATGGGCCACTGATTTTGATTTACAAGGCTTCATTATAGCTCTGCAGCAAAACCAGGACTAGAACCCCAAGAGTCCTGTCTCCAGGTCACCTTGGAACAGGCACTAGAAGCTCTGTCTCTTTGTAGATAGGCAGGGCAAAGCAAGCAGTGGTGCCTGCTCCAGGAGCAGAGATTCACACTGCCCTGCTCTGTGTGCTGTCCATAGGATCAATAGTGATGGCAGGCTGCTGGGGAAGCTCCTGGAGTGTCTGTCACTCCTCCCATCCATGCTGGGAGGGCTCTGCCCTGCTGTGGGAAGCATTCTGTGGTGTTCAGAGAGGTGGTCCCTGCATCCAAGCTGTTTCTGTTTGAGAGGAGGGGGAGAAGGAATGTTCCTTTTTCCCAGATGTTAAGCAGGTAAGCAGTCCTAATCATACAGGGGTGAAGACTTAGAGCACAGGTCTGGATCTGCCTCTCCTCACTCAGCAAACTAGGAGACTCCTCAGAACTAAAATCAGATTTTCTAAGCTCTCCACTTAGCAAGTTTTTTTTTTTTTTTCCCAGTCTTATTCTTAATTTGATGTGCTTCATCATTTTGCCACCTGAGTATTCCTTGCTGAAGTGAGGCAGGCAGCCCCCCTGCTTTTGCACAGTGCCCACAGTATTGAAGCTGAAAATCTTTTACTGAGCTTCTGTTGCAGCAGTGCCTGAACCCAGTCAGTTACTGGAGTGTAAAAGCAAAATATTCATTTCTGGTTTGCTGGAATGTTTATCATCATTGTTATTTTCAAGAAGAAAAGGAATGTGCTTTGGTTTCTGTTTTTCCCCTCTGTTGCCTCTCCCTTCATAGTAGCCTTTCCAAACCTCAACAAGCAGACAGCTGATTTCTCTGTATTTTTTTAACACATCTTGGTGTCTGCAGCTATCACTTGGATGGTTTCTGTATGTTTGCAGGCACAGTGGCTCTTAGATAAGTGGCTGTGAGAGCTGGTGTGGGGGCACAGGAGTTGTTATTTCATGCTACATCTGTTTCCTGGGCAAGGATTACTGGAATTGGCTTATTTAATATTAAAGTGTCCTTTTGAAACACTTACCATGCTGTTCACTGGTATAATTCATAATTCCTTAGTTTACTGAAAGTGGAAAAAGACTTAAAATTTAGTTTTGTGGTGATCCATCAAATGACACTGAAGTTTTTGACAGAACCTGGATAATTCAGTTGTATTGAGGTCTTCATGACTCACCCACTTTCTGAAGCAACTATGGCAGGTTTTTTTTTTGGTGCTTTGATGTTTGCATTGGAATCCAACATTGTCTTTAGTTGCTTGGATTTTTTTTAAGGAACTTTCTTTCTGTTATAAGGAAACTGAAAGAAAGTTCGGCTGTTGAGAAGAGATGTGTGGTGTGGGTGTGGAAGAATGCAGAAACCTTTCAGAAATGTTTCACTTTCCATTTTTAAAGATGAATAGTGGTATATTTGTGGCATACTTTTTTTTTTTTTTGTCTCCCACTGTAAGAATTCTGGCTGAATTGAAATCAGCGTTGAGTTTGGGTCAATGTGTTGCATCTGTGTATTTTAGGATGTTACCTAACATTTTAATACTTGGAGAACTGCATGAAACAATGTGCAGTTGCCTTACAGTGGAGGGTGACAGGTAGTGGTGCCCTCTACATTCCTAAAACAGAGGGAATACTCTATGAATTTATGTTTAAGGTGAAAAGGAAGTATTTTTCCTGGAGTCTTCTTGGAATATGTGTTAGATGGAGCTAACCTATGGAGCAAACACATGTTCAAACACAGCAGGGCCAGAGGACAACAGTATTGGGCCTGTTTGCCATGGCAGGACAGAGTTCTGAGTTTTTTGTAGTTTCAGATTTATTTCATCCCTTTAATTCTCCAAAGGAATAACAGGGAGTGAAAAACCATCATAACTTAATAGTTTTGCAGGCTGTTCTGTTAAACAATGAATGGTATTTCTTTTCTCTGGTGGAACATTACCAGGAAGGGCTGCAGAAAGATTGTCTGGAGTTCTTGTTTTTTACTTCTGAAAAGGAGGATATGAAATAGTTGCTGCCTCTTTCCACTTCTCAGCTTCATGCAAACATGGTTTGGCACATCATTAGCAGGAGACCAGAGATTTGCTTGGGAGTGTTTTGGTGCCGGAATGGACTAAACCTCACACTTTAACTTGAAAGGAATCTCTGACTGGCACGTGCATTGCTTGGGACAGTAGCAGGGCAGGTCCCTGTGCCTCTGAAAAATACTACATGTGCCTGTCTACACTGAGAAATGCCAAGAGAGAAGAGAGCAAGCATTTAAAACTTTCCAAGAGAGAAGCTAAAATACTGACTGAAAGAAAATGATGTTGAAAAACATGAAAGGGGAATGCCCCCAGTGGTGTCCTGCTGCTTCTTGTGCCCTGCTAATGAGTTTCATCTGCTGGAAACATGTTCACTTCTCATCCTGACATGGTCTGAGTGTTATATGATAATGCATTGAGTTGCCATGTTAGGGATGGATCCTTTGTTACCCAGTAATCTGGAAACAACAGAAAGGTAAAAGTATATAACTAAAGTTTGATTTTTAAAGAGGAGAAGTTAAGACTTGCAGGTTTTCAATCCTACAGCTTGCTTCTCATCATCTCACTGAGCTGCAGGAAGAGCTGTAATTGTTGTGATTCAGGAAAGCTATTTTCTCCGAGTTATTCTTCAAGCTTTTACTCTTTTCTTGTTAAAGGGTGTCCACCTTGCTTGGTGAGATGTTATGGTGTGTTAACCTTGGTCTGCAGCCAGATCACCACCCAGCTTCTCTCTCACTCTATCATCAGCACAGTGGGGGCAGAAAATGAGGTGAAAAAGTTTGTGGGTTGAGATAAAGCAATTACTGTCAGAGATAAAACAGACTCGCCCTGGGAAAATTAACTTTCATCACCCATTAAAATAGATTTTTATGTTTAAAACAAAGCCAAAAATCAAAACACCGTATTCCCCCCATCCCACCCCTTTTTTTCCCCTAGGCTCTCTGGGAGTGTTCTCTGTCAGATCCTCACTGTGCTCTGCTGGGAGAGCATCACCATGAGCTGAAGTAAACCATTAATCATGCTTGGGCACTGATGTGCTCTTGGCAGGAATGTTGGCTGCCACTGGCTAAATGGTTTCCCTTTTGCTTGGGTCCTGCACTTGGTGATCAGTCACTGGTTTTTGTGGTGTCCCACTGGGCAGCAAGGTTCAGCCCAAGGGAAGCATGTCTGTGTGACTAAAACATGGTGGTGTTCTTTCTGTCCTGCAGGCATTGTCTGTAAAATGTGATTTTTGTGGGAGTTACCCTTCCCATAGCCTATGCCAAATGGTCTAGCTTGTGATAGAGAAAGTGCTGGGCATACAGGCCCTTTATGAGAAATAGTGGGCAGTGGTTTTAGGGCTTACCAGCAAAGGAAAACTGTGGGTTTTGTTTTTGTCCTGTCCAGCGTACAGGGCCGAGAGTGGTTAATTACAATGGGCCTTTCAGCCTCTGCATGAGATGCACACTTTGTTTCCTGCTGCCTATAGCTAGTTATAATGCAGGTCCTTATGTCTGAAGTCAGTGCAGCTGCTGGCTGAGGGACAGGAGCTTCAGCTGAAGGGATGCCTTGTCCTGGGGTGCTTGTTTGTGAAGGGCGGTGATGGCTGGTTGGGTGATCTATCCTGTACATGGATGGTCTCATCCAAGGTGCTCAGTGCAAGGAGTGCCCACGGAGCTCAGCTGTGTTCCTGCAGGAACCTGCCTTGTCTTCTGTTCTCCAGCTTTGGTCCAAAGGAGGGTGCTTGGACCACAAGGTTCTATTTTTTATATCAAAATGTGATACCAAAACCACATGGCTGTTTGAGTCCTTGGGTCACAGGGTGCTAATCTAGGTTGGGGTTTGGGTTTTGTTAGTTCTCTTTCTATAGTCTGTGATATTTAATGCTGTTAAAAATTGTAACTCAAGGGAGCTGCTTTAGGGTTACTGAAAAGCTTTCCCACAGTCTTTGGGATTCAAACCTACCAGCTTCAGAGAGCTTGAGAGCAAAGGCTGAAAGTATTCAAGTGTTCCACGGAGCTAGATAAACCATGCACTTCCATGAGTTAATTCACTTAATTGAGGCCTCTTCTGCACTGACAGATCACTGTGTGAATGAGTGGATTCCAAAATCAGCTTGGGAGTTATTTGATGGTTATTGAAGTTTAGCCACAGTAGCAAGCCATGTGCTAGAGGCACAGGTCTGTGGGTTTGCTGTGTCATTTGGCACAGCTGCACAAGCTTTCTCAGATGCTGGCCTTGTACAGAAGTTCAGGGTTTTCCATGGATTAGGATGCATCAAGGCTACTGTGTTAAACTTAATCACAGTTTTTGCTCTTTTTTAGCAAGAGGGCAGAAGTTTCAAATCTCTTCTTGCTGTTTCTTATGGAAGCATTTGAGCCTTATGGTGTAGCCTCCCTTATTTTATTTTAGATGGCATTTATTGATTTGAATTATTCAGCTTAATTCTATGCTGGACAAGCTTTTTGCCAGAATTTTTATTTTGCCTTCTTATTTAAATAGATCCCTAATGAATTGCTGTAGTTGTAAGATCCCTAATGGATTACTGTAGTTGTATGTAATGACTCTTGGGAAATACTGGGTGCAGTCTCTAGAATCAGATCTGTGTGTTTTCAGATTGCAAACTTTTGAAGTCTATCCCTGAACAGTGCCCAGGGTCCCTTGTTGTTATCTAAGTTTTCCAGATACTCCCACATTAATGGGCTGCACCTCTGGTATCTGTGGGCAGCTATCCAGTGAGCAGTTGGTTAGCAGGGTAACAGCTGGGAGGTACATCTGGAGGCAGAGTTCTTTCTGGGATTTGGTATAAGGTTCTATGGTCTCATGCATGGAAGTTTTTTCTCCTACAATGTTTCCAGCTCAATACTTCTGTATTTCCATTTTCAAACTGATGTGCTCTGAGTTGGGATTACAATTTGGGGGAGTGCTTGGCCAAAATGGACAAAAAAGTTGATACTTTGCCACAAGCTATTTGCAGGTCTTCTGGTTTAGCTTTAACCAGGCCTTTTGACATGAATGGAGTGTGTTACTCCAATAATTATACTCAAGTTACTGTTGACCAAGTCTTTATGGATTTATGTTAGGCATCACACTGAGGTTTCCAGGAATGGGATCTTTAAGAGGTGCACAGGACTTTGCTACACTGGAAGTGCAAATGAAGCTAAAATGACATTTGTTTTGTTTTTTTTTTCTTTGTCTTCCTCCTGGACTTCATAGTGCATAAATTCAGACACTTTCAATTTGATTCTCAGCATCCTGATTGCATTCAGAACTCTTGGTATCCAGACGGTGTCACAAAATATTAGGTTCATGGAGTGTTTCCAGGAGTCCTGTCACTGTGTATTTCCCTGACCTCCTCCTCACCCCCACTATTCAGGCAAGTGAGAGATTAAATGATGGAGGAACAGCAACTTGATTCCTCTGAACCAATACTGGCGCGGTAGATTCTGGCGATGGTGGCATCTTGGCAGGAACAGAGGAACATTCCTGCCACATGTGGATAATGTTTTCAAGCCAAGCTCTTCCTTTGCAGCTGGCTGTCCAGACCTGTCATGTCCAAACTGACTCCCTTCATCAGTCAAGATGAATGTTTGTGCCCAGAGAAATCTGGATTTATTCACATTTGGACAATGTGACATGTGGCAGACTTGGGAGAGGACAGCTTAGCCCATGGGGTAGCTCTTGTTGGCTGAGGAACAGCTACTGTTTGTATTTTGTGGTGAAGGTGCAGACCAGGCATGCTTGGGCTCATTTCCTGGCTTTATCTTGGACATCTCCAGGCTGTGGGCTTTCTCTTTCAGTCAGCAGATGTGCTAGCTGTGTTACTGTCAGGTTCTGTGGTCATCTTGTGGTGTAGGATGATGGGCACTGAGCTGCTCCAGTGATGGTAACTGGGATGAAAGAGTGCCCTGTGCTTGTGCCCTGAACCAGGTCTCCTGCAGTTATCATAACAGGCTGAACTAAATTAATTAGTGGGGTAGTAATTTTGTGCTATCCTACCTGTGATGATGCAGCCTTGTTGCTGAATGGTATCCCTCTTTCCTTCACACCTGCCTGAAATGTCAGGGCTGAAATGTTTAGCCTTTTGCTCTTTGAGGCTTCACTGGAAAAGGCTGCTTGGGGCTGCTTTATTCAGTCTTTGGTAAGTGATGGATTTTAAAAGAGCCTGAGGGTATTATTTTCAAGGATGTTTTCTGAGCCATACTGTCATTGACACTCCAAGTGTCTCTTTGAAAATGGGACTCTTGTTCCAAAGCCACTGAAATGCTTTTGAAAAATACCCTTCCCTGTTACTGACTGCAGTGGACTGTCTCAGTGGTGTCTAGCTTTCTCTAAAGCAGGGCAAAATTAGAGTCTAAGTGTTATATGCCTGCCTAATAAACTGTATTGTAATTAGTACCTTGGGGAGGCAGGAACCAGGGAGAAGCTGAGTATAAAGAGAATTAACTTCACGTAGAAGCTGTGTGCAAAGGATGAGTGAAGAACTGGAGGGAGATGAAAACATGGGATTTGAAATGGCTGTGGAGGTTGAGAGAACCCAGATTGGAAAAGTTCAAGGAGAGAAGAGAGCGCTCATGTTGGCTGCAGTAACCACTAGTTAGTGGATGTCTCTGCTTTGTGTTGAATGCTGAATCCAAAATCATTCCCACTCTCTAGTGCCTGAATGATGGATTCCTCCCACAATTTGCCATGTTCCTAGGAGCATTGATCCTCTATGGGAACCCCTCTCCTGTTGTGCTTTGGCTCATGTCAGACTCCATAGGTAAAGAGAAGAGGTGAGAAGTTCTGTTTTCCTTGTGTGTGTGCTCATTAAAGTTTTTCAGGGTCTGGTGATTCTGCTGTGCATAGATTTAAGATCACCTTCAAGCCATGACTTGCCTCCTTACTCCATGGCCCTCCTTGCTCACCTCCCAGCCTGCCTCTCCCTTTAGTGGGGAGCACATGGCTCCTGTTTGTACCCTTGGCACTGCACAGAGACAAGGTGAAAGGAGAAATGAGTGCCTTGTGAGCAGCTTGGGAGGAGGGTGTTACTTAGCAAACAAGCAGGATGACAGGGACAGTGCTTGTGTGGGCTGCAGGCTGTGAGGTGGGGATAAGCAAGCAGCACATGTGTGGCTCTGGGGCAAGCTTGGGGTGTTGCTGGTTAGGTGCTAGAGAGACCTCAATTCCACATGCAGAAGTGTAATTCGGTATTTCTTTTATAAGTTGTCCACAAGTGCTGTGGAATGGCACATTGCAATGTGGCCATTTTGTTGTTTCCCTTTTAAATGGCTTCCTCTGTCCCCAGGCTTACTAAATTAAAGCATTTGATGCACTGGTTGATGGGAAAAGCCTCAAACTTCTCCCTAGGCTGAGTTCCCATTTGCTGCAGCCAGGCATCCTTTCTGCTGGATAGGGAGTAGAGCAGGAGAGATATCAGTAGAGCCAGAGCAGAAGAGGAGAAAAGTAGTAGGACTTGTCAGAAAAGCTCCTCTCCCACTATACAGCCTTTATATAATCACTGCTGTCCTCCAACTGTGAAAACTGAATTCAGCTTCCTTCAAAGTTTTATTAATCCTGCCTCAGAGTGTCCTGCCCGTGTCACTTCTGCCTTGGTTCATGCCTGGCAGCTGGGAATGCTTCAGCAACCAGCTCCACAGGCCTTGCTTCTTCATCTGCACCATGGCATAACTCAGGTGCACCCTTAGCCCCGAGTTCAGCTCCTGCTCATAAATTAAGCTAACATGAAGCCCTTCATGTGACTGGTTTCCTGGGCAGGCTGGCATTATGGTTTCTGTGTTAGAGTAGGAAGCCTTCTCTGCAGGCATGGAAGTGTTGTGTTAGGAAGTGTTTTATGGGATGAACAAGCAAACCTGCATTCAGTTGTGGAGGTGGGGAAGGGAGAGTGTTGCAGTGTGACAGCTTGGGGTTGTGCCTCTCCAGTGGTAGTACACAGTCCATGGGATACTATATAGGAAGGGTTTTTTTTCCTGTAAAGAATCTTCCAGCAACATGAATTTCATCTCCTCCTCTCAGCTGGAGCCCGGCATGATGGTGCCCAGTTTTCAGAGCTCCAGACCCATGTATAAATCTTGCTGCCAGTTCTGTATGTGGCCAGGAGTGCTGCAGGAACCTACATTTAAATTATACACTTTGAATTCCTCTTCATCTGGCTTTCTACACCTACTTGCTGCCCATGGAGGAAAAAAAAGAAAAAGATCCATCTCTGAACGTGTCAAAGATGTTCCAGCAGCTTTCCCTTGGCTGTTTACTCTGACAGAGAGATTGGCTGCCCCTGCTCACCAGCCCCTGCTGCTGTGCACTTATTCCACATGGAATTCTTCATCCTCTAGGTCTGAAATGTGCCAGCAGCGCTGTTCTGTGCTACAGTTTTTAAAGCATGCAGAAATGCAGCTACAGGGTTGAGGCTTGTGCCTCTTTGCATGTTTATGATGTGTTATTTGGCTGCCAGTGAAGATGACATAACATTTAAAAATAAGTAAGGATTCAAATACCTACTGGCTTTGTTGTAAGTGTGCTACTCAAGGAAAGTTTGTGCTAAAAATGGATTCTGGCACTGGGTGTTTTTATGCAGATACTTTGTCAGGGACTAAAATGCCACCTGCTTTCACTCAGTGAGGTCAGTATTGAGCAGCAGACTTGGAGGCAGAAAGCTTGTGTGGACACTAAGTCGGTGGTTGTGATTATAATATCACTGTAGGTTGGGGCTTGAAAAAGTTAAAAAACTAGATTTTGGCTGTGGTGTGCATCTGTTTCAGAGCAACAGAAAAAGCCTTTCAAGTTCTGCTTAGGCAGTTCTGTGTGACCTGGCTCTGTACCTGGGTCTGCTTTGAGCTCTTGGTGACCCAGGCTGACTTTCCACCATGAATGTGAGGGGGTAGCTGCAAACAGCACCCCAGTGATCTTTTTGTTCACGCTGCTGTAAATGGGGCACTGCGCCTTCCCTTCCTCGGGGAGCTGGGAAAGGGGGTCAGCCCATTGTGTCCCATGCAGGATCTGCAGGAAGCAAATGAGGGAGGGATTGGCAGCCCTGCCTGCCTTGCTGTTTGCTGCAGTGGGTGCCTGGGTTAGAGGTGAGGTTTTTATACAGCATGTTTGGATCCCAGTTTCACTAGAGTAGTGGAAAGTGCGCGTTTACCTTTGAGAGGCACGTGGCTTTTTTTTTTTGTTTAATCTATTTTGGAACAAATTGCGGTTTTGCACTGATGTACCAGCTTCTGACCAAAACAGGATATCTTCCATGGGTGCTGAGTACTCTCTGCCCTGTTTTCAGTGTGCAACAGCCTGGAGCATCTCTGTGTTTGTGGCACAGCTGTGAAACCCTGCAAAAGGTGCCCAGGTACACTTGTTTTGTGCCCTGTGTGTTGGCCAAGGGCCAGTGGCACAGGATGCTGTGGCTGCTGAAATGTGGTGAGGAGATGCACAGTGGGCTACAGGAGATGACAGGAAAGTTTTCTGCTTGATGCCAGAGAGAAGAAGGTTGCCAAAAATGTGTGCCTTGCCTCAGCTAGGAGTGTGATGTGCTGTTTCTCTTGCTGTTTCTCTTGCTGCATGGTGCAATACCCTCTTTCTTCTCAGGCCCTGAAAATCCTGACCTTGAACGTGTGATGAATTTGGACTGTGTCAGTAACCTCAGAGCTGGTCACTAGAATATAAAATGAATTTTTCACACCAGTGAGGCACAGATCCAATCTGCAAACTCCTCATGGCACCAGTACAGTAACTTGCAGATTTTTTGAGTGCTGGCCTAGAAACAGCACAGGCACATGCAGCAAGAGCCAAGCTAATAACACCCTACTTTCAGCAGGGGTTCAGCTGTGGCATCTATTATCCCTGTCATGTGAACGCAGATTTCTATGCAGAGATGATTTCCAGACCTTGAGCAGAGCCAGCTTGGGTGTGTCCATATCACCACCTTTTTTTGCTTTCCCTCATGTTTGTGTGCCCAGAGCCTGCACAGGTGTTGGCATCTGCAGTGAAAATGTATTTTAAGTTTTGACTGACTTTGCTGGACCAGGAAAGGTGTTCAAACAAGTAATCAGCAGCCTGAGACAGGCAGTCCTGATGCCCTCACTACTTTGGTGGGGTGAGGAGCAGCAAGAAGAGCTGTTGCCTGGGTTTGGGCAAAGGGTATTAAGGTTGTTGCTCTCCTCCCAACCCTCCGATGGGAAGGAGTGTGCAAAATGCCAAGGACATGGCTGCCTTTTTAAAAGCTCGGCTCAACCACAAGTGATCCATCTCAGTGCTGGAATTGTGGAGCAGGGAGATGTCAGAGCAGAGGATCAGCATCATTCCCTTGGGCTTTGAAGCCTGAGCCTGGTGGCTGTGGGAAGGAGGGTGACCAAGCCCTGGGGACCAGCTCTGTAGGAGGGGAGCTGTGAAGAGTCTCCCAGTAATGGGATCCCATCTGCCCCATCCTGCACAGCTTCTGGAAGAGAGGATGAGGTGACACCTGAAGAAGTGGGTGGAGGCACCTGGAAGGAGTGGCACTTCTGGCATGGTCCCTTTGGCTCTGCAAGGAACCCTGTGTTTCTCAGCTCTGCAATGGAGACTGCATTTGTTTTCCTTTGGGAACGTAGTTGCCAGGCAATTATTTTACACCCTGTAGCACTGCAGACATGTCTCTTCAAGTCCAATCTCTTACCACATAACTGAGAAAATGTATTTTACATTAAAAAGAAGCCTTTTGTAAAGGCCCTTCAGGCATAAAGTCAATGTGTTTTCTATATATAACCCAGTATTATTAATACAATGAACTTAACTGGAGACTCTGTGCGTGAATGACTTGATCATTGGAGAGACGAACAATATGATATTCATTTTCAATGTACTGTGGCTCTGCCTCCATAATGGTGCTCCCAGCCTTCAGTTCATTTCTTAGTGATAAAGTGGGGCAATAGGGTGGAGCAGGTTTGTGGATTGTATTTTTGCTGAGCACTAATATAAAATAAACAGCCTATAGAGAAAACAAATTTACTTTGGTTCGGAAAGGCCGAGGTCTGTAGATTCGGGACAAACAGAGATGATGAATGTGAGCATGTATTACTGAAATAAGTCCAGAATGGCATGGCATAAGCTTCCCTGGATTTAGTTACAAAAGTTGCAATACAAATTGCTTTGGCTGGAAAATTTTAAGGTGGTGATTGATTTCCTTTTTTTTTTTCTTTTTTTTTTTTTTTTTTGATGTGGGTCATTTATCACTGTGTGCGTTACATGAGACATTTTCCTTTTTCAATCATTGAAGAGTGTTTTAGAGTGCTGTTAGGAGGCCCCTTCAGCCCAGGCCTGTTTGATGTCAGTCATCTGATCCAAATGTGTGTGTGCAGCCTGCTGTGGCTCAGTCAGGGGAGACAGTGCAAGCATGCTACACGTTTTAATCACTTCTAGTTCCTGCATGTTGCAGTGTGATCACAGAAAGCCACAAGGCTGGGTTACATGGTCCTTTCTAGATGCCCAGCCTGCTTTCTGCATGAGCAAGGTGTGGAGGTGCCAAACTGGTGTAGATTTTAGTGGTCCAGTTGGCTGTTCTGGTGTAGACCCAGTCTGGAGGAGCAGGAACCTGTGGAGTAACAGCAGCCACACGGCTGATCTGTCTCAGAGCTACATCTCAGTGGAGCTGCTGTCAAAAATGGAGTGGGAGATGTCTGGGGTAGGTGAAATGGGAGTCATGCAAGAGGCAGCAAAGGTGGCACAACAGAAGAATGAGCCCAGTGCTGCAGTTAAAGGACTGGCTGGTCAGAGCCCCAGTGACCTGCCGAGGGACAGATGTGTCACAGATGTGCACAGATGTGAGATAAGGGTGGCAGGCAGGCACACTGCCATGGGAAGCTGCAGTTCCAGTGCTGTTCCCATTTTCCTGGGCACTGGCCTGTGCCATGGATAGAGCGCTGGCCCTACCTCTGTCCTTGTGCCTGCTCTGGACCAGTCTGGTCCTGTGGGTGGTTTCTTGGGCTCAGACTGCATCATCTGCTCTACCTTGTCTGCATGAGTTTTGCTGGGTGCTGCCTTTGCTTCCTGGAAGAAGCTTTTTTTAACTAAATACCCTCTTATTTGGTTCTTCCCATCCCTGGCTGAACAGCTGTGTGAGTTGACAGGAGTCAGGAAGCAGCAGCCTCACAGCTGTGGGCTCCTGGTGTTTCCCTGCTGTGTTTGAGCAGGAGGTTGTCCATCTGAAGCTGCTGTGAGGCTGCAGCATCCCATGGCCCACATCCCTGCTCTCAAACAGCATCCACGTGGGCTGTGCTTTGGAGTGATTGACCTGGCATCAGCACACAGGGACTTTTTATAATCCTCACAGCCTTTCCACATGACATCAGTATTTTACAGGGACCTGTGGTGTTTCTTACAACATTTTATGTAACTCTGGATAAACAGAGTTAGTGTCTGTGAGTGGTGATGGCTGGTCTGCTGGGGAACAGGATTGTGAAAAGAAATTCAGGCAATGCAGTGTTTTTATCCCACAGTTACAAGGGCACTGGGAACATCCCACACAGAAATGACAAGTTTAGTCAGGTTAAACCTTATATACAGAAACTCCCATAGAAGTGGAGCATGAAGGGTGGGGAGATGATTTTAGCCATGGGCAGGGGTTTATCTTGCATAAGTGCAGGTAACATCTGTGCAAGGCTACTGCTAATTTTGTAGTTGGTCTTTGTAAGGTCACAGCCAATGTCACAGTAAGAGTTTGGGCTGTGCTGTCCAGGCTGCAGCCACCCTGGATAAAATGCAGTTGTGTTCCTGTTGTTCTCTGGCTAAGAATCTGCATGTTGACAGTTTATTTCCCAGCCCTATTTTTATTGTGGGAATTTTTTTTTCCTCTCACTGTGACTGTCAGTTTTGGAGGCCATTCTGCTGATGCTGGTCTCAGCATTTTGTACTTGGATGCTATTTTCTTCTGGATGCTCAAGGCTGGTATGATGGATTTGTTCTTTCACCATACCCCCTTTCATCATAACCCACTTAGCAAAGGCAGAGCTGGTAGCACAGGGTAGCAGTGCTACAGCCAGAAGGAGCAGACTGGGAAATGCAGTGTGGTCTGGCCAGAGGAATAAGGAGAACTGCCAGCTTTTATCAAGAGAGTTGGAATTTGCCCTCTGTTGTTGTCGTCCTCCTGCTTTTGTTTCAGTCTTTTACCCGAAGTAAAGCAGGAAGGTATTAGGGGATGGTGAGAGGAAAGTATTGGGGGATGGTGAGGCTCTTTTTCCCTGCTGTGAGTGGGTTAGTGTTTGTGAAAAGGAAAAGAATGGCTGAAGTCCCACAGAAATAAGAGTGGAATGAGAATTGGGACTCTGGTTTTAGTTCCCTGGTTTGTCACCAGTTTACTGTCTCTGTCACTGTGAATTGCACCTGGAAATGGTGTAGTTTTCTGTATCTGAAATCCAGCTGTCCAAAATCTGACCCTTTTGAGATCTGGCACCCACATACAGGTCTAAACACCATCCTGCTTTCTAGCCACTTGTATATATGTACGATAAAAGCCTAAAATGAGGCAGCCAGGTTGAAATATGGGAGGCTTCCAAAACTAGTTAATACCAGTTGGCCTTGGGAAATCACTTCTGTTGGCTTTCAATCTTCCAGCCTAAATTATTCCATCAGAAATTAATTTTGTTGACTGCACTTGTCTCATTAATAGTTGGCTCTCTACCTCAGTTTACACAGCTGTAATGAGTAATCATGAGTTTCCCATCTAGGTACAGCTCAGAAATGAGCACCACAGACATAATTTTGCTCAGAGTTATATATTGATCTTGGAGAGATTCCCCAGTCTGTCAGAATTGGTGTTCAAGGGACCCCAGTGCCAGCCCCGTTAGACGACACCTTGCAATAAAACCATGGATGATAAATCCTTGTCCATGGTGGAAGGTTTGGAACTATAGATGGTCTTTAAGGTCCTTTGCAATCCAAACCATTCTCTGCCATGGGTGCCTGGTGGATGTGCCTGTGGGATGTTGTCTGACGCCCCCTCCTTGGCACGCCTTGCTCTGGAAACACCAGCATGGTGTTTTATAGCAGTGTCTGTGCTCTCCTGCTCTGCTCCTGCAGAGAGAGGGCTGGGAGCAGCAGTGTCCCTTAGAAGGTGAGCTCCAGCACTGCCAAGGCCACTGGAGCAGGACAGGCTGTGCTGTCCCCTCTCACAGAGGACACCCGTGTCCCTCGTGAGTCACGGGGCTGTTTCATCCCAACAGGGACCTGCACCTGGTGCTGCAGGCAAAGTGGTGATCTCCTCTCCACTGACACACACACCTGGCTTTGGCATGGGAGGAATTACTGCTCTTGCTCTGCCTTTATTCATAGGATTTGATTTTTAGGTTTCTTTCTCCTTGCCTTCCTCAGCTCTTTAGTCAGGGAGGATTGCACTGGTGGTAGTATAAAATGAGAGCTGCCTTTATGAGAAGAGGGCTGGATTTTCAGAAAACATTAACACAGCCCAGCTTTGGAGGTCTGACTCGGACATCGCAGTCAGGTTTGGGAGCTTTTGCTTATGCAAAGCAGCAGAAGTGGGTTGTTTCCATTTTCCATTTTGTTGCCAATGGGGCTGTCTTCGTCCAAGTGTGCCCTGGTGTACCCTGGCAGAGGCAAACTGCCCCCGGAGAGGAACTGCTGTCAGAATACTTTAAAGTCGGTCAGGCAGGCTCCTGCTTCGTGAGGTTTATCAGCAAAGATTTTCAGTGCCTCCAGTGGGAGGCTATTTTTATTCTATCCAGGGGCTACCTTCTGCTCTGAGGTCTTGATCACATTTTTTTTTGGAATAGAGAAACCTGCCTCTTTTAGGACAACCTTAAATACCTTCATCTTTTGCAGTCCAAAAAACTAGGTAGTTTTTTATTCAAGGTAAAAGTTTTTGGCATTTCTGTGACATGTTCAAGATTTCTTTTGTTGCTTTTTTACTGTAGAAGAGGGACACTGCTGTAGACATGAGAATACTCTGTTTTCTCCATTGAGCAGAGCTGACAGCAAGTGAGGTACTTAATGGTTCATCCTTCATGCTCTGATCAATGCTTGACTGGTGCAGGAAATCCACATTGTGTTTCACTGCACCATGTAATCAAGATTGGAAGAGCTCTCCAGAGATGATCTTGTTCATTTTCCTGCCCCATGGCAAGATCAGTCATGCCTGTGTCTTTCCTGACCTGTGTTCTGTTAAAGACCTCTGCAGCCTTTCCAGGCAACATATTTCAGTGCTTCACAATCCCTACCAGTAAAATCTGGTTTCTCCCCACCTTGTATCTAACCTGAATCATCTCTGCTGCAGTTTAAACTTGTCACTTCTTGTCCCATCCATTTTGAATTCAAAGAACAGGTCATTCCTTCTTGCAGCAATGTTAAATATTTGAAGACTATTCATGTGCTTCTCTCTTCCTAGTGATAAATACTCACAATTTGTTAAATCATCCCTTCTTCATGGTAGATTTAAATCTTCTATGTAAACCTTAATTGGCCTGTCTTCTCAAAAATACTCTGTGACAATCCCAGTCATTAACTAAGCCACAAACAGTTTAAACCCTTTGATCAGCATTTTATTTAAATACTTGACTAAAAGCATTCAATGCCAGCTAAACTGCCTGTTTGTACATCACTGTCTCTGAGTGGCTCAATAGCCTTGTGCTGGTGTGCAGGCAAAGAACCTGCAGGGTTTTCTGCTGCTCCCTAACTGCATTTCATTCCAAGGGAAAGCTTGTGTGCCTGGCAGGGTGTGAAGCTCAGAGTGGTTTGTGCCTTGGTTCCGTGGGACAGTGCACCGTGAAGGTTGTGCCTTCAAACAGAAAGGGAGCCCAGAGACAGAATCATGGAATCATGGGTGTCTGCAGGCATCCAAAATACACACTGATGGGCACAGGAATTCGGAAGTGACATGTGCTCAGACAGGTGGTAGGCTGTGAAATGTCACTTGGTATTAGGACCTTCTGGCATGGCTGTGTTTGAACAGTCAGGTCATGCTTGGAGCTCAGCTACTGTACTGTGATTTGGATGTCCTTGATGGGTATGGTTTCAGCTCCAGGAAAAAGTCAAGGAAATTTGCGTTGCAGCAGTACATATTGGGAAGAATGGAAGGCATGGAATGTAATTTTCTCTGGATTTCTCTGTTGTAGGTGAGTGTTTTAACCACCTTGGAGCGGCGGTTCAATCTCCAGAGCGCCGACGTGGGCGTCATTGCCAGCAGCTTCGAGATTGGCAACCTGGCCCTCATCCTCTTCGTCAGCTACTTCGGGGCCCGAGGACACCGGCCACGCTTGATAGGATGTGGAGGGATAGTCATGGCCTTGGGTGCCCTCCTTTCTGCCTTGCCTGAGTTTCTCACCCACCAGTACGAGTACGAGTCGGGAGAAATCCGCTGGGGAGCCGAAGGGAGGGATGTGTGTGCTGTCAACGGGTCCAGCAGCGATGAGGGACCAGACCCGGACCTTATCTGCAGGAATAGGACTGCTACCAACATGATGTACTTGCTGCTCATCGGGGCACAGGTCCTCCTGGGCATTGGTGCTACCCCTGTCCAGCCCCTGGGAGTTTCCTACATCGATGACCACGTGAGGCGGAAAGATTCCTCCCTGTACATAGGTAAGGCTCTCTGAACCTCTTCTCCTGGAAGGCTTTCCTTGTGGGCTGGCATCTGGCTCTTGTTGCCTGTTTGATGCCAGTGGAAGGGATGCCTCAAGGCCTCTTCTCCATGTGCTGCTGTGCTTGTGAAAGTAACTTGGCGTGGGTGTCTCCATCAAGCAGCAGAGAAGCACAGTAGTGCTTGCTTATATTGTAGCAGTGGTAAAGGTTGACAGCTGTGATGATTGGGCAGATGCTCATTCCTTCTCTTGTGTTTGCCCAGATTGCTTTAAGTTCTTATATTGGTGGCTCGTGGCTCACTTTTAGCTGAAGAATTTTTAAGTGGTGTGTGTGATGATGATTGACTTTTTTATTTTGGGGTTTTTTTCCCCCCACATGATACCCTAGTTCTCATCCTGTTCCAAAGCATCTGAGTGATCACTGCAGTCTGAGGAGACTGAGAGGACACACATGTTGTCACTACCACTGTCACATTTTAGCAAGGAAGTGCCAGTTACAGAGTAGGTGCTGTGACCCAGGATGCTGTGGCAGGACCCTTGATAATGTGATCTCTCTAACGGAATAGGATGTGGAAACTGGTGAGGTCTATTTTGAGATACAGTCAGCCTGAAGTAGAACTCATGGTGCTGGTGATCATGTTGCAAAATTCTTTCGTATGGTTATGCTGTGAAATTTGCCTTTGATTCCCCAGTGAAACATCTCAGTTACTGGGGGTAAAGTGCTTGTGGGTTTCAGCAGTAGTTGCCCCTTCCAGCATGTTTAAAGAGGATGTTGTTGGCAAAGTTTTCTTTGAAAAAATGTACCAGCTTGGCACATTCCTTTTTCTGTGGGATTTGTCACTAGGTGAGCTGCTCCAATGGAATAAATCAGTGGAGTGTGTGCTGCCATTGTTAGTATAATCCTGATTACCAAAAGTATGCGCTTGTCCCATCATCCCCACCTTGGTGTGATTTTCAGCTGAATGGGTGATCCTTTTCCTGTTTGAGTTTTTTCCCAAAGACATTTTAATCTCGTTTCCAAGCTGAGTGTGGCCATTGAGAGCAGAGCTGAGCAGTCCTGCTGACTTTCAGAGTGCTTTTTAATGTCCTGGGTAGGGCAGAAGCCTGGTGGAAGGTCACTGCATAGCATGGCAATAATGGATGTATTTCTGCTTCACATAGAGCTTCGCCTGTGTATTCAAAACGTGTCCCTGCTTTTCTGTAGCTGGCCATAAAATCATAGTATTTCAGCATTTAGCTTTGTCCTTGGGTCATTACTCATCCTCACTTGGTTCTGCAAGTGTTTGTGAGGGATCCACTGGACAAAGAAGGATGATGTATAAAATACAAGATAATGTGCAACCCAAAGGTGAATAATGAGACTGAATTCACTGGAGCAACTGTGCCAACACCATAAATGATGAGCTGGAATTAAGAGTGATTCTAAGATTATCTATTATAAATAACTATATGGAGGAGCAGCAACTTCTTTCAGTCTGTTCCGTGGGCATTTTTTAAGCAATGCTTCATATCTTGAGAACAGGCTGGAGGAGGGTGCATGAGAGGAGGATTAGGAAGAGTGATTCTTCTTCTTCTTCCTGAGCTACATTCATCTTGTATGCTAAAATAACGTGTTTAAAGTTGGCAGTTCAACTGTAGCTGGGAAAATGCTTCCAGAAAATTATTTCTGCTTACTATGTGCTGCTTTTTTATTTTTTCTGCAGAGATAAGGATGTTGTCTAACCGTATTTGTTACTACATGTGGAGTTTAAAAACAAACAAAGAAAAAAAGCCACACCAAAAAAAAACTCACCGCAAAACCCCAAGCATTTTGGGGTTGTTTGCTTTCTGGCTTTAGCTGTGGAAATCATAACCTGAATTTCTACATCTGAATTGTGGATTACAGAGGAGTGCCTGTGTATGCACACTCGACCAGCAATGAAGTTTAATTTCTGCCCTGTCCTAGCCTATCCATCACAGGTAGGGTTTCAGATACTGGATGATTAATTCATCTATCAACTTGCAATCAATTTTGCTAGTGAAAATAAAAGCTACCAGGAAAAAAAAATCTATTCCATGAATGAATATAAATGGAGAAGAAACAAGTAGAAGTGTCATCTTACATTGGTGGATACTTGAGAGGGAGTCAGATTGCTCAGTTTAAATGTTGTTTGAGAATTATTTGCTCAGATTTGTCTTTAACTGATTATTTTTGTTGATGTCATCAATGCAGTTTTCAGTGGCCTTAGAAGAAAGCTGGCTGAGCAGCTTACCCACTTCATTCTGCTCTGTTTCACAGAGGAAATAACTGCAGAGTGGATACTGTCACCGTGCTATATTTATATCAGTTTGCTTTCTCATAATAGCACACTCACTCAGTGGGGGCCGTGTGTGGCCAGATGAAATGTTTTTGGTTAAGTTCCCTAAGTTGAAATTAGGGGCAAATCTGGCATAGATCGTTCTCTCAGGATAGGAACTAATTAATAACAGTGATAATAGTCTGGCTGAACTTTGTAGAATGACTGGCTGCTGCTGAGAAATGATCAGATTGACCAGTTTGTGCTGTCCTTGGTGTACTGCTTATGTTGAGTCTGGGTGTGCTGCATTGGGCTGGACTGTAGCTGAGGGTTAGAAGCAGTCTCTCAACCTGACAGCTAAGCACTAGTGAGAAATAAAAATCCTCATGTCCCAAGGCAGTGAATTAGATAGAAATAACTGTGTGCACCAAGAGGGCTTTTTTTTTCTCCTTCTACGATGTATGAAAGTTAAGTGGGGTAATAATATAATATCTAATACAGTCACTTTGCAGTGAAATAACAATACAAGACACTTCTCTGGTTATTTAAAAAAAAAAAGTCCAAACCCCAAGAACCCCCCCGAGTCTTCCTTTTGTGTGTTGATACTCATGTGTATGCAGAAGAATGCAGATGTGATACCATATGGAGTTTAAAGTGATGCTTTGGCTTTAATCATTAGTGGAACTAATAGCATCTGTGGAGTGTAATATTTTTCAGAAAACTGAAGCCCATCAGATTTCTCCTGTGGTTGCTCTGCAGTGACAGGCACACAGGAGGTTGTGGGCAGTGCACCTCTCTTGTGCATCCTTTGAAGTCAGGGGTTGCTCAGGCTTGTGCTCTGCCAAGGAGGTGGGGATTCTTAGAGTTTCTTAATTAGAGAGGCAGGGGTGAGATACTACAGGAATATTTCTCTTCATGGGCTGCTGACTTGCAGCTTCATGTTTCTTGGCGGGTTTTTTTTTGGTTGTTTTTTTTGTTTTGGTTTTGGTTTTTTTGGGGTTTTTTTTTGCTGCCTGCAATGTGTTGCTACCAAACTCCAAAAGATTCTGTTGCTGTAGTAACCAGGCCTAGGAAAAAGGGGCTGTTTTGGTAACCCAGGGCAAAGTGAACCAAAGAGATGAGTGTGTGAAAGTACACACTGAAGTATGTTCCAAAGGAAACACATCTGAGCTGTGGCAGGGTTAGAAAGATCATGGCAGCATGCCTGCTCTGGTTAATCATAGAACAGTTTGGGTTGGAAGGGATCTCAGAGATCATCCAGCTCCTACCCCTGCCATGGGTAGGGACACCTTTCACTGGAACAGGTTGCTGGTCAGGAGGAAACTCTCCTCCTGTTTTCAGCATCTGACTCAGAGGTCATATTGCTGGCAGTGGCAGCCAGAAGATGGAAAAAATAAAGGAATTTTCTTAGCAGTTTGAAATGGGGGAAAATGTTCTGGTTTGGTGCTGGTTTGCTTATTTTTCTCTGAATCTGATCTTGTATTTAATGTTGGAACTACCATCTAGTGGTTTCCAAGCTAACAGATTAATTTTACCTGTGTGTTTATTGGCATCTGGCATAAGTAACTCTTTTGAGTGGAGGAATTCATCATTCCTACAGACTCTGCAGGGCCTGTTACTGCTCCATCTTCACTAGTGTCAAAGGATTCCTTCAATTTGTGGCACTGTTTATTTTAAAGGAGTAAAGACTACTTACTATACGCTTCTTTTCTCCACCCACTAATGACTCACTTGGCATTTCCTTTTTTAGTTCTTTTTCTGCTCAGTCTTGCTGAGTTCTCTTGAAATCAGTGAGGACTTTGTCATTAGGACAGGGATCAGAGCTGCTACAAAGAGGGGAAAAAAGCCCTGATCTGACAGTGGTTGTATGGATTTGCTGCCTCTCAGATAAGCAGGAGCTTGCAGGTGGTTTTTTGGTCACTAGAGTGCCCGTGCTGCTCCCAGCAGTGCTTTGTGAGTTCCATTAGGGCCAGTGCACTGATGTGGTTGGTTAATGTTTTTAGCAGCCTGAGACACATCTTCTGGCCTTCCTGCTGCATTTAACATTTGCTGATAAAAGTTCTTGCATCTTGTCTAGGACACAGTTACCTACAGAGCAGAATGAATAGCCTCTGGGAGCCAGTATTTGATCTGGGACAATTAAGGGCTGTATTAAACAGAGGAAGTTGCTATTATTCTGTCTCCAGTTGATGGAGGAAATTGATACTGATGTTGGAAGGAGCCCTGCCAGATTGTGAGACTCATTCAGAAGAATGCTGTGCTGATCTTTAATGCATTTCAGAGTGTCTCTTTGCATTTGTTGAAGCTGTCTGTGTGTTTGGCATCATGGGCACACACCCCTCATATTTAGGCCCCATGACTTAGGGCCACTGGCTGAATTGCAGTAATGTGAAGCATGGCTTAAAGGAAACCCCAGAAGAGACAAGTCTTGAGTCAAGAAGTTTGTGCTGTGGAGTGATGAGTGCTCCTGAGTTATTGCTGTGCAAGGGTGTATCTGAGCACAGCATCCTCTGGGGCACAGAGCTGTCCTTGGCCTGCTTCATGACAGGGCAGAGGAATGCAGAAATGGATAACTCAGCTCTGCTTAGCTGCTTCCTTCTGTCTTTCCTATTTCTCTGTGTATTTTGGTTTTATCATACGGTTGTTCCAGCTCTTACCCTTGGTGTGAGAGGAGAGCTGAACAGAATGGTGTGTTCTTACCACATCTGCCCTGACTAACCCTGTAAGAGGGATGGGACCCTGCATTGCAGCTCCTGGCTTTGACCTTTGTATTAGTGTGGGGATATTTTGCATGGAATTTGTAGAAGCACTTTTTGTTTTGTGATGACAGAGAGAAAGCTCACTCTCGCTTCTGGTGCCTTCTGTCTTGCTTTAAGCACCAGCTCAAGATTTGCTGCAGTGGAAGACAAACATGCCCTAATTGGAATCTTGCTGTCTCCAGGGATAAATTTGTCCATTTGAAAAATCATTTATGGTAGCTTACGTCAGTCAAAATGATAGCAGCCATTGTGCTTTGGAGAAGGAGAAACATTTTCTCAACTGACAAGAATTAAATCTGAGAGTTAGTATCTATGCTGGTGAGTTAATGGCAAGTTATCAGCATAAGCTGCTGAAATCAGAGTTTGAGTCAACATTTTGTGTTTTAGGTTTGCTGGTTTTGTCTCTACCTGATGAAAAGTCTCTTACAAGGAGGATGAATGTATTTTGATCAGTCTTGTCCTTTCCAAAGCGCTCAAATTTCTTGACATGTATGTCTGAACCTACATTTCTAAACCACAGGAAGTGGAATAATTGTGTGTTTATAGCATACAGGTCATATCATCAGCCCTTTGAGGCCATCTGGTGATCAATTGGAAGGCCTTTAGGACCCACCTGAGAGGTCTGTACAGCTCTGCCCATCCTGGCTGCTTATCCTTTCACTCCTCACAGCATTTCCCACTCTCCTTCCTGTTGTGCTCATTTGTGGTCTTGCAATCAACATGGGTGCTTTATTCACATTAGCCCTTCCTGCTGGAACATGCTTCTCTGAGCTCACCACCCAAGGCCCTGCCAGCCTTGTGCATTTTTCCTTTTAAAGCCTGTTTTATGAGGTCTTTTGTAGTGGATTGTAGCTGACTCCTATCTGTTGTATTTGCTCTGTGCCCACTCCATACCTATCAGCTGCCTGGTGAGTTTGTCCACCCCCACGTGGGCACAGAAGCCAGAATTGCTTTTCCCCTTGCTGGTACAGGCAGCTTTATAGGTGTGTAATATTTTTAGCCCGAAGACGGAATTCTGCAGTGCTTTTGTTCAGTAAATGCATCCTCCTACGGGTGATTTGGAGAGCCTTTCCTTCCTGTCACAGCCTCCCCTGGGCTGGGAAAGGCACAGTATTAGCTCTGAGAGCTGCTGCCAGCGTGAGGGCTGTGATGCCTGTTCATTACTGGAAGGTGTCTGTGTGAAAGATTCTCTGGGCTGTCTCTCCCCCACGAACTCACTGTGATCAGGTGAAATTACACAGCTTCACGTGGGTATCCTGGTATTAACCCACTGATCCATCCATGGCCTGCAGCCTTTTATAATTACAGCCCTTTGGGGAGAGATGGGTGTTCTCATTTGCTGTGTGTCAGCAGGGCTGGCTCCCTTACACACGTCCCCTTTTACAGTGCTGGTGGTAATACCCTGGAAAATTAAATGGGAACACAAACAAGTGTGCAGGGTGTATTAGAGCAGTAACAATAATCAATTAATGGGAATAACCTTTCCCACTGCAGCAGGAAGGCTGTTGCAAAAAGCAGTAGCTGAATGAATGTATTTATTCAATTAAATAAATATATGCACGAAGTCGTAACTATTGTGGGCTCCATTATTCTACAGCAATTGTTTCAGTTACCTTAACCTTCTGCTAATAGCTTTTTTTCTTTGCTGTTGTTATGAGCTGAGTAAATAAAGCTTGAGCCCAACCAAATGACTTTGTGTGAAAGCATATTGAGGGTGGGAGCTGTTTCCATGTTACTCTGTGCTCCCTGTGTACTCTGCAGCTGATTTTTGCCTTAATTGGGATTTGCTGACTCTGATGTCTTGTAAAAATCACTCCATTTGTTGAGTTTGTTGGGTTTTTTCTGTGGAGTACTTGAAATAGTCATCAGCTGGGAGAGCCTAGTGAGGTACATCATTCCTGGGGCAGCGTGTCTAGTGCAGTGCCCTTGTCATTTAAATGGCTCATAGGCAGAGTCCTAAGGTTCATAAAATTAATTAAACAGATTGGAAGGTGGTGAGTTGCCCCTGTCAGAAGCTGAAGGCTGTATTGTGCCTTGTTGATGGCACAGGCAGGAGTGGTGTGTGCCAGTCTTGGCCCTTCCTCTGGGAACTTGACCGAGAGTCCCCAACTTACTGCACATAAGGTGGGGCATCCGTGTTGCCCCAGATGTGCCCAGATGTTTTGGTCACAGTTTACAGGCTGGCACTGAGGACAGCTGGGCCTCTGTTTCCTATGGTGGGACAAGGCACAGAATTTTCCCTTTTGCCAGCACAATTCAGGGCACTGGCTGGGTGTTACTCACTTATGTGTGGGACAGGGTGCTTGTATGAGTGTATAGGAGAATGCAGAGAAGTTCCTGCTTTCCCTCTTTCAAACTGCCTCTCCTGTGCCTGGGTGAGGTGCTCAACCAAGTTTTCTTGCACTTGGAGAAGTTGCTGCAGGTCTGAGCTGGGTTCTGGGCGAGCCAGCACTTAGACCCTTTAGGTGCCAAAAAAGTGCTATTTGAGTAACCTCCTAAAGGTGTTTGCTTTTGCAAAGTCCCAAGCAGTGCCATGGCACAAACGTGCAGCTCTGCTGACCCACGGGACCTGGCAGCACTCAGCTGCCAAAGCTGTTAAACTGTGGCTTTATCCTGGCTTTGCTGGGCACTGGGGACTCCACCACCTCTCTGTCAATGTCACATGTCCCACTGTTTGATGACCCTCCTCATAACACATTTCTTCTGTAGATCTGCTTGGAATTGACCCTGTAGTAGTTTAAAATCTTCTCTCTTGTCCTGTTGCCACAGGGAGGGTGTGTGATGGCCCAGCAGTGTGGGACGGGGGGCAGAGCTGCTGTGGGAACATCAGTGCAGCCTCACTAACTACAAGTATCTGATTGCCTTTCAGGCACCAGCCTGGAGGGAAAAATGTGGCCAAAAGGGATGGGTACCTTGTAAAACGAAAATAAAATTCCTCTGCATCCTTTGTGGTCATCTTAGCAGCCAGCGGAGTGGAAGCTCTTCCTTGGTTTGGTGAATGTTGAAGGTTTATAACTTTATGGATTTGTTTTGCATAAATGATAAGTTTGCATAAATCTGGGGTTATTAAGCACTTTCTTGTTGGGTTTGGAGAAATTCTGGCTTTGCTTTCTCAAAATTTGGTTGTTTGGTTCAAAGTTGCTCCCAAAACTGCTTCTTCGAACTTTGCTCTTTTGAAAGGACTCAGTCTTTTATCAGATTTCTTTTTGCCAGGGTATGGCCATTCCATTAACTATGCTGCTAATGAGGTATTTGGCTTTTCCTAAGAGCAAGGCCTGCTCCTGCTAAACCCCCTTTTGATTTCAGTAATAGGGATTTTGTATGGAGGAGACTATCCAAATTTGGCCCTTTATTTACCAGTTAAAATGTGAGATTTAGTTTCTTGGATAGACGTTTACAACATGTGACTTTGCTCTTTGACTTAATACCTCAGAGCTCTTGAGTGCAGCCAAACAAAGCTGTGTCTGTGACAGGGAGCAGGATCTGGCTGAAGGCAGGAGATCAAAGCAATAGTGAACATTCAAGTGTTCAAACTGGTAGAAGAGCAAGATGCTCTGTGCAACTGAGTCCCTCTGCTTACCTCACTTTTTCCCTGTGGTATTCTGTACATTCCTGCCCTCAGTGTTAGACAAACCAGTCCCACTGTGACTGTTTGTACATATTGATGTGAGACTGCTTATTAGAGTTTGAAAGAAATAATATTAGGGGGGAGAAAAAGACAACTGGGACAACCTTGCTGTGTTAGTAATTGCTGCAGAGACCAATTACCCATGTGATGAAAAACCACCTCTATCTTGTTAGCCCTCAGCTACAACATATGGATGTCCTAATCCAATCAGGCTGATCATCGAAAGAATAAGACTTGTTAGAGAGAGCTTTTTCTCAGCAGACAGTTATAAACTGTGTGCTGGGGTTAGAGACTGAAGGGGTGGTAGCATGTGAGAAGTGAGCTACAAAGTTCCCTGGTTGTGTCTCTGAGGTGTCTTGAGCACTGATTAATGCTTTACTGGCCTAAGCTGTCATTTCTCTTGGAGCTTTCTGGGCACTTGTTGGTTTTGTGGTGTAGAGATGTGTGTGTGTGTGTGTTTTCAGTATTCCCTCTCCTCATTTTATATAAAAACTCACACTCCTGGAATGCAAGCATACAGATGTTTTACTGCACTTGTGTTATCACATCCTCTGTAAATGTGCTGCTGTGGTGCTGCTGGGAGACAAGCACAACACTGTGTTGTAAACTACAGGAAGCAGCATTGCAGGAAACAAAATTATTTGCAAAGGTTCTGGGTGAGAGTTCTGTGAAGAGTTTCCCACAAGTGCCAGAGGGTAAGAGGTTTGTAGGGAGACATAACACCTATTTAATACACACATGTTCATGCTTGGTGGAGCTTGTTCTGATCAGTGTGACTAATCATGCTCGAGAATATTTACATTTTGTTTCTCAGTTGTCACCTGATCTGGTAAAATAACATCTTATCCCTTCAAACCTTGCTTTATTTCATGTGTTGGTGAGACTTCCCTAGGAAATGGAAACACTCTCTTGTGTAATTATATACCCCCCCTCATTAGGAGCTTGGAGTCCTGGAGGTACTTGATTTATAAGTAGGACCAGAACTTAAATTAAGCTTAGGTTAAGCAAATACTCCTACTCAGAACGTCTCAAGGGTTATAAAACAAGTTAGCAAGAGGGTGAGAATAGACCCCAGGAGTTCTGACTCCAGTGCTCTGCAATTGCTCTGAGAACTAAAGCATTTCACTACATTCCTGCAAAGCAATGCATCTTCCATGGGTGCAGACATTCCTTTCTTTTCAGTGTCAGAGGGGTTACAGATCCTGGCTTTTTGTCTGCTAGCTCTAGCCTGCTCCACCTCTGCAAACTATGTTTAACTTGCCTCCAAGAGCTGGATGATTAAATTGAGACCAACACTGTCTTTGCATTGTGGAGAGAGACTATTTACAAGAGCACGTAGTGACAGGACAAGGCTTCAAACTGAGAGTAGGTTTAGATTAGATATTAGGAAAAAACTTGATTGTGAGGGTGGTGAGTCACTGGAGCAGGTTGCACAGAAAACTGGTGGATTCCCAGTTCCTGGAAGTCTTCAGGGCCAGGCTGGATGGGGCTGTGAGCAACCTGGTCTAGTGGAAGGTGTGTTGGAATTTAAGGTCCCTTCCAGCCCAAACCATCCTGTGATTTGGGTTGGTGAGCTGCAAGAAGCATTTTGAGGACAGTCAGACACCTCACTGTCCTGTAACTCATTCCCAGGAGCCAGCAGCACAGGGATGAACATCCCAGACTTGTCCAGTCACCTCTGAAGTTCACTTGCAGCCTGCACAACAAAAATGGGAGCAAATTCCACAGTTCCCTGTGGTTTTTCTCATCTCTGAGTTAGGTTGTGCATTTTTTCTTCCCAAGATTGTTGCTTTCTTGAGTGGGTGTTTAGGATTGTGGCTCTAAGGCTGTGAAGATGGTGAAGTGGGTACAAAACTTCTCTTGGAGTAAAGATATTTTAAAATTGCGCCTGCCTATCAAAAATCTGCTGAATTGGCAGTTGTGCCATCGCCCTGGTCTTGCAGCATCCTACCCACAGATAGGAGTGCACATGGAATCCCTTGGACTGGTGAGAAAGTGCACTGGGGCTGGGGAGATAAGGCACAGGCTGGCACAGCTGGCAAAAATCACCACAGGCAATCCCATTAGGTGAAAAATACAGTCTTTAATGGGTTCTGCTGATGCATAAAAGACCTGTTGAAGTGAAAATTTCACATAAACAAGAGAAGTGAAAATGCAGCTGTGCTGCTCTCCAGATTGCTGTGTAAAATGCTCCCATGTGTAGCTCCCTGAGTTCATCTCACATTCTGCACCCCCCAAAACTGTGGTAGTGTGGAGATGAGAGCAGCTGAGTGAAGCTTTCTGAATAAATTAGCCTTGCTGTCCTGTGGTATTCCAAGTCTGAGTAAACAGAAGAGACACTCTGTGCCTTAAAATCAGCAAGTTTGGGTTTTATTAGCCCTGGAGGGGCAGTAAATTCTAGAGCTGAGCCAGTGGAGCAGCGGAATGAGAGTCAAGTAAGGAGGTGTAGGGCTGGCTGAGGATATGCTGAGAAAGTCCTTGCTGCTTACTGCAGCCCAGGAAGGCAATTGGAAATTGAATCTACAGTGCACTGGGGAGCTCTTGGAGGTGGCTTAGGATGGGGTAAGGATTTGAGAAATCTGCTTGAGCAAAGGCTGCATGCAGCAGAGGCAAGAATAAGGGTGGTGGTGAAAGGGAGGTGGAGTGTTGATGTGAGCAGCAGCATATTAAACATGTTAAAACTGGGGGTCGGGGGTCAGGTATTGAAGCAACCAGAGTTAAGACAGGAGCTCAGCCAATACAGCAGAAACGTGGTATGGGCCATCTCCATTAATCTACAGAAATCTGGATCCTCACATCCAAAGACTCCATTTTTTTATTAAAATTCAGGTTCTTCGAATAATCGACACCCACCTGGGAATCAGGTGTCCAGGTGGAATCTGTGCTGACCGTGCCCTTTCTGGGTGACAGCTGTTGCAGGGGTCAGGAGGGTGTTGGGGTGTGCCTCTCCCAGACCACAGGGTGCTCACATCTCCCTTCCCTCACGAGGCAGGCTTGTTTTGTGAATAAACACTGTGCTTGGATGGGGAGTGTGGGTGGTGTCAGGAAGCCAGTGTGCCAGAAGCCTTGTTCTCAGAGAGATCCAGTGTTTACTGAAGATGCTAATTGCTGCCTCCAACCCATCATTATTTGTCTTCTGCCCGCAGCACACCCATCAAAGGTGCTGATAGCGCTTTAGCTGGGTAAAAGGGTTGTAAGAAGGAAAAGAGATGCTCTTGAATTTCAGGAGTACCACTGGCTGCTGCTTTGCTTTTCTTGGTTTTCTTTTTTTTTTATTTTTTTTCTTTTTTTCTTTTTTTTTCTTTTTCCGTCTTTTTCCATCTTTCTTTTTCCGTCTTTCTTTTTCCGTCTTTCTTTTTCCGTCTTTCTTTTCTTTTTTCTTTTTTTTCTTTTTTTCTTTTTTTTCTTCCTTTTCTTCCTTTTTCTTCCTTTTTCTTCCTTTTTCTTCCTTTTTCTTCCTTTTTCTTCCTTTCCCTTCCTTTCCCTTCCTTTCCCTTCCTTTCCCTTCCTTTCCCTTCCTTTCCCTTCCTTTCCCTTCCTTTCCCTTCCTTTCCCTTCCTTTCCCTTCCTTTCCCTTCCTTTCCCTTCCTTTCCCTTCCTTTTTTCTTTTTTTTCAGACTGAAGGTTGCAAAGGAAGGAAATGCTTTTGGTTTTTTTTTTGGTTTTGTTTTTTTTTTAATGCCCCATATGGCCGTTTTATTAACTGGAAAACCTCCAGCTGAGAATTGGATGATGTTACAGAGCTACAGAGCAAAACTCATTCCCAGCCGTGTGGCAGAGAGTACTCGTGCCTTTGAATGTGAGCCATGCCTCTCCCATCTAGGGTTAGGGTGAAAAATAAAAGCTGCCTTTGCCCTGTTTTGCTGACCCAAGGAAAACATTGTTGTTTTTCATGCTGGGGATGTTGAGCTTTTCAAACTAAATGCAAACCTTGAACAAGTGAGTTGTCAGCAGATCATCAAAGAGCACTTTGAGTTGAGGCTGTGGTACAGCAAACCCCTAAGTTTGGGGGTTTTATGAGTTTATCCACACAAAGTTAGTAGTAGAATAGGTACATTTTGACATGATTCCCTGTTTGTATGAATGGGTTTTTCTACTATAATATGAAAGAAACATTGCAAGCCAGACTTGTGTAACAGTGATCTGCACTTCCCAAGGATTGGCTCTTTGATTCCTGCCTGAGCAGCATTTCTTCACATTATCTGCAGATTTCTGTCCTGTCTCCCCTGCTGAGACAGAGAAATTACTTGCTGTCTGTAGCTTCTCAGTTGGCAAATGAGACTGAGAATTTAGAGATAGCTTGTAGATGTGTTTATCATCTTCTGTGTGTATGTTGAAGTTACTACCTCAGTTTTCTGTCCAGGAGACTTGGAAACAGAGCATTTCTCCAGATCTGCATTTTCACTGGTCATTTTCTGTTGTGTGAAATGGGGAAAAGGAGGGTTGGGACCTCAGCCTTTGTTCTGAGAGTATCTTGATTTTTCCACAATATCCTGCAGACTTTCTGTCTCACAGGGATGCAGGAGAGAGGAATGGAATTTGTTCAAGTGGATCTCTTTAGATTTAACGATTTGCTTCCCTGTCAGTTGTGGTTGTAGGAATGGCTTTGATGTTTGGAAGCAGACCTTTCCCACTGCACATCCCACAAGTTGTGCCTGTGGTTCTGCTGCTCGCAGCCTCCAGAGCTGGATCCAGCACAGCAGAGTCCACGCTCACACCGTCACAAGTTAAGGTTCAGCAGATGATTCATTGCTTTTGCTGCCAGCTTCCCTCTGGAGCTGTGCTAGGTAGCACTGAGCTGCTGCCTGCTTGCCAGAGGTGATGTTCAGGAGGGAATGGGCTGGAGGAGGTTCCTCAGTGGGTAGGCAGAGCTCTCCATGCCTGTGAGCAGTGACTTGTGGCTTTTGCTTCTTTTCCCTGGAGATGCCTCTGGATGGGAGACAGCCTGCCAGAGACAGAGTGAATAAATAAGCTGTGCTCTGGTTACAGCAGGTGGATAGTATATCAGCAGGGTCCTCACAGCAGTGGCCAGGCTGTGCTGCCAGCTGGGCCAGAAGCTGAGATAACCTTTTGCTGCAGGAGCAGGGTCAGGGCTTGTGGTGGTGTTCACAGGGGTCCCAGGATGAGGGAAGGGATGAGAATGTTGACTCCATGTTTCAGAAGGCTTGATTTATTATTTTATGATATATATTATATTAAAACTATGCTAAAAGAATAGAAGAAAGGATTTCATCAGAAGGCTGGCTAAGAATAGAAAAAGAAGGAATGATAACAAAGGTTTGTGACTGACTGAGACAGTCTGGACAGCTGGACTGTGATTGCCCATTAATTAGAAACAACCACACAAGACCAGTCACAGATCCACCTGTTGCATTCCACAGCAGCAGATAACCATTGGTTACATTTTGTTTCTGAGGCTTCTCAGGAAAAAAAATCCCGAGGAAAGGATTTTTCATGAAACACATCTGTGACAAGGGCTGTGTCACACCAGGTGCCACCATCAGTGCCTCTGGGGACAGTGAGTGGCTGGGTGGCATCACTGGGGCAAGGCTGGTGTGCTGCTGCCATGGGGAGCTGGCACAGAGCAGGCACAGGCTCAGTTCTGCAGGGTCTGTCTGTCTAACCCATGGCAGGAAGGCTCTGGAAGAGAAGCAGGAGGTCAGAGAGAAGCAGTGGAAGGCTCTGGATGAGAAGCAGGAGGTCCAATATTGACCACTGAGGCTTTCTGCCTCCAGCCCAGGTTATGGACACCTTAGTCACAGCCTGTCTGCTCAGCACCAAGTGGCTCCAGTTGCCTGAAGGGACCTGTCCTTTCCTGCTGGTCACAAACATGTGATGTGAGGCTGTGTGTTGTATTGCCCCAGGCTGTGTTGCTGCATGGGGATCAGCATCCCTTTTCCAGCCAGTTGTGTTCATAACTGCTGTGTTACAGCTGGAAGAAGGGGGAGATCTGGAGGTGACACTTCAATTGTTGTTTAACAGACTCCTCTGTGCAGCAGGAGGATGAGGCATCTCCTGTACAGATTTCTCTCTCTGTTCGAGTTCAGATCTAACCTTGAGTCACTGCATGGAGGGTCCATGTAGCTGAGTCTTCCTCCCCCATCAGGTGCACAGGAAACAGCTGCATGTCAGGGTTTGGCACCAGGTTTGTTTCTGGTGTCTCCTTCTGCTCTTTGTTAACGAGGCTTTTGGGGTTTAATTACAGTTACTGCCTAACTCAAGGCCCCAGTGCCTGTAGGTTCACAGTAGTCAGGGGAGAGTCTGGCTGCTCTGGAGCTGAGCTTGGGGGCTTGGGGCTCATCTCTGGAGATGCTGCTCTCCAGGAACTGCTCCTGCATCCAGGGATGCCATCGCCTACCCAAGTCACTGGCTTTGGTTTTGAGTATAGGTGGTTAGAGTACACTCCTTACACACACTTCAAACCCAGATTGTGCAGGATTACTGCTGGATAACAGCCAAATCCCAGGCAGTAGAGACTGTTTAATCACACTCCTCTGTCTCTGCTGGATTAACATAATTAATGTAAGCCCTTTTGGATGGGCGACCTGTTATTTGTCTGGTGCAGTTCTTAATTTGTGCAATGCTGTGCATATACCCAGCATGCTCTAGAAATGGTGATGAAGGTCTAATTCCACTTGCATGCAACTGTTAACCAAGTAAATCTCCATTGACAGACAAGAAGTTTACCACAACTTCAGAGAAAGTTGTAGACTACTTAAAAAAAAAAAAAAACAGAACGCCAAATTTATATTGGAATGATAATTTTCCAAGTTTCTTCAAGGGAAATTAAAATGCTCTTTTTTATTTTCAGTGTAATTTCTCTAGGGAGCAGAAAAAAATAATTAATAAACCAAAGGTTCATCAGTGCCTTCTGATCCTGACCAATTTGAAGGGTGACACAGAGTTTAATATGCAGTGGAGGTAATAGTGATTGTGTCCTTGCACATCCAACCTGAGCACATGGGGCAGGAGTTGTGCCTTTATCTTCTGCCTTCTGTGGAATCTGGAATCATGGCAAGAAGGCAAAAAGTGTTTCTCAAACATATGACATCCATCCTATGGGCCCAAAATCCTGTTGGCTGAGTTGCTCCCTCCTGTTTATCTATGCTTCTTATGCAGCTGGACATTATCTAAACCTTAACAGGACATGCTGGCTGCCTTTTATTTCCACCATTTCAGGGTTTTCTAGCAGCAAATTGAAGGGAGTTTATTTAAGACAGGAAGAAAACCCAATAAAACAAGCCTTGCAAAAACCGAACCTAACTAGTCAAATATTTAACTTGAATAATAATTTCTGAATTTTAGTAGGCATTTTGTGTGGCAGAAGTAATTGCAACATTCAGGGTTAGTTTGGTTTTTTAATGAAAGTTAACTTCTGCTTTCGTTGTCCCAGGTTTTAACTGTAACCTTTTCTATTCAGAAAAATCCCGGATATAATAATTTCATAAGGAGGAAAATCAAGTCTCATCAGTTCTGGTGGATTGTTTTCTAGATCTTGGCTGTACCCATCTGCGCAGAAGGCGAAAGCTTTCTGGAGCATTCCCTGAAAAACAAACACTTGTGTCCAAGCTTGAAAATTAGCATGAAAGTGACATTTAATACTTGGCCACGAGCTGCAAAGGCTGTTATTTGAGCGGGGCTCAGAGGACCCTGGGTTGGGCAGCTCTGGCCGCGGGGTCCCGGCGTGCCCAGGTCCCTGCTCCAGCCGTGGGAACTGGCAGCGTTCCTGCTGGGAGCTCTGCAGTGGGCAGCGTGTCCTGGGCTGCCCTTCTCCGTCCTGCTTCTCCCACGTGCCCTTCCAGAAGCAAGAAGCCTTTTGCAGGGAGTGCAGAACAGGAGCTGATCACTTCACAGGCCAGCCGTGGTTGTGTGCTGCCTCTGATTTGTATTCAGCGCTAGTAGAACGCTCTCGTCACCCAGTCTGTGCTCACAAGCCTTATTATAACTAATGTCGAGGCATTTTTCTATAATTTTTCTCCCTGGAGCCACATGGTGTAAGGAATTTGGGATCCTGTGCAAGTCCCAAATGCTCTGTGAAGGAGCACAGACGGCAGGAGCATCATTACACCTGGGCCAAAACCTGTGTGTGTGTGTATGGGGAGGATGGGGTGTCTTATTTTCAGCTGCAAGAAGCCCGGTGTTTCAAGGTTCATGTGGAGCATCATTTGCAACAGAATAAATAGCTTGGCATGTCACGTTTTACACAGCAGAAATGCTTCTGACTTTCCAGCCCTTGGTATCTGTAACTCGCTTGAAAGAATTGCTGACGTCTGCCCAAATGCCAATATCTTCTCAGCTCTATTAACCTTAATATCACAGCTTAAGCTTTAGTCTTGGGGCTGTGCAGCACAGCTAAAATCAAACTGTGTTCCCAGCACTGAAGGAGATCCTGACTTTTAACCCACTGGCTTTTTTATTTATCTTCCTTCTGTGCTTGCTGTTGAATTGCAAAGGCAATTTAATTCCAGGGTTTCTAAATGCCATATGATTTCTACACCATGATGGCAAGTCTCCTTTGGGCTGTTTATACCATCTGATGCTGGTGGCCTAAGCAGGGGCAGGTCAGCACAGCACGAAGCAGGGCACTGGTGTTGTATTTCCTTGTACCCTTTCTTTATTCATAATAAAACAGGCAGGTCACAGCAGTGCTTAATCTCCACCTTCCTGTTAATCTTTACATTGCTTTGGTTCAGTCTTCTTTCCTTTGCAGCTCCCTGCTGCTAAACTCTCTCCTTTTTCACCCCGAGTGTGTTTTGTGCTCAGCCTCATAGGCTTGGTGGCTTTGTCTTTGCCTTCCTGGAGAGATGTTCCTGAACAAGGGTCTGGCTCTGTGTTTTTGTGGCTGGGGGTGACTAATGAGGGATGTCCCATCCCACCAGGAATCCCAGCAGGACCTGCTGGTGTCACCATTCAGTCAAAAACACCCAGATTCAGAAGTTTAAGGTTGTTTAAAGGATTAAAGCTGGTATGGATTGGTTTGGCAGAGGGCTCTCACAGGCTCTGAATGCTGTAACCATTGCAATGAGACCTGTATTGGGGAGATATAATGGTCAGCTCTTTTTTCTTTTTTTCTTGCTTATGGTCGTCAGAGATGCAGCTTTTAGGACCCAATCCTTGAGACTGGGCATATAATGGGAAATGTCAACTTCACTTAGTGAGAGCAGAGGGACCTGATACCAATCACTGCAATTTATTCTCATTTTCCCCTCTTTTAAGTGGACAGTTTGTTTCTTGTGTTTTATTTCTAATGACTAAAGTACTTTTTAACCTAGTAATTAACCTCATTAAATTCCTAAGCATTTTTAAGACTTACTCAAGTCTTCTGCCAACACCCTCACATGTTGTGAACGTCACTCACAGAAGGCTCCTGGCTGTGACTTACAGGTATTCAGGAGTTTGGGATTTGGGGCTGACCAGTGTGGACCAGTTCACCCCAGAGTCCTCTGCCTGCCCTGGAGGAGAGGACAGAAGTGGTGTGTGTGGTTTGGTCCTGGTGCCTGAGGTGTGATTCCCCTTGAGTCATGCAAGGAATTGTTACTGCTGTTCCTTCCCATCCCACGCACTTTGTTCAGTGTCAAAAGTAAGGTCTCAGAAAATGAAATTAATTTCATCTTGGTGCAGCTATTAATGTTACACACTGCAGGAAAGCTCTTTAAGGAGGCCGTCGACCTTCATCCATGTGGAATAAGTGCTGAATAATGGAGAGCTTTCATATTTCCACAAAAAGAAAATAGCTTTTTAAGTCAACTAGAGACTACAGACGTGGAGGAGGGGGAAAAAAAAAAGCCAAACTGCATTAGGAAACAGTGGGCAGAGTGTGCATGAGGACAGAGCAGCAGCTCCCTCCGTCTGGCAGGTGCTGCTGTTTGCAGAGGCCTCTTGTGAGCACGTGGAACTGCACTGACCTGTCTCACCTGCTGCTCCCCTGGTACCTGCAGACTTTTACAAGTCAGTGTGTTCAGCTTTTCCTCCTCTCCAGCCCGGAGACCTGCTTGGTGTCTGCACTGCCAAGCCCTGCCCCAGGTTTTTCTCTCTTTCCTTGTACTGCGTCACATTTCGTGTTTCTCTGATGTCCTCTAGTAACCTGTGGTGTGCTTCAGGCATTTATTTAAGGAAAGAAATGCACCCTGAACAATTTATAGATGGCCTGTTTCGTCTCCCCACCTGTTCTTGCTTTGAAGAAACATCATGTTCTGGGAGCAAAGTTCTTGTTTCCTGATGGTCTCTTAGTGAGGCTGTTTAGAATGGCCACGCAGGAGAAGGATCCTTCTCCCTCACCCTGCCTGTTTTGTGGGGTTTGCCTAAACTTCACCACCCTGTTGATAACTGGGGTGCTCAAAGCCTGAGCTGCTCACAAAGAGTTTTCCAGGTTCAATCCCTGCTTAATGCATCATCAGCTAAATAATTGGAAATGTTAGCTTGTGCCTCTGTGTCACCCCATGAGGTAGGAGCCTGTAAGAACTTAAGATCTTAGATGGAAGTGGTAGTTTTGAAGTGACTACACAGAAGAACCAAAATCCACTAAGAAAGGATGGAAATTAAGATTCCCACCCATCCCTTTAAAGCTTTATTACTGAATATGAGACAAGTTTGATTTTGGAACTATTATATGTAAACTTTGTGACATCATTTGGTCCTTAGGCACTTCTCTATATATTGCAGTTGCCTTTCCTTTTCTAGGAAAGAATATGAAAGCCAGCAAACAAAAGGCAGTTGTGGTTTTTTTCTGTGTGGCTTTTTGTAGTATTGCATGCTTCTGGCAGTGTGACAAGAGAACAAACAGCTTCCTTAGCACACAGTTGTGCTGAAAAAGGTCTGAGAGAGCATAACAGGCCTCCTTGAGAATGCTGAGTGAAGGTACAAGGAGAGGTTCTCATCACATGAGAAGAGGAGCTGATGTTTGGACCTTGGACAAAAGAAGCTATTAAAATTTTGGCTTTCTGACAAAGCAGCAACAGCTCCTGTGTCTTTGCAGTACTTGAGGACTAAGCAGCCATGTCCCAGTGCTTCAGAGGGACACTTGTCAGTGTGGCTGTCCCCGAGCACAGGGGACTGGGGGGGACTGGTACATATGGAGTGGAACAGGGATGTCAGAGATAGGAGGGCCTGGATGGACAGACAAATTCTGCACCACTAGCAAGGTAACCAGGAGCCATTCCTGTGACTCTGCTTGCTTGCAGCAGCAGCAGAGCTGGGTTTGGCTCGCTTCCCACAAGTCACTGAACTTCATTTTGCATCTGTTTCCACAACGTGCAGAAAGGAAAGGTAATAAATATTTATTACTCTCTAGCCTGGATCCAGGTTTTATTCCTCTTACTGTTCTTCCCCCAGCTCCTGTGACAGTTTATCTTGTGGCTTTGGAGTTCTCCAGCTTGGGGAAAATTGAAGGGTTTACAGGAGGTGTTGAAAGAGGCCACTGCCACCCCAAGAAGCATTGCTCAATAAACCTCTCTAATGTTTGTCTCCTGGAAGAGAGGCAATTATTTGCCTCTGCCTTTCCGCTTTGCTGGTAATTACAAGCTCTCCTCTAGCATGTCAGATGCTAATCTGCCATTTATCATTGCCCAGCTCTGCAAAGCACCTGGAGGGGGCTTCTGAGATGGGAGCACTGCACATCCAGCTGTGGCCCCGTGCCCTCCACAATGAGTCACCCTCATCACGCTCCTGAAAAACCCTCCATTGCAGGAGTTTAAGGAGGGGGAAGAAAAACTTAATCTTTCATTGCTTAGATAATGAGTCATTCTTATGAAATTCATGGTGCATTAGGAGCATCAGTGTTCTCAGGAGAGAAAACCAAGAGAAGTGAGACTTTGTATGCAGTATTGACCTTCTGTCTTTTGGGGGTTTTTTTCATGGAATTAAAATGCAGTTTCTTTACATCACATGAAAAATTAAAAAGTGAAATTGATTGCAATGAAAAGGAAAATAGAGAGTGCCATATAGCTACCTACCCTTCATCTGTGTATACCAGTGGGACTTATTAGTTTGGGTCCAGATCTCTGCTCTTGGTTTGAAGGCTTACACTTTTCTTTCTAAGTTTAAAGAGAAAGGGCAGTATCTTTTTTTGAGTCCACAGAAGCTGCTGCACACCAGTGTTATGTGGAAAAGCAGTCATAGATTCTTGGCTTATCCTGATTTTTTCCTCTGGACAGCATCAACAGCAAGGAAATCATTAAACGGTGATTTTATTCCTTTAAATTGAGGGGAGTTTGTATACATCTTTCTCTGGTGCTTCTGAACTGCCCTTCCTCTCACACACATTTGTGCCATTGGTCCTGGCAGTAATTCAGGGATTTCTGTGCTAAATTAAAGATATGGACAGCTGAGTCCCTCTTTGTTTGCACCCTGTCTCACGTAGAACCAGCAGCAAATGTTCAAGTGTGAAAAAACACAAGGCTGATCCTTTCCTGGTATAACAGTTCTGGCTGGTCAGTGGTTTGGTTTTGGAGGCTCCTTCTGGACCATTGCCATATTAAGTCAGTCTATACTTTCCAAACTCATCTAACCTGAATGTGGGCTGATTTGTATTTCAGGCCTTGAAATATCTTGCAGCAGCAAGTTCCACCAACAAAATTCTTCTTTTTAGGTCTCTGACAGCTTCTGCCTGGGTTCCTACAAGCTCTGACAGAATAGGAGTGTTTCGTTCATCTCTTCCACACAATTCAGTCATCTTAAGTTCCCAAAGCAGCGGTTCTCTCCTTCCATATTTCCATTCCATATTTCTAGTTTCCTTATCTTGTATTGTCTGTCTTTTCTAGTTCTTTTCTATTGTTTCTAAAGCTGGATGGCCAGATGTTCACATTTGATACGATACAGGTTTGCTCTGGAGTTGGACAGTGAACTCACAATGACTTCTTTCCTTTTTCATTGCCCTCACGTACACGTGTGTCCCTCAAGTTCTGCAGAACACATTCTGAGAGACTTTTTGGTATCAGGATGGATTTGTTTGTTTATTTGTTTCCTATGAGAGTGTAATTAACAGCCTGAGCATTGTCTAGCACTGAGACATTCTGGCACATCTTCACAGCCCCTCAGTTGTGTCATTGGGTGGGGTTGGTTGACAGGATTCCGGGAATGTTGTCCTTTCTTGTTGGACCCAAGGCCTTCTACAGCATGACTCATTTCTTACTGAGACTGTGAAAAGTACTTAAAGAGTTGCTAAAGTGGGATTTTTGAACAAAGGAAGAGAAACAGAGAATAGAATGCTGTAGGCAGAGGCATGGTCTGTGTGGAGGTGTGTCTCTGAATGAAGGTATGAAAGCATTGTACAGTATGAAATTGGTTATTATTTTGAAATCAATGCACTGGAAAGACAGAGCATCAAAACTTAGCCTTACACCTGTATTCCTGCTGCAGTAAATATTTTTTGTAAAAATCAATGGAGGGAGCCTACTCAGCAGTGTAAATTCTGTGTAATTATTGAGCAGAGAATTATGGTTGTCACATATTGATTCCCCCCTGCTTTGTAAGAGGTTCCTCTATTTTCCAGGGCTGAATTCCTCTATTTTCCAGGGCTGAATTGCAGTCAGTATTGGCATTAAGGAACCGGGGAAAGGACAGAACGTGCTGCTGCTAATCAATATGTGGGCAAGGGGCTGCGTGTGAAAATGCACGTGTGTACACACATTGCTTCAGGAGCATCTGACTCACATAAGCAAAACTGCTCAAGGACTGGAATTTCCTCCTCTGACCCCAGAAAGCTCAGCTGCTCCAGCAGTTCGTGTGAGCTAATCTTGAGCCATTGCTTCGGGGACAGCCCTGGAGATGGGCACTTGTGCAGTTCTCCTCCTCTGCCACCCCCCTGCCCAAAAAGAAATGTTAGAGCTGGGTTTTGTCCTCAGAGTCACGCTAGGATGCTTGTATGGGATTTTAGTCTGCTGCTTCACTACTTCTTAGAGGTGTTTGCAGTGCAGAAAAAGTAAAACATTTCCTGGACTGGGTGTGCAGAGGCTGGCGGAACCTGAAGGAGGACATCATCCCCTTTGTGCTTCAGTTTGCTTTTGTTTTAGAGCCAAAGGATTACATCTGTCATCTTGGGATGGGTTGTTAACATCACAGAATCACAGCTCCCAGTGATCCATCCTGAGGAGCTACACAGCATTATTCTGCTTTTAAACAAGCAACTGCAGCTGCTCAGGGGAGCGTTTTTCCTTCAGCTGCGTTGTGTGCCAGAGCAATTTAAGTCCACTAAAATGAAATACTGGCTAGGGATTTGTGACAGAGTAGCACAGTCATCCTTATTTTCAAATTCTCAGGAAAGGCAGGTGTAGCTTGCTCAGAGAGCACCCTGTCCTGAGACTGAGGTCACACCTTGGTTTTACACTGTTCCTTTGGAACATCCCAGAAACACTGGTGGAGTTTCCAACTGAAACTCCACACAGTGGTTGGGGATAAGGGAGGGCTGTAGCTGGGGGTATGTGCAAGATCAAGCATTCTGACTGAGTAGAAAGTCAGTGATTTCAAGGGTTAAAAAAAAAAAGAAGGGGAGGAAAAAATCTTTAAAAGGAAATATGTCAAAGTTCTGTTTGCTTGGAACATTCCCAGGCAGCAGCAAGGGTTTTTCTGGGGTTTGTTTCAAAATTAAAGATACTAAGAAAAGGGACAATCTCCGTTCACTGCACACCTGTTAATGAGGTGTATCTTTAGTGCTGGGATGGAAGGGCTGCCTTGCTGCTGCTGTTCCTCTCACCTGCACCATCCTTCACTTTGCAGAAATGTCACCATCTCCCAGCCCTGTGGTGCTGCAGCTGGAGAGCTTTGCCTCCAAAGCTGCCCTAGTGCCCCCTCTTACTGTGACTGCACAAGTTTGCTGTGCCTGCTGAGATGGGGAGCTCAGAGCCTTCCTGGGGTTCCAAACAGGTGCTGAGATGACTTATTGCAGAACACAGCCCTGGGGTTGTTCAGCCTTACCCTGCTGGGGTGCAGAGCCAGCATGGGATTGGGATGGGGAAAGGAAAAGGAGTGCTGGTGAGGCTTTCTTGTATGCCACAGCTTAAAAAAAAACCCCAAAGTTATCACTTGACCTTGCAAGTTTAACCTACTCTGAAGAAGTTTTGAAGTAGCTGCTGTCTCTGAGGCACTTGAAGCAAAATTGGTTGGTAGCTGAGAAGATCCACAGCTATTTTGGGCAAGCTTTGCTGGTGCAGGCTGGCAGCACAGGGTGGGCTACAGGCTCTGCTGCCAGGATTAATGCAGCAAACACTCTGGACAGGGCTTTAACTGAAAGGCAGCTCCTGCCCACAGTGTCTCATCCTGGAGTGCAGCATGGAGTGGTTATTGATGCAGCTTTGTCTCTGAAAAGGGGCTGGGGAAGGGAAAGCCTCCTGTTGTGAATGAAAGGATGGCAGCAAACTTCCTAGGGCTCGTTTCTGATTCATGTGCGTGTTTCTGAAGCAGCTGAGAAGAAGAGACTCCTTCTTCATAGCACTTTCTGCAGCTTTTGGTTTCCAATGCAAATCTTGCATTTAAAATCTTGGATTTGTGGAGGATGTGAATTTAAAAAGGGAAAAAAAAAAGGAAATTTGTTTGGTTTCTTCTTTATTCCTAAGGAGGTGGAGGAAAACTTGTACAAGACTTGGTATTGCTGCACTGAGTACTGCTGGGTGTTTTGGGAAGAATGGAGGGCAAGCTTTTCTGTAACTGCAGGAAATAATGTGTACCTTGTGTACAGTAAAGCATGGATAACTTCCTTCCTTCCTCAGATTGTGCCAGAGCAAAAATGTATTACTTGTCTGCCAGTATCTGTTTAGCCAATGTGTTTGGGTGTTAGCTGTCTGCAAGAGAGAAAGCCAGGTCAAGGATAAAAATCCCATACTAATCCACTGTCTATTTAATTTCAGCTAAACCCTCCTGCTTTTCTGCCTTTTTACCTCTGTGGGGTCAGCAGGGTGGCTGCTGCTTTGCTGTCGTGTGCTGCCTTCTGCATGTTTTAACCTGCTAAAATACCCTGCATTTCTGTGACAATCTGGCCACAGCATCTCCCCATAACCCTCATTGCTGCTGGGCTCCTTCCTAGGGTCACTCCAGGTAACTGCAGTGTTGTTGCACAGGCAAATCAAAGCAACATTTGTTGGGTATTTTTGCTTTGGCTCCACATTTAAATCCCTTTCTCCTTCTGTCTCCTGGCCTCAGCCTCAGGCTGCTTTGCAAGCCTATTGCAGTCTGACCTGTGGCAAGAGGGACACTTAGTCCTTTCTTGATTGTGATTCCTTTTTCTTCTGGAAATGTTATTTAGAGATCTTGTTCCAGTTTTTGAAATTACAGCCCTTATATAAGGTCACACAGTTTCCAATCTTGTCTGTGTTTTGTACAGACCAGTGGGACTTGCCACCTAAAAATCATTTATGCCCTATTAGCCCTTTCAGTTCTTAATGCACCTTTTACTGACTAGTAGAGAATACAGATTTAATGGTGTCCAGGAGTGGAAACCTCCATTGCTATTTGATCAGAGGAAATAAATAAAGATGGGAGGGTTTTGTTGCTACAGGAAAGCAGAGCAAAGCAAGCCACTATATACACTGAGCATTAAGGGTTATTGCAAGAAATACCTTTTTTCAGGTACAATACTTAAGTGGGAAGAAATTCAGCTTTATGAGGACAGAACAGGCTGAAGCAGAGCTTTGCTGCCAGGTTCCCATCCCAGAGGACTCTGAGGCTCTGTCCAAACTGCTCAGTGAGAAAAGTGAAAACGTGCTGATCTACATGTGCCACCTTGCTACAAAAACGTAAAGAAAAATCGGAGAATAACACACTTGGTGCTCATTTACTGAGCTCTGCTTCCCACGCAGCCAGCCATAATGAGCTGAGACAAAAGGATCAGGTGAGTGGGAACAGGCTGCCAGGGAAGGAGCTGCTTCTCCATGGCCAGGGAGAATTGGAGAGAGGAAAATTAAATAGCCAAGCTAATGTGTTTGGAGGACACATTAGCTGCACTCCAGTAAAGGGAGAGGCAGGGAATTGGGAATGCAGGCTCTCCTCCTGCCTGGCAGCTGTTTTCTAGGGCCTCTGTAGCCTCAGGGCTCAGGAAGAACTTTTGCTTGTCTGTCAGGTGTTGTGGCTGGCAGGGCTGGTCTGTGGTGCTGTTACAGCTGCAGGAACTGTAGAGCCACAGGGCAGGTGCTCCCTGCAGCCCTGCCACATCACTCCTCCACCTGGGCAGGGCAGCAGACCTCATCCAGGCCTTTCTCGCTCACACACTGAACAGCAAAGCTTTTTCCCTGGCATCCATCAGCTTTTACAGTGGCCCCAGGGAGGCTTTCCTCACACAGGGACTATGGAGCACTTGCTGCTTTCTCTCACCCCGAGGTTCCCATCCCTGCTTGCAGCAAGTAAACTGAGTCAGAGATGCCCCAGGCTGGGTTTGTGGAAATGCTCCCTGCATGGAAGCTGTTTAAAAGTGGCTGTTGCCTGAGCAACAGCTGAGATTTATGAAAATCTAGGTCTTGCTCTGTGTGCTTCTGACAGCAAATCAGTGTTCGTTGCTTTGTGTCTTGACTCTCAAGATAAATGTCATTGTCATCAATTTAATATATCCAATCTGTTTCTATTTCAGCAGGAAAAGCATATAAGGTGCTCGGTTCTTGCTTAGTAAAAGTCAGCCACAATTAATTTATTCTTCTCCTCCCTGTCACCGCAGTATAAAACTCTGGACTAACTCAAAGCTTTGTGTACTTGAAGTGCAGGGTTTTTTCTCTGTTGAAGATGTTTAACCTTTGGCTCTTCACCTGTGATTTTCTGCAGCACCCTCCTGCAGCTCACACTCATGCCCTTGTGCTATAATGCAAAGTCATGCTGGATAATCACACAGCAGCCCAGGAAACACAACTTGGCCCATGATCAAACCTGTTTCACAGCTCTGTATGCTCTGTACAAAAGGTTTTTGGCTCATAGAAATTAGCCTGTGCTGCCTCTGGGGCACTGTTTATTTTGGGGTTTTATCCTTTCAGGCATTAAGGACTTTTGGACATGTTTTGAGGTCTTAAAAAAAAAAAAAGTAAATTCTTGTTTGCTCATGTTTGTATTTTTTAATAACTAAACCATTTTCTAGCAGGTGTGGTGTTTATTTGGATTTATAAGAGCAAGACAGTAAAATGCCCAGCTCAATTACTTCAGTACCCTTACAAATACATTCAAAACAAACCAGAGAGGAAAACAAGACTGGTGGCCACCTCCACTGTGTACAGCAATTGAGCTCCCCTGCCCTGGGGAGAAGGAGCCACTGGAGTCTGTGCTGAAGAGCCCTGCTGGGTGAGATTCAAACATCCCAGCCCAGCCATAACCGGTGTTATCAACAGGTGGGAGCTTTGGGGTTTGAGGGGTGAACCATCCCCAGGGAGATTTGAGGTGCTGCTTGTTGGAGTCATTTTCAATATTTCCTGGAAGCAAGACCCACCTCTTGCTGTACTCACCAAGCAGCTTCTTGCTTAATGCCATCAAATCCAAGCACAATTTATCTCCCACATGAAGATGAGTGTCAGGCACCACCCTCTGCATGAAGGTGTGCATGCCCTGCTCCTTCAAGAACATGAATATCTAACCACACTTGCAGGTGATATGATTGTTTACAGGAAGAAATCCCTTTTGTACTTTCAGGATGCTCTGTTCACTCGTTCATTCATTCATTCTGTTCACCTGCTCGTTTGGAAATTGTGGCTTTAACTTCCTTTACTTGCTTTAGCTTTGTCATCCATGAAATGGAAATGATAATACTCATTTGCTTACTTCAAAAATTTGTTAAGAGGATTAGCTGTTGTTTGGACAGAGTTTTGAAACCTTATACAAATATTAAGGTTACTCTTAATAGGCCACGTGGAGCAAAAGAACTGTCAAAAAAAAAAGAAAAGAAAAGAAGCTCAAAGTTGAACTGTCCTCATGCTTTGCAGCAGTCTGGTTTCCAGGTTCTCACTGTGTGTGCTGCTCTGGAGATGGGATTTGTAGGGCTCCCATGTTCCTGTTCAAAGGTGTGCACCAAGGGAAGCTCCTCTGCTTTAAAATACCCTTCACAACCCAGTTCTCATGTCTGTTGCCCAGCTTGTCAGCTTGCAAACAGCTGAGCTTTAGGCATTTTAAGGAGCTTCAGAAGTGTTTTGAAAATCCTCAGTTACAAGATTGTTTTCAGTTTTCCTAAATGAAATCTCAGACTGTACTTTTTAGGGATTTTCTTTCTAAGTATAGGTTCGAGGGGGTGAGTTTCCATTTCAGAATTCAAGTTAGCTTGAAATGTGGTGGCTTTTTGGAGAAGCCTTTCTATTTTTTTCTCTCTAGCTCTGGTAATCTAGATGTGCCAGCCTTGAACCACTGGCAGTGTATATAATTTTCTGGAAGATATTTCTCAAGATTTGTTTTCAGCTTCCATGCTTTTATCTTGGTGTGGTCCTTTCAGTGTGGAAGTTGTTCATCCTAAGGGAAGGAGCAGGTCAACATCTCTTTTGAAAATAACTTTGTTGTCTTGTTGCAATGCTTTAAGAAGTAATTTGAAGATGCATTTCAGGTCCCCGAAGTGAGGCAGAGGACACATATGCCATATCTCTTCCCCTTCCAAACATGCATGGGGAAAATTTTTTTCTGGTTTTCTGTCTTTCTCGCTACTCTTGGCCTATTAAAATAGAAGTTGCTTCCACCCACCATGTTCTGGAAAAAGCTGTTGCTGTTCTAACCATAAGGCTCTCATTAGAGTCAATGGGAGGTATATGACTAACCCTTCATGTGAGCCACTTAAGGAAAAAATTGTAATTAATAACATGGCTTTTGTGTGGAAAACATTTTTGGTGTTAAAAAAGGACTCGGTTTTGTCCTTGATCTATAGCATATTTATGGAGGAGTGTGCATGTTTCAGCATGCTCTGTAAGGAGCATACACAGATCTCCTCTTAAAATAGTGATGGAGTTTGGCCAAAGAGTGACAGCTCTGCCCCCTCCCATTCAGTATGTTCCAAAAGGAGCTCCCCCTGGGCACTACCTGGCTCCTGAGGGGATGGGGTTTGGTGGTTTCCATGTCCTGCTTGGGCACATGGGGTTTGGTTGTTTTCCATGTCCTCTGCTCTTGGTTTGGTGCCCCCAGGGAGAAACCCTCCCCTCTCCTGCAGGGTGTGTGAGTGCTGGGTGTGGGTTTATGTGATTTCTCAAATTTCTGTCTCTTTATTACCCAGGCAGGCTGATGATCTGTGAACAGACTCTGCAGATGTTGGGATTTTAGCACTGCTGGGTTTTTGCTGGTTTCTCCTGGAAGTTGGTGGCTGACTGCCTTTTTAAATATCTTGGTGCATCAGTATCTGGCACTGTGGGGGGAAGAAATAAGGCTTTCTGTGAATGTGAAGTGTGCTGAACTAAAGCCAGCAATCTTCAGAGTCTTTAATTACCAAGCAATTCAAAACCTGCCACTTTTGAGAGAGATATTTTGACACCACTTGAAGGTTTTAACATCTGCTCTTTGTACGGAGCTGAAGGCATTTGGTAGAATCTGTTGAATTTTTCACTGGATATTTTCCTTTGCATTCCTACCACAATAATATAGTGTGCAGAATGGGAGCCCTGTCAGCAAAGACAGCTAGGTTTTTGTGGTGCAAAAATTAATTGTTATTGAACCCTCAGTAATCAAGTATGAGCTCATGTTTGGGGAGGAGGGTTAGAGAAGAATTGCTTGGATTGTAGTCCAATTGATGCACTGCTCCTCCAAAGCCCTGGCTGAATTATTTCAATTAGGCTTTCCCTGTTTATGAAACTTTACAGGGTGTTACAGGTTTTTGAGTAATATTTTCAAAGAGGTAAAAGCAGGAGTTGCTACTAGGATGGAAATGCCTGTCAAACCACAGCTACTGATTGTTTGTCATGGGCTATGCTGGACATTTCCTGTGTTCAGTGAAGGTTTTATTTGTGGTGGTGCAATGCTCTCATTTAGGATACTGTCAGATTCTTTAATGGGCATGGCAATGATATTCATGGCAATGATAAAGGGAATTTAGTTTATCCATGTGGTTTCTACTTTGCAGTCAATGCGAAAAAACTGAGGTGCATCAACATGTGGCACTGCCTTGAAACCAGAGATGCGCCACTTGATGTGATTTGGAAGACTTGTAAAAGTGGGAGAAAGTCCCAAAAGTTCTTATTGAGGTCCGTGTTTTAAACCTGATTCTTCAGCTCCTTTGATGGAGGAAGCAGGAGGGAGATGCTCTGCTTTCTGCTGGGCTGTCCATGGTCCTACAGCTGCGCCCTGCCCTGGGGAGGAGGGAGCAGTCAGTGCCTTCCCTGCTGTCATCTGCCCAAGAGTCACATTCCCCGGTGCCAAATGAGTCTGTGGCACAGTCTGGGCATCCTGCATGCCAACGAGGCAGAGCTGTCATATTTACTGCTTTTAATTCTGTCTTTGTAGCACTGGCACAGAGGCTGAGATGGGAGCAGAATTCCTGAGTCCTGCCTGTGCTTAATCAGTTTCTCTGTGAAACTGTACTATGCTGTAGCTCTCCCCAAACAGGGTGTTTTATAAATGGCTTTTTTTCCTCTCCTTGGCTTCCTACAACTCTACCCAGAGCTGCCAGCCAGTTTGGTTTCACACGTAGGAGGTCCAGCTGGGCTGTGGGGTGGGATCTGGGGGGGATTCTGCCATCCAGGCTGGAGCCTTCCCGTGGAGCTGCCTCTCTGTGGTGTCACAGTGATCCTCTGAAAGCTGCTCTTTAATTCTGCTCTGGAAAGGTGTGGGAAAGGATGCTGATCAAGTGGGAGATGATATCCTCCAAAGTTCTGCAGAGCCAAGCTGTGTCTAACTCCCCAGGCTGATTTCTAGGAGGAAAATGCAGCCATTGCTTCTTCAGCTGTCTTATTTTTGTATGCAGGCTGCTTGCTTGCATGTGCTGTCCTCCAGCTCTGTCAGTTTGAGAGTGGCTTACTGTTTGATTCTGTTCTAATCATTTCAGTTAAATGAAGGCTGGCCTTGAAAAGAAGCTTGTAGCATTTTTCCCAGCTGTTACACGGAAAAGAAACAGCCCCTCCTTGCTTCATTTCCAGCACCTCTGCTGTGCTCAAGCTTTTGGAGAGACTGCCAGCTTAATTCTGACCAGGTTTCCTTGGTATCATGACAGGACTTCAGTGTTAGTGTCTCCTTTCCTGCTGTAAATTATCAGCAGATAATCACTAGAAATCACTAGCTTGCTTTTCCCAGGGATCTAGTGATAAATGAGGGAATAAATTAGGGTAGTTGTCCACACTTGTGCAATAAACAGCTGATAATCAGTATTTTATAGCCAAAACTAACATAACCCTCCCTGAAAATACAGGGTCAGTCAGGATATAAAAGTAAATTCTCTAACTGTCGAAACTGAACTTGAGGAACATCTAAACTGAATTTTTTATAAATGGCCAAAAATACTTCAGCTATGTGAAAAACCACACTGCAGAACAGAAAAGCTGATGTTTATTTTCCTTTTTTTTCAACTGCATTCTTTTCTGGACAGCTCTGCACAGCTCTGGAGGCCATGAGAGTAAGGCTGAGTGCCTTCTGTGTAGATGAAGGTGATGACTTCTCATTCCATGCCAGGAATTCCCAAATGCTGTTCCCATTGACAGGGACAGAATGTGCAGCTGCTCAGGGTCTTCCTTGGTATCAGATATTCACTGGGCTTCCCTGAATGCTCCAGTGGCCCCAGCATGGCTGGGGTTGCTCCTTGGATATGGTGGCCAATCTGTTACTTTTCCTCTGCTTTGTCTTTTCTTGCTGTCTTTATCTCCTGCATGGGCTCTATCATCCATTTAAAGCTTTTTGGATAAAACTGCTACCTGTTGTCTAACTCCTCCATAGGGCTTTATACCAGCTGGACAAATGTAAGACAGAGGTTTAGAGCTCTGGAAAGGCTATTTTACCCCGTTATGGAGCCTCTGTTTTCACTACACTTATTTCCAGAGATAATTTTTATCAAGTTTTATCAAGCCTGGCCCTGATCTCAGTTTTGTAGAATGTTCCCTATTTCCTGCAACTCATGGGCAATAATCACATTTAGGCATGAGCTGGTTATTAGATTTAATTTGGAGTTGGTCAGGGAGGCTGCAGTTAGGATGGGCATGTGGTGAATTTCTGTGGAAGGCAAGGATGTGCAAAGTCAGGAGGGTATGAAGCTTCCAGAAGAATAACGGAGGCTTGTGGCACCTGCTGTCTACACTGAATTGTGCTGAAATGTCACCTCCCTTTGGGCAGGATGTCCATGAAAGCCAGGCTACATCTATTTACATCTTTAGATAGAAAGAAGACTTCTTTCAATAGAAGAATGTCAAATTGTGTCAGTGAGTGCAGTAACTTCTCAAACACCATTCAAAACCATCCACTTGCAGGACACAAATGTGACTGCTGGAGGAGTGCTGCACAGCTCTGCAATTCCTCCTGATCCCAGGGAGCACCTTGTGAAACCCTGGGGGACTGGTGAGGCATGGGCTGGGGATGGGTGTGTGAAGAGAGGAGACATCCACTAGTACTGTCAGCAGCTAAAGGTGGTGCTTCAGAGCTGTAGAGGCTGAAGAGGAGAAGCAGATCCTCAGGGCTGTACAAGTGCCTTGCTGTCACAGCAGCTGTGTGAGAGAACTGCCAGGGATGTATATCTGGAGGGAGGGATAAATCTTCAGTGCTGGGCAGAACATGGGGAGGTAAAAGAGCTCTTTGCACATACTCCTGCCATGACATGCAGGCGCTGCCTTTCAGTTGTGGCAGTAAAAGAAAATCTCGTTTCCCTGGGTCTGCAGGTAGTCCTGCAGTTTAACTAACCTTTCCTTTGAAGTCTTGGCAGACTGCAGTGGTTCTAAGAGGCTTTCAATTTTGATTAGGCACAGACCTGAACTGTCAGCACAGCTCCCAGGTGTATTTGGGCAGAGATGTGACCACAGGGGTAGAGCTGGTGCAGGAGCTGGAACAGCGTGGGGTTGCACAGCAGTCCCTATAAGGCCCTATTGCAACAGCATATGCTGTGTTTGCATTGCTTAGTCTGAGTCCATACTTCTGTTGAAGAATTTAAATGCCAAACCTGATGCAGAGAAGTTCCATTGTCACCGTCAGCAGTCCTCTCCTTCCCCCGGGTGGGCAGATGGAAGTGCAGGAGTGAGCTGTGCTCCTTGCAGTCATTACTGCTTCTAGTTGGTCTTTGTCAGAGCAGCAGAAGAGGCCACTTTGCTTAATCTTATATTGTCTTAGATTCAACTAAAAGGAGAATTGATGAGGCTAGGCTGAAATTTTACAATTAAGGAGAATTGTCAGATCCAAGCCAGCGGGTCAGATGGATCCGTGTCCTAACTGTACGTTTGACCTGCAAGTAATGAAACTGCTGGAAATGTCCATTCTGCACCAAAATCAGTGGTGGATAAGGAGGTTTCAGATTGTCAGTGGTCAGGCACAAGGGGAGGATACTTGTGGCTGGGTTCTGGCTGCTGTGCAGCTGCTGTGCTCCTCCCTGCACATCACACTCCAGTGACCTGTAAACGATGGCTGCGCAGTTATCGCAGTCAGAAATAGGTCATGTGGAGCCAAGTATTTGGGTCAACTTAAAATGCTGCTTATTCTCCTTTTGAGCTTAAAAACCAAACTGAAACAATTGTTTCTGCCTCTGGTGGGACACCCTGCAAAGCACAATAGACTTTATCTTCTGGGTCGAGATCAGCTGTAACATATGAGTGCTTAAATATAACTTCGGTGTTCGAAACAGGCTTAGAAATATGCTCAACTGACATTACCTTTCTGGGCCATAAACCAGCTTTCATCTGCCTTTAGAGGCCATCATATTTTCCAGCTGAGTCAGTGTAGATGAAGGTATTAATAAATAAGAAAGAGCAGAGTCACTGCGAGTGCCCCTTGGCAAACCACCTCACCTCCATGGTTTCTCAGGTTTCCAAGCCCCCAAACTGGGAAATGATACAATTTCCCCTGAAGATCCACTACTGAGAGCCATCTGTTGTTAATAACAGCCCATCAGCTTCTCCCTTTGGCTCTTCAGGCTCATCTCAGTGGAAGTGTTTTCCTCAAAGCATCCTTCTTGGCTGTGAGGATGAAGAGGAGAGGGGTCCTTGTGCCTTCACCAGCTGAGGTTCCTCTCTCATCTAGGATATGTGAAAAAGCCATGGTGTACTGGAGCTCTGTGGGGAGATGGATCCTGGAGTGCCAGCCCTGTTTTAGGGGAAGAGAACAGAGGTGAAGCAATCACAAATTCAGATGTAATAGTTAGCAGAAGGGTTTGTGCAGGTCATTCTGCTGATCAGATCCAGTGACCAGCTGGTGATTCCTTAACGTGGCTATCTCTTCTTTGCAGGGCTACAAAAGTTCTGTATTTTTCAAAGTGATATCCAGCTTCAAGTATAAAAATTGGTCAAAATTGGCCAAAAACCAATATTCTGTGAGAAATACTAGATAAATAATTCATAAAAATAGGCCGTGTCTCTGGTTCTTACAAAATTCCAAGAAATAAAGTAACTTGGGTTACTTTGCAGGCAAGTATGTAATGCTACTGCTCTTCAAGATTGTTTATTTCAATAACATCTTGTAACTGAAACCAACTTCTGGGATGAATTTTAAGATTTAGGTGGCATCTCCAGATATATGCAAGGAGTTTCTGTGTTTCTGAGGAGATATATAAACCAAGAATGCCATTTTTCTTCATTCATACTAGAGAAGGGGAGAGAACAAAAGAAAATTCATGTCCTGGAGTTGAAACAAAAAGGTAAATAATTTTTTTTAGCTGAGGATAAAAATTTGCTTCTGTGTCCTGACAGGGACAGAGCTGCCCAGCATCTGATTTTAATTGGTTGGGTGCATTGTGCACATTTAAAACCCAGTTTTACGGCTCTCCTGATGTACTGCATTTGAAAACCTTACTCACATGCATCTGCCTAGGGTCAATTTTGGCTTATATGTCTCTTCCAAATCCCTATTTTCTCTTTCTCTCCAAGCTGGTAATAAGATTTCTTATTATCTTCTTGCTTATGACTCCTTCAAGGCTGCTGACAAAGGAGCCTCAGCTGCTCTCTTGATATTATCTGGGCAGATATCAGTTGAATTTGAAAGGGTGGATTAAATAAGTGCTTCACTAATGTTGCCAGGCCTAACTTCATTACTGTGATCCTGCAGAGGAGGAGAGGAGAGGGGAGAGAAATGAGCTGTCTGTAGAAATCTGAGTGCCAGGATAGCAGAGTGTGGTGTGTGCAGATATATTTCTATACATAAATATGTGTATGGAGGCATATGGTACCTAAATTTGTAAGACCTTGCCTTCTTTCTTTCAGACATATAAATTATTTATAGATGCAAGTAATATACATGACATTCTCCTTTGGGAGGAAACCCTGAAATGGAAAAGAGAAGTGGCTGTTATTCACATATATGCTTTTCCACACATTTCTTCCTGGCATTTATGGTGGAGCTGTCTCTGTGCATGTATTTGAGCCTTGGCTTATCCAGGAGATATCTGGGCACTTTCTTTAGGGGCCAGGGAAATAAATGTCTGTTCTTTGACTTCCTGTGCTTCCTGGAAACCAGAGTTCCTTTTCCTCTCCTGTGTGTTTTATGGGGATATTCTGCCTCTGGTGTGGGGAGCTTGGCTGTGACGTTCAGTGTGATCCAGTGAGTAAGACTGAGGCTCAGGGCAGCAGAATTGGCTTCCTAATCATCTCAGTGGATAATTGTATACAGGTTCCTTTGCCTTCATTTCCTGTGATGCCCCTGGTCTGTCCAGCCTGGTCAGACCACAGTCTTCAGCACAGGGATGATGCTGCTTTGTCTGTATCAATTTCCTAATGAGGCCTCCACTCTCCTGGGTCCTCTAAACATT